>NC_053391.1:366068891-367537601 GCF_905171765.1 Bufo bufo | reverse complement strand
GTTTCGTTCAGTTTTGTCCCCATTTACAATGAATGGGGACAAAACTAAAGCGTTTTGCTTGGGATTCACCTGCAGCAGTACTATCGATGTAAGGGCTCATGCACACAAACGTATTTTTCTTAGTTTCCGTTCCGTTTTTTATAGGTCCATATAATAAACCATTGAATTCAATGGGGCATAAAAAAAAATAAAAAAATGACTCCATGTGCGGAATCCATGTTCTGCACATGGAAAAAATTGAATATTTTCTTTCCGTGTCTGTTGTGTGTTTTTTTTTTTGCAGACCGTATATGTAACTATTTATTTCAATGGGTAACAGAAGTTACTCTGTGCATTCTGTTTCCGTATGTCCGTTCCGCCAAAAGTAGAACATGTCCCATTATTGTCTGCATTATGGACAAGGATAGTACTGTTCTATTAGGGGCCAGATGTTCCATTCCGCAAAATACGGAATGCACACGGACGTCATCCGTATTTGTTGCGGATCACAAAATACATACAGATGTGTGCATGAGCCCTAATACTGCATTTAATAGGGCTTGGAGGGAGGACAGTTGGCAATACACACTATTGTAAAGTAGCTTCTGAAAACGCTGGAGATGACTGGGGCGGATTCTGCCCAAAAATCGGTCATGTCGCTTCCCATTGAAATGAATGGATGGCTGTTTTGGAGCAGATTTTAAGGCAGAAACGCTCCAAAATCAGCGCCCAAAACAAACTCAGTGTGAACTGGCTCTAATACCACCACGGCTTGGCCAGGGGGTTACCATCACCAGAACAAGCGTTCATTCTCAATCATTTCCCAGTGCAAAGGTGCCCAGACTCTGATGACAACCCCGACTTTGTCATTCACCACTTGGCAGCATGTCCTCCCGTAAACAGAGGCTGTGAGGCCGACATACGAACGTTCATTCACTTCATACACCAGCCGCGCATGCGCAAGAGTGAAATAAGCCGGCCTTGGAGTAGAGGCGTGTGATGTCATCACGCACACACGGCACGCATCCTTTACGAACTGCTCTAGCTGCGCGCCCTCGCGCTTTATGACACAAGGCGCGCTCCCGCCGGACAGAAGTGTCGTGAGTGATATTTGGGGAGGTGGTGCTGCGGTTGATGGTTCAACCTCTCCCCCCCCCTTCTCTGGGGAGGTAAGTGAGCGAGGCCCGCACCGAGCGTATCTGGGGGCGCGGCGGCTGGGGTTTTCATGGCGGCTGGGACGTAGATACATATGGTGGTACCCCTCCCTTGCTGTGTGGAAGCCTGCCCCAGCACTTCTGTGCCTTTCATATATGCGACTCCAGCAGATGGTCTATGAGGCTCCCTCATGGTCCTGTTGGGTAGTGCTCAATGACAATTCCATAATCTGCTGTCACCTCACTTGTAGTCAGTGGAGCAGCATTAGCAGAGGAAGCTTGAGCCCTCCTGTCAGCAGTTCCCTCATAGGTTCCTTCCTCTTGGTGAACCTTCTCTATAAAGGAAGGCCTGTCAGTGCTCCTGACGTAGGGGGTTTCCAGGACTGACATACCCATGACCCTATTCATAGGACAGGTCATTAATATCAGATCTGTGGGGGACCGGCAACCCCCCACCAATCAGGGTTACAGGAAGAAAAAACCTGGAGTCCTACCCTCAGTGTTTGGTCAGTGATTTCCATCAGTTATTGTTAGCCAAAAACCGGGAGTCAAGGCTACACAGAGATGAGGTATCGTGGAAAGATTTGCACCTGTTCTGTGCTTTGGACCAGCACCAGCTTCTGACTCCCAATCACTGATGAGTGAAAGAGGCCTTATAGTGCTGCATTAGGCTACTTCAGCTGATGCCCTAATCCAGGCATGGCCAACCTGAGGCTCTCCAGCTGTTGTAAAACTACAACTCCCACTATGCCCTGCTGTAGGCTGATAGCTGTAGGTAGCCCGGGCATGCTGGGAGTTGTAGTTTTGCAACAGCTGGAGAGCCTCAGGTTGGCCATCCCTGCCCTAATCTAAGTGAATGAGTAGTGTTGAGTGAACTTGTGTTTTAAGTTCTGCGTCCAACGTTCGGGTTTTCGCTACCACGGACCATAACGGTATTTGGAATCCATAACAGGATTCTTCGATAACCCGAACTTTGGACGCAGAACTTAAAACACAAGCTCAACATTAAATGGGAGCTCAGCTGCATTACCCGAGATCGGCCACTAAGGCCCCTTTCAGACGGGCGTTGCGGGAAAATGTGCGGGTGCGTTACGGGAACACCCGCAATTTGCACTCGCGTGAGAAAAATCACGCATGTTTGGTACCCAAACTTCTTCACAGAAGTTCGGGCTTGGGATCGGTGTTCTGTAGATTGTATTATTTTCCCTTATAACATGGTTATAAGGGAAAATAATAGCATTCTGAATACAGAATGCATAGTAAAATAGCGCTGGAGGGGTAAAAAAAAAATTATTTAACTCACCTTAGTCCACGTTGCTCGCGCAGCCCGGCATCTCCTTCGCTGAGCAAGGACCTGTGGTGATGTCACTCCGGTCATCACATGATCCATCACCATGGTAAAAGATCATGTGATGACCGGTGTGACGTCACCACAGGTCCTGTTCAACAAAGGAGACAGAAGGAGATGCGGCTGCGCGAGCAAGTGGACTAAGGTGAGTTAACCACTTCAGCCCCCAGTGCTTAAACACCCTGAAAGACCAGGCCACTTTTTACACTTCTGCACTACACTACTTTCACCGTTTATTGCTCGGTCATGCAACTTACCACCCAAATGAATTTTACCTCCTTTTCTTCTCACTAATAGAGCTTTCATTTGGTGGTATTTCATTGCTGCTGACATTTTTACTTTTTTTGTTATTAATCGAAATTTAACGATTTTTTTTGCAAAAAAAATGACAATTTTCACTTTCAGTTGTAAAATTTTGCAAAAAAAAACGACATCCATATAGAAATTTTGCTCTAAATTTATAGTTCTACATGTCTTTGATTAAAAAAAAATGTTTGGGTAAAAAAAAAATGGTTTGGGTAAAAGTTATAGCGTTTACAAACTATGGTACAAAAATGTGAATTTCCACTTTTTGAAGCAGCTCTGACTTTCTGAGCACCTGTCATGTTTCCTGAGGTTCTACAATGGCCAGACAGTACAAACACCCCACAAATGACCCCATTTCTGAAAGTACACACCCTAAGGTATTCGCTGATGGGCATAGTGAGTTCATAGAACTTTTTATTTTTTGTCACAAGTTAGCGGAAAATTATGATTTTTTTTTTTTTTTTTTTTCTTACAAAGTCTCATATTCCACTAACTTGTGACAAAAAATAAAAAGTTCTATGAACTCACTATGCCCATCAGCGAATACCTTGGGGTCTCTTCTTTCCAAAATGGGGTCACTTGTGGGGTAGTTATACTGCCCTGGCATTCTAGGGGCCCAAATGTGTGGTAAGGAGTTTGAAATCAAATTCTGTAAAAAATGACGTGTGAAATCCGAAATGTGCTCTTTGGAATATGGGCCCCTTTGCCCACCTAGGCTGCAAAAAAGTGTCACACATCTGGTATCTCCGTACTCAGGAGAAGGTAGGGAATGTGTTTTGGGGTGTCATTTTATATATACCCATGCTGGGTGAGAGAAATATCTTGGCAAAAGACAACTTTTCCCATTTTTTTTATACAAAGTTGTCATTTTGACCAAGATATTTATCTCACCCAGCATGGGTATATGTAAAAAGACACCCCAAAACACATTCCTCAACTTCTCCTGAGTACGGGGATACCAGATGTGTGACACTTTTTTGCAGCCTAGGTGGGCAAAGGGGCCCATATTCCAAAGAGCACCTTTCGGATTTCACTCCTCATTTTTTCCTGAATTTGATTTCAAACTCCTTACCACACATTTGGGCCCCTAGAATACCAGGGCAGTATAACTACCCCACAAGTGACCCCATTTTGGAAAGAAGACACCCCAAGGTATTCCGTGAGGGGCATGGCGAGTTCCTAGAATTTTTTATTTTTTGTCACAAGTTAGTGGAAAATGATGATTTTTTTATTTTTATTTTTTTTCATACAAAGTCTCATATTCCACAAACTTGTGACAAAAAATAAAAACTTCCATGAACTCACTATGCCCATCAGCGAATACCTTGGGGTCTCTTCTTTCCAAAATGGGGTCACTTGTGGGGTAGTTATACTGCCCTGGCATTCTAGGGGCCCAAATGTGTGGTAAGTAGGTAAATGACCTGTGAAATCCGAAAGGTGCTCTTTGGAATGTGGGCCCCTTTGCCCACCTAGGCTGCAAAAAAGTGTCACACATCTGGTATCTCTGTATTCAGGAGAAGTTGAGGAATGTGTTTTGGGGTGTCTTTTTACATATACCCATGCTGGGTGAGATAAATATCTTGGTCAAATGCCAACTTTGTATAAAAAATGGGAAAAGTTGTCTTTTGCCAAGATATTTCTCTCACCCAGCATGGGTATATGTAAAATGACACCCCAAAACACATTCCCCAACTTCTCCCGATTACGGAGATACCAGATGTGTGACACTTTTTGCAGCCTAGGTGGGCAAAGGGGCCCATATTCAAAAGAGCACCTTTCGGATTTCACAGGTCATTTTTTACAGAATTTGATTTCAAACTCCTTACCACACATTTGGGCCCCTAGAATGCCAGGGCAGTATAACTACCCCACAAGTGACCCCATTTTGGAAAGAAGAGACCCCAAGGTATTCGCTGATGGCATAGTGAGTTCATGGAACTTTTTATTTTTTGTCACAAGTTAGTGGAATATGAGACTTTGTATGAAAAAAAAAAAAAAAAGCATTTTCCACTAACTTGTGACAAAAAATAAAAAATTCTAGGAACTCGCCATGCCCCTCACGGAATACCTTGGGGTGTCTTCTTTCCAAAATGGGGTCACTTGTGGGGTAGTTATACTGCCCTGGCATTTTCCAGGGGCCCTAATGTGTGGTAAGTAGGTAAATGACCTGTGAAATCCTAAAGGTGCTCTTTGGAATATGGGCCCCTTTGCCCACCTAGGCTGCAAAAAAGTGTCACACATGTGGTATCGCCGTATTCAGGAGAAGTTGGGGAATGTGTTTTGGGTGTCATTTTACATATACCCATGCCTGGGTGAGAGAAATATCTTGGCAAAAGACAACTTTTCCCATTTTTTTATACAAAGTTGGCATTTTGACCAAGATATTTCTCTCACCCAGCATGGGTATATGTAAAATGACACCCCAAAACACATTCCCCAACTTCTCCTGAGTACGGCGATACCAGATGTGTGACACTTTTTTGCAGCCTAGATGCGCAAAGGTGCCCAAATTCCTTTTAGGAGGGCATTTTTAGACATTTGGATACCAGACTTCTTCTCACGCTTTGGGGCCCCTAGATGCCAGGGCAGTATAAATACCCCACATGTGACCCCATTTTGGAAAGAAGACACCCCAAGGTATTCAATGAGGGGCATGGCGAGTTCATAGAATTTTTTTTTTTTTTGGCACAAGTTAGCGGAAATTGATATTTTTAATTTTTTTCTCACAAAGTCTCCCGTTCCGCTAACTTGGGACAAAAATTTCAATCTTTCATGGACTCAATATGCCCCTCACGGAATACCTGGGGGTGTCTTCTTTCCGAAATGGGGTCACATGTGGGGTATTTATACTGCCCTGGCATTCTAGGGGCCCTAAAGCGTGAGAAGAAGTCTGGAATATAAATGTCTAAAAAATTTTACGCATTTGGATTCCGTGAGGGGTATGGTGAGTTCATGTGAGATTTTATTTTTTGACACAAGTTAGTGGAATATGAGACTTTGTAAGAAAAAAAAATAAAAATTCTGCTAACTTGGGCCAAAAAATATCTGAATGGAGCCTGACAGGGGGGTGATCAATGACAGGGGGGGTGATCAATGACAGGGGGGTTGATCAATGACAGGGGGGGTTGATCAATGACAGGGGGGGTTGATCAATGACAGGGGGGGTTGATCAAAGACAGGGGGGGTTGATCAATGACAGGGGGGGTGATCAATGACAGGGGGGGGTGATCAATGACAGGGGGGGTGATCAATGACAGGGGGGTTGATCAGGGAGTCTATATGGGGTGATCACCACAGTCATTGATCACGCCCCTGTAAGGCTTCATTCAGACGTCCGGATGAGTTTTGCGGATCCGATCCATCTATCAGTGGATCCGTAAAAATCATGCGGACGTCTGAATGGAGCTTTACAGGGGGGTAATCAATGACAGGGGGGTAATCAATGACAGGGGGGTGATCAGGGAGTCTATATGGGGTGATCACCACAGTCATTGATCACGCCCCTGTAAGGCTTCATTCAGACGTCCGGATGCGTTTTGCGGATCGGATCCATCTATCAGTGCATCCGTAAAAATCATGCGGACATCTGAATGGAGCTTTACAGGGGGGTGATCAGGGAGTCTATATGGGGTGATCACCACAGTCATTGATCATGCCCCTGTAAGGCTTCATTCAGACGTCCGGATGCGTTTTGCGGATCGGATCCATCTATCAGTGCATCCGTAAAAATCATGCGGACATCTGAATGGAGCTTTACAGGGGGGGTGATCAATGACAGGGGGGTGATCAGGGAGTCTATATGGGGTGATCACCACAGTCCATGATCACGCCCCTGTAAGGCTTCATTCAGACGTCCGGATGCGTTTTGCGGATCCGATCTATCTATCAGTGGATCCGTAAAAATCATGCGGACGTCTGAATGGAGCTTTACAGGGGGTTGATCAATGACAGGGGTGTAATCAATGACAGGGGGGGTGATCAGGGAGTCTATATGGGGTGATAACCACAGTCATTGATCACGCCCCTGTAAGGCTTCATTCAGACGTCCGGATGCGTTTTGCGGATCCGATCCATCTATCAGTGGATCCGTAAAAATCATGCGGACGTCTGAATGGAGCTTTACAGGGGGGTAATCAATGACAGGGGGGTGATCAATGACAGGGGGGTGATCAATGACAGGGGGGTGATCAGGGAGTCTATATGGGGTGATCAGGGGTGATCAGGGGCTAATAAGGGGTTAATAAGTGACGGGGGGGGGGGGGGGGGTGTAGTGTAGTGTAGTGGTGCTTGGTGGGACTTTACTGAGCTACCTGTGTCCTCTGGTGGTCGATCCAAAACAAATGGGACCACCAGAGGACCAGGTAGCAGGTATATTAGACGCTGTTATCAAAACAGCGTCTAATATACCTGTTAGGGGTTAAAAAAAACACATCTCCAGCCTGCCAGCGAACGATCGCCGCTGGCAGGCTGGAGATCAACTCTCTTACCTTCCGTTCCTATGAGCGCGCGCGCCTGTGTGCGCGCGTTCACAGGAAATCTCGGCCATCGCGAGATGACGCATATATGCGTGACTCTGCGCAGGGCTGCCACCTCCGGAACGCGATCCTGCGTTAGGCGGTCCGGAGGTGGTTAAAAAAATTTTTTTTAACCCCTCCAGCGCTATTTTACTATGCATTCTGTATTCAGAATGCTATTATTTTCCCTTATAACCATGTTATAAGGGAAAATAATAATGATCGGATCTCCATCCCGATCGTCTCCTAGTAACCGTGCGTGAAAATCACACCGCATCCACACTTGCTTGCCGATGCTTGCGATTTTCACGCAACCCCATTCACTTCTATGGGGTCTGCGTTGCGTGAAAAACGCAGAATATAGAGCATGCTGCGATTTTCACGCAACGCACAAGTGATGCGTGAAAATCACCGCTCATGTGAACAGCCCTATAGAAATGAATGGGTCGGTATTCAGTGCGGGTGCAATACGTTCAACTCATGCATCGCATCCGTGCGGAATACTCGCCCGTGTGAAAGGGGCCTAACAGTGTACGGAGTCCGCCGCTGGAACTAGAACTGTGAATGGAGCAGGAAGCAGACAGCGCCGGTGAAAGTGTAGTGGCCGTGCTGGGTTACTACAGCTTAGCTTCCTTTCACTTCAGTAGGAGCTAAGGTGCAGTAACCCAGCACGGCCACTACACTTTGACTGGCGCTGTCTGCTTCCTGCTCCATTCACAGTTCTAGTTCCAGCGGCGGACTCCGTACACTGTTAGTGCAGTAACCCAGCACGCCCACTACACTTGGAACGAAGCTGTGCTTTGTGTTCCAGCCGCATAGGCAACAGCTGATCGGTGGAGGGGCAGCGTGTCAGACCCTCATCAATTGGACATTGATGACCTATCCACCGGTCATCAATATCAGGCGCGTGGAAAACTCCTTTAATGTTTGTATCTCTGGTGCTTAGAACTCTCTGTTATGCCGTTCCTCTATTATTCCTTGTAGATATTTGTGAATGGATTGACAGTGTCCCTACATAGTCAGTCTTTAGGGGCACACCCAACTTTTTTTTTATAAATATTCAGCAGGAGCGAAATCAGTGTTTAGAAAAGATGTTCCAGAATTATTTCATGGGGAAATCATTTATTGAAACAGACGAGTCAGGATGGCTGAGAGGTTTCTTTAAGTAATCCGAAAGTGTATGCGTTCACTTAGATGTGTGTGTTTTTTAGGCCACGAGCAAGTACACTGATTTATAATGCTGTGTCACTCAGAGTTCTGTAATCTACTGACTTTACACTGACAGCATTATGTCACTATAATTCAATAGACTCCAGGTCTCTCAGGGTCAGGGCTCGTGCACACAAACTAATTTTTTTTTCCGAGTCCGTTCCTTTTTTTTTTTTTTCGGCCCATATGCGGAACTATTCACATCAATGAGGCCACAAAAAAACTGAAATTACTCCATATGTTCCGTTTCCATATGGCACTTCTGCAAAAAAAAAAAAGAACATGTCCTATTATTGTCCGCATTACAGACGCTTCTAATAGGGGCCAGCTGTTCCGTTCCACAAAATATGGAATGCACGCGGCCCGTATCTGTGTTTTGCGGATCCAGAATTTGTTGTGTGCATGAGCCCTTACACAGCACTATAAATCCTGGCAGAGGAGCGGAGGTCAGAATGGGAACTCGCACTGCCACACGCTGCTAATTTCTCGAAATGAACGCGCTCATCTGTGTTTGGCCTAAAGAAGTATTCCTTCTTCCAGAGCTGGGCAATAGTGACCATCTTGCTAGGAGATCGGCAGGTGTCACCTGCTTGTCTTGGACTAAGTTGCTAGGCAACTGACCAAACACATTCAGGAGATTAACTAAAAGTCCACATAAATTGTTTATTTGGGAGTTTGATTTCTTCATGAAATGCCAGTTTTCGTCCACTTGGCCCTCAAAATGTGATGTCTTTTATATAATAATGTAACGTAATTGTTTTTTCATTATATTTTGTGTATTATTTTGTACAGCAGCAGGTCCATCAACCATACATGTCTTATTTGTGACTGAGTCAGATAACCCCAGATATGGCTGGGGGCCGTCGAGGCCCAAGCCGGACATCATACTGCCGCACTCCCCTATGTGACCCTGGATCTGCAGGTGGTGCCGTCCATGGTGGAGCTCCTACTGTGAGCGGAGTGAGGTCCAGAGCCAGGTAATGGTCAATATTTGAATAGAGTAATGTGAACTTGTAATCATTTACCAACCTATTTGGATCCATTTGTCAGTTAGGTGAAATACTGGTAGCTGTCTTACTTACTAACAACGACAGCCAGGCAGGAAGACTGATGCTTCAGCACCCTCATTTTTAGGACGTCCGTGCATAGGTCTTGCTGGTTGTATTCACTAGATTCGTCCGTTTGGGATAACTGCCCAATACACAAGTGTAAGGCTAGGGCTACACGGCGACGTCACGCAAGTTGTCACTGGTGTCACACAGCGCCTGCGACAAGTTGGATTTTTGTGTGACTGTCGTGTTGCAGTCGTGACATGATGCAGTGTGACACCATTGAAAATTATTATAAAAAATGTCGCATGACTTTGGTGCGACACGTCACCATGTAGTTGTATTCTTATTGTCGCTGTGTAGCCCTAGCCTAATTGGGGATGCATACAAGTTCTGCGTGGTACGGATCCTGAATACAGGACTTATCGTATGGCGCTGTGCATACCGCAGTATGTTCCATTGCATTCACATTCTTCAAGCACTTGAGTGGGGAGATAATACAGTCCGGTATAACACAGCGTGTCCGCGACATGCACAAATGCAAGTAAGTGGTAGAAATATGAAGACCAGCCATGGATTGGCATCACAGATTCCGCAGCAAATTTTTCCATTGGAGCAAATAGCTGTGTGAAAACGCCCGAAGCTGGAACTGATGCATTTAGAGAGAGACAGTCGTGTAGTAACATTGTAATTAGAGATGAGTGAATTTTTCAAAAATTAGATTCGCCAGTTCGCCGAATTTTTCGGGAAAAATCTGTTCGATCCGATTATATTCGCGGCGAATTTCATAAAAAAAACAGCTATTCCCTGGCTGCAGAGAGCCTTTATAGTGGTGTAGAACTCTTGCAGTAACATGCATAGGGAGTCTGCTTTGGTAGTGAAATAATACTGTGAGTCTGTATGACATGCAGATGACAGGAGTCGCACTTAGAATCACTGCACACTTCACTTATTTGGGCAGTTACAGGGCCAAAACTGACCAAAAAACTCAAGTGTGAACTCAGCCTTACAGGTCGATGTTAGCGCCAAGAAGAAGCGCACTTCTTTTACACCGTTATCAGCTGATTCCACATAGATGTCTACAGAACATGATCTATTAAACGCTTATACAAATAGAGCCCCCCCGACAGAGTGGAGAGGGTGTCGGCAGTAAGTTTGTCTTGACGTCACTGATTATTTTGCTCTTCCTCTGATCCGTCAGAACAATAATCCACAAAAAACTGATCCTGTCTGTGGAGCATACGCCTTCATTCGGTCAGTAATCCATCAGTATTGCTAATGCCCAGAAAAACTGAAGTGGATCCAAAACGGAGATAACACATGAACAGAATATTTGCATGTCTTCTGTGTTTTGTACCCACTCATGCTTTTGGCTACCAAATCATAAGCCAATTATGATGGGACCATACAGGCCTTACAGCTGCTAAACAGACAGGATCCGGTGTGCGTCTCATTTTACCTTTCTTCTGACGGATCAGAAGAAGGGTCAAATAAAAGATGTCAGCCAGGCCGAAAAGGCTAAATAGTGGCCCAGTCAAGAAGTGGGGAGGGTGGGAACAGCATGAGAAGTCCACAGAGTGGCCCTATGACAGAGTCTGTAGGTGGCGGCAGCATCAGGAGGCCACAGAGTGTCACAATGACAGAGTGTGGAGGTGGCAGCAGGATGAGGAGACCACAGAGTGGCAAGGTGGCATAGTGTGGAGGTGGCAGCAGCATGAGGAGACCACAGAGTGGTAAGGTGACAGTGTGGAGGTTGCAGCAGCATGAGGAGACCACAGAGTGGCAAGGTGACATAGTGTGGAGGTGGCAGCAGCATCAAGAGACCCAGAGTGGCAAGGTGATGTAGTGTGGAGGTGGGTGGCAATACCAGTAACCGCTGAAGATGGTGGGTGAAAGAAGGAGCACTTGGCATCAGATGTGGGTGGCAGCATCAGAATAGTAGCTGAGGCAGGTAGCCAGAAGAAACTAGTCTCTTTTGTCAAAGTGTTGGTGTGGCACCATGGATGATCTAGTCTGATGCATCAGGAATTGGTGGGTCAAAATCCTGGCTGATCCACGCCTGAATCATCTTGACAAAGGTCAGTCTCTCCACATTTTGGGTAGACAGGCGAGTTCTTGTTGGGGTAACTATGGCCCCCGTTCAGGTTCTAGCTGCTGGTGAGTAGTTTCTTCACTATGCGAGTGAAGAAAGCTGCTCATCAGCGACTCTAGACTCAGTTCTGCTGACGGAGCTGGTACTGCAAGGGAACGTGAGCGCAGAGGGCCCCCTCGGTTAGACCTGCGAGAGGATGGACGATGGCGCAGATAGGCAGCGGCCAACTAACTACATAGGATGTCTCTATAGTAGTTCAGTTTGTCCAACCTCTCAGCTGGTGTAAAAAAGGCCCCCATTTTGGACCGGTAGCGAGGGTCCAACAAGATGGAGAGCCATAAGTCATCCCTCTGCCGAATGGTGACAATTCGGCTGTGACTACCCAAGCAAGTGAGCATGCAGCGGGCCATTTGCGCAAGTGACTCGGGACTCCCTGCCTCCACCTCCACTGCATACTGCCACAGTGTGTCTGGGTCCTCTTCCTCATCGCCCTGTAGCTCCTCTGGCTGCTCCTGCTCCTCCTCTCCTGTCACCTGTGTAGAAATACCACCCATTTCACTACACATTGCTTGTGCTCCAATGTCCTCCTCCTCCTCCAGTTCATCCCCCACAGGGCTCATGTGGCCGTGAGATGTAGTCGCCACGTCTCCAGTCCCCTGCCCAGCCAGATTTACCAGCATCTGTTCCAGCCCAGGTCATGAAGCAGTGGAATGACATAGTTCATCCCGTAGTCCTGGCGACTGACAAATAACGTAGCCTTCTCTAAGGGCCTGAGCAAACGGCAGGTGTCACTCATGAACTGCCACTCCTGTCTGCTTGGAGCTTCAGGAAATCGTTTATGGCCATTCTCTGTTCGTACAGTCGGTCCAACATATGGAGGGTGGAATTCCGACAGGTGGAAACGTCACATATCAGCCTATGTTAGGGGATGCTGTTCTGCAGCTCCAGGAGGGTGTGCTTTGCGGTGTACGAGTGGCTGAAGTGCATGCAAAGTTTCCTGGCCATTTTAGGATGTCTTGCACATGGGTGGAAAACTTCAGGAACAGCTTGACAACAATTGAACACGTGTGCCATGCAGGGCACATGGCTCAGCCCTCCTTGACGCAGCGCAGACACAATGTTCTTCCCGTTGTCGGTCACCATGGTTCCAATTTTGAGTTGTCGGAGAGAAAGCCAGGATTCGATTTCTTGACAAGGGAAACTGAGCAGTTCCTCCCCTGTGTGACTCCGTTTGCCCAGGGAAACGAGGTGCAGAACAGCATGACACCACTGTGCCCTGCACACGTGGTATGCTGGAGGTTTCCCTGTGACTTGTCCCTGCAGTGAAGGCTGACATGGTGGAGGATGAGGGGGCAGAGGCGGACATTGTCGCAGGACCAACAGCGTGACAACATGGAGGCGGAAGTGGTGTGACCTGGCCAAGTTGCTAGTGTGGCTGTGCAGGAACCACATTCACCCAGTGGGCTGTAAAGGACATGTACTGTCCCTGACCGTAGTTACAGCTCCGGACGTCGGCGCTGCCGTGCACTTTGGCAGACACCGACAGGCTTAAGGACTGGCCCACCTTCTGTTCTACATGTGTGTGCAGGGCTGGTACTGCCTTTTTGGCAAAGAAATGACAGCTTGGGACTCTCCACCTCGGCTCGGCACAAACCATCA
Source organism: Bufo bufo (assembly GCF_905171765.1). NCBI lineage: Eukaryota > Metazoa > Chordata > Amphibia > Anura > Bufonidae > Bufo > Bufo bufo. The sequence continues at coordinate 367,524,291 of NC_053391.1, read as the reverse complement.
GTTCCCTGAAAGGTGCAGAGTTCACCACTTGGAAAGAAAGGGACTGCAGCACCAGCAACTTGGACAAGAGCATGTTCAGCTTCTGCGCCGTTGGATGAGTGCACGCATACTGTTGTCTCTTGGCAATCGCTTCAGTGATTGATTGCTGACGGAATGAGTGACGAGGGGGAGCAGGAGCATCAGGACCGGCAGATGATAGGAAGGACAGACAGCTCCCTTCGGCTGAGGTGGTGGAGCCTTGACTGCCTGAAACCGGGTGCGTGCCACTGGGTGATGCAGCGATTGCTGCAGCAGGCTGGACCACCACGTCGGAGCACCAGTTCTCCCAGGCCAATTTATGGCGATGCTGCATATGTTGACGCAGGGTCGTAGTGGCAACATTGGCACCCTGGCCACGCTTCACCCTCTGCCCACAGATTCTACATATGGCCACATTCACCTCCGGCGGCTTAACAAAAAAATGCCAACACTATGCAGTGACTGACTGCTACCGCTGCTGCCTCCTTGAACCCCTGCACCGCTACTCCCCGGGCAGGTAGGCTCCCGCGAAGCGGGTGGTCTACCCCGAGCACGTTTGGCTACCAACCTCCCACTGCTGCCACTCTGCTGACTCCCGCCCACGCTAGCGACTTGCTGGCTCACGGGCAAGCTGCCACCCTCTTCTCCCGATGATGATGACGCCCCTTCGTCACCCGGCTCCAAAGTGCGATCAGCTACATCATCCTCATCGAGTACTGTCCTCATGTCACTGATGTCCTCCTCAACCGTCTCTGGGTCAGGAGCCTGACCGCTCGCAACACCAGCTCCCACGCCACTCTCCTCATCACTACTTGCCCGCCTAGAGGAGGAAGCGGCGGATGTCTCTCCTAGATCTTGGCTGGGCAGTAGCTGCTGACTGTCCTCTAGTAGCTCTTCCTCGCTGAAAGGTGGAGCCGAGCATACGGCATATAATACTTCTCACGGTGAGGGAACTGAAAATGAAAGGGGAAGGTTCAGGACAGGTGGGTCACAGGGCCTGCTCCCGGGCCATGCCAACTAAGTGTCGTGTCAGAGGAACCCACCGACTCTCTTGGCTGGGGGTGTCTGATGTCACTTGGGATGAAGTGGATGACTGAGTCAACCATTCAAGAACTGCTAAGTTGCTGGTCAAGACACGACCGATAGATGACATTGGGAGCTCAGGCCTCTTGCTGCGATTCCTGCTGCCACGCCCGCTTACTCTCCTGCGACCTCTGCCTGCGCCAGCACCATTTAGGCCTCTGGCATTCCCTTGTGCAGGCCTGGCACTTCTCTGTCTGACATACTTTTAGATCAAATAATCAAATGTTAGATCAAATATTTTTTATTTCGCCACTAATACATGGCAAACAGGGCTTTAGAGTATATCACTGTACTGCACAAGGGGAATTAGGCCCTCATTTTTTTCTTCTTTTACACAGCAGGCTTTTCAATAGATAAGTGCAACGCTGAAGGGCGAATATATTTTTATTTTGCCGCTAATCCACAACAAACAGGGCTGTAGAATATATCACTGCACTGCACAAGGACAAATATATATTTTTCTTTTGCCACTAATACACGGCAAAATGGGCTTTACAAGATATAACTGCACTGCACAAGGGCTAATAAGACGTACTGTAGAAATATTTCCTTGTAATAAACCCTGTTAATGGCTGTATCAGACAGCACTTGCACCCCAATAACCAGAATGATTTGCTGGAATGACAGAGCTGTATAATGGCAATTTGGATCCCCAGTCAGTGCAGCAAGGTGTAATAGGATTGTTCCTATTACCCAGGCTATAACCTCCCCTACTGAACCCTGTTCTACATAAATGCTGTGGAATGATTCCTCCCTATCCTTTCCCTGCACTTATAAATAGTTTTTTCACCACAATCAAGTCTTTCCTATCACTGTCCCTAGCGCCTGTAGACACATCTCTCCTTGCACTAAGTACGCTGGGGAATGACACTCTAAGATGTATTTATAGGGCTGTGACATCACAGGGCTGGCTGCTGATTGGCTGCATGCATGGCATTATGGGTGATCTTGCCTTCCCAGAGTTCCTTGCTCCATGTCCTTACACGTGCAGCAGCCATTTTAGGAAAAAATGCCATTCGTTACCACGAAGTGCGAGGAAATTCGGCTTTGGTGCAAATCAAATTTTTCCTGAGATTCGGATCGAATTCCACTTCATCAGCTTCGATTCGCTCACTTCTTCTAATTGTAATGTTACGTAATAGAAGGATTCATGCATTATATAACAAGTGCTGGTGCATGGATAAACCACCTGGAAATGGAGAGGCAGAGGTTTGCAGATGCCTTCATACCATGTGAATGAGCAGTGTGGACTTCAGAGAGCACGTATAACGCCATGTTGAAAGTGGAACATGACGGGAGAGGGTACTGCGCCTGCGCTGGACAGCCCTTACACACGCATGTATGAATAACTAAGACGTGTCAGGAAAGCAGCACGGTCGAAATGCATCAAGACTGCTCCGATGTGCAGTTTCTCGTGTGAATATTGCAATAAAGCTGATCCATCCCTGTAATTGCTGCTGTTGTTTTGGGCTTGGCCTGGCCTAGGATCCCTGATGGGACTTACTGATTTCTTCCATTTTGGGTGCTGGATTTTCCATGTCTTCACTTCAAGGTAACAGCAAATGAGTATATTTATTACAATAAGGAGCACATGGTAAGATGAAGCGAGTACCATCAGCTTGGGTACAGTATATCAAATGTCCACATTTGACTCTGGCACTCTTTGCAAATATGCAAAAGTGTCAAGCCATCGGTATGCCTTCAGAACTACTCCCATCATTTCTCCAGTTTCTGTCATTGCGAATACTTGCCAATGCAAATTGGTATGACTTCCGAGTAGTAAATCAATAAGAACATGCAGGCATAAAATGAACAACCTTCTGGTTGTATCTTAACTCTAGGTGGCAATAGATGCACTTGTGTCCTCTGTAATACCAAAAGCTAATACAATTCTAAAAGAACTTACTCCAAAAGTTTTCATTTCATGTAGAGAGATGTGATACTGAGCATTTGTATACATATCAGAAGTACAGGAAAAGTGGATATTAGGATGTAGGGTGAGAAAGCGTGAGTGTGGGGTGATAGGTACTGTGTGTAGAATAGACATAATACATTATATTGAGCATAATGCGACAATTTGCTACACGACAGTTGCAAAAAATCCATCCAAGTTTCATTTCTGTACGACACCATTGATTATCATAATGTCGCTGTGTAGCCTAGCCTAAGGTATATACTGTAGACATCACAAGAATGTCTGCCCGATTACTATGTTGAGGTCTGTTATTAGGCACTGGCACAACCCTGAAGGAAAGGAAATCTAAGGGCAGATTCACACGACTGGGATTGGTCCAAAAAGCACCATGTGTCGGCTGGACAGTCTGTGGTTCCCCTGACCTGAACTGACTGTATCATAGTGTTTTATGATCCTAGTCCGTTCCTATCTGATCACAGCTCTGTTGTACTGTATACTCAAATCATGTCCGTTCAGTACATCAGACTCGATCAGTTAGGAACTGACTATCCTAAAACACCATGATGCAGTCAGTTTGGGTCAGGGTAGCTGCAGTTGGTCTGGGAGATGTGGCTGACACATGAACCTTGTTTCCCGGACCGGTCGTTCTCATGAATTTTGCCTAAACCTTTCTATAGGCACTGGGAGAAAACAGTTGTGTATAAGCAGGGTAAACCACTATGGCGGATTAACAACTGCTAGCGCAATTACAACTTTGCTGTGGATTCCACACTAAGCGTGCCGCTTTTCTGCAACTTAATGAGCACGCTGTGGATTTTAAACTCAGTACTAACCAGGATTTCACACTGCAAGGCCAGGTTTACATGATTCGGCCACTGCTTGCAGCTGAGACCTTGCCCTTCTGCAATGGCCACACGATTTTGCTTTTACCGACAAAATCATGCAGCTGTTGGCCGCTATGAGCAGGGTATCAGACAAACCTAGCAGCCGGTGCGTGTAAACCCAGCTAAAATCCACAGCCATTTTGCTATGTGTGGATATGGTTATACTGCAAATTGACTATTAAAGGGGTTGGTTGAAAAATTTGAAAAAAAAGGAATAAACCGTTAATTTGTGATGTTAAAAGTATAATTGGCGGTATATCCTAGCCCTGTGAAGTATAGGTGCCCAGCTGCCCATGTATGCGCTTTGTAATTGCAGACTGGCAGTGTTTTATCTACATGACCGCTCTACTTCTATGCAGGAACCGGTAGTATCTGCGGATTTGCTGGATGCATGTAACTACTATTCTGCACCTCCATCACCATTTAAAAATGTTTTGCCATTTGGAGTTTTGTCTATAAAGTGGTCAACCCCCTAACATTTTATTCTTTCTCTTTCTATAACCTCTTTGTGAAATAAGTGCATTTGACAACTTAGGGCTGAAACTATGAGTTTATATTTGCAACGTGCCATGCCTTTTCCAGGTAAAGTTCTTCTTGTTGATGCTTTTTTCTTGTTTTTCTTTTCTTCTCCACTTAGGAGTAGTTCCAATACAGGATTGTCCAGTCCCCCTCTTGCTGCACAGACAGTGGTACCACTGCGACATTGCAAAATCCCTGATCTACCTGCAGACCGCCACCTAGTTTTTGAGCTGCAGCTCTTTCTGTGTCACCTAATTGCCTTGTTTGTGCACTACATCAATATCTACAAGACTGTTTGGTGGTACCCACCATCGCACCCACCTTCACATACGTCTCTGGTGAGCAATAATAAGGGGCAACCTTGGCTTTATGTTAGTAAATGTTAGAAATAAATACTTGATATAAAAACGGCACAATGGTCATGATAAGGAAACATATGTATGATGAATACTCATTTCACAGAGCTTATGGCATCAAGATTTGAGCTTGTGTATGAAGACTAATTGTGCTTGTTTTAGTCTCAAGGTAATTAGATTAAAGGGATTGTCTGGACAACTAACTTGGATCATGACACCTGCTTTGTACACAGCTTAGGCTACTTTCACACTAGCGTTTTAGTTTTACGGTATTGAGACCAGTCATAGGGGCTCAATACCGGGGAATAAAACGCTTCAGTTTTGTCCCCATTCATTGTCAATGAGGACAAAACTGAACAGAATGGAATGCTTCAAAATGCATTCCGTTCCGTTTAGTTGCGTTCCCATACCAGAGAGTAAACTGCAACATGTTGTAGTTTACTTTCCGTCCTGGGATGCGGAGCAAGTCAATGGGGACGGTTCCGTTTTCTCTGCCACAATAGAAAATGGATCCGTTCTCCATTGACTTTCAGTTGAGTTCATGACTGATCCGTTTTGGCCACGTTAAAGATAATGCAACCCGATCCGTTCATAACGGATGCAGTTGGTTGTATTATCAGTAATCTAAGCGTTTTTGCTGAACCCTGCCGGATCCAGTAAAAGCGCTAGTGTAAAAGTAGCCTTAAACTCCTTAACTGCCCACTGTCTTTGGATGGTGGGCGGTGCAGGTCCTTAGTCTGCAGCAACATTCTTTCCCGTCACTGCAGTTGAGGGGTTCAAAAAGGCTGCTGAAGCACTCCAGCGCTGAGAACCGGCTGTTGGTAACAGACTGGGTCCATAGCGTAGGCTTCATTTCACAGCCAGGGTCAGCGGAAGTTCCAGTCCCAGCTGTTGACCCTTTGATCATGTCGTGGTTCATGCTGTGACATGACCAAAGGGAGCTTCCCCCACTGCGATCGGATCAGAAACTGGGGTAGCGATCCACAATCAGCCCTGAGGACCTTTAAAGGAGTCCAGGGCTGTCTGCTCAGTAAGGCTACATGCACACGACCGTATGTGTTTTGCGGTCAGCAAATTTCGGATCCGCCCCAAAAAAAACGGATGACATCCGTATGCCATCCATTTATTTTATTTTTTTGCGGATCCATTGTAGCAATGCCTAAAACGGACAAGAATAGGACATGTTCTATTTTTCTTGCGGGGCTACGGAACGGACATACTGATGAGGACAGCACACGGTGTGCTGTCCGCATTTTTTGTGGACCCATTGAAATTAATGGGTCCGCATCCTATCTGCAAAAAAAATGGAACGGAAACAAACAACGTTCATGTGCATAAGGCCTAAGCCTGCTGTTAGGGCACACTAGTGCCTTTCTAACATGCTTGATTTATCTTCCATGTGTTTTACAAAATCTAGACTCCATACAATGCTTCAGCTGTTAAGCTCTTCTCTCTTCCAGTCCAGGGAAAGACATTGAGCACATCACCGCCTAAGTGATTTGTGTTGGTCAGTAGGCGGTAATGAAATCCAGCCGCCAGTCCTGGTTCTATAGCTCCATATGCTCCTGTGCCTGGTTTAATGGCTCTACGTTGGTTTACCCAGACAAGCCTTTTTAAAGAGGGCTATTATCACTCCTGACATTGCCTGTTTTAGTGAGGATTACTGCTAAATTGACATAATGTGGATTGCGCAGCACAAATCTGCAGCAAATTACAGCACATGTGGATTGCATATTCAAAACCCAATCCAAATGTAGCAGAAAATATTTCTGCACAAAACTGAGCATGCTCCAGATTTTCACACCTATTGCACATCAATTATGGGTGAAAGCTGAAGCATGTGCCTCAGTCTGCATGTAACACATGAAGTCCCAGGTTCACATGGCATCTTTTGATGCTAGAATTTTGGCATGGATTATGTGCCAAAAAGCCAGCAGGTTCTGCCCGGAATGTTTTCAATGGGAACTTGTGCTGCCTTTCATGCAACTGGTAGCTCATAGCTGCGACCGTGCCAATAAATGACATGTTTTTTCTTGGCATGGTGTCTAGATGGACAGTGCTGGAAGCCACAGAGGGTGCCCAAGCATGCTTGAGCTTCATTCAGTGGGGCTAAACCGCCACCAGGCCCGCAGTATTCAAACTGAGAAACTTCCTTTGCAAAATCTGCTATGTGAATGGGCCTGAGATCTTACAGGTTACTATACACTAAATATTGAGAATACATAATATGGTTTATTATGCATGTGTGGAATTTGTGTTTGTTCTAACTTTTTTTTCTTTTCTTGAATACGGTAGAACTTCCACCTAATAGATTTTAATGTGCTGACCCTCACAACAATCGTGCTTGCTCGAAGATTAATTGCAGCAATTGTTCGGGAGGTATGACTGCTACACACTAGATTTCTAGTCAGGAAAACATTAATGTGCGTTGAAATAACTGCGTATTTCTCATTGTTTAGGCCTCACAAGGAGGAAAGTCTTCTGTCCCGCACTCAATACTGCTGGTGGCCACACGGTTTGCTGTTCTTACTGGAACAGGGTGGAGTTTATGTCGCTCCCTAATCTTGTTGTTCAGAACACACTCCTTCCTCAACCTTCTGTTCTTATGCTATCCGTAAGTAATCGGTTGAAAGTTCAGAAATTCTGTAATTAGAATTTTTGCCACAGTAGAGAATTTACTGCCTGTGAATAGATAATATTTATATAGTCTTCATATTACCCTATAAATTAATTGATACTTTTGTGTCATGACATGATTGTTCTGTTAGCTGAGAAATTTTTAATATTTTTTTTATATCCCTTTTTTTTAGATTTGGTATGTACATCCCATTTCTGCACCTGGGCTATGATTTTCGTCGGTCAAGCCTCTTTGCCCATGCTCCCAGCGCACGTGTTGGTGGAGATCTAGGTTCTGTTGATAAGGCAGGTCGTGATTACTTAACAGTACTGCAGCACATGTGGCGGCCCAGCACAGATCCTCTTCCAACACATGCGTGCTGCCTCTCTCCAGACCTGATACGTAGTGAAGTGCACTACTTAAAGCTGGACTTCAATTGGCGTGTTCGGGAGGTGCTGCTTAGCTCCATGCTGTCTGCATATTACGTGGCATTTGTGCCTGTATGGTTTGTCAAGGTACAATACTTATATCTTGTCCCTGTAATTGTAGAATGTAACATAGGACCAACAATGTACACATCCACCTCACCCTCTTTTCTTTAAAGGGAGTCTGTCACCACTATATGACCATATACAGCACTTACATGGTGCTGTAGCACACCTATACAGGATTCTAATGGTACCTTTTGTTATTTTCTTTAGACATCCAGAAGCAGGAAAAATGACGTTTATTTCATATGCAAATGAGCACTCGCAAGTGCCCAGGGGCGGTGTTCCGTGTGTAGGTGCCCAGGCTGCCCTGCCTTTTTAACCGTTACTCCTCCCCCAGCCTCTTCCTTTGCCTGCCCTCCTATTCCCTTGTATCATCGCTAGGTCCGGCCGAGATCCCGCGCCTGCGCACTGCTTCGCCGCGCCGGGGCATGCACACTGCAATGCCCATTTTGGGTACGGCATCAATTCAACTAGTGCGCATGCGCCAGCCGGCAAAGCAGTGCGCAGGCGCGGGATCTCGGCTGGACCTAGGGATGATACAAGTGAATAGGAGGGCGGGCAAAGGAAGAGGCTGTGGAGGAGTAACGGTTAAAAAGGCAGAGCAGCCTGGAGACTTGCGAGTGCTCATTTGCATATGAAATAAACGTCGTTTTTCATGCTTCTGGATGTCTAAAGAAAATAACAAAAGGTACCATTAGAAATTTAGAATCATGTATAGGTGTGCTACAGCGCCATGTAAGTGCTGTATATAGTCATATAGTGGTGACAGACTCCCTTTAAAGTATACCTAACTTTTTGAACCGTTTTATTAAAACCTATGCTAAATTACATATAATTGTTTTTTGTTTTTTTTAATAGACTTTATTTTTATTTTTTTCTGTTTTACATACAAAATAGGCACCTGCAGTTTAGATGTGTATAGCGCTTTGGAATGCACAGTGAGTCATGTACAGGCAGGAGCACACATTGCTGCTTGTGCCAGTGCCACTCTGCTAAAGGCTGAACACTCCAAAAAAGATATAATCTCATTAATTTGATAATTTTTAATATGAATAAATTACGTGTATCTCAGGCGCAGATGGCCGTTGTGAGAATTTTTCCCCACTCACACCATGTCTAAAATTGCGGACGGGAAGGTTTTACCATTTTCTACACCTGTTTTAGGCATAGAAAATGGTTTGAGTCTAAGACAGCTAGGAAGCTGTCTTATATTTAGAACTGGTGCTGGATGCGCTGAAGTTATGGAGAGGCCTGCGCCTTTTCATAACTCCAGCGGCACCATCGCCAGCGATGAGGCTTTATTAAGACTGGTGTCTAAAACGCCGGTCTTAATAAATGTGCCCCATCATCTTTATTTAATCACATAATATAAACATAAAAAAAGCCTTAAAACCAGACCCATACCCACATAGAAAAAGATACCATAGTGAAAAATAAGCAGATCAATATATAAAGGGATCTTATGCACAATCTAGACCACCCCAAAGCAGCACTAACTTAGGTAATGCTGTGCTAGCACCCAAACAGTAAATGCAAGTCGCTTCTTCTGCCTAATCTACTTCCGATGTGCTCTTCCAGGCTTTAGTAGAGCAAGCAATGTTCTATGTCGCGCTTCTGCCTGTGTCCACTCGCTCCACTAAAAGCTCTACATAACAGGAGGCCCTGTACCCATGTGCTAGGCAGGGCTTTTAGGCCCCACACTGGAATCCATACACCGCATATTAGTGGTGTACGATTGTACGGATTCCAAAGCAATATAGTCCCCTGAACTTGCCTGTTTCGTAAGGCTAGTTTCACACTAGAGCCATCCTTCTCTGCCGTAACAGCCTGCCGGATCCATGTTGCTGCTGGTGCACCATCATAGATTTATTCCGGCCGCCTCTCAGCATGTTTGCCGCTAGTTCACGTCGTCGTTTTATTCTGGCCGCCCTTTCGGCATGTTTGCCGCTAGTTCACGTTGTAGTTTTATTCTGGCCGCCCTCTCGGCATGTTTGACGTGCTGCGGCCGGTCCTCCGGCCTGCCCCCATTATAGTCAATGGGGCCAGAGTGTACTTCCGGCGGCACGGTGCACTAGCGGCAGCACGGTTCGGGCAGGCTGTTCCCCCTCCGGAACAGCCTGCCGGAGAAGGCTGCCGCTAATGTAAAAGTAGCCTAAGTAAAACAGAAAAAAAAATATTCCATCTATCACATGTTATTAGTTACATGCTATTTAGAATAGGTTTTAATGTAATTGTTTGAAAGTGTAGATGCACTTTAAGACACACAACTGTTGTGTGGTTTGTTCATATCACATTCAGTTTACTTATTGTATTTTTTTTCAACTTTATTGATACAGAGCACACAGTATTATGACAAGCGCTGGTCATGTGAACTCTTTCTTCAAGTTTCCCTAAGCACTTCAGTAATCCTCACCCAGCACCTCCTGCCTGCACGGTACTGTGATCTGCTGCATAAAGCAGCTGCTCACCTTGGCTGCTGGCAAAAAGTGGACCCAGCGCTGTGCTCCAACATGCTACAACACTCGTAAGTATATAGCTACCACCACCCCACCACCTTCCACAGAATGTGCCATAAATGTTTGATACACAAGCATCTCCAGAGCACGGATCCCCCAACCCCTGCCCTGCCTTTTTGAGGTGGTTTGGGTAAAGAGAGAGCCGAGGAGAGAAATCGCTGTGGTATAATGACAAAAGGATTATTATGCATCATCGAATATAGGAGGCATCAGATTGGTAGCCGACTATTCGAGGATAAAGATTGTTCTGCGCATCTGTTGCGGTCACCTGGTACTTAGGTTTCAAATGCCCATTTTTCCCACTATTTTTGTGTTGATGAAATGGCCAAGTGTTAAATCTTTTTAATAGTTTTGAACTTGTGAGCTACAAAATAATAAGTTGGTATAGTATGGTGACTAAATGTTAAGCTTGGAGGGGGGCGTGGCCGGAAGCTGATATGAGCGGTCGCACTTAACTGAGCTCCGGACCCAATACCCTAACTTCTCGTTAATCCTGTAATTTATCTGCCGCAAAAATTACATCCAGATCGGGCAGGAGGTCGGGAAAGACAACCATGGCCCGTAATAGAGCACAGTCGGCCGCTGACCGACTTCGGGAGTTTTTGCCCGCGTGGAAGATCAAGATGGCGCAGGTTCCCGTTCACCACCTCCGGATGGGATTAGAGATGGCCCTACGCATGAAGAAGCGGAATGTGCAGCTACAGCGCCGTCCTTGAAACAGGTCACCGAGCAATTGCTGCAAGTGATAGCCACCTGCCGCACATCAATGGTGGGCAAGTTGGAGGAGGTGAAGGTGGATATAGGCCTACTTCGCCATGATATGCAGGCCATGCGTGAACGCGTCAAAGAGACCAAAAATAGGATCTCAGAAGTGGAAGACCGTGTACAGCCGCTCCCCGCAAAAATACAAGAGCTGGAGCAGAAAGTCAACTTTTGGCAGCAAAAATGTGACGTCTACGAGAACCGCACAAGACGCAATAATTTGCGGATCATCGGTTTACCTGAAAAATCAGAGGGTAACAACCCATGTGCATTCGTCACTACCTGGCTCCGTTACACCCTCCCAGAGGCAACATTCTCATCGGCCTGCACATTGCGTTCCCGCCAAACCTCTTCCACCGGGGGCTCCTCCAAGACCTCTACTTGCGAGATTGCTAAACTCTACGGACAGAGATCATGTGCTGCAAATGGCGCGTAACAAGCAGGAGCTGAAGTATGATAACAACAACATCATGATTTTCCCGCATTTTTCGTCCGAATTACAGAAGCGCAGGGCAACATTCAGCACGGTGAAAAGACGACTCCGGGAGCAGAACCTATCCTACTCCATGGCGTACCCGGCCCGATTAAGAGTGGTGGATGGGGAAGTGAGCCGGTTCTTCAACAATCCTGAAGAAGCCACAAACTGGCTGGATGGCAGGGCCAGAAATGCTAGACCTCCAAGATGACAGCCCGCATAGTTCTTCACTGCCAACGGCAAGAAGGGGATCTCTGGACTTGGACTCGGGACCTGCGGGGACACTTACGCTGACTAAGTATCAGAACTCTTGAATGTTATCCGTTTATTATTGCTCTCAATTCTCAGTTGAATCTCACAAGAGATAGTGTGATTAAGCCCATAGTTAGTTAAGAAAGGGAATGTGGGATTAGCGGGGAATTGTACATGAAAGGGTAAAGATCTTGTATGTCACAGCTACTGTATAGGCAAAAGAGGAGTTAATGAGAGTGAAGGGAGGTCCCTGTTGGACTAATTGCCCGAGTCCTAGGCCTGGATCCCATCAGAAGTTAGGGATTGGGTCCTTAGTCACTATGTTATAGTTCTCCTATACGTAAGATACGAGTTATATGGTGCTACTGGTAACTTACCATACGCACACCCCGTTTATCTGAAGTGTCTTGTTTTTAACAGCCAAGAGTGTCATGGCTGGTTTAATGTTTCATCATGCAGGCACTTTTCACCTATATCAGGGTACACCTAATGGTTCAAATGTTATATGTTATGTGCCGGATCGGGAAGGGCAAAGTACAGAGAGGGATACAGGAGGGAAACCGAGTCCTTTTCATAAGATTGACATGTCGGAAATACGTATAATGTCCTGGAACATTAGGGGACTGGGTAGTGCCAGGAAACGCACCATGGTCTTTTCTGCAATCAGAAGATTTAATCCACATATACTCTGTTTGCAGGAAACCCATTTAACGGCAGATACTACTAGACGTACCCAAAAGCCTTGGGTTCAATGGGCACAACATTCATGTTATACCAGCTTGTCTAGGGGAGTGTCGTTGCTGGTACATAAATCCCTTAGGTGGGAAATGGAGGCCTGCCAGATAGACCCGGCAGGGAGATTTGTGTTCATAGCTGCATACATCAACTGTATATTGTATGTTATACTAGGTATATACGTTCCACCGCCTTTCTCATTATAGATTGTTCAGCAGGCAGCGAGTTTTGCAGCCTCATATCCATCGGCCCGTGTAGTAAGTCTTGGTGACTTTAATACGACCTTAGATAAGGACTTAGACAGACATCACTTGGCTGAGGCTTCTGACACCTGCCCTAGTAATAAGACATCACTAGCCGCATTATTGGGAGAGATAGGATGGATAGACATGTGGCGCCTTAAATACCCTGATACAAGACAGTACTCATGCCACTCAACTAGCCATAATACACTATCACGAATAGATTATGCTTTTGGTAACTCAGCTATGTTCTCTCTGACATACTGTATAGAGTACGGACCAAGGGGCATTTCTGATCATTCGCCAATACAACTAGTGTTGAGGCTGGGAGGGGATGTGATCAGACGCTCAACACGGATCAATCCTTTCTGGTTGTCCCTGTTTGGACCTTCTGATCGCATTCCTGACCAATTGAAGGTTTTTATGGAGGGACATGGAGAGGTTACAGATTACACATTACTCTGGGAAACTATGAAAGCATATCTTAGAGGATGCCTGAGATCTACTATATCATTCATCAAAAAGTCAGCAGCTAGACAGGAGGAAAGGCTAGCAGCGGAATGTACTAGATTAGAAGCAGCATATGTTGCTGATCCCAATGACTTGAATAGAGAATCTTGGTTAACATTAGGTAGTCAGTATTTGACCCTACTCAAAGAAAAGCCCCAACGGAAAATGTTCTTTACAAAACAAACATATTTTGAATTGGGCAACCAATCTAGCAAATTACTTGCTCACATCGTCAGACAGAATCAGGCATCCCCGACGGTATTACGTATCAAGGCCTTAAATGGATAGATATTGTCAGACCCTGAAACGATAGCGGGTAGATTTCAAGAGTACTACAAGGACTTATGAGACCAAAGTTAATTATGAAACGGGTGACGTCATGCAGTATCTTGAAGACCTGGAATTCCCTACATTAGCACAGGAGGCAATAGATAGTTTAGAAGCCCCTATATCCACTCTGGAACTAGAAGATGCTATAACACAACTAGCTAGGGGTAAATCTCCTGGTCCCGACGGATTACCCCTAGAGGTTTATGTTTAAATATGCTACCCACATCAACCCATTGCTAATTCGCATGTATGAGGATGCATTTCAAAAAAGATGCTTACCACCATCAATGTATGACGCCACCATAGTGGTCCTCCTTAAGCCGGGCAAGGATCCGGATGAGTGTGGGTCGTATCGGCCGATATCCTTATTGAATATCGACTATAAAATTATAGCAAAGATTTTGGCCATACGCCTTGGGAGAGTGGTTAGTACCTTGGTTCATCCAGATCAATCTGGATTTTTGCCCGGTAGATCTACCACTGATAATATCAGACGGGTGCAGGTGGTGACCCAAATTGGAGTACAGAAAGGAGAGAGATGGGCTTTAGCGTCTTTGGACACTGCAAAGGCGTTCGACTCCGTTGAGTGGCCCTATTTGTTCCAGGTTCTTCACAAATTTGGATTTGGTCCTAATTTTATACAATGGATAGCCATGTTATACAAACATCCCAAAGCGGGTATATTGGTTAATGGGTTTATGTCAGATAGTTTCAGCTTGGGACGAGGTACACGACAGGGATGTCCTCTGTCACCATTGCTGTTTGCCCTAGCTATAGAGCCACTTGCTATGCGAATCAGAGCGGATTCATAGTTTAATGGAATTAAAATAGGAGAGCAGGAGGATAGGGTCGGCTTATATGCTGATGACATGGTGCTATTCATCTCACAGACTGAAGCCACACTTCCTAGAGCAATCACCATAATTGAAGTATTCAGCCAGTACTCTGGACTGAGGAAAATTGGTCCAAATCGACCTTATGTCCTTTTATATCCACTAGAAGATACATTCCCCCAGGGAGAATTACCTGTTGTACCTAGCTATAAATACCTGGGTATATATATAACAAAGGATGCTGCATCCTTCCACACTCTGAATATCCATCCTCTCCTAGAGTATTGCAAAGATAAATTTAGGGTATGGCAGGGATTACCTCTCTCAGTACCTGGTAGAATCAAAGTGTCTGTATGTTCTGCAACATGCCCCATATATAGTCCCAAAGGCATTTTTTCAGAAGCTCGTATCCTTAATGTCACCTTTCATCTGGGGTGCGAATAGACCGAAGTTGTCTATATTAAATCTGACACGTCTTAAAAGGGAAGGTGGCATGTCTCTGCCTGATATACTTATATTATCTTGCTGGGCAATTGAGAAATATAAAAACATGGATATTGCCAAATGGCACTCTCTGCAGACAAGAGAAACATCTTGCAGAATATCTAGATCTCACTAATCGATGGCCAGTTCTAGAACAACCTAAATTGTTCCCCCGCAGGTTGCTACCGATTCATAGGGTGGCTGTCCAGATATGGTCGGCTTGTAAGCATCTACATAATATAGGGTCAGACCTATTGAAGACTCCAGTTTGGGATAACCCCATGTTGCCTGACCTGATGGTACTGCGGGACGGTGCATTCTGGAAGGAGCATGGGGTTGTCACATTGGGGAACTTATACAGTAATAATGTTTTTAACGATTTTGAGTCCCTGAGTCATAGACATGAGTTGCCCAGGAATACATTCTATAGATTCCTGCAGCTAAGACATGCCATGAAGATGCATTATCGTGATACCCCAGTCCTATTGTCCACATTTCCGATGATTGGAGTCATACGTTCTCAAGGACCACGTGGCTTTATATCAGCACTTTACACCCATCTCCTATGTGTCAAACTGAGAGGTAACCCGATGCAAGCACTGTCAAAATGGAAGGCAATGATTCCAGATTTGTCTAATGAAGACGATGAGGATATACTTGAATCCCCCACACTAGTATCACCAGCCATAAACAATAAGTTTATACAACTGTGCATAATACATCAAAGTTATATGTCTCCACGGAGGTTACACAGAATGGGCAGGCTTGCCTACTCCGGGTGCCATAGATGTGCGTCAAAAAATGCTGATTTCTGGCATCTTATATGGGCATTTTGTGAATTGAGTCAGCACAACCTGTATATAGGTGCAGATCTCCGTTTGTATATGTATTTCGCCATAGTGATCTGCACCTATATACAGGTTGTGCTAACTCAATTCCCAAAATTTGTATTCTCCGTTTGTATATGTATTTCGCCATAGTGATCTGCACCTATATACAGGTTGTGCTGACTCAATTCCCAAAATTGTATTCTCTGTTTGTATATGTATTTCGCCATAGTGATCTGCACCTATATACAGGTTGTGCTGACTCAATTCCCAAAATTGTATTCTCCGTTTATATGGGCATGCCCTTCCATAAATAAGTTTTGGGAGGAAGTGGTGACTCTACTCACAGATTTACTGGGTTGTACAGTGCCACTTCACCCTAAAATATGCCTCTTTGGAATACTGGACGAGATTCTTTACTCTCATCATACAAGGATATTCCTGAGAGAAACACTATTTTTGGCACGAAAAGCGATTGCGATTAGATGGATGGGTGATAGAGCACCTACTTTAGCGCAATGAAAGCAATTGGTTAACACTATAATCCCATATGAAAGTATTGTGTTCAAGAATAGGGGCTGTATACCCAAATTTCAAAAGGTGTGGGGGGCATGGTGTTCATCAGCAAGAACACTATTCAGCTCGCAGATTGACAGAGGCTTTGCGGGTGGAACAAGGTAGATATTTATAAGGTGTGGCAGGTCGGGGAAGATGGGAAATGGTAAACCTAGGTATGCCACTTTTTGCTGCTATCTTTATTAGCAATATGAGCCCTCCCTCTAGAGATGGAAGTAATCGCACCGATACGGCACAGGTGTTAAATGTTTTATTCATTTGAGTCATGTATATGCTACTTGTACAACTCACTTTCATTATGCTGATGTATAATTTATGAAAGCATATGTACAAAGAAAGTCATTAACAATTGGCTTTATGTGTTCAATAAAGCGAATTTA
Source organism: Bufo bufo (assembly GCF_905171765.1). Taxonomy (NCBI): domain Eukaryota; kingdom Metazoa; phylum Chordata; class Amphibia; order Anura; family Bufonidae; genus Bufo; species Bufo bufo. Next base: position 367,507,487 of record NC_053391.1, on the reverse strand, counting down.
AAAAAAATGTTAGGCTTGGATAGGACCATGTCACAGGGTACGTCTGTTTTACTATAAGGCGCATTATATGTACACTTTTTATATATTTTATGCATTTGCAGTGCTGCTGTATGAATTATATATTCTTTTTGCCAGTGTAGTCTGCACAGCAGTTATTATTTGTGATATTTTAGACATCTATATGTAATGTGGTGTCTTGTTCAGCGACACTGCCAATGCAATATTGTGCCTAACTGACATACCCGTGGGCCTATGGGGCAATCTTGTTATGTAATCACTGAACATATTGGTGATGAAGATTTAATATTTTATCGCCTTGGTAATAATATGCTCAGTGGTGCTATTTATTTCTATCATATATTTTGTAGACGTGGATCACTATATTGGGCATAACCCCCCTTGCAATGTTCTCTGTATCAATATCCATCTTGCTTTTTTCTTTAGAATATTTTTTTTAAATATCTATCAATTAATAAAGATTGCTATATATTTTTTGTACATTTGGAGTCCCACAGCTTTCTTTGTATGTGTAGATGTTGATTTTTCTGTGGGTTTAGATGCTGTCTGATTGGACAGGGAGTTTTTTTTAGGTTATTTATGTGCTATATTGATGACCTATCCTCAGGATAGGTCATCAATATTTGATCTTTGGGGGTCTGACACCTGTCAATCAGCTGTTTGAAGAGAAGGCAGAGCTCTATTCGAGCTGTAATTCCTCTTTGTTACACTGCGCATCGTCTCCCTTGTAGTAGTGGCATAGCCTAATTACAAGTACTCGCTCCATTCAAGTCTCCAGTCTCCTGACCAGCCAGATTTACCAGCATCTGTTCCAGGACATGAAGCAGTGGAACGACATAGTTCATCCCGTAGTCCTGGCGACTGACAAATAACGTGGCATCGTCAAAGGGCCTGAGCAGACGGCAGGTGTCACGCATAAGCTGCCACTGGCTGACATCGAAGTTACACAGGGGAGTACTCTTCTCCGCTTGGATCATCAAGAAATCGTTTATGGCCTTTCTCTGTTCGTATAGTCGGTCCAACATATGGAGAGTGGAATTCCAGCCTATGTTGGGGGATGCCGTTCTGCAGCTCAAGGAGGGTGTGCTTTGCGGTGTATGAGTGGCTGAAGTGCATGCAAAGTTTCCTGGCCATTTTTAGGATGTTTTGCATATGGCTGGAAGATTTCAGGAACCGATTGACAACTAGATTGAACACGTGTGCCATGCAGGGCGCATGGCTCAGCCCTCCTTGACGCAGTGCCAACACAATGTTCTTCCCATTGTCGGTCAGCATGGTTCCGGATTTGGAGTTTTCGGGGAGAAAGCCATTATTCGATTTCTTGATGAAGGACACGGAGCAGTTCCTCCCCTGTGTGACTCTGTTCGCCCAGGCAAACTAGGTGCAGAACAGCATGACACCACCGTGCCCTGCACATGTGGTATGCTGGAGGGGCACTGTGAATTGTCCCTGCAGTGGAGGCTGAGGACACGGTGGTGGATGAGGGGGCAGATGCGGACATTGTCGCAGGACCAACGGCGTGAGAATGTGGAAGTGGCGTCACCTGGCCAAGTTGCTGGTTTGGCTTGGCAGGAACCACATTTACCCAGTAGGGCCGTAAAGGACATATATTGTCCTTGACCATAGTTACAGCTCCGCACATTTGGCAGACACCGACAGGCTCAAGGATTGGCCCACCTTCTGTTCTACATATACGATAAAGATATCGGATTGAGGAGACTCTGCCGGACTGTTGAAGTCACATTACCCTTATTCACTAGATGATTATTCCATTACTGTTTGTTTTGCAGGTGGATGGAGGACTGCATGTGGCCCCAGGGGGTGTTGGTAAAACACAACAAGAATGTCTACAAAGCGGTTGGTCACTATAATGTGGCGATTCCTTCTGATATGTCTCATTTTCGGTTCCATGTAAGTTCTGCTATTAAACTTTAGTCTTGGGATCTTTGTTACATCCATCCTATTATAGGGTACCCCCAGCCAAGTGAGAAAATTTTTCAAAATTGTTTTACAGAAGTCTGTGGGTGACATCTTGATCATAGCATCTTTTGTAGCCTTCCTGTGAATGCTCTCAAAGCCAGGAAGTGTGTGGGGGGTTCCTGCTGTCACTTTCCCAGTTCATACTAGCAGTATACAGCTCCTCAGTAGGGTCAGTAACTTCTTACAGCTCTGCAGTGGTAAGGGGCAGTGAATCTTCCATTCTCCCTCTGCTTTCTAGCCTGCCGGTCAGCTTCTGAAATATCTTTTCCCAGCTCCTTGGTCTGATTGAGCATTGCCTTCTCAGGAAGAATATGTTCACATATGCGCCAATGGATCCAGCAGCATGTTCTGGCAGAGAGCAGCATCCCTGATTTTGCAGAATCCAACATTGCCGGATTCTGCAGTTCACCACCAGATCCCCGTAATGGGGTTTGGCAGTGATCCAGCCTCTTTCCGGCATAAATGCTGGATTTCAGACGGATGGCAGTGGTGGATTTGAACTACAAATGAACCCTAAGATGCACTAGATATCAGAGACACAGCCTGATCTGTGTAAATCAGGGATGCCCAACCTGCAGCCCTCCAGCTGTTGCAAAACTACAACTCCTAGCATGCGAGTACAGCCTACAGCTATCAGCTTACATCAGGGCATGGTGGGAGTTGTACTTTTTTAACATCTGGAGGGCCGCAGGTTGGGCATCCCTCGTGTAAATAAATCTCACACACTTCTTCTGCCTCCTATTATAATTTCAGGTTTCCTGTAGAATAATCCATCAAAGTGTTGCCCTGTGTTTTTAAGATTGGTAGACTATAGATTTATGAAGGTTTTCTCTGTGCCCAATTGAGTACTTCTGCTGTTTGGGAAGCAGGGTCGATAGGGTACTTTGCAGCTGCAAACTAAGCCAGTTCTACTTTACACAGGTTTGATAAATCTCCCCCCCTCCCCCTTGTCTGAAACAGTGATTACATCTAAAACTGCTAACAGTGATTACATCTAAAAAACCCATCCCTGAACATGACAGTGGAGAGGACAAACTCTCTTGGTGTTCAAGGCAGTGGTTTCAGAATGTTCCCCTCCCCGCTCAACCGTGAAGTTTAGCATGGTAGTTGTAGGACTGACAATTCATTTATTTGTGTGCTACGCCCCCTAATATTGTACCTAGAGCTTTGTCCTATAGTCAGGGCCGTCTTTAATATTGATTGGACCCTGGGCAAGAGGGAGAACACAAGTGCCGCTGCTGCATTCATGGGTCCATACTTTATTAACTAAGTAGCAGGACATGTAGGACATACATGGGAGATGTCCCTGCACTTACTATTATTTCTGGGCACAGCTCTGTTGTGGCCCCCGTTACATTCTCCTGTGCTGTATGCTAAGTAACAGCATCGGAACACCAGGGAGGAGACATCAGCTTTTCTCCCTGGGCGTTCCTTCTCCCTGGCTGTAGCGCTGTCCAATCGCAGCGCAGAGCATCACCGCTAGGGAGAAGGTGAGTTGTTTTTTTTCTGTAAAGTTCTGCGCTGCGATTGGACAGCGCTACAGCCAGTGAGAAGGAACGCCCAGGGAGAAAAGCTGATGTCTCCTCCCTGGTGTTCCGATGCTGTTACTTAGCATACAGCACAAGAGAATGTAACGGGGGCCGCAACAGAGCGGTGCCCAGAAATAATAGTAAGTGCAGGGACATCTCCCATGTATGTCCTGCTACTTAGTTAAAGGGGTTGTCCGGGTTCAGAGCTGAACCCGGACATACCCTTTTTTTTCACCCAGACAGCCCCTCTGAAGCTAGTATTGGAGCATCTCATTCTCCGATGCGCTCCCGTGCCCTGCGCTAAATCGTGCAGGGCACGGGCTTTTTTGTTTTCAATAACACACTGCCGGGCGGTAACTTCCGCCCGGCAGTGTGTTCGGTGCCGTCACCGGCTCTGAGGGGCGGGCTTTTGCTCTGCCCTAGCCGTTTTACTGGCTAAGGCAGAGCTTAATCCCGCCCATCAGTACCGGTGACGTCACCGGGGTTCCTGTCAGCCCCATGGAGAGCCCCAGTACGTCACCGGAACTCCTAAAAATGCCTTTGCCCTGCGCAATGTATCGCAGGGCAAAGGAGAGCATCGGAGCATGAACTGTTCCGATGCTCATGTCAGGGGGGCTGCTGGGGTGAAAATTTAGGGATGTCCGGGTTCAGCTCTGAACCCGGACAACCCCTTTAATAAAGTATGGACCCATGAAAGGTCACCCAGTGGCCAGCGGGGCTCAAGAGGCAGCTGCCCCTTTTGTCCCGTGTTAAATATGGCCCTGCCTATAGTACTGGGCTTTAATAAGTACCATCTCTTCTATGTGACAGTAGGTTAAAGTCATGATGTATTTTACATATCCATAGCAGTGAAAGGGTTAAAATCTTGTTCTAGTATGTCCTAGCCACTTATAGGATGGTGTCATGTGTGGAGCTGCACCCCTTTGATGGCCGTCTGCTCACTTTGCAGTGGAAAGGTTTGAACGTTCTTAATACTTTGTAATGTCTTCTAGATTCTTCCAAATATGTTTTAATTTTATTCTTTTCCCACCCGCCAGTTTTTCTTCAGTAACCCGCTGCGAGTTCTGAACATTTTAACCACACTGGAAGGATTTCTCATCTTTTACCAACTATATTCACTGCTATCTTCTGAGAAGTGGCATCATACCATTTCTCTTGCACTCATCCTTTTCAGTAATTACTACGCCTTCTTCAAGCTGCTTCGTGACCGGATTGTACTGGGGAAGGCATATTCGTATACTGGGGTCTCAGACTCGGAACAGAAGCTGAACTGACTTTCACTACACCAAAGCGCTGTATTTTTGTTACAATTGCTTTGTTTCCTTATGTAATTAAAAACAAGCATATTTTTTTACTCTGAAGCCATGTGTGGTCCGTGTTCTGTCACAAGACTGCGTGAAAAGATCTTTAAAGGGATATTCCCATCTTGAGATCTTTCTCATAGCCACATGATATGCCATGCTGAGAACAGAGTCCCTTCTCACGGCCGCTATGTGCGGCTCCCTCCATTCACTTCCATAGGAGTTCCAAAATAGCCAAGTAAGCTTTACTATATTCAAACTCCCACGCGTCCACAGCGACCTAAAGACGGTGCCTGTTCCTGTGTGAGAATCCTGTGAACATGCCATAGATATGAGAGTACAAGATTCACACAGTACCAGGAATGAAACTGAAGAATGTGCAGGGAAAAAGAGATGTTGCTTCAATTCCGTGTGATAACAGCAGTGGTTAGTTGCGCTGCTATCTGTGACTTTGCCCTGTTCACGTTATGTCTAAAAAAAATTTCATTTTCTGTTTCAAGGAAGCGGTCTTACATTTAGACTGGTGCAGGATGCGCCGAAGTTATGAAGAGGCCTGTGCCTCTATATAACTCTGGCAGATCCACCACAAGCGCAGGGCCTTTATGCCAGTCTTAATAAATGTGCCCCATTTTTGAAGTTCGCAAAGGCGTTCAATACTGTCCCGCAGGGGCGCCCAAAAGGAAAATTGAGGTCTATTGGTTTAGAAAATATAATTTGTAATTTGATTGAAAATTGGCTTCAAGATCGTATCCAAAGTATTGTGGTCAATGATTCGTACTCTGAATGGTCTACAGTTATAAGTAGTGTACCCCAAGGTTCTGTGCTGGGTCCGCTATTATTTAACTTATTCTTTAATGACATAGAGGATGGGATTAATAGTGCTGTTTCTATTTTTGCAGATGACGCCAAACTTTGTAATACCGTACAGTCTATGGAAAAAGTTAATAAGTTATAAGCTGACTTGGACAAACTTACTGTTTGGGCCTCCACTTGGCAAATGAGGTTCAATATAGATAAATGTAAATTTATGCACCTTGGGGGTAATAATCTGCATGCAGCGTATGTCCTACGGAGAGTAAAACTGAGAGTCACTGGTTGAGAAGGATCTGGGTGTATTAGTAGATCATAGACTAACAATATGTAATGCCAGTCGGCTGCCTCTAAGGCCAACAGAATTTTGGCTTGTATTAAAAGACATATGGACTCGCGGAACAGGGATGTAATATTGCCACTATACAAACTATTGGTACAGCCTCACCTGGAATACACGGTTCAGTTTTGGGCACCAGTCCAGAAAAAGGATGCCCTAGAGTTAGAAAAAGTACAGAGGAGGGCAACTGAACTCAAAGGGCCTGGAAGATCTTAGCTATGAGCAAAGATTAAACAAACTGAATTTGTTTAGCATTGAAAACAGACGTCTAAGGGGGGAAATGATTAACCTGTATAAATATATAAATGGATCATACAAAACATGGAGGGAAGCTATTCTGTGTTAAACCCCCTCAAAAAGGGGCCACTCCCTACATCTGGAGAAAAAAAAGATTCAGTCATAAGAGGCGACAAGCATTCTTTACTGTAAGGGCTGTGAATCTCTCGAACAGCCTGCCACAGGAGCTGGTCACAGCAAATACAATAGATGGCTTCAAAAAGATGACTTTTTATTTCAAAATAACATTGAGTCTTATGACATTCTATAGAAATCTTGTTCTACACACTTTCTCTTTGGCCCAACCCCTCCTTAAAAGGAAGATGGACATTGATCCAGGGATTTGTTCCATGGATCAATATAGCAGGATTACAGGTTGGACTTGATGGACTTTAGTCTTTCCAACCTTAACAACTATGTAACGTATCTGACTTTGGCATATGCTAACTATATTTGCCATCAGAGTCTGAGATGGTCAAACCCCTTTAACCACCTCAGCCCCCAGTGCTTAAACACCCTGAAAGACCAGGCCACTTTTTACACTTCTGACCTACACTACTTTCACCGTTTATTGCTCGGTCATGCAACTTACCACCCAAATGAATTTTACCTCCTTTTCTTCTCACTAATAGAGCTTTCATTTGGTGGTATTTCATTGCTGCTGACATTTTTACTTTTTTTGTTATTAATCGAAATTTAACGATTTTTTTGCAAAAAAATGACATTTTTCACTTTCAGTTGTAAAATTTTGCAAAAAAAACGACATCCATATAGAAATTTTGCTCTAAATTTATAGTTCTACATGTCTTTGATAAAAAAAAAATGTTTGGGTAAAAAAAAAATGGTTTGGGTAAAAGTTATAGCGTTTACAAACTATGGTACAAAAATGTGAATTTCCGCTTTTTGAAGCAGCTCTGACTTTCTGAGCACCTGTCATGTTTCCTGAGGTTCTACAATGCCCAGACAGTACAAACACCCCACAAATGACCCCATTTCTGAAAGTACACACCCTAAGGTATTCGCTGATGGGCATAGTGAGTTCATAGAACTTTTTATTTTTTGTCACAAGTTAGCGGAAAATGATGATTTTTTTTTTTTTTTTTTTCCTTACAAAGTCTCATATTCCACTAACTTGTGACAAAAAATAAAAACTTCTATGAACTCACTATGCCCATCAGCGAATACCTTGGGGTCTCTTCTTTCCAAAATGGGGTCACTTGTGGGGTAGTTATACTGCCCTGGCATTCTAGGGGCCCAAATGTGTGGTAAGGAGTTTGAAATCAAATTCTGTAAAAAATGACCTGTGAAATCCGAAAGGTGCTCTTTGGAATTTGGGCCCCTTTGCCCACCTAGGCTGCAAAAAAGTGTCACACATCTGGTATCTCCGTACTCAGGAGAAGGTGGGGAATGTGTTTTGGGGTGTCATTTTATATATACCCATGCTGGGTGAGAGAAATATCTTGGCAAAAGACAACTTTTCCCATTTTTTTATACAAAGTTGTCATTTGACCAAGATATTTATCTCACCCAGCATGGGTATATGTAAAAAGACACCCCAAAACACATTCCTCAACTTCTCCTGAGTACGGGGATACCAGATGTGTGACACTTTTTTGCAGCCTAGGTGGGCAAAGGGGCCCATATTCCAAAGAGCACCTTTCGGATTTCACTCCTCATTTTTTCCTGAATTTGATTTCAAACTCCTTACCACACATTTGGGCCCCTAGAATACCAGGGCAGTATAACTACCCCACAAGTGACCCCATTTTGGAAAGAAGACACCCCAAGGTATTCCGTGAGGGGCATGGCGAGTTCCTAGAATTTTTTATTTTTTGTCACAAGTTAGTGGAAAATGATGATTTTTTTTTTTTTTTTTTTTTTTTTTTTTCATACAAAGTCTCATATTCCACAAACTTGTGACAAAAAATAAAAACTTCCATGAACTCACTATGCCCATCAGCGAATACCTTGGGGTCTCTTCTTTCCAAAATGGGGTCACTTGTGGAGTAGTTATACTGCCCTGGCATTCTAGGGGCCCAAATGTGTGGTAAGTAGGTAAATGACCTGTGAAATCCGAAAGGTGCTCTTTGGAATGTGGGCCCCTTTGCCCACCTAGGCTGCAAAAAAGTGTCACACATCTGGTATCTCTGTATTCAGGAGAAGTTGAGGAATGTGTTTTGGGGTGTCTTTTTACATATACCCATGCTGGGTGAGATAAATATCTTGGTCAAATGCCAACTTTGTATAAAAAAATGGGAAAAGTTGTCTTTTGCCAAGATATTTCTCTCACCCAGCATGGGTATATGTAAAATGACACCCCAAAACACATTCCCCAACTTCTCCCGATTACGGAGATACCAGATGTGTGACACTTTTTTGCAGCCGAGGTGGGCAAAGGGGCCCATATTCAAAAGAGCACCTTTCGGATTTCACAGGTCATTTTTTACAGAATTTGATTTCAAACTCCTTACCACACATTTGGGCCCCTAGAATGCCAGGGCAGTATAACTACCCCACAAGTGACCCCATTTTGGAAAGAAGAGACCCCAAGGTATTCGCTGATGGGCAAAGTGAGTTCATGGAAGTTTTTATTTTTTGTCACAAGTTAGTGGAATATGAGACTTTGTATGAAAAAAAAAAAAAAAAAAAAAAAAAAGCATTTTCCACTAACTTGTGACAAAAAATAAAAAATTCTAGGAACTCGCCATGCCCCTCACGGAATACCTTGGGGTGTCTTCTTTCCAAAATGGGGTCACTTGTGGGGTAGTTATACTGCCCTGGCATTTTCCAGGGGCCCTAATGTGTGGTAAGTAGGTAAATGACCTGTGAAATCCTAAAGGTGCTCTTTGGAATATGGGCCCCTTTGCCCACCTAGGCTGCAAAAAAGTGTCACACATGTGGTATCGCCGTATTCAGGAGAAGTTGGGGAATGTGTTTTGGGGTGTCATTTTACATATACCCATGCTGGGTGAGAGAAATATCTTGGCAAAAGACAACTTTTCCCATTTTTTTATACAAAGTTGGCATTTGACCAAGATATTTCTCTCACCCAGCATGGGTATATGTAAAATGACACCCCAAAACACATTCCCCAACTTCTCCTGAGTACGGCGATACCAGATGTGTGACACTTTTTTGCAGCCTAGATGCGCAAAGGTGCCCAAATTCCTTTTAGGAGGGCATTTTTAGACATTTGGATACCAGACTTCTTCTCACGCTTTGGGGCCCCTAGAATGCCAGGGCAGTATAAATACCCCACATGTGACCCCATTTTGGAAAGAAGACACCCCAAGGTATTCAATGAGGGGCATGGCGAGTTCATAGAAATTTTTTTTTTTTGGCACAAGTTAGCGGAAATTGATATTTTTAATTTTTTTCTCACAAAGTCTCCCGTTCCGCTAACTTGGGACAAAAATTTCAATCTTTCATGGATTCAATATGCCCCTCACGGAATACCTGGGGGTGTCTTCTTTCCGAAATGGGGTCACATGTGGGGTATTTATACTGCCCTGGCATTCTAGGGGCCCTAAAGCGTGAGAAGAAGTCTGGAATATAAATGTCTAAAAAATTTTACGCATTTGGATTCCGTGAGGGGTATGGTGAGTTCATGTGAGATTTTATTTTTTGACACAAGTTAGTGGAATATGAGACTTTGTAAGAAAAAAAAAAAAAAATTCTGCTAACTTGGGCCAAAAAAATATCTGAATGGAGCCTTACAGAGGGGTGCTAAATGACAGGGGGGTGATCAATGACAGGGGGGTGATCAATGACAGGGGGGTGATCAGGGAGTCTATATGGGGTGATAACCACAGTCATTGATCACGCCCGTGTAAGGCTTCATTCAGACGTCCGGATGCGTTTTGCGGATCCGATCCATCTATCAGTGCATCCGTAAAAATCATGCGGACATCTGAATGGAGCTTTACAGGGGGGTAATCAATGACAGGGGGGTGATCAATGACAGGGGGGTGATCAGGGAGTCTATATGGGGTGATCACCACAGTCATTGATCACGCCCCTGTAAGGCTTCATTCAGACGTCCGGATGCGTTTTGCGGATCCGATCCATCTATCAGTGCATCCGTAAAAATCATGCGGACATCTGAATGGAGCTTTACAGGGGGGTAATCAATGACAGGGGGGTGATCAATGACAGGGGGGTGATCAGGGAGTCTATATGGGGTGATCACCACAGTCATTGATCATGCCCCTGTAAGGCTTCATTCAGACGTCCGGATGCGTTTTGCGGATCGGATCCATCTATCAGTGCATCCGTAAAAATCATGCGGACATCTGAATGGAGCTTTACAGGGGGGTAATCAATGACAGGGGGGTGATCACCACAGTCATTGATCATGCCCCTGTAAGGCTTCATTCAGACGACCGGATGCGTTTTGCGGATCCGATCCATGTATCAGTGCATCCGTAAAAATCATGCGGACATCTGAATGGAGCTTTACAGGGGGGTGATCAGGGAGTCTATATGGGGTGATCACCACAGTCATTGATCATGCCCCTGTAAGGCTTCATTCAGACGTCCGGATGCGTTTTGCGGATCCGATCCATCTATCAGTGCATCCGTAAAAATCATGCGGACATCTGAATGGAGCTTTACAGGGGGGTAATCAATGACAGGGGGGTAATCAATGACAGGGGGGTGATCAGGGAGTCTATATGGGGTGATCACCACAGTCATTGATCATGCCCCTGTAAGGCTTCATTCAGACGTCCGGATGCGTTTTGCGGATCCGATCCATCTATCAGTGGATCCGTAAAAATCATGCGGACATCTGAATGGAGCTTTACAGGGGGGTAATCAATGACAGGGGGGTAATCAATGACAGGGGGGTGATCAGGGAGTCTATATGGGGTGATCAGGGGCTAATAAGGGGTTAATAAGTGATGGGGGGGGGTGTAGTGTAGTGTAGTGGTGCTTGGTGCTACTTTACTGAGCTACCTGTGTCCTCTGGTGGTCGATCCAAACAAAGGGGACCACCAGAGGACCAGGTAGCAGGTATATTAGACGCTGTTATCAAAACAGCGTCTAATATACCTGTTAGGGGTTAAAAAAAACACATCTCCAGCCTGCCAGCGAACGATCGCCGCTGGCAGGCTGGAGATCAACTCTCTTACCTTCCGTTCCTGTGAGCGCGCGCGCCTGTGTGCGCGCGTTCACAGGAAATCTCGCGTCTCGCGAGATGACGCGTATATGCGTGACTGTGCGCAGCGCTGCCACCTCCGGAACGCGATCCTGCGTTAGGCGGTCCGGAGGTGGTTAAAACCACCTGCCTAATATTGTGTAGGCCCCCCTCTGCTGCCAAAACAGTGTGGACTCTAAGGCCCCTCTTTACACGGGCGAGAATTCCACGCGGGTGCAATGCGTGAGGTAAACGCATTGCACCCGCACTGAATCCTGATCCATTCATTTCAATGGGGCTGTACAGATGAGTGGTGATTTTCATGCATCACTTGTGCGTTGCGTGAAAATCGCAGCAAGCTCTATATTGTGCGTTTTTTCACTCAACGCAGGGCCCATAGAAGTGAATCGGGCTGCGTGAAAATCGCAAGCAAGTGCGGATGCGGTGCAATTTTCACGCATGGTTGCTAGGTGGTGATCGGGATGGGGACCCGATCTTTATTATTTTCCCTTATAACATGGTTATAAGGGAAAATAATAGCATTCTTAAAGGGAGTCTTTCACGCAGATTCACCCTATTAACCTAATAAGTGTTATGTCCACGGCATCCCCCCTATTAAAACGGTGCTTACCATTTGTTCCTTGCTAGCATCGTTGTGGAGAAAAACACTTTTAATCCGCATGCAAATGAGTCTGTGAAGGTGCCCAGGGGCGGCGTTACAACGGCCGGTGCCCAGGCCCCAGGGTAATTTTCATATGAAGGCACTCCCCCTCCGCCGCGTCTGCCCGCCCTTAATCTCTGTTCTAACTTTCCTCCTCCCATCCGTAATCCCGCGCATGCGCACGCTAAACTGCGATGCCCCGACAGTGCTCATTCAATGCGCAAGCGCCAATATCGTGTTCATCGGCGCATGCGCAGGATTACGGACGGGAGGAGGGAGGTTAGAACAGAGACTAAGGGCGGGCAGACGCGGGGGGGGGGGGGGGAGTGCCTTCGTATGAAAATGACCCAGGGGCCTGGGCACCTTCACAGACTCCTTTTGTATGCGGATTAAAAGTGTTTTTCTCCACAACGATGCTAGCAAGGAACAAACGGTAAGCACCGTTTTAATAGGGGGGATGCCGTGGACATAACACTGTTATTAGGTTAATAGGGTGAATCTGCGTGAAAGAGTCCCTTTAATACAGAATGCTAAGTAAATTGGGGATGGAGGGGTTAAAAAAATAAAAATTTAACTCACCTCATCCACTTGTCGTCTTTTTTCTTTGAGGACCTGGGCGAAAAAGGACCTTTGGTGACGTCACTACGCTCATCACATGGTCCATAACAAATAAGTGGATGAGGTGAGTTTAATTTTTTTAATTTTTTTTAACCTCCCAGCCCTAATTTACTTAACATTCTGTATTAAGAATGCTATTATTTTCCCTTATAACCATGTTATAAGGGAAAATAATAAAATCTACACAACACCGATCCCAAACCCGAACTTCTGTGAAGAAGTTCGGGTCTGGGTACCAAACATGCTGATTTTTCTCACGCGCGTGCAAAACGCATTAAAACGCGCTGCACTCGCGCTAAAAAATTGCGCATTTCCCCGCAATGCACCCGCATCTTATCCCGCCCCCACATGCGCCGCCCGTGTGAAAAAGGCCTAAGGGTGTCCAGTGGTAGATAGTTTAGGCCCTGATTGTTGTGCGCCGAGACAGCATGGACTGGACCTGTTTTTGTGATCTTGGGAGTTTTGTAAGCTAAGTCATCACCTGAAATACACAACTAGAAGCCATGCACATCATTGTCATGTTTGTTACAAAACTGAAGCTGCAACGCTGATCTTAAAAGAACCTGATGTGTTTTAGTAATTACTTGCATTCCAAGTGTATTACCAATTTTATAACTATTTTGTGCCATTAGACTTCAGCAGAAAAACGTTCTAGAAGATTCTGAATAAATTGCCAGCAATCTACAGTAAAGGCCAAACTTGGTGTTACCAGTTGGGGGGGAGGTCCCTGTACAAGCTGACATTATCCATTTAGTGCTGTAAAAAAATATTTCCCGAACTCTGGTTCGGTTACTAGTGGTACCTTGGAACCGAACCAGAGTTCAGGAAATGTTTTTTTACAGTAGAAATTAATTTATGAAGTTATTATGCAAAGTCTTGCACGACTTCGAAGTAATAACTTCGGCTCATAGGAGCCAATACATTCTAATACTGTTTCATCCGAAATTGATTCGCTCATCCCTAGTTACGACCACCTTGCAATTCAGCAGTGGTGGTCGTGCTTGCACACTACAGGAAAAAGTGCCAGCCTCTCTCGCGGCAAAGACTGTGGAAGCGCACGCATACACACCCCAATGTTATTAATAAATACTACTAATCGTCCCGCAAAAAATAAGCTCTCACACAACGCCATAGACAGGACTAAAAAAGTTATTGGCAAGAATATGGTGCTGAAAAGAAAAGAGAAAATTTTTTAGTATTAAAACACAAGAAAAACTATAAAAATGTGGTATCACCGTAATCGTACCGACTTGGAGAATAAAGGTAACACATCAGTTTTACCGCATAGGGAACCCGGTAAAAACTAAACCCATAAAACTAAGGTGGAATTGCGTTTTGTTTTTTCCAGCTTCCCACTACATTGTATGCAGTATTAAATGGAGCCAATACAAAGTACAACTATATCAATAATCAGTCTGACAGAGCAAGACCTTTCATGACTAATGACTGACGACTCCATTTCCATGTGCACATCACCACAATTGTACTTGTCTGAGAGCTTTAACAGCAGTGTAATCTGAACTATTATATGACTTTGGGTTTATTATTATTTATTTTTTGCATCAGTGTTCTAAGCAAATGTATGAGACATCAAAGAGCTTTATATCTGTTCAGCTGCGTGACTTTTTATACAGTCAGCGGTTAACTAGCGAGCTGGACTGTAGTAAAAGCTCATGCTGTTTACAGGGGTGTAACTAGAAATGACTGGGACCTATAGTGCTCCCTTTCTGTGCAAACCCCACTCCTGAGGCTTGTCAAGATCACCGACACTCACCATACAAGACCCCCTCCATTTATTTCTATGGCTACACTGCAATCCTTGGTCGCGTGGCAGTGGTTGCACTCAAAATCTCCATGTTGCCCCAGCTAAACACACATGAATAGTGCACCAAACAGAACTGTATTGTGCACTGCAATATATCAATATTGTAGGCTGAGGACCAGCAACCAGCACTCCACCTGTTATGAAACTACAACTCCCAGCATGCACATTTACTTGGCTGTTAATATAACTCCCGTAAGAGGGAAAGAGGATTTTGAGAGTTGTATTTTCAGAACAGCTGGAGTGCCAAAGGTTGCTGATCCTGGGGGTCTAAACTTTACCACATTGATCTCCATGTTCCTGCAAGTCATGCACCCCATATTTTTGTTTACACAGACACAAGGGCTCCTTCATATGACGGCGGTGCTGAACACTGCATCTTGTCCTGTTTAAGTGAAAAAGCAGAGAGCACTATAAGGGGATGCAGAACTCACAGGAGCGCCATGGTCCCTTCAGGGTACATTCACACGACCATGCCGTGGTTAGCTGTCCACATATTGCACTGGGACAGCGTTCTGTAGAAAATGCCTATTCTTGTTCACGGATAGGCTTGTTTTTTTGCAGCTGGAGCCCAAGAGCACACAGTGTGCCGTATAGCAGGGTCAACTGGGCACAGGCATCGTCGTTGAGATACTACCTTGACACCTGATAATGGTGCCTGCAAGCTAGTTCTTACCCCATGCTCAGACTATTGATACTCCCAGCTGCACTCACAGTTGTTATATTGGTGCATACTGGCTGCTTGCAATCCACTTGTTTTAAAGCGCTACAGCTGACAAGTGATACAAAGTATCAGGCAGTTTGCCACACTTTGCAGTTTGGACCATATACAACTGTGTGCAAGCTTCATTCTATTTACCTGGGGTCCCATTGACAAGTGTAGGCAGATATGCTCAGTGGTGTCATTTAATTAGCTTCACTCCACTGGGGTGGTAGGTACTGTATCTCCTGTAGGCCCTTAGGCCTCTTTCACACGGGTGTCATGTCTTAGGGCCGGATAAGATGCGGGTGCAAAACACATTGAAATGTTTTGCACTCGCGTGGAAAAATCACAGAAGTTTGGGATCGGTGTTGTGTAGATTGTATTATTTTCCCTTATAACATGGTTATAAGGGAAAATAATAGCATTCTTAATACAGAATGCATAGTACAATGGGGCTGGAGGGGTTAAAAAAAATATTATTTTTTTTACTCGCCTTAATCCACTTGTTCGCGCAGCCTGGCTTCTCTTCTGTCTTCATCTTTGCTGTGCAGTAGGAATAGGACCTTTGATGACATCACTGCTCATCACATGGTCCATCACATCATGTGATGGACCATCTGATGAGCACAGTGACGTTACCACAGGTCCTTTTCCTGTGCACAGCAAAGATGAAGACAGAAGAGAAGCCAGGCTGCGCGAACAAGTGGATTAAGGTGAGTTAAATTTATTATTTTTTAACCCCTCCAGCCCTATTGTACTTAGCATTCTGTATTAAGAATGCTATTATTTTCCCTTATAACCATGTTATAAGGGAAAATAATAAAGATTGGGTCCCCATCCCGATCGTCACCTAGCAACCATGCGTGAAAATCGCACCGCATCTGCACTTGCTTGCGGATGCTTGCGATTTTCACGCAGCCCTATTAATTTCTATGGGGCCTGCGTTGCATGAAAAACGCACAAAATAGAGCATGCTGCGATTTTCACGCAACGCACAAGTGATGCGTGAAAATCACAGCTCATGTGCACAGCCCCATAGAAATGAATAAGCCCGGATTCAGTGCGGGTACAATGCGTTCACATCACGCATCGCACCCGTGCGGAAATCTCGCCCGTGTGAAAGGGGCTTTAGGCCTCTTTCCCACAGGCGTTCCGGATTCACTTCGGATGCGTCACGTGTGCATTGCGGGAAAACCGCGCGAGTAGGCACGCAGATGCAGTCAGTTTTGACTGCAATTGCGTTCTGATTTTTCCGCGCGAGTGCAATGCGTTTTGCACACTCGTGAGAAAAAAACGGAATGTGGTACCCAGACCCGAACCCTGACTTCTTCACTGAAGTTCGGGTTTGGGTTAGGTGTTCTATTCATTTTATTATTTTCCCTTATAACATGGTTATAAGGGGAAAATAATAGCATTCTGAATACAGAATGCTTAGTAAAATGTGGCTTGAGGGGTTAAAAATAAAAAAATTAACTCGCCTCATCCTGTTGTTCGCGCAGCCGGCATCATCCTCTTTCTTCTTCTGTCAGGACCTGCAAAAGGACCTTTGATGACATAATCGCGCTCAGGTGACGTCAGTACAGGTCCTGCTGAATGAAGATTCTATCCGGACCCATTCATTTCAATGGGTCTGTGTACATGAGCGGTGGTTTTCACGCATCACTTTTGCGTTGCGTGAAAATCGCACCATGTTCTATATTCTGCAATTTTCACGCAACGCTGGCCCCATAGAAGTGAATGGGGCTGCGTGAAAATCGCATCCGCAAGCACACCAGCATTGGGCCTCGCTGACCTTCTCAAATTGGGGGTTTCAGAAATACTGGGGACATCAGGCATATTTGACAAGAGAGGAGCTATTGATTGCTCAGCATTGCATCTGGGTGGCAAACCTACCACGGCCAGAACCTCTGTGGACACTTGAGCAGGGACGACCCACCATTCCTCCTCGTCTGAGGGACTTTCCTCCATACCCTGAGCGGCTCATCAAAATTGCAACGTCTTAACATATTACGGTGTAAGTTCCGTGAGAGTCCCCCTGTCCCTACCTCATAGACCGGAATAGCGGGATCTACCCTGATGGCCGTTTGGCTTTGACCATCACCCGATCACCAGGGACATACCCATCTTTCTGCACTGGTCTTGGGTTAGGGTGTACCACCTGTCCCAGGCGCTCCCACACAACCTTGTGTACCGCTCTCAGCCGGCGGCGGTGCTCCTGCACCCATGCGGTGGTACTTCTCGGTGGGGGCTCCATCGGGTTAGGCATGTGGAGATCTTCAATCTCCCGTCCGGCTCGTCCAAACATGAGCATATGTGGAGAGTATCCGGTGGTACTGTGTACTCTATTATAGGCCCACATCAACTCGGGTAGGTATGCGGGCCACTGGGCTTTTTGACTGTCTTCCAGAGTCCGCAGCATCTGAAGCAAGGTGCGATTGAAGTGTTTGCATGCCCCGTTTCCTTGTGGGTGATATGGAGTGGTTTGGGAGCGTTCAATCCCATACAGTTGGTACAGTTCATTCATTAGAGTACCCTGAAAGCATGCTCCCTGGTCAGAATGTATCCTCCGTGGACACCCGAACACCTGTATAAAGTGTTTACAGACAGCTTCGGCGGCCGACTCTGCGGTTTGGTCTCTGGTACACACAGCCACCGCATACTTGGTAAAGTGATCTGTCATAACTAGACAGTACGAGTGTCCCGAAGTAGAATATCCGATCTGTACATAATCGATCATCAGAAGTTCTAGGGGCGCTGAGGTGCGGATGGTCTGCACAGGAGCCCGCTGTTCAGTACTCTTACTCAACCCACAGGATCGACACTTAAGACATGCCGCGGCCACCAAGTCGGCCAGATCTGGACAGTACACCAGCCGTTGGAGCCACTTGAATGTTTTGTCGCTCCCTTTTCATGAGCTTCTCTGGCGGCCTCCGGTCCCAACGACATGGGAATGACAATCTGTTGCCGGTACTGCAGCTCTGACTGTAAGTATATGATCCGGCACAGGAGGCCCTGAGTAATTGTCATATTATCCCATTGCCTTAACAACTTCTGACCCTCTGGGGTCAGGAGGGCTTGTTCTTCTGGCCGAGGCCAGATCTTGCTCCGAACCCATTCTTTCACCTTCCACAAATCCCGGCAGCTATCCTGGACTCTCTCCTAATCAGTCAACGTTTTCCCTAGCGTCATTCCAGACGCCACCCCACTTGAATGTGCCACATCCGGGAACAGAGGTAAGCGACCAAGGTCAGGAGTTTCAGTATCCTCTAACTCCTCATCGGCTCTCTGAGTCGACTGTCCTACTGGAACTCGAGAGAGTGCATCGGCGTTGCCGTTCTCCCTACCGGACCTTGATGCGGTATTGGTACTTAGAGAGGCGGGCCAACCATCTTTGCTTGAGTGCGCCGAGCTTGGCATTCTCCAGGTGTGCCAACGGGTTGTTGTCCGTCATCATGGTCATTTCTGCACCAGTCAGGTATTCTGCAAACCTTTCGGTCATGGCCCACACCAGTGCCAGTAGTTCCAGTTTAAAGGAGCTATAGTTATCAGGGTTGCGTTCTGACTCTCTTAGGGACCGGCTCCCATAGGCGATGACTCTCTCCCATCCATCCTGGACTTGGGACAAGACGGCCCCCAGACCATGTAGGCTTCCATCAGTATACAGCAGGAATGGGGTATCAAACCGTGCGTAAGCCAGGATCGGGGCATTGGTCAGCGCCTCTTTCACCTCTTCAAAGGCCTCTTGTTGCCGGGGCCCCCAGTTGACGGGGCTTCTTCGGGCCCCCAGCCGTGCCTCTTAGCAACTCGTTTAACGGGCCCACCAGAATTTGGGTATAAACCTCCTGTAGTAGCCGGCCAGTCCCACGAACGCCTGTACCTCCCGTAGCGTACTTGGCCGGGGCCACTTCTGAACGGCCTCCACCTTGCTGAGGGCCGGTTTTACCCCCTCCTGGGTGACCACATGTCCTAAGTACTCTATCTGCTGTCGGAACAGCTGGCATTTCTTTGGCTTGATCTTGAGCCCATGGTCTCGTAGCCGTCCCAAGACTTGTCGCAGCTTCTGGAGGTGATCTTCAAAGGAGGCCCCGAACACTACTATGTCATCCAGGTATATCAATACTGATTCGAAGTTGAGGTCCCCCAGACAGTGTTCCATCAATCGCTGGAATGTCCCCGGAGCATTGGAGAGGCCGAAGGGCATCCGGTTGAACTCGTAGAGTCCCATAGGTAGAATGAAGGCCGTCTTGGCTTTGTCCTTCTTGGCCACCGGCACCTGCCAGTACCCACTAGCCAAGTCAAGAGTTGAGAAGAACCTAGCTTGGCTTAGGGCTGAAAATGACTCTTCAATCCGCGGAAGGGGGTAGGCATCCCGGACGGTCTGAGCATTCAGCTTCCGATAATCCATGCAGAACCGGAGACTCCCGTCTTTCTTCCGCACCAAGACTACCGGAGCAGCCCACAGACTTTGACTTTCCTGGATCACCCGGTTCTCCAACATGCTGGCCACCATATCTTTCACCTCCTGATACATCTTCGGTGGGATCTGCCGGTAGCGTTCCCTGATCGGCGCAGCATCGCTGGTTGGGATTTCATGTTCGATGGCAGTAGCACACCCAAAGTCCTCATCATGTCTTGAGAAGGCCTCCTGAAATTCCCAGAGGGTGTCTTCCAGCAGCTTTTGTTCCCCCGGGGTCAGGGTTCTGCAGTCCACCCCCATACAGGCCATGATCACTCGACCAGGGTTTCCCTTGAATGGACCTCCACAGCATAGGTCCAGGCTGATCTCTTATCCGGCTGCAGCGTAAAGCCCCTTTGTCGAGCGATACCCCCTTCGGACACATAAACTTTGGCCAGCAGGGTGTTTGCAGGGACTGTTAACTCGCGGTCCTCAACATTACAGCAGCGTATAGGCACACATCCGTCTTTCACAACGGCAAGGGCCCGGGCTACCAGTGGGCGAATCTGCGTTTCTTCTTGATAAGCGAGCTCGATCAGGACCTCCAGTCCATTCAGTCGTCGTCCAGCCCCCACTGGCAGCATCAATATTCGCTCCTGTCGAGGTGGGATCTTCAACGGAGTCCTCCGTAGCACCCTCACGTTTCCAATGGCCCGTCCGGACAGGTTACTCTTTTGCAGGCTACAGCTCCTCACCATTTGTTGTAAGACCTTCTGGGTAGGCCGGTGTGCGGTGGCCCATTGCTAGTACTTCGGCCCTTCCTTGGCATAGAGTTGATGATCTAAGTCTCTCAGTATATTCATGCCCAGGGTCACATCCATTCCTTTCCGGGACGAATGGTCCACCAGCACGACCCCTTTCTTGCCGATGTCTTGCCCAAACAGTTGGACCCGCATCCAGACTATCCCTCGAACATCCATCTCTCTATTATCGGCAGCCGTCAGCCTGATGACGCTCCCATTTTCGGGCTCCATCATATGCCCGAAGTGCCTCTCAAAGAACTCCAAAGGCATTAGAGTGCACTCTGACCCTGTATCAACTAGGCAGCAAACCTTTCGGCCTTCCAGCTCGGCTTCTAATACGGGGCTGCTGACATACAGATCACATTCTTCACGCCGAGGGCTTAACTTCTGGTGCTCCGCCGCAGGACGCCCAGCTACTGCAGCGGTCGGAAGTTTAACATCGGCTCTGACGCTACCAGTTCTGGGCACTCTCTGGCCATATGGCCGTATTTTCGGCAAACCCAACAGAGGGGCCCTCTTCTGCCCAGCCCCCTCACCGGGGTTGTTCCGGGTGGAATGACACGAGGTGCGTGGATAGTTTCCGGAGGCCGGGACGGTTCTACCTTCATCTGGGACACTTCTAGCCGAAGCTCTTTCAATTCCGCCCGCAGGGCCTGGACCACATCCTTTAAGGACTCCGATTCTTCAGATCCCGGTCGGTCCCTTGTAACATGCGCGCTATTCACCACTCTCGCTGCCACAGGTATGGGCTCTTCCTCCCTCTCTACGGCAGCTAAATAAACGCTGTAGAATGTCATATCGGCCATTGTTCGGGTCATCTCTTGTAATTTATCTTGTAGGAATTTATTGGAGAGCCCCACTATGAACTGATCTCGTAGAAGCCGGTCCACCTCCCAAAAGGCGCCCATAGCCTCAGGGTCTCGTCGTTGTATCTCATTCAGTGTCTCCTGTAGAGCATTGGAATATTGCATCAGGGTCTCGCCCTCTCGCTGGGGTCAGTTAAAGAAGTGACTCCGTAACTGTACCACTTTGGCCCGCCCCCCTTGGGCTCTCTCTAGCAGGGAGAATATCTTCTCTAGGGTATCGCTCTCAGAGTCAGGCCTTACCATCACTGTCCGTCTGACGTCACCCTCTAGGGCTCCCAATGCAACCTCGGCCCGCAGTTCGGGGGTCAGGTTACACATTTTAACCGCACTTCGCACTCTTTCAGTCCAGTCCTGCAATGTCATGTTGTTACCGTCATACTTTGGCAGATGACGCAGCAGTGCCCCTACAGGGATGTATCCTACTGGGGTAGCCATATTGTTGGGGGCAAGCTGGACTTGCGCCTGTGCACCCTGGGCTGGGTCCTGATCCGGCACCACTGGCGCCGGGGGCCGATCTCCCGCCGCGTTCCCGTCCATAACGGTCGCTGTATCCTGCCGACTACGCCAAGTTGTAAGCCGTGAACCGGGGTGGGCTCCCCAGAATACAGCGAAGTCACAGACAAGGAAAGCGACACTGACACCAGCTTACTATGCAAGAACAGAAACTTTACTTAGACAAATGATAACATAAGAACAATACAAACATGCATAGAAAACACTATATCCCCGGACCCACAGTCAATGTCCTTGCCCACTGGACAGGCCTAGCCGATGGCGGACACAGCAGAGCCTGCAAGTCGTGCTGTGTCGCTACAGAGGACACCCCTAGCCGATGGCAAACGCAGCAGAGCCTGCAAGTCAATGACTGCGCTGCAGTCCAGTACAGTATAGCCTAGCAAAACGATCTAATCCTAACTAACTACCTAATGCTAGGCCTAGGCTAGTCTCTGTATCTTCAGGCGCCACACAATGTAACAATCAGTAACCAGGTGTACTGACCTGCGTCCGTTCTGGGCACGAGGATGCAGCCTACCAGGGATGGCCACCAACCTCTTAGCAACCGTGAGGCCTTGCTTGATGATGAGGCCTTCTGTCCACACACTGAACTGATCTTCCTGGGACAACCTCTCTTTCAGAAGAGCTGGATTCAGTCAGGGTATAACAGCTACTCTCCTTCTTCTGAGTGTCCATTAACTGCCAGACATCTGCAAGCCAGGATGGAATCGGATTCAGTCCCTCACAGCACAATCCTTCCACCACCATGCCAGATCAACACACTTCCTGGTTCACTCACAGGCAGCAGCATGAGTCATCATCTGTTTTGCATATTCAAATCTCAGAGTGTGCTTGCTGTAGCTGCAAAACAGTGGCCTCTAGTGCCTGGAATGCCAAATGACAGTTTAAGTACATACATTATGCAGAAATAGCTGTTTCACAATCTCACACCCTCACTGTCACTATAAGGCCTCTTTCACACGAGCGAGTTTTCTGTCCAGGTGCGATGTATGAAGCAAAATCACAGCATGTTCTATATTCTGCGTTTTTCATGCAGCTCTGGTTCCATAGAAGTAAATGGGGCTTCAGTGAAAAACGGAAGGTATCAGGATGCAAGGAGTTTTTCACTGATGGCTGCTAGGAGATGTAGATTGTTATTCTTCTTCTTTTTTCTTTTTTTTTTTCACGTGTGTGAAAAATTAATTCAAAACTGATTGCACCTGTGCGGAAAAAATGCTCACACTGAATGCAGTCGCAGACAAGACTGACTGCACTATGAGTTTTTTCCTAAACAGATCCTGACACAATCCAGATCGTTCATGTAGAAGATGCCTAGGTGATAGTTTTCTATTTGTTTTATAAGAAAAAACCAAGGGGCAGCAGTGGAAGAGGTGGAGGGGATGTATTTTTCCTGGCTTTGTGGTTATTTGCTTTCCATTTATTACACCTGTTCAAACATGAGTGCATCCGGTCTGGCTGCATCTTAGATTAAAAATAAGAGGGAAAACATAGTTTAAGGCCTCTTTCACACTTGCGTTGTCCGGATCCGGCGTGTACTCCACTTGACGGAATTACACGCCGGATCCGGAAAAACGCAAGTGTACTGAAAGCATTTGAAGACGGATCCGTCTTCAAAATGCTTTCCGTGTTACTATGGCAGCCAGGATGCTATTAAAGTCCTGGTTGCCAAAGTAGGAGCGGGGAGCGGGGGAGCGGTATACTTACAGTCCGCGCGGCTCCCGGGGCGCTCCAGAATGACGTCAGAGCGCCCCATGCGCATGGATGACGTGCCATGCGATCACGTGATCCATGCGCTTGGGGCGCCCTGACGTCACTCTTGAGCGCCCCGGGAGCCGCACGGACGGTAAGTATGCTGCTCCCCCGCCCCCCGCTACACTTTACCATGGCTGCCAGGACTTTAGCGTCCCGGCAGCCATGGTAACCATTCAGAAAAAGCTAAACGTCTGATCCGGCAATGCGCCGAAACGACGTTTAGCTTAAGGCCGGATCCGGATCAATGCCTTTCAATGGGCATTAATTCCGGATCCGGCCTTGCGGCAAGTCTTCAGGATTTTTGGCCGGAGCAAAAAGCGCAGCAACTGAAGACATCCTGATGCATCCTGAACGGATTTCACTCCATTCAGAATGCATTAGGATAAAACTGATCAGGATTCTTCCGGCATAGAGCCCCGACGACGGAACTCTATGCCGGAAGAAAAGAATGCAGGTGTGAAAGAGCCCTTCGTTTTTAAAAAAGATGCAAAACTCAAATTATGATAAAACCATTTGTGTCAAAAAACACACTGGGGGAGATTTATGATTTAGATTTAACTGGTGTAAAGTAGAACTGACTTAGCTTCCCATAGCAATCAGATTCCACCTTCCATTTTCCAAAGGAGCTCTGAGAAATAAAAGGTAAAATCCAGTTTTCCTTTACACCAGATTTAATAAATGCCCCCCACTGTGTTAAGCCATGCCACCAAACCAGCCCTTTTTTTTTTGCAGAGGAATGAAATCCCGACTCCCGTGGTACAGGACACCAAAGTTTCTCTGCTGGGCGCAATGGGCTGGTATCACTCGGTCCGGTACAAAATGGTGTCACATTTAGCCATATATGGGGGTGCTACTGCCGTAGGGGGGCATCCGTTAGCTCAGCAGACCTTCCCCCCCCAACCAAAGCTTAGAGCCCCAGCACCCCCTTTCCCCCCTGCTGGCTGCAGCTCACCTAGGTCAGGTTCACCCCACCTTCGCTGGCTGGTTGACCGAGACACCAAATGCTGTTTAATTTATTCGGGTGACCGCTTCTTCGTGTGGTCATCGTGTTCTGACCTGTGCAGACATCCATCAAGCACCTCCCTCCTGTCGCGGCGCCGCTGACGTCCCTTCACGTCATTCACTGAGCCTGCCGACGACCCAAGCGGTAACGGGGGGGGTTTGGATAGTAAACAGACCACTGACATGCGGGGGAGCTAAGCAGACAGATCGCCGACAAGCGGGGGGGGGGGGGGGGATGGGGGGTTGCGATAGGGGCCTCCTGCACATGATCGTATGACTTTTTCGGTGTTTTGCGGTCCGTTTTTCACGAATCCGTTGTTCTGTTTTTTGTTTCCATTGTGTTTCCATCTCCGTTCCGTTTTTCCGTATGGCAAATACAGTATACAGTAATTACATAGAAAAAATTGGGCTGGGCATAAAAAATTTTAATAGATGGTTCCGCAAAACGGAACAGATAGGGAATACATATGGATGCATTTCCGTATGTGTTCCGTTTTTTTGCGGACCCATTGACTTGAATGGAGCCACGGAACGTGATTTGCGGGCAATAATAGGACATGTTCTATCTTTCAACGGAACGGAAAAAAGGAAATACAGATACTGAATGCATGCGGAGTACATTCCGTTTTTTTTGCGGAACCATTGAAATGAATGGTTCCGTATAAGGACCGTATACGGAACGCAAAAACGGCCAGTAAACGGGGAAAAAACGGTCTTGTGCAGGAGGCCTAAAACACAAACACACACGCCGCGCACATATGTATGTATGTTTGTATGTATAAATATATTATATACACATACACACACACACACACATATATATATATATACACAAATACACTTTGCATACATACATACAGACCCGCACTCATATAATTATCAATTTAAACAAAAATAAAAGTTATATAACCCCTGTATAATAATGTACCCTGATACCCCTAGTTATATTACCCCCTGTATAATTTACCCCTCGGGAGGGGCACTTCCAGATTGTTTTATGGCAGCGGACAGAGAATAATGTGGTGCTTCCTTTTTTTTTTTACAATGTGCAGATAGTATTGTACCACTCCCCCCCCCCCCCCTTCTCCAACTACGCAGCACCCTCACATAAAACAAGTAATATATATTATATAGCTTACAGTGAATTACTGTAAATACTTACAGTTCTGAAGACTCCAGCAGGATCAGGATCAGTGCTCTGGGCAGTGGACAGTTGGGCTCAGGGCTGGAAGTGGGCACCGCTCTGCAGTTCAGGAAGGAGACCTATAAGACGCACCTAGGTTTTAGAGGGGGACAATAAGAAAAAATATTTTTCATTACACCTTAGGTCAGACCATCAATCAGACCCCCAATCAGAACCCCAATCTTAATCAGACCCCCATTATGCCTCTCAGGAGTCTCAGCCCCCATTATGCCATTGCCTCGCCGAATCATCCCAATTTATGCCTCAGCCCCCCCCATATTATGCTTCTCAGCCCCCAGCAACCTGGCCATTATGCCCCGATTGCCCCCAGCAGCTTCAGATAAAAAAAAAATAAAACACTTACCTCTCCTGCTCCTGGATGCCGCCCGCTCCTCACCAGCACCTCCCGTGATCTTCTTCCTTCTACTGTCGGCTGGCGGGCACAGAGTGACGTTACAGAGTGACTCACGCTGTGCGCAGCCCTGCACAGCAGACAGCCGAGGACCAGGAAGCGGTGAGTACAGATCCTTCACCGCTTCCTGGTCCTCCGGTACTAATCAGCGCTTTCAAAATGGAATTGCAGATTAGTATTCACAGCGTTAAAGGGGACTCACGCCTATGCACTCATCCCATCAGACTAGTGTCCCCTGGTGCAGCCCGCACCCGCCGCACCCCCCTCGCAACGCCATTGGCTTGGCGCTAGACAAGCCAATCAGCAGCAGGCTCTGCAATCACTGCTAATGCTGATTGGCCAGCCCAGCAGTGAGACAGCATAGAGCGCTAGTTAGGACTCCAGTGGGTGCAGCGCTAGCCACTGATGATGTACTGAGTAAAGGGGGGCCCAGAGGACAGGAAAGAGGAAGCAGGGAGCTAAAAATTAGAACCTGAGGCCCGGACATGGACTTAAAACAGGAGCAAAAATAAAGTGTAATTAGGAGGCGGGGCATTTTTTCCATGACCAGGCCCCCTTCCTCCAGGGGCCCCACCGCTGACTGTACCTCCTTTATTTTTTTTTCAATAGAATCTTTATAAGGCCACATGCACACAACCATATCCATTGTAAGATCTGCAAATTGCGGATCCGCAAAAAATATGGATGTGGTCCATGTTACAACCACATTTTTTGCGGACCCATTGACTTCAATGGGTATGTGGTCCGGAGATAGTTTCTGTCAATACAAAACTTTCCCCTATCCACAGAATATCTGGGACCACCACTGATCATGAGAATTGGATCCTGTGTCTCCTTATGAATGAAGTGGCAGGTTGAGCGTGCTCATAGCTACTCTCTTCACTCTCTATGGGACTGCTAGAGATAGCCAAGTACAATGCTCAGCTATTTCCAGAAGTCCCATAGACATTGAATGAAGCAGAAGGTTACATGGTTGACCTACCATTCCTTTTTTTGGGGGGACACAGGATCCCCATTCTCATGATCCGGTAGGTAGGGGATAAAAAAATAAGCTGAGCTGTAAAACTAAGAAAGGCCATCACTATCTGATCAGCAGGGATCCGACACCCTGCACCGCCATCAAGTTGACTATGAAGATTCATAGTCAGAATCTTCATAGTCAACTTGCTCAGACACACCACTACTTAATATACACTGACTTCTTTATTACCTACAAGGTATCAAATGTACAGTAGATGTTCTCATTAGAAGTCAGGGCACTGGTCTTAAATGTGGCCCCGTTGATGATGGGCCTTTGACTCATGAAGAGTCGTGCTTTCAGCACTCAGGAGAGGAAAAACCCCAAGTGGAGGAAACCTCTAGGGAACCATGGCTGAAGGACTGGCCTTCCCCTAGGCGGTGGAGGAAAACGATGGCACGTGACAAAGACGGTAGATTTTTATCTTGAATCAATGGTGAATGTCATGTGCGTTGACGTCTGCAGAGACCAAGCCTGGAATCTGCCTTTTGATGCAGCAGGAAACTCACTTCTTCGGTGAATAAATCTGACTACGGAAAGTCCGGTGAATGACAAGTCCAGTGGTGAATGCAGAGACCGAGACCAGAATCTGCCTCTTAATGCAGCAGGAAACTCACTTCTTTGGTGAATACATCTGTCTGTGGAAAGTCCGGTGAATGTCAAGTCCAGTGGTTATTGCAGAGACCAAGCCTGGAATCTGCCTATAATGCAGCAGGAAACACTTCTTTAGTGAATACATCTGACTGTAGAAAGTCTAGTGGGTGAGTGCAGAGACCGAGCCTGGAATCTGCCTGCCTCTTGCTGAAGTGCAGGTCATCTAATCCTCACACGGTGGCCACCATGTTGCTGACTTGTGGTAGAGTTATCACCTCCAGCTGTATCCCATATTCATTGCAGGGACACATTGAGACCCCGACTCTGGTACAGTCATCTGCAGATACAAAAAATATAACTAATTATTACTGAACATGGAGCAGCATAAAATTAAGTGACACACAATTTACTCCCGGTCACTGTGG
This sequence comes from Bufo bufo, assembly GCF_905171765.1. NCBI lineage: Eukaryota > Metazoa > Chordata > Amphibia > Anura > Bufonidae > Bufo > Bufo bufo. The sequence continues at coordinate 367,479,325 of NC_053391.1, read as the reverse complement.
GTCATTGTAATCTCTTTAACTGTATTAAACTTGGGCCCATGTTTCTAGCAGTGATACCATTGACTGTTATAGCTGTTATTCTTGTGCTGTATCCACTATACACAGAATACACCTTATAATTGTGGGCTGATTTATTTTCATATATTTTTTTTTATAGGCTTTGGAGCTCAGTTTTCCTGATACAAATCACCAAAACCCCTGCTTTCTTACACACTTTCATAGTTAAAATTCTGGGAGCCATTGCTCAAGGTGATCTACATATCAAGGTCAATGGGAGCTCCCCCTAGTGGTCACTGCAGGCACTTAGAAGTTTATCATACTTATATGCCATGTATCAGGTGATTTGGATGGATGATTTTCTACTAATGGCCAATGGTCTGCTCATCCTTGTGGAGAATCTAAACCCAAAATTATTCTGTGTCATCACTCTGGTGTCTCCAGAACTTGGCATCATGTCTGTTATTATTATGAGCTCCTGTCATAAATCACATTACATTTTATGACTCCTGTAACAAGGATCTTGCCTTATTTAGGAACATAGGCGTGCGCGGCCTATTGCATTAGGGTGTGCACCCTAAAGCACAAACACACACGCCGCGCGTGTGTGTGTATGTATATATATATTATATTATATACTGTATATCACTATATACAAGAGGATGATATACAGCATAACATCTTCTTGTATATAGTGATATAGTGGACCACGCTGATTATATAACCTGGGTATCTCCTGCAGGGCTGGCTCCAGGTTCATGTGGGCCCTTGGGCGATAAAGCCTCAGTGGGCCCCCTTGTGGCATTTTGCACAACACACGAGGCAATAAAACTGCATGTATTATACAGTATATGCCTCAGATCAGCCCACAGACCCCCAATCAGCCCCATCAGACCTCAGATCAGCCCAAAGGCCCCCATCAGAGCTCAGATCAGCACAAAGACCCCCACTCAGCCCCCATCGGACCTCAGATCAGCGGCAGCCCATAAAGTGACCGCCTACATACTTACCTGTTCTGCGCCGCGGCTCCTCTTTCTCTCTGGCAGCAGTCGCGCTCCCGTCTTCCCGGCTGGAAGCGTGGGTGCAGCTGAAGCGTGCGTGCAGTCATAGTGCGCACACTACATCCTGATGCTGTATGCGCTCAGGACAGTGAAGCGCCGGCCGGGGAGGGTAAGTATTAAAGGGGCTGTGCGGAAATGAGTGGGCCCCCTGAGGAGCACTGGCCTTGACTAGGGTGTGCCCAGGCACACCCAGCACACCCCGCGCGCATGCCTATGTTTAGGGATCTTTTTGGTTCTTAAGACCAATTACCTTCTAGCAGGGGTCACTGGTGAAGATCAGGAGATGGTTTATTCTGCGCCTCATTTTGTCTCAGATCTCTGGTGATCCGATCTGTTGCAATTGCCTTCTTAACCCCAGGCTGTTTTTATTTCCAGTGGTCACCACTGGATACCGCTGTGTCCAAGTTATACAGAATACCATAAATATCAAGAAGCAGAAAAATCACAAATCATCAATATACCCAATGAAAATACAAGGTCTTCTCATGGATGCGGTCCCTATCATCTGATAGTCTGACACATGTTCCCGGGACACAACTGCCTGATCAGGTCTCTAGGACTTAGTTAAAATAATAAATTAGGATATTTCCTCATTAATAGGTATAAATATAGACACAGTTATGGAACCCATAGGCTAAAAGACCAATGTTTGTGAGGTGTGATTATCCCGAACCTTTGGTGGTTGTCTAAGTACCAATGACGCATACATATATTATCCCATAAGAAGACATTATTGCAATCAGTACATGAAGATAATCAAACTTAAAAAAATTCACTAGTTACTTACCAATGCCAACAAGTCTGTGGGTTCTAGACCTGTACCATGGGTCAGCGGTTGTAATCTGAGGTTGGGTAGAGACTGCAGCTTTGGTGACATAGAGAATCCAGGTCTGTTTCAGTAATATCAGACTTCTGGTCAGGGCGATCTCTTGGCCCATCATAGACTCGACATGTCATGGAAGACATGGAGTCGCTAATTGACCTTTTTAGGCAAGCCTGTGATCCTGCCATTCTGCAAGCAGGATATTAGATGATCTCTCATGACGTTGTGCTGGAAGATCGCCGTGGGTTCACCGTCATCTGCCAGAAACTTAAAGGCAAATGTTATGGCGAACACCCCACAGTCATAGGTATTTTACATTAAGAAATTTTATATGTTTCAGGGGCTCATTGACCACTACACTGTAGATGATATTAATCTGCTCACAAACAGATAGAGGCAAATTGCTGGTCTTGATGCTGTCGGCCACTAGGATGTCTCCATTTTTGAAGCAGGTGGTCAGCCAGTGCACCCTGTCCTGGTCTAGTGAATTTGTACGGCCTTCTTTAGCACACTGTACCCTGGAAAGAGAATAGCAGCTGAGGGCTGCAGGCCATCAAAGTCCCCAAACTGATTCTGTAGGAGATCCTGGGCCTTGTTAATGATGTCATCGTCCAGCATGCCTTCCTGGCAGCTGCTCTTCAGGATGGATAAGTGCTCTGTAGACAAGTTGTTCTATGCTCTCCAGGTATAGGCCATCTCCACTTGTGGTGTTCCAAGCAACGGGCTTACTACATCTTTGGTTGATGGAGCGGACGTGTTTTCTGCTGCAGCTCTTTTGGCTGGTGGAAATGTCCCGGACTGACTGTTATTGGAGGTTGGTGCTTTCCTTTTAAGACTGGCTTTGGAAGCTTCACAAGATGCCTTTTAAAGGTCTTCAGCAGACTCAGCCATTTTCTTGTCTAATGCTTTAAGCGTCTCAAAATTTAAAGAGACATCATCCTTTACTGCTGTGTCTTGTTTTTGACTAGTCTTTCTATTACATTGTCGCTTATAGCTCTTTGGTGTTTTTTTTTTTAGCAGGTGGTGCTTTGCGGACAAGGAATGGCTCCACAGCATCACCATCCCGGGGTCTTTTTTGTGGGGTTCCCCACTTTCTGTTTAGTTTCAAAATTTAGGGGTCAGGTCTTTATATTATATGAAACACTCTAATCCTTTAAATAAAACTACAGAATTTGAGATGCAGATGCTGCAGAGCCTCTTTTCTGAAAAGTAAGGAAGAGATTCCTGTCCGCCGTTGATTACTTGGATAAGGCCTCATCCTTCTCATAAGAAGGACTGCAGTATATGAGATATATATTTTTGTGTTGTGCCCACACTGGTGATTACGAAGGGGTTTGTCCAAATTGTACAGTCCATTTAATTTTGACCAACCATTAACACCAGTAGTATGCAAGTAGTACGCAGCTGTAATATAGCCCCCAAAGTAGTCTATGGGGCCCTACTGTTCCCAATGGCGTAACTAGGCGCAAGATTTGGAAATACCCCAAGTAACTTCCCCAAAACCTCTCCTCCTGCAGCGAATCAGGAGGAGGAATCAACAGTTTACTAATCAATGGCTGATGAAAGCACCTCCCCAGGCCCTTCCCCTTCAACTACATGCAGCTTCCTGATAGTCCTCTTCTCTCTGAGGGTTTGGGTCCCTGTAGTTTATTATGTTCTCAGGGATCTCAAGTCTCCCGGAGGTTCAGGGAGTCTCCCGATATTAGATAGCGGCTCCCTGACACCCGCATGTGAGACAATATATCCCGGAAAGGTTTACTGATAGCAGAGCAGAGAGATAAGAGAAGTGACAGGACACAGAGTTTAGATTACAGGTTGAATTAACCCTTTAGGGTCAAATTGGCTTCTCAAGGAGATATATATGTTAAAGGCATCCCTTCTGTCTCATTCAGTAGCTATATAACTATTGAGAGAGATGTATTTTATTTAAATACATTTACACATTTAACCCTCCATTTTAATTATATTATTTACCCCAGTGTTAAATTCACACCCCCTGGATGCTTTAATCATATATATATAAATACGATAATTTGGGGCAGGGTAATGAGCCCAGTCCTCCACACCATAGAGCAAAGTGTGCAGATACTGCAGATGTTTGGAAAATGTAATAAAAAGTTTGTGAAAAAAAAATATATGAAAACCTCCCTGAAATGAGAAGTGCACCTCCCTGAAATGAGTTTTTGCAGGTTGGGATGTCTGTGTTCTGTCCTTACTGTAACCTAATGTGCCAAAAATTTAAGATGAAATCTGCCTGCTTGCTATGGGCAATTAAGCCAGTTTGGCCAGCTGTTGCGGCCAGGATCGCTGAGTAGCGGTGATCCCATAGAAATAAATGGAATTGCCGCGAGTCACAAGAAATCCAGCCGTGTTGGATTTCTTGCAACTGTCATGGCAATCCCATTCATTTCTATGGGATCACCGCTACTCAGCGATCCTGGCCGTGACCAGAGTCACTGTGTAGCCCTATCCTAACAGCAGTTTCATAGATCTACCCCAGCTGCTATACAATGCACGGCTCTCTGCTTGGTGGGCTGAGGAGGCCGCGGCGCTTACCGGAGCGTTGTGGCCTCCTTAAAGCGGTATTCCCACCTCAGACAATGGGGGCATATCACTAGGATATGCCCCCATTATCTGATAGGTGCGGGTCCCACCTATCTCGCAGCCAAAAACAAAGCCGGCAAAGTGGTGGCCAGTAGTGCTTGGTTCGGCCACCACCAAGTGTTCCTATTGGCCCGCCGAAAATAGTTGATTTGCTTGTTCAGCTATTTTCGGAATCCCCATAGAAATGAATGAGAGTGCACAGCACTTGCACGGCCGCAGCTTCCATTCACTTCTATGGGTCAGACGGAAATAGCTTAGCCAGATCTCTTCTATTTTCAGCAGCCCCACTGAAATGAATGCAATAAAATAAGATAAAATGAGTCACTAGCTTTCAATGGTACTTGCGCTGCTGGTCTCCCGAAGTGAAGTGAGTTCTTCACAATTGTAAAGTGTTAATATAGTGGGACCGCGCTGCTCCTCATTCACACAGAGCGTTTTTCCACGAATGCAGGTATTCACTTTATCTGGGCCAAGACAGACACCCTTCAGTTGGATCGCAGTGTGCTTCTACGCGGATTGAAACTCAGTCGTAGGCTCCTCTGCAAGATGTCATAAACCATTTTATTTCTGTGAGTATAATAAAACAGAATTTTTAACTGTGTCGGAGGTACTCTCACTATTGTGCGGTTTATGACATCTTGCAGAGGAGCCTACGACGATCCAGCATAGAAATGCTGAGTTTCAATCCGCGTGGAAAAACGCTCTGTGTGAATGAGGAGCAGCGCGGTCCCACTATATTACCACTGAAATGAATGGTGGGCGGCCGCGCATGTGCGGTGCGTCCTCCTTCACTTTGCCAGCTGCGTTGGGACCCGCACCTATGAGACAATTGGGGCATATCCTAGCGATATGCCCCCATTGCCTGAGAAGGGAATACCCCTTTAAGCAGCTGATCAGTGGGGTCCCTGATGTCGGACACCCACTGATCAGATTCTGATGACCTATCCTGAGAATCCTGATGACTCATCAGCCCTTATAAACTATATTTTCACAAATGCTGGTCATCATTACATCATATAGCATGATGCAGGATATGAATCCTGAAAATAAGTTTAGTCATCCACTTATTTAGTCAGGAAAGATTCACACAGTCACATGCAGGAAGTGAACGATAGCGCCCTCTACAGACACTGTCAGACTGCCAAAGAAATTCAGCACAAACCGCACACATTGTAACCTCTATGGGGTTGACTGTGATGGGTTGGGTTTAGGAGCTGTTTATTCATAAACCGAGATTTAAAACACATATCTTTACGGAAGACCTTGCAAAATAGAAGCCTGTCCCTTTAAAAAGGTGGAACGCACGCACCAGCTGTGGTGACACGCACGTACAAGGAGTTTCCTGACGTTTACTTACGCAAATTTGCTCTGCGCCTTAGAGTGTCATTCACAGGCTTCCGTTAGTCAGACATATTGTCCCAGAGAAGCCGGGAGAGGCCCTGACAGACCGGGGACAGCATGGGTGAGATTTGGGAAGGAGATAGGAGGGGGTGAATGGAATGTGACGGTGAAATGAGGGTATTTAGCGTGGCACTGCCCTGACTACATGCCCGTCCCTGGGATGGAGCCCCAGGGGCGCTGCATCCCACCCTGGTGCTGGGGGCAGCTTCACTGGCAGTTGGGAGTGTTCTGTTAGTTCCCTCCATGTGCACAACCCTTGTCTCCTTAGGGGTGGGTGGTATTGCTGTGATGATTAGGGGCATTTCATGCCATCAGTACCTATTGTAGTGGTGCCAGCTTCACTGCTGCTGTGTATATGTGAGCTCATGTCATCCTGTAGGGTCCACAAGGCAGGACATGTTGTATTGCAGGCACTATGCCACCCCTGCCATGAAGCATACCATGCCAGTTTTATCCCACCGACATGCAGCAACCTACATCATTTGAATTGGGGGTCACATTACGACCACTTATAGGAAACTGGCATAAAGGAAAACTGGTTTAGTTGCCCATAGCAACCAATCAGATTCCATCTTTCATTTTTCACAGCTGTGTTGGAAACTTAAAGGTGGAATCTGATTGGTTGTCATGGGCAGCTAAACCAGTTTTCCTTTATGCCAGTTCGATAAACCTCCCCAAAGATGTCTTATTTTACATAACATACACTGATTTATTACTAGATCTGTTTCACTTGACTGCCCCTTATAGACTATCTTGGATTTCTAGGGTGACGTAGCCCCTCTTAGGTCTCGTTCACCCCCCCCCGTCTGTTTCATCTCTGCACCACCTACAATATAATGTGGATAGCACACTGACCCATTGATTTCTGTGGGACCGGGCACACGTTGTGAGTTTTTTGCAGATCTATTTTTTCATTCCACAAATTATAAAACCTGTTCTGTTCCATTTTGTGGGAGTGAGAAAAACAGGGAATGCACATGGTAGGTGTCCATATTTTGCAGATCCAGTTGTTTGCAGACCGAAATATCGACACGGCCGCGTGGACTTGCAAAACGTTATCTCACATGTAACCAGGAGAGACCCTCCTTGGAAATGTATGTCTGCAAGTGGGCGATCGCTTGGCACCAAATTCTGCCTTATGGCATGCAAGCTACAGATATCGCCTGTATACTGCCATTCCGTACATGGACAGGGTTGTGATCAGCTAAGGGTTGCACTTTTTTATGTATTTATTTTTGGGTGGTGATCCTGCCAAGACCACTTTTACACAGTCAGTGATTGTGAGCCAAAACCAGTAGTGGAGTTTACACAGACATAAGGTATAAGGAAAAAAATCTGCACCTTGTTTTGGCTCACAATCACTGATGAAAATCACTGACCAAACACTGACTGTGTGAACTAGGCCTAAGATTGTAGACCAGTCAGCAGATGTTACTTTGCATGCCAATGTCAACTCCCATAAAAGAACATGATGCTTTATCAAAGATAGGTCTTGTATCACTACCACTTAGTTTTTGGGAAACTGAAATGTTTTCCATTGTGACACAGACATAGCTGGTTGGCTCTAAACTACAGCCAGGTGTCCCTTCAGGCCAAAAAGTTCTTGAAAGGGTTGTCTCATCTCAGACAATGGGGGCATATCGCTAGGTAAGTTCCCAATATAGGTGCTGGACCCAGTGATAGGACCCGTACCTATAAGACAATGGTGGCATATCCTAGCGATATGCCCCCATTGTCTGTGATGAGACAACCCCTTTAAGTATCTGTTGTTGCTAGAACAATACAGTATTTTGAGCTCAATATATTAGGTTACCCCTTTACATGCCCCCTTGGGCATCATCAGTTTGAAGTACTGCACCTGCTGAGCATCCCCACAGACCCCAGCTTAAAAGGGTTATCCACTGACTAATGTAAAAAATGAAAATCGGACATCATATAGTACATGACAATGTACCAGCCCTGTACCTCACATGGATCCAGAGATCTCCCCATTCATTGCTCTGCTAGATTTATATCAAGCTGACAGCTCAAGGGGAGGGTCTTTTCTGCTGCAGCTCAGGAGGCGTGTCCATGCTCTACCTATCACAGCTCAGGAGGCAGTTGAAGGATGACACTGAGCATGTGCGGCCATCTCAGAGAGCAGGTCAAAGAAATAAGAATAAAAACAAACAGCAGGTGGCGCTATACAGATATCTTATTGTATAACTCAGTGGCTTTGCAGAATTTTTAATCACATGCAATTACAAAAGTATTCACATCCAGGTGCTGGTTTGAAAACTGTAGGATACTTTTCGTGGGACAACCCCTTTAAGGCTAGGGCTACACAGAGACATTTATTGTAATGATACATATATCTTTGGTGTCCCACTGCGACATGCTGCGACTGTTATGACACCAAGCTGGATTTTTGTGCAACTGTCGCAGTGCAACACCAAAAACTATCATCACAATAAATGTTGCGCGACACATCTCACAATGTAGTTGTACCCTTTTTGTCACGTGAGACATGTTGCTGTGCAGCCCTAGCCTAAGGCCTCATGCACACGACCGTTGTGTGTTTTGCGGTCCGCAAATTGCGGATCCGCAAAACACGGATGGTGTCCGTGTGCGTTCCGCAATTTACGGCACGGACAGTAATTGATATAACTGCCTATTCTTGTCCGCAAAACGGACAAGAATAGGACAGGTTATATATTTTTTTTTTTGCGGGGCCACGGAACTGAGCAACGGATGCGGACAGCACACTTAATGCACACATCTTTTGCGGCCCCATTGAAGTGAATGGGTCCGCATCCAAGCCGCAGAAACTGTGGCTCGGATGTGGACCAAAACAACGGTCGTGTGCATTAAGCCTAAGGCCTCTTTCATACGGGCATGTCTGGATGCGTCCCGGTGCATTGCGGCAAACCCGCGCGAGTAGGAACGCAATTGCAGTCAGTTTTGACTGCGATTGCGTTCCGATGTTCAGTTTTTATCGCGCGGGTGCAATGTGTTTTGCACGCGCGTGATAAAAAACCGACTGTGGTAACCAGACCCGAACTTCTTTACAGAAGTTCAGGTTTGGGTTAGTTGTAGTGTAGATTATATTATTTCCCCTTATAACATGGTTATAAGGTAAAATAATAGCATTCTGAATACAGAATGCATAGTACAATAGGGCTGGAGGGGTTAAAAAAAAATAAAAAAATTTAACTCACCTTAATCCACTTGTTCGCGCAGCCCGCATCTCTTCTGTCTTCATCTGTGAGCAATAGGACCTTTGATGACGTCACTGCGCTCCATCACATGATCCATCACCATGGTGATGAATCATGTGATGAGCGTAGTGACGTCATCAAAGGTCCTATTGCTCACAGATAAAGACCGAAGAGATGCCGGCTGCGCGAACAAGTGGATTAAGGTGAGTTAAAAAAATTTTTTTTATTTTTTTTTTAACCCCTCCAGCCCTATTGTACTATGCATTCTGTATTCAGAATGCTATTATTTTCCCTTATAACCATGTTATAAGGGGAAATAATAATGATCGGGTCCCGATTGTCACCCAGCAACCATGCGTGAAAATCGCACGGCATCCGCACTTGCTTGCGGATGCTTGCGATTTTCACGCAACCCCATTCATTTCTATGGGGCCTGCGTTACATGAGAAACGCAGAATATAGAGCATGCTGCGATTTTCACGCAACGCACAAGTGATGCGTGAAAATCACCGCTCGTGTGCACAGCCCCATAGAAATGAATGGGTCAGGATTCAGTGCGGGTGCAATGCGTTCAACTCACGCATCGCATCCTGTGCGGATAACTCGCCCGTGTGAAAGGGGCCTAAGGCCTCTTTCACACGGGCGTGTCCGGATGCGTCCCGGTGCATTGCGGCAAACCCGCGCGAGTAGGTACGCAATTGCAGTCAGTTTTGACTGCGATTGCGTTCCGTTGTTCAGTTTTTATCGCGCGGGTGCAATGCGTTTTGCACGCGCGTGATAAAAAACTGACTGTGGTACCCAGACCTGAACTTCTTCACAGAAGTTCAGGTTTGGGTTAGGCTACTTTCACACTAGCGTTCGGGGCTCCGCTTGTGAGCTCCGTTTGAAGGCTCTCACAAGCGGCCCCGAACGCATCCGTACTGCTCCAATGCATTCTGAGTGGATGCGGATCCGCTCAGAATGCATCAGTCTGGCTCCGTTTGTCCTCCGCTCCGCTCAGCAGGCGGACACCCGAACACTGCTTGCAGCGTTCGGGTGTCCGCCTGGCCGTGCGGAGGCAAACGGATCCTTCCAGACTTACAATGTAAGTCAATGGGGACGGATCCGTTTGAAGTTGACACAATATGGCTCAATTTTCAAACGGATGAAAACTGAACAACTTTCACACTTAGAATTTTTTCTAAACTATAATGCAGACGGATCCGTTCTGAACGCAAGTGTGAAAGTAGCCTTAGTTGTAGTGTAGATTGTATTATTTCCCCTTATAACATGGTTATAAGGGAAAACAATAGCATTCTGAATACAGAATGCATAGTACAATAGGGCTGGAGGGGTTAAAAAAAAATAATTTAACTCACCTTAATCCACTTGTTCGCGCAGCCGGCATCTCTTCTGTCTGTCATCTGTGAGGAAAAGGACCTTTGATGACATCACTGCGCTCATCACATGGTCCATCACATGATGGATCATGTGATGAACGCAGTGCTGTCATCAAAGGTCCTATTGCTCACAGAACAAGACAGAAGAGATGCCGGCTGCGCGAACAAGTGGATTAAGGTGAGTTAAATTATTTTTTTTTTAACCCCCCCCCCCAGCCCTATTGTACTATGCATTCTGTATTCAGAATGCTATTATTTTCCCTTCTAACCATGTTATAAGGGGAAATAATAATGATCGGGTCCCCATCCCGATCGTCTCCTAGCAACCGTGCGTGAAAATCGCACCGCATCCACACTTGCTTGCGATTTTCACGCAACCCCATTCACTTCTATGGGGCCTGCGTTGCGTGAAAAATGCAGAATATAGAACATGCTGCGATTTTCACACAACGCACAAGTGATGCGTGAAAATCACCGCTCATGTGAACAGCCCCATAGAAATGAATGGGTCCGGATTCAGTGCGGGTGCAATGCGTTCACTTCACGCATTGCACCCGCGCGGAAAACTCGCCCGTGTGAAAGGGGCCTAAGGGTGTTGACCATGATTAGAGAAACAGGGCTGCTTACCTCCAAAAACCACACCTGTGCATGGTTTAAAGGGAACCCGTCACCAGGATTTTGTGTATAGAGCTGAGGACATGGGCTGCTAGATCGCCGCTAGCACAGCCGCAATACCCAGTCCCCATAGCTCTGTGTGCTTTTATTGTGTAAAAAAAACTATTTGATACATATGCAAATTAACCTGAGATGAGTCCTGTATGTGAGATGAGTCAGGGACAGGACTCATCTCAGGTTAATTTGCATATGTATCAAATAGTTTTTTTTTACACAATAAAAGCACACAGAGCTATGGGGACTGGGTATTGCGGCTGCGCTATACGGCTAATTTTACACCATTAATTAGGTGCATATGCAACGTATAAATCTTTTGAGCTCTCCCGTAGCTTTGTTAGAATGTGAAGCCCAAAACTAAATCCCATACTCAAGATGTGGCCCTATGAAGGGTTTATAAAGGCATAATATTACATTGATTACTGTTTATTTTTTATACACCCTAGAATCTTATTTGCTTTTGCTGCTGCTGCCTGACATTTATAACTTCTGCTTAGCTTGTAATCAGAATACACAAGTCCTTCTCTTGTTCTGTTCACTTTTATTCCATTTAATTTGTGTGTAGCCATACAATACTGTGGTCTAGATGCAATACCCTACATTTATCGACATTAAAATTACCTACGTCTTTGTGACAGTTGACAATTCTTTGAAGTGTCCTACACAGTTTTGTGTCATCACTAAAATCTGACACGTTACTCTCAATTCCGGCCACAAGACCACTGCTAGAGAATTGGGCCTAACCCAGATCTTTGTGGTATATCGCTGCTGACTTTAGCCCGTTTTGAGTATGTACCACTTACAGCGATTTTTTTGTTCTCTGTCATGTAACCAATCTTTTACCCGTGTGCATATATTGTCCCCTAGTCCCTGCATTTGTAGCTTCACTGCAAGGTAATGTTTCTCTACTTTTGGCTGATTGCCTTGAGCTGCATCTAAGACACCTTTCTTAGAAGAAGGCCACGTGGATCGACTAGGGTGCATCCTGAACAGTGTGGCCATGCAAGATTTGACGTTATTCAACTAATTCATTACAACTAGCGTTTTAAGGAACCACCAATGAGTACCTTAGATATCCTTATGGAAAATCTTTTTTAAATATCTGTCGGATAGAGGAACCTACTCAAGACCCTTACATGGCAGTTAAGTGGGTTCCCATGACCCCTGTTCTGAAAAGTCATAAAAGCTGGCAACTGGCACATCCAGGCACAGTTTAAGTGGGAAGATCTTGTATATGGGAAACAACTTTAAAGGTGTCTGTGACATTAGCAGGTTGAATTAAATCAAACACCTTTTTGCCTCTAAACTTTAGCAAAAGAGTAGTAGAATGCAAGATAAAATGTTGATGGACATGGCTTCTCCACTGTAGATTCCATAGCAAGCCCCGGGAAAGACAACAGTCGCATGAAGAGCTACAAGAACAAAGCTTTAAACACGGAGGAGATGCGCCGACGGCGTGAAGAAGAAGGAATCCAACTCCGCAAACAGAAACGTGAACAACAGGTCAGAATGTTTGCTTCAAAGGGAATCAGTCACCCCAATTTTGGACCATTATCTACAGTAATACATGAGTAGTACTTAGGGTTGAGCGGTATACAGGTGTCAGCGATATACAGCAGTATTAGGAAACTGCGATATGGCAATATCACAGTTTCCTAATAACCGCGGTATTTAATGATGTCATAGGAGCGGTCGCACGTATGCCGACCGCTTCTAAAACATCCATGTCCTGCTGCCTGCATACATTACATGTTGGTCCCCGCAGTGGCTGCATTCTGCTTGCTCATATTTCCCCATGACCCCACCCACCGAAGTGACACCAAGCCCAGGACCTGTCTCCTTGTATGCCCCATACAGTATAACGTCTCCTTGTGGCTGCCCCCATACAGTGTAACGTCTCCATGTGGCTGCCCCCATACAGTATAACGTCTCCTTGTGGCTGCCCCATACAGTGTAACGTCTCCTTGTGGCTGCCCCCATACAGTGTAACGTCTCCTTGTGGCTGCCCCCATACAGTATAATGTCTCCTTGTGGCTGCCCCCATACAGTGTAACGTCTCCTTGTGGCTGCCCCCATACAGTGTAACGTCTCCTTGTGGCTGCCCCCATACAGTGTAACGTCTCCATGTGGCTGCCCCCATACAGTGTAACGTCTCCTTGTGGCTGCCCCCATACAGTGTAATGTCTCCTTGTGGCTGCCCCCATACAGTGTAACGTCTCCTTGTGGCTGCCCCCATACAGTGTAACGTCTCCATGTGGCTGCCCCCATACAGTGTAACGTCTCCTTGTGGCTGCCCCCATACAGTGTAACGTCTCCATGTGGCTGCCCCCATACAGTGTAACGTCTCCATGTGGCTGCCCCCATACAGTGTAACGTCTCCTTGTGGCTGCCCCCATACAGTGTAACGTCTCCTTGTGGCTGCCCCCATACAGTGTAACGTCTCCTTGTGGCTGCCCCCATACAGTGTAACGTCTCCTTGTGGCTGCCCCCATACAGTGTAACGTCTCCTTGTGGCTGCCCCATACAGTGTAACGTCTCCTTGTGGCTGCCCCATACAGTGTAACGTCTCCTTGTGGCTGCCCCATACAGTGTAACGTCTCCTTGTGGCTGCCCCATACAGTGTAACGTCTCCTTGTGGCTGCCCCATACAGTGTAACGTCTCCTTGTGGCTGCCCCATACAGTGTAACGTCTCCTTGTGGCTGCCCCCCATACAGTGTAACGTCTCCTTGTGGCTGCCCCCCATACAGTGTAACGTCTCCTTGTGGCTGCCCCCCATACAGTGTAACGTCTCCTTGTGGCTGCCCCCCATACAGTGTAACGTCTCCTTGTGGCTGCCCCCCATACAGTGTAACGTCTCCTTGTATGCCCCCCATACAGTGTAACGTCTCCTTGTGGCTGCCCCCCATACAGTGTAACGTCTCCTTGTATGCCCCCCATACAGTGTAACGTCTCCTTGTATGCCCCCCATACAGTGTAACGTCTCCTTGTATGCCCCCCATACAGTGTAACGTCTCCTTGTATGCCCCCCATACAGTGTAACGTCTCCTTGTATGCCCCCCATACAGTGTAACGTCTCCTTGTATGCCCCCCATACAGTGTAACGTCTCCTTGTATGCCCCCCATACAGTGTAACGTCTCCTTGTATGCCCCCCATACAGTGTAACGTCTCCTTGTATGCCCCCCATACAGTGTAACGTCTCCTTGTATGCCCCCCATACAGTGTAACGTCTCCTTGTATGCCCCCCATACAGTGTAACGTCTCCTTGTATGCCCCCCATACAGTGTAACGTCTCCTTGTATGCCCCCCATACAGTGTAACGTCTCCTTGTATGCCCCCCATACAGTGTAACGTCTCCTTGTATGCCCCCCATACAGTGTAACGTCTCCTTGTATGCCCCCCATACAGTGTAACGTCTCCTTGTATGCCCCCCATACAGTGTAACGTCTCCTTGTATGCCCCCCATACAGTGTAACGTCTCCTTGTATGCCCCCCATACAGTGTAACGTCTCCTTGTATGCCCCCCATACAGTGTAACGTCTCCTTGTATGCCCCCCATACAGTGTAACGTCTCCTTGTATGCCCCCCATACAGTGTAACGTCTCCTTGTGGCTGCCCCCATACAGTGTAACGTCTCCTTGTGGCTGCCCCCATACAGTGTAACGTCTCCTTGTGGCTGCCCCCATACAGTGTAACGTCTCCTTGTGGCTGCCCCATACAGTGTAACGTCTCCTTGTGGCTGCCCCATACAGTGTAACGTCTCCTTGTGGCTGCCCCATACAGTGTAACGTCTCCTTGTGGCTGCCCCATACAGTGTAACGTCTCCTTGTGGCTGCCCCATACAGTGTAACGTCTCCTTGTGGCTGCCCCATACAGTGTAACGTCTCCTTGTGGCTGCCCCCCATACAGTGTAACGTCTCCTTGTGGCTGCCCCCCATACAGTGTAACGTCTCCTTGTGGCTGCCCCCCATACAGTGTAACGTCTCCTTGTGGCTGCCCCCCATACAGTGTAACGTCTCCTTGTGGCTGCCCCCCATACAGTGTAACGTCTCCTTGTATGCCCCCCATACAGTGTAACGTCTCCTTGTGGCTGCCCCCCATACAGTGTAACGTCTCCTTGTATGCCCCCCATACAGTGTAACGTCTCCTTGTATGCCCCCCATACAGTGTAACGTCTCCTTGTATGCCCCCCATACAGTGTAACGTCTCCTTGTATGCCCCCCATACAGTGTAACGTCTCCTTGTATGCCCCCCATACAGTGTAACGTCTCCTTGTATGCCCCCCATACAGTGTAACGTCTCCTTGTATGCCCCCCATACAGTGTAACGTCTCCTTGTATGCCCCCCATACAGTGTAACGTCTCCTTGTATGCCCCCCATACAGTGTAACGTCTCCTTGTATGCCCCCCATACAGTGTAACGTCTCCTTGTATGCCCCCCATACAGTGTAACGTCTCCTTGTATGCCCCCCATACAGTGTAACGTCTCCTTGTATGCCCCCCATACAGTGTAACGTCTCCTTGTATGCCCCCCATACAGTGTAACGTCTCCTTGTATGCCCCCCATACAGTGTAACGTCTCCTTGTATGCCCCCCATACAGTGTAACGTCTCCTTGTATGCCCCCCATACAGTGTAACGTCTCCTTGTATGCCCCCCATACAGTGTAACGTCTCCTTGTATGCCCCCCATACAGTGTAACGTCTCCTTGTATGCCCCCCATACAGTGTAACGTCTCCTTGTATGCCCCCCATACAGTGTAACGTCTCCTTGTATGCCCCCCATACAGTGTAACGTCTCCTTGTATGCCCCCCATACAGTGTAACGTCTCCTTGTGCTATGCATCTGAACATGAGTCCTCTCCATTATGTTAGAACAGAACTGCAGTCCTGACTGTGTATTTCAGAGCAGCTTTGAGTGCTGACAGCAGGAAAATAAAAACTAGTGATCTGGACTCCTTATCTGCAGTACTACTCATGTATTAGATAATCCAGAGGATAGATCATCAGTCAAATGAAAGTGCAGAACCCCTTTAAAGAAAATTCCGACCGTGATTCTTTATAATGAACATTTTCAAGTCTTAAAACAGGAGTCTTACTGATCATTTGAGTCTTCCGCCTTAGGAATTGTGTGAACTTGTACCGCAGACACAGATTTCTGCTGGGAAGAATCCTTAAAGGGAACCTGTCATCAACTTTATGCTGACCTCACTGAAGGCAGTATAAACTAGTGACAGAAATGCAGATTTCAGCGATGTGTCACTCATGAGCTAAAAGTAAGGGGTTGCTGAGAACCAGCATCATAATTATTGCAGCCCAGGCCTTGAAAAGAGTCAAATCTACCTGAGAAGAGTCCTGGTTATCCATAATCTCCTGCTCTCTCACCCATCTGCTGATGATTGGCAGTTCCCTCCTAGAGAAAGGGAGAAAACTAGGTAGAAGATCAGTCATCAGCAGGTGGGCAGGAGAGCAGGAAGTCATGAATAACCAGGACTCTTCTCAGGTGGCCAGGACTCTTTTCCAGGCCCAGTCTGCAAAGATTGTGATGTTGGTTCGCGGCAACCACTTATTTTTTTACTTATAAATGACAGACCGCTGAAATCAACTCACCTGTCTCTACTTTATACTGCCATTAGTATGGGCAGCATAACATTGATGACTGGTTCCCTTTAAAAGGAGTGTTAAGGATTTTATTTTTAAACTACATCCTCCACCCAACCCAGCAGGACCTTCTGCCCACTGCTCCATGGACTTCTGGTCCATTTTCTGCACAAACAGGGGAGGGAGGGTCACATGCACTGCTACAGCCAGTGACTAACCTCCATAGTGATGTCATGTCATGCGTTAAAGGGGTTCTCCAGAAATGATGAAAAATGGCCTCCAGCAACCTGTCCTAGGATGGGTGGCCTCCACTTGCAGAGCCGCATAGAGGGTGAGGCCTCGCTACACCCAGTGCTCTGGTGACTTCCTTCACTTTACATTGCTGAGCTTTGCTTTCAGGCTGTTCAGCCATGACAGCATATTGCACATAGGATTGCATCATTACCATCTATTATAGAGTTCCTGCTCTACAATAGATTGTAATGGAGCGATCGTACATGAGATATGCCATTAGGCTGAGTAGCCTGACAGCAAAGCTTCACAATGTAAAGTGAAGGAAGTCACCAGAGCACTGGGTGTAGCGAGGCCTCACCCTCTATGCAGCTCTGCAAGTGGAGGCCACCCATAGCGGTGGTTTCTTCAGTGGGCGAACCCCCTGTATAATAAAGTCCAGCTATGCAATAACCCTTAATAGACAGATTGCGCTTTTAATAATAATTCCACAACAAAAAAGGTCCACCAATGTCCCGATTTACATGGATCCACCAAGAACAGCATGCCCGTAACCTTGATAGGGGAACTATCCCTGAGTGCATGCCCTAAGGCTAGACCCTCTGCCCAGGGGCGACCCCTGATGGTGGGGACCCCCTGCCCTCGATCCTAGGCTAGCAACTCCTATATTGCCCTATTGTAAGGGGCTAATAGTTATAAAACTAAAGGTGGACTCATGTACATCCAGACAAATAGGACCAAACACACATCAAACAATGCACACTGTATACAACCCTAATGGTATGATTAAGGCTACTTTCACACTAGCGTTCGGGTGTCCGCTCGTGCGCTCCGTTTGAAGGGGCTCACGAGCGGTCCCGAACGCATCCGTCTGGCCCCAATGCATTCTCAGTGGAGGCGGATCCACTGAGAATGCATCCGCCTGCCAGCGTTCAGCCTCCGCTCCGCTCAGTGAGCGGACACCTGAACGCTGCTTGCACAGTCAATGGGGGCGGATCCGCTCAGAATGCATCAGTCTGCCAGCGTTCAGCCTCCGCTCCGCTCAGTGAGCGGACACCTGAACGCTGCTTGCAGCGTTCGGGTGTCCGCCTGGCCGTGCGGAGGCGAGCGGATCCGTCCAGACTTACAATGTAAGTCAATGGGGGCGGATCCGCTTGAAGATGACACCATATGGCTCAATCTTCAAGCGGATCCGTTCCCCATTGACTTACAATGTAAAGTCTGAACGGATCCGCTCAGGCTACTTTCATACTTAGAAAATTTTCTAAGTTTTAATGCAGACGGATCCGTTCTGAACGGATGCGAACGTCTGCATTATCGGAGCGGATCCGTCTGATGAAACATCAGACGGATCCGCTCCGAACGCAAGTGTGAAAGTAGCCTAACCAAGAGGTACAGGGTGCATGAGACTAACTAATTAAAAACGACACCCTAATTTGATGTTCAACACCTTGATATGTACAGGGGTTGTCAGCATGAGGTATGTAAATTTAATGATGTTTATGTAGTCCAGTTATAGATTGGGAAGCGAATCATTGTAGTGTAGGAGTGCTAATGTCTTCCACTACTGCCTCACAAACCTGGCCCAATAGCTATTGTCTGACAGAATAAAACGAAGCCTTGTTCTAAATGTACTGTATTTCTCCCTCTTTGTAGCTCTTCAAGCGTCGCAATGTCGAATTAGTTTCTGAAGATGCTTCCATGTTTGATGGACCTTTGATGGACCCTTTTGTCAGCTCCACCAATGTTGGGGTATGATTACTGTTAAAGATATTCACTAATGCAGTTAATTTGCTTTAACCCTTTCATGAAGTGGTATGTACTGGTATAAATCATATTGAGCCCAAAACTTCATTCTCTAATTCTCCCGTGCATAGCAATGCCAAATATGTGTGCATTGTGTAACATATGACGTTGCGCACCACAAACCTTATTTTAGCTTTACATAGATCTGCCTCCCTCCGTGCAGTCTCTGTACATAGATAATAATCAAACAAGTACACACGTTTCTAAGTAAAGGGGAAGTGCCACCCTTTTTTTTTTTTTAAGTCATGGGTGGTACTTTTTATTTTTTTTACTTTTTTTTTCCACATTTTAGACAGACATGCAAAGAAAAAACAGTCATATCCTTTCCTGAAATCCTTCAAACCCCTCTTCCCAGGGAATCCTTTTGACATTTTTACTGACAACCCAGTGTTTCCTATCAAGTACCAGAATGTGGAAACAGGTTCTCTTTGTTTCCTGTCACAGTACCTTATTGGGCTGTCAGTGCAACATCCCTCCGATGGCACTGTGTGCAGCATCATGCAGTGCCATTAAATACAGCATGACCATTAAGGGGCTGCCAGCACAGGGACCATCCATTAGCCCATTAATTTACGTGTAGTTTTTAAGGGGTTAATAGTAGCCACTAGTCCGAGTGTCCAGGGTCTGCACCCAGCCCAGTTACTGTGAGTTACAGCCATACTTGCCCACTGCACCCGTGTTTCAGAGGGGAGGACTGTAGTTGTATGTGTCAGTTTAGCAAAATTGCCCTCTGCAACCTGCCGTATAATTATGTGGTGTGGTCTGGAAGGGGTTAAAGGGAACGTGTTGTCCGTTTTGTGCTGCCCTACTCATAAACAGGAAACAGCGACAGACTCCTTCATTACAAAAACTGTATTCTACTCTGAAACCCTGTGGCGTCTCGGAGAAAATGTAGGGGGAGATTTACCATGAGGGGTCCTTTTTAAGTCAGTTTTGCAGAAGTCTGTGTTGCTGTAATTTGTGTCAAATTTATCGAATTTCGTACGACGATTGATAAATTCAGTGCATCTTGAAGGCTAACACTTCTGCTCTGAGAGGTTACTCTACTTCTTATGCCACATCTTTACTGGAGTGCGATTGGGATAAATCTGCAGGGAAGCTAATTCACATAGCTAACCACCTCTCACCAACTTTCCCCACAAGACTAGAGAGTAGAATAAAAATGCAGAATGTCACAACATTTTTGCACAAATAAGCCTAGTTTTGAAACTTTTTAAAGACAGAATTTTGGAGTGCAGGGCTTGATAAATTACCTCCATAGTTTTAAAAGCACTTACCGTATTTTTTGCCCTATAAGACGCAAGTAGGTTTTAGAGGAGTACAATAAGAAACCAATATTTTTCATTAGACCTCAGGTCAGACCACCAATCAGACCCCTAATGTTAATCAGACCTCAGCTCACAGCCCCAATCAGACCCCCAATGTTAATAAGACCCTCAGATCAGACACCCAATGTTGATTAGACCCCAGTAAGACTTCAGATGAGACCCCCATGCCTCAGAGCAAATAAAAACTAAAAAACACTTACCTCTCCTGCTCCGGACGCCGGCGTTTCTCACCGCCAGCCGAGGACCAGGAGGCAGCGAGTACAGAGCCTTCATCGCTTCCTGCTTCTCCGGTACTAATGAGTATTCACCCCATAAGACGCAGTGACAAAAAGTGTGTCTTATAGGGCGAAAAATACGGTATCTAGATTGTTATACAGTAGTTGATGTTTTCTCTACTCATAGGATGGAGTGATTACTCGAGAAATGGTTGGACTACTACTGTCTGATGATCCTGACCTACAATTGGCGACAACACAGAAATTTCGAAAGCTGTTATCTAAAGGTGAGTTTTTACTGCTGTCAGACGCTTCTGTTTAATTCTGTAAATATCAGTTAAGACCTCTGTCCTGTGTATATAGGGTTCTAGAACCGGAGCTTATGAGACCTGTTATGTGGTTATCTTGGAAATTTACCTTTTCTGTTTTTACTTTGTTGTAGAGCCGAATCCCCCGATTGATGAAGTGATCAATGCTCCCGGTGTGGTAGAGCGGTTTGTAGAATTCCTCAAAAGGAGCGATAACTATACACTACAGGTGCGTACATGTGAGAAAAGTAGAGGAAAGCTGTTCGTGAGATGCACGTAGCTAATAATCGTCATCTTATGACAGTTTGAAGCAGCATGGGCCTTGACAAACATTGCATCAGGCACTTCCCAACAAACGAAGATCGTGATAGAAGCAGGAGCTGTGCCAATCTTTATACAGTTGCTAAATTCGGAGTATGAAGACGTTCAGGAGCAGGTTTGGGGAACATCTTTTTGTCTGTTTTCGATGTTTCTCTTCACTATCTTTTGTGTCTAGCCACTGGGCAGCTTTCTGAAAATAAGTGTAATTTATTGTGGCTTCTTACAGGCCGTATGGGCTCTGGGCAACATTGCTGGGGACAGTTCAGTGTGCCGAGACTATGTGTTAAGCTGTGACATCCTTCCTCCCCTACTTAAGTAAGTACCTTATGCAGATCAATCAAGTGTAAAGCTGGCCATACATTTTAGATACCTGTTGGCTGAACTTCTGTTCGCCAGACTGCCACCCCCCCAACACGGCATACACCTGCTTGTAATCATTGGATGGCACACGACTGTCAAGGATACAATGATATACAAAGATGAAGGCAATAATGGAGCGTCCCAGGATACAAAGCAGTAAAGCAGTGTCCTAATAGTTCTGAAGTTGAGTGAGCCGGCTCGAGGTCAAGACACACAGACACAGCAACATGTGTTTCTCATAATGGCCTCTTTATTGTAAGGAGCAGTGCACGTATTTATACACAGACAGACGCAATAAAAATGTCCTAGTGTAGACAAGCTTTGAGTTACTATTAGAGACAGTAACTCAAAGCTTTTACCACCACGCTTCGTTTGGTGGTAAAAGCAGAATTGCGTTATGGATTCCGTTTCCATGGACCATAACGCAATTCTATGACGGAATGCCTTTGGAGGCATTCCGTCATTATAGAAGTCTATGGCCTGCATAAAGGATCCGTCCCGTTTCCGTTATGCAGGAGAGGACTCCCCTGCATAACGGAAAAGGGACGGATCTGTTATGCAGGCCATAGACTTCTATTATGACAGAATGCGTCCAAAGGCATTCCGTCATAGAATTGCGTTATGGTCCATGGTAACGGAATCCATAACGCAATACTTTTACCACCAAACAAAGCGTGAACAAATTTCAAAATATGAAATTTGCTCATCTCTAGTTACTATGTTTGGTTTGAGATGAGTGGCCCACCATGGACTTTGTACTTCTGCCTTCCAAGGCTAAATCCCCTTTATATAAGTGCAGGTTATACATGGATATAAAATGAATATGTATACAAAATGGACGCCTTTATGCTTTTCCTCACAGAAGCTTGCTTACCTCTTCTCATAATGCCAGAAATCAGCCCCATCTGTGGAGCACCAATGAAACCTAGTATGAGATAGTCTGCCCATTCAGAATAATCTGCTTAAAGGGGTTGGTCCATCTCACACATTGGTGGCATATCACTAGGATATGCCACCGATGTCCGATAAGTGAGGGCCCCACCTCTGGTGGCTCAGGTTCAAGATCAGAGTCTCCAGATACAAAAGATGCTTGATAGTCTGCCTTTGCAGGGCAGAGCTGTTGGGAGTCAGAAGAGCCGACACCATCTTGACTATTGCTACACGCGATAAGATAGAGCTATATTGCGGGCCGTTCCTTTTTTTGCTAGGCTTTCCCAAATTTTGGTGGCAGTTAATGGTCAGGATCCATGAGATTCAGGGTCGTTAGCAGGAGCTCTGGATGTATCTGGTCATGCTGGCAGTTAGCCACAGCCCTATATTTGAATATTTTAGAATTTGCAGATGTAACTATACTTGGGTAAAACTACATCTATCTGTAATATTTTACTACATTTATTATATTTTGTTTCCTCCAGTCTACTCGCCAAATCAAGCCGTCTCACCATGACCAGAAATGCTGTGTGGGCGTTGTCCAACCTGTGTCGTGGAAAGAACCCACCTCCAGATTTTGACAAGGTTATTATGTATTTAATTTTTAACATTGATGGCCTTTTTTCTTTTTCTTTTTTTTTTTCACTACATGTATTTGTTGTCTTTTGATTCTGCTCTTTCTAGGTGTCTCAGTGTCTTCCTGTCCTCTCACGTCTCCTGTTCACCAGTGACTCGGACTTATTGGCAGATGCGTGCTGGGCACTTTCTTATCTTTCTGATGGTCCCAATGAGAAGATCCAAGCAGTGATTGATTCAGGGGTCTGCCGCAGGCTGGTGGAACTCTTAATGTTAGTACATGCTGGGGTAACGGGTTCTTTGCTTTGGAAGAAGATCGATAAAGAAACATCAGTTTATTGGCCATTGACAAGAAAGTTTCAGAAGTTGTACCTGTGTTTAGTACAACTTTAGATATAAAAAATTGTGTGTGTGTGTTTTACAGTACTGTGTAGAAGTCGGAGACCACCACTATTAGTGAGGGAAGGGGCCTACCTGGGTCCTTGTTCTATTAATGTGGCTTTACACGTGGGGGGGAGGGACCGTCTTTCATCATGCTTGATCCACTCCTGGCTTTAGCGCCATGCGTTAAACCACCCTAAAGGCCCATTCTTAATTTTGCGGATTGAATGAGGACCCGCAAAAAAGATTTTGCGGACAAGAAAAGGCATTTCTATCATAGTGAAGGATGTTGCGGAACGCACACGGATGTTGCGGAACGCAATCTGCAGTCTCCAAAAACAGTGTGATTGGACCCCAAGACTGCAGAAGGTCTCTGGAAAGATTAATACCTGTTTTGGAGGACATGGTGTGACCATGTACGATTATTTAGTAACCGCTTATCACAGATGTTTCCACTACTAGATCCTACTGTTGGCTGATTGCTGGGATGGCAATCCTCTTAAGTAGGTTATTCATTCTTGTTAACACTGTTGCATTGCAGGGCTGAACTCTTGGCTTTAAGTCCAAGGGCAACATCTGCATGAAGTTTGTATGTTCTTACCATATTTGTGCGGGTTCCCTTCCACACTCTAAAAACATACAGTTTGTTAATTTAGAAATTTATGAATTTATATTGAGATATATATGGCGCTGTATGAATAATTAATAACTTGTCGACCAGAAAGAACTTGGAAGATATAACCTAAAATGTAATAACTGCCTCAACAATGAAATAGTATAGAATATTTATTTTCCTTTTTTTTTTTTTTTTTTCAGATCAGAACCTAGACGGTAGTCACATCTGCGTTGGTGGCTCTGTTATGAGCTGCCAACCCAGATTCCGTTAAAAATGCTGGCCAAAATATCACAGTATGCTACACTATTTTTTCTGGTTAAATGCCAGACACCTTGACAAATACCCAATGGACCCCATTACAGTCAGTGGGGTCCGTCAGGTGTCATATGATGCATCCCACACTACCGTTACTTTCATTGTTCTGTTCCTATAATGGAGCTGGCCAACACATACGAGTAGTACCGAGCACCGCAAATGTGAATAAGCCCTTAAAGGCGTTCTCTGGAGCTTTGACTAAATTCTAGCTTTCAGAAGGATGAGCTTTTCACCTCTACCTACAATCCTGTTGCGCCACAGAGTTTTCAATTTGGGCCGTGCTCATGTGTCTGGCTGTGGGCTTTTCTGTGGATGTATTGACCAGATCTGCTCTTTTGTCTTCCTGTTCAACTGTACTTTATGCAGCTGAACGGAAAGACACACGAGCAGATCTGGTCAAGACGTCAGCGGAAGAGCCTGCAGCCACTCAAACGTTCACGTGAGCACAGGCCAAATTGCGGATGCGGCAGTACAACAGAAAGCTAAATAGTAGTGAAATGGTCTTCCCTCCTTTTACATTTTAGAAAAATATCAGAACCATAGTTTTGTCTTCTCATAGTGGAAGGTTTACAAAAACACTTGGTTTGCTCTAATCTGAAGCATCTCCCGTCTCTAATGGATAGGTTTCCAGAAAACAACTTAAGTTTATGGTTCGTCAGTCAATGATATTTCGTGCACCCTTTTGTTTTTTACTTTCATATCTATTGTCTCTGGGTAATTTTTCCTTTGTTTTTTTTTCACTTTACTAAAGGCACAACGATTACAAAGTAGCTTCACCTGCCCTGAGAGCTGTAGGAAACATTGTAACAGGAGATGACATCCAGACACAGGTGAAAAATAGTGATGGCGACTTAGGTGCCAACTGCCAAAATTGCATATACTGTAATACATTTGCCACAGCTTACAGGAGTGGCTTACATAGAAAAAAAAATCTTAAAATGGGCTACTCCCTATTGTCAGGTTTTGCCATCCAGGGTGGAGTGCGGAGTCAATTTCACCCTCCACAGCCTTTTCATGCCGTTCTTCTGGATAAGCCTTGCACAGGTTTATGCTACCTTACAGCACCATAATATAGCTGTATAGTAGCTTATTCCTCACTCCACATCTGGTTGTTGCTGTTCTTTCCCTTTTTTTCTCCATCTGGCCCAGACCACCTTAAATACCTCTCCCAAACACAACTTCTCTGTAGAGTTTTCTAAGAAAGTTTGTCATTTGTCCCATTTGTCCTGCAGCCAAGTGTCACTACCCCCCCACACACTCACACACACGTTGTGACTTTAATGTCCAGTCTGAACAAGTAAACCTTGACCAATGTCTTTATTTTCTGCAGGTTATCTTAAACTGCTCTGCTCTTCCTTGTCTGTTACATCTTTTGAGTAGCCCAAAGGAGTCTATCCGCAAAGAGGCCTGCTGGACCATCTCTAATATCACTGCTGGGAATAGAGCCCAAATACAGGTAATGTGAACACGCTACATTGTAAAATTGTGAGAGCATGTTCGCTTTTCATGATTTAACATGATTAAATGGGTTTTCCCCACTAAGGCCTTATTAACATGTTTGTGATGACCTCACTGATAAGATGGTCAGTGGTTCATCCATGAAGATGTCTGTGAAGGATCCGTGTTTGATCCTTGTGTCTGATTTTTTTTTTTTTGCCCTGTGTGTCACCTGTCTTCCACAGACTCCACACTTTGTTCACATCTATGGGTTTGCCAAGTATAGCAGCTGTCCAACAGAAGTGAATGGAGTGGTAGTCCTGCATGCGTACCATTGCTGTATTCTCATGGGACCACAGTTCTCATGATCGATGGGGGGTCCCAGCGTTGAGACCCCCAGTAATCGGATACTTAAAGGAAATATTTCACCAGTGACCTCCCTATGAAACTGTTTGCATAGACACATAGCTGTGCTTGACCTGATTAAAATGCTAGCTTTCTTTTGTTGGTCTGAGGCTCCGATCCTGAGTTATTATACTTTTTTCTTAATTTACAGATTAGGCCTTTGGTGCAACGAGGGCATCACTGTTGCTCATGTTCCAGCCAAGCTCCACTCCTTGCTGTGGTCAGCCCTTCTCTCATTGCTATGATGGACAGGGCCAGGCAGTGGCAACGCAGCCAGGAAGAAGCTGGCCACAGAAAGGAGCGGAGCTTGGGTGCAAAAGGGCAATGGTGGCTCCCTCATTGCGCCAAAGGTCTAATTTGTATATTAAGAAACAGTATTAACTCAGGAATGGAGCCTCAGATGAACAAAAGAAAAACAGCATTTTAATCATGTGAACCACAGCTATGTGTCTTTGCAAAGAGTTTGATTGGGAGGTTGCTGGTGACCGGTTCTCTTTTTAATCCCTATTCTATACGTAAGGCAAAATCATTGTTGGTCATAAAATCCCTTTAAGTTGACTTATAATTAACACTTTATCTACTGATCTAGCATAAATATAGATTCATTTTGTTTCTAGGCTGTTGCTGATGCCAATATATTTCCAGTACTGATCGAGATTTTACAAAAAGCTGAATTTCGCACACGAAAAGAGGCTGCTTGGGCCATCACAAATGCCACATCTGGCGGTACCTCAGAGCAGATTAGGTAATAATAGTAACTGTAGACATATTGATAATGTATTCATGATCAGAGCTTGTGTTAACATGGATGTTCATTCATCTTAGATACCTGGTAGACCTGGGCTGCATCAAACCACTTTGTGATCTCCTGACAGTCATGGATTCAAAAATAGTGCAAGTTGCTCTTAATGGACTAGAAAATATCCTCCGACTTGGGGAACAAGAGGCAAAGCAAGGGGGTGGTGGCGGCATAAACCCTTACTGTGGACTGATTGAAGAAGCATATGGTGAGACTGAAAATTTTTGCTTTTTTCCCCCCTCTATTACATAGCCGACTTTATAGCTGCTTTATCAGTTCAACATGCAGGCATGTACCGTATAAGTAAAATGGACATTAGCTAAATTAGGACCCAGGAGGATGCCACAGGGGTGCAATAAAAAATATTAAAATAGGTAAATTGGGTTCCTGTGAAATCGATCCAAGTGTGTGTTGGGGTCAAGCGCATATATGGCAGCCACCGACTCCCCAGTGAGTCATAGTTCAAGACCATCCCTGTGCTTTGAGTATATGCATGTGAGAAATGCCAGTATATGCCAGTTTCATAGGTACAAATCCGCTGACAGATGCCCTTTGAGCTGAATTCTTAGCAAACTGATGAGTGTTTGTGAGCTGTCGGGAACCTAGAGATAAGGGCTACAGATGAGAGCAGTAGGACCAGCTCTGAGAAGAAGCACGTCTGCAGATGCAGTGAAAACTTTTGACATTTTTTAATAAAGACCAATTGAAAAATTAAGTATAATGCCATAATTAAAATGCATTTAAACTTGTAATATTTTATATATTAATATCAATGTCTGTAATTGAATAGGTTTGTGTTTATGTAGTTCATGCACTGCTCTTTCAGTACAATGATATATATACACATACTCCTACACACCGCATGAAAGATCAGTGGTGAAGATGATTTCTTTTCCTTTTAATTAGTGTTTTGCTTTCCCACTATAGGTTTGGATAAAATAGAGTTCCTGCAAAGCCACGAGAATCAGGAAATTTATCAGAAAGCTTTTGAATTGATTGAACATTACTTTGGCGTCGAGGAGGAGGACCCTCAACTTGTCCCATCTGTGGATGATTCCCAACAACAGTATATTTTCCAGCAAACAGAAGCCCCTATGGAGGGATTTCAGCTGTGAGCCAGAATCCTTAGGACAAATGGAGAATTTCATCTCCACTACTCGATTGAGGTGGTGGAGAGAGATGATGGTGAAGCAGCCATTCATCCTAAAGTCAAGTTATTCTTGGTTTATCACAGAAGTTTTTCTTCTTCTCCTCTTAAACTTACGCTCTTTTCAGGCAGAGAAAGCAGTGGTTTAACATCCATGCTCGACCTTTATGCTGCTTTTTGCAAGATCTGTATGTAAAGCACATACTCTCCTCTGCCACTGAACATTTCTCTGCTTCATAAGTTAAGTGTATTATTATTTTTTTGTTTTGGTTTAAAATGGACTTGGGGTATCTGAAATGCATCAGCATTGAATGCGTTGAACATCTGTTCCTTTTTGTTCAGGGGATGAGGAGCAGCAGCAATTGTACATCACTTTTTTTCTTGTTTGATATAGTGCTATTTAACGTTATAAAAAGAATAAGTAAGTGAAATGGCTAAAGGCGGCGGATACTGGTGACAAGGCTGAAGCAGTCATTTACGCTACTTTCATAGATGTACTGGCAGTAACTGTGATATTTTTGGATTTTTTTTTTTTTTTTTTATTATTATTTTTTTGCTCCTGTGGACTTTGTTTTATCAGGAGCAACTTGCCAGATCTCAAAAGTTTCTTCTTGCTGAAGTGAAATTGGGCACTTAGATTGGCAACACAAGCTCCTGAGTGCCTTATAGCATTACCTGCCTCTCAAAATATTTTATGATCTTAACATTTTCTAGCCAATGTTCATGCAAAACATTTTTGCAGTTCTAAAGGATTTAGAGGCAACCGGTTTGCAGCCTGGACCAGTATTCTTGTAATGGCAGAACAGCCAGTTGGAATTTGACTGAAGCACTTTGATTATACAGTTCCTGGTGAATTATGGTCTGCACTTTCAGGAATACTATGGAAGATTGAAATGGTGCCACCCATAGTGTGTGCGGGCAATAAATATACCTCCAAGGTGTACAAGTGCTTGGATGATCTCATTGTACCACCATGGATAT
Source organism: Bufo bufo (assembly GCF_905171765.1). Taxonomy (NCBI): domain Eukaryota; kingdom Metazoa; phylum Chordata; class Amphibia; order Anura; family Bufonidae; genus Bufo; species Bufo bufo. Next base: position 367,450,438 of record NC_053391.1, on the reverse strand, counting down.
GGTTTTGCAGTTTACCACCAGAAACACTAACATTTTCTCCTAGGTCATTATCTTTAATACGCTGTGACTCTGGCCTGTACTGGTGTGAAATGCAGAATGGAATACAATATATCTACTTGAATTAAACTAATATATAGTTGGCTTTTAGTTCCTTTCTTTGTGTAATTGGGCATCTTTGGTGTAAACATAACTAGAAATGGATGGATGAAGTCCTCAAAGGAAATCTGTCATCAGGTTGATGCCGCCATATCCAAGGGCAACATAAACTAGTGACAGAACCTCATTTATAGCGGTGTCGCTTTACTTGTCATTATGGTGTCTTTTTCATAAAATCTCGTTTTATTGAATGACGAACATTCAAGGTATAACAGTTATGAATAAAACCGGGCGAGGGAGCCAACTGCTGATAGATACACGCACTCGCCTCATGCTGCACTTGATAAATATATTTTATCAAAACTACTGCAAACTGAGAAGCGGCCCAGTCCTGGAATCTGGGTTTCTATCATCAGACAGGGTAACGCACACCAGATGACCGATTCCTTCTAAAGGAGTTGTCCAAGTGTTTAATGCCTATTACCTATGATAAGGATGTCATCAGGATCTGATCAGCGGGGAGTCTGACTTCTGGCACACCTGTTAAAATTTGTTGCCGCATTCAGGGGAATGGCGGAACCTCTTCCTAGGTAAGTGATGTCACCTACGTCCGTCACATGGCCTAGGTGGAGGTTAGCTGCCTCCTTTTAGATTAACTCTTAGGCCCCTTTCAGACGGGTGAGTATTCCGGGCGGGTGCAATGTGTGAGTTGAACGCATTGCACCCGCACTGAATCAGGACCCATTCATTTCTATGGGGCTGTTCACATGAGCGGTGATTTTCACGCATCACTTGTGCGTTGCGTGAAAATCGCAGCAAGCTCTATTTTGTGCGTTTTTCGGCCCCATAGAAGTAAATGGGGCTGCGTGAAAATCGCAAGCAAGTGCGGATGCGGTGCGATTTTCACGCACGGTTGCTAGGAGACGATCGGGATGGGGACCCGATCTTTATTATTTTTCCATTTATAACATGGTTATAAGGGAAAATAATAGCATTCTGAATACAGAATGCATAGTACAATAGCGCTGGAGGGGTTAAAAAAATAATAATAATAATTTAACTCTCCTTAAAGGGGTTATCCCACTTAGCAGTTTCATACTTACCTGCTGCCACCGCGCGTTCACTTCCTGGATTCTGGCTGGGGGCGGGCTTCATCTTGATTGAAGTCTTCTCCCGGCCGGGCCGCGCGCTGGACTGAACGCTGCCGCGCATGCGCAATGTGACTTATTTCTGGCCAGTATAGTACAGAGCCGGCGTGCGCGTTCGCAGCTCTGTACTATTCTGGCCGGGAAGAAGTCACCGTCGCGCATGCGCGGCAGCGTGCGCGTTCAGGACAGCGAGTGGCCCGGCCGGGAGAAAAGAAGAAGTCTTCTGGGCAAGCGCGACCATCGGGATCTTGCGGAAGAGCGGTGGTCGTAACCAGGGGAGACCGAGTCACAACAATAAGGTAAGTGGGGATGAATTTTCTCCTAATCGGTGGGAATTTGTTAATAAAGTATATTTACAAAAATGATCACTGTCAAATCATTAACAGATTTAACAGTGATCATTATGATGGGATAACCCCTTTAATCCACTTGATCGCGCAGCCCGGCTTCTCTTCTGTCTCCTTCTTTGCTGTGTGCAGGAAAAGGACCTGTGGTAACGTCACTCCGGTCATCACATGGTCCGTCACATGATCTTTTACCATGGTGATGGATCATGTGATGACTGTAGTGACGTCACCACAGGTCCTTTTCCTGCACACAGCTAAGAAGAAGACAGAAGAGAAGCCGAGCTACGCGATCAAGTGGATTAAGGTGAGTTAAATTTTATTTATTTTTTTAACCCCTCCAGCGCTATTGTACTATGCATTCTGTATTCAGAATGTATTATTTTCCCTTATAACATGGTTATAAGGGAAAATAATAGCAATCTACAGAACATCGATCCCAAGCCCGAACTTCTGTGAAGAAGTTCGGGTTTGGGTACCAAACATGCCGATTTTTCTCACGCGCGTGCAAAACGCATTACAATGTTTTGCACTCGCGCGGTAACATGCACGATTTTTCCGCGCAACGCACCCGCACCTTTTCCTGCAACGCCCGTGTAAAAGAGGCCTTAGGGAGGGTCTTTAAACTTGGCGCCTGCTTATGCGTGCAGCAGGTGCCATAGCCGGAGGTCTCTGCTGTTTCAAATGCGCTACTGGGTTAAGACCGGCACCCCCTTGCAGTGATCCCCTATCGCCGGTCATTCATTCTAATACACTAAGTATTTCTAAAGAGAACCAATTGGAGCTTTTACTGTACTTCTATGAAAATACAGTATAAGCTGTAAGAAATCTGAGTACTGCATAATATAGCCTCCTAGAGGGGCTACAAAATAAAAATAAAAAGTAAAAAAATTTAATTTTAATAAATACAATAAAAAAAATAAACATCATGGGCATCACCACATCTGAAAATGCCTGTACTATTAAAATGTTAAAATATTTATCCCATGAGGCGAATGGAAAAAAAAACTCAAAATGGCCGATTCGCCATTTTTTTCGTTGCTTCTCTTACCCAAAAATTGATAAAAATGTGATTTAAAAAAAGACACACTCCAAAATGGTATCAATAAAAACTACAGATCATCCTGAAAAAAATTAGCCCTGACACAGCTCAGTAAACATAGCTATGAAAAGTTTTTTTGTTTTTTTCCCCCCAGTATTAAAACGCAAGATAAACTGTACATATGTGGTATTGCCAGATTCATACTGACCTGGAGAATGAAGAGCATAAGGCTACATGCACACGACCGTTGTTTTGGTCCGCATCCGAGCCGCAGTATTTGCAGCTTGGATGCGGACCCATTCACTTCAATGGGGCCGCAAATGTTGCTTTGTTCCGTGGTCCGCAAAAAAAATATAACCTGTCCTATTCTTGTCCGTTTTGCGGACAAGAATAGGCAGTTATATTAATGGCTGTCCACACCGCATTAATTGCTGTCCACGACGGCGGTCGTGTGCATGAGGCCTAAGTCAGTTTTACCAGTTTGTTGTTAAAAAAAAAAAACTGGCGGAATATAATTTTTTTTTTCTTCAATTCTACACCATTTGGATTTTTTTCCCGCGTCCCACTACATCATATGCAATATTAAATTGTTGCATTAGAAAGTACAACTGTTCCCGCTAAAAACAATCCCTCATACGGCTATGTGAACAGAAAAATAAAAAAGCAATGACTCCGGGAAAACGGGGACGAAAAATAAAAATGCTAATGAAAATACCTCAGGTATCCAAGGGGCTAAGCATTCCATTGTAGGCTTAACCTCTTACGGACACAGGGCGTACACGTATGCCCTGATGTCCGAGTCCTTAAGGACACAGGGCGTACTTGTACGCCCTGTGTATTTCCGATCACCGGCGGGCGGTGATCGGAACGGGGTGCCTGCTGAATGCCTCATTGGAGTTCATGAGGAAACATGAAGGATGGACAGGCCAGACTGTGATAATGGAGACTGCATACAAGTCCTGCTGCTCATTATCCACACCCCCACCCTCCCCTCTGTACTTCATGTCTGCTCATGAACTCCATTTCCACAGAGATTCAGCTGAAAATCTTTTCTGTATCCAGGATCATAATCCCTGACAAGCAGAGAGGAGGATCTTGTCATGATGGACCAGTGAAAGAGTCCTAAGGCTTATCAATACACATAAGGAGCAAAGGCTAGTCGTATCCCACAGAACAACTACTGTAACTGTGCATCACAGCTTGTAGTGCACAGCCACAAACTGGTCAGACTGCCCATTATGAGCCCTATCCAACACCGAAAGTGGCTGCTAACTCCTTGGTGCCAGTTGCCACAGGACACATTCAGAAGACTTGTGACGTCCATGCCTTAACAGATCAGGCAAGATTTGGACCTACCCGATGTTAGGCAGGTGATTTTAATGTTATGGCTGATCGGTTTATACCTCCCCAATATGCATGCACATTACACACAGCGCTCTTCTTGTGTTCCTTATGTATATGTGTGCAGTATCCATGCACAATATTCACACACAGCTCTGCTGCATGTATATTTTCATAGATTTTATATACACATATTACACTTACAACGCCCTGCAGCATGATGTAAACATATAGCTGAAAGTATGTAAGTTTTTTTTTTTAACGTTTACACCCGACACGTTTTCACCCCTTCCTCGACACTGGGAATTGGCAGGGGTGGGGCCATCAGCCCTGGCAAATTTGCTAAGGCCCAGTTCACACTTAAGTTATTTGGTCACTTATTTCCATTCGTTATTGTGAACCAAAACCAGTAGTGGGGCCTACTCGGAGATAAGATATTAAGATAGATTGGAAAGATCTGCACCTGTTCTGTGTTTTTGGCTCACACTAACTGATCAAATAACCTGTGTGAACTCAGCCTAACACACACGCCAAGAAATTGGCGTAAATAACTTGAAATCTACTCCAGTTGGGCTGGAGTAGATTTCAATCTAGGTGCATTGACTGACAGAGGATGTGCCTAATTTATTACGAAGCTTGTGCAGTGTCATAAATGAAGCGCATCCTTTATCAGCTGAGTGGAGTATCAAAGACCTGTGTCAAACACTGGTCTTTGAGAAGTAACCCCCATTGTTTTTGTGGCTGCTTTTGGAGACAAAGCCAAAAGTGGAATCAAAAGAAATCTCAAGTATAAAGGAAGGATGACTTCTTCCTGTTGGATTGACTCCTGACGGCTTTGGCTCAATAAACTGCTTGTAAAATTGCCATAAAAATTCTGACAAAAAAAAAAAAACAGGGCTGTGGAGTCGGTAGATAAATGCTCCGACTCCTCAGTTTTTGGTACTTCCGACTCCTCTGTATTTAATATGCGAATGTATTTTATACATTCCTTGAAGGAAAGAAAGGCAACATACAGCTGTTCCACCAAGTTCTTCTAAGCTCTTATAGCAGAGAGAGGTAGTTGGGCAGAAGCTGCTGCCTTCTCCTTTGTGTGCTGATCTTCTGCTGAAGATAGGGCAGTGAGAGGATCCAGGAAGGGGCATTTATTGTAAAACATGATTTCTCGTGCTTTTTTCCATTGGGGGACACAGACCATGGGTATAGCTTGAGGTATTAGTAGGAGGGACACTATGCAAATGAAAGAGCTCCTCCTCCTCGGGCTATACCCCCCGACTCCACCAGGAGGAACTCAGTCTTTGCTTAGTGTCTGGTGAAGGAGGTTGACACTCTCTGATTCTACTCCTTTTTGTTATTTTTATTCTAGATGGGGACACAGGTCGGCATGGCGCCTTCCTGGTCCCCCGTGGAGTGCCCGCCGCCGTCTTTGGGACGTTGCCTGGCTGCCTCCATTTCCCCCCAAGAAGATAAGTGGAACCGGGCTCGACCTGTTAGCTCCGGCATCCCACCAGCTCCTGGGTCACCTGCTGCTGCCCTCCATCCAGAGCACTGCACTCCTGGAGTCAGACGTCTGAAGAGGTGAGCCCTGCTGGTCCTGAACGGAGGGAGAAGACTGCAGGAGCAGATAAGTATAACGGCGTGGCTGTTACTACAATCGCTCTGCTTCCCCTCCCCTCCCTGTCTTATGTCTATGGGCCGCCTGGGTGAACTGAGGATGTTCTCTGTCCTGGGGTTCTGGGGCATGGAGGCACTATACTGGCTTATCTCCCTGCTGGGACTCTCTGCTCCCACTTTATGAGGCATGACTTTTCCCTGGCGGCGCCAGCTAACCTTGGACAGAACAAGGATTTTGGGCTGCAACTGCAGGCAGGCGTGTGTTCCTTGTTAACCCCCGCTTTGCTGTGTTCGGCACTGGGGGACATGTTTTCAGGAAGCACAGGGAGTGGAGCGCGCGATTTTTTCGCGCTTCTATGACGCGGCCGGGGGCGGAGCCTGACGCGGCCGGGGGCGGAGCCTGACGCGGCCGGGGGCGGAGCCCAGCGCTTCGCTCCGGCATCTTCCTCCGTCTGCTACAAAGGTTCCCACGCTCCTATCCGCTCCCCTGCTTCTCTCTGAACATGGATTAAGGGTGTCAGCCTAAATGGGCTGTGTCATTTTACCATTTCTTTTTTCATGTGCAGCACCATACTGGTCCACAAGGGTATGTGTGGTATGGCATTTTAATCCTATTCAATCTGCTTCTCTCTGAACAGCTGTCTAGCTGTGTATGTGTGTGTATAAATGCCTTGCTTCTGATGTGAACGATCTCTAGTTCGATTCCCAGAAGACACTTTTAAGGTTTCTTTTCTCTAACTGCAACTGTAGATTCTTGCATAGTTGTTCTCATGCCTAAGCCAAGTCACCTTCTCAGGCTTCAATGGGGTCCTGTTAGACCACTGGTGTTTGTGCCTCCTGCCCTGGCCCTGGACAGGATCTCCTTCCTGCCCAACCCAGCTCCTAAGGCAAGCTGGTATCTCAGTGATAAGGCTGTTGCCCCAGTCCAGGCTTTCTGAGTTCAATCCACTTTCAGCTTTTAAAAAAAAAAAAAAAGTGGGAAAAATGCTTATTTCTGTCCCAGCAGAGCTGGCGGTACCCGCCTGGGCATCTGCCAGGTCCTGCGCGGCCGCTGATTTGGCCTGAGTCGCCAAGGCAGCCATGTCCTTTTTGGACCGTATGGCAGTTGCCAATCCAGTGGCCCCTACCACTCCGTCTCCCCGCAGTGGTTCCCGCTGAGGTCGCCTGACTAATAAGAGGCAGCGTGAGCGGTAGCATCCATCTTGGATGACTCCGTTTTCCCCCCTCATCTAGAGGTGTGTTCAGACGACTCTCCCCCCCCCCCCCCCCCCCCCTAAGGAGCGCAGGTCTGAAGGGGGATTGTCCGGCTCGGACGAGGTCATGGAGCGGGTCCCTCCGCCTAAGCTCCCCACGTTTGGCGGACTTAGTAGCGGCTGTCCATGACACCTGTAATCTCCAAGGGGATTCTCCTCTACGCGGGAGTTCCCCCCCTTTTTTTTTTTTTTTTTTGGTTTTCTGTCCAAGAAGCCATAGGTTGCCGCATTTTTTCCTATCCATGAGGAATTTCCGCGGTCATACCCAGAACCTGGGACAGGATCCTCCTTTTACGACTGAGCAGTGTGGAGGGCTGGTCTTCTCCCCTAGGGTGGATCCCCCAGTGTCCAGGATCACTGCCTTCCCTGTCCTTACCGGCTCCTCTCTGCAGGACGTTCTGGACAGGCGCCTAGATTCTCTCTCAAGAGCCATTTATCTCTGGCGGGCACGTTAGGTCAGTGTTCTCCCCAAGTGTGGTTGCAGCGCCACCACCTGAACCTGGCGGCACATGATGCGTCTACTGACACACCGGATTTGGTTCTCCAGGTGTCTCAGTCTTCCAAATTCCTTTGCGAGGCTTCCATGGGCATTGATTCCCTCTTTACCCGCATTGCAGCCCTCTCGGTCATTCTGCACAGAGAGGTTGGGTTAATAGTGTGGGACGCTGACGCTTCTCCAAGTGTCCCCTTACTAACCTCCCCTTTGAGGGTTCCAGGTTTTTTAGGGCTCAGCTGGACGAGTTCTTCCCTACCGCTATCTGGGGGCAAGAACTCTTACATTCCACACCTACGTCCTAACGTCCTTTTCGAACCGGGTCCTCCGGTTCCAGTACCAGTCCTTTCGCTGCCCCGCCGCTGGGGGGGCTACAGGACTCCCACAGGAACCTCCCCCCTTCAAGCCCCAGCCGTCATGGTGTCCAAGGACGCAGTCGGCCTCCCTGCTACTTCCACAGGTTTGGAGGGCTCATGTTCAGGAACGCCTGGCCTCTAAGAATTGTAACGTCGGGTTACAAGATAGTTTACATCCAGCGTTTCGGGGGATCCGTTCCGCGCCTCTGATCTCTGGATGGCAGTTTCTTCCCTTCTGGACCAGGGGTATTATTACCCCGGTTTCTCCAGAGGAACAGGGCACGGGTTTTCTTTTCAGACCTTTTCATCGTTCCAAGGAAGGAGGGGTCGGTGCGTCCGACCCTGGATCCAAAGCTGCTCAAAATTTTTTCCTCCGGATAAGGAGGTTTCAATTGGTATCCCTCCGCTCTGTTATTGTTTCTTTTCTTCAGGGTAATTCCTCGCGTCCGTAGACTTCCAGGACGCCTGTCCGCATGGCCCGATCACAGAATCTCACAACGATTCCTGCGCTTGCCATGGGTGGCTGACTCTATGTATTTTTTTCGCCCTCCCTTTCGGGTTAGCGACTGCCCCTAGGGTCTGTACCATGATCCTAGCGCCTTTGATGGCTCTTCCTCGCACCAAGGACATTTCTTGGCGTCCGGATCACTGTTCAAATTAAACAGCTCGGATGGTTGATTGACTTCCACGATCCTTCTCCTCCCGTCCCTGAAGCTCTCCTTCTGGGGATATTTTTGGATGCCTTGACCAAGAGATTTTTTCTTTCAGACAACTAGGTCTTCTGGATCCAGATGGCGGTGTCGCACCTTCTGCGCTCCTTGTGTCTCTCCTTTCGGGGGTACCTGCGGGTCCTCGGTCTTGTGGTGGCCTCTTCCGAGGCCGTACCATATGTCCAGTTTTTTTCTCACACTCTGTCGCCGCGACAGGAGATCTTTCCCTCTGGGACGAGACCTCTCGTGGTCTGTATGATTACATCTGCAGGTGGCGCGTTCTGTTTTTTTCTACAGAACCTGACGGCGGGGAGATCGTTACTCCCGTTCTTTTCCTGGACCACTGATGCCTGCCTCTGGCTGGGGCGGCGTTCTCCGGTCCCACTCGATTCTGGGGGTTTGGTCGGCGACGGAATAGTTTTCCCTATCAACATCCTTGAGCTGAGAGTGAATTACTTCAGCCATCAAGGTGGGACCGCAGCCGGACAGTGATGCGGGAAGTAATAAAAAATAAAATAAATAAATAAAATAAAATAAAAAATTCTGCTGTGGGCAGAGTCGCACGTTCCTGTGTGGCCAGCAGTATTCCTTCCGGGAATAGGCATCTGGGCTGCGGACTTTCTAAGTCGAAACAAGGTGGAGCCAGGCGAGGGTCTCTGCATCCGGGTGTCTGCGATGACGTGCGTGGCAGGTGGTGCCGTCCGGATGTGGATCTGATGTCGTCATAGGTTCAACAACAAGCTCCCAGGTCTCCGGCTCGCGCCCGAGGTCCGAAGGCGTATGGGGTGGACGCGCTGGTGTCTCCGTGGCAAGTCTTCAGCCTCCTCTATGTCTTCCTTCCGCTTCTCTTCTGTCGAGGGGTCTACGCAAGATTGCGGTGGATGGGATTCGACCGTCCTCATCACCCCAGATTGACCTAACCACGCATGGTTCTCGGACGTGCCTCGGATGCTGGCGGATGCCCCATGGCTTCTTCCCGACAGGGAGATTCTACTGTCTCGGGGTCCTCTCTTCCTCCGGAATCTACGGTCTCTTCGTTTAACGGCGTGGCTGTTGAAACCGCCATCCTGAAGAAGAGGGGATTCTCGGATTCGGTGGTTAGAATCATGATCAGGGGAAGCCGGCTTCCTTCCGGATTACTACCGTACCTAGTAGGCCTTCATGACTTTTTGTGAGAACTCGGGGTTCCCTCCCCTCGCTTTTCCATCCCGATGGTGCTGTCTTTTCTTCAGTCCGGACTTGAGATGGGACTGTCGCTGAGTTCCCTGAAGGGTCAGGTTTCGGCGCTGCCGTCCTTTTTCAAGGGTCCCTTGCTCTTATGGGTCCTGTGAAGTTCTTTCTTCAGAGGGTGGCACATTCGGTTCCCGTATGTTCCCCTTTTGCCTCCCTGAGATCTCAATTTGGTCCTGCGCGCTCTGCAGACGGCCCCTTTCGAACCTCTGAGAGAGGTCTCCCTGACCTTTCTCACCTGGAGAGTGGTCTTCCTTGTGGCCACATCTCCCATCAGACGGGTGTCGGAGCTGGCCGCTCTTTCCCGCCAGGAGCCCCTTTCTAGTTTTTCTCCAGGATACGGTTGTGTTCCGTCCGGTTCCCTCCTTTTTGCCCGAGGTGGTCTCTTCTTTCCACCTTTTAGCAAGGATCTTGTCCTGCCCTCCTTTTGCCCTTCTCCGGCAAACTCCAGGGAACGCGCTCTACACTCCCTGGCTGTCGTCCGGGCCTTGGAAGTGTATCTCACGGCTACCACTTGCGTCCGCAGTTCTGATTCCTCCTTGTGGTTTCTGAGGGACCTCGTAGGGGTCTGGCGGCCTCCAAGGTCACTGTGGCGCGATGGATCCGCTCTGCTGTTGTCGCGCTCGTGTTAGGGTTCCCCCAGCACGAAATGCTGCTCACGCCACTAGGGTGGTGAAGGCTTCCTGGGCAAGGCGCAATCGTGCCTCTGCGTCTAAGCTGCGTAAGGCGGCCACCTGGTCGTCCTTACGTTCCTTTACGAAGTTTTTTCAGCTGCATCCCTGATGCTGTCTTTGACCGCAGGGTTTTACAGGCTGTGGTTCCTGTTTGACCGTTGGACGTTCCTCCTGGCGGTGCTGAGATTTTTTCCCACCCCATGGACTGCTTTAGGACGTCCCATGGTCTGTGTCCCCCAATGGAAAAAAGCACGAGAAAAGGAGATTTTTGTGAAACTCACCTGTAAAATCTTTTTCTCGTCTTTTCCATTGGGGGACACAGCTCCCACCCATTCTGTCTGTTGCAGGAGGGGTCTTCAATTCAGTTTTTGCTTATGGTTGGACCTTATGGCTTGGTCCGATGGTTTCCATAATTTTTTCTTGCTCCTTCTCCTACTGCTTGTGCAACGCCTGAGTTCCTCCTGGTGGAGTCGGGGGGTATAGCCCGAGGAGGAGGAGCTCTTTCATTTGCATAGTGTCCCTCCTACTAATACCTCAAGCTATACCCATGGTCTGTGTCCCCCAATGGAAAAGACGAGAAAAAGATTTTACAGGTGAGTTTCACAAAAATCTCCTTTTCCCTAGTAGAATCCCATAGTCATGTTTAAAGTTTAAGCTAACAATCTGAGTTTACAAGTTTTTATAGCCTAAGGCCGCATGCACACGACCGTGGTGTGTTTTGCAGATCCGCAAAACACGGATGGCGCCCGTGCGCGTTCCACAATTTGCGGAACGGCACGGACAGCCTTCAATAAAATGCCTATTCTTGTCCGCAAAACGCGGACAAGAATAGGACATGTCATATTTTTTTTTAGCAGGGCCACGGAACGGAGCAACGGTTGCGGACAGCACACGGAGTGCTGTGCGCATCTTTTGCTACCCCATTGAAGTGAATGGGTACGCATCCGAGCCGCCAAAACGGCGGCTCAAATGCGGACCCAAACAACGGCCATGTGCATGAGGCCTTAGCTGAATGACAGCAGTTTTTCAAATGGTTTACAGCTTCAGTCTTAAACTATTGACTATCCATTCCCTTCACTTATACAAGTGTCTAGTCCTGCAAAAAACATATTTACTTAATCAGTTATCAGTGAGAGGATAGGTTAACCATGGGCGTTGCGTTCCCTGTAACAGCGGAACACAACACAATGGAAAGTATAAGGCCCCTTTCACAAGGGCGAGTATTCCGTGCGGATGCGATGCGTGAGTTGAACGCATTGCACCCGCACTGAATCATGACCCATTCATTTCTTTGGGGCTGTTCACATGAGCGGTGATTTTCACGCATCACTTGTGCGTTGCATGAAAATCGCAGCATGTTCTATATTCTGCGTTTTTCACGCAACGCAGGCCCCATAGAAGTGAATGGGGTTGCGTGAAAATCGCAAGCAAGTGCGGATGCGGTGCGATTTTCACGCACGGTTGCTAGGTGACGATCGAGATGGGGACCCGATCATTATTATTTCCCCTTATAACATGGTTATAAGGGAAAATAATAGCATTCTGAATACAGAATGCATAGTAAAATAGCGCTGGAGGTGTTAAAAAAAATTAACTCACCTTAATCCACTTGTTCGCGCAGCCGGCATCTCATCTGTCTTTAACTGTGAGCAATAGGACCTTTGATGACGTCACTACGCTCATCACATGATCCATCACCATGGTGATGAATCATGTGATGAACGCAGTGACGTCATCAAAGGTCCTATTGCTCACAGTTAAAGACAGAAGAGAAGCCGGGCTGCGCGAACAAGTGGATTAAGGGGAGTTAATTTTTTTTTAACCCCTCCAGCCCTATTTTACTTGGCATTCTGTATTCAGAATGCTATTATTTTCCCTTATAACCATGTTATAAGGGAAAATAATACAATCTACAGAACACCGAACCCAAGCCCGAACTTCTGTGAAGAAGTTCGTGTTTGGGTACCAAATATGCAGATTTTTCTCACGCGAGTGCAAAACGCATTACAATGTTTTGCACTCGCGCGAAAAAATCGCGCATGTTCCCGCAACGCCCGTGTGAAACCAGCCTAAGTATTGCCGCTCCTTAACTGTGAAATGTATGCTTCTTCACGGTCACTTAATGTGTTAGTTTTGCGGTAACGTGACGCACTGCATGCATTGGCCTTTATTCTTACACTAGAGAAGTAATTAATTATAACTTTTTGTGAATTGGGACATTTAAACTTTCTTTTTTTTCTTTTTTTTTTATTCCAATTTAAATTTAGTCGGAGTAGGTTCATTTTTGCCGACTCCGACTCCAGGTACCCAAAATTGCCTCCGACTGACTCCTCGACTCCGACTCCACAGCCCTGAAAAAAACTGTGTGTAAAATCCACCCTTTAAAGGGGTTGTCCTGCCATTTATATTGATAACCTATCATCAGAATAGAAGATAAATGATAAGCAGCACTACAAATCCCAGCATGGGAACAAGAAAGATACCATTAAGAAGGGTGATGGTGCTGGCAGATGAAGATCCTGGCCATGGGTCCCAGCATGAAATAGGTATATATAGAAATCCGCAGCACTCCTCCAATAGTGAAAAAAATCCGGTCTTTAATTTAAACCAGCAGCATTGTACAGCGAAGTTTCGACCACCTCTGGTCTTTATCAGGCAGCTTGATTAAGACCAGAGGTGGTCGAAACGTCGCTGTACTATGCCGCTGGTTTAAATTAAAGACCGGATTTTTTTCACTATTGGAGTAGTGCTGCGGATTTCATCAGAATAGGTCATCAATATCCGACACCTGGTACCCCCCGCCAATCAGCTCTTTGAAAAGGAGGCAGCGCTCCATGCGAGCGCTGCTTCCTCTTCACTATACTGCCTGTTGTCTCGGAAGTGCAGTGTAATTACAAGTACTCGCTCTACACCACAGCTCCACAGGAGATGAGGATCACAAACAGCTGATTGAGCTGAGGGTGCTGGGTGTCAAAGAGAGGTGGTAGAGAGCACGTTCCCAAGGACGCGAATGGGAAAGGCAGAAGGAAGTGAGGACAATATCCTCATTGAGATGGAAGGCGGAGACCACCTTGGGGAGAAATGAAGGCAAAGGGCGGAGGAACACCTTATCCTGGTGAAGCACAAGAAACGGTGCTCCGCAGGAAAGGGGCTTGAAGGGGGCTGACTGAAAAGCATAAAGAACTAAGTTCAAGTGCCAACATGGAAAGGGGGACGATACGGGGGAACAGAGTGAGCCACTCCTTGGAGAAAGGTCTTAATGAGACCCTTTGAAGCCAAGGGACACTGGAAAAGAATAAAGAGGGCTGAGACCTGGCACATGTCGAGCCCATGTTGCCAAAACGAAGGAACTTTAAGTGAGAAACAAAGTGGTGGTAAAAGACGGTCTATACACCAACAAATAAAGGCTTCCACATCCTATAATATATTTTAGCTGAAGCAGGTTTTCTGGCCTTCAACATAGTGTGGATTAGGGTACTTTCACACTAGCGTTATTCTTTTCCGGCATAGAGTTCCGTCAAAAGGGCTCTAAGCCGGAAAATAATTGATCAGGCATATCCCAATGCATTCTGAATAGATAGAAATCCGTTCAGTTTGCATAAGTATGCCTTCTGTTCAGTCAGTCAGGTGTTTTGGCTGGACATAATACCGCAGCATGCTGCGGTATTATGTCCGTCCAAAATGCCTGATCAGTCGCCGGAAGGCCGGAGCCAAAATTAATTCCCATTGACTTGCATTAGTGCCGGATCCGTCCTTCCAGTCTTCGCATCCACAGACCGGGAAAATTGTAAAAAAAAACGCAAGCCGGATCCGTCCATCCGCATGACAAGCAGAGAGACGGATCCGTTCTTGCAATGCATTTGTAGACGGATCCACACTCGGATCGGTCTACAAATGCTGTCTGTTGTCACACTGATCAGCGGATCCAGCAGGCAGCTCCGACGACTGAACTGCCTGCCGGATCACACTAACGCTAGTGTGAAAGTACCCTTACCCAGTCAGAAAAACCAAGGCGCTTCAGGATAGTGTACTCAACAACCATGCCATTAAACGTAAATGCTGTTGGAAGATGGGTCTCTGAGAAAGGATGTCTCTGAGTGTGAAGGGCCACGGAATGTCTACTAACAGAAGTAAGGGGTCTGTGTACCATGCTTGGCGAGGCAAATCTGGAGCAATAAGAATTGTTGGGATGCCCTCCATCTTGGTCCTGTGCAGGAATCTGGGCAGAAGAAGGAGCGGGTCAAAGACATACAGAAGGTTGAAGCCGTTCCAAGGAGCCAGTAGGGCATTACTGCACATGTTCGTGGGTCGCGCATCCGCAACATGAAGTTGGGGAGTTTGTGGTTGAGTCTGGATAGCATCAGGTCCACATCCAGACGACCCCATCGGACAGACAGTGCCTTGAAAACTTCCGGATGAAGAGAACACTTACCCAGGTCCACAGTTTGCCGACAAAAGTCCGCTGTCTAATTTTCAACACCTGGAATGTGGACTGCCGACAAGGCTGGTATATGCTTCTCCAGCACCCACCACAGGACCTTGGCACTCCGCCATCACCATGGAGCTGTAGGTCCCTCCTTGATGATTGAGATATGCTATGACTGTAGCATTGTCTGACTGAACCCTGATTTGTAGTCCACACAGAACAGAAGTCCAGACAGACAGGTAGCACGAAGTTCCAAAATGTTTATTGGTAGTTTGGATTCCTTCACTGGCCACATTCCTTGGATTGTCCGAGGGGGGAGAACTCTGCTCCACCAATGGAGACTGGCATCGGTGGTGATCATCCAAGAAATGGGGAGAATGGATTTCCCTAAGCTCACTGCCAGAGACAAGATCCACCATGTGAGAGCTGTGTGCACCCTGGGAGGAAGAACAATGGGACAGTCCAGGGGGTCAGATTCCGGTCCCATCTCATCAAGATTGCGTGCTGGATGGGGTGGGTGTGAAACTGAGCAAATGGGATGGCCTCGATGGAGGAGACCATCTCTCCCAAGATCCGCATGCAGAGGCGTTTCAATCTGCGAAGGAGCTTGATGTTCTGCTGGAGAGACATCCGTTTGTCCTGGGGAAGAACGACTTTGACCGCTGAGGTGTTGAAGTCCATGCCGAGGAAGGTTATTTGCCTGCTGGCATACAGCAACGATATCTGGAAACTGACCATCCATCCAACCCGTGCCAAGTGATGTGCAGGCTGTCCCTGTCCTGAGAAAAGGATGGAGCCTTGATGATCCAGATAGGGGACTAGTGATATCCCTCTGGGGCGAAGGAGAGTTAAGAGGGGGTGAGAACCTTCGTAAACATGCACTGAGCTGTTGCCAAACCGAAAAGTAAAGAGACAAACTGGTAATAGCAAGAAGACGGGAGGAAACACTGATGTGCATGAGTAATCGGGATGTGTAGATACGCATTATTGATATCCACAGAAGACAGGAATTCGCCCTGCTTCATGGACGCAATTATGGACTGAAGAGACTCCATCCTAAAGTGCTGTGCGCGAACGAAATGGTTTGGCAATTTTAGATCTAGATTGGGACTGATGGACCCATGCTCTTTGGGGTCAACAAACAGGTTTAAATAAAAACCCATGAATTGTTCCGATGGAGGGACGGGGATTATGACCCCCTAAAGGAGAAGGGAGTGCAATGCCTGAGAAGAGGCGGAGGCTGAAATCCGATCCTTTGGGTGCTTGGACAGGAAGAAACGGTCCAAAGGTTTGGAGGAGAATTTGATCTTGTAACCGGAGGTTACATTATCGATCATCCAGGTGTCAACTATGTGGGACTGACAGTATTCCTGGAAGAGAAGGATCCTTCTCCCCACCCAACTGGTGCGGAAGGTTGCCGATTGTAGGTAGAAGGCAGGTCGGGGTTTGAAGGAAGGCTTCTTTTTGTGGTCCGGTGTAGGGGATTTGAAGGCCATCCCTCCCGAAGCATGGGAACTGGGGAGGTGACAAAAGGACTGCAAGTGAGTCCTTGAACTCCTGGGAAGAGACTGGCGTCTGGGCTTGTTCTGGGGAGATACATACTTTTTCTGTCCATGGACTCTGAGATAATTTTGTCGAATTTGGTGCCAAACATAAAAGAACCCGAAAGGGGCAACCCTGTTAGGGAACACTTTGAGGT
This sequence comes from Bufo bufo, assembly GCF_905171765.1. Classification (NCBI taxonomy): domain Eukaryota; kingdom Metazoa; phylum Chordata; class Amphibia; order Anura; family Bufonidae; genus Bufo; species Bufo bufo. Next base: position 367,434,015 of record NC_053391.1, on the reverse strand, counting down.
AGGATCCGCTGCCAAAACTTTGAGCCAGATCACCTGGCACATAGTGACTGTGAGACCAATTAGGGAGCCCACATCCAGGGAAGCCTCACAGAGGTATTTGCCACTGCTCAGGTGGCAGAGAAGCTGAGCATGGTCTGGGACCACGGCCCGCAGAGCACAGAGGGTCCAGCTGACCGCGGGGGAACTTGAGATCACACTTTGTACAGTCATAATGGGTGGGGGCAGATTCTGGATGGGCTGAATCACTTGTAGGTTCGGACATGGCTAAGTAGTCAAAACAGCAAGAACCTATTAGCTAGACCTGGGACAAGAGGGGGGAGGCAGGAAGGGAAAGAAAAATACTGCCTTACCAGGGAGCAAGTGGTAGAAAAGCAGGCTGTACCGAGGTCCTGATAGAAAAGATGGCGAGGCCTCGTGCTGTGGATGTAGCAAGAGGAGGAAGAAGGAACTGCCCCCTCGCTGAATCCTGGGAATCTGAAGCTCCATCCCCACAGAGGAACATATGGTGGCGGGAAAAAGAAGATGCCGACTGTAGTGAAGGCTGTGCCCTAGTAGGCGGCAAAAACCAGGGCCCGCGTTGTGGGCAAGACAACCAGGAGGAACTTCCGGTTGGCCAGGCAGCGCAGGCCTGAAATGGAGGAGGTTGCAAAAGCCTGGATCTTGGTTTGTCGGCAGGGCCGACCGGAAGGAACTTCCGGTTGGGCCAGGTAGTACTGGAGGAAATAGTGGGTTCCGTTCAGGGAAGGCCACAAAAGCCGAGAACTGGAGTTAACAGCGGGGCCGACCAGGAATCGCCGAAGCAGCAGCCGGACCTGAGGACCAAAGCGAGGTGGATAGGGGGATTGCCTTACCCAGTCTTCATCCTCTTAACTTCGCCCTCCCTCAGTGTACCAGCAGGGTACCAAAGTGGTAGTAAGCTGGAGAGGAGGGAGGGACTGCTGAGATGCAGATGACCCCATGGCTGGCAGGTGACAGGGGAGCAGGGCTTCCCTGTCCCACTTTGTCTTCTTGGGGGAGGTTAGAGCGGTGAGTGGGACCGACACTGTTCTTCCTCCTCCTGTTTCCCACCTAGAAAGAAAGAAAAAAAATGAATAATAAAAATGCCAGAGGTACCCTGGGAGGCCTGCCTCCTACAACACTAAGCTAAAAACTGGTTAGCTCTCTCCAGACAGGAGAGGTATAGCTGGCAGGAGGAGCTAACACTTTTTTAGCTTAGTGTCGCCTCCTAGTTGCAGCAGCTATAACCACGGTCCTCTGTCCCCCAAAGATACTAGCGTGAAATGAAGGTAGCCTCAGGTAATCCTTTGAAAACGGCTCTGTCACCTGGATCAACCTGGATGACACTGATTAAAACAATAACGTTTCTTGGGATGAAGCCGAAGATGTGCGCATGCGCCGTTCTGGACACGAGTGCAGTCTAGCGCTATCCATCCAAAGGCAGGGGGCGTGATGAAAAGCAGAGGGACATCATTATGGAGCACCAGGGGCGTCACTGCAGCTGCGCATGAACAGCATAGGCCCGCCTCCTGGTGCTCAAAAAGTTCATTTTTCTCTGCAACGATACCACCCACAGACAAGACAGGTATTGTTTTAATCAGGGTCATCAACCCTACCAGGCCCCCGCACACGATGCAGATTTGTATGCAAAACATCCACACCAAAACCGCACAAAAAACACATAAATCCACACTTGCGGATTTTCAATTTATATTTAACAACCCCATTGAAGTCTATGGGGAAACCACTCTACATTAATGCACAAACAAATGACATGTTGCAGATTTCAAAATTCACACGGTAGGTAGAAGAAAAAAGTGTACTTGAGATTTGTCAGCTCTCACTCACTTTGCTGGCACTGTATTATGCAGCCTTTCTGTACAAGAATCCACGCTGGAAAAAATCCACGTAATTGGCACCATGATGCAGTTACCCTAAGGGCACCCGCACACACGTGTGGTTAACGTGGATTTCTGTGCCTTTGTGCACCACAACCACCATTTCTAACAGCGTTTTTTTTTTCAAATCTGATTTGGATTTGCGTTTTTGGGGATTTGATGTGGTTTTGCCGCAGATCTCAAAACCGCAAACGTAATTGACATGCTGCAAACTTTGAAATCCACACGGCAGGTACATTTCTGAACAGTAAAAATCAGCAAAGAATACATGAGATTTGTGTAACCTGGTACTTTACTACGCTGCGGCTTTAACATTCGAATTCCACAAGGTGTGCAGGTGGCCTAAGGTATTATATGTTTGTAGATTGTAAGCTCTTGGGGGCAGGGTCCTCTACCCCTCTGTAACAGTCTGTGTAGTTTTAGATTTGTGTACAGCGTCATGGAATTAATGGCACTTTTAAAATAAATAATAAATACATTATACAGTATTTCTATCGGCCACCACATGACACATACAGCCCTGCTACAAACATTGAGCATTCTTTACCAAATGTTGCCCTCACAGCGCAGCATAGGGCGTCTGCCATATTTATGATGGGTTGGGTTGTGAGCACACTTAGGGAAAACAGACACGATAAAAACGCATGCGGCTCAGAGAAATGCAGTCAATGGACTACAAACGTGCACCATATGTGACGCCGGCTTTGGTGTAAATCCACACCCTGCAGGGAGACCCTGCGTTACCAGCTCACCAGCAGTGCAGAGAAGCCCAGCCCAGTTCCCGGCTCCTCCCACACATGTGACTGATCACATGGTCGTGACGTCATCAAAGGTCCTTTCGCTTGCTTGGAACGAGTACTTCCCAACGTCTCAACTGCCTCTTCACTTCCTCCTTCCCAGCGCAGACAATGAAAGAGAAGGAAATGCAAACTTGCACAACATCTGCCCTTCCAGCCTCCCCCAACCCCAGCAGCTCTGTTCCCCCCCTCACACCTCCTGAAGGGCAAGCAGCGCCGTGCAGTGGCGCCGGCCAAGGTGAGTGCTACCTAAGTGTCAGCTAGGTCCGCTTCCTCCCAGTGCTGTTTACTGATCGCACTTTAGTAATGACTGGGCCCTCTGCTGGCCAGGCTGCAGTCTGGAGCTGTGTATGTGTCACCCACACTTGTCCTGGTAAGTGTGCTCTCTATACTGGCTCTTCTTTAGGGTTGGGAGCAGCCTGGTGACTTAGTCCTTGTTCACACAGCACAGTTTTTCATGTTTTTTCTTTCCCCATCCCAAAATGAATCCTAATGTAACAAGAAGATTTTCTTTTCTCCTTTGGGTCAAAGTTTGGTCCCGGTTAAAATCCGATGCTCCTTTTTGGAATGATGTCTAAAAGGGCTGGTATTGTGCTGGCGCTTCCATGTTGAAGGCTATCCAGCACAGCTACATCTCTGAAGAATGGTGGTTCTGATCCCTGGTGGGTGGAGTGTTGTCATGGAGACACCGGAATACATTGATGGCCTGGTAGATGGGCACATAACTCCCACCGTGCACCCAATGTTGGACGTGGACGTTGTTGTATTGTATCGTATTTGGTGACATGAATGCAACAATTTTTCCAAGACAAATCTGGAGTCAGAGCAGAACAGAAATTGTAGGATACAAAGTTCTGGGAGTCCTAACAAAGCTGCCCTCAGCCGGGAGGTGGATGCAACTGTATCCAGACCGTGCCCTCTGAGCCAAACAGCCTGGACTTCAAGGTGATCCAGTCTACCTATACTGATACATTGTAGCGGATTTCTCCTGCAGATTAATAGCTCCCAGTGCATTGTTGAGATGTGATACTGTTGTGACCACCTCTTAGCTGACAGTAGCAGTAGGGCATAGACATTAGATAGCTGTCAGCCAGGCCCTGGTTGGGCCAACAGCTGTCTCTCCCAACCCCTTCATACATGTGCTGGCACAGCCAAGCATCCATCTGTCCTGCATGGAGAGAGGGAAGAAAGCCAATGCCAGACTCCACTGGCAGTGATTTATCTCCCAAGAACAAAAGGATCAATCATGTTAAAATCTAACTGCCTGATCCTTATCTCCCCCGATATCTACCTCTGGGGGAGCGTTGGGAGGCCCCCATACACGGTAGATGGTTTGCCATTCCCGCTGAAATTGTGAGGTTTGGTAGATATTTATCTAATGTGTGTGACCAGGTTAAAATGGTTGTCCGGCCTTGGAACGACAAGTCCTCCTGAACATAAAAAACCAACTCAACCGTCCATGGTCCAGCCACTGCTCTGTTCTCAGACATTTCCAGTCCTGCAGGATCAGGAAGCAGCTTGGTCCCGTGACTGCTATAACCAATCACAGGCATTTGCAGTTACAGTATGAATTCTACGTCATTGCTGTAACTTAGCGTTCACGCCGCTGTGACTGCAGAGGCTGATGATTGGCTGCAGTGGTCATGGGACCAAGACCTGGCCGGAAACAGAGCAGCAGCAGGACCACAGACAGGTGAGTTGGTTTTCTTTATGCCCAAGGGGATGGGGAGGACCCTAGGCATTGTCAGCTCCAAGTCCAGACATCCCCTTTAAGGGTCCATTCACACATCCGTAAGTGTTTTGCGGATCCGCAAAACACGGGCAATATGCATTCCGCAATTTGCGGACCCCACATCGCCAGCACTATAATAGAAAATGCCTTATCTTGTCCGCAATTGCGGACAAGAATACGACATGTTTTATTTTTTTGCGGAAGCATGGATGCGGAAGTACGGATCCGCAAATGCGGATGCGGACAGCACATTCCGGCCCCATCGAAAATGAAAGGGTCTGCACCCGTTCCGCAAAATTGCGGAACGGATGCGGACCCATTTTGCGGACGTGTGAATGGACCCTAAGGTTTTGAGCATCAACGTGGAAACGACTGTTTCCTTTCATTGAAGGCAAGCAGAGATCTGGAAAATGGTGTAAAATTTAAATTAAGTATTTTACACAATTTGCAAACTTTTGTTATACAATGATCAAAAAGAATCTGTCACCCCCAGAGTTCTTTAGTTTGGGGCCTCTATATAATATCTGTGTCAGTACGGGTCGCTGCATGAACTGGAATGCCTTTGTGTGTGCTGAGATCTTTCATACTTGTGATTTGAGTATGTTGTTGTCTTTGCAGGTGAGGCAGCCGCTTGTCATGCCCCTCCTACATCTGATGTCTCAGAAGAACTTAGCAGGCAGTTGGAGGATATCTTAAATACTTATTGTGTGGCTGCTGGCCAAGAAGGAGTGGCAGACTCTGAGGAGACTGACAAAGGTCCACCAGAGTCTTCTAGGAATGGGGAAACCAAGCCTGTAGTGCCAGAAGTTAATGGCGTGAAGGCGGAACCACGTGGTGCAGAAGACAACAGGACAGTGAGTGACCCTGATAAAGATCAGAAGCGTGTGCAAGACAAGAAAAAGACAAAGGGGCTCGGTAAGTAGTAATGTTCCCTGAAGTCTGCAAATGTCGCCAAATCTTTTCATTTGATTGGTCTGATAACAGCAAAGTACAAGAGCTAGATTCAAAGTGAGAATCCGGAGCACTGAGGGTGTATTACTGCCAGTTCCATCTATACATGTGGTCAAAATCTACTCTGTAGGCAGGGGCGTAGTTATAGTGGAAGCAGGGGAGGCGGCTGCTACGAGTCCTGTACTCAGAACCAGCCCGCCCGGGAGGAGGACTAAAAGTAAGAATTAGTCTTACCGGTAATGATGTTTCCAGGAGTCCGACATGACAGCACTACATGAAGGTTGTCTCCCCCGCCCACTATTGGGAAAGGAAACAGAGAGAGGTTAAAAGCTCCCACCCACCTCCACCAGTGTTTTATAGATTATCACACAATAATGGGTATCGTAATACAAAATAAAAATACTTCAAATATTAGGGAGGGAACTACCAGTGCTGTCATGTCGGACTCCTGGAAACATCATTACCGGTAAGACTAAATCTTACTTTCCAGGACGTCCTCCATGACAGCACTACATGGAGTAGGAATACCAAATTAATCTAATAACTAGGAAGGGACCGCAGCCTGAAAGAACTTTACGTCCGAATGTCTGGTCATTATTCCCTGACACATTTAATCTATAATGTTTACAAAAGGTATGGGAACTTGGCTGCCTTACATATCTGGTCAATAGAAGCATTTGCGTGTTCGGCCCATGAATCCGAGACTGCTCTCGTTAAATGAACCCTAATATCTTGAGGACAGGGGAGCCCCTGGCCCTGATAGGCCTCTTTAATCACGGTTTTAATCCATCTGGCTAATGTCGTTTTAGAAGCTTTCTTGCCTTTATTGCGGCCTGAGAACTGAATAAACAGATTAGAATCTAATCTGAAGGTACTGGTAACGTCTAGGTAGATAAGGAGAGAACGTCTAACGTCTAGAAGATGGAACTCCTTCTCCTTTTCGGTTTTCGGATCTGTGTAGAAGGTTGGTAGTACTATTTCCTGATTAAGATGAAAGGAAGAAACCACTTTAGGTATAAAGGATGGGTCTAGCCTTAGTATGACTCTATCCTCACGGATGGTAAGGGCTTGGATTTCCCCTAGTCTACGAGCTGATGTGATAGCTACTAGAAACATCGTTTTCCAGGACGTCCTCCATGACAGCACTACATGGAGGTTGTCTCCCCCGCCCACTATTGGGACAGGAAACAGAGAGGTTAAAAGCTCCCCCCCCACCCACCATCACCAGTGTTTTTTCCTGTCCCAATAATGGACAGGGCAGAGAGTGGTCTCTTGTAGACCTGCATAAACTTTTTTTATTTTTTTTATTTCGCCGGGCTAAAACCCCTATGCTGGGGTCCCTTAGCCTCCCAGCCCTCTCCAGTACCTGTGGGTCACGCGACTCGCGGCTGGAGGCGGGTATACCAGGGGCTGGGATACGATAGCCGCAACCCCGCCGGGGCTCTGGGCTGCAGGACGCTCCTCCAGGAGGGATCGCGCGGGAACCGGAGCGCTTCTCTTCTCACTTCCGGGTTCGGCGCTGAACCGGAAGTGACAACTAAGCACCGGCAGAGGAGTGCGCATGCGCGTGACCTCCGACGCCGGATCCAGTATGGCGGCGCCCTGCGGACGATCCCCAAGCGGCGAGGGACGCTGGAGGCCTAGCGAACGGCCTCGCGTCCATCCAGAATCTGTGGGAGGAGCATCCACGTCAGGAGGGGTAAGTGCCAGTGGCATTTAAAAGTCTGGTGGGCTAGGTGTCAGTCCCTCAGTCATGGACTCGTCCGGTGTGAGAGAGCAGTCCCCAGACCCTCCTGCCCAGGGACATGTGAGTAACCCAGCATTACATGTGGTGAAGCTGGCGTATGGGATAGTGATAGGCTCAGGGATTTATGGCCTGTTTTTCTATCATCATGTCTCCTAGGGAGAGAAAGATCCTACCCTAAAGGTGGACATCAAAAAGAAGCCCAGGAGATGCGCTATTTGCAATAAAAGGCTTCAGGAGTCATATACAAAGAAGCTTTGTACCGATTGTATTAACAAAATGATGAAAGGGGAACAGTCGTCCCTTTTAACGGACATTAGAGCCATCATTAAGGAAGAGGTCAAAGCGTCAGTTTCCTCCTTAATAACGCCTAAGGTGGCTGAACAGACCACCGGGATTAAAAGACCTAGGGAAATCTTGGAGTCAGACACAGAGGTCATAGAGGTGGAATATTCAGGGGAGGAGGAAGAAGAGGAGTCTTTACCTTCCTCATCCCATGAGGAGAGACGCAAGTACTGCTTCTCAACTGAGGATATGGATTCCCTCCTAACTGCAGTTAGACAGACTATGGATATCTCAGACGAACCAGCTAAAAGATCCATTCAGGAGGAGATGTTTGCTGGCCTGATTACAAAACAGAGGAAGGTGTTCCCCTTAAATTCTAGCCTAAAACAAATCATCCTGGATGAATGGGAGGATGTAGAAAAAAGGCTGTTTATTCCTAGAGAATTTAAAAGCCGTTTATCCTTCGACAAAGAGGACACTAAAATTTGGGAAGAAATCCCCAAAATCGACGCCCCGGTCGCAAGGGTAGCTAAAAAAACAGCGATCCCATTCGAAGACTCCTCCCAGCTGAAAGACCCCATGGACCGCAAAGCCGATGGTCTCCTGAGGAAATCTTGGGAAGCTTCTGCGGCCTTAATGTCTACTAACGTGGCAGCTACTTCAGTGGCTAGGTCCCTTTTATTGTGGTTATCTCAGCTGGAGAATCATTTGTCAATAGGAACTCCCAGGGAAGACATTTTGGAGACTATCCCGCTCCTAAAGATGGCGACAGCCTTTACAGCGGACGCCTCAGCAGAGTCAGTCAGGTTCGCAGCTAAAGGCGGGGCCCTTCTGAACACCGCAAGAAGGGCTTTGTGGCTGAAGAACTGGTCTGGTGATCTCACCTCAAAGAATAAGCTATGTGCAATCCCCTTCTCAGGATCATACGTGTTCGGCCCTAGTCTGGACAAAATTCTGGAGAAGGCCTCAGACAAAAAGATAGGTTTTCCTGAGACTAAAACTAAGAAGACGCAGTTTTTTCGTAAAAAAATTCCAGCCAAAAAACCAAACGTATAAGGATAAGGGGAAATCAGGGAGATGGTCCTATCCTAAAGGGGGTAGGGGCAGAGGATTTCTGCTTAATCCCAACACTTCCCAGGACAAACAATGACGCCAGACCAGTCGGGGGGAGATTAAGATCCTTTCTCCCAGCATGGAGCCAGGTAACTCAGAATCCTTGGGTGCTCCAAATTATTCAAGAAGGGTACAAGATAGAATTCATATCTATTCCGCAACACAAATTTGTGCTAACAGGGTACGGAGGAGGTACACAACAGGAAAATCTTTTAAAAGACGTCGCAAAACTAAAAAATCTAGGTGCAGGGACTCGCGTCCCTGCGGGTCAGGAAGGCAGGGGCTTCTATTCAAGGTTATTCCTGGTCAAGAAGCCGGATGGTTCTTTCAGAACTATAATCAACCTAAAACCTCTAAACGTCTTCATAAAGTACCGTCGTTTCAAGATGGAATCAATAAGATCAACAACACCCCTCATTTCTCAGGGAGCGGTAATGTGCACCTTAGACTTAAAAGATGCATATTACCATGTACCAATACATCCGGACCACCAAAAATTCCTAAGATTTGCAGTAAGGGAAGCAGACAGAGTAAACCACTATCAGTTTCAGTGCCTGCCCTTTGGGATATCAACAGCCCCCCGGGTGTTCACAAAATTTATAATAGAGATAGTGGCCTTCCTCAGACTGAAGGGAATAAAGATTGTACCTTATCTAGACGATCTCCTCCTAACCGCAGACTCTGCACCGGTTCTAGCGTCACAAACACAGACAACAATATCCCTCTTACAAGATCTCGGCTGGATCATAAATTGGGAAAAATCGGACCTAGTACCAGAGACCAAGAAGATCTTCCTGGGAACACTACTAGATTCGAACCTACAGAGGTCTTTCCTTCCACCTCAAAAACAACAAAACCTTGTCAAGAAATTGAGAGCATTTCAGGGGAAATCAGTGTGCACCATCAGAAATGCCATGAGCATTCTGGGCCTGATGACATCTTGCATATTTACAGTACCGTGGAGTCAACATCACACGAGAGTCCTGCAGAAGATGATTCTATCGGTCTGGGACGGAGACCACCGATCCATAGACCGAAAGATCCTTATAAAGGAGAATGCTCGAAGGTCCCTGGATTGGTGGCAGACATCAAGCAACCTATCAAAAGGCGTTTCCTGGAATCTAAATCCGTACGTCATATTAACTACAGATGCCAGCCAACAGGGTTGGGGGGCAAAGGTTGGAATCTACTACTTCCAAGGAACCTGGAGCCAGACCATAAAAAACAGGTCTTCAAACTTCAGAGAACTTCAGGCCGTTTGGGAAGCTCTCAGACAGAGTCAGGATCTTCTGAGCGGACAGAACATACGAATCCTGTCAGACAACATGACAGCAGTCTCTTTCCTCAGACATCAGGGAGGAACAAGATACCCTCTCCTCCAGAATCTAACAAACAAGATTTTTTCCTGGGCAGAGGAGAATGTGCTGTCAATCTCAGCCGTACACCTACAAGGTTCAAAAAACCAGTCGGCAGATTTCCTCAGCAGACACTTTATAGATCCAAACGAGTGGACTTTGAACAGACAGGTGTTTCTAGAGTTGACAGCCTCATGGGGATATCCGGACATCGACCTCTTTGCTTCAAGGGAGAATACTCAAACAACCTCCTTCTTCTCCCGGAATCCTGCCGATCACCCCACGGCCGTAGACGCTCTATCTCAAACCTGGAACATGAAGCTGGCGTATGCGTTTCCTCCTTTCCCTCTGATTTCAGTAGCCCTAAAGAAGATCAGCAGGGAATCGGCCAAAGTGATCTTCATAGCTCCCTTTTGGCCAAAACAAGCCTGGTTCCCGGTCCTGTCCTCTCTGAGTCAAGAAGAACCGGTTCCCCTCCCTCTCAGGCCAGACCTGTTGCATCAGGGTCCAATATGGAATCCGGAAATAAACAGGCTGAAACTAACAGCGTGGCTTCTGAAAGGGACTTGTTAAGATTACAGGGGTTCTCAGAAGAAGTAATAGCCACTATTCAGAGAGGCCATAAACAGGTGACCTCGGCGATTTATAATAAAATCTGGAAAAAATTCTGCTCCTGGATGGCGCTGAGAGGGAAGAATCCTCTACTCCCGAGTGTGGGAGATATTCTTGATTTCCTCCAGGAAGGGTTTAACATGGGTCTCAGGCCCAGTACCCTTAGGGTCCAAACTGCAGCCTTAAGTTGGTTTCTAAACTACTCCCTGTCAGAAAACCGATGGGTAAGCAGGTTCTTAAAGGCAACCACACGGATTAGGCCAACACTAAGGTCCCAGGTCCCTCCCTGGGATCTGTCGCTAGTTCTTAATGCCTTAACAAAATCACCTTTTGAACCCCTACATGAGAGTAGCCTAAGAAACCTGACCTTAAAAATGATGTTCTTAGTGGCTATCACATCAGCCCGTAGACTAGGGGAGATCCAGGCCCTCACCATCCGTGAACCGTACCTTACAATCTGTGAAGACAGAGTCATATTAAGACTAGACCCGTCCTTTATACCGAAGGTAGCTTCTTCCTTTCATCGTAACCAGGAGATAGTACTACCAACTTTCTTCACAGAGCCAAAGAACGAAAGGGAGAAGGAGTTCCATCTTCTAGACGTCAGACGTTCTCTCCTTTTCTACTTAGACGTTACCAGTACCTTTTAGAGTGGACTCAAATCTGTTTGTTCAATTTTCAGGCCGCAATAAAGGCAAGAAAGCTTCTAAAGCAACCTTAGCTAGATGGATTAAGATAGTCATTAAAGAGCCCTATCAGAGCCAGGAGCTTCCCTGTCCCCAGGAGATTAGGGCTCATTCAACGAGAGCAGTCTCGGCTTCATGGGCCGAACATGCGAATGCGTCTATCGACCAGATATGTAGAGCAGCCACCTGGGCAAGCTCCCAAACCTTTTGTAAGCATTACAGACTGAATGTGTCAGGGAATATTGACCAGTCTTTTGGACGTAAAGTTCTTCAGGCTGCGGTCCCTCCCTAGTTATTGGATTAATTTGGTATTCCTACTCCATGTAGTGCTGTCATGGAGGACGTCCTGGAAAGTAAGAATTAGTCTTACCGGTAATGATGTTTCCAGGAGTCCGACATGACAGCACTGGTAGTTCCCTCCCTAATGATTAGAGTAATCTTCCTGTTACTTTTTTGTACTATGTTACCCATTATTGTGTGATAATCTATAAAACACTGGTGATGGTGGGTGGGGGGGGAGCTTTTAACCTCTCTGTTTCCTGTCCCAATAGTGGGCGGGGGAGACAACCTCCATGTAGTGCTGTCATGTCGGACTCCTGGAAACATCATTACCGGTAAGACTAATTCTTACTTTCAAGGTTAAGTTTCTTAAGCTGCTTTCCTGTAGAGGATCAAAGGGTGGCCTTGTTAAGGCATTGAGAACTAGCGACAGATCCCAAGGTGGAACCGGGGACTTTAGTGCTGGTCTAATCCGCGTGGTTGCCTTTAAGAACCTGTTTACCCATCGATTTTCTGAAAGAGAGTAAGGCTGCTGTCTGAACCTTAAGGGTACTGGGTTTAAGACCCATATTGAACCCTTCTTGGAGGAAATCTAGAATATCTCCTAGACTCGGGAGTAGAGGATTCTTTTCTCTCTGTTATCCAGGAGCAGAATTTTTTTCCAGATTTTATTATAAATTGCAGATGTAACCTGTTTATGGCCCCTCTGAATGGTGGATATTACTTCGTCTGAGAATCCCTGTAATTTCAACAAGTCCCTTTCAGAAGCCACGCTGTTAATTTCAGCTTGGTTATTTCTGGATTCCAGATTGGACCCTGATGCAGCAGGTCTGGCCTGAGAGGTATCGGTATCGGATTTTCCTGACTTAGTGAGGACAGAACCGGGAACCAGGCTTGTTTTGGCCAAAAGGGAGCTATGAAGATCACTCTGGATGATTCCCTGCTGATCTTCCTCAGGGCTATTGAAATCAAGGGGAAAGGAGGAAACGCATAAGCTAGCTTCATGTTCCAGGGCTGGGATAAAGCATCTACTGCTGTGGGATGATCGGCTGGATTTCGGGAGAAGAAGGAGGCTGTTTGTGCATTCTCCCTTGATGCAAAGAGATTGATCTCGGGATATCCCCATGTTGATGTCGGTTCTAGAAACAGCTGCCTGTTCAGAGTCCATTCGTTTGGATCTATAAAGTGTCTGCTGAGGAAATCTGCCGACTGGTTTCTTGAATCCTGTAGGTGTACCGCTGAGATTGACAGCGCATTCTCTTCTGCCCAGGAAAAAATTTTGTTTTCCAGATTCTGAAGGAGAGGATATCTTGTTCCCCCTTGATGTTTGAGGAAGGAGACCGCTGTCATATTGTCTGATAGGATTCTTATAGTCTGACCGCTCAGGAGATCCTGACTCTGTTTGAGCGTCTCCCAAACGGCCTGAAGCTCTCTGAAGTTTGAAGATCTGTTTTTTATGGTTTGGTTCCAGGTTCCCTGGAAGTAGTAGATTCCGACCTTTGCACCCCATCCTTGTTGGCTGGCATCCGTTGTCACTACAATATATGGACTTTTGATAGGTTGTCTGTTATTTGCCACCAATCCAGAGATCTCCTAGCATCTTCTTTTTATAAGGATTATTCGGTCTATGGATCGATGGTCTCCGTCCCAGACCGCTAGAATCATTTTCTGTAGGACCCTTGTGTGATGTTGACTCCACGGTACTGTGAAGATACAAGATGTCATTGGCCCCAGAATGCTCATGGCCTCTCTGATGGTGCACACTGATTTCTTCTGAAACGCCTTTAATCTTCTGACAACGCTTTGTTGTTTTTGAACTGGAAGAAAAGTTCTCTGTTGATTCAAAATCTAGCATCGTTCCAAGGAAAAACTTTCTGGTACTAGGTCTGATTTTTCCCAATTTAGGATCCAGCCTAGATCCTGTAGGAGGGATATTGTCGTCTGTGTTTGCTCCATTAGTACTACCGCGGAATCTGCGGTTAGGAGAAGATCGTCTAAATAAGGTACAATCTTTATTCCCTTCAGTCTGAGGAAGGCCACTATCTCTATTACCAGCTTTGTAAACACCCGAGGGGCTGTTGATATCCCAAAGGGCAGGTATTGAAATTGATAGTGATTTACTTTCCCCGCTTCTCTTACTGCAAATCTCAGGAACTTTTGGTGGTCCGGATGTATTGGTACATGGTAATAAGCATCCTTTAAGTCCAAGGTGCACATTACCGCTCCCTGAGAGATGAGGGGTGTAGTTGATCTTACGGATTCAATCTTGAAGCGGCGATACTTTATGAAGACGTTTAGGGGTTTTAGGTTGATTATAGTTCTGAATGAACCATCTGGCTTTTTGACCAGGAATAATCTTGAATAGTAGCCCTTGCCTTCCTGATCTGCAGGGATCTTCTTCCTCTTCCTCATTCGAAAATTCCACCTCTATAACCTCTGGGTCTGAATCTAAGGCTTCTCTAGGTCTTTTTATCCCGGTGGTTTGTTCAGCCACCTTAGGCGTTATCAAGGAGGAAACCGACGCTTTAACTTTAATGATGGCTCTAAGGTCTGTTAATAGGGATGGCTGTTCCTCTTTCATCATTTTATTGATGCATTCCACACAAAGCTTATTTGTATATGAATCTTGAAGCCTTTTGCTGCAGATAGCGCTTCTTTTTACTTTCCACCTTGAGGGTAGGATCTTTTTCTCCCTAAGAGACATGATGATAGAATAAGCAGGCGATAATGTTTCCCTAATCCTATCATTATTCCCTTCCTTGAATTACTCACATGTCCCTGAGCAGGAGGGTCTGGGCACTGCTCTCTCATACCGGATGAATCCATGAGTGAGGGACTTGCACTTAGCCCAACCAGATCTTAAATGCCACTGGCACTTACCCCTCCTGACGTGGATGCTCCTCCCATTTCTCCTTCCGGCCGCTCTCAGAGGTACCGGATGGGACGCGAGGCCAGAACTCCAGGCCTCCAGCGTCCCTCGCCGTGGGGATCGATCGCAGGGCGCCGCCATACTGGATCCGGTGTCGGAGGTTACGCGCATGCGCACTCCTTCCCGGCGTCTCTACATCACTTCCGGCTCAGCGCAGAAGGCCGGAAGTGACAGAAGACGCTCCGGCTCCCACGCGGTCTCCCCTGGAGAAGGCATCCTGCAGCCCAGAGCCCCGGCGGGGTTGCGGCTACCGTTCCCCCAGCCCCTAGGATTTCGCTCCAGAAGTGAGCCGCATGACCCACAGGTACTGGAGGGGCTGGGAGGCTAAGGGACCCCAGCTTAGAAGTTTTAGCTCGGCGAGATAAGGAAAGAAAAAAGAAAAGTCCAAAGGAGAGACCCTCTCTCTGCCCCGTCCATTATTGGGACAGGAAAAAACACTGGTGGAGGTTGGGGGGGGAGCTTTTAACCTCTCTCTGTTTCTGTCCCAATAGTGGGCGGGGGAGACGACCTCCACGTAGTGCTGTCATGGAGGACGTCCTGGAAAAGATTTTATTGTCTGGGCCCCCGCAATAGTATTATAAAATGACATGTCGTATAAATTTAGACAGCACTCCAAGCGATTATGATGCTTAGTGAGTTTTATTTCATTTCAGCCGGACATAGTGGTACACTAGAAACAATGTTTTGGGCAGAATGAAATGCCCTTCATCAGGCAGTGAGATGACCATTTGGCTCACATGTGGTCACCTCACTGCCTGATAAAGGGCATTTCATTCTGCCCGAAACATTGTTTCTAGTGTACCACTATGACCGGCTGACATTAAATAAAACTCACTAAGCATCATAATCGTTTGGAGTGCTGTCTAAATTTATACGACGTACATAGTTCTTGGGGTGGAGCAAAGAACAAAACCCTGACTAGCACCCACACCAGCCAGGATATGAGAGAGTCAGGGGCGGATTAAGTGCATGATAGGCCCGGGGCTGTCTACCCAACTTGGGCCCACACTCCATTTTATTTTTATTTTATTTTATTTTTTTGTATGAAGAGGCTGTGGTGCTTCATGGGCGCCACAGTCTCTTCTTAGGCCATATGACATCTTCAGACTAAAAAAAAAATACCCCAAATTGGGTCCTAAACTGAAAAATTTGGTCACCAAATTTAAAATACACATAATTGTAATGAAAAAGACATGGAGGAGAATACAGCACCACATACCTCTTACATCCAGTGACATCTCCTGTCATGTAGACCTTCTCTTTCCTCTTCTCCTCCATTTGACCCAGACCACCATGGCAAATTCTTTCAGCCGCATCTCGTCTCTACAGTTTGTAACACAGACACGTTAGATTTCTAAATTTTTCCATCAACCTCCCCATCCTGGTGTCCCCACAGTGTCATCCTGCCACCCCCAATACTGTGCCCGTTGTGCTCCCCAATGCCCCAGGAACTATACTGCTGAAAAAATAGTGACCGTAATAGACATAATTGGGGTAATTTATCAAACTGGTGTAAAGTAGAACTGGATTTCCAAAAGAGCTGTCAAATATGAAAGGTGGAATCTGATTGGCTGCTATGGGCAACTAAGCCAGTTCTGCGTTACACCAGTTTGATAAATGATCCCAAATGTTCCTATAGTGTCCACAGCAGCTATAATGTCCCGTAGAGTGCCCCGAGTAATAATACCACCCTCTATTGTGCTCCAGGCAATAATCCCTGTATAGTGTCCCCAGAAATAATAGAATTGCCCCTAAAGTGCCTCCCCAATAGCAACACCCCCATATAGTAATTTCCACCACACTGCCCCCACATAGTAATCCCTACATAGTAATTTGCCCCACACAGTAATTTCCCCCAAACTGCCCCCATATAGTAGTTTGCCCCCCACACAGTAATTTGCCCAACACTGCCCCCACATAGTAATTTCCACCACGCTGCCCCCACATGGTAATTTCCACCACGCTGCCCCCACATAGTAATTTCCACCACGCTGCCCCCACATGGTAATTTCCACCACGCTGCCCCCACATGGTAATTTCCACCACGCTGCCCCCACATGGTAATTTCCACCACACTGCCCCCACATGGTAATTTCCACCACACTGCCCCCACATGGTAATTTCCACCACACTGCCCCCACATGGTAATTTCCACCACACTGCCCCCACATGGTAATTTCCACCACACTGCCCCCACATGGTAATTTCCACCACACTGCCCCCACATGGTAATTTCCACCACACTGCCCCCACATGGTAATTTCCACCACACTGCCCCCACATGGTAATTTCCACCACACTGCCCCCACATGGTAATTTCCACCACACTGCCCCCACATGGTAATTTCCACCACACTGCCCCCACATGGTAATTTCCACCACACTGCCCCCACATGGTAATTTCCACCACACTGCCCCCACATGGTAATTTCCACCACACTGCCCCCACATGGTAATTTCCACCACACTGCCCCCACATGGTAATTTCCACCACACTGCCCCCACATGGTAATTTCCACCACACTGCCCCCACATGGTAATTTCCACCACACTGCCCCCACATGGTAATTTCCACCACACTGCCCCCACATGGTAATTTCCACCACACTGCCCCCACATGGTAATTTCCACCACACTGCCCCCACATAGTAATTTCCACCACACTGCCCCCACATGGTAATTTCCACCACACTGCCCCCACATGGTAATTTCCACCACACTGCCCCCACATGGTAATTTCCACCACACTGCCCCCACATGGTAATTTCCACCACACTGTTTCCACCACACTGTTCCCACATAGCAATTTCTCCACATAGAAATTACCCCACACTGCCCCCACATAGTAATTTGCCCCCACACTGCCCCCACATAGTAATTTGTCCCCACACTGCCCCCACATAGTAATTTGTCCCCACACTGCCCCCCCCCCAAGTAGGCACATGAAATAAAAATAAAAAAAATTAACAAAAAAATGAAAAGATAAATACTCACCTATGTCCAGGGCCAGGCGCTTGCTCGCAGAGGAAGGCGGGATGAGTCAGGCGCGTCACAGTGCTGCGTCCCGGCACAGGCGCGCGATGACTTCATCACGCACGCCTGCGCCGGGATTTCTCTACCGCATAGGCCTTAGGCCTACAAGGCCTGAAGCCTATGGCGGTGATTGCGGACGGGACAGGGAGCTACGCGCTCCCGTGCCCCGCCGCAGTATGTGGGCGTTCGGGTCAGCGTTGGGCCCCCCAGCGGTGCTGGGCCCGGGGCTGCCGACCTGAACGTCCCTATTGTAATCCGCCACTGGAGAGAGTGCTGTGATCATCTGTTTAAATTATAAAATGACATGATATACAGTGACATTTAGTAGATATGTGTAAGAAACATACAGAGGGGCTCCTGGGCCAGGTCTGAAAGAGCCATCTTGACCAGCTGCAGGAGGAGAGGGTGCACAGGAGGAGAGGGTGCACAGGAGGAGAGGGTGCACAGGAGGAGAGGGTTGCAAAGAAGTTAAAAAAAATTACTGTGGGGCCCAGTCAGTTTTAGTTACACTATTGTCTGCAGGAGTTCTAGACACAGCCGAGCAAGTGGCAGGAGTGATCTTGTGATACGTCGTCGGACTGACACAGAACCGCAACACTCCTGTTTAGTTTTTGTATCTATACCAACTGGTATATTAGGACATCCATTATATTTAGCGTTGAACGAATCGGGATTGGATTGCTGTATCCAAACCTGACTCGTTTGAAAACCTTGTTAACAATATATAAAGTACATGTAACAATATACAGTTACAAATGAATCGGGTTTGAATACAGCAGGCCAAACCCAGTTCGCTCAACACTAAGTATATCAGCGGGCCTTTCGTAGTGACAGATTTGCTGTTAAGAAGCAGCTTTAGTATAGTTGTATGAGATATAACATGGAATATTGAGATCCTTTAAGTAGGTTAATGCTCGAAAGCAAATATTTTCATTTACCATTTCTATGTATTTCAGGAAAGGAGATCACCCTGCTAATGCAGACCCTAAACACACTCAGCACCCCAGAAGAAAAGCTGGCTGCCCTGTGCAAGAAATATGCAGAACTGGTGAGGAAAGACAGAAGTGGAAGAAGATGATAGTTTGTCAATTAATATGATCTTATGATCTCTTCTCTTGTGTTTCCAAAGCTGGAAGAACATAGAACGTCTCAAAAGCAAATGAGAATCCTGCAGAAAAAGCAGACTCAGCTCATCCAGGAGAAGGACCAGCTCCGTAACGAACACAGCAAGGCCATTCTGGCTCGGAGTAAATTGGAGAGTCTGTGTAGGGAGCTGCAGAGGCACAACCGAAGCTTAAAGGCAAGTGGAAACCTCAAAATACATGTAAATGTAATAGATTTGTAATGTATAGTAGAAGTGTTATACATATGAGGCACCAGGGGTATAGTAGCTATACCCGGTGGAGAGGCAGCAGGCACAATCGAGGTGGTACACCAGTCCTTCTGCTACTTAAATGTGTTTTCTGGATCTTCTAAATTGATGGCCCATCCTAAAGATAGGTCATCAATATTTGATTGGTGGGGATCTGACTTTCGGCACCCCGCCAATCTCATGTCTGAAAAGGCTAGTGACAACATTGCCTGAGAGGGAAGCAGCAGAAGCAATGACAGGGAGCTGAATTGTCACTATGAATCTGGTTCAGGCCAATTAAATGAAAAGAAATAGTGATATCTGCCCTTGGCACAAGCGAATGGGGTTGAGTTGCAATACAAAGCACAGCCACTATACAGTGGATGGAGCTGTGCATGGTATGCTGCCAGGAGACTCTTCAAACAGCAGATCAGCGGGGGTGCTAATTGATGAGCATCCTGAGGATAGGTCATCAATATAGAAGACCCATTATGGATCAGTTTAGATCTTTCTCTTTGATTGGCACAGGAAGAGGGCGTACAGAGAGCCCGGGAGGAAGAGGAGAAACGCAAAGAGGTGACGTCTCACTTCCAGTTGACGCTGAATGACATCCAGACTCAGATGGAGCAGCACAATGAGCGCAACACTAAGCTGCGCCAGGAGAATGTGGAACTAGCTGACAGGCTGAAGAAACTGATCGAGCAATATGAACTGAGGGAAGAGGTAAGACATAACTGTATGGAGGCTAAAACCCACCTCAGGATCTGGAGCTAGCAGGCCACTTTCCTAGATCAAAATGTATACAAATTTTAGGTTTGTTGATGCACCATGATACCATGTGAGGTTGGAGATTTTATTTTTATTTTTTCCCCTTTTTTCAGCAAATTGAATTTGCACTGGATCAGTTTTATTTATTTTCTTGTCCTCTCTACCTTTTCCTTCCCTTGGTGGAACTTGATGGATATTGTTTTTCTTTCTGAGAAACTTACCAGTCAACTTATAGCATATGGCCCTATTACATGCATATGTATTAACCCGTGTCACATAGAAACATACCCTAAACAAATGTTGACACCATACAACAACTTATAATATTAGTTCACCTTTATTATAGTATCAAAAGTATAAAAACACTTTAAAAGTTAATATTGATAAGCAGTATCGATAGTAGTGATCACTGCTGTTGCCAGCTTAAAGTGGTTATCTGACACTAACAAATGCCCCTCACACTGATTCTACTTACCTGTTCCCCCGCTCCCTGTGCCGCTCCTGATGTTACCTAGACTAGTAATGGTTCACCTGCATAAATACCCACCTCTTAGGGCATATTTATTTTGTACTGCTTCATTAGACGAGCAGAACAACAAAAATAACGGAAGTTTCGGATCAGGCACATAACTGACAGGAACTGAGCTTTTTTTTGTCCAGTCTTTTTATAGAATCTACAACAGGGGCGCCAAATGAAGCCTCAAACGCAGATGTGAACATGTCCTTAACATTACTTAGGCCTATGTATTATGTCATTGAATTACTGCAACTTTTGTACTCCTCCTCAGCTAAAAATACTTCTCAAATATGGTAAAAGGAGTATCTTTACTCTTCTGGAACAAATGTAGCGCGGCCTCTGGCTGGAAGGTAATTGCCACTAGGAGGAAACATGTGGGAAAGATAAATTGTCTAGTAAATTTAGAAAAGATGTTCTACAAGAAGAGAGGAGTGATTTCTGAATTGAAAAATGATGGGTTCTGTGGATTGATGCTTCTGGACTAGCCTCAAGAGAATTGAGATGTCGGCTGGGTATAATACAATGCACAGATTCTGGGTATCAACGGGCTAGTGCCGAAGGAGTTCTCTTTCTAATTGCATGTGGCCTGTTTTTTTTGTTTCTCTTCTGTTATTATATTGTATGATCTCACTGAGAAGTTATGTCTATATATTTAAAATGCTGGTGTGACTAGGGGGGGACTTAAAGAACTCTTAGCCATTCTGGACTTCGAGACTGGTTTACTTTTTCATTTACTGCTAGTTAGGAGAGGGTTTACTTTGTTTTGTTGTGCAAAAAAAAAAAAAGGATTAATAAAAAGACTATATATAATAGATGGTAATCTCATAAAATCTGGTTCTGTTAGACCCCACAAATAGTCATTACGACTGATCATGTCTCCTTTCTTCACAGCACATTGATAAGGTTTTTAAACACAAAGATCTTCAGCAGCAGCTGGTGGATGCCAAACTGCAGCAGGCTCAAGAAATGCTGAAGGAGGTGGAGGAGCGTCATCAGAGGGAAAAGGACTTTGTAAGTCCAATGCAGTTTCTTTACGTTCCCCATCTGTGTTGACCGTTATGAGCTCTGTGCTCTGTGATTAGCATTGATCAGGACATTTTTTGCTATTTCAACGAGCCATCTCCAGAAATTGTGTTGTATCTACAGTTATTTCACTAAACAAGAAAAAATTGGATTTTTTATTTCTCATGAAGCTGTTGACATGGAAATACTTTGTACTTTATTTTGAGCATCAGTTATGCTCAGTTACCATCAGTTTGCACGAAATATAACTGATTTGTCTTTTTTTGAGCATCCGTTGTGATCAGTTTGTACCACTTCTGTTAGATATCAGTTATTTTTGACAGGAAAAATGACTGTATGCAAAAATAACTGATCTCTGACAGAACTGACACAAACTGATCATAACTGATGCTCAAAGTAACGGATCCGTTTTCTTGACGGATCAGAAGAACGGAAAGCTAAGGCTACTTTCACACTAGCGTTTTTGCTGACTCCGGCAGGGTTCAGCAAAAACGCTTCCGTTACTGATAATACAACCAACTGCATCCATTATGAACTGATCCGGTTGTATTATCTTTAACATAGCCAAGACGGATCCGTCATGAACTCCATTGAAAGTCAATGGAGGACGGATCCGTTTTCTATTGTGGCTGGAATGGAAAGCAAACTACAACATGTTGTGGTTTGCTCTTCGGTATGGGAACTCAACTAAACGGAACGGAATGCATTTTGGAGCATTCCTGTTCTGTTCAGTTTTGTCCCCATTGACAATGAATAGGGACAAAACTGAAGCGTTTTTTTCCGGTATTGAGACCCTATGACTGATCTCAATACTGGAAAACTAAAACGCTAGTGTGAAAGTAGCCTAAGACCAGGTTCACATCTGGCACTGTAATCCGGTCACTGTATCCAGTGTTAAGTGTTGCGTGTATCATTGCATGTACGCTGGATACATGCCAATAATCAGACGGATCCGGCTATGCACGGTGGTATCCGGATATGCTGGATACGGTGAACTCTAGCAGTCTGTTCCTCTGCCGGAACAGACTGATGAAGTTTACAGCGCAGATGTGAATGTAGCCTAATAGGTGATCAGTATCAGATCTCTGGGGTTATGACAGCTGGGACTCCCCAGTGATCATGAAAACCGATGTCTCTTCTCCCATCTCAGTGGGGTGGTAGTGCACATATGTATCCTCCTGGATAAGAGCTTGTGTACATTTCTTTTTTCCCCCAGAAACTATAGCCTGACCTGTAAGACTCAATTCGCCAACTAGGCAATGTCCACAAGTAGAAACTTAAAAGGGGTTATTCAGACTATGGGTATTGATGACCTTTCCTCAGGTTGGTGGGGGGGTCTGACATCCAGCAAAGCCCCCCCCCCCCCCCCCCCCACTGATCGGCTGTTTTGGGCTGCGCAATGCTGTAAACCAGGGATGCTCAACCTGCGGCCCTCCAGCTGTTGCAAAACTACAATTCCCAGCATCTCCTAATAGCTGTAGGCTGTTCAGGCATAATGGGAGCTGTAATTTTGCAACAGCTGGAGGGCCACAGGTTGAGCATCCTTGCTGTAAACTATACAGCAGACAGCTCCGTACACTGTGAGAGGCCATGCTGTGGTGCTCAGCTCCCATTCGAGTTTTAGTATGCCAGCACAAGAAACTACAGCGTGTACAGAGCCTTCTGCTTCCACTCAGTACACTGTTAGCTTCAGATGCTGCATTAACCCAAAATAGATAATCGTTGGGGGTGCTGGGTGTCGTACCCCCACCAATCTGAGAATAGGTCATCAATATTTGTAATCTGGAGAACCCCTTTTATTTCCCCCAGTTATAAGTGTTTAAAAAAGGGTTTGTGAAAAATACCTTACGTAGCAATTGGTTGAAGAAAATCCATA
Organism: Bufo bufo; assembly: GCF_905171765.1. Classification (NCBI taxonomy): domain Eukaryota; kingdom Metazoa; phylum Chordata; class Amphibia; order Anura; family Bufonidae; genus Bufo; species Bufo bufo. The sequence goes on along the minus strand of NC_053391.1, from coordinate 367,411,069 downwards.
AAAATCCTATGAGTGTCTAAATGTGAGACAGATATATAACATTGCAAGTATTTCTGAACATTCCTGTTCTCATGATGTTTAATCTTCACATTAATTTTTATATATAGCTCTTGAAGGAGGCCGTGGAATCCCAACGTATGTGTGAGCTCATGAAGCAGCAGGAGACCCACCTCAAGCAGCAAGTAATCATCTTTCCCTTCCATTCTTCATTTGGTTTCCAGTGAATCTGCATATTTCTCCTTAATCAGAACTGATTGTGTATTGATGGATCTTTCATGATGTTTCTTATTACTGTCTGGCCATTCCTATTTTCTTCTGTATGAGAAACGGGAATTTATGAAAATCTGCTGCAACATCATATAGATAGAAATCAGTGCCATTTATTATGCATAGATGACCCGATTGTTGCTGCAGAGTCAGATCATATATGTCTAGAATTATCCTTGTTGGCTACTGCCCTATGTAATGTAACCGATTCTTCACTGCTTGTATCACTCAGTTGGCCCTGTATACAGAGAAGTTTGAGGAGTTTCAAAACACTCTTTCTAAAAGCAATGAGGTCTTCACAACCTTCAAACAGGAAATGGAAAAGGTGAATAATCAGTTATTTATTTATTTTTTTTGTTAAATTTCTAGACATCTAAGGCTACTTTCACACTAGAGTTTGGTGCGGATCCGTCTTGTATCTGCACAGACTGATCCGAACTGATAATGCAAGCGCTTGTATCCGTTCATAACGGATGCGTTTGCATTATTCGTTCAAAAAAAGGTCTAAGTCAAAACGGATCCGTCTTGACTTGCATTGAAAGTCAATGGGGGACGGATCAGTTTTCATTTGCACCATATTGTGTCAGTAAAAAACGGATCCGTCCCCATTGACTTATATTATAAGTCAGGACGGATCCGCTTGGCTCCGCATCGTCAGGCGGACACCAAAACGCTGCAAGCTGTGTTTTAGTGACCACCTAAAAAACGCAACGGAGACCAAACAGCCAAACTGATGCATTCTGAACGGATCCTTATCTATTCAGAATGCATTGGGGCTGAACTGATCCGTTTTGGGCCACTTGTGAGAGCCCTGAAACGGATCTTACAAACGGACCCAGAAACGCCAGTGTGAAAGTAGCCTTAATTATGTCTCAAAATTATGCAAGGAACTAGTACTTTTACTTGTTAATGGACTGTTCGTCATTCTGTCGAGGTGAAACTGTTTCCTAGTTTGTCATTTTGGTGTTTGTCATGCAGATGACCAAAAAAATCAAGAAGTTGGAGAAAGAGACAACCATGTACCGATCCAGATGGGAGAGCAGTAATAAGGCGCTGCTTGTGATGGCCGAGGAGGTGAGAGTGACCTGTGGATTGAATTTTCTTTACGTAAAACAACTAGTCATGACATCCCATTTATGTAAACCAGTAGGATAAGGAGACTTTTTTTTTTTTTTTTTTTTTATATATGTTATTGTCCTTTTTCCATTTAGTAACATAGTTTATAAGGCTGAAAAAAGACATGCGTCTATCCAGTTCATCCTGCAAGTTTATCCAGAGGAAGGCAAAAAAACTGTGACGTAGAAGCCAAATTCCTTCCCAACTCCAATCAGGCAATCAGAATAAAACCCTGGATCAACGACCCCTCTCTAGTAGCTATATCCTGTAATATTATTACTGTACACTCCAGAATACATCCAGGCCCCTCTTGATCTCTTATTTTGAGTTCACCATCACCACCTCTTCAGGCAGTATTCCTTTCAATTAGGCCTCTTGCACACGAATGTTGTGCATCCGTTCCGTGCATTGGGGACTGCAATTTGCCGTCCCCAATGCACAGGGCAGCGTCCATACGGTGGCTGGGATGGATCAAGACCCATTCAACTTGAATGGGTCCGTGATCCGTCCGCACCGCAAAAAAATAGAACAAGTTCTATTTTTTTTGCGGTGCGAAGGCACGGACAGAAACACCACGGAAGCACTCCGTAGTGCTTCCGTGGGGTTCCGATCCGTGCTTCCGTTCCGCATCTCCGTGATTTGCGGACCTATTCAAGTGAATAGGTCCGCATCCGTGATGCGGAGTGCACACGGGCCGGTGCCCATGTATTGCGGACCCGCCGTATGCAGGCCGCCATGGGCACACACCGGCCATTTTCAAGAGGACTTAGTGTGTGGTTAACCGGATAGGCCAATAACCTTATAAAATCAGACGGGTCAAAAGAAGTTAAATCTAAACTCTAACAACTAGAAAAGCCACTAACCGTTCTAGGCATATTTTTACTAGAGTAGACCCACCTAACACATCGTGCATACTGAATAGTGTGTATGGCTGAGCTTCACTTTCCTGGACTGAAACTGGCAATAGACCAGATGCCCTTCTGCTGTCGGCTCTCCTTTTACTGATCTTTTGTGAATGTTCCATCGAGGAGTGGCTGCTTGGTATATACTTGTCTTTTAGGATATCTGCCTCATGAGCTTGTTCCCCTGCACTGTGTTTACCCCTCATTTTAGAGAGGTGTTGTCCTGCTCCATTTTATTTAACTATTGCTGGAGAAATATCAGTGGATTCTGTCATATGATTTAGGTGGAAATCTGTGGCTAAACCATGGCAGAATCCTCTCCAGGAGACATAGGGGCACATATTTTAAAATTATTATTAAGCCCCTGCGCTGGCGGTGGATCGTCAAAGTTATGTAGGGACCATTTTCTATGACCCCCCCCCAAGTGAGCAGCCGCCGCCGGGCACAGGGAGATGAGCGCTTCCATTGCGCTCATCTCCATTGTAAACTGCCTGTGCCAGCGGAGGTGCAGGGGAGGGAGAGGCGTGTCCCTTCCCTTTCCTCTGATAGGCTGCAGGCAGGCACCGAAGTGGAGGAGAGGCCCCGCCCCCTAATTACTCCTGTTTACCTTTCTAAAGCTAAAGGACCTTTGATGATGTCATCACAGGTCCTGTAAGGGAACTGCACAGTGTAAAGTGTAGTTCCCAGGTTAGAACAGTGCATCTGCCAGGACCTGTGATGACATCATCTTCAACATCACAGGTCCTGCAGAATCTAGCAAAGGAACTGCACCCAAAATGGTGTAGTTCCTAGGTTTCAAAGGTACATCTGCCAGGACCTGTGATGACATCATCACAGGTCCTTCAACCCCTAACAGCAAGTATTAAAAGTTCACAAGCAGCTCTGTATTGATCCATACAGACTGGAATGGAGAGGTAAGAGGAGGTCCTCCACTTTTCATCATTTACCCCCCCCCCCCCCTCCATGCCCTGTTTTTACTCATTGCTCACTCATGTATACTACTTCAGACAGTTACCACTACCTCATGTACCTCACAGTGACTATAATGCATAACTGACCACATATTTCTATAAACACTGCATCTACAGTATTATACCTTCTATGTGTCATATCAATTCACTACTCTGTGTGTGTATATATATATATATATATATATATATATATATATATACACACACACATACATGCACACACACTGCATATATTACACAGTATTATACATGCAATATGTACAGATATATAGTATATACCGCAGTGCACTGATATGTGAGGTATGAGGTATAATAGATGCTGTGTGTACAGATATCAGTACACTTCTGTATATACTATATATGTGAGGTACGAGGTATAATAGATGCAGTGTGTACAGATATATAGTATATACAGCAGTGTACTGATATGTGAGGTACGAGGTGTCAATACACTGCTGTATTTACTATATACCTGTACACACTGCATCTATTATACCTCGTACCTCACATATTACACTACTGTATATACTGTATACACTGCATATATTATACCCCGTACCTCACATATCAGTACACTGCTGTATATACTATATACCTGTACACACTGCATCTATTATACCGCGTACCTCACATAACTGTACACTGCTGTATATAATATACATCTGCATCTATTATACCTCTTTTGTGTGCCAGGGCTGTTTTGTAATCCCATTCCGGCCCTGATGGCATAAATTATAAAACGCAGCAGCAAGAATAGTTCATGGAACAAAGGGAGGGGCTATAAAAGGGGAATGGGGGCCCAATTTAGATTCCTGCTATGGGGCCCAGTGATTTTTATGTACGCCCCTGGCTGCAGGCACTAGGCCGGCAGCCTATCAGAGGCCGGCGCAATGACGTCATCGTGCCGCCTGAGCCTTACATTACAGCGTGGGACACAGGAAGAGGCTGCATCGCATCGCTGACACTTAGGTAAGTATAAGTGTTTTTTTTTTTTTTTTTTTTTTTACAATAGTGTTACTGGCACATTGGGGGGGCTTATTACAAAACTGGCACATGATGATGGGGGGGACTTTATACTGGCACATGATGATGGGGGGGAACTTTATAGTGTCTGTGACTTTCAAAGTCCCACAGTCCTTTGTTCTATTGCTTTAAGTATATTCTTGTTTTGAAACAACATTGATTCTTTCTTAAAAACGGGGGGAGGGGGGGGGGCGCAGTTTGCCATCTTTGCCCTGGGCACCAAATGGCCTTGTCCCAGCCCTGCCAGGCACCCCCTTTTGGCGTGAGCAGGGATGAAGTTGCAGATTCTGCCGTAACATGGCATGCGACAGAATCTGCGCCGGATATATGACACAAAAGTAGCGTTTATCTGTTCGTAAATGACCCCCATAGTGCTGAAAGCACATGTTGGATATATCTCTGCTTCTGCAAACTGTAAAACTGCTCATAAACAAAAGTTGGCCTAAAGAAGCAAATTTGACAATTTCAGCAATATCATTTGAGAGTTATCTTCGAAAAGGCCATTTACAAGTCTGTGGCCAATTCGAGTCCATTCAGGCTGTTTAGTTTTCCATATTGATAGTGAGATCTTTGTATAGATGATTAATGTAAAGTGGTTAATATTCATAAATGGGAGGAGCCGTCTAGTGATAACTCCGCCTATTTATGCCTTTATATAATAATAACACAATACTTTCGCTATGCTTTACACTAATCACTTATGCTAACTGCATGCGCCTTACTAACTCGCTACCGCTAACAAGTACACGCTACACAAAAGGGTATAAATATAACGGTGTTTATTAACACACTATAACAGTCTAATATTTGCTTATAATTATATATATCTATATCAATGGAATAGATATATATATTTATAGCAGCACACAGCAATATGTAAACATACTAATACGGTTCTAACTACACTAACACATTCCCATATTCCACCCATAAACTAACTAGACAATTCACACATACAAGTATATTAACAATCCCACCCGTCTGTACTCACTGTCCCTACAAGGTTAACGAAGGGTTAAAAGGATTTGTTTGCAGAGCAGAAGCATGCTCTACAGGACCAGGGGAGAGATACCAGGGGTCAATCAGGGTCTCAGGGTTGTAGGTAAGGGACAAGGGGTACCGAGGGGTGTCAGACAAGGGACCAGGGGTACCAAGGGGTGAGCGTTGGTGGGACAGGGTCAATACAGGGGTTACTAGGGGTGAGGCACAGAGGGGTATGGAAGGGTTAGGGGTCACTAGGGGAACAGGGGACTTCAGGGGGTGTTGGTGGGATAGGGGTGGTTCAGGGATCAGGGCACAATACTTAAGGTTTATGCTCGTTGTCCAGGGTGATCCTCGCCCCTCCTGAGCGCCGATCGCGCTCTCTCCTCATCATGGTGGGGTAGGGACGGCAGGGGTCCGGTCAGGCTGTCCTGAGCGCCGATGCGCTCTCCTGGGTCCGGTCCTTCAGGAGGGGGCAGCCAGGCACTTCTGTCGAGTGCCGATCGCGCTCTCCTCCTGAAGGGGGGTAAGGGCTGCAGGGGACGGGTCCGGTCGGGCTCTTCACCTGAGCGCCGATGCGCTCTCCTATCAGGTGGGGGCCCAGACTCTAACTCTTCTGGAGCGCAGGACGCGCTCCTCTTTCAGGTGGGGGGGGGGGTCCCGATCCTAGCTCCAGAGTGCCGGGGCCGCCGGATATTTATCCCCCGGCGGCCCGCACTCCCGTGCCACCAGGGGGCGCGCGCACTGCCGTCCAGGACACGTGGGCCGGCGCGGTGAGATGACGTCAGGGCCGCGTGCACTTGCTGACAGGCGGGAGATCCTTTGATCTCCCGCCTGTAGCTCTCAGCATTCCGGACATCGCAATAGTAATTGCGATGCCAGAATGCGCATAATAGAGTGAGCGGAGGTATCTCCTCTCTCTCTATTATGCCTAATTATCTCCAGCAGGGCCGCAGATAATTAGAACAAAAGGATTCAAATTCTATTGAATTTGAATCCTTTTGAGTTCACCAGAATGACCGGACCTTGTCCGGTCATCCTGGCGCCTTCACCCAGTTACATCAATGTAAATGCTTGGGGCACATTTACATTGATGCATCTGTGTCCATGTAGGGAGGGGGGGTATATATGGTATGGGGATATATATGATAAGGGGGCATTATAGGATACAGGGGGCATTATATGATATATCTATTAAGGGGGCACATACATATATGAATTCCCACAGGGGCATGAATGAGCCCCTGGGGAATATCAGAGAGCACAAGCCCCTACAATAGCCTTTACATCATAAGGGGGCACATATTTCCCACAGGGGCCACCATGAGCCCCTGGGGATCACCATGGGCAGACGTGCGCAGATGCTGGGCACATCTGCGCACATCGTCCCATGATGCTATGGCTAATGTATGCACATATATACCATACATGTCCGCACGTGTTTGCAGGCATGCATGGATATATGTGCATACGTCTCAACCGTTGCTCAACAATTAATCAACCTCATTCTGGCCAATCATAGCCTTAGGTCTCCTGCACACAAAAGAAGTGTGCTCCCCGTGGCCGTGCTGCGGACCGCAGCAGATCGCGGACCCATTCACTTTAATGGGTCCGCGATCCGCCCGTTCCGCAAAAAGATAGGACATGTTCTATCTTTTTGCGGAACGGAAATACGGGGCGAAACCCCACGGAAGCACTCTGTAGGGTTCCGTTCCGTATCTCCAGATTTGCGGAATGCCCACGGAATTGCGCCCATGTATTGCAGATCCGCAAATGCGGTCCGCAATATGGCAGCAGGCAGCACACGTTCGTGTGCAGGAGGCCTTATTTGTATAGCCAGCTTTACTTGGATAGAAAAGGGCTTATCAAACATAGGCACCATTTTTTTAGGCTGACCACGCTAACTTGCTGCAACTGTCTACCCTTCATAGTACTTTGTGCATCTACCATTCTGTGTCTAATGCAGTTTTTCTCTCTGTACCATTACTGCCGCTGTGAATCCTTTTCTATATGCTATTGCCCAGCTAGCCCTTTTTATTCTATCCTCGATGCAAACTCACAAACTTCTGTATTGTTTAGTAGCCCACTACCAGGACCAGTCACGCCTCTTAGAGATTTGTAAATTATAACTAAATTGTAACAAAAATATCTTAAAATTGCCTTCCAGAAAACTCTTCGTGACAAAGAGCATGAAGCTTTGCAGGCCAAGATCCAAAAATTGGAGAAGCTGTGCCGGGCATTACAGACAGAGCGTAATGATCTGAACAAGAAGGTGCAGGGCCTCAGTGGACCTCCAGCCCCTGCGACAGAGACCACCCCAGATGATTGCGCGGCATGTACAGCACCCGCCAGCAGTGAGAATGTACAACTGAACAGTGGTGGGTGCGGGCAGAATACACTTGAAGTCACAGCACCCTCTCCTCTTCCATCTGCCGCAACTGAATAACACTGACGGGAGTGATGCTACATATGTAATGTCCTCATTCCTTTTATAAAATGGCTTCCACTTTTATACCCTCCTTAAACACTCACCTTTCCTTTTTTGCTTTTACATTATTCTTTTTTTACTTTTAAAATGCAGATATGAAACTTTCCTGTAAACCAGTCTGCATACGATCCCTGGAGCAGCATTCATTTTGCAGGTGGCCCATGCGCAGTGTAGTTTATTTTGCTGTTAGACACTATTTTTGTCCTGATTCATTCTAAAGAAACTAATGTAATAAAGGCCTAGTAACTATTAGTGTAAAGTATTTACATCTGCTGGAAACTGGTGCGAAGGGTCCCAGCTAGGACTTGCTCACCAGTCACTGATGCATATAAGTGAGTCGACCCTGAAGTGTGCATCATGCATGCAGTGTGAAAGAGTCCGTGCTCTCGGTGCTAACACCTTGTAGACAATCCCCTAACCCACAGGTTAGGGCAGGGGTGGATGTATGAAAAACAAAGAAATTGGGATATTGGAACGGTTGACCATAGCAATGTTATCAGGTGGCCATTTTTTTATGACCTGCTGGAGAATGAGAGTTGGAATCTGGCTGCCACAGATAACACTGCAATTTTTAACAAATGACCTCTACTTCTTCTTATTCCCACATAAGCAGAGCACAGCAGACGCTCTATACTAAAAAGTGCTTTGTGAGAAGATAGCACAGAACAAGTACTGCAGTCCACTGGTTTCCTAATTGATGACTTTGGGAAGCTTTATTATATTCCATTGTCCATCTGCTAATATGGACACTACATTCATTTGTTTATACCCATATAAGGGATTGTATGAAGTTAGAAACAAAAAATTGTCTATTATATTTTCCCCAGGAACAGAGCCTGTTATAGATGGGCTGTGCGCAATGAGCCACGCAGCTGACGGCAGTACTGTCTAATCATTACTTTCTGATAGCACGTGCAGCATATGAACTGTACCTGCTATGCTCAACCTGTGAAGTAACATTCCGTCTGCCTCCGTATCGTTTTCAGTATTCTCATTGCTGAATGGTACCTATCCCAACATGGTGCTGTAAGCTTTGCTATGTGTTCTTGCACATACGTATATTCTGCTTAGTGTAGAATTCTTTCTTGTGCACACACAGGAAGTGTTTAACTATCACTTATGGTTGTGGTGCGAACACTGACGTTCTTAAGACATTATGGCTGTTATGTCTTTTCAAATGAAAGAAAACCTTTCCACTCTTATGTGTGTCATGTTTGAAGGCCACTCCGTATGTCATATAGCTTATTACAGAAAAATAATTGCTATTCATGAACCAGATTGATTACTGAAATATCCCAGGATTCTTTTTGTTAGTACCTTGGAAAGACATCCCATATCTTAAAAGGATTGTCTGGTAGTTTTGGGGAGAGAGGGGCTGCAAATGTTTTAAAGGGGTTTTCCAATGTCTAGATATTGATGACCTATTCTCGGGATAGGTCCTCAATATCAGATCGATGGTAGTCCAGCACCCTACTTTCTCACCGATCAGCTGTTCTGGGTATCAAGTGGCTTCGGGAACTATACAGTTAATGGAGCAGGAAGCACAATGTTCCGTACTGGGGTACTGCATCTCGGCTACCATTCAAATGAATGTGATCTGAGCTGCTGTATGGTGTCCTGCATGGGTGGCTGCCCAAAGCAGCTGATTGATGGGGGGGTGCTGGGTGTTGGACCCCCAATAATTTTATATTCATGACCTAACTATTGGAAAATCCCTTTAATAAAACAAAGAGAACAGTACTCGCCTCTGTTGATGGGCAAATGCTCTGGTGGCCCTCGGCAGTGTTTGTTTCCAGGCTGCTAGAGATGACATTCCATATTAGCATGTGACCGCTGCAGCCAGTCAGTGGCCTCCGGTCATGTGCTGTACTTATTGGCATCACTCAGTGGCATTTGCGCCTTTTTTTTTTTTTCAAATTACTGGACAATCAGCACAGAAATAAGCCTAGCTCTATGCCATCTTCAAGATATTATGAATAAATTGTGTTGTCATCATTTACAGTCAAATAATGGTTTACCCAGTATGTAACTGATGTTAAAAGGTTAACTGCTGCTACATTTCAGGGTTTGTCAAATGGGGACCGTAATAAAAGCCTCCTCAGCCCAGCATCTGTACTGTCATTTTAGAGGTTCTAGTGTGGCAACGCATGTACGCCAGCACTTGGGTACCAAAGAGATTGCCCTACTCTGTGAGTTAGGCAAGCAGGCTGATCATTGTTCTGATGGAAGTAGAGTGTATGATTGAAATAAATAAATTGTGGCTTTCTATTCCATCAGTTTGATTTCTTTATCTGAAAACTCTGTAGCTTAAGTCCAATGGACAAACGGACCATGCCAACCATATTACTATGGTGATTGTGCAAGATATAGGCTTATATACATTGGCATTAGATAGTATCCTGCCTGGTCTGCAAAGAATTGGAGAACATACAGTACATATCGATTTTCCAATGTGGTGTAGCCTTAGGGCTCATTCAGACTAGACATATTCACATCCGTGTGCTGTCTGAGCATAGAATGGATAAGCACCCAGAAAGAACTCCGACAAAGAATAGTCAGTCGGCCAATTCACTGATATGTAGGCCATCGATTCAGAGAAAATTGCATCATGCACTATGTTGATCCGATTTTCATGCTAACCCCACCTTACTTAAGTCAGTGGAAAAACCGGACAACACATGGATGTCATCTGTGTGCTGTCAGTTTTTCACAGATGGCTGGTAGGAAACGCTGGGTGGGCATTCTTCAGTTCACCATAAGGAAGGAGAAAACGGACATGGAAAGCAACTGAATGTAGTTGGAGACGAAACTGATTCAACATGGATGGAAAATCGCCAGTTTTTAGTGGACAGAACACAGGTTTTGCATCACTCATCTAATAAGTACTTAGCTGTTTCTGTTTAAAAGGATTTTCCCTACTTGGGGCTCATGCACACAAACGTCTTTTGCTTGGCGGATCTGCAAAATATGGATACTGGCTGTGTGCATTCCGCGGAATGGAATGGTAGGCCCATAATAGAACAGTCCTATCCTTGTCCGTAAAGCGGACAATAATAGGACATTTTTTTTTTTTTTGCGGAACAGACATGCCGACATGGAATGCACACTGAGTCCTTTTAATTTTTTTGCGGCCATTGAAGTGAATGGCTGCAAAAAAACAGAACGGACAAAAAATATGTTCATGTGCATAAACCCTTACAATACCTTTATGGTAGAAGAGTACCCTGAAAATATGTTGATCATAGGTTTTCCTATAGCCGGAACAGTCAAATCGGAAATTTCATAGGATTAAATTGCACTTTCTTTGTTTATTTGAGGGGGTAATCTCATGATGAATGGCAGCAGTAGTGTTGTGCTGTAAAGCCACTCATTTTATGGTGTGTTCACATTTGTGTTCACATTTGCCCTAATATTATGTAAGGGCAATATATATATATTATATACAGTGGATATAAAAAGTCTACACACCCCTGTTAAAATGTCAGGTTTCTGTGATGTAAAAAAAAAAATGAGACAAAGATAAATCCTTTCAGAACTTTTTCCACTTTTACTGTGACCTATAAACTGTACAACTCAATTGAAAAACAAACTGAAATCTTTTAGGTGGAGGGAAGAAAAAATATAAAAATAAAATAATGTGGTTGCATAAGTATGCACACCCTCTTATAACTGGGGATGTAGTGTTCAGAATTAAGCAATCACATTCAAAATCATGTTAAATAGGAGTCAGCATACACCTGCCATCATTTAAAGTGCCTCTGATTAACCCCAAATAAAGTTCAGCTGCTCTAGTTGGTCTTTCCTGAAATTCTCTTAGTTGCATCCCACAGCAAAAGCCATGGTCCACCAGAGAGCTTCCAAAGCATCAGAGGGATCTCATTGTTAAAAGGTATCAGTCAGGAGAAGGCTACAAAAGAATTTCCAATGCATTAGATATACCATGGAACACAGTGAAGACAGTCATCATCAAGTGGAGAAATATGGCACAACAGTGACATTACCAAGAACTGGACATCCCTCCAAAATTGATGAAAAGACGAGAAGAAAACTGGTCTGGGAGGCTACCAAGAGGCCTACAGCAACATTAAAGGAGCTGCAGGAATATCTGGCAAGTACTGGCTGTGTGGTACATGTGACAACAATCTCCCGTATTCTTCATATGTCTGGGCTATGGGGTAGAGTGGCAAGACGAAAGCCTTTTCTTACGAAGAAAAACATCCAAGCCAGGCTACGTTTTGCAAAAACACATCTAAAGTCTCCCAAAAGCTTGTGGGAAAAGGTGTAATGGTCTGATGAAACCAAGGTTGAACTTTTTTGCCATAATTCCAAAAGATATGTTTGGCCCAAAAACAACACTGCACATCACCAAAAGAACACCATACCCACAGTGAAGCATGGTGGTGGCAGCATCATGCCAAGGGGCTGTTTCTCTTCAGCTGGAACTGGGGCCTTAGTTAAGCTAGAGGGAATTATGAACAGTTCCAAATACCAGTCAATATTGGCACAAAACCTTCAGGCTTGTGCTAGAAAGCTGAACATGAAGAGGAACTTCATCTTTCAGCATGACAACGACCCAAAGCATACATTCAAATCAACAAAGGAATGGCTTCACCAGAAGAAGATTAAAGTTTTGGAATGGCCCAGCCAGAGCCAAGACATGAATCCGATTGAAAATCTGTGGGGTGATCTGAAGAGGGCTGTGCACAAGAGATGCCCTCGCAATCTGACAGATTTGGAGTGTTTTTGCAAAGAAGAGTGGGCACATGTGCCATGCTAATAGACTCATACCCAAAAAGACTGAGTGCTGTAACAAAGTATTAGTTTAATGAGTGCTTCAACAAAGTATTAGTTTAAGGGTGTGCACACTTATGCAACCATATAATTTTATTTTTATATTTTTTCTTCCCTCTACCTAAAAGATTTCAGTTTGTTTTTCAATTGAGTGGTAGAGTTTATAGGTCACATTAAAGGTGGAAAAAGTTCTGAAATGATTTATATTATCACAGAAACCTGACATTAACAGGGGTGTGCAGACTTTTTATACCCACTGTATGTGCCCTCTATTATAGAAGCAGAAGGAAAATAGTGAAAGCGCTGATTCCGTCAAATGATTCACACGAATGCTGCTCCATCAATTTTATTTTCCATCTGGAAGCCTGGCATATTACCGGACAGAAGAGCGCAGCTTTCTACTCAATTTTGTCTGGATTCTTTTTAACGAAATATATGATGGAGACTCCTAACACAGACTGTCGTTTTGCGATGTGGATTTTGGATACATGGTAAAGCGCGGCTTCTACATGTTTTTCCTGTACAACCTGAATTGCCAAAAACAACATAAAAAAACCCGACATGGCAAAACACGTGAGAATGAACCCAGAACAAATCAATTTCTGATGAGGTCATTGCATAGTATTATGTATATTTCCTGCCATCTAGGGTAGTTTATATGCCCGTGATGGCAGAATTCTTCACCTACACAAGGAAATCATCCCTTTATTTATAGGCAAACAGTAAGTATCAGGTACAGTATAAACAAATGGAAACGAGCAGTGAAAGAAAAGTAAAGCAGAACAAAGAAGCTGCTGCATATTTAATGTTGCTATCACTAGACATTAAGGCTAGGTACAAACAGTTTTTTAGGCACTGAATCCAGGCTAAAATGCATGCAGAACTTCACCATTGCTTTCAATGGGGAATCTGCATGTTAATCCATACAGCGCTGTTTTTTTAATGCACATGGCTTTCGAAATCACACTGCGGAAAAAAGCGCTCTATCCATTTTTGACGCAGAATCCGCATCCAGAATTCCACTGAAAATGGGCAGAAATAAAAATCCTCACTGAAACTGCACCCAAAATTGTGTTAAAAAACACATCAGGAAAAGAAAACGCATGGAAAAAACCTGATTCTGATTCCGCATAAGGATTATTTCGGCACTGAACATGCTTCATGTGGACCTAGCCTGACGGAATTTGCACACATTGCAGGTAAGGAGCGTAAAAACTGCAGCATTAGGCTACATGCACATGACCGTTCCGTTTTTTGCGGTGCGCAAAACAAGGAGGGCGTCCGTGTGCGTTCCACAATTTGTGGAACGGCACGGACAGCCTTTAATATAACTGCCTATTGTCCGCAAAGCGCGGACAAGAATAGGACAGGTTATATTTATTTTGCGGGGCCACGGAACGGAGCAACGGATGTGGACAGCACACGGAGTGCTGTCCGCATCTTTTGCGGCCCCATTGAAGTGAATGGGTCCACATCCAAGCCGCAAAAACTGCGGCTGTAATGCGGACCAAAACAACGGCCGTATGCATGAGGCCTTAGGCAGTAACTCTCATGTACACTTTGCATTATTTATTTTTTTGCCTAATCGGACCTACTGTCCGGATTTAGAAATCTGCAGCATGTCAATTATGTTTGCGGTTTTAGGTGCGGATTTCACCTTTTTCAAAGGAAGGGTGAGACATGTGGCAAAATCACTTTAAAAACCATAATTAGAAATTGCGGGTTTTGGTGTGGTTACTGTGCGGAAATGCACAGAAATCATGAGGAAATCTGTGTGGATTTTTTGTTAGTATAAGGGCTCATGCACACGACCGTTGTGTGCATCCGCGGCCATTGTTCCGTTTTCCGTGTTTTTCTGCGGACCCATTGACTTTCAATGGGTCCGTGGAAAAATCGGAAAATGCAACGTTTTTCATCAGCGTCCGTGATCCGTGTTTCCTGTCCGTGAAAAAAATATGACCTGTCCTATTTTTTTCACGGACAACGGTTCGCGGACCCATTCAAGTCAATGGGTCCGTGAAAAACCACGGATGCACACAAGATTGTCATCCGCGTCCATAATCCGTGTACGTTTTTTTTCAATCATTTTAAAGGCATACTTGACTTAGAATTTTTTTTCACTTTTCATGTCCGTGGATCCTCCAAAAATCAAGGAAAACCCACGGAAGAAAAAACGGACACGGATCACGGAACAACGGAAGCCCGTTTTGCGGACCGTGAAAAAATACTGTCGTGTGCATGAGGCCTAACTGCACCCCTGTGCAGACACCCTGGGGCTACTCGCAAGTTGCAGCAATCCAAGATCACAAAAAAAAGGCTGCACTGCTACACAGGGATCTTTGGTTGCATGACAGGTGACGTGCCCAACATCAACAGTGTAAGGCTAGGGCAGGGATGGCCAACCTGAGGCTCTCTAGCTGTTGCAAAACTACAACTCCCAGCATGCCCAGATTGTCTACAACTATCAGCCTTTAGCAGAGCATGGTGGGAATTGTAGTTTTACAACAGCTGGAGAGCCGCAGGTTGGCCAGCCCTGGGCTAGGGCTACACGACGACATGTGTCACGCGACACAGAGTGCACAACTACACTGCAACATGTGTCGCGCAACAATTTTTATAACAATAGTCTATGGTGTCGCATTGTGACATACTGCGACAGTCGCAGAAAAATCCATTTTGAATGGATTTTTTGCGACTGTCATGTCGCAGTCACAGCATGTCGCAGTGCGACGCCATAGACTATCATTATAAAAATTGTGCGACAAAATGTTGTGCAACAAATGTCGTCCTGTAGCCCTCGCCTAATAGTGCAGCTTTTTTTGAGATTTTGGATTGCGCAAGTTGCTCTTAAACCCAATTAGGTTTGATAGCTGCACTGCTACACAGTGATTGTTGTGGCCAAGATCGCTGTGTAGTCCTAGTCTAACACTTTAAGGCCTCTTGCACACGGCCGTTGTGTGCTCGTGGTCGATATTGCGGCCTGCAAAACACGGGCACCGGCCCATGTGCACTGCGCATCACAGAATCGGACCCATTCACTTAAATGGGTCCACATTCATGGAGATGCGGAACGGAAGCACGGATTGGGGAATCCCACGGAAGCACTACAGAGTGCTTCCATGGTGTTTCTGTCCGTGCCTCTGCACCGGGAAAAAAAAGAACTTGTTCTATTTTTTTGCGATGCGGACGGATCACGGACCCATTCAAGTTGATCGGGTCTTAATCCGTCCTGGACGTTGCCCGTGCATTAGGGATCACAAATTGCGGTCCCCAATGCACGGAATGGCCGCACAACATTCGTGTGTAAGAGGCCTAACAAAGATTTAGCAGAGAACACACCAATGATTAATATACTGTTATTTTGGGAAAAACTTTTGTCCCAAACTTCCTATTCTGGCTGCGCCTGAATTCTTAGCTCCTTGTGTGAAGACCGGGCAGGACTATATTTGTACTGGATTACAGATGATTAAGAGGATGAGAGCGGCCAAGATCGCTGTGTAGTCCTAGTCTAACGCCTTAAAAAGACCTAACAGGGAACACACCAATGATTAATATACTGTTATTTTGGCGGAAAACTATTGTCCCAAACTTCCTACTGAATTCTTAGTGGTGACTGGGCACAGCTATATTCGTACTGGATTAGGGATGACTAAGAAGAGGAGGATGAGAGCGTTGAGGGAGGCGTATCGTATGTGGGAACGAGTGGTTTCCACAGGGATGCCCAGCACTGTGAGGGAGAATAGAAAGAGGAGGGAGCACTGGAGGAGGAGACAGAGGAGGACGCTGTGACAGAGTGTTGTGGTACTGGGATAATGGAGGCGTGATTAGTACACAAAGTACATAGAGATCAGTGAGGAGGAAGAATCATCCGTCTTCAGCTAACTTCCTCCAGCTCAGCCAGGTAATGTCTACTTTCACTTGTCTGGGTCTTATAATAGCCAGGGATGTGTGGTGAACCTTGCTTTCATCAGAATGGGAACATGAAAGCCTCCTGTCTTCTCCCGTCATGTCTTCTTTATGTTTGGTCATGGAGCCCTGCCTAAACCATCTGCTCCTTGCTGGGTTCTTTACCAGCCACTCCCTGCTCCTGTCCGGCGTACCTGTGTGCCCACTTCTCTCATCACCTATAGGGTATAAATCATTTCTAGATTTTGGTGTGGCTACCGGGGGATATTATACTGTGTGTATTATAATTGCAGGCATCTATCGGTTAAATACACCAAATGACAAACTTCTCATCATTAAGTCTGATGGATCAATAATCTAGCTGAGGGCAGGTCAGTATAAAGTCCGTGAGTGGTTTTTAAGACATCTTCCAGAATCAAGGCAAGGCTCTTTATCAACCGAGGGGAAAGGGTTCCGATTGTAGTGGTAACCCTATGTTTAAATAACCTGCCCAAGGCAGAGTATTGGCCCCATTTCTGGCATGCAGCCCTGTGAGGAACATCCCTGGAAAATGGCTCATGATACGTGATGAATGCCAAAGTCGTTTATACATATGTAGGTTTAAAGAGGGTTGTCCAACATTTTTTATTTTTTTTGCAAAGCACCAGAGAGCTGCAGGCTGTATAAAATGAATTCAGCCGATTCAGACCACTGCACCTGCGAAGGTCATGTGCTGTTCATCAATCATATGACAGCTGCAGCCAGTCCCTGGCCTCAGGGGTCACAAATGGGGATTGACTTCAGAGTCGCATCAGAAGTGGATCCAGGAGGAAGGAGAAATAGAAGTCTTTCCTTTATATTTTTTATTTCCTTCAATCCACTTCTTGAATTGGCAAAAAAAATGCCACAAAAACCTGTGTGTGAACCCACCCTAATGGTGCATGCACACGGTGAAGATTTATATGCAATAATGCCTCATTCACACGTCAGTGTTTTCCGTCAATGATTGGCATCATGCACACGGCCGTTGTTTTGGTCCGCATACAAGCCGCAGTTTTGTCGGCTCAGATGCGGACCCATTCACTTCAATGGGGCCGCAAAAGATGCGGACAGCACTCTGTGTGCTGTCCGCATACGTTGCTCCGTTCCGTGGTCCGCAAAAAAAATATAACCTGTCCTATTCTTGTCCACGCTTTGCGGACAAGAATAGGCAGTTATATTAAAGGCTGTCCGTGCCGTTCTGCAAATTGTGGAATGCACACGGATGCCATCCGTGTTTTGCGGATCCGCGATTTGCGGACTGCAAAACACACAGCGGTCGTGTGCATGAGGCCATTGTGAGCCAAAACCAGGACTGGAGCCTCCACAGACATAAGGTATAAGGGAAAGATCTGCACCTGTTCTATGGCTAAAAATCACTGATGGAAAACACTGACCGAACACTGACGTGTGAATAAGGCATAAATCTGCATGAAATCCGCACCAAAGACTTTGGGCCAGATTAATCATTACTCTGACAGCTCACTCCACTTTAACATATGGCTAAAGTCAGTTTTAGCCAAGTCAGATTTATGATCGGCCCTTTAAGACTGTAATAAATGTGGTTTGACAGTAGCAGTTTATCCGTCAGTAAGCAGCTTTACGAAAAAGTCGCACGTTTTTATGAAAAAGTCGCATGTTCTATTAAAAAGTCTCATAAGATAAGCATGGTCCTCACTGGAGAGAAATTGCGACTTTTTTGCGACTTTTTAAATAGTCCCAATAGTAAATCTGTCTAGAGATTCATTTACATAAGAAAACACGACCACTTTCAGAAAACTGGCGAGCATAGTGCAGAGCAGAAAAAGTCGCAAATTTGTGCGCAGTTTTAGCGTTTGGGACTTTTTTGGGGACTTTTTCACTCCATTATTCTGACCTGAGCTAATGATAAATCTGGCCCTATCTGTTTATCTTAACATCCCCATTGCAGTCTATAGGAAAAACCACTATACAGCAGATGCGGAATTGCACAAACTGACCTGCTGCACAACAGGTGAGCTTCCACACAAGAAGAAAAAGCAAAGTGTGCCTGAGATTTATCAACTCTTATACACTTTGCTGGTACTCTATTTCGCTTCTGTTTTTCCGCATGAAAATCTGAGCTGGAAAAACATAATCCACATCAAATTCCACCTTTCATTTTTCACAGCTCCTTTGGAAAATAAAAAGTGGTTGCTATGGGCGACTAAGCCAGTTCTACTTTAGCTAAGTTTGATAAATCTCCCCCAAAATCTGCATCCAGAATTCCGATTGTGAAAATGGCACAAATAAACGGGTTAAAAAACGCATCAGGAAAAAGCACCAGATTTTTTTAAGTACAGAAAATACTCCATGTGAATCTACCTTTAATGTGTTTTTCTGAGCTTCTTCACATGAAAAAAGGAAAGAAAATGCTAAGGAAAAACTGTGATTCATGTAATCTGGATCAAACATCCTATTCACACATTACAGATAAAAACCATAAGAATTTTGAGTTACTTAGTGGTTAATACAAACCGTAGCATGTCATAACCATCAGGTTTAGGGCTCATTCACACGACTGTCCGGGCCCATTCATTTCAATGGGGCCACAAAAGATGCGGACAGCACAACATGTGCGTGTGCTGTCCGCATCCGTTGTTCTGTTCTGCGGCCCCGCGAAAAATATAGAGCATGTCCTATTCTTGTCTTAGGCCTCCTGCACACGAACGTGTGTACCCAGTGGTAGTGCTGCGGGCCGCATGGAGGCAAATGACCCATTTCTGACTTAACTTATCCTAAATAAATACTAAAAATAATGACATGACAACTTTGTGGTGGAATAAAAATGGCCGCAATGCTTTATTAAGGGTAAATAAATTAATAAATAATTAAAACTTAAAATTCATAAATAAATAACCATTAAAAATTTCCAATAATTACCGAAATCCACTCAGCAATAGCTGAGTGATACAGCCCCTCTAATAAAGCAAAGCGACAAAAGCATAAGAATAGGGCGGGAGGGCGGGGCGACGATCCGGTCTTGATAAAACTGGCCCAGAAGCGCCGCCGAAACCCTCTTTTTAAGGACTGAACTTTCCCGCCGCTGACATTCAAAACCAATCAGCTGTCCAGAAATCTCCCCCAGCAACCAGCTGCACCAATCAGAGAGGATCACTGCTTGACATCCAAGGCTCAGGTGAGACCGGATAAAACCAGCTGATTCTGACAGGACTTAACCCTTTCATAAAAACCTGAAATAAAAGAGCGGGAAAACAAGAAAAGGAGGGGGTGGAGATAGAAAAACCAGCAAAAACATACAAAAACACATAATAATGGTGTCATTGCCCCCATGTGTCCCCCAAGCGAAACGCTCTGGGGGGCCTGAACAATACACGAACACTGTCTGTGGGGAAGCCACATCGGATTAACAGTATATTTTATGATTTCAAGAAATATTGGATAGATAATTAAGACCCACTTTGCATGAAGATAATTAAAGTCCTGTAGTGAGTTATTTGCATATGAAAGGCCACCAGACAAAGGACCAACACACTGCCTGCTTTGAAGCACCAGAGAACGATTCAAGAGTATAAATAAACTAGTTACATAATCAGTTATGGTGATTAGTTAGGGTGATTTTCATACTAGTTCATTTGTTTTATATTGTAGTCATTTGAGTGATAAAATTGTCATACTATTTGTCCTTTCACCCTTCCATGCACTGCACTACTGCTGTACTTAGAAGGGACCTCATCTTCACACTCCATCAAAACAACCTCCAGCAGAGCACGAAAAGATTCACATCATAGTACAGAGTGATGTCACAGTACAGGAATAATGCACAGAGTGATGTCACAGTACAGGAATAATGCACAGAGTGATGTCACAGTACAGGAATAATGCACAGAGTGATGTCACAGTACAGGAATAATGCACAGAGTGATGTCACAGTACAGGAATAATCTCATATCACAGTGAACAAATAACAAAACAGTGATATCATAGAAGAGGGATGATGCACACAGTGATGTCACAGTAGAGGGATGATGCACACAGTGATGTCACAGTAGAGGGATGATGCACATTATAATATTATAGCACAGGAATAACAGTGCATTGGAACCTTTCAGTTTTTTCACATTTTGTTATGTTGCTGCCTTGTGCAAACATAAAAGAAAATTTAAGTTTTCCCCATCTTTCTGCACTTAATACCCCATAATGAGAAAGTGAAAACAGAATTTTAGAAATGTTTGCACATTTATGAAAAAGGGAAAAAATAAAATTTTGCATGGCAATAAGAATTCAGACCCTTTCCTATGACACTTGAAATTTAGCTCTGGGGGCCTCCTATTTCTATTGATCCTCTTTGAGATGTTGCTACACCTTGATTGGAGTCCATCTGAGGTAAGTTCAGTGGATTGGACAGGATTTGGAAAGACACACTCAACTGTCAATATAAGGTCTCACAACTGACAATGCATATCAGAAAAGGGTACACAAAAATTCTGCTCCACTGTTCCCAAGAGCCTCAATAATTCTTAACCACCTCAGCCCCCAGTGGTTAAACACCCTGAAAGACCAGGCCACTTTTTACACTTCTGACCTACACTACTTTCACCGTTTATTGCTCGGTCATGCAACTTACCACCCAAATGAATTTTACCTCCTTTTCTTCTCACTAATAGAGCTTTCATTTGGTGGTATTTCATTGCTGCTGACATTTTTACTTTTTTTGTTATTAATCGAAATTTAACGATTTTTTTGCAAAAAAATGACATTTTTCACTTTCAGTTGTAAAATTTTGCAAAAAAAACGACATCCATATATAAATTTTGCTCTAAATTTATTGTTCTACATGTCTTTGATAAAAAAAAAATGTTTGGGTAAAAAAAAATGGTTTGGGTAAAAGTTATAGCGTTTACAAACTATGGTACAAAAATGTGAATTTCCGCTTTTTGAAGCAGCTCTGACTTTCTGAGCACCTGTCATGTTTCCTGAGGTTCTACAATGGCCAGACAGTACAAACACCCCACAAATGACCCCATTTCGGAAAGTACACACCCTAAGGTATTCGCTGATGGGCATAGTGAGTTCATAGAACTTTTTATTTTTTGTCACAAGTTAGCGGAAAATGATGATTTTTTTCTATTTTTTTTTTTTCTTACAAAGTCTCATATTCCACTAACTTGTGACAAAAAATAAAAACTTCCATGAACTCACTATGCCCATCACGAAATACCTTGGGGTCTCTTCTTTCCAAAATGGGGTCACTTGTGGGGTAGTTATACTGCCCTGGCATTCTAGGGGCCCAAATGTGTGGTAAGGAGTTTGAAATCTAATTTTGTAATAAATGACCTGTGAAATCCGAAAGGTGCTCTTTGGAATATGGGCCCCTTTGCCCACCTAGGCTGCAAAAAAGTGTCACACATCTGGTATCTCCGTACTCAGGAGAAGGTGGGGAATGTGTTTTGGGGTGTCATTTTACATATACCCATGCTGGGTGAGAGAAATATCTTGGCAAAAGACAACTTTTCCCATTTTTTTATACAAAGTTGGCATTTGACCAAGATATTTATCTCACCCAGCATGGGTATATGTAAAAAGACACCCCAAAACACATTCCTCAACTTCTCCTGAATACAGAGATACCAGATGTGTGACACTTTTTTGCAGCCTAGGTGGGCAAAGGGGCCCATATTCCAAACAGCACCTTTCGGATTTCACAGGTCATTTTTTACAGAATTTGATTTCAAACTCCTTACCACACATTTGGGCCCCTAGAATGCCAGGGCAGTATAACTACCCCACAAGTGACCCCATTTTGGAAAGAAGACACCCCAAGGTATTCCGTGAGGGGCATGGCGAGTTCCTAGAATTTTTTATTTTTTGTCGCAAGTTAGTGGAAAATGCTGATTTATTTTATTTTATTTTTTTTCATACAAAGTCTCATATTCCACTAACTTGTGACAAAAAATAAAAACTTCCATGAACTCACTATGCCCATCAGCGAATACCTTGGGGTCTCTTCTTTCCAAAATGGGGTCACTTGTGGGGGAGTTATACTGCCCTGGCATTCTAGGGGCCCAAATGTGTGGTAAGGAGTTTGAAATCAAATTCTGTAAAAAATGACGAGTGAAATCCGAAAGGTGCTCTTTGGAATGTGGGCCCCTTTGCCCACCTAGGCTGCAAAAAAGTGTCACACATCTGGTATCTCCGTATTCAGTAGAAGTTGGGGAATGTGTTTTGGGGTGTCTTTTTACATATACCCATGCTGGGTGAGATAAATATCTTGGTCAAATGCCAACTTTGTATAAAAAAATCGGAAAAGTTGTCTTTTGCCAAGATATTTCTCTCACCCAGCATGGGTATATGTAAAATGACACCCCAAAACACATTCCCCACCTTCTCCTGAGTACGGAGATACCAGATGTGTGACACTTTTTTGCAGCCTAGGTGGGCAAAGGGGCCCATATTCCAAAGAGCACCTTTCGGATTTCACTGGTCATTTTTTACAGAATTTGATTTCAAACTCCTTACCGCACATTTGGGCCCCTAGAATGCCAGGGCAGTATAACTTCCCCACAAGTGACCCCATTTTGGAAAGAAGAGACCCCAAGGTATTCGCTGATGGGCATAGTGAGTTCATGGAAGTTTTTATTTTTTGTCACAAGTTAGTGGAATATGAGACTTTGTATGAAAAAAAATCATAAAAAAAAAAATCATCATTTTCCACTAACTTGTGACAAAAAATAAAAAATTCTAGGAACTCGCCATGCCCCTCACGGAATACCTTGGGGTGTCTTCTTTCCAAAATGGGGTCACTTGTGGGGTAGTTATACTGCCCTGGCATTTTCCAGGGGCCCTAATGTGTGGTAAGTAGGTAAATGACCAGTGAAATCCGAAAGGTGCTCTTTGGAATGTGGGCCCCTTTGCCCACCTAGGCTGCAAAAAAGTGTCACACATCTGGTATCGCCGTATTCAGGAGACGTTGGGGAATGTGTTTTGCGGTGTCTTTTTACATATACCCATGCTGGGTGAGAGAAATATCTTGGCAAAAGACAACTTTTTCCATTTTTTTATACAAAGTTGGCATTTGACCAAGATATTTATCTCACCCAGCATGGGTATATGTAAAATGACACCCCAAAACACATTGCCCAACTTCTCCTGAGTACGGCGATACCAGATGTGTGACACTTTTTTGCAGCCTAGATGCGCAAAGGGGCCCAAATTCCTTTTAGGAGGGCATTTTTAGACATTTGGATACCAGACTTCTTCTCACGCTTTGGGGCCCCTAGAATGCCAGGGCAGTATAAATACCCCACATGTGACCCCATTTTGGAAAGAAGACACCCCAAGGTATTCAATGAGGGGCATGGCGAGTTCATAGAAATTTTTTTTTTTTTGGCACAAGTTAGCGGAAATTGATATTTTTTATTTTTTTCTCACAAAGTCTCCCGTTCCGCTAACTTGTGACAAAAATTTCAATCTTTCATGGACTCAATATGCCCCTCACGGAATACCTGGGGGTGTCTTCTTTCCGAAATGGGGTCACATGTGGGGTATTTATACTGCCCTGGCATTCTAGGGGCCCTAAAGCGTGAGAAGAAGTCTGGAATATAAATGTCTAAAAAATTTTACGCATTTGGATTCCGTGAGGGGTATGGTGAGTTCATGTGAGATTTTATTTTTTGTCACAAGTTAGTGGAATATGTGACTTTGTAAGAAAAAAAAAAATAATTCCGCTAACTTGGGCCAAAAAAATGACTGAATGCAGCCTTACAGGGGGGGGGGGGGGGGATCAATGACAGGGGGGTGATCAATGACAGGGGGGTGATCAGGGAGTCTATATGGGGTGATCACCCAACTGTCATTGATCACCCCCCTGTAAGGCTGCATTCAGACGTCCGTATGATTTTTACGGATCCGATCAGTCTATCAGTGGATCCGTAAAAATCATGCGGACATCTGAATGGAGCTTTACAGGGGGGTGATCAATGACAGGGGGGTGATCAGGGAGTCTATATGGGGTGATCACCACAGTCATTGATCACTCCCCTGTAAGGCTGCATTCAGACGTCCGTATGATTTTTACGGATCCGATCAGTCTATCAGTGGATCCGTAAAAATCATGCGGACATCTGAATGGAGCTTTACAGGGGGGTGATTAATGACAGAGGGGTAATCAATGACAGGGGGGTGATCAGGGAGTCTATATGGGGTGATCACCACAGTCATTGATCACGCCCCTGTAAGGCTGCATTCAGACGTCCGTATGATTTTTACGGATCCGATCAGTCTATCAGTGGATCCGTAAAAATCATGCGGACATCTGAATGGAGCTTTACAGGGGGGTGATCAATGACAGGGGGGTAATCAATGACAGGGGGGTGATCAGGGAGTCTATATGGGGTGATCAGGGGTGATCAAGGGTGAATAAGGGGTTAATAAGTGACAGGGGGGGGGTGTAGTGTAGTGGTGCTTGGTGCAACATATTACTGAGCTGCCTGTGTCCTCTGGTGGTCGATCCAAACAAAGGGGACCACCAGAGGACCAGGTAGCAGGTATATTAGACGCTGTTATCAAAACAGCGTCTAATATACCTGTTAGGGGTTAAAAAAATCACATCTCCAGCCTGCCAGCGAACGATCGCCGCTGGCAGGCTGGAGATCCACTCGCTTACCTTCCGATCCTGTGAACGCGCGCGCCTGTGTGCGCGCGTTCACAGGAAATCTCGCGTCTCGCGAGAGGACGCACCGGCGCGTCCACCCAGAACAACAGGACCGCCGCAAAGACGCAATCCTGCGTACGGCGGTCCTGAGGAGGTTAAATGGAAGAAGTTTGGAACAACCAGGACTCTTCCTATAGCTGTCTGCCCCACCCAAGTAAGTGCCTTGATAAGAGCTTGGGGATAAGTGCCTTGATAAGAGAGGTGACTAAAAACACAATGGTCACTCTGGTTGATCTCCAAAGATCCTGTGTGCAGATGGGAGAATCTTCTAGAACAGACATGCTCAACCTGCGGCCCTCCAGCTGTTGTAAAACTTTAACTCCCATCATTCCATACTGTAGGCTTATAGCTGTAGGCTGTCCAGGCATGCTGGGAGTTGTAGTTTTGCAACACCTGGAGGGCCACAGGTTGGGCATCCCTGTTCTAGAAGATCAATCATAACTGCAGCATTCCACCTATCTGGGCTTTATGGCACAGTGGCTAGAAAGAAGATGTTTTTTCCACAAAAGAAAAACTTGGCCTCAATTCTAACCATCATGCTTGGAGGAAACCAGGCACTGCTCAATACCATCCATACAGAGAAGTATGGGGGTGTCAGAATCATGCTGTAGGGGTCGTTTTCAGTGACTGGGACAGGGAAACTGGTCAAAATTGAGCGAAAGCTGAATAGATTAAAGTACAGAGATATTCTTAATGAAAACCTGATCCAGACTGGTCTGTAGTGGACCTCAGATTAGGCCAAAGTATTACCTTCCAAAAAGACAATGACCCTAAGAACACAATCAAGACAACACAGGAGAGGCTTAGGGACAACTCTGTGAATGTTCTTAAATGATCAAGCCAGAGCCCTGACTTAAACCAAATCGAACATCTCTAGAAAGATTTCAAAACGGTGGTCTACCGGAGGTCCCCATCCAACCTGACAGAGCTTGAGAGGATCTACAGAGAAGAATGTCCGAAATCCCCACATCCAAGTGTGCATAGCTTATGGCATCATACCCGAAAAGACTGAAGGCTTTAATCACTGTCAGGTGTTTCAACTAAGTGCTGAGTATAGGGTCTAAATACTTATGTCAATACAAGATTTCAGTTTTTCTTTTACAAAAAAGATCTCGAACATTCTGTTTCACTTTCTCATTATGGGGTATTGAGTTCATAACATAACAAAATGTGAAAAAAGTTTAAAGGGGTTATCCCATCTTAGACAATTGGGGCATATCGCTAGGATATGTCCCCCATTGTGTGATAGGTGCGGGTCCCAAAGGTGGGACCCGCACCTACAAGGAGAACGGAGCGGAGAAAGTGGAGGAGGGCGCACTGCGCATGCGCCCTCCATTCATTTCTATGGAGCCGCCGAAAATAGCCGAGCGCTGGCTCGGCTATTTCCTTCGGCCCCATAGAAATGAATGGGAGCGAGGCCGCTCATGCGCGGTGCGCTCCCATTCACTTCAATGGGAGAGGCGGGGAGCTGCGCCTGGTGGTGGACGGATCCTGGGAAACCCGGGGTCCTCCAGCCACAACTCGCCCGGCTCCGTTCTCGTTGTAGGTGCGGGTCCCAGAGGTGGGATCCGCACCTATCAGACAATGGGGGCATATCCTAGCAATATGCCCCCATTGTCTAAGATGGGATAACCCCTTTAAGGGTCTGAACTCTTTCTGAATATACTGTACACTGTGACAAAACAACATATAATGATGTCAAATGTAAGTATTACGATATCCCAATACTTGGTAATGCAAATATGTTATAGCACAGGAATACTGCAAAAAATTAATAAAAAATGCTGGAGAAAAAGGATGATGCCCACAGAAGTGGTAAACACAAGGTCCCATAGTAAAACTTGGGACCACATTCCATTTTTCATACCCGCTTCCATTATCCATAGTCATCACTAACTGCATCTTATATCTTAGTCGATTATTGTCTGCAAATCAGCTTTGCTGAGGAGAAATAGTACTCTCTGCAATGGGAGATTGAACAGTGGGTAACCTCAGCAGCTACTGGGTTAACCATTTATGGGCACTTGGAGAATGCTTCAGTGGAAGTCTCTAATGCAGTGGTTTATGTATCCTTGGAACCTGGCAAGGGCTTCCTGGAAGACAAGAGCTCTCACACCCAGTGGAGGGATGGTGGAGTGGTAGGGGGTTCCAGGGAGGGTCAAATATTTCCTCTTTAGATGACAGATGAGACCAGTAAACTTTGCAGTGCTGTTAGTGATGTTTTGCTCTGGTTTAATGCAGCTAAAGCGTTAATTCCAGGAGAATAGGACACCTCTTGATGTCTGGTTGATGATATCACATTAATAAATAGTTCCAACTGTCACAGGGGGCACTGTGTTAAGTGATGCCAGCCCGGCATACTTTCTAATGCCACCAGACAGATCTGATATCACAAAATCATTCATCCAGCGGATTATGTTAGCGAGAATGAAACATTCCATACAGCAGTGCATGAAAGAAACGGTCACATATTCAGATAAGAAGTGAATGTAAAGTGGAAATGTTTCTCACTGGGAAGGTAAAAATGACTCTATGTATACATATTCACATGACCGCATGTATTTTGCGGTCCACAATACGCGGATATCTAATATGTAAAGCTGAGTGTATGTGTGTATGTCTGCTAAAGGAATCCGCACCATCGCATTTACAATCATGAAATTTGGCACACGGGTACGTCGGGTGTCCGGGAAGGTTTTAGACCGGGTCTCAGCTCTGTAGCACATACCATTCCTGAGATATTCCCAAAAAATGCAAGTATGGCACATCACATGACCTACATTAGCCAATAGAAGCTTGCAGGTCTTTCTCCTTATATCCCAACTGCCATACACACAGTCACATGTCCCTGATCAGCCAATAGAAGCTAGCAGGCCCTTATTTTCCACATACACACAGTTTTACACCAGGTTTCCATAACAACCCAGCCATTTTTCTTCACTGCTACAGGTCAACTTTAAATGGTCAGGGCGCTGTGGATGACACTGTTAAGAGAGCCGAGTGCTGTGGAGGTGACAGTTAAGGGCCATTCAGTCCACCCTCAAAAGATGGACTTAAAAACCCCGCCCCCAGGACCTTCCCCCAACCCTGTTAGGCCACGCCCACTCCTTAGCTTATTTTCTATGGGATCGTTTCTGGGATCTGGCACATCAGTTGCAACACCAGAAATCTCCCTGCGCCGCACAGAAAAATGCAGCATGCATGTGGAACCGATTCTGTGTGGCAAAAGAAGGGGCAAACCAGGACTAGACATAAAGTTGGTTGAAAAGTTTTCTTTAAGAAAGTTGTGTCTAGCAAAGGAAACTGTGGCGCATGCAGAAAGCATGCACTATAAATGATGGCATAAATCAAGACACTTTCCAGGTGCAGTAAAACTGATATATCTCCCCCGCATCCCCGAGATAGATAGATATTAATTTAGTAAATTCAGGGCAGTATACTGTAACATACTGAAGAATACAGCCCTGATCAGATGCAATCACAGGCAAAATACACAATTACATCCAGTGACTGGTGATGTAGTCGTTCTCTTTCTTCATTTTCTCAATTTGACCCAAACTACCATCATACTTCTTGAATCCACGACTTGTCTCGGCAGTATTTGCTGCTCACTTTCTCAATATAAATTCCTCATCCCTGTGCCCTAACAGTATCATTCTGTTGCTACCCCCAATATTATACCTGCCCATGATGCCCTGTCCCCCAGATGCAGTACTGTAGACATACTTCTGAAATAACTATATAACCATAGTGATATTGACAAACAGATAATGCCCTAATATAATAGTGCTACATCAACGGTACCCTACAAAACTGGACCGTAATCACTGCTACAAATAGTGCCCCAGAAAATACAGTGTATATATAGTGGCTCTGATAGTATTTAATACCACACACACTAATGATGCCAAGCTAATAGTGCCCTGACAGAATTAGTGCCTCAACGTTAACCCTACCAAGTAGAATGTGCTCTGACATGAATAGGGCCACACAGTGCCACAAAACTAATTGTGCTCAGAGCTCTGTGCCCCAACAGTAAGGGACCACATGGTATCCTAAAATAATTGTGCCAGCAGAAGTGCCCCCAACCGTAACAGTGCCAAAACTGCTCCACAATGTAATTATGCCAAGCATCAGTAATAGTGCCTATGTGTGTTCCCCAAACTGCCCCAAAAATAATAATGCCCCCAAGAACAGTGCCTAATCCTGTGTACCTAAAAAAGTAAATAAATAAAAAATACTCACCTAACCCCTCCTTCTTTGGGCATTGTAACAGATCTCCTGGCACCCCGACCGGGTACCTCCGTCTATGGATGCTCCTAGCGCTTCCCGAGGACTCCAAGCACTCCACTTGACACCGTAAGCGCTGCAGACCCCACGAACCGCCGATGCTTGGTTGAGGTCTCGCAGTCTCCTACCCACCCTGGATCTACGACCAGGCTCCAGTGGGTGAACCTCTCCAAAATCCAGAGAGCAGGAACAGCTCTTACAAGAGCTAATAGTATAGCCAGGGGAGTATAGCAAATCTTCAGCGTACAGCAATCCCCAGTGTCGATCAGTTACCCAAACACCAGCCTCAACATGATGAAGGGTAAAACAGGAACTCTTAATTGAACACACAAGCATTGACTTATACACATTTTCCAACAAGGTTACCACCCACAGGGTTTTGTAAACACAACCAATAAACACGTACAATACACTCAGACACTCCCACACAAAATCCTCCCCTCTGCCTGTGATACAATTACCTTACACAATGGGTTGATGTAATTGCATCACAGGCAGGAGAATACACAATGTCTTCTGTCCTGGAGACAACCGAGGAGTAAGTCTATTATCTCTCAGGACAAAGGGAAATCGCCAATACACACGTGGAGACAATAGGACAGACATCACTACTTAAATATACAATGTCCCACCCTTTACAGTACACATAGACATTTAACATATCCCAAAATGGCACGAATTGGACCAGGGGTTCAAAAGTTAGTAAAACTCCTTTGTGAACAATGGAAGCATGGCTGATGAGAGGGCCCATAATCCTGGGGCAAGAGGCTGGTAACCAGGCTTCTCCACCACCCAGTGGCGAGGTTGGTTTCGCCACAGGCATGTAGTTTGTGCAGTCTGTGGACAACATAGGTAGGCTAAAAGCCTGCCCCCCTGTACTCTACAGTCCTAAAATGTAGTCTGCAAGGGTGAATGGGGGTGCATGGAGACAATGGCACCCATGCTTCACTATAGTTTTCAACTTCATAAAGTAAAAGTGGAGTTTGCCACTGAACCTGATCTATTTGGGACCCATCAGCAGTAAACTTGCTGATCATGACTGATGGGTTGCAGACCTACAGGTGAAACTCGAAAAATTAGAATATTGTGCAAAAGTCTATGTATTTCAGTAATGCAACTTAAAAGGAATTGCATTAATGCAGCTTAAAATTAGAATTTTGTGAAGAGGTTCAATATTCTAGGCTCAAAGTGTCACACTCTAGTCAGCTAATTAATCCATATCCCCTGAGCAGAGGGTACCTCAAAATTGTGACTTTGGGGTTTCATAAGCTGTAAGCCATAATCATCTAAATTAGAACAAATAAAGGCTTGAAATATCTCGCATTGCATGTAATGAGTCTCTCATATATTAGTTTTACCTTTTAATTTGGATTACTGAAATAAATGAACTTTGCAAGATATTCAAATTTTTTCAGTTTCACCTGTAGGTTGCACATGATGTCATGTGGTAGATGTGGCCAAGTAGAAGACTTGCAAAGTTCATTTATTTCAGTAATCCAAATTAAAAGGTAAAACTAATATATGAGAGACTCATTACATGCAATGCGAGATATTTCAAGCCTTTATTTGTTCTAATTTAGATGATTATGGCTTACAGCTTATGAAACCCCAAAGTTTACGCCACTCAGATCTGTTCAGTATAGTTTTCTTGTTCAGAAGAAAATGTATATAAAAGCAGCAGGAAAAGAAAATTCTGTATTTCCATCCCCACCCCCACTCATTGTCAAATGGCCCTAAAGAAGACCTACCACCTTATCAGGCTGAATGTTCTGATGCATTTCCTCTATGTTTCTGAGGTTTATCAGGGTACAAAAAAGTGAGAAATATGGCAACAATAATCTGTGTCCTGTCCTATTGATGTATGACACCCTGGTGTTCAGATGGGCGTTCCAACAGGTATGAGCATGCCAATGTACCCCACTGCACTGTACTGTATCTCTATGAACCCCCTATTTTATACTGATTTCTCATGGAATTTGTGACAAAACAAATCTCATGAGTGTCACAGAGGTATTCTCTCTTATAATCAATGTACTATGGCACCACACAGTCAACATACAGCTCCATATCACAGACCTTTAGAGACCCCATATGGCACTATACATGGGTCATACATGACTTTTTCATGTGTATAGGGCCTTAATGTTCGCGATAGCCGTGTCATATATTTAATAGGTTGTGCGGCACATGATAAATGAGAAAACAGGCAAAACTTCTGTACTTGGGTCTGACCTGATATGAGAAAATTCTGCTAGCTTCACCACTGGTTTAGCTTTATCTTACTTTGAGCTCCGTTGATGCACGATTTGATATCAAGTTCCTGTCTAGTTCATGAAAAATGACACATACTTAGCAAAAACTACATGCAAACTAATGCCACGCAACAGAATTCAATGGCAGCACATAATGGCATTTGCCACCAGGCAGTTTTTGACCATCTGTAAACTGTCACCGTGCATGAAATCTATGATATGCTGCAGAAGTGATACAACAGATAAAGCCATGCTTTCGGGCGACAATGCTTATGCTGCAACGAGCAGGACACTGGGTCAGAGGGGATGCTATGCAGTGGGTCAGGATATATGTGTAGTAGTTTGTGACGCCAATTGCAGCTTGCGCAGGTACTGTAGCAGGGCCCTTTAAGATGTTATAGCTCACATACCAGGTGAGGAATGCCAGAGGGGGATAATGTCTCTGTATAGCAGATGTGGTAGTGTCAACGGTGTCTCCTACCTTGGTATGGCTGGACTCCTGTATCCTGGCTCACTTGCAATAAAATTGAGTATGGTCAGTAGGAGTAATTGAGGAATGAATGCAATCCAGACAGGAATATAATCAAACTTGTCTTTACTTAGGGATTGGCAGCTTTGATCCATACGGTTACAGCAATAGTCTTGGGTCCCAGCAGGTATTGGCAATATGTGGCAGGAATCTATATATCTATTCTGCTTCTTGTACATATGCCTAGGAATCTGGCAGGTATCTGTCTTCTGCTCTGTCTGTAGTCTGCTTGATATGGACCTGACTAGCTGAGGAGGTATTTGGCTTCTCCTGGTCTTTGGATCTGTACTCACAGGACTGCTCGCAGGGTATGGTGACTTCTTCCTGGAGATCTATAGTTCTGGAAGTGCTGCTTTCTTGTCACTAGCTGAGGTAGATGACTCAGGCTGGGAAGGGTGATCTGGGCCTCAGCCGAGGCTCGATCCTGTCTTGGGATCCCTGTTTCTGGAGCTCCTAACTAACACATACTTCCCCAAGGAGGGGGCTGGTACACACAAACTAACTTCCTTCTCCTCCTCATGAGACAGGACATGGGAACAGCCCACTTCTGCCCACACAGGGGAGGCTAACCTGGAATGGACTATTCCAGGCTAGAAATACTAACTGGCTATGGTCTGCTACATATTGCTGCCACCTGCTGGTGTACATTGAAATTACAGCATATACATTATACAGGCCTGAAAATATACATATAATGGCAATGCACAGTTAGTTTACACAAGGTGACAATACACATATACACCTGACATGATGTAGCGGGGAGACAGAGTTTAGTGACATACTCTGGGATGTTACAATGCCTAGTCATAAAATACTCATTGGTGAAAGTTAAACAGCTGGTACTCCAATCTCTTGTGAGGAATGACGGGGCCACTGAGCAGCCGGTGTAACTCAAGGTCATTTTCATGGGGAGATACTATATGCAGCGTGCCTGCCCATTTCAATTGGACTAATCTTGCCCGTCTTTGAGATCAATAATGGGTTTCAGTGGTTGCAATGAATGTGTATCCCGCTGATAGGTCATAAAACACTGCGGATGGGAAACCCCTATAATGTTCTGTGGAGTCCTGTAGTTTACAGTAAGCACTTTGGCATGGCTGACTCATTCTGCTCCATCTCATGATGTCCAGGAATGGTGCATGCTAAGAACAGATTCTGCTTAAAGGGGTTGTTCTACCATAAGAACTTATCTATCCACAGTATCTGATTGGTGGATCTGACTGCTGGGATCCCCAATGATCATAAGAGAAAGGTTTAGGAGTCCCCGGAGTGAGTGACGTGGCAGCACTCACTCCGGGACTCCATTCTAGTGATCAGTGGGGATCCCAGTGGTTGGACCCCCCACGATCAGATACTTATCACCTCTCCACTAATAAGTAATCATCCCTATTCAGATATAAGACTTGTTTACTTTGTCTAAAGATAATTAACAATGATGGATTCCTAAATGTCTTCAATGGCCACTGGTTGCTATACAGTAGGCCTCAGATTTTAGTTCACTAATAATATTTTGGACCTTGGACTTGTCAATTATTGGGCTTAGGATCCATCAATTCCTGGGAAATCACATAAAGTAATAAGCCATTAAAATACATAAAAATAGTAAAATTAAACATTTCCTGTCTAATGCAGTGATAAAAGTTCTTGTCATTTAAATGGGTTGTCCATGTCGGTTTTTACTTAGGGACAGGAGCCTATTAAAATAATAAAGAAACTTGAGTTGTCCAGGAATACAAAATGTCTAATAGGTGGCGGCAGCCTGCCGGATCAAACATAACTGCTCCCTCTGCTCCGGTCCTCTATGCTGGCTCCTGTGTCTCCATCTTCCAGTCCGAAGACTGTTTTCTTCCTCCCGGCCATGGTCACCCGATCCTCTGGTGACGTGTCTCTTGTAGACACATCACCACTGAGGCCAGTGGTTGGCTAAAAAGGATCCGATGACCATGCCCATGCATGGAGGAAGAAAACAGTCTCCGGACTGGAAGATGGAGATGTGGGAGCCAGCACAGAGGACCGGAGCAGTGGGGAGCAGTTAAAGGGATTATCCTGGAAAAGATAATGATGATTTATCCTCAGGATAGGTCATCATTATCACATCAGTGGGGTCCAAGTCCCAGCATCCACGCCGATCAGCTGTGTCAGGGAGCTGCTGGGGTCACCGGAGCTCTGGTGAGTGATGCAGGCTCCCAGCAGCTTTCAAAGGACAGCGCCATACATCGTATAGTGGCAGTGCTTGGTATTGCAGCTCAGCCCCATTGTCTTGATTGCAACTAGCCCTGTGACCGATGTACAGTGATGTCACAGGCCTAGGAAGAGGCTGCAGCGCTCAAGGCCTCTTCTAACAGCTGATCGGTAGGGGTCTCAGGTGTTGCACCCCCACAGATCTGATACTGATGACTTATGCCAGGGATTAGTCATAAATATTTTTTCCTGGATAAGTAAGATCCTTTCAGTAGGGGAGGCATTATTCCTGGACAACCTTAACCAGTTCCCCTGATTCAACGCCACCACTCCATCCTTTTTCCCGGGCTGTAGCCAGTGATGTACTGTTTTGGCTGCAGCAGTGACATCCAATACATCGTTGCAGCCAATCAATAGCCTCAGCAGTGTATGATCCGAGACCGCTGAGGCCGTCGTGGTATACAGGACGTCACTGCTGCTGCCAAAACAATACGTCACTGTTTGCAGACCAGGGAAGAGGATGGAGTGGCAGCACTGAATTGGAGGCAGCTGGTAAGGTAAGTTTAAAGAGAACCTGTCAGAAGGATCAACCTTATTAAATCAGCCATAATGCCTGGTACTGCACATGCGCCAATAGTGTAAGTTTACAGCACAGACGTGGTAGTGACAATTGATACACAAAGAAGGAGCTAAGGTACATTGAACACCTAATTTGCGTAATCATTAAAAGTTGAATTCCACATGAACAGCCCACTGGATTTACATAAAAAGGTATGTTTTAATTCAGCAGGATCAACCCTTCCAGGCATTATGCCTGGTTTAATCGGGTTGATCATGCTGATAGATGCCCTTAAACTTTACTATTTTAATAGGAACCTGTCAGTTTGCCTAAATAAAAAAATTACTTGTACAACCTTAAGAATGGAGTGCTTTCTGGGGTTCCGTTCCGTGCCTCCGCACCGCAAAAAGATAGAACATGCTCTATCTTTTTGCGTAACGTAGGGATCGTGGACCCATTCAAGTGAATGGGTCTGTGATCCCCATGTGCCTGCCCCACGGAAGGTGCCCGTGCATTGCGGACCGCAATTTATGGTTCACTGCATGGGCACGGGACACCAACGGTCGCGTGAACGAGCCCTTATGGAGTAGCAGGAGGACAAGGCTAGAAGCAGTTTGTTTTGAGAGAAGGCTTTCTACATCCTGTGGTATTTAAAAAGTAAACTACCCTTCAAGCTCAAGATTACCTGGAAATACAATTTACTATGTTTTACAGGGGACAGTAAATGGAGGATAAAAGGAAAAAGAGGAGTCCAAAAGTATGTGTCACACAGACGCTTCCACCAGCTCCTGTGAGAAAAGCTGCTGCTCCTCCAAGTAAGAGTGCTACCTTCAGCCTGGGCCTCCCACATCCACCCTCACCAAAGCAAAAGAATAAGATCCGGAGGTAAATACTGTATCCGCAGCTCATAGAAGAAAATCTTCATGTTATCCTGACCTGCTTTATGCTGCTAGGTCTAACAGCTTTTTTACCTACTTCAAATAGTTGCAGATGGATGGAGAGGGCTCATGAATTCGAGGACTCATCGGCATGCGCAGTGTTCATTTATCAGATGATTGCATGTTCAAGTCTCCTAGGGGGGACTTAGGCTACTTTCACACTAGCGTTAATATTTTCCGGTATTGAGATCCGTCATAGGGTCTCAATACCGGAAAAAAACGCTTCCGTTTTGTCCCCATTCATTGTCAATAGGGACAAAACGTAACTGAACAGAACAGAACGCTCCAAAGTGCACTGCGTTCCGTTCTCATACCGGAGAGCAAACCGCAGCATGCTACGATTTGCTTTCCGTCCTGGGATGCGGAGCAAGACGGATCCGTCATGACCTACAATTTAAGTCAATGGGGACGGATCCGTTTTCTCTGACACAATCTGACACAATAGAAAACAGATCCGTCCCCCATTGGCTTTCAATGGACTTCATGGTGGATATGGCTATGTTAAAGATAATACAACCGGATCTGATGGTTGTATTATCAGTAACGGATGCGTTTTTGCTGAACCCTGCTGGATCCAGTAAAAACGCTAGTGTGAAAGTAGCCTTAAAAAAAACTGTAAAAATGTTGGTGTCGAAACATGCCAAAAACCGCTGTGTGAACATAGCATAAAGCTTATTCTATTTTGCTACAAATCACAGTGAAAAGCTGGACTTCTAAAGAAAAGTTTACCAGACACTTATTAATGAGTGATATTAGTAAAATTCTAATATCTCCCTTTTTCTTCTCTGTTCTTCAGGGGGATTAAGGAACACGTGAGGCCTGCTGCTCCCTGTGAGGTGGCTACTCCTGGGCCTAGCCTTCAGCACTCCTTCCTCACTGATGTATCCCATGTGTGTGAAATGGAAGGAGGGCTCTTGAGTCTTCTCAATGATTTTCACTCTGGAAAACTTCAAGCATTCGGTAATGTGGTGCGAAAAAACAGCTTAATTATAAAAACTAGTGCAAAGCAAAATTGTATGACAAACTGTTTGGCATCTGTGTTACTTTTCTATTACAAGACAAAAACACACACACATATATATAGAGCAGCACTCCGGTATGGTGAAAAAAGAAAAAAAAAATTCACCCAGTAGTGACGCGATGTTTCGGCTCCAACATGAAGCCTTTCTGAAGCCTTTCTTTTTTCACCATACCGGAGTGCTGCTCTATTTTTTATTTTATTATCCTGGGATGCTTTTCCTATTGGAGCTTGCACCCAATTTTCAAATCAAAAGGTTGGTGCTGCCATTCATTGCATTTGTGTATATATATTTATATATATATATATATATATATATATATATATATAGCAGGAAAAATTCCACGGCACATCCAAGGCGTAAAATAAAAATTAGGCTTTATTCACCAGACAGTGACGTTTCGATCCACCTCCTGGGATCTTTCTCAAGCAGTGACTGCTTGAGAAAGATCCCAGGAGGTGGATCGAAACATCGCTGCCTGGTGAATAAAGCCTAATGTTTATTTTACGCCTTGGATGTGCCGTGGAATTGTTCCTGCTAACTATTTGAAGGGGGATCGCCTTCACAGCCGCTGGCACTCCATCTACACTGATATACAGCAGTGCTGCTCCAATTCTTTATATATATATATATATATATATACAGTACAGACCAAAAGTTTGGACACACCTTCTCATTCAAAGAGTTTTCTTTATTTTCATGACTATGAAGGCATCAAAACTATGAATTAACACATGTGGAATTATATACATAACAAACAAGTGTGAAACAACTGAAAATATGTCATATTCTAGGTTCTTCAAAGTAGCCACCCTTTGCTTTGATTACTGCTTTGCACACTCTTGGCATTCTCTTGATGAGCTTCAAGAGGTAGTCCCCTGAAATGGTCTTTCAACAGTCTTGAAGGAGTTCCCAGAGATGCTTAGCACTTGTTGGCCCTTTTGCCTTCACTCTGCGGTCCAGCTCACCCCAAACCATATTGATTGGGTTCAGGTCCGGTGACTGTGGAGGCCAGGTCATCTGGCGCAGCACCCCATCACTCTCCTTCATGGTCAAATAGCCCTTACTTTCAAAGTTTTCTCAATTTTTCGGCTGACTGACTGACCTTCATTTCTTAAAGTAATGATGGCCACTCGTTTTTCTTTACTTAGCTGCTTTTTTCTTGCCATAATACAAATTCTAACAGTCTATTCAGTAGGACTATCAGCTGTGTATCCACCTGACTTCTCCTCAATGCCACTGATGGTACCAACCCCATTTATAAGGCAAGAAATCCCACTTATTAAACCTGACAGGGCACACCTGTGAAGTGAAAACCATTTCAGGGGACTACCTCTTGAAGCTCATCAAGAGAACGCCAAGAGTGTGCAAAGCAGTAATCAAAGCAAAAGGTGGCTACTTTGAAGAAACTAGAATATGACATATTTTCAGTTGTTTCACACTTGTTTGTTATGTACAAACCGGATTCCAAAAAAGTTGGGACACTAAACAAATTGTGAATAAAAACTGAATGCAATGATGTGGAGATGGCAAATGTCAATATTTTATTTTAATAGAACGTAGATGACAGATCA
Source organism: Bufo bufo (assembly GCF_905171765.1). Lineage (NCBI taxonomy): Eukaryota > Metazoa > Chordata > Amphibia > Anura > Bufonidae > Bufo > Bufo bufo. The sequence goes on along the minus strand of NC_053391.1, from coordinate 367,372,572 downwards.
AACGTTTAATCCGAGTAAATGTATCATTTTAAAGGAAAAATACGTTGATTCCAATTTTCACGGTGTCAACAAATCCCCAAAAAGTTGGGACAAGTAGCAATAAGTAAATTTGAGCATAACGAAGAGCTGGAAGACCAATTAACACTAATTAGGTCAATTGGCAACATGATTGGGTATAAAAAGAGCTTCTCAGAGTGGCAGTGTCTCTCAGAAGCCAAGATGGGTAGAGGATCACCAATTCCCACAATGTTGCGCAGAAAGATAGTGGAGCAATATCAGAAAGGTGTTACCCAGCGAAAAATTGCAAAGACTTTGCATCTATCATCATCAACTGTGCATAACATCATCCGAAGATTCAGAGAATCTGGAACAATCTCTGTGCGTAAGGGTCAAGGCCGTAAAACCATACTGGATGCCCGTGATCTCCGGGCCCTTAAACGACACTGCACCACAAACAGGAATGCTACTGTAAAGGAAATCACAGAATGGGCTCAGTAATACTTCCAGAAACCATTGTCAGTGAACACAATCCACCGTGCCATCCGCCGTTGCCAGCTGAAACTCTACAGTGCAAAGAAGAAGCCATTTCTAAGCAAGATCCACAAGCTCAGGCGTTTTCACTGGGCCAGGGATCATTTAAAATGGAGTGTGGCAAAATGGAAGTCACGATTCAAAGTTCTTTTTGGAAATCTGGGACGCCATGTCATCCGGACCAAAGAGGACAAGGACAACCCAAGTTGTTATCAACGCTCAGTTCAGAAGCCCGCATCTCTGATGGTATGGGGTTGCATGAGTGCGTGTGGCATGGGCAGCTTGCATGTCTGGAAAGGCACCATCAATGCAGAAAAATATATTCAGGTTCTAGAACAACATATGCTCCCATCCAGACGTCATCTCTTTCAGGGAAGACCCTGCATTTTTCAACAAGATAATGCCAGACCACATTCTGCATCAATCACAACATCATGGCTGCGTAGGAGAAGGATCCGGGTACTGAAATGGCCAGTCTGCAGTCCAGATCTTTCACCTATAGAGAACATTTGGCGCATCATAAAGAGGAAGGTGCAACAAAGAAGGCCCAAGACGATTGAACAGTTAGAGGCCTGTATTAGACAAGAATGGGAGAGCATTCCTATTTCTAAACTTGAGAAACCGGTCTCCTCAGTCCCCAGACGTCTGTTGAGTGTTGTAAGAAGAAGGGGAGATGCCACACAGTGGTGAAAATGGCCTTGTCCCAACTTTTTGGGGATTTGTTGACACCATGAAATTCTGATTCAACATATTTTTCCCTTAAAATGGTACATTTTCTCAGTTTAAACTTTTGTTCCGTGATTTATGTTCTATTCTGAATAAAATATTAGAAGTTGGCACCTCCACATCATTGCATTCAGTTTTTATTCACGATTTGTATAGTGTCCCAACTTTTTGGGAATCCGGTTTGTATATAATTCCACATGTGTTAATTCATAGCTTTGATGCCTTCAGTGTGAATCTACAATTTTCATAGTCATGAAAATAAAGAAAACTCTTTGAATGAGAAGGTGTGTCCAAACTTTTGGTCTGTACTGTGTATATATATACCCCCAAGTATAGAGAAATATACTATGTTTCCCTTCCTTTAAAAGGAATCATCTTTCTGCTATAAACATCCACAATATAAAACTCCCAGTATCAGAGCTGGTAGTCCTCATACAGTGCCTGGCATCTAGCTGAAAGGGACATTTAGAAGGCACATTGTGACGCCATCCCTGTATGATAGCCAATTGCAGTCAAAGTGCTCCAGGTAACTCTCCTGATTCCTGAATATTCAAATTACTCCCAAGTGCAATTTCAGCAGAATGCTAGGCATGTAATAGAGTTCCCTAAACTCTGGTTCTGGAAGCTGTATTGCGGAAGCGCTAAAGCCACTAGTTTAAAGCTTTATTTGCGTCCTATAGTAGTTAAAGGTCTATCATGTATATATTTCTAACCCAACCAGTCTCTACACTTTGTTCCATTAAGTCTTTCCCCTGGTTATCTATGTTCCGTAGGACGGGTATGCTCTTTTGAGCAGTTGGAACGGGTGAGAGAGATGCAAGAACAATTAGCACGTCTTCACTTCAGCTTGGATGTGTGTGCAGAGGAAATGAAAGATGAGACCTATGCAGAGAGGAACCTGGAGCAGTTACTAAATAATGTAAGAAACAACCAGATCTGTATGTTCATGTCTGAAGGGTCACAGAGGTTTCAGCATACTTTTGATATCTCATAGAGACATATCAAACGTTTTGATTGGTGGTGGAGTGCTGAGACACCCATAGACCCTTAGAAAGAGAAGAAAGAAGCGCTTGCATATTGCTCTTTCTCCTTGCTGGTAGAAGAAGAAGCAAGACAGACTCAGTAGAAAGTCTATGGGCCCATCTTGATCCGGTTTCCTTCAATATGTGAACGTTCTCACTCTTCATTCTAGCAATCGGTGGTGGGGTGGGGGTGGGGGTAGTCTCAGTACTCAGACCTCCCACTGACCAAACTTTTCATATATGTCTATGACATATCAAAAGTATGCTGAATACTCAGTGGGGTTTTACGCCAGTCTTTTGCTTCCTTTTTGTGCTGGCTTTGCTGGTGGAAGAAGCACCTAATTTATGACGAGGCATGCACCTTGGCGGACCTTCAGCAGTCCGTGCGTCTGGCAGATAAACTAGACCAGCCTCTTGAGTCGTTTTTTGCCAACATTTATGTCTGTTTCAAGGCGTAAATGTTGGTAAATTTGTCACGGACAAAGTTCCGGCCCTGGCACGCCCATGCTACAAATACCTGTGCTACCTGTGATAGATATATGTCTTTTTTCAACCGTATTAACTATGTAACAAAATACTGTCGCATGGGTGTTTAAAAAAAAAAAATCACAGAAAGGGGGTCATACCTGTGGATTTGTAGCAGAATTAACCCTTTGGACTGCTGGGTGAAATCAGCGGTAGAAATCCACTGCGTAAATTGACATGCCAGAGTTTAAAAATCTACACTGCAACCCAATTTCTACAGCAGATTTTTTAAATCGCATCCAATTTGCTGTAATATGTTGCAGATTATTTTAGATCAGCTGTTGTCAGAACCTGCTATGCATCGGATCCAGGCACTAAAACACCCCAATACCATGTACTGGCCATTCCAGTGTGTTAGAGGAGCGCTGCAGTAACGAGGCACTGCTACTATAGAGTGTATGGGGCTGTGGTGTTCTGGTCCCTGGTTGTGCAAACAGCCAGTGTGATATTCATGAACAATCCTAAGGATATGCCATCAATATTAAATTCCTGGAAAACCACTTTAATTAATACATTTTTGCAAAAGGAAATAGTGTAGATAGTACACAGTGCATAGAAATGAGAAATAATGAAGTAAAGATACAGAAGAGACTTGGGAACCCCTTGTTCTTGGGATCGCGTGAGGTCCCAGTGGGCAGATTCCCTGTGATTTGATATTTATCACCTATCCTGTGTTTAACAGCCAAGTTCAGCATTACAGCAAAAAGCAATAATAATTTGGTTAGGTGCAAGCATCTAAAGGCTGAACTCCAAAACTGTTAGTCATTCCGTCAGGGAAGAAGCAGCACTTAAAGCTCAAAAATAGATCCAAAGAGTGACAAAAGCATTGGTGTTCACTGGGTTAATAAATCACTGGATTTTTGGAGTGCTGCATCTTCCCGGGGTAAGTTATTGTGTGGATAGGTGATGAATAGTTTTTGTAGGACAACCCCTTTAACCTCTTCCCGACAACCACCGTATATGAACGCTGGATGTCCGATCTTTATAGATGGTGCCTGCTTAGGAGCTGATTGGGTGCCACAGCTACCGGGTGCCTGCTGTTTTACACTGCAGACATCTGGTAGCAGAGACCATGATCAGAGACAACTCCAATCACAGAATTTGAACACCTCACTGTGAACAGCTCACCCGCAACAAGATTGTGGAAGTTGTCTGGTTGCTATGGCAGCCTGGGATGTTCTTAAGGCTCAGAGGCCTGCCATAGCAAAATTTGTATAGGAACACACTGATTTTCCCATAGACTGTAATAGTAAACCATTGCATTTTATGGTGTAAGCAATCAGACGACCACATGTTAAAGTCCCCTAGAGGGACTAAAGGTAGATATGTTATAGAAGTTTTTTACAAACAGAATTAAAAATTCACATCACCCACTTCCACATTTTACAAATAAAAACAAACAAACAAACTAACAAAAAATCACAGGTGTCTCTGCAGCCTGAAATATTAAAATATAAAAGTGTCGATTCCATATGGTGCACGGCGTAACAGAAAATAATCAAAATAACCCATTCTCTGTTTTTGGTTGCTTGCCCTACCCAAAAAATTGAATAAAAAGTGATCAAAAAGTCATACAAACCCAAAAATGGTATCAATGAAAAATACAGAGAATCCTGTGAAAAACTGAGCTTTACACAGCTCAATATACTGTACATAAACAGAAAAAAGTTATTGGAGTCAGAACATGGTGATGCAAAGAGAAAATAATTTTTTTTCAAAGTTTTTAATATTCTTGAAAAACTACGTAAATTTAGTCTCTCTGTACTCTGACCCAGAGAGTGAAGTTAACATGTCAGTTTTACTTCACGGGGAATGCCGTAAAAACGACACATAAAACAATGTCAGAATTGTTTTTATTTTCCACCCCATTTCAGATTTATTCCAGCTTCCCACTACATCATATGCAATATTAAACCTGGCCGGCGGGTCTCCGCAATAATGTCGATCACGGTAATTAAAGCCTTTAGATGCCACTTCTGGGCTTCTTACCGGAATCCTCTGTGGCCAGTGAGGATGCTGGTAATTGATTTTAATACACTTAGGCTCGCTGAAGAGGCTCAGGGTATTAAAGCTGCAATTCTTATAAGAAATAAGCAATTCTGAGCAATAACTGGATTTTAAAAATACATGTTTTTTTCATATTTCAAAAATAAAAATTGGATTTTGTATGCTCAAATACAAGCTTCAAAATCATAACAAAAAAGTAAAAAAAAAATTAAAATATATAACAAATTTAAGTTTATATCACCCCCCTTTCCGTATAATAAAAAATAAATACATAAATAACTAAAAATATAAACATCATGGGTATCACTGCGACTGAAAACGCCCCTACTATTAAAATATTAAAATATTTTTCCTATACGGTAAATGGCATAATGGAAAAAAGGGTCAAAATGGGCAATTTGCCATTTTTACACTGCTTCTCAAAAAATGTAATAAAATGTGATTAAAAAGTCATACACACTCCAAAATAAAAACTACAGATTGTCCCGCAAAAAATGAGCCCCCACACAGCTCAGTAGATATAACTATAAAAAAAAGTTATGGGGGTCAGAATATGGTAATGTGAAAACTTTTTTTTTTCAAAGTTTACATTTATTTTTAAACTATTTAGACATAAAAAAACCTAGACATATGGGGTATCGTTGTAATCATACTGACCCAGGCATGGGTCAGTTCTGCCGCAAACAGAACGCCGTGGGAACAAAACCCGTAAAACCGTGGAGGAATTGCGTTTTTTTTCCAATTCCACCCCATTTGGATTTTTTTTTTACTGCTTCCCACTACTTTGTATGCCATAATAAATGGTGGCATTAGAAAGTACAACCTGTCCTGCAAAAAATAAGCACTTATACAGCTATGTGAAAGGAAAAAAAATAAAACGTTATGGCTCCTGGAAGGTAGGGAGTTAAAAACAAAAACAAAAAAATGGACAATTGCAACATCAGGAAGGGGTTAAGGAATATGTGCAACTCATATACTCTTTCTAAATTAACTGCTCCATATATATTCTGCTGTATACCATTTGTCTTACTGCACTGTTCCTATATCCTGTTGGGTATAACTAAGTGACTCTTCTGCATAGCAATTTCATTTGCTGCATACGGTAACTGAAAAATCTGTATCAATATCGACCTCCGCCATAATGTAAATACAATAAATGACCAACATTTCATTCAGAACTCATATTATTCATTGTGTTACTTTGGAACTTTCTTTTATAAGAAGTAGTTTTGACTTGTGCTCTAGACTCCAGTCCCGTTTCTCCCCTATGTGAGGCCAGTTTTAGACGAGTGTGTTCGGCGTAAAACATGCTATGTGTGAGAGTGGGAATTTCCATTGTGAACTCTGCTCATTTGACTGGACCACATGGCATTATAATGATTTATAAATCTGTGTGTCTCTGCCCAACCTCATCTGTAATAATTTGTACTGATGGCATTATGTATCAGTACAATACATTACAGCTGAGGTCAGGCAGAGACACACAGCATTATAATTCATTACAATGCAGTAAGGTCTCGTTAGAAGACCAGTGTCCATGATGGGAAATCACGCTCTCACACAGTGAACACGCTCATATGAAATCATTAAATCCTGTGTAAAATTCCTTTATGCTGAAGCCTGCAGTACTATTTCCAGACAATGGAAAATCTCTGTATTATCTTTGATGTCTCCGTGGTTTAGCGATAAACCACATAATGCATATGGAAGAGTTTGTCTCTCTATGCCTCATTGCAGATGGGGCACTGGATCCAGACGGAATGGTGCCATTTATTGATTCATATTAATTACTTTTCAACTCCTGGCCACACTTGTTAGGTATCATTTCTCCTTCTTTTTCATAATGTCCACAGTGTCAGCAAAAATTCAGCTCTAAAAAGTGTCACGTTTCTCACTACTTTATTCTCAGAAAATCTATGGCATACTTTCACAGACATCCATTTAACCTCCTCAGGACCGCCGTACGCAGGATTGCGTCTTTGCGGCGGTCCTGTTGTTCTGGGTGGACGCGCCGGTGCGTCCTCTCGCGAGACGCGAGATTTCCTGTGAACGCGCGCACACAGGCGCGCGCGTTCACAGGATCGGAAGGTAAGCGAGTGGATCTCCAGCCTGCCAGCGGCGATCGTTCGCTGGCAGGCTGGAGATGTGATTTTTTTAACCCCTAACAGGTATATTAGACGCTGTTTTGATAACAGCGTCTAATATACCTGCTACCTGGTCCTCTGGTGGTCCCCTTTGTTTGGATCGACCACCAGAGGACACAGGCAGCTCAGTAATATGTTGCACCAAGCACCACTACACTACACCCCCCCCGCCCCCGTCACTTATTAACCCCTTATTAGCCCTTGATCACCCCTGATCACCCCATATAGACTCCCTGATCACCCCCCTGTCATTGATTACCCCCCTGTCATTGATTACCCCCCTGTCATTGATTACCCCCCTGTCATTGATTACCCCCCTGTCATTGATCACCCCCCTGTCATTGATCACCCCCCTGTAAAGCTCCATTCAGATGTCCGCATGATTTTTACGGATCCACTGATAGACTGATCGGATCCGTAAAAATCATACGGACGTCTGAATGCAGCCTTACAGGGGAGTGATCAATGACGGAGGTGATCACCCCATATAGACTCCCTGATCACCCCCCTGTCATTGATCACCCCCCTGTAAAGCTCCATTCAGATGTCCGCATGATTTTTACGGATCCACTGATAGACTGATCGGATCCGTAAAAATCATACGGACGTCTGAATGCAGCCTTACAGGGGAGTGATCAATGACGGAGGTGATCACCCCATATAGACTCCCTGATCACCCCCCTGTCATTGATTACCCCCCTGTCATTGATCACCCCCCTGTAAAGCTCCATTCAGATGTCCGCATGATTTTTACGGATCCACTGATAGACTGATCGGATCCGTAAAAATCATACGGACGTCTGAATGCAGCCTTACAGGGGCGTGATCAATGACTGTGGTGATCACCCCATATAGACTCCCTGATCACCCCCCTGTCATTGATTACCCCTCTGTCATTGATCACCCCCCTGTAAAGCTCCATTCAGATGTCCGCATGATTTTTACGGATCCACTGATAGACTGATCGGATCCGTAAAAATCATACGGACGTCTGAATGCAGCCTTACAGGGGAGTGATCAATGACTGTGGTGATCACCCCATATAGACTCCCTGATCACCCCCCTGTCATTGATTACCCCTCTGTCATTGATCACCCCCCTGTAAAGCTCCATTCAGATGTCCGCATGATTTTTACGGATCCACTGATAGACTGATCGGATCCGTAAAAATCATACGGACGTCTGAATGCAGCCTTACAGGGGAGTGATCAATGACGGAGGTGATCACCCCATATAGACTCCCTGATCACCCCCCTGTCATTGATTACCCCTCTGTCATTGATCACCCCCCTGTAAAGCTCCATTCAGATGTCCGCATGATTTTTACGGATCCACTGATAGACTGATCGGATCCGTAAAAATCATACGGACGTCTGAATGCAGCCTTACAGGGGAGTGATCAATGACTGTGGTGATCACCCCATATAGACTCCCTGATCACCCCCCTGTCATTGATTACCCCTCTGTCATTGATCACCCCCCTGTAAAGCTCCATTCAGATGTCCGCATGATTTTTACGGATCCACTGATAGACTGATCGGATCCGTAAAAATCATACGGACGTCTGAATGCAGCCTTACAGGGGGGTGATCAATGACAGTTGGGTGATCACCCCATATAGACTCCCTGATCACCCCCCTGTCATTGATTACCCCTCTGTCATTGATCACCCCCCTGTAAAGCTCCATTCAGATGTCCGCATGATTTTTACGGATCCACTGATAGACTGATCGGATCCGTAAAAATCATACGGACGTCTGAATGCAGCCTTACAGGGGAGTGATCAATGACGGAGGTGATCACCCCATATAGACTCCCTGATCACCCCCCTGTCATTGATTACCCCTCTGTCATTGATCACCCCCCTGTAAAGCTCCATTCAGATGTCCGCATGATTTTTACGGTTCCACTGATAGACTGATCGGATCCGTAAAAATCATACGGACGTCTGAATGCAGCCTTACAGGGGAGTGATCAATGACTGTGGTGATCACCCCATATAGACTCCCTGATCACCCCCCTGTCATTGATTACCCCTCTGTCATTGATCACCCCCCTGTAAAGCTCCATTCAGATGTCCGCATGATTTTTACGGATCCACTGATAGACTGATCGGATCCGTAAAAATCATACGGACGTCTGAATGCAGCCTTACAGGGGGGTGATCAATGACTGTGGTTATCACCCCATATAGACTCCCTGATCACCCCCCTGTCATTGATCACCCCCCTGTCATTGATCCCCCCCCCCCCCCTGTAAGGCTGCATTCAGTCTGTTTTTTGGCCCAAGTTAGCGGAATTTTTTTTTTTTTCTTACAAAGTCACATATTCCACTAACTTGTGACAAAAAATAAATTCTCACATGAACTCACCATACCCCTCACGGAATCCAAATGCGTAAAAATTTTTAGACATTTATATTCCAGACTTCTTCTCACGCTTTAGGGCCCCTAGAATGCCAGGGCAGTATAAATACCCCACATGTGACCCCATTTCGGAAAGAAGACACCCCCAGGTATTCCGTGAGGGGCATATTGAGTCCATGAAAGATTGAAATTTTTGTCCCAAGTTAGCGGAACGGGAGACTTTGTGAGAAAAAAATAAAAAATATCAATTTCCGCTAACTTGTGCCAAAAAAAAAAATTTCTATGAACTCGCCATGCCCCTCATTGAATACCTTGGGGTGTCTTCTTTCCAAAATGGGGTCACATGTGGGGTATTTATACTGCCCTGGCATTCTAGGGGCCCCAAAGTGTGAGAAGAAGTCTGGTATCCAAATGTCTAAAAATGCCCTCCTAAAAGGAATTTGGGCCCCTTTGCGCATCTAGGCTGCAAAAAAGTGTCACACATCTGGTATCGCCGTACTCAGGAGAAGTTGGGCAATGTGTTTTGGGGTGTAATTTTACATATACCCATGCTGGGTGAGATAAATATCTTGGTCAAATGCCAACTTTGTATAAAAAAATGGAAAAAGTTGTCTTTTGCCAAGATATTTCTCTCACCCAGCATGGGTATATGTAAAAAGACACCCCAAAACACATTCCCCAACGTCTCCTGAATACGGCGATACCAGATGTGTGACACTTTTTTGCAGCCTAGGTGGGCAAAGGGGCCCACATTCCAAAGAGCACCTTTCGGATTTCACTGGTCATTTACCTACTTACCACACATTAGGGCCCCTGGAAAATGCCAGGGCAGTATAACTACCCCACAAGTGACCCCATTTTGGAAAGAAGACACCCCAAGGTATTCCGTGAGGGGCATGGCGAGTTCCTAGAATTTTTTATTTTTTGTCACAAGTTAGTGGAAAATGATGATTTTTTTTTTTTTTTTTTTTTTTTTTCATACAAAGTCTCATATTCCACTAACTTGTGACAAAAAATAAAAACTTCCATGAACTCACTATGCCCATCAGCGAATACCTTGGGGTCTCTTCTTTCCAAAATGGGGTCACTTGTGGGGTAGTTATACTGCCCTGGCATTCTAGGGGCCCAAATGTGTGGTAAGGAGTTTGAAATCAAATTCTGTAAAAAATGACGAGTGAAATCCGAAAGGTGCTCTTTGGAATATGGGCCCCTTTGCCCACCTAGGCTGCAAAAAAGTGTCACACATCTGGTATCTCCGTACTCAGGAGAAGGTGGGGAATGTGTTTTGGGGTGTCATTTTACATATACCCATGCTGGGTGAGAGAAATATCTTGGCAAAAGACAACTTTTCCCATTTTTTTATACAAAGTTGGCATTTGACCAAGATATTTATCTCACCCAGCATGGGTATATGTAAAAAGACACCCCAAAACACATTCCCCAACTTCTACTGAATACGGAGATACCAGATGTGTGACACTTTTTTGCAGCCTAGGTGGGCAAAGGGGCCCACATTCCAAAGAGCACCTTTCGGATTTCACTCGTCATTTTTTACAGAATTTGATTTCAAACTCCTTACCACACATTTGGGCCCCTAGAATGCCAGGGCAGTATAACTACCCCACAAGTGACCCCATTTTGGAAAGAAGAGACCCCAAGGTATTCGCTGATGGGCATAGTGAGTTCATGGAAGTTTTTATTTTTTGTCATAAGTTAGTGGAATATGAGACTTTGTATGAAAAAAAAAATAAAAATAAAAATCAGCATTTTCCACTAACTTGCGACAAAAAATAAAAAATTCTAGGAACTCGCCATGCCCCTCACGGAATACCTTGGGGTGTCTTCTTTCCAAAATGGGGTCACTTGTGGGGTAGTTATACTGCCCTGGCATTCTAGGGGCCCAAATGTGTGGTAAGGAGTTTGAAATCAAATTCTGTAAAAAATGACCTGTGAAATCCGAAAGGTGCTGTTTGGAATATGGGCCCCTTTGCCCACCTAGGCTGCAAAAAAGTGTCACACATCTGGTATCTCTGTATTCAGGAGAAGTTGAGGAATGTGTTTTGGGGTGTCTTTTTACATATACCCATGCTGGGTGAGATAAATATCTTGGTCAAATGCCAACTTTGTATAAAAAAATGGGAAAAGTTGTATTTTGCCAAGATATTTCTCTCACCCAGCATGGGTATATGTAAAATGACACCCCAAAACACATTCCCCACCTTCTTCTGAGTACAGAGATACCAGATGTGTGACACTTTTTTGCAGCCTAGGTGGGCAAAGGGGCCCATATTCCAAAGAGCACCTTTCGGATTTCACAGGTCATTTTTTACAGAATTTGATTTCAAACTCCTTACCACACATTTGGGCCCCTAGAATGCCAGGGCAGTATAACTACCCCACAAGTGACCCCATTTTGGAAAGAAGAGACCCCAAGGTATTTCGTGATGGGCATAGTGAGTTCATGGAAGTTTTTATTTTTTGTCACAAGTTAGTGGAATATGAGACTTTGTAAGAAAAAAAAAAAAAAGAAAAAAATCATCATTTTCCGCTAACTTGTGACAAAAAATAAAAAGTTCTATGAACTCACTATGCCCATCAGCGAATACCTTAGGGTGTGTACTTTCCGAAATGGGGTCATTTGTGGGGTGTTTGTACTGTCTGGCCATTGTAGAACCTCAGGAAACATGACAGGTGCTCAGAAAGTCAGAGCTGCTTCAAAAAGCGGAAATTCACATTTTTGTACCATAGTTTGTAAATGCTATAACTTTTACCCAAACCATTTTTTTTTACCCAAACATTTTTTTTTTATCAAAGACATGTAGAACAATAAATTTAGAGCAAAATTTATATATGGATGTCGTTTTTTTTGCAAAATTTTACAACTGAAAGTGAAAAATGTCATTTTTTTGCAAAAAAATCGTTACATTTCGATTAATAACAAAAAAAGTAAAAATGTCAGCAGCAATGAAATACCACCAAATGAAAGCTCTATTAGTGAGAAGAAAAGGAGGTAAAATTCATTTGGGTGGTAAGTTGCATGACCGAGCAATAAACGGTGAAAGTAGTGTAGGTCAGAAGTGTAAAAAGTGGCCTGGTCTTTCAGGGTGTTTAAGCACTGGGGGCTGAGGTGGCTCAATGATAAAGCACTACTATAGCACTATCTATCTATCTATCTATCTATCTATCTATCTATCTATCTATCACATATCTATCTATCTATCTATCTATCTATCTATCTATCTATCTATCACATATCTATCTATCTATCTATCTATCTCATATCTATCTATCTATCTATCTATCTATCTATCTATCTATCTCATATCTATCTATCTTTCTGCCTATCTAATATCTATCTATCTATCTATCTATCTATCTATCTATCTATCTATCTATCTATCTATCTATCTATCTCATATCTATCTATCTATCTTTCTGCCTATCTAATATCTATCTATCTCATGTCTATCTATCTAAATAAAAAGTAAATAGCATCACTAATATGCCAGGTGCAAAGTCCTTGCAGGATTCCGGATGAAAAATCTACAAACTGTAATGTAAAATTGAAACAAGGCAGCACTCCGGTCTTAGTGAAGGAAAGTGGATCCTTACTACACCCAATGCAACGTTTCAGCTCATCTCAATGGAGCCTTTGTCAAGCAGTGATAACAGTGCTCCAAGCAGGTGTATATATAGGTAAGTGCCAAAGTGTACATGATTAGAAATTGATGAGGTCAATCAACAAATAAACATGATTATAAACGTGTAAATATAGTAATTCTCATTAAAATACATTTCATACTTGAATCTCCAGTATGTGTGATTGACAAATGTGTGATAAATCGCGTATGTATCAATGATTAATGTGTAATCCTTAAAAAATCCATGATTGTGTCCCATAAAGAGCAATAAAGTGCACGTGTGAAAAATAGAATACATCTGGGTAATCAACTTCATGAGACGCTCACCCTCCATTATCAGATCCATGTGGTAACGATTCAGAGTACAATAATGTCCAGTGCGCTTGCGCTGGCGTAACTCAATCAATGTGAGGACTCCACTTCGTCCGGGCGCATGCGCCTAGGGGACGATGCAGTGTCTCTGCCAGTACTACCAATGGAGCTCACTATATGCGAGCCGCCAACTGCGCATGTCTATGCGGGGCAAAACATCCTTTTGCTGGTAGTCATAATAACTGGATAAACAAATAGACAAACCAGGGAAAAATGGAAAATAGCGCTAGGCAAACAGCACGCTGTACTTTCCACATCTTATTGTCCTTTCAGTGAGATCAAGGGTGTCTACAGGGGAAGCGCTAAATCCCCAGCGGTAACTGAGGGTCAAACCTCCACCATTGCGGAATCGGGCATGGGGGCATGATCACTGTCCCCGGTCTGAATCCACTACACGCCAAAATACCAAAGAGAAGGCCAAATTGTGGACAGGCCACGTTCACAGAAAACAATTGGTCCAAGAATTTCCAAGGATGTGGTAAGTTTGTATACTTCAATTTCCCACACTAAAGGCATTGAGGCAGTTAAGGACTGCAGAATGCAAAGAATTTTTGATCTCATTATAATGGTAGTACTCACTTGTAATTATTTTTTGTTCCAGGATGATTTTTATGTTCAGTTACGTAGGACCACAATGTGGTCCAACGTGGTGCCAAATTACGCAAACATTTTTATCTCACACATGGAGGAGAGACACGTCTATGTGAGCCACCACTTCAGACATGTTCTGGGGTGGTGGTGGTACATAGATGATGTCTTTCTGCTTTAGACAGGCACTGAACCAGAACTACATAGCTTTGGTATCTTTCTTAAAAATATAGATTCTGAAGTCAAGTTCACATTGGTGTCCTCCGACTATGAGATCCAATTTTGGATGTAACAGTGAGGAAAGTTGGTGATCAACTCAGCACTGACTTATATGTGAAAGCAACAGACAAAAAAACATTGCTTAGGTATGACAGTAACCACTCAAAATCTATGCTGAGATCTTTACCCTTTAGCCTGCTGCTTAGGGTGAAAAGAAGTGTAAAAAATGATGGAGACTTGGAAGGAAGATTAATTAATATGGGGGCTAAGTTTATTAAGAGAGGATACCCTAGAAAACTTGTGAGATCACATACTGATAAGGTTCAATCCTTCTCTAGAGAATCTCTTTTAAAAGGGGAGAAGGTTCGCACACCTAAGACAAACCGTATTCTATTTATCTCTCATAATACATGTCTGAGCACTAAGATTGGCGACATTCTGAGGAAACATTGGCCTATTTTAGGCAGCAATTTCAGACATATACCAGAGTTTCACATTCCCCCACTTATGTACTTTCGTTGTACTCAAAATCTTAGGGACCGGTTGGTCCGTACTGATGTAGGCACTACAAAACTAATATCTGGGCCCTAGTAGAGACCCTCGGGAGGTAAACCTCACTGTTCAACCGGTCAGAAGACCGAAAATCCCTGTAGGGGTGCTAATTAGTACAACTTTAAAAGCATACATTTTATTGAGTCAATATTAAAATATTAGAATGGTCTATAATAATCCATAACCCGACATTACTAAAACTCTCAAGTACTGCGCTAGTTTCTAAGCTTCCTATTCCTCTGATCCCCTCAGCAATGTTGCGACAGGGGCGTGATTTATCGTAGAAAGAATACTTACCCTTCTCTTTTGCAGATTAAATACCCTTTGTGATTGTTTACTATGCAACGTGACACCCGTGACATCTCCCATAGAGGTCGGACAGGTGGAGCGCACACTGAGGACGTGATGCTTGCGTAGTCACTGTGCGCATAGAGGTGAGGCGGGTGGAGCGCATCCTGATGATGCGATGGTCACGCAACTATTATGTACATCCGGACACACTGTGTTGATGTCACATCCCCCCTTTTGCTACGGCCAATGGTGAAAGGGACCATCAGAAAATATTGGGTGTGGCTTAGTTAATAAAACTCGGCTCTCCGCAGCGCGCCGACGCTAATACCCCGAATCCCTGACGAAGCCGCATCGCGGCGAAACATGTCGGGTGGGGAGTAGTGTTAGGCGCAATTGATTTTAGGCAGGTCACTGGCGCTTTGTTTCTGAACATATAGAAACATGTTAATGACCAAACCCGCAATGTATGGGGATGTATGAGGAAGTGTGATTACGTGTAAGCCCAGCAGGCAATAAATATGCAGTGAGAAGCAATGCATGCATGAATTGAGTACCCTGGAGATATAATTATACAAACTTTTATTTTTATGGATTATTAAAATAGATGTTAGGTCATATACCATTCCATACTCTCCT
Source organism: Bufo bufo (assembly GCF_905171765.1). NCBI lineage: Eukaryota > Metazoa > Chordata > Amphibia > Anura > Bufonidae > Bufo > Bufo bufo. The sequence goes on along the minus strand of NC_053391.1, from coordinate 367,356,953 downwards.
GTAGGGACATACCTCCATTCAGGACATCGCAAACTGCACACATAAGGAGAAGTTAATCACGTCCCTGTCGCAACATTGCTGAGGGGATCAGAGGAATAGGAAGCTTAGAAACTAGCGCAGTACTTGAGAGTTTTAGTAATGTGGGGTTATGGATTATTATAGACCATTGTAATATTTTAATATTGACTCAATAAAATTTATGCTTTTAAAGTTGTACTAAGTAGCACCCCTACAGGGATTTTCGGTCTTCTGACCGGTTGAACAGTGAGGCACTACAAAACGTACATTTCGCTCTTATTTTGGTTCAACCAGAACAGGATGTTATCCATGTCATAATGAGGGGTTCTTCATTCACACACCCCGATACTGGAGTTAATTTTAAGATCAGATATTACCTAATTTGTGATTCAAAGTATGTAGTATACCTACTTGAATGCCCCTGTCATCTCCTCTAAGTAGGTGAGACGACATGGGACGTTAAAACCAGTCTCAATCAGCATAGGTATACCATTCAGGAGAAGAAACTTGATTTACCCATGTCCAAACATTTTACAGAAGCAAAACACAGTGAAAAGGATCTTTGTTTTCGAATAATAGACCATGTTGCAATGCCTACAGGGAGTGCAGAATTATTTGGCAAGTTGTATTTTTGAGGATTAATTTTATTATTGAACAACAACCATGTTCTCAATGAACCCAAAAAACTCATTAATATCAAAGCTGAATATTTTTGGAAGTAGTTTTTAGTTTGTTTTTAGTTTTAGCTATTTTAGGGGGATATCTGTGTGTGCAGGTGACTATTACTGTGCATAATTATTAGGCAACTTAACAAAAAACAAATATATACCCATTTCAATTATTTATTTTTACCAGTGAAACCAATATAACATCTCAACATTCACAAATATACATTTCTGACATTCAAAAACAAAACAAAAACAAATCAGTGACCAATATAGCCACCTTTCTTTGCAAGGACACTCAAAAGCCTGCCCTCCATGGATTCTGTCAGTGTTTTGATCTGTTCACCATCAACATTGCGTGCAGCAGCAACCACAGCCTCCCAGACACTGTTCAGAGAGGTGTACTGTTTTCCCTCCTTGTAAATCTCACATTTGATGATGGACCACAGGTTGTCAATGGTGTTCAGATCAGGTGAACAAGGAGGCCATGTCATTAGATTTTCTTCTTTTATACCCTTTCTTGCCAGCCACGCTGTGGAGTACTTGGACGCGTGTGATGGAGCATTGTCCTGCATGAAAATCATGTTTTTCTTGAAGGATGCAGACTTCTTCCTGTACCACTGCTTGAAGAAGGTGTCTTCCAGAAACTGGCAGTAGGACTGGGAGTTGAGCTTGACTCCATCCTCAACCCGAAAAGGCCCCACAAGCTCATCTTTGATGATACCAGCCCAAACCAGTACTCCACCTCCACCTTGCTGGCGTCTGAGTCGGACTGGAGCTCTCTGCCCTTTACCAATCCAGCCACGGGCCCATCCATCTGGCCCATCAAGACTCACTCTCATTTCATCAGTCCATAAAACCTTAGAAAAATCAGTCTTGAGATATTTCTTGGCCCAGTCTTGACGTTTCATCTTGTGTGTCTTGTTCAGTGGTGGTCGTCTTTCAGCCTTTCTTACCTTGGCCATGTCTCTGAGTATTGCACACCTTGTGCTTTTGGGCACTCCAGTGATGTTGCAGCTCTGAAATATGGCCAAACTGGTGGCAAGTGGCATCTTGGCAGCTGCACGCTTGACTTTTCTCAGTTCATGGGCAGTTATTTTGCGCCTTGGTTTTTCCACACGCTTCTTGCGACCCTGTTAACTATTTTGAATGAAACGCTTGATTGTTCGATGATCACGCTTCAGAAGCTTTGCAATTTTAAGAGTGCTGCATCCCTCTGCAAGATATATCTCACTATTTTTGACTTTTCTGAGCCTGTCAAGTCCTTCTTTTGACCCATTTTGCCAAAGGAAAGGAAGTTGCCTAATAATTATGCACACCTAATATAGGGTGTTGATGTCATTAGACCACACCCCTTCTCATTACAGAGATGCACATCACCTAATATGCTTAATTGGTAGTAGGCTTTCGAGCCTATACAGCTTGGAGTAAGACAACATGCATAAAGAGGATGATGTGGTCAAAATACTCATTTGCCTAATAATTCTGCACTCCCTGTAGACGTGGTGGGGATAGATTAGCAATTCTCAAATAGCGAGAACTTTATTGGATTTACCATTTTCAAACACTGAAACCAAAAGGTATAAATGTAGCTTTTAGGGTGATATGACCCCCAGTGTTCCAGCTGGTGCCCCTATCTTTCCTGTACTGTAAGAATAAGACCAGTGAAGATGAAGAAAGTCACGGCACTCCAAGGCTAGTTCAATGTTCTTTAATCCACCAAATTACTGTAAGAATAAGACCAGCGCTCTACAAACATTTTTTTTAAATTTTTCCTTGTATATGTTTATACCTTAGGAAATTATGAAGATCACAATGAAAAAACCCAACATGAAGTCCCCGTGTGGTTTTTCTCCTTTATTATTATTTTAGTGTCCATTGTTTGTCTGTCTAAATTACTGCGCATAGATTGTAGACCAAAATTTAGAAGATATTGCTTTTCCTTTATAATAAATGTCCTTGATTGCCTGTATCCTAGTCAAGAGTTGGGAGCCACTTAATTGTGCCACTCAGCTCTTGACTGAGTTCTGGAGGCGAGATCCCTCGCTTTTTGCTGGGGTTCTGTCCTCCTTGGGAATCCTTGGACAGATTGTTCTGTGTGAACGTGGCCTGTCCACAATTTGGCCTTCTCTTTGGGATTTTGGGGTGTAGTGGATTGGGACCAGGGACATTGATCATGCCCCCGTGCCCGATCCCGCAATGGTGGAGGTGCGACCCTCAGTTACCGCTGGGGATTTAGCGCTTCCCCTGTAGACATACTTGACCTCACTGAAGAGACAATATGATGTGGAAGGTACATCGTGCTGTTTGCCTAGCGCTATTTTCCATTTTTCCCTGGTTTGTCTATTTGTTTATCCAGTTACTATGACTACCAGCAAAAGGATGTTTTGCCCCGCATAGACATGCGCAGTTGGCGGCTCGCATATAGTGAGCTCCATTGCTAGTACTGGCAGAGACACTGCATCGTCCCCTAGGCGCATGCGCACGGATGATGTGGAGTCCTCATATTGATTGAGTTGCGCCAGCGCAAGCGCACTGGACATTATTGTACGTTGAATCGTTACCACATGGATCTGATAATGGAGGGTGAGCGTCTCACGAAGTTGATTACCCAGATGTATTCTATTTTTCACACGTGCACTTTATTGTTTTTTTATGGGACACAATCATGGATTTTTTAAGGATTACATATTAATCATTGATATATATGCGATTTATCACACACTTGTCTATCACACATACCGGAGATTCAAGTATAAAATGTATTTTAATGAGAATTATTACTATATTTACACGTTTATAATCATGTTTATTTGTTGATTGACATCATCAATTTCTAATCATGTACACTTTGGCACTTACCTATATATACACCTGCTTGGAGCACTGTTATCACTGCTTGACAAAGGCTCCATTGAGATGAGCTGAAACGTTGCATTGGGTGTAATAAAGGATCCAATTTCCTTAACTAAGACCGGAGTGCTGCCTTGTTTCAATTTTTGATTACTGTCTGTCTATCTATCATATATTATATACTGTAGATTCATTACACAGAGAGTGATCTATTTCAAGCATTTATTTCTTTTAATGTTGATGATTATGGCTTACAGCTAATGAAAACGAGTTAGAATAAAGAGTCAGTATCTCAGAAAATTACAATATTGTGAAACAGTTTATTATTGTAGACTCATGGTGTCACACTGTAATCAGCCAATCAAAACACCTGCAAATATTTCCCAAGCCTTTAAATTGTCCTCAGTCTGGTTCAGTAAGCTACACAATCATGGGGAAGACTTGACAGTTGTCCAGAAGACAGTCAATGACACCCTTCACAAGGAGGGTAAGCCACATAAAGTAATTGCTAAAGAAGCTGGCTGTTCACAGAATGCTGTATCCAAGCATGTTAATGGAAAGTTGAGTGTAAGGGAAAAGTGTGGTAGAAAAAGCTGCACAAGCAACAGGGCTAATCATAGCCTTGAAAGGACTGTAAAGAAAAGGTCATTAAGAATTTTGGGGAGAATCACAAGGAGTGGACTGCGATTGGAGTCAGTGCTTCAAGAGCCACCACAAATACAGATGTATCAAGGACATCGGCTACAACTGTCACATTCCTTGTGTCAAGCACTCATGACCCAGACACAACGTCAGAAGTGTCTTACCTGGGCTATGGAGAAAAAGGACTAGACTGTTGCTCAGTGGTCCAAAGTCCTGTTTTCAGATGTAAATTTTGCATTTGATTTGGAAATCAAAGCCCCAGAGTATAGAGAAAGAGTGGAGTGCTTGAGGTCCACAGTGTGAAGTTTCAACAATCAGTGATGGTTTGGGGAGCCATGTCATCTTTTGGTGTTGGTCCACTGTGTTATATCAAGTCCAAAATCAGCGCAGCCATCTACCATAAAATTTTAGAGCACTTTATGCTTTACTCTACTGACAAGCTTTATGGAGATGCTGATTTCATTTTCCAGCAGGACTTGGCACTTGCCCACATTTCCAAAAGTACCAATACCTGGTTTAAGTGCTAGACTGGCCAGCAAACTAGCTTGACCTAAACCCCGTAGAGAATCTATGGGATATTGTCAAGAAGAAGATGAGAGCATCAGACCCAACAATGCAGACCAGCAGAAGGCAGCTATCAAAGCAACATGGGCTTTCATAACACCTCAGCAGTGCCACAGGCTGCTTGCCTCCATGCCACACCCCAATGATGCAATAATTAATGCAAAAGGAGCCCTCACCAAGTATTGAGTGCATATACTGTACATACTTTTCAGTAGGCCAACATTTCTGTATTAAAAATCATTTTTAATCACCATGGTAAAAGATCATGTGACGTACCATGTGATGACCGGAGTGACGTCATCCCAGGTCCTTGAACTATAGTTAATGCTCACCACAGGTCCTATACAGTAAAAGAGACAGACGGAGATGCCGGCTACGCGAGCAAGTGGATTAAGGTGAGTTAAATTATTATAATTTTTTTTTAACCCCTCCAGTGCTGTTTTACTATGCATTCTGTATTCAGAATGCTATTATTTTCCCTTATAACCATGTTATAAGGAAAAATAATAATGATCGGGTCTCCATCCCGATCGTCTCCTAGCAAACGTGCGCGAAAATCGCACCGCATCCGCACTTGCTTGCGGATGCTTGCGATTTTCACGCAACCCCATTCATTTCTATGGGGCCTGCGTTACGTAAAAAACGCACAAAGAGGAGCATGCTGCGATTTTCACGCAACGGAAAAGTGATGCGTGAAAATCACCGCTCGTGTGCACAGCCCAATAGAAATGAATGGGTCGGTATTCAGTGCGGGTGCAATGCGTTCACCTCCCGCATCGCATCCGCGCGGAATACTCGCTCGTGTGAAAGGGGCCTAAGTGTACCCATTGCGTCACGTGACATGACGCAAGGGAAGCAGGAACCAGCAATTGTCTGCAGCAGCATCAAAGCAGAAGCTTACATCATGGGAGTGCTGCGGAGCAGCTGAGGCTGGAGAGAGAAGGAGCGGGGAGCCAGTGTTGGGAAGCAGGTAAGTATGCTTCCCTACCCAAGTCTGCCCAAGAGTGGGTGCCAAAAACCCCCAAAGGTGCACAACCCCTTTAAAGTTACATACTTTTATACTAAAGGGGTTGTCTCACAAATGTATTTTTCTTTAAAAGATTATGGTGTAAAATAATAAAAATAAGTCATGGTCACCTTACTGATCTCCTGTATGTTAGTTGTACTGTATATATTTTATAATTATTAATAATGAACATATGTATAAAAATATGTGTAAGGCTATTGTTATATCAGTTATGTTTATTTGATTTGTATTTGATTGGGAACTAAAGTGTCTAACAAACACAAAATTTCTTTTATTTCAGCTGGAAGAACTGAGCAACTCTATGTATCCTTTTCAGTATGTTTAAAGGGAGTGTTTTAGACCGCTCAGATCGTGTTATAGAACGTTTGCCCTCCATTAAAATAGTACGTCTCTAGTGTCTGTCCCACATAGAGAGCCTGAAAAAAGTACAGTACAGGTAACCGCTCCCCTTGCAGTCCTCTGGCCCGCCCTTTTGGTCAGTCCTCAAGCGCCAGTGTTAAGATCAGTGCCTCTGCCTATAGTGGGCAGAGCAGTGCACATGTGCGGGCTCCTAAGTGGCTGGCGCTCATGCCAGATCTCCAAGCCAGAGGAGGAGGACGAAGTAGGAGAGGAGGAGAGGACCGCAAGGGGAGAGATTATCTGGGCACATAGCTGAGCATCCTGGGCACTTGCAGCCGTAACTTCACCCCTGGGCACTTACAACAGCTAATTTGCATATCTTTACAAAGTACTTTTTTTAGGATCTCTGCATGGGACAGACACAAGAGAGGAACTCAGAGTAGGAGACAGACTCCCTTTAAAGGGAATGTATCACCCATATTTTTTCACTAATTAAAACCAGATAGTGACACATGGTTTTTTCTAATCTATTTTTTTTTTCTAACTGCAGATTTTTTTTATTCTGTTTTCTGTACACAATGCATTACAGCATCTATTTGGAGATATTTATTGAATTCTACGGGAGAGTGTTCTAGACATGCTCTGTGACCTGTGAAGGTTTATTTAGCATGGAGGGTTAGAAGATGTAATGTTAACATTACCAACTGTGAAATGTGGAGACTATCTAAACTGCAGGATTTTAGGATTCTTTTAAAATTTTAGTGACATGGACAATTAAAAAAAAAAAACACCTAAAATTCTTTAAAAAATGTTTAAAGGGGTGTCCAAGTTAAATAAAAAAAACTCCCCTGTTAATGTACTGTTCTAACAAAAGAATCTATACTCTATACCTTTTTTCCCCTGCTTTTTCCTGCACTGCTGCCTTCCCACTAGTGTTTGATTTTCTGGCTGCGGCATGCGCCCGGCTCCTCCCTGCCAGTGGCATCATTTTCCAGGCTGCAGAGGTGATATTCCATGCTCAGCAATGATGTCCCATGTACTGCTGAGGCCACAGATTGGCTGCACAGTGACCTATGTCTCCTCTGCAGCCAGGAAGATGATGCCAGTGGCAGGGAGGACCCGAGCGCATGCTGAAAGAAGCATAGGAGAGAAGGGGTGAGCATAGATTCTTTTGTTATTTTAGCACATAGGGCTGCCTGAGTTTTGAAAATGCACGATTCTGTTTATAGGGTATCAGCCACCAGACAGGGTCTCAGATAAGATAAGGTATTTCTAGAATGCTATGGATATGTCATAAATGTTAGTCATCAGAGTGTGATCAAGTAGAAACAGTAAAGGAGAAGACATCACTACTTGTGATAAATCACAGGTACTTTTTATTGTCATTGGAACTGTAAGATGGTCAGACAAAAACATGAAGTTTGGCTCCAGGGTACTCATTGTTTTCTACCTTCCCATTCTGCTTTAGTGAAATACATAAAAACTTGCCAATAAAGAAATGTATGGGACATAAGAAATACCAAAAAAGATGGCTGTTATGGTGGTCTTCCCATAAAATTGAGCAGTTGGAGTAATAATTGGAACCTCTATAGGGATAAAATGTCATGGTCCCTTCTGTGAGAGAGGTGAGAAGATCGGATAGACTTGCTGCACGTGAGGCTATCTGACAGGTCTCTCTGTTTTCCTCTATGTATGTTGTTGTTTGGCAGGATCTCATCTCTCCTCAGGCGCCGCTCGTTATCAGTGATGAGGCTCTATTTAGATCCGCCTCACACTGCTGACCATGCGGTTCATAGTTTCTGCTTGAAGTTGCTAGTGCTGGTTTGTCTTGGATCTCCTGCTTCTCCATACATCTCTAAGCTAAGTACTTGTTGCCTTCGCTGTTTCTTATTATCTGGTGTGTGTTGTTTCTAGGCCTCAGGGAGACGCAGGCTCCTTCATTCTGGAAGGAACTAGCTGTCTCATCCCCTGCTACCTATCCTAGGGCTCGTCAGTTTTAGCAGGGCTTTAGGTATCCGGTGTATGAGTATTTCCACCATCAGGATCTGCTCATACTGGCAGGAGTTAGGGAAAGGCCTAGGGATTACTAGGAGGTCACCATCCCTCTTCCTTAGCTTTTGAGGCCTAGCTTGTTGTCTATTCGTTGTGGTGTGTGTAACAGATCTCCTGGCACCCCGACTGGGTACCTCCATTGATGGATGCTCCTAGTGCTTCCTAAGGGCTCCAAGCACTCCACTTGACATCGTAACCACCACAGACCCCACGAACTACCGCAGCTTGGTTGGGGTCTCGCCGTCCTCCACCCACGCTGGATCCAAGACCGGGCTTCAGCTTCCAGTGGGTGAACCTCTCCTAAATCCAAAGAGCAGGAACCAGGAACAAACTCTTACAAGAGCTTATACTCAGGGGAGTATTGTGATATAGCAATCCCCAAGAGTGTAGTTATCCCATCCCCCAAACATGAGCCAAGACTTCGTGAAGGGGTAAAGCAGGTCTGGAGAATAAGTGTGTGTGTGTGTGGGGGGGGGATGACGACGTTGGTATCGCCTCGTGTCTTGGTGCTCGTCCGCTAGTTTGGCTGCGTCGTGTAGGGTACGGGGCTATCGATCCCTTACCCAGTCTTGTACCTCTGGTGCCAGCCCCTTGAAGAATTGTTCTAGGAGGACCAGTTGTAGTAGGTCCTCCAGGGTAGTGGCTTGGGTCGCTTGTATCCACCCCATGGCAGCTCTGTGTAAGCAGTGAGCCCATTCTGCATGAAAATCCTTTTCCTGCTTTTTAAGTTCCCGGAAACTACGTCTGCATGCATCGGGGGTAATGGCATAATGAGCTAGAATGGCCTGTTTCACCTTCTGGTAGTCTCTGCTATCCTCATCCGGAACTGCGCGGTATGCCTCTGCTGCGCAGCCAGATAATCTACCGGCGAGCAGGAGTACCAGGTCTGCGGGGATGATATCATGCAGCTGGCACAATCTTTCAAAGTCCTGTAGATATCCGTCAATGTCATCCTCTGTATCAGCATAATTTTTAAATGCTTGATAGGGAATCTTAATTTTTCCCTGGGTAATGCTGGATGGTGCTGGTGACCCCTCTCTGGATTCGCGGCCTGTTTTGTAGCTGCCTGGCCATGATATACTCCTGTACATCTGCCATTAATCTTTCCAATGTCTCCGTGGGTGGTGTTTCTGGGTAAAACTCTAATCTGGTTCTGAGTTCTTTTTGGAACTCGGTTTCTTCCCTCTGTGGTGGAGGTGCCGTATTATTTGCTCGGTCTCCCTCCATGAGTTCGGCAATATGGGTAGCTTTCATTTTATTGCTAGCTATTTTACCCTTTGCTTCCAACAGTTCTTTTAGTGTAGCTCGATTCAGTGCGGCATAGTTCATCTCCATTCACCGTCCATTCGTATAGCCGAACATATTCCCAAACTCCGGTTTTTATACGAATGGCTGTTTCAACGAACCGCTGTTTTGCTGTGAGGTTTGAATCCCGTCGCTTGCCACCAATTGTAGCAGAGTAATAGTATAATCCACGGTATCTCCGCTGGTAGTCTTATCCCGCATACACGATACAGGTAGCGTAAGTATAATCCCTTTTTCCCAAGAACTGGCCGACACACAGTTTGGGAGTCAACAACAACTCTTTTAGGGTCCATTCACACATCCGTGTGTGTTTTGCGGATCTACGGATCCGCAAAACATGGACATCAGCAATGTGTGTTCCGCATTTTGCGGACCGCACATCGCCGGCACTAATAGAATATGCCTATTCTTGTCTGCAATTGCGGACCAAGAATAGGGCATGTTCTATTCTTTTCGGGAACGGAAATGCAGACCCGGAAGTGCGGGTCCGCATTTCTGGATCCGGTCCGCACATTGTGCGGCCCCATAGAAATGAATGGGTCAGCAATTCCGTTCCGCAAAATGAGGAACAGAATTGCGGATGTGTGAATGGACCCTTATTGTAATGTAACAATTTATATACAAGTCCCCATGCAAGGGGTTTCCATAATGGCATTCCAGGGGTTTTCCCCTGGTGGACTCTGTGGAAAACTTAACCTGCAATGCTATTCCCTTATGGTTCTTTACTTGTAAGACAAAAAGTAATCAATGACCTGCTTAGCATTTGTCTGGTTGTTCAGTAGAAACACAATGGCTACAATGTCAATTGGGTTATCCCTCAGGCTGAGGCGATGTGTGGCCTGTAAGCAGTTTGTGATTAGAGAATGTATAATTTTCTGGGGGTATTGTTCCATAGAACACAATGGATACAATGTTAATGGGGTTATCTCCCAGGCTGAGGGGAGGGGATGTGTGGCATACACATCTGTTCGTGAAACTAGCATATGAATGCCCTCAGTCTTGTAGAGTGTAAAATTAACACATGAACCCAGTCTTTGATATACTGAAGTGGCTAGGTTTGCCACAGTGTGTATTTGGTGTTTTCCCTTTCCCTTAGGTCTCATGCACACGACCGTGGTGTGTTTTGCAGTCCGCAAACCGTGTATCCGCAAAACACGGATGGCGTCCGTGGGTGTTCCGCAATTTGCGGAACGGCACAGACCGCCTTCAATATAAATGCCTATTCTTGTCCGTAAAGCGCGGACAAGAATAGGACATGTTATTTTTTTTTTGCGGGGCCGCGGAACGGAGCCACGGATGCGGACAGCATACGGAGTGCTGTCCGCATCTTTTGCGGCCCCATTGAAGTGAATGGGTCCGCATCCGAGCTGCCAAAACGGCGGCTTGGATGCGGACCCAAACAACGGCCGTGTGCATGAGGCCTTAACCTGTGACATAAAATGATCTACACTGCCTGACGTTTTTGTGCTTCTGATATTTTCATACATCATGGAAAAGGTCAGGAGATTATAGAATCTGATTTATATACAGTGGGAACAGGAGCTCCAACGTGTATGTCTGTGACAAGACAGTGTGAAGCTGCAAGAAGCAATGTCCTGTGCTTGTCGCTAATAAACAAAATACCCTTTAGATCCCAGATCATATATGGTTGTAATGGCAGGGAAATTTTACCCCAAAGAAGAACTGCTCTTTTACTGAGCTGGCATCTTACAATGCTCCTGGAGATTCTAAAGCAATAACAGTCAAGTGCATAAACTATGAAAGAATGATAGCGCCATCTAGTGTTCATCTTGCAGACTTTCAGCTATTACATTCCTTAAATATAACTGTAAAGAAACACTTTATGACAGCATATACATTACTTCATCCATCTTCCTTATTTCTAAATACACAAAGAAGCTGCAAGGCAGACAGAGAAGATTAAGGAATTAACTCTGCTTCATTTTGCCTTTACATTTTACAACACAATGGCCTCCCTTTTCCCATTTTGTTAATGAGAAGACACCTCTAATTAAAAAGCAAAGTGATAGTATATATTTTAACCCCTTAAGGACTCGGCCCTATTTCATCTTCTGGACTTGGCCATTTTTTGCAAATCTGACCAGTGTCACTTTAAGTGCTGATAACTTTAAAATGCTTTGACTTATCCAGGCCATTCTGAGATTGTTTTTTCGTCACATATTGTACTTCATGATACTGGTAAAATGAAGTAAAAAAAATTCATTTTTATTTATAAAAAAATACCAAATTTACCAAAAATGTGTAAAAAATGGCAAATTTCCAAGTTTCAATTTCTCTACTCCTATAATACATAGTAATACCTCCAAAAATTGTTATTACATTACATTCCCCATATGTCTACTTCATGTTTGGATCATTTTGGGAATGATATTTTATTTTTTGGGGATGTTACAAGGCTTAGAAGTTTAGAAGCAAATCTTGAAATGTTGCAGAAATTTTCAAAAACCCCATTTTTAGGGACCAGTTCAGGTCTGAAGTCACTTTGCGAGGCTTACATAATAGAAACCACCCAAAAATGACCCCATTCTATAAACTACACCCCTCAAGGTATTCAAAACTGATTTGACAAACTTTGTTAACCCTTTAGGTGTTCCACAAGAATTAATGGAAAATATAGATACAATTTCAAAATTTCCCTTTTTTGGCAGATTTTCCATTTTAATAATTTTTTTCCAGTTACAAAGCAAGGGATAACAGCCAAACCAAACTCAATATTTATGGCCCTGATTCTGTAGTTTACATAAACACCCCATATGTGGTTGTAAACTACTGTACGGGCACACGGAAGGGCGCAGAAGGAAAGGAATGCCATACGGTTTTTTGGAAAGCAGATTTTGCTGGACTGTTTTTTTTGACACCATGTCCCATTTGAAGCCCCCCTGATGCACCCCTAGAGTAGAAACTCCATAAAAGGGACCCCATCTAAGAAACTACACCCCTCAAGGTATTCAACACTGATTTTACAAACGTCGTTAACCCTTTAGGTGTTCCACAAGAATTAACGGAAAAGAGATACAATTTCAAAATTTCACTTTTTTTTTGCAGATTTTACATTTTAATATTTTTTTTACTTTTACAAAGCAAGGGTTAACAGCCAAACAAAACTCAATATTTATGGCCCTGATTCTGTAGTTTACAGAAACACCCCATATGTGGTCGTAAACTGTTGTACGGGCACACGGCAGGGCGCAGAAGGAAAGGAATGCCATACAGTTTTTGGAAGGCAGATTTTGCTGGACTGTTTTTTTTTTTGACACCATGTCCCATTTGAAGCCCCCCTGATGCAACCCTAGAGTATAAACTCCATAAAAGTGACCCAATCTAAGAAACTACACCCCTCAAGGTATTCAAAACAGATTTTACAAACGTCGTTAACCCTTTAGGTGTTCCACAAGAGTTATTGGCAAATGGAGATGAAGTTTCAGAATTTAAATTTTTTGGCAAATTTTCAATTTTAATCCATTTTTCCCAGTAACAAAGCAAGGGTTAACAGCCAAACAAAACTCAATATTTATGGCCCTGATTCTGTAGTTTACAGAAACACCCCATATGTGGTCGTAAACTGTTGTACGGGCACACGGCAGGGCGCAGAAGGAAAGGAATGCCATATGGTTTCTGGAAGGCAGATTTTGCTAGACTGTTTTTTTTTTACACCATGTCCCATTTGAAGCCCCCCTGATGCACCCCTAGAGTAGAAACTCCAAAAAAGTGGCCCCATTTTAGAAACTACGGGATAGGGTGGCAGTATTGTTGGTACTAGTTTAGGGTACATATGATTTTTGGTTGCTCTATATTACACTTTTTATGAGGCAAGATAACAAGAAATAGCTGTTTTGGCACCGTTTTTATTTTTTGTTATTTACAACATTCATCTGGCAGGTTAGATCATGTGATATTTTTATAGACCAGGTTGTCACGGATGCAGCGATACCTAATATGTATACTTTTTTTCTATTTATGTAAGTTTTACACAATGATTTCATTTTTTGAGCAAAAAAAATAATGTTTTAGTGTTTCCATAGTCTGAGAGCCATAATTTTTTCAGTTTTTGGGCGATTACCTTGGGTAGGGTATGATTTTTGCGGGATGAGATGACGGTTTTATTGGCACTATTTTAGGGTGCGTGTGACTTTTTGATCGCTTGCTATTACACTTTTTGTGATGTAAGGTGACAAATAATGGTTTATTTAGCACAGTTTTTATCTTAATTTTTTACGGTGTTCATCTGAGGGGTTAGGTCATGTGATATTTTTATAGAGCCGGTCAATACGGATGCGGCGATACCTAATATGTATACTTTTTTTTTATTTATGTAAGTTTTACACAATGATTTCATTTTTGAAGCAAAAATAATTATGTTTTAGTGTCTCCATATTCTGAGAGCCATAGTTTTTTCAGTTTTTGGGCGATTATCTTAGATAGGGTCTCATTTTTTGCGGGATGAGATGACCGTTTGATTGGCACTATTTTAGGGTACATATGACTTTTTGATCGCTTGCTATTACACTTTTTGTGATGTAAGGTGACAAAAAATGGTTTATTTAGCACCGTTTTTATTTTTTATTTTTTACGGTGTTCATCTGAGGGGTTAGCTCATGTGATATTTTTATAGAGCCGGTCGATACGAACGCGGCGATACCAAATATGTATACTTTTTTTTATTTATGTAAGTTTTACACAATAACAGCTTTTTTAAAACAAAAAAAATTGATGTTTTAGTGTCTCCATATTCGGAGCCATAGTTGTTTTTTTTTTGGGCGATTGTCTCAGGTAGGGGCTCATTTTTTGCGGGATGAGGTGACGATTAGATTGGTACTATTTTTGTGGGCAAACGCCTTTTTGATCGCTTGCTGTTGTACTTTTTGTGATGTAAGGTGACAAAAAAATGGTTTATTTAGCACAGTTTTTATTTTTTATTTTTTACGGTGTTCATCTGAGGGGTTAAGTCATGTGATATGTTTATAGAGCCGGTCGATACGAACGCGGCGATACCTAAGAAATACCTGTAAACTTTTCTCCCCCCCCCCCCTATTTTTTACCATTTTTTTTTAAACCTTATTTGGGGAAAATTTAGTTTTTGTTTATTTTTACTTGAAACTTAATTTTTGGGGGGGGGGAAACTTTATTTTTTCAACTATTTTTTCACTTTATTTTTTCAACTATTTTTTCACTTTATTTTATTTATTTTTTATTTTGTCCCACTTTGGGACTTGAACTTTTGGGGGTCTAATCCTTTACAATGCATTCCAATACTTCTGTATTGTAATGCATTGGCTGTATGAGTAATACAGTGAGAATTACTCATACAGCTTCGGGACTGTGAGATCCAGGGGGCTGTACATGTGCACTTGGCCAGAAGCTACAGGTCCCTCCTGAATTCAACGGCATCATCATCCTAATGCACTGTGGTATTTGGGTTTGCCGGGGCATTATTTTGTGCTGTACTGTGGTATTGCTGGCCCCACCTACTTGTGTTGCCCTGCCTTTCAGTTCAAACTCACCTACAACTTGGGGCCACTTTTAGTTTTTTTTTCCAGGGACACTTTAAGTTCCCAATCTGCCATTGGGGAGGTCCCATGTACAAACTGGAGCACTGATGCTAGGTTTACATAGCTCAGCTCACTCATTTTTATTTTTTATTTTTTACAAATATAGTATTAAAGCCCTCGAATTTTTCAAGAATTAGAGGGTTAAAAGGATTGTTTCAATAATATAAATGTATCCCGCCCAACAGATATCACTTTTCCCAAATACTGCCATTTATCCAAACTGCCTTTTTCTAAAGTCATTAGCCTACCATTGGCAAATCTATTATCATTTTCAGTTGCTGTAGGTCAGGGATCAGCAACCTCCGAACACGCCAGCTGTTCTGAAACTACAACTCCCAGAATCCTCCTTTCACTTCTGTGGGAGTTACAAGAACAGCAGAGTAAGTTTGCATGCTGAGAGTTGTAGTTTCGCAGCAGCTGGAGTGCCGGAGGTTGCTGATCCCTGCTGTAGGTTATGTCCTGCATTGGAGTCTTGTAATGCAGGAGGTAGGAAAGTGTCAATGGCAAGAACAAGGGGAGTGGTTAGTGTCACATGATCTGCTGATATCAGGACACATCTCACTGTCCTAAGGAATGATGGGACAGCAGACACATGACAAACCAGGAAGCATGGGGATAAGAGAAAACGGCAATTGAGATAACTTAAAAAGAAAAAAAAACCTAAGACCTCATATCAGACCCCCAAGCTCCATCAGCCTTAGGTCAAACTCTCAGACCCCCAAGCTTCACCAGCCTCAGATCAGCCCTCCCATCAGACCATCCAACCTCCATTAACCCCTTAAGGACCCAGAAAAAAACCTCCCAGGCTGTGAGCTCTGCGCTGCGATTGGCCAGCGCTACAGCCTAGGAGAAGGAGACGCCCAGCAGAACAAGGGCAGACTCCGCCTACTATAACCAAGTCCCCGAACATACCGGAGGACATAACGGGAGAACGGAGCGGCGCCCAGGGATAATAGTAAGTGCAGTGAGATCCCTGGGCGCCGCTGTATATGTCATGATACTTAGTTCACAATGTCAGGGTCGGTGAAAGGTCCTCTTTAAAGGGATTCTGTCACCAAGTTTTGGGCTATAGAGCTGCGGACATGCACGGCTAGATCGCCGCTAGCATGTCCGCAATATATCTGTCCTATAGGGCTGTGTGCTTTTAATTTCTTTAAAAAAGGATTTTATAGATATGTAAATGAGTCTTGTATGTGTCCAAGGGGCTGTACGAACCTTCCTGGAGCCCAGCCGTGCCCAGCCACGCCCACCTGTGAAGAAGCCCAGCACCGCCTATGTCCTCCGAATCTCCTCCTTTCATCAACTATAGATTGCCGTAATCTCGCGATGCGGCAATCTATAGTTGATGAAAGGAGGAGATTCGGAGGACATAGGCGGTGCTGGGCTCCTTCACAGGCGGGCGTGGCTGGGCACGGCTGGGCTCCAGGAAGGTTCGTACAGCCCCTTGGACACATACAAGACTCATTTACATATCTATAAAATCCTTTTTTAAAGAAATTAAAAGCACACAGCCCTATAGGACAGATATATTGCGGACATGCTAGCGGCGATCTAGCCGTGCATGTCCGTATCTCTATAGCCCAAAACTTGGTGACAGAATCCCTTTAAGGATCAGGCCATTTTTAGCAAATCTGACATGTGTCACTTTATGTGGTGATAACTTTAAAACTCTTTTACTTATCCAAGTCATTCTGAGACTGTTTTCTTATCACATATTGTACTTCATGACAGTGGTAAAATTGAGTCAAAAAATGTAATTTTTATTTATAAAAAGATACCAAATTTAACAATAAATTTGGAAAAAGTTACAAATTTCCAAATTTCAATTTCTCTACTTTTATAATACAGTAGATAGTAATAACTCCAAAAATAGTTATTACTTTACATTCCCCATATTTCTACTTCATGTTTGGATCATTTTGTGAATGCCAATTTATTTTTTGGGGACGTTAGAAGGCTTAGAAGTTTAGAAGCAAATCTAGAAATTTTTCTGAAACTTTCCAAAACCCACTTTTTAATGACCAGTTTAGGTCTGAAGTCACTTTGTGAGGCTTAGGCCTCCTTCACATGACAGTTTTTTGCGTTCCGTATACGGAACCGTTCATTTCAATGGTTCCGCAAAACAAATGGAATGTACTCTGTATGCATTCCATTTCCGTTCCATTGAAAAATAGAACATGTTCTATTATTGCCCACAAATCACGTTCCGTGGCTCCATTCAAGTCAATGGGTCCGCAAACAAAATGTAACAGATACGGAAATGCGTCCGTATGTCTTCCGCATCTGTTCCGTTTTTGCGGAACCATCTATTGAAAATGTTATGCCCAGCCCAATTATTTCTATGTAATTACTGTATACTGTATATGCCATACGGAAAAACGGAACAGAAATGGAAATAAAAAACGGAACAACACATGAAAAACAGACCGCAAAATACAGAAAAAGCCATACGGTCGAATGAAAGAGGCCTTACATAATAGCAACTACCCAAAAATGACCCCATTTTATTTATTTTTTTTAAATATCTTTATTAGTATATAAAAAGAATACACAAGGAAAGAATTTGAGTAAACACTCAATATAGTTAATACCTTTTTTCCTTTTCCCTCTTCCTTTTCCCTTTTCCCCCCAACCCAACCCCCCACCCCCCCACCCCAGCCCTGTGATGCGTCCACCCTCCCCTCCCCCTCCCAACCCCCTCCCAACAGAGAAGAAAGGGGCAGGAGACAGGACGAGAAAAAAAGAAAGGGGAAAAAAAAAGGAGAATTTAATATAAAACATTACAGTCGATCAGATCTTCCAGCCATCCCATATCTTAATTCTCGTCTACATCTCTCTGCCTATAGAGAATCTGTTCATAATTTTTTACCTTATTGACTAAGTTTATCCAGGTGTTTAGCTCTGGAGTATGACGAGCAAACCAGCTCCGGCTGATCAAGATTCTAGCTAACAACAATATCCTCCCTAAGAGAATCTTTTGGTATTTATGGTTGCTTATTGTGGAGAGATCATTCAGCAAGAACAATTGTGGCTCAAAGAGGATTCGCATTTTAAGTTTGTAAATAAGGAAGTTATTAATGCTATTCCAATATTTTCTAAGTTCTGGACAAGTCCAGATCATATGGAGGTAATCCACACAAAAGGTATCACATCTAGGGCACTTAGATGTATCTCTTAGCCCACATTTGTTTAACCATAGAGGGGTAACATATAATCTGTGACAGATACTAAACTGCACTAGAACATGGTTGAAATTTTGAGATAGTGAACCTAGATTAATAAAAATATTCCCCCACCCTTCTAATTGTATATTTGGACAATCCAACTCCCAGGCCCTTTGTCCTGGTGATTGTGTATCACAAAACCGTGCCTTTAGTAATAGTTTGTATATATTTGAAATCTTAATTCTTAGGGGTGTCGTCCCTGTCCAATCATTTAAAAACAGGAACTATCTATATCCAGTATTCATTTATCATTAGAGATGAGCAAACTTCTGTTTTAAGTTCGGCGTCTAAAGTTCGGCTTCCGGTTAGCGGAGGATCCCGATATGGATTCCGAATTCCGTTGTGGTCCGTGGTAGCGGAATCAATAATGGCCGATTATTGATTCCGCTACCACGGACCACAACGGAATTCGGAATCCATATCGGGATCCTCCGCTAACTGGAAGCCGAACTTTAGACGCCGAACTTAAAACAGAAGTTCGCTCATCTCTATTTATCATCCAAACTAGATAGTGCCGACAGCAGCTGCAAACATCTAAAGTCCGTGAACGACTTAATCTCTCTATCCTTGACTACTTGTGAAATGTAGAGAATACTATTCTTTTGCCAAAATGTATCCGTTGCAATACCATCTAGAATCTGTAGATGTGCGTTATGCCAAAGAGGCGTGAATATAAGTGAACCCTTTACCCTCAACCATATTCTAGTAGTAGCCCAGAATTTAGAAAGTAATTTTGTAGTCTCTTTATAACTCCGTTGACTAAACAAAAGTCCAGATTCCAAGAGAGTGAATATATTGTTATGTAAATAAATCCCTACTAGGCTCCTTAACCACTTAAGGACCACAGGTTTATACCCCCCCTAGTGACCAGGCCCTTTTTTACAAATCGGCACTCCACAACTTTAGCGGTTTATTGCTAGGTCATGCAACTTACCACCCAAATTAATTTTACCTCCTTTTCTTCTCACTAATAGAGCTTTCATTTGGTGGTATTTCATTGCTGCTGACATTTTTACTTTTTTTGTTATTAATCGAAATTTACCGATTTTTTTTTGCAAAAAAATGACATTTTTCACTTTCAGTTGTAAAATTTTGCACAAAAAAAAGGACCTCCATATATAAATTTTTCTCTAAATTTAGGCTGGGTTCACACTTGAGCGTTTTACAGCGCGTTCAAACGCGCTGTAAAACGCTCAACACATGAAAACCAATGCTTCCCTATGGCCCTGGTTCTCACTTGAGCGTTTTACAGCGCTGAAAAACGCGCTGTAAAACGCCCTACGCTCAAACAAGTACTTGAGCTTCTTTGGGGCGTTTTGACGCGCGTTTGTGGCCATAGGACATTGCAGTCAATCACACAAACGCGCGTCAAACGCGCGTTTACTATTGCAAAAAACGCTCGTCAAAAACGCGCGTTAAACGCGCATATCAAAGACGCTCAGGTCTGAACCCAGCCTTATTGTTCTACATGTCTTTGATAAAAAAAAAATGTTTTGGTAAAAAAAAAAATGGTTTGGGTAAAAGCTATAGCGTTTACAAACTATGGTACAAAAATGTGAATTTCCGCTTTTTGAAGCAGCTCTGACTTTCTGAGCACCTGTCATGTTTCCTGAGGTTCTACAATGCCCAGACAGTAGAAAACCCCCACAAATGACCCCATTTCGGAAAGTAGACACCCTAAGGTATTCGCTGATAGGCATAGTGAGTTCATAGAACTTTTTATTTTTTGTCACAAGTTAGCGGAAAATGATGATTTTTTTTAAATTTATTTTTTTCTTACAAAGTCTCATATTCCACTAACTTGTGACAAAAAATAGAAACTTCCATGAACTCACTATGCCCATCACGAAATACCTGGGGGTGTCTTCTTTCCAAAATGGGGTCACTTGTGGGGTAGTTATACTGCCCTGGCATTTTAGGGGCCCGAATGCGAGAGAAGTAGTTTGAAATCAAAATCTGTAAAAAAATGGCCGGTGAAAGGTGCTCTTTGGAATGTGGGCCCCTTTGCCCACCTAGGCTGCAATAAAGTGTCACACATGTGGTATTGCCGTACTCAGGAGAAGTTGGGCAATGTGTTTTGGGGTGTCATTTTACATATACCCATGCTGGGTGAGATAAATATCTCGGCAAAAGACAACGTTTCCCATTTTTTTTATACAAAGTTGGCATTTGACCGAGATATTTCTCTCACCCAGCATGGGTATATGTAAAATGACACCCCAAAACACATTGCCCAACTTCTCCTGAGTACGGCGATACCAGATGTGTGACACTTTTTTGCAGCCTAGATGCGAAAAGGGGCCCACATTCCTTTTAGGAGGGCATTTTTAGACATTTGGATCCCAGACTTCTTCTCACGCTTTAGGGCCCCTAAAATGCCAGGGCAGTATAACTACCCCACATGTGACCCCATTTTGGAAAGAAGACACCCCAAGGTATTCAATGAGGGGCATGGCGAGTTCATAGAATATTTTTTTTTTTGCCACAAGTTAGCGGAAATTGTTTTTTTTTTTTTTTTTCTCCCAAAGTCTCCCTTTCCGCTAACTTGGAACAAAAATTTCAATCTTTCATGGACTCAATATGCCCCTCAGCGAATACCTAGGGGTGTCTTCTTTCCGAAATGGGGTCACATGTGGGGTATTTATACTGCCCTGGCATTTTAGGGGCCCTAAAGCGTGAGAAGAAGTCTGGAATATAAATGTCTAAAAATTTTTACGCATTTGGATTCCGTGAGGGGTATGATGAGTTCATGTGAGATTTTATTTTTTGACACAAGTTAGTGGAATATGAGACTTTGTAAGAAAAAATAAAAATAAAAAATTTCCGCTAACTTGGGCCAAAAAAATGTCTGAATGGAGCCTTACAGGGGGGTGATCAATGACAGGGGGGTGATCAGGGAGTCTATATGGGGTGATCACCCCCGTCATTGATCACCCCCCTGTAAGGCTCCATTCAGACGTCCGTATGTTTTTTACGGATCCACGGATACATGGATCGGATCCGCAAAACACATACGGACATCTGAATGGAGCCTTACAGGGGGGGTGATCAATGACAGGGGGGTGATCAATGACAGGGGGGTGATCAGGGAGTCTATATGGGGTGATCACCCCCCTGTCATTGATCACCCCCCTGTAAGGCTCCATTCAGATGTCCGTATGTGTTTTGCGGATCCGATCCATGTATCAGGGGATCCGTAAAAATCATACGGACGTCTGAATGGAGCCTTACAGGGGGGTGATCAATGACAGGGGGGTGATCAATGACAGGGGGGTGATCAGGGAGTCTATATGGGGTGATCACCCCCGTCATTGATCACCCCCCTGTAAGGCTCCATTCAGAAGTCCGTATGTGTTTTGCGGATCCGATTCATGTATCAGTGGATCCGTAAAAATCATACGGACGTCTGAATGAAGCCTTACAGGGGGGTGATCAATGACAGGTGGGTGATCAGGGAGTCTATATGGGGTGATCACCCCCGTCATTGATCACCCCCCTGTAAGGCTCCATTCAGACGTCCGTATGTGTTTTGCGGATCCGATCCATATATCAGTGGATCCGTAAAAATCATACGGACGTCTGAATGGAACCTTACAAGGGGGTGATCAATGACAGGGGGGTGATCAGGGAGTCTATATGGGGTGATCAGGGGTGAATAAGGGGTTAATAAGTGACAGGGGGGGGTGTAGTGTAGTGTGGTGCTTGGTGCTACATATTACTGAGCTACCTGTGTCCTCTGGTGGTCGATCCAAACAAAAGGGACCATCAGAGGACCAGGTAGCAGGTATATTAGCCGCTGTTTCCAAAACAGCGTCTAATATACCTGTTAGGGGTTAAAAAAAATCGCATCTCCAGCCTGCCAGCGAACGATCGCCGCTGGCAGGCTGGAGATCCACTCGCTTACCTTCCGATCCTGTGAACGCGCGCGCCTGTGTGCGCGCGTTCACAGGAAATCTCGGCTCGCGCGAGATGATGCCAATCGGCGTTAGTGTAGCCTAGGAGAGCCGCCGCAATGACGCCTTTCGGCGTTACGTGTGCGGCAAGAGGTTAAAAGTGCACTATTTTTCCATTCATAACACATCAATAACTGAGCGGCAATAAAATAACCTTTGAAGCGAGACTGAAGGGAGGAAGAGACACCATGTCGGGGGACGTGATGACGTGAGTGTAGCGTTGCGCTCTCCCTGGGTTCGGGCTGCGATGCGTCTCCCTTTTTTTTTTTCTTCTAGAAATTGTGTTCTATAATGTCTATCAGAATTCTTGCCTGGAATGTACGGGGCCTGGGGAATAGAAGAAAGAGACAAGCAGTTTTTGATCTGATGCGGATCCATCTCCCAGCAATAGTATGTTTGTTGGAAACGCATCTTACTGGGGAGACCTCCAGGATGGTCGGCAGGGGATGGGCTGCACATACGTATCACTCCACTTTCTCTAGTTATTCTAGGGGAGTTACCGTTTTTATACATAGAACAGTTGATTTCGTGTGCGGGGCATCCTCTGTTGACCAACAAGGGAGATTTGTCTTCCTATACTGCAGGTTGATGGGGAAGACATGTATTTTGGCCTTTGTCTATATTCCACCTCCATTCTATTTCTCAGTCCTCAACTCGTTGTTAACATTTAAGGATAAATGGCCAGAGTGTCCAACACTGATTATTGGAGATTTCAATTGTGTTATCAATCCTGTGTTGGATAGGGTCTCTTCGGGTGTCAAGGAGGAAACTCCTGTACAGGGGTCCCCCTTGGCACGGTTTTGTTCTGAGGCCGGATTTGAAGATGTTTGGGGACATTTGGGCCACGGGAAAAGGGTTTTCTCATGCATCAGTAATTCAGGCAGATCCATGTCTAGAATAGACCTTGCCCTGATGAATAGAAAATATGTGAGATTTGTAAAACGAATGAAGTATGAGACAAGATCATTCTCAGACCATCTACCCCTACTCCTTGAACTTTGTCCGACCCATGAGAAACATATAGAGAGGCCCCCATTCAGATTAAACCCTTATTGGCTATCAGTAATAAAGAGACATGAGATAATACAAAAGGAAATTAACCGATTTTGGGACACAAATTATGGCTCAGCAAAAAAACAGGTGGTATGGGATACCTTTAAGGCCTATATGAGGGGAATAATGGTCAGTAACATTGTGAACCTGAGAAAGGAGTATGGGAAAAAACAGAAAAACTTAGAAGAACTAGCATCCTCAGCTACACAATCCTTCTCTACAAATAAGACAGAGGAAAATAGGGAAAATATGCAGAAGACTACACAAGCATATTCCAACTTTTTGTTGGACAAGGCCCAACAAAGTTTATTTTTTAAGGGGCAAAAATATTTTACAGAATCAGGGCGACCTGGGAAACTTCTATCTAGAGTGATTTCGAGCCAGGAATCCAAAAAATATATAGACAATGTCCGACTGGCCAATGGTAGGATGGCTAGTGGACAAAGTTCTGTAGAGAAAGCGTTTTTGGATTATTTTTCAGACCTTTATAAAGCTGACTCTAAAGTTACAGATGAAATGATAGATTCTTATCTTGATGGCATTG
Organism: Bufo bufo; assembly: GCF_905171765.1. Taxonomy (NCBI): domain Eukaryota; kingdom Metazoa; phylum Chordata; class Amphibia; order Anura; family Bufonidae; genus Bufo; species Bufo bufo. The sequence goes on along the minus strand of NC_053391.1, from coordinate 367,333,144 downwards.
TCTTTCCAACTATTACCGTGGCCCAAAAGAAAGCACTTGAGGTAGATTTTTCGATTCAGGAACTTGATGGGGCAATTAAATTATGTTCGGGTAATTCCACCCCCGGTTCAGATGTACTCCCATATGAATTTTATAGTAAATATAAGGAGATTATTTTTCCTAGACTTTTGGGGGTCTTTGCTGAATCGGTGGAGGATGGGAAACTGCCAGACTCAATGATCGAAGCTGTAATAACACTAGTTCCAAAAAAAGGCAAGGACCCCATAGATCTGGGATCGTATAGACCGATTTCACTGCTTAATGCAGATGTAAAGCTCCTCGCAAGGATTTTGGCCACAAGGTTCTCTAGGGTCATTTCCTCCATTGTCCATCCAGATCAGAATGGATTTATTCCAAACAAGGGCACTCATCATACTCTTCATCGGCTCTTTGCTAACATACAAGCCCCTGGGGGGGCCACCCGCTCCATCCTGTCACTGGATGCCTCTAAGGCCTTTGACAGGGTGGAGTGGCGTTTTCTCTGGAGGGTTCTGATCAGGATGGGTTTTGGGGAGAAATTTATAAATACCCTTAAATTACTGTATAGATTCCCTACGGCGAAACTGAGTCTTAATGGGATCCTGACTACTAGTTTTGATCTAAATAGAGGTACACGCCAGGGCTGTCCACTATCACCATTGTTATTTGATATTTACACCGAGCACCTAGCTCTGGCCATTAGGCAGGATGATCAAATTAAAGGATTCGGAACATTAGGAGTGGACGATCGTATTTCCTTATATGCGGATGATGTTCTTTTTTTTATAGACCACACGGAAATAACTCTCCCAAGAATCATCCAAATGGTTAAACATACAGTGGGATGCGAAAGTTTGGGCAACCTTGTTAATCGTCATGATTTTCCTGTATAAATCGTTGGTTGTTACGATAAAAAATGTCAGTTAAATATATTATATAGGAGACACACACAGTGATATTTGAGAAGTGAAATGAAGTTTATTGGATTTACAGAAAGTGTGCTATAATTGTTTAAACAGAATTAGGCAGGTATATAAATTTGGGCACTGTTGTCATTTTATTGATTCCAAAACCTTTAGAACTAATTATTGGAACTCAAATTGGCTTGGTAAGCTCAGTGACCCCTGACCTACATACCCAGGTGAATCCAATTATGAGAGTATTTAAGGGGGTCAATTGTAAGTTTCCCTCCTCTTTTAATTTTCTCTGAAGAGTAGCAACATGGGGGTCTCAAAACAACTCTCAAATGACCTGAAGACAAAGATTGTTCACGATCATGGTTTAGGGGAAGGATACAGAATGCTGTCTCAGATTTCAGCTGTCTGTTTCCACAGTTAGGAACCTATTGAGGAAATGGAAGACCACAGGCTAAGTTCAAGTTAAGGCTCGAAGTGGCAGACCAAGAAAAATCACGCATAGACAGAAGCGACGAATGGTGAGAACAGTCAGAGTCAACCCACAGACCAGCACCAAAGACCTACAACAGCATCTTGCTGCAGATGGAGTCACTGTGCATCGTTCAACCATTCGGCGCACTTTACACAAGGAGATGCTGTATGCGAGAGTGATGCAGAGGAAGCCTTTTCTCCGCCCACAGCACAAAAAGTGCCGCTTGAGGTGGGCTAAAGCACATTTGGACAAGCCAGCTTCATTTTGGAATAAGGTGCTGTGGACTGATGAAACTAGTTATTTGGCTATAACAAGTGGCGTTATGCATGGAGGAAAAAGAACACAGCATTCCAAGAAAAACACCTGCTACCTACAGTAAAATATTGTGGTGGTTCCATCATGCTGTGGGGCTATGTGGCCAGTGCAGGGACTGGGAATATTGTCAATGTTGAGGGACGCATGGATTCCACTCAGTTTAAGCAGATTCTGGAGACCAATGTCCAGGAATCAGTGACAAAGCTGAAGCTGCGCCGGGGCTGGATCGTTCAACAAGACAACGACCCTAAACACTGCTCAAAATCCACTAAGGCATTTATGCAGAGTAACAAGTACAACGTTCTGGAATGGCCATCTCAGTCCCCAGACCTGAATATAATTGAAAATCTGTGGTGTGACTTAAAGAGAGCTGTCCATGCTCGGAAGCCATCAAACCTGAATGAACTAAAGATGTTTTGTAAAGAGTAATGGTCCAAAATACCTTCAACCAGAATCCAGACTCTCATTGGAACCTACAGGGAGCGTTTAGAGGCTGTAATTTCTGCGAAAGGAGGATCTACTAAATATTGATTTCATTTCTTTTTTGTGGTGCCCAAATTTATGCACCTGCCTAATTTTTTTTAAACAATTATAGCACACTTTCTGTAAATCCAATAAACTTCATTTCACTTCTCAAATATCACTGTGTGTGTCTCCTATATGATATATTTTACGGACATTTTTTATCGTAACAACCAACGATTTATACAGGAAAATCATGACGATTAACAAGGTTGCCCAAACTTTCGCATCCCACTGTAAATTGGTCTAAGACCAGTTTGATGCCAATAGACCCGTTATCCCATAAGGAGGTCTTGATAACCCAGTTGGATGTTGTAGATACCCTTCAATACTTGGGCTTGACGATATCGCCCAGGTTTGAAAACTTTGTCCAACTTAATCTGATCCTATTAATAACAAAAATCAGAGCAAAAATAGGGATTTGGTTGAAACTTCCTCTATCTAGAGCTGATCGAGTTTCACTGGTCAAAATGGTGATTTTACCACAATGCCTGTATGTGATCAGGAATACACCTATGTGGATAGAAGATAAATACTTTAAACTCATGGAAAGAATAATTAATGATTTAGTGTGGGGAAGAAAACGAGTTAGGCTAAAATTGGAATACCTATACAAACCATTGGAATATGGGGGTTTAAACCTCCCCTACTTCAAAAATGACCCCATTTTAGAAACTACACCCCTCAAGGTATTCAAAACTGATTTTACAAACTTTTTTTTAACCCTTTAGGTGTTCCACAAGAATTAATGGAAAATGGAGATACAATTTTAGAATTTCACTTTTCTGGCAGATTTTCCATTTTAATCCACTTTTTCCAGTAACAAAGGAAACGTTAACAGCCAAACAAAACTCAATATTTATTGCCCTGATTCTGTAGTTTACAGAAACACCCCACATTTAGTTGTAAACTGCTGTACGGGCACACGGCATTGCGCAGAAGGAAAGGAACGCCATATGGTTTTTGGAAGGCAGATTTTACTGGGATAATTTTAAGCTGCCATGTCACATTTGAAGACCCCCTGATGCACCCCTAGAGTAGAAACTCCAAAAAATGACCCCATTTTGGAAACTACGGGATAAGGTGGCAGTTTTGTTGGTACTATTTTAGGGTACATATGATTTTTGGTTACTCTATATTACATTTTTTGTGAGGCAAGCTAACAAAAAATAGCTGTTTTGGCACCGTTTTTATTTTTGTTATTTACAATTGTTCATCTGACAGGTTAGATCATGTGGTATTTTTATAGAGCAGGTTGTTCCGGACACGACAATACCAAATATGACATTTTTTTGGTTGCTGTTTCAGTTTTACATAATACAGTATTTTTGAAAAAAATGTTTTTTTTTAGTGTCTCCATATTCTGAAACCCATAGTTTTTTTTTGGCGACTGTCTTATGTAGGGGCTCATGTGTTTTGGTATGAGATGACGGTTTGATTGGTACTATTTTAGGGGACATATGACTTTTTGATCGCTTGGTATTAGACTTTTTGTGATGGACCATGTGATGAGCGCAGTGACGTCTCAAAGGTCCTTTAACCAGGTCCTGGAGAAAGTAGAAAGAAGAGGAGATCTGCTACGCGATCAAGTGGATGGGGTGAGTTAAATTTGTTTATTATTTTTAACCCCTCAATGGACATTTTACTAAGCATTCTGTATTAATAATGCTATTATTTTCCCATGTTATAAGGGAAAATAATAAAGATCAGGTCCCCATCCCGATAGTCTCCTAGCAACCATTCGTGAAAATCGCACCGCATCTGCACTTGCTTGCGGATGCTTGCGATTTTCACGCAGCCCCATTCACTTGTATGGGGCCTGCGTTGCGTGAAAAACGCACAATATAGAGCTTGCTGCGATTTTCACGCAACGCTCAAGTTATGCGTGAAAATCACCACTCATGTACACAGCCCCATTGAAGTGAATGGGTCCGGATTCAGTGCAGGTGCAATGCGTTCACCTCAGGCATTGCACCCGGGGAATTCTCGCCCGTGTGAAAGGGGCCTAACAGTTGCCTAGGAGACCCAGCCCTGGGGCTTGATCTCCTGGGCTTCCGTAGCTGGCAGTCCCGATACCTGTTCAAGGCATCAGGGCTGCCATAGCAGCCATTGCGTCCCCGTCATTGCAGCACGGGGACCCGATGGGGATATTCAAGCTGCCGCAAACCCCCTGTATGCCGCGGTCAGCGTGACCGCGGCATACAGGGGGTTAATCTGCCGACATCGGTGCTTTTACCGATGCTGCCAGATACAGCCGGGCCGCTGCTGCTGATCAGACCTCAGAGCAGATGTTTAAAAATGAATAATTAAATAAAATTACCTCGATTGCTCCAGATGGAGCTGCCTCTCACTCACCCTCCCTAGTCTTCCCGCTAGCGTTGCACTGTGACCTGATGTCGCACAGCATCAGGTTATATTGCGCACCACCGTGTACTACGTCCTGACTCTGTATGCAGTCAGGACACAGTGCAGAGCTGGGCCCCAGAAAAAGACCAGGGAGGGTGGGTAGATCCAGCACAGCGCTTCACTCACCGATCGCTGCGCCTCCCTGCTGATGACCGCTTCCATAATGGAAATGTTCATTAGCGATCGGACTAAAAGACAAACTGCCACTTTTCCTCACTTTTGTGAGATAGGAATGGGAGCTAGAGTAACTGAGGAAAATACACTTTAGAGTGAAAAATACTTTATTACATAAAAAAATAAAATGCTATATCATGCAGAACTTAGTTAACCCCTTAATGACCAGGCCTGAAAAAGCCTTAAAGGGGTTGTTCCATCTTGCCATTACTATCCATCTAGCACAGCAAGCTATTCAGTTTCTCTAACTCGAAATCAACTTCAGGTCCCATGGTCATGTGAATACCTAATATCAGTATTTTTATTTTTTTATCTAATGCGTGCATGATGCAGACAGGCCGGGGGTCCTTCATAGGTCCTCAGGGCTGACTGCATGTCACTCCCCCAGCCGCTGAACAGGTCACTGGTAAACCCGGTGACCCGATCGTAGGGGAAGTTGCCTTTGATCATGATGCGGTATGCACCGCTGCAGTTAAAAAGATTAACAGCCAAGATCAGAGCTTCCTCCGACCCTAGCTGTGAAGTGAAGCCTACGCTTAGAACAGAGGCTTTAACTATCTGCTAGTTCTCAGCGCAGAAGCTCTCCAGCAGCCGTTAATCCCCTTAACTGCAGCGATGCTGAAAGATATCATTGCAGACTGAGGCCCTAATGGGCTATCAAGACAGTGGGTGATCGTTAAGGGGTTAAAGAGAATTTGTCACAAAGCCCGATTTGTCTGTTTTGATACATTTTTGTATTCCCCATGAAATAACAATTCTGGAGCATCATCTCTTGTTCTTTACAGTTTCCCCCCATAGAAATGTATGCACAGTTGGTCAACTGGGTGTTTAACAGTCACTACACAATCTGACACTGTCCAACCAGTTCTGATGGTGCAAGACCTGTCCTCAGGATAGGCCATCAATATTAGATCGGAGGGACCCGAGACCCTCACTCTGGCCAATCAGCTGTTACCTTGTATCCAGCAACAGAACTACACAGCTCCATCCACTGTGTAGTGGATGGAGCTGGTAACTGCATTGCTGCTCCCATTTATTTCAGTGAAAGCAACGCTGCAGTTACCTGCTCTGTACACTATACAATGGATAATGCTATGTAGCTCTGCTCCAACTTCTGGCTACAAGGTAACAGCTGACTGGCTGGGATGCAGGGTGTTAATCAATATCAGATTGGTGGGGTCTAATGTGAGGACAGGTCATCAATATCAAAATCTTGGACAACCCCTTTGATATAAGCGGTAAAAGAAAGATAAAAATAAAGCTGAATATTGCATCTAACACAAATCCTTTAGGGACAGGGTGATGGATGTAAGTGAGTAAATTAAAAATGAGGGTTACAAACAAATAGAAAGTAAAGAATACTCACAAACTAATATTGCACAAACATAACTATTCTTATACATCCTTAACAAAGATTACTTAGCCAAAAGCTGAATCTGGCAGAAAACCAGGATGCGCCGCCATCTCCCAATGAAGATATGACAGAGAGTATCCACTAGGGAGGACTACAAGAAGTAGAATGCTAACAGACAATGACGCAGTAAGACCGAAGACTCACCATTCAGAAGTCCACAGGTCCCAAAGTGTCCTCGCTGCTCTGAAAAGCCATATAGAAGCACAATGAACGAGGAGCATGAGGAATAGACAAGAGCCTGCTGTCCTACAGGAGGTACAACCTTAGGACAGGAAATGCATGGAACAGATAGATAGTAGCTGGTGTCAAGCACAGTAGAAAGCACAGTAGAGACTTTAGGAATATAGGGAATAGTTTTTCTTTCATCTATGAGGTAACAATGTTTACAATATAGTAATGAACTTATTACTTCCTAATAAAATCGCTTAAGACATTAAGAGCAGATTGTTGAGTTATTTATTAAAGAATATTCTTGCATCTCCTACTACAACTCCTACTGTCAAACGAAATGCTGGGAGTTGTATTTTACCAGACGTTTCAGACAACATGACAGTACAATTAAAGGGGTTATCACATGATTAATGTATAAAATGTCAATCAGACATCATATAGTATATAACAACCTCTTTCTAACACAACTAGAACCAGCCCTCTACCTCACATGGATCCAGAGATCTCCCCGTTCATTGCTCTGCTAGATTTATATCAAGCTGACAGCTCAAGGGGAGTGTCTTTTCTGCTGCAGCTAAGGGGGTGTGTCCATGCTCTACCTATCACAGCTCAGGAGGCAGTTGAAGGATAAAACTGAGCATGTGCGGCCTTCTCAGTCAGCAGGACAAATAAAAAACAAACAGCAGGTGTCTCTATACAGATACATTTTATTGAATAACTCAGAGGCTATACTAAATTTTTAATTACATGCAATTACAAAAGTATTCAGATCCAGGTGCTGGTTTGAAAACTGTAGAATATATTTCGTGGGACAACCCCTTTAAATATGTTGTTATTGGCCATCTAACCTGTAACATGGTAGGACTGCGAAGTCAAAGAAGACCGTTGAGTTAGGGTAGGTCTAGATGTGGCGGATTTTCTGCACAGACTCTATAAGTACAATATGAGTATGTTCACATGGATTTGTGTGCGGCAAATCTGCAGTATTGTACTGTACCTGCAAATTAGATGAGAGTTTAAGAAATCTCACCCACACGTTGTGAAAAGAATCTGCAGCATCAATCGACTTGCGGTGTGGATTTGAAATCTGCAGCATTTCAGTTTATGTTCCAGATCTTCACCCTATTCCATGCAGAGGGTGAAATCCACGGCCACTTCCGCAGCAGGTTCCACATGTAAGGCTAGGTCTACACCACTAGGGGACAACTACACTGCAGCATTTGTTGCGCGACATTTTGTCGCACCAATGTCGCGTGACAATTTTTATAATGGTAGTCTATGGTGTCGCAATGCACCTCAAATGGATTTTTTGCGACTGTTGCGTCGCAGCATGTCACATGTCGCAGTGCGACACCATAGACTATCATTGTAAAAATTTTCACGCAACATTGGTGCGACAAAATGTCGCGTGACCAATGTCGTCGTGTAGACCTATCCTAATTCATGCGTTTGTTACCGCCGTCCACAGTATTTTGTCCATATGGACAAACCCTATAAGTATAATCAGAGCATGCTGTGGATTGTCACTGCAGAGTTTACCATTAGCAATGCTTTGCAATAGGGTGAAATCTGTGGCAAAACCCACATCATTCTGCTACACATGCAGCAAAAGAGAACACAAAGTTAGGCTGAATACACACGGCCGTGGAACACGGACGTGAGTGGTCCGTGGTATCCCGGCCTGGCATCCTACTGAGAGCAGGAGCGCACGGCGTCATTGGTTGCTATGACGCCGTGCGCTTCCTGCTACCGCTGCACTACAGTAATACACTCGTATAGATCATACCAGTGTATTACTGTAGTGCAACGGCGGCATGAAGCGCACGGCGTCATAGCAACCAATGACGCCGTCCGCTCCTGCTCTCAGCAGGATGCCAGGCCGGGATACCACGGACCACTCACATCCGTGTTCCACGGCCGTGTGCATTCGGCCTAACTTTGTGCCGTGTGCATTTGGCCTTATACCATTAATAAGGTTCTCTAAGGCACTAATGGGGGCATTATTCTTATTGGGGGGGGCACTAATGGGGGCATTACTATTACTGGAGGGCACTAATGGGGCATTAATATTATTGGGGGGCACTAATGGGGCATTATTAATTCTGGGGGCACTAATAGGGGTTTTACTATTACTGGGGGCACTAATGGGGGAAATATTAATTCTGGGGGCACTAATTGGGGCATTATTAATGCTGGGGGGCAATAATGGGGGCATTAATATTACTTGGGGCATTAATATTATTGGGAGCCACAGTATGACAGTGTCAAGTCAAGTCCCCCACAACCACACCCCCAAGTGGGTGTGGCTTGACATGGCCGGCATTTTCTGTTGTGAAAGGCGGCAACCCTAGGGACAGGAGATATCAAAGACCGACATAAAATGCTGCTTTTTGATAAATGATCCCAATAGCATTTTCTTCATGGCATTTTTCTAATATGAAAACATCTGAAAGGGAAAAACACATCACCTAATGAACAAAAACACCAGTAGAAAAAAAAAAAAAAGCTTGTGTCCTCATATTTTTCATAAATCTTCAGCTAACATCTGAAGCAGGTGTTTTTATTGCAAAAATGCAAGTGCAATAACATCACTAAAATGGGTAAATGCAGAAAATCACCACTAATAATCTATGTGTGAAAGCACCCTTAAAGGGATTGTTCACAGTCTTAGCATTAGCAGCCTCTGAAAATGCATATCTTTATATTAGGCAATATAATACACCTCATGAGGTCTATGTTGGAAGGGTTAAAACCACCAGCAGCACCATCCAGGAGAAAAAAGGACAAAATGGGAGGGTGGCAATATGGCAATAGGTGCTTACCCACTTGTATATGACAAAAATTGGACTGCACTCCAAAGGACTTTCCAATGAGTCAATGTACTTTATTCAACCATCAAGTGGCACAGAGCTCTGTGCCACTTGATGGGTGAATAAAGTACATTGACTCATTGGAAAGTCCTTTGGAGTGCAGTCCAATTTTTGTCATATAATTATATATAAACAGGTACAGGTCCTTGTCACAGCAATACATCTGCTAGTGTACAAACAGAACAAGAAAAAACATGGTTAAGAGAAAGTCTTTACAGTACTCTGGTCTTCTAAAAAATGGCCGCCGATTTTGCTCGCCTCTAGCGCCTTCTACCACACGTAATCCGGAGGCTCATGACGTCATCAGAAAGTGCCGGGAAGTGTTGCTAAGGAGACGGCGGTTGAAAGATGGAGATGGAGGAAAGTTGTGCGAGAATCTTGCAGGTGAGCCACAGAGGTGATCGTCCAGCTGTAATGGCAACCCCCGCATGTCCTTACTAGACTGCACACGGCAGCTCATTGGCGGATCACAACCCCTTCACTGTGGATCATCGGGGCCGGAGAGCAGTGCTGCGACCTGAATTGCCTGGAGTACTAGAGCAGAATAGGGAATTATCAGAGAACTATTCATGGTATACTAAAGAAGTAATGCCACAACCATACCTTTTTTTTTTAACACACAATAGAATGCCCCTTTAGTTCCTCCACACAGTAGAATGCCCCTTTTAGTGCCCCCTTAAAGTACAATGCCCATTTAAGTAGCCCTTACAGTAAAATGACCCTTTTAGTGCCCCCTTACAGTCGAACGCCCCTTTTAGTGCCTCCTTACAGTCGAGCACCCCGTTTTAGTGCCTCCTTACAGTCGAGCGCCCCGTTTTAGTGCCTCCTTACAGTCGAGCGCCCCGTTTTAGTGCCTCCTTACAGTCGAGCGCCCCGTTTTAGTGCCTCCTTACAGTCGAGCGCCCTGTTTTAGTGCCTCCTTACAGACGAGCGCCCCGTTTTAGTGCCTCCTTACACACGAGCGCCCCGTTTTAGTGCCTCCTTAGAGTCGAACGCCCCGTTTTAGTGCCTCCTTAGAGTCGAACGCCCCGTTTTAGTGCCGCCTTACAGTCGAACGCCCCATTTTAGTGCCGCCTTACAGTCGATCAGGGAAGCTGCAGCCTGTATCTACAGTGCACGTACACGCTGGGTCTGTGAGAGCAACTCTCTGTTCTGACCCTTAGGCCTCATGCACGCGGCCGTTCCGTGCATTGGGGACCGCAATTCAACTTGAATGTGTCCGTGATCCGTCCGCACCGCAAAAAAATAGAACATGTTCAAGTGAATGGGTCCGCATCCGTGATGTGGGAAGTACATGGCCGGTGCCCGCATATTGCGGACCCGCTGTTTGCCGGCCGCAATACGGCAATGGCCGTGTGCATGAGGACTTAGGGTATGTTCACACAGCTAAAATCTGCCACTGATTCAGCAGCAGAAAATGGGTGTTCTCCGCTGCTAAATCCCCATTCAAAACTCTCCAAACAGTCTCCCCACTGACTTTAATGTTAAAAACTCCACATTTTGTGCACACAGTGTAAAATTGCTTTTTCAGTAGCTGATTTGAAAAATGTTGAGAAGTGCGTTACTTCATGGAAGCAGACATGATTGTGGATTTGACAGACGTCAATAGGGAAGCCGAAAAAACTCTAAACATACACTCTTCCAATACCACTGTAAAAACCCCTAAAACCTCCACCAAATTACAAATCTGCCATCAAAAACTACCTGTTTTCATCTACAGATTTTTCTGCTGGGGATTTCAGCTGTGTGAACATACCCTTAGAGGTGCAGAAATGCTGCAGTTTCTCCTCCGTTGAGTTGTGTGTGGACAATCTGCAGCATTGTACCGTAGTGGTGAAGTGGATGAGATTTCAGCGTAAACTGACTTGCGCTACAGGTATTCAGTCAGCAGAATGTAAATTTCGGTTTTCCTTTGCAGTGCAAAGATCCGTCGCAATCCCTGCAGTAACGCTGCTACAAATACCAGACCATCCCCGGCCTGGGGATGGTTTAGTAGAGATCAGGCAGTAGCGCTCATCATTCTGTAGAAGGGCAGATGGTGCATATCGGTCAGTGCCACAAGCACTTCCATTGCCAACCTATAGAGAGAATAAGTTGGTAACCAGTACCTAGTATTATATTACATACCTGTCCAAATTGCTGACAGTCTCTGGTATTAATTAGGCCCACATCCGTGGTTTTCTGGTCCGACGGAAGCTACATAAGGTTCATCAGGAATATTTGGAGGTGGTGCGAGAGATAGAGGGAGAAGACGTTATCCTGTGCCCAGGAAAATGGCTCCTATCTATCCCACAGGTCACTGCGTTGGTGAGTATGATCATCTTTAGCTCAATTTGCTGCTGTATTATTTGGCTTCATCTTTAATTCTCAGTTTCTACGCACAGGATAAGGTTCAGATAACCAGACCAGACAAACCAGAATATAATGGCTTTGCCCATTCAAAGCTTTCAAGTTCTTCTAAACAGTCTATAGAATTCCAGCATAGAGAAACACCTTTCAACATAACCTTTGGAGGAAAAGTGCATGTGAAGAAAACAGAAACACGTATGCCTTCATTTGTCCGAGAAAAAGATGTCCAGAGCCTGGAACAGCAATGTCAGAAAATGATGGATGACCCTATCGAGACCCTTGGCCCAAACCAGGATATCTCCTTTATTCAGGGAACAAAAGCAGAAAGGGAAGGTTTCTTTCCAGAGAACATTAGTCTGGAAAGAGACAGATGCATTCAACAGACTGATGGTCCAGTACGAGAGGTTAGCCATATGGAGACTGATAGTCCAGTGCGAGAGGTCAGCCATGCAGAGACTGATGGTCCAGTGCGAGAGGCCAGCCATGCAGAGACTGGTGCTCCAATACGAGAGGCCAGCCATGCAGTGAGTGATGGTCCAGTACGAGAGGCCAGCCATAGAGTGACTAATGGCCGAGTACGAGAGGTCAGCCATGCAGAGACTGATGGTCCAGTACAAGAGGACAGCCATACAGTGGCTGATGCCCTAGTAGGAGAGACCAGACATAGAGATGACAAAAATATAGAGGTTCCATCAAGGACTTCTGACCCTGACATAAAGCACCACCTACCTCATTCTAAGGCAAAGGGTACTTTTCCTAGTCTGGAACTGAGAAGAGACAGTATCTTATGGTTTGAAGAAACTGTGAATACAGGTGAGGCAGAATGGCCTAGGGTTTTGGTGTCAAAATGTTCCAATAATTTATAACGTGCTTTACGTTGTATTGACTGATAAAACTGGTGATCAGTCACAATTCACTGTGATACTTTCCAGGTAGGAATCATATGTAAAAATACGCTAGCTGCTGCCAGAATTTTTCTATTTTTGAAAGACCCCTCGTCTGCTCTGCTGTGATCCCCCGAGGTTTGGTCACCCAATTAGGGTTGTCACCATACCAAAATTTTGATTCGATTTCGATACCATAAAAAAGTATTGCGATACTCGATACCATGAGAAAAAAATAAAATACCGCTGGCACCCGCATCCTACAAAATAACAGGTTAATTATCTTCATTGGTGGCGCAGTGCCCACGACCCCTCCCCTCTCTTCTTATTGGTGGCAGCGGCACAGTGGGGAGGGAGGGACTGCCTCCTTCTCCGCTGTGCTGCTGAGGAGAACATGGCGCGCGCTGAGAGCAGCGTGTGCCATGTTCTCTAACTGATACTAGGCTGTGCAGTAGCGCAGCCTAGTATCGTAAAATAGTAAAACCCGGTATCGGATCTATCCGGGTACAAAAGTATCCATTGGGTATCGATAATTCGATACCCGGTGCAACCATAAGCCCAATATGTTAACACCAAGCATCGGTACAGGGAGGAGGGGACGCCTCCTTCTCCCTGGCTGTGGCGCAGTCCACTGCAATTGGACCACTCCACAGCCAGGGAGAAGGAGACGCCCACTGAGAAACGCTGGAGTCTCCTCCCTGTACCCTATATATCCCTCAGCACGGAGATGTCACCAGTAGGTAGGGTCCTTTTAGGATAGGCACGAGGACAGAGAGTCCCTACCATCTGGGGGCATCTCTGGGCTGAGGGATATATAGGGTCTAATAGGAAAAGGCTCTCCCTCACCTATTCCATACCTTTGAATCGTGTGTGCACCAAGTGAATTTATAATTTTATACATTTTTGGTTTTGGTTTCTTGATTTGATCTTTGAGTACTATCACTCATGAATTATTTTGAAATGCAATCTAAATAAAGGTATTTTTAGGGCCCATGCCCAGTACAGTACTGATTAGTTTCTTATTCCTGCATGACTGATATTGTTTAGTATCACTTAATATTTCTGTGTGACTATAAAAAAGATATACACAGCACAACCTTTTGAGGTTAGAAAGGTAAGGCTACTTTCACATCTGCGTTTTTTATTCAGGTTTTGAGATCCGGCAGAGGATCTCAAAACTTGAATAAAACGGATCTGTTTCATTTAAGGCTACTTCCACACTGGCGTTTCTGGGTCCGCTTATGAGATCCGTTTCAAGGCTCTCAGAAGCGGCCCCAAACAGATCAGTTTAGCCCCAATGCATTCTCAATGGATAAGGATCCGTTCAGAATGCATCGGTTTGCCTCCGTTCAGCCTCCATTCCGCTCTTACTACAATGTAAGTCAATGGGGACGGATCCGTTTTCACTGACACAATATGGTGCAATTGAAAACGGATACGCCTCCCATTGACTTTCAGTGTAAGTCAAAACGGAACCGTTTGCATTATCATAAAAAAAATATATATATATTTTTTTAGATATATATATTTTTTTATGCAAACGGATCCGTTCTGAGCGGATACAAGCGTTTGCATTATAGGTGCGGATCTGTCTGTGCAGATACCAGACGGATCCGCACCTAACGCAGGTGTGAAAGTAGCCTTAATACAACACTGCATCCATTCCGTTCATATGCAGTTCTATTAAATTGAAACAGGACAAACGGAATCTGACATTAAAGTCTATTGTAAGTCAATGGGTGACGGATCCAGTTTTCTCTGGCACCATGGGCTTACCTTGATTTTCATGCTGGATCCGGTTTGTTCCGTTTTGCAGACTGGACAGAAAACGGAACTCATGTATACTAATATTAAACAGTGTAACAGGGCACTCAAGAAATCCTGACCATGTGGTACAATTTAATATCTTTATTACTATTGTGAATAATGTTGCTCAAACCAGTCAATTGTAATAATCAATGGATGAATCAATAAAATATTTGATATCATTGAATAAAATATTTGATAATATTGAATAAAAAAAATCGATTTACACAAGGGCTCAGAACAATATAGTGCAAATATCGACAATCATAAAATAAAATCTCAAATTCAATTGTTTAGTCCAAATTTGGTATAATAATCTGGGTATTGGTGCAGTTCAATCAAATATTATTATGTCCCACTTCTCATTACAGCAGCGTCCCGCTGAACATGAAGTAGATAGCGGCGTCCCGCTATAAAATTACTTGCAAGTAAGATTTACCTTATATCAACCGAAGGTTCTCCAGACTTTAAACTTTGGGTCCTCTCCTCTCCTCAGAAGTGTCTGTGACACAATGTATCAAGAGGTTTACCTAGACGACGCTGTGTTTCTGTTGAATTTAACTGCCAAGTCCACCAGATCTCAATCTGTTGGTGGAAAAACTGCAGCGATGTTTGTAGCAGAGATATTCCGTCAAAGGAGGCTTCCAAGTGTAGTCTGTAAGTCGGTCGGTTTGGGGTACTTTGTTCCTTCAATGTACAGATGGGGGGTGTAGCACCAGACGCGTTTCGGGGTCCAAGTTATTGCCCCTTCCTCAGTGGAGAACCTTCGGTTGATATAAGGTAAATCTTACTTGCAAGTAATTTTATAGCGGGACGCCGCTATCTACTTCATGTTCAGCGGGACGCTGCTGTAATGAGAAGTGGGACATAATAATATTTGATTGGACTGCACCAATACCCAGATTATTATACCAAATTTGGACTGAACAATTGAATTTGAGATTTTATTTTATGATTGTCGATATTTGCACTATATTGTTCTGAGCCCTTGTGTAAATCGATTATTTTTATTCAATATTATCAAATATTTTATTCAATGATATCAAATATTTTATTGATTCATCCATTGATTATTACAATTGACTGGTTTGAGCAACATTATTCACAATAGTAATAAAGATATTAAATTGTACCACATGGTCAGGATTTCTTGAGTGCCCTGTTACACTGTTTAATATTTACCTATTGCATTGAGTGAGTGGTCTCAATACACAGGTGCACCGATTTGGGGTCCATTTATTCGAGTGCGACATCGTATTTAATTTTTGATCATGTATACTAATGCATCCTGATCAGTTTTGTCCTATTGCCCTCATAACAATGGAGAAAACAAAATAGCTCTTCTGTTTATGGGAATAGCACCCAGGGCGCAGGGCCGCTCTACTCTGATGATTATTTTGTTACAGGCAGCTGTTTCCTCCTCTGGGGGGCAGCATGTCGGACACATCAGGCCTCCTAAATAATATCTATATGTACCATAATATTACTGTGGATAGCAGTCTGTTTGATTCCAGCTTATTTTTTGTTTTTTCCCCTTGTATTCTCTCCTAGATATCACCATGAAGACTGCAAGGGAGCTAAGAAAATACAGAAGTCATTTGGCTATGGAGATCTTGTGGGTGCAACAAGCAATTGCTAGTAGAAAGAACGTGAGTGTAGTTAGCTTCATTTGCTCGGCATACACTACTAAGAGTATTGTTTCCATGTGTTTACTTAGTTTTATTACAAAAAAATAGCCCACAGTCTATATAGAGAATACTGTATATTGTGTTGCCATTTTTAAGCTAACTTAGCTGAAAGTGTATGTCATTTCATAAACCTGTCATACCATTCATTGCTGAGATACAATAGCATTGGACTAATGATGAGCGAATTGATTCTACAGAGAAAGGGAGGTAATGCTCACTCGGAAAAGAGAATCAATCATTGGCCACGCTCATTGCTAGCTCCAATACTTTCTGAAACAGTGGAAGTATAAAAAATTCAATTGGGAACCTAGGTTAGAGGTTAGCCAATCTATTATATTAATTCGGAATTCATCCTGAATTTTAAAAGAATTCATATTCTAACTAACTTGAAATCAGGTGTATCACAGAGAGAGAACAACATGTAGCACTCCTCTGGAAAACAGACATGCAAATCAGTCCTTCTTCCAGAACGAAAGAAAACGAAATGTCTTTCGTAATGTTTCTCTGGAAAAGAGATGTGCAAACCAGTTGAGTCTCTCACACTAGCAAAGAGCTGTTTTTTAACAGATCTAAGCAGAGAGAATTAGTTTAGGCCTTGATTGGGGTTCGGGAGGACACTATTTTTCCTTATGAAGAACGCTGAGTTCTGCATATCTTACCCAGAAACCCAAAGATACGCAAATTATTTTTCCTTCTAAAAGAAAAACAAGGCTAAGCCTCTCTGATGCCAGCAGATGTAAATACTTGCATATTTTTTTCCCAGAAACCAAGAGGAGCATTGCCTGGTCTACAATACTTATCACACATTCTCTGTGCTCTTTATAAGGAAAAATAGTATCCCCTTCCCACCCTGGCCCCAACCAAGGCCTCTAAGGCTGGGTTCACACTTGAGCGTTTTACAGCGCGTTTTTCTGCGCTGTAAAACGCTCAACACATGAAAACCAATGCTTCCCTATGGCCCTGGTTCTCACTTGAGCGTTTTACAGCGCTGAAAAACGCGCTGTAAAACGCCCTACGCTCAAACAAGTACTTGAGCTTCTTTGGGGCGTTTTGACGCGCGTTTGTGGCCATAGGACATTGCAGTCAATCACACAAACGCGCGTCAAACGCGCGTTTACTATTGCAAAAAACGCTCGTCAAAAACGCGCGTTAAACGCGCATATCAAAGACGCTCAGGTCTGAACCCAGCCTAAGGCAGCTGAGCTAATTTTCTCTGCTCAGCTCTGTTAAAAAAAAAAAAAAAAAAGAGCTGTTTGCTGGTATGGGACAATCAGTCTTCTTTTCCTTTTAGAAGGAGGACTGGTTTGCATGTCTAATTTCCAGAGGCGCATTTCATCTCTCTCACTCTCATTTGTGTAGAATCGAATCTGGTTCAAATGTACGGTAATTAAAAAATAAATAAATCAGCCAATCAGTCTCAAAAAGAATTTTAAGAAATTCACTCATTTCCAGATTGGACAGATTGAAATCCTGCCTATAGGATCCTTGTACTTTTGTCCAACTCCCCCGAGTGCAATATTTCCAGCTTATACCATGGAATTTAGCAAGATCTGTGGAAAATAATGTTTAGTGTCATATACCGCAGGTCCCATCCATAATTCCCTTGACATCACCACTGAGGGATTCCTGTCCTGTGGACAGCTAAGCAGTAACGGTAGGGCGACACAGGATGGAAGTGCAGCAGAATTTGCACAAGTAAAATCTGCATCAAAAGGCAATTGCAGGCAATTAATTTGATGATAGTTTTAGTATGGGAAGTGACCTGTGTTTAAAGTGTACCTAACTTTTCAACAAACTTTGCATTAATCAAAAGTACAGTGTTTGTACATGGGGAATAACACTATTTCTGCCCATGTGGTATTTTTTTAGCACGTTTCCTCTGTGCATGCTGAATGTCTAGTTTGCAGTTCTCCTAGATCTGGTGGTTGGAGACTAGCTGCCATCCACAGCACACAGAAAATAGAGGAGAATCTGCTTCTTAACCTTCTCTTACTTACTTAGAAACAGGATCATGAAGGATATTACAGAGATACTTCCTATGTAGCTGCAGCAGTCTATTTGTCTGTGTGTGTGTCTCTCCAGTTCCTGATCACTCCTCCCACCTCCCCTTTCCATAGACATACAATAAGAGCAGTGCTCCAGATTAAAAAAAATACCTAGTAGCCATTGGCTCCTGAACTGAAAAATTTAGGAGCCAAATTAAATTTTTAGTCGCCAAATCGAAACCGAATCAAAATTTTGGTATCGTGACAACGCTACGCCGATCAGATCGGCGTAGGGTTGTTTCGATACCAAAATTTTGATTCGCTTTCGTCACCATAAAAAAGTATTGCGATACTCAATACCGCGAAAAAAAAAAAAAAAGAAACACCAAAAAAAGCTGCGTGCATTTCGCATTTTATGAAACGTTCGGCCCATAATAGAACAGTCCTATCCTAAATGGCGAATGCTCACCGCATAGGAGATATTTTTTAAATAATTTTATAGTTTGGAATTTTCGGACGCAGCGCTATGTAATATGTTTATTTATTTATTGTTTATATATTTTATATGTAAAATTGGAAAAGGGGGGATTTAAACTTAATATTTTAGGGTACTTTCACACTAGCGCTTTTCATTTCCGGCATAGAGTTCCGTCCTAGGGGCTCTATACCAGAAAATAATTGATCAGGCATATCCCCATGCATTCTGAATGGAGAGTAATCCGTTCAGGATGTCTTCAGTTCAGTAATTTTGACTGATCAGGCAAAAGATAAAACCGCAGCATGCTACGGTTTTATCTCCGGTGAAAAAAACTGAAGACTTGCCTGAATGCCGGATCCGGCTTTTTTCCCCGTAGGAATGTATTAGTGCCAGATCCGGCATTCAAAATACCGGAATGCAGGATCCGTCCTTCCGGTCTGCGCATGCGCAGACCGATAAAAATGTGTAAAAAGATACAAGACGGATCCGTCTGTCTGGATGCGTCTCACAAATGCTTTCAGTCACATCCAGATCGGCGGATCCGGCAGGCAGTTCCGACACTGCCGCAAGTGTGAAAGTAGCCTTAGTGTTTGTGTTTTTTATTTTTATTTTTACTTACTATTAGCCCCCTTAGGGGCTGGAACCCTTGTCCTATTCACCCTTAGGCCCCTTTCACACGGGCGAGATGAACGCATTGCACCCGCACTGAATCCGGACCTATTCACTTCTATGCGGCTGTGCACATGAGCGGTGATTTTCATGCATCACTTGTGCGTTGTGTGAAAATCGCAGCATGCTCTATGTTGTGCGTTTTTCACGCAATGCAGGCCCCATAGAAGTTAATGGGGCTGTGTGAAAATCGCAAGCATCCGCAAGCAAGTGCGGATGCGGTGCGATTTTCACGCATGGTTGCGAAGATGACAGTCTATTCACTGTATTATTTTCCCTTATAACATGGTTATAAGGGAAAATAATAGCATTCTGAATACAGAATGCTTAGTAGGTCAATATAATAAACATTATATACACCCCAGTATAATAAACATTGGTGGCGCAGTGCACCCCCCCCCAGTATAATAAACATTGGTGGCGCAGTGCGCTTCCCCCCCCCCCAACACCCCTGTATAATAAACATTGGTGGCACAGTGCGCCCCCTGCCCCCCCTGTATAATAAACATTGGTGGCACAGTGCGCCCCCCCCCCCAACACCCCAGTATAATAAACATTGGTGGCACAGTGCGCACACCCTGTATAATAAACATTGGTGGTGCAGTGCGCTCCCCCCCAACACCTCAGTATAGTAAACATTGGTGGCACAGTGCGCCCCCCGCCCCCCTGTATAATAAACATTGGTGGCACAGTGCGCCCCCCCCCAACACCCCAGTATAATAAACATTGGTGGCGCAGTGGGCAGTGCCAATGAGGGTTAAAAAAAATTAACTCACCTCCTCCAATTGATCGTGTAGCAGCCGGTCTCCAGTTCTTTCTTCAGGACCTGTCAAAGGACCTGTGGTGACATCACTGTGCTCATCACATGATCCATCACCATGGTAATGGACCATGTGATGAGCTCAGTGACGTCACCACAGGTCCTGAAGAAAGAACAGGAGACCGGCTGCTACGCGATGAATTGGAGGAGGTGAGTTATTTTTTTTTAACCCTCATTGGCACTGCCCACTGCGCCACCAATGTTTATTATACTGGGGTGTTGGGGGGGGGGGCACACTGCGCCACCAACTTTTATTATACAGGGGGGCGGGGGGCGCACTGTGCCACCAATGTTTACTATACTGGGGTGTTGGGGGGGGGGGGGGGCGCACTCCAATATAGTAAACATTGGTGGCACAGTGAGTTAATTTTTATTTTATTTTTTTAACCCTCATTGGCAGTGCCCACTGCGCCACCCATGTTTATTAGTTTATTATACTGGGGTGTTGGGGGGAGGGGGGCTGGGCGCACTGCGCCACCAATGAAGATAACTGACCTGTTAATACAAATACAGGAATAAAATAGGCGGCACCCGACCTCTATGACAGGGGGTTTACTGCCTCTGATCGCAGCTCCCTGTCATAGAGGTCGGGTGCCGGCTATTTGATTCCTGTATTTGTATTAACAGGTCAATTATCTTCATTGGTGGCGCAGTGGCCACAGCCCCTCCCCTCCTCCTCCCGTCTCTGTTCTTATTGGCGGCGGCGGCAGCAGCACAGGGGGGAGGGAGAGACTCCTTCTCCTCTGCGCTGCTGAGAAGAACATCGGTGGCGGGGCAGAGAACTATCATCTCCTGTGCCCGCCGCTGTATTCAACGGCAGTGCTGCGGCGGCGGGTCTAGTCGCAAATGGCGACAAGACTAAAAAGTCTTGTCGCCATTTGTAAATTCGAAGTCGCATTGGCTACCATTTTGGTCGCCATCTGGAGCCCTGAAGAGCTCTTTGTGGAGCTGATCTGTCCTGGATGGATTCAAAGCATATTTCAAACAGAAAGGCAATTAGCAAGGGGGGAGAGATAAACAGCTGATAACATGTGAACTAGACATTTCTCACTGATAAGATATATTACAAAGTTTCTTATGGTCACTTGTGCTATTGATTTATGCAAAGTTATGTGAAAAGTTAGCTACCATTTAAAAATCTGCAATACGTTTATTCCTGTCATGTATTGTTTGCAAATTTGTTGCAGATTTTCCCCATTGACTCTAATTTATTGTTGCAGATTTAGCGGCAGTTTACCTGTGGATCAGAAGCCAAATCTGCACCAACAGATTTCCAAACCATTGACTTTTTTTTGCCTGCTTTTCATATTCTGCAAGAAAAGCTGTAGCAGCAAATCCACAACAAAATCCATACGATTCAATGCATATTTTCTGCAATAGTAATCTGCAGCAGATCCATCCCATGAGGATCTATTCTAAAGAGGAATTGGATATTTTGTTGGCCTTTAACACCTTCTATGAAGTAGAATTGAGTTTGTTCTGTTTGTAAACCATACTGACAAATATTGTATTTGAACCTGTTGATCTTGGCTTAAAGTCTGTTTTTCTTAAAGGGTTGTTTAGTGGGGAAGAATTGTATGCTGTGGGCTCTGAGAAAGTAAAAAAAATCAAGAAAGAAGCGATAATCGCCTTACTGATCATTGAAGCTTCCATTTTGACACTTGCTGGATCCCCGCTGGTTTCTACTTCCTGATCATTTTCAACACGCAGGAAATGCCTGCTCAGCCATCACTGGCAACAGTGGAGATCTGCTGCAGCCAGGAAGTAGAGACCAGCCGGGACCTGGGAAGCATCAGAAGAGTGCGTGTTGCATACCGTACTATTTGTCCCCCGCTGGATAACCCCTTTAATATTAATAGCTCTGGCTTCGTCAAAGCACTACATACTGTATAACTATGTGTGGATTCTATTATAATAAGCATCAGTTATTATCTAATGTAACAACTCTTTTTTTCTCTACAGTATCTTATGGTAAGACAGAGGTTGGGAGCCTGTGATTGATTTTCCGTGGTTCTGAAATAATCTGGAAGCCAGAACATTTACCATACCCAGACTTTCACACTTCGAGGATCAGGCATCATGTCCTTCGCTAAATCTGTCCGGATGTTGACTTTTTCTGTGCAGAAATCATGATGGACATTTTAAAATATTTAAAGATCATCTGTCACCATGATCAACCCTATTAAATCAGGCATATTGCCTGGCAGGGTTGATCATGCTGAGCAAAATGATACCTTTCCTTTTTCTGTAGGGTGACTGCTGTAGTGATATCTTTGTTTTTATATTCATGCAAATTAGCCCTCCCCTCCCCTTTGATTTGACAGGGGTAGGCACTGTTACCGAGCCAAACTCGGAAAGCAGCATCTGAACCACAGCACAAGCACAGACATTGACTCTGTGCAGGCGCGTGAACACAGGGCTAGGCAAGATGTCTAGCCTTGTCAATCAAAGGAGAATAGGGAGTGCACAGAGCATAAGAGTGTTTTGTTAGTGGTGCTCCAAGGTCTCAGGCCAGCCCGTTGGTGCTTGAAATTGCTAATTTGCATAAATATAAAAATGAAGATATCTCTGCAGCTGTTCACACCACAGAAAAAAGAAAGGTATAGTTTTACTCAGCATGATCAACCCTACTAGGCAATATGTCCGGTTTAATAGGATTGATCATGCTGACAGATGATTTTTAATAATGGTTGTTGACAATAATGAGTAATAAGTAATAAAGCACTTAATTTATTGTATGAGTCTGGTTTGTTTTACACCTTTTCAGCATTTACAAATCGTCATATAAAGCAGTTTCAAGGGAGTCTGTCACCATGAAATTCACTGTTAAACCAGGCACACTGCCTTGTAGAGCTAACAAAAAAAAAAGGTACTTTAATCCCTATGCAAATGAGCAGTTAAAGGGGTTGTCTGGGTTCAGAGCTGAACCCGGACATACCTCCATTTTCACCCCGGCAGCCCCCCTGACTTGAGCGTCGGAGCAGTTCATGCTCCGATGCTCTCCTTTGCACTGCGCTAAATCGCGCAGGGCAAAGGCATTTTCAGGAGTTCAGAGGGCTCTCCATGGGGCTGCCAGAAAGCCCGTCACTCATGGGCGGGCTTTAGCGCTGCCCTAGCCAGTAAAACGGCTAGGGCAGCGCTAAAGCACGCCCATCAGAGCCGGTGACGTCACCGAACACACTGTAAACAAAAGAGCCCTTGCCCTAGCGCAGGGCAAGGGAGGGCATCGGAGCATGAGATGCTCCGATGCTAACTTTAGGGGGCTGCCCGGGTGAAAATATGGGTATGTCCGGGTTCAGCTCTGAACCCGGACAACCCCTTTAAGTGCACTGAGGACAGGGCCAAGTCACTCAGTGCACTCTTGCTCAGCCTGCTTCCTCTGCCAACCCCTACTCCTTCTTGATTGACAGGACCAGACAACATGACTATGCTGGGACCTGGTCCTACAAATCAAGAAGGAGAGGGAGGGGCTGGCAGAGAACACAGAAGGAGCAACGGTGCACAGAGTGGCTTGGACCCACCCTCAGTGCACTTAACTGCTCGTTTTAAAAAAACTAATCTATACAACAGGAGAAAACGTTATGCAACTGTATACTTATACCATTAGATTCATTCTAATTCTAGTCTGAAATAAGGCACGCATTGTGTGAATACGGCTCTAATTTCAAATGAGGTGGCACTAGAAAAGCGTACAGCCTACAAAAAAAAAAAAACCTGAGTGAAGATGGCAGCAGCTGGGATGGCATAATGCCATTGTAGCACAGTTCTGTTTTTCCCTGTTATTCGCTATTAAATAATGCCTCTTATCATAAGCAAATTATCAGGAACAAGTATTTGTATGAATGCCTGTTTCTGGTAATTGCCCTGTATAAAGGTGCCAAAAATTACCCGTTCATCGGGTAAAAGCATTGTTTTGAGGCACAAAAATCATAGTTTCAGTACAGTAACGTCCTATGTGAATAGGGATCTAATGCCCAGAAACATTGAATCTGTCTGTGTGATATGCACATTTTTTTTGCAGACCCATTGACTTTGATTAGTCTAAGGTCCACACTTTCTGGACATATCTTTTTGGGGAATGGACATACGGATGCAGATAGCACACGGATAATCTGTGTGCTTTCCGCATCCGTATTTCTATTCCGCAAACAGAATATGTTCTATACTTGGCTGAAAAATGCATATCATTGAAGTCAATGTGTCTTCAAAAATGTGGAGGCAACACGGACGGCATCCATATTTTGTGGACCGTGAAATACAAAAGGTTGTGTACATGAGGCCTAAAGATTTGCCAGATTTATCACAGTAACTAATGCTGGGGGATAAATGTTGCACGTTTAGACTGTCTAGCTTTATACCAACTTTTCCATTTCACCACCATGACGGCAACCAAGTGGAGATTGACCCCTGACCTCTGTAGGGGCAGGAACAGAGAAAGGTTAAATTGCCCCCTCCCACCACCGTTCACCAGTGTGTTACTAGATTACAGTGCTCCATAACCCACTATGTGTAGATAAATCCTAGAGAATGCTACTGATAAGAAAAAAGGTTTCCCTGAGGGGAGGCCCTTTCGTCCCCAGAATAACCAGGAAAGATCCTATCGGGAAAAGGTAAAACGGTGCGCTGGAGTTACCAAATAGGGGGGCGCGGTAGAGGGTATCTCCTCAATCCCCAGAATAAAAGTAGCGACAAACAATGACGCCAGGATAGGGGGGGAGACTAAAAGATTTCATTCCCCAATGGGAATCAAGGGGGGGCCTTGAACATCATAAAAGAGGGTTACAGAATAGAATTTCCTCCCCCTCCCTCCAACAAGATTCTGCGTCACTTGTCATTCTTTAATAACGCAAGTAAAAAAGATCTGGGAAGGTATTCAGGATCTCCTAAAGTTGGGAGTGGTAATCCTGGTTCCTCAGTCTCAACAAGGATAGGGCTACTACTCAAATCTGTTCCTCGTAAAAAAGCCTGGAGGTTCTTATCGAACGATAATAAACTTAAAAGACCTAAACAAACATATAACCTACAGGAAATTCAAAATGGAGTCTCTGAACACTACCATCCCACTGATGAAAAAGAACGCGCTAATGTGTACGATCGATTTAAAGGATGCGTACTATCACGTTCCAACCTCAGTCGCAAAGGTACCTAAGATTCGCCATAAAAAGTCCTATGGGAAATATAGTCCACTTTCAATTTGTCGCTTTTCCCTTTGGAATTTCATCTGCACCCAGGGTCTTCACCAAGCTGATCGTGGAGATGATAGCTTTCCTGAGAACAGAAGGGTTAACAATAGTCCCCTATCTGGACGATTTTCTCATAGTATCAGACTCAGAAAATCAAATAGAAACAGATTTTGTCATCTTTTAGAAAGTCTAGGATGGGTGATAAACTAAGGCAAATCGTGCCTACTACCGATAACAAGGGTGAAATTCCTTGGTATTCTCCTAGACTGCAAAACAAACATCCTTTCTGCCAGCTGAAAGAATAGAAACTATACCGAGAACGACCAGGGAGTTTTTGAAGAGAAGATCTTACTCCATCAGAGAAGCCATGAGTCTTTTAGGTCAAATGACATCCTGCATTGTGGCGGTTCCCTGGTTTCAGATCCACTACTGAACTCTCCAAGCATGGTTACTGAGGAAGTGGGACAAATGCCAGACATCACTGGACCAGAAAATTCAGATTCCGGAACATGTAAAAAAAAACTCTTGTCTCTGGTGGCTGATTTAAAAAAATTTGAAGAGAGGAGTAGTCTGGCAGAAAACACCATCCGCAGTGATCCTCACCGATGCAAGCGGTACAGGATGGGGAGCAAAGGTCAACGTAAGCCACTATCAGGGGGTCTGGTCAGCAGAGATAGCAGTCCAGTCATCGAATTATCAAGAGCTCACAGCAGTCTGGGAGACCTTAAAAGCAGCCTCGGAAGGAATTAAAGAGGACCTTTCACTAGAATAAAAAATGTAAACTAAGCATACAGACATGGAGAGCGGCGCCCAGGGATAGTAACATAGTACATAAGGCCGAAAAAAGACATTTGTCCATCCAGTTCGGCCTGTCATCCTACAAGTTGATCCAGAGGAAGGCAAAAAAAACCCTGTGAGGTAGAAGCCAATTTTCCTCACTTTAGGGGAATAAAAATTCCTTCCCGACTCCAATCAGGCAATCAGAATAACTCCCTGGATCAACGACCCCTCTCTAGTAGCTATAGCCTGTAATATTATTACACTCCAGAAATACATCCAGGCCCCTCTTGAATTCCTTTATTGTACTCACCATCACCACCTCCTCAGGCAGAGAGTTCCATAGTCTCACTGCTCTTACCGTAAAGAACCCTTTTCTATGTTTGTGTACAAACCTTCTTTCCTCCAAACGCAGAGGATGTCCCCTCGTCACAGTCACAGTCCTGGGGATAAATAGATGATGGGATAGATCTCTGTACTGCCCCCTGATATATTTATACATAGTAATTAGATCTCCCCTCAGTCGTCTTTTTTCTAACGTGAATAACCCTAATTTTGATAATCTTTCAGGGTACTGTAGTTGCCCCATTCCAGTTATTACTTTAGTTGCCCTCCTCTGGACCCTCTCCAGCTCTGCTATGTCTGCCTTGTTTACAGGAGCCCAGAACTGTACACAGTACTCCATGTGTGGTCTGACCAGTGATTTGTAAAGTAGTAGGAATATGTTCTCATCACGGGCATCTATGCCCTTTTGATGCAACCCATTATCTTATTGGCCTTGGCAGCAGCTGCCTGACACTGTTTTTTGCAGCTTAGTTTGCTGTTTATTAAAATTCCTAGATCCTTTTCCATGTCAGTGTTACCGAGTGTTTTACCATTTAGTATGTACGGGTGACTTGCATTATTCCTTCCCATGTGCATAACTTTACATTTGTCAGTGTTAAACCTCATCTGCCACTTATCTGCCCAAGCCTCCAATCTATCCAGATCCCTCTGTAGTAGTATACTGTCCTCTTCAGTGTTAATTACTTTACACAGTTTAGTGTCATCTGCGAAAATTGATATTTTACTATGCAAGCCTTCTACAAGATCATTAATAAATATATTGAAGAGAATAGGGCCCAATACTGACCCCTGAGGTACTCCACTAGTGACAGTGACCCAATCTGAGTATGTACCGTTAATAACCACCCTCTGTTTTCTATCATTGAGCCAGTTACTTACCCACTTACAGACGTTTTCTCCGAGTCCGAGCATTCTCATTTTATATACTAACCTTTTATGAGGTACAGTGTCAAATGCTTTGGAGAAGTCCAGATACACGACATCCATTGATTCACCGCTGTCAAGTCTAGTACTTACCTCCTCATAGAAACTGATTAAATTAGTTTGACATGACCGATCCCTCACGAAGCCATGCTGATATGGCGTTATTTGCTTATTTCCGTTAAGATGCTCTAACATAGCATCTCTCAGAAAACCTTCAAACAGTTTACCCACAACAGATGTTAAACTTACCGGCCTATAGTTTCCAGGCTCTGTTTTTGGACCCTTTTTGAATATTGGCACCACATTTGCCATGCGCCAATCCTGTGGGACATTCCCTGTCAGTACAGAGTCCGCAAATATCAGAAATAAGGGTCTGGCTATGACATTACTTAATTCCCTTAGGATACGGGGGTGTATGCCATCCGGTCCTGGCGATTTGTCTATTTTGATATTTTTAAGTCGCTGTTGTACTTCTTCCTGGGTCAGACAGGACACTTTTAATGGCAAATTTATTTCAGCATTCAGCATTTCATCTGACAGTTTATTTTCCTCAGTGAATACATTGGAGAAAAAAATATTTAATAGCTTTGCTTTCTCCTCGTCGCTCTCTGCGACTCCCCCCTCATTACTCTTTAAAGGGCCGACACCTTCAGATTTATACTTTTTAACATTTATATAATTGAAGAACATTTTAGGGTTAGTTTTACTCTCTTTGGCAATTAATCTCTCGGTCTCTAGTTTGGCCGCTTTTATTTGTTTTTTACATGTTCTGTTTTTTTCCTTATAGTTTTTCAGTGCTTCCGTGCTACCCTCCTGTTTTAGTGTTTTATATGCTTTCTTTTTGTCATTTATTGCTTTCTTTACAGTTCTATTTATCCACATTGGTTTCTTTTTGTTCCTTAACCTTTTATTCCCATACGGTATGTACCTCTCACAATGAGATTTTAGGATGTTTTTAAAGATATCCCATTTTTTGGCTGTATTTTTATTTTTGAGGACATGGAGAGCGGCGCCCAGGGATCTCCCTGAACTTACTATTATCCCTGGGCGCCGCTCCGTTCTCCCGGTATAGGTTTCGGTATCTTCATAGTTAGGCTCCACCCAGGGGAACCTGCCGGCGTCTCATTCTCCCATGCTGTAGCGCTGGCCAATCACAGTGCTCAGCTCATAGCCTGAGAGGTTTTTTTTCTCTCAGGCTATGAGCTGAGCGCTGCGATTGGCCAGCTCTACAGCCTGGGAGAAGGAGACGCCGGCAGGCTCCACCCAGTTGAACTGAACATATGAAGCTACCGGAGCCTATACCGGGAGAACGGAGCGGCGCCCAGGGATAATAGTAAGTGCAGGGAGATCCCTGGGCGCCGCTCTCCATGTCTGTATGCTTAGTTTACATTTTTTATTCTAGTGAAAGGTCCTCTTTAACCACCTCCGGACCGCCTAACGCAGATTCGCGTTCCGGAGGTGGCAGCGCTGCGCACAGTCACGCATATACGCGTCATCTCGCGAGACGCGAGATTTCGCTCCAAGCCGGCCCGCGCATGCGCATCGCGGGCCGGCAAAAGTTAAAGAACAAGTTCGTCACCAGCCTGCCAGCAACGATCATTGGCTGGCAGGCTGGCGATTTTTAAAAAATCCAATCACAAGCCATATAACAGATCATATTAGTAAATATGATCTGTTATATGGCTTCTCTGCTCCTGTGCTGGTCCTTTTCGTCGGTTGGATCCAGCACAGGAGCAGACTGAACTGTGAGTAGCACCAACACTACACCTTAGCCCCAGATCACCCCCCTGCACCCCAATTAACCCTTTGATCACCCCTTTGATCGCCCCTGTCAATCACCAGTGAAAGGAAAAAAAGTGATCAGTGTAAACTGTCACTTTTTTTTTTCACTAGTATTGGCTGTTAGGTTTTAGGGATAGTTTAGGCCCCTTGGTTAGGTAGTTAGCGTCAGTTAGCGCCCACCCCACCGCACCGCAGTCACTTTTATTCGCTGAATAGCGTATCGCTAATCAGCATTTGTACTTTTATAGTATCTGTAAGTGATCAAAACTGATCACGGTCAGATCTATAATAGTATTAGTGTCACTTTAGTTCGCCCTCCACCCAAAACGCAGTGTTTGCCCGATCAGGCCTGATCGGTCGCCCACACGTGCGTTCACCCACGCCCGCCCCACCGCAGTGACAAAAAATATATATTTTTTGATCACTGCACATTCATTTTACACGCACTGCGGCGATAAAAAAATCTGTTTTGATATTTTTTATCAACCGCAGCGGCCTCCGGTACTTCGCTAGCCTCCCCTTTGTAAGACAGGCTTGCTTTTTTTCTTGGGTAGTCTCAGGGAATACCCCTAAATTTAGTAGTCCAAAATGTCAAACAGGGGGTATTCTTCTGAAGAGGCCTACAGGATTCTGACCCAGTCGGATGAGGAGTGGGAACCCTCATCTGATGAATCTAGCGGGTCAGAATATGAACCTGTGGAAAGCAGTGGCTCTCTGACCCAAAGTTCGGACGAGGAGGTGGAGGTCCCTGGCAGCACCAGGCGTACCCGGCCCCATGTCGCTAGACCACAGGTTATGCAGGATCCGCTTCAAGAGCAGCAGAGTGGGGCTGTCGCTGCCGGATCACGTGGTGAGGCATACACCAGCAGCGCAGCCCTCCCTGGACCTAGTACCAGCACTGCCGTACAACATGGTGACGTGGCGAGCACCAGAAGGGCAGTTGAAGCTGGTACGGTGGCACGTGCACTAGTTACCCCGTCGCAGCCACCGCAAAGACAGGCCCGTAGAGCCCCTAGAATCCCGGAGGTGCTGGCAAACCCTGATTGGCAGTCACCAACTTCAGCCGCACCTGTAGTTCCCCCTTTCACCGCCCAGTCTGGAGTTCGGGTTGAGACGGCTCAAATCGGTTCGGCCCTGGGATTTTTTGAGCTGTTCTTGACTGCGGAGCTCTTGGACTTAGTCGTGGCAGAGACCAACCAGTATGCCACACAATTTATATCCGCCAACCCGGGAAGCTTTTATGCCCAGCCTTTCCGGTGGAAACCAGTCCAAGTTTCCGAAATTAAAATTTTTTTGGGCCTTCTCCTCAACATGGGCCTGACAAAAAAGCATGAATTGCGGTCATATTGGTCAACGCACCCGATTCATCACATGCCCATGTTCTCTGCTGCTATGTCCAGGGCACGATTTGAGGCCATCCTCCGTTTCCTGCATTTTAGCGACAACACCACCTTCCGTCCCAGAGGCCACCCAGCTTTTGACCGGCTCCACAAAATTCGGCCCCTCATAGACCCTTTCAACCAGAAATTTGCAGATTTGTATACCCCCGAGCAAAACATCTGCGTAGACGAGTCCCTAATACATTTTACCGGGCGCCTTGGCTTCAAACAGTACATCCCAAGCAAGCGTGCCCGGTATGGGGTCAAATTGTATAAGCTCTGTGAAAGGGCCACAGGCTATACCCACAAATTTCGTGTCTATGAGGGAAAAGATCAGACCCTGGAGCCGGTCGGTTGCCCTGACTACCTGGGGAGCAGTGGGAAGACAGTCTGGGACTTGGTGTCACCCTTATTCGGCAAGGGGTAGCATCTTTATGTGGACAATTTTTACACAAGTGTGGCCCTCTTTAGGCATTTGTTTCTAGAACGGATTTGCGCCTGTGGCACCGCGCGAACTAGTCGCGTGGGCTTCCCCCAACGGCTTGTAACCACCCGTCTTGCAAGGGGGGAGAGGGCTGCCTTGTGTAACGAAGAACTGCTCGCGGTGAAATGGAGAGACAAGCGTGACGTTTACATGCTCTCCTCCATTCACGCAGACACGACAATCCAAATTGAGCGAGCAACCCGTGTCATTGAAAAGCCCCTCTGTGTCCACGACTATAATGCGCTCATGGGAGGGGTGGACTTCAATGACCAGATGTTGTCTCCGTATTTAGTTTCCCGCAGAACCAGACGCTGGTATAAGAAGGTGTCTGTATATTTAATTCAATTGGCGCTGTACAATAGTTTTGTTCTCTACAGTAAGGCTGGGAGAACACGATCTTTCCTCAAATTCCAGGAAGAGATCATCGAGAACCTCCTTTACCCAGGAGGTTCCGTGGCCCCATCCCCCAGTGTAGTTAGCCGTCTACACGAGCGACATTTCCCCAGTGTCGTTCCTGGTACCTCAACCCAACCGTCACCCCGAAAAAGATGTCGTGTCTGTAGCAGGAGTGGAATAAGGCGTGACACCCGCTATTTCTGTCCTGACTGTGCTGACCACCCTGCCCTATGCTATGGAGAGTGTTTCCGGAAGTACCACACACAGGTACACCTAGCATAGGGATTGCATCTCACAGGACAGGCACACAGGGCTATTAGGGCCCTTTTACTCTCAGCTGCTGCAAACCTCTCCTTTCACCTGGGATAAAGTGCATAACGTACTTCGCCACATCTTTGGGCGATTTGCGCTTTGCACATTGTCCCATGGGGAAGGAGAGGTTTGTTCTATAAAGGTAAAAAAAACTAAACAAAAAAAAAATTACCGGTAAGTAAAAAAGTTAAAAAAGTTTAAAAAAGTTAATATGTTCTGTTCTAAAGTTAATAAAGTTATTGCTTTGCGGCCTGGTTTTTTCTTTTTTGTTTTGTTTTTTTTACCTTCCAGGTGGACCAACCGATCGACCAGCTGCAGCACTGATGTGCATTCGGACAGAAGCATTGTGCTGCTGTCAGATTACACGCAAGTCGGTGTATGCGGCGCTGCAAGACGAGATTTCTCCTCTGCAGTAAAAGATATGTTTGCCGAGGCATATGAGCTGAGGAGGTGGCGGTGTTCATATACTTTGGCAAACACTTTGTATATATAAAAAAAAAAATCCCGGCAATGATTTATTCATCCACATCGATTGATGTGAATGGAGAAATCGGGTTTGCCAGGGCATACGAGCTGAAGTGGGTATGGATGTTGGGCGGAGCTCCTATGTCCTGGCAGACGCCTTTCCCCTCCTTTTTCTTTTTTTGGCAGAGATTTTTTCATCCACATTGATCGATGCGAATGAAGAAATCTGTGCCGTTCATTTTTTTCTTTCAGCCCAGAGGCTGAACGGAAAAAAAAAATCTCATTACCCGTATGCTCAATATAAGGAGAATAGCAGAAACTCCTAATGCTGGGCATACATGTAATGATTGCGGAGACCCTCAAATGCCAGGGCAGTACAAACACCCCACAAATAACACCATTTTGGAAAGAAGACACCCCAAGGTATTCGCTGAGGGGCATATTGAGTCCATGAAAGATTGAAATTTTGTCCCAAGTTAGCGGAAAGGGAGACTTTGTGAGAACTAAATCCAAAAAATCAATTTCCGCTAACTTGTGCCAAAATTATTTTTTTTCAATGAACTCGCCATGCCCCTCATTGAATACCTTGGGGTGTCTTCTTTCCAAAATGGGGTCACATGTGGGGTATTTATACTGCCCTGGCATTTTAGGGGCCCCAAAGCGTGAGAAGAAGTCTGGTATCCAAATGTCTAAAAATGCCCTCCTAAAAGGAATTTGGGCCCCTTTGCCCACCTAGGCTGCAAAAAAGTGTCACACATGTGGTATCTCCGTATTCAGCAGAAGTTGGGGAATATGTTTTGGGGTGTCATTTTACATATACCCATGCTGGGTGAGATAAATATCTTGGTCAAATGCCAACTTTGTATAAAAAAAATGGGAAAAGTTGTCTTTTGCCAAGATATTTCTCTCACCCAGCATGGGTATATGTAAAATGACACCCCAAAACACATTCCTTACCTTCTCCTGAGTACGGAGATACCAGATGTGTGACACTTTTTTGCAGCCTAGCTGGGCAAAGGGGCCCACATTCCAAAGAGCACCTTTCAGATTTCACAGGTCATTTACCTACTTACCAGACATTAGGGCCCCTGGAAAATGCCAGGGCAGTATAACTGCCCCACAAGTGACCCCATTTTGGAAAGAAGACACCCCAAGGTATTCCGTGAGGGGCATGGCAAGTTCCTAGAATTTTTTATTTTTTGTCACAAGTTAGTGGACAATGATGATTTTTTTTTTTTTTTTTTTTTTTCATACAAAGTCTCTTATTCCACTAACTTGTGACAAAAAAAAAAAATTTCCATGAACTCACTATGCCCATCAGCGAATACCTTGGGGTCTCTTCTTTCCAAAATGGGGTCACTTGTGGGGTAGTTATACTGCCCTGGCATTCTAGGGGCCCAAATGTGTGGTAAGGAGTTTGAAATCAAATTCAGTAAAAAATGACCTGTGAAATCCGAAAGGTGCTCTTTGGAATATGGGCCCCTTTGCCCACCTAGGCTGCAAAAAAGTGTCACACATCTGGTATCTCCGTACTCAGGAGAAGGTGGGGAATGTGTTTTGGGGTGTCATTTTATATATACCCATGCTGGGTGAGAGAAATATCTTGGCAAAAGACAACTTTTCCCATTTTTTTATACAAAGTTGTCATTTGACCAAGATATTTATCTCACCCAGCATGGGTATATGTAAAAAGACACCCCAAAACACATTCCTCAAATTCTCCTGAGTACGGCAATACCACATGTGTGACACTTTTTTGCAGCCTAGGTGGGCAAAGGGGCCCATATTCCAAAGAGCACCTTTCGGATTTCACTCGTCATTTTTTACAGAATTTGATTTTAAACTCCTTACCACACATTTGGGCCCCTAGAATGCCAGGGCAGTATAACTACCCCACAAGTGACCCCATTTTGGAAAGAAGAGACCCCAAGGTATTCGCTGATGGGCATAGTGAGTTCATGGAAGTTTTTATTTTTTGTCACAAGTTAGTGGAATATGAGACTTTGTATGAAAAAAAAAAAAAAAAAAATCATCATTTTCCACTAACTTGTGACAAAAAATAAAATATTCTAGGAACTCGCCATGCCCCTCACGGAATAGCTTGGGGTGTCTTCTTTCCAAAATGGGGTCACTTGTGGGGTAGTTATACTGCCCTGGCATTCTAGGGGCCCAAATGTGTGGTAAGGAGTTAGAAATCAAATTCTGTAAAAAATGATGAGTGAAATCCGAAAGGTGCTCTTTGGAATATGGGCCCCTTTGCCCACCTAGGCTGCAAAAAAGTGTCACACATCTGGTATCTCCGTACTCAGGAGAAGGTGGGGAATGTGTTTTGGGGTGTCATTTTATATATACCCATGCTGGGTGAGAGAAATATCTTGGCAAAAGACAACTTTTCCCATTTTTTTTATACAAAGTTGTCATTTGACCAAGATATTTATCTCACCCAGCATGGGTATATGTAAAAAGACACCCCAAAACACATTCCTCAACTTCTCCTGAGTACGGGGATACCAGATGTGTGACACTTTTTTGCAGCCTAGGTGGGCAAAGGGGCCCATATTCCAAAGAGCACCTTTCGGATTTCACAGGTCATTTTTTACTGAATTTGATTTCAAACTCTTTACCACACATTTGGGCCCCTAGAATGCCAGGGCAGTATAACTACCCCACAAGTGACCCCATTTTGGAAAGAAGAGACCCCAAGGTATTCGCTGATGGGCATAGTGAGTTCATAGAACTTTTTATTTTTTGTCACAAGTTAGTGGAATATGAGACTTTGTAAGAAAAAAAAAAAAAACTAACTTGTGACAAAAAATAAAAAGTTCTATGAACTCACTATGCCCATCAGCGAATACCTTAGGGTGTGTACTTTCAGAAATGGGGTCATTTGTGGGGTGTTTGTACTGTCTGGGCATTGTAGAACCTCAGGAAACATGACAGGTGCTCAGAAAGTCAGAGCTGCTTCAAAAAGCGGAAATTCACATTTTGTACCATAGTTTGTAAACGCTATAACTTTTACCCAAACCATTTTTTTTTTACCCAAACATTTTTTTTTTATCAAAGACATGTAGAACTATAAATTTAGAGCAAAATTTCTATATGGATGTCGTTTTTTTTGCAAAATTTTACAACTGAAAGTGAAAAATGTCATTTTTTGAAAAAAAAATCGTTAAATTTCGATTAATAACAAAAAAAGTAAAAATGTCAGCAGCAATGAAATACCACCAAATGAAAGCTCTATTAGTGAGAAGAAAAGGAGGTAAAATTCATTTGGGTGGTAAGTTGCATGACCGAGCAATAAACGGTGAAAGTAGTGTAGGTCAGAAGTGTAAAAAGTGGCCTGGTCTTTCAGGGTGTTTAAGCACTGGGGGCTGAGGTGGTTAAAGAGCCAACACATAAAAATTTTCTCAGACAATGTGACAACGGTATCCTACCTCAGACATAAGGGAGGAACAAGGTCAGTAAGACTAGGAAATCTGTCGGAAAATATTCTCCTGGGCAGAAAATACGGTGAAATCCGTCTTAGCTGTACATCTAAAAGGGAGCAAAAATTTGGTAGCGGATTTCCTAAGCAGGAAGCAAATAGATCAAGGAGAATGGTCCTTAAACAGGCAGACATTCGACATGATAGTAAAAAGATGGGGTCGACCATCTATAGACCTGTTTGCCTCGAAAGAAAACGCAAAAGTCCCACTGTTCTACTCTCTGAATCCAAGGGACAAACCCTGGGCAATAGACGTGTTCTCCCAGAGCTGGAATTGGGACCTCGCTTATGCTTTTCCCCCCATTTCAACTAATCCACAGAGTAATACAGAAGGCCATGCAAGAGAGAGCAACTCTAATTTAAATAACTCCATTTTGGACAAAAAGGAGTTGGTTCTCTCTGCTGACGAGACTGACATCACAGGAACCATGGATCCTTCCCTTCAAGAAGGACATCTTAGTTCAGGGCCCGATCACACATCCTCATCCAGAGTTCTTCAAACTAACGGTGTGGATCCTGAATCTGACATTTTAAGATGTAAAGGTCTATCAGAGAAAGTAATATCTACCCTTAAAGCAAGCAGGAAGAAGGGGACATCATCTATTTACCTAAAAATATGGAAAAAGTTCTGTGTTTTGATAGGGGAAATAACACCTAATCATTCAGAACCTAATATTTAAAAGATTCTGGAGTAGGGTCTTAGACCATCTACCTTGAAGGTTCAAATATCAGCCCTGAGCGCCTTCTTCGACGCTGACTTGGTGGGCCATAGATGGATCAGAAGATTTGTTAAATCTGCATCTACACTAAAGCCTTCAATTAGACTTCGAGTCCCTTCCTGGGATTTAAATACTGTCCTCATGGGACTTACAAAGGATCCATTCGAACCACTGGAAGAATGCTCCATGAAGTTTCTGTCTCCAAAAAACGCTTTCCTTATAGCTATCTCATCAGCCAGAAGGGGGCAGAATAGTCCTGAGGTTAGATCCAAGTTTTCTCTGCCAAAAGTAGTATCTAATTTCCAGAGAGACTAAGAAATAGTACTACTTTCCTTTTGTACGAATCCTAAAAATTCTAGAGAGAGGGAATTTCATTCCCTTGACGTCAGGAGAATGGTCCTCAGATACTTAGAAGTCACCAAAGGGTTTTGATTAGTAGATAACCTGTTAGTCCAATTTTCGAGAAGAAATAAAGGGAAAGCGGTATCAAAGGCATCCACCGCTAATTGGATTAAACAAACCATTTCAGATTGTTACAGAATTGTTACAGATTACAGAATCGATTGCCCCGTCAAAATAAAAGCCCTTTCCACCAGGGCCATGTCATCATCATATGCAGAAAAAGCAGGTGCTTCTCTGGAGCAGATATGCAGGGCTGCAACCTGGTCCAGTATGAACACCTTTGTAAAACATTACAGATTAGACCTGTCTAGGTCCTCGGAGCTATCTTTTGGGCGTAAAGTCCTACAAGCTGTAACCCCCCCTCTTAATATTAGCTTGGTTGCCGTCATGGTGGGGAAATGGAAAACCGGAATTAGTCTTACCGGTAATTCAGTTTCCATGAATCCACCATGATGGCACAATAACCCCCCCCCCCCCCAAAAAAAAAGTATGAAGTAATACTTAAAAAAAAATATATATATATATATATATATATAAAAACGAAGAAAGGACAGCACTCCAAGTAAAAAATATACTGGTCTTTAATCACCCATGCAGATGGCAACGTTTCAGCTCAAACAAGAGCCTTTTTCAAGCAATGAACACAGTGTATGCTGGGGTATATAAAGTCCAACCCCCATTACATCATAATACAATCAATCAACAATAAAATATACAATTTAAAGTGCAAAAGTGCATATACAATATCCATATGTAGATACAATTGTGTAATACCCATAGGTAAAAGATGCTATAATAATACATCAAAAATATAATATATAGTGTACATATTATGACCTACAGAGAGGTAATTGGTGATTAGGGACAGGTGTACACAATAGTGCAAGAAATGAGAATGATGATGCTGCAAAGAAAGAAAGAAAGTGTTGACATACCCAGCGCCGTCCATCGCATCAAACATGTCGCATGTCGATAGAACCGGCGTTCGGAAACAGGTAGTGCGCAGACGCCAACCGCGTCCAGTCACGGCATGACGTCACCAACAATAGTTGCGGAGACACGCGCACGGACATGCGCACTACTGCCAAGAAGCTCGGTCGGCCATATTACAAAAGGTCATTGTGTCCCACCACTGTGTATGCGCATGTCCATGCATATATAGACAGGACAGCGCAACACGGGAATACAAGCCGTGCTATACAACATGTATATAAAGGGGGGGGGGGGCAAGGAGGGGCACTGTAGCTCAAAAAGAACACAGATCCCACCATCCATGGGCGAACAGCGGAGACCACAACACAGGTGTCGCGATCCTCACCCGGATCACCCATAGATCTCCCACAAACCAAACATGTATCAATATGCCGCAGTGTGGACTGACACAAAATGTAAATAGATGCGATGAAAAACTAGCCGAACCAAAATTACAAGTCACAATGAGAGCACTCATATAGACAAGTGAGGACATGTGGATACAATGTATGTGCACCGGGTACGTCACACATCTTGATTCCGCAGCATCATTCAAATCTGTGAATATAAAAAAGAAAAGAAAGAATTAGAAACATGGCTTAGTAGTGTTCAAAATACACTATGTAGCACAAGAGAAAAGGTGCATATCACATATAGAACAAAAGAGGGCAAGCAACTCATTTAAACATAAATCCCCGGATTGTAATCCACATTAAGCCCATTGGGTCTCAAACTATTGAGAGTGTAAATCCAGAGAAGTTCTCTCTTTTTAAGAATCCGTACCCTGTTCCCCCCACGTCTAGGCATGGGTACATGATCAATGGCCCAACATTTCAGATCTTTTTCAGAATGTTTAAATTCTGTAAAATGTTTGGCAACAGGGAGGTCCTTTCTCTTTTTGCGTATGGACAAACGGTGATTGTTGAGCCGCGTCTTAAGATCGGTTGAAGTTTCACCCACATATAATAACTTACATGGACAGATCAAGACATAAACCACGTAACAGGAATTACATGTAAGGTGAAAGCGAATAGGGTGTAGAACTCCAGTGGTAGGATGAATAAAGGCACTGCCTTTACCCATGTATTTGCAGTCGGTGCAGCACAGGCAGGGAAAGCTACCCTTGCCCAATGTGGTTAGTGCAGTTTGTACCGACCTAGATCTAGGGCCAATATCTGCTCTACCAGTTGATCCCGTAGGCTTCTGGACCTACAATATGAGAATAGGGGGGAGATCTAAATTCCTGGATCTCACTATGGCAACCTCCCAAAATACCCCAATGCCGCTTAATAATACAGTTGATCTCTTCACTTTGTTCCGTGAATTTGGAAATAAAAGGAATCCGAGTCAAGGATCCTTCTGATGACTTCCTTTTTAGAAGACTACTTCTATCCAAATCACGGACCTTGTTGATGTGGGAATCCAATAATTTGGTAGGGTACCCCCTTTTTTTAAATTTACTGGCCATATTGTTTAAGGAGGAGTCTAGTTTGTTAGGCTCAGAAACAATTCGTTTGACCCTGAGAAATTGTGAAAAGGGTAAGTACTTGATTGTATTGCGTGGATGGCCACTGTTATAATAGAGGAGGGTATTTTTATCAGTTGGCTTGGTGTAGAGCTGAGTGTGTATCCCGCTCTCACCAAATGTGACAGTGGTATCAAGAAACTGCAATTCAGTATCCGAATGGACCAACGTGAATTGCAGATCCCTGTCAACCCCGTTTAGAAACCGATGAAACTCAAGTAACTGGGTGACACTACCAGTCCATATGAGGAAGATGTCGTCGATGTATCTCCACCACCGCAGCAATTGGCTGCGGTGGTGTGACACTTAGACGACATCTTCCTCAAAGCATCTCATAAAGATATTGGCGTAGGTAGGTGCCACGTTAGACCCCATTGCCACGCCTCTTTTTTGTTGGAAAAAGGTGTCCTGGAACAGGAAATAGTTATGCCTCAAGACTATCTGCAATAAATCAATGATGAGCTGCCTAGCAGCCAATGTGTAGGGTGAAGAGTCAAGCATACGGGAAATGGCGTCAATACCTAAATCGTGATTGATAGAGGTATATAGTGAAGTGACGTCAAAGGACGCCAAATGGACCTCATGGACACCGGTAAAGTCAATCTCATTCAACTTGCATAGGAAGTCGGTCGTATCTTGTACATACGACTCAGCCCCTATTGCAAATTCATGTAGAACCTTATCCAGAAAAATAGCAATACAACTAAAGATGGAGTCCGAACCGGAGACGATAGGTCGTCCGGGAGGATCAATAAGGGACTTGTGCACTTTCGGAAGTATATATAGAACCGGGGTCACCGGATGATCTACAGTGAGAAAAGTGCACAAGTCCTCATCAATAGTGCCCGCCAACACGGCGTCTGCCAAACATCTCTGGATAAGTCTAGCAATCTCAAACTTGGGATCACATTGGAGAACAGAGTAAACATTGGTATCATCCAGCTGACGTTGAATCTCAGCCACATATTTACCGGTGTCCATGATGACCACTGCGCCACCCTTGTCCGCAGGCTTGACTGTTAGTGAGGAATCTTTCCTTAGTTGATCTAACGCTTCAATTTCAAACCTAGATAGGTTTGGATGTTTAAAGGCAACATTGTTACATCTCAATCTATAGGCAGAGACATCAGACTTAACTGCAGTAATAAATGCATCAATCGAGGCCTCATTGATGCATGGAGTGAAGTTACTTTTCAGAGACAGATCGAGGCGGCCCAGGGAGAACTCGCTAACCCTGAGGCGCCGCGATCCGTGTCCTAGAGTTAAACCACACTTTGAGTTTAATCCTGCGAAAAAAAGCATGAAGGGTCAGTGTCCCAGTTCTAACCAGGTTAGGCACAGACATAGGACAAAACGAAAGTCCTTTATTCAGGACACTCACTTGAGCCGAAGTGAGCGTCCTGGATGACAGGTTAAATCACCGTCACCTCCTCTTGTTCACCCAATGACCGTTGTGGTCTGTGCTCAGGTTTTGTTGATTTTGGGCTTGACCGGGTTCTGCGGTGTCGACGACCCCCTCTTCTGGTCCGCCCACGTCTTTCCTTTCTGGATCCATACTGTTTCCCTAAAAAAGGGGAAGATAAAGTGGAGGTGGCAGGTGTATTTCTTTTCTTCTTCCTGGGATCTTTATAATTGAAATTGCCGCTGTCAGACTGCCAGGTGTAAACAGCATCTTTTTTATAATCATCGGAGTCACGATTCCACTTTGACCTTTTCCTTCCTCCAGCTCCAATTTGGTTCGTGTCACATGAACAACCAACATTATCGCTGAACAGCGAATACTCCTCAGCGGACATAGCTGACCGTAATGTAACGTCAATCTCCGCCGATCAGAAGCAATGGTGATTAATTCATGCTGGAGGTACTGAATATTCAATAAAATAAAATCAAGGGATATCTATTCGATAAGCTTCAAATTTTTTGCAGAACAAAGCTTTGTGAGCAAACAAATTAGGTCTCAGATTGGACCTCATGCCACGTGGGATCCTTGTACCTTGAAGTATTCCCAAGTGTGGTCATGTGCAGGCGAAGTGATGCCGTCTTTTTAGACAAAACTCATATCTTCTTTAAGGTTCAGGAATGGAAGGGGTGTTCAAGAAAGCTGCATCTCCCCCAATGTCATGCAATATGCGATCCGTCTCCTCCTGGGAGTACATAGAGCCACATGGAAAGTCGGTCTCAGCCATAGTACAAAATAATAAAGTCCAAAGGTAAATGCCGTGCTCAGCCACTGAAGCAATATATCAAAAAAGGAAAGATAGCGGCGGCACTGGAGACAAGCAATGTGGGTGCTATGTCCAAGGATATGGCTGCTTACCCAGATGAACAAAAACGAAGAAAGGACAGCACTCCAGTAGAAAAATATACTGGTCTTTAATCACCCATGCAGATGGCAACGTTTCAGCTCAACAAGAGCCTTTTTCAAGCAATGAACACAGTGTATGCTGGGGGTATATAAAGTCCAAACCCCCATTACATCATAATACAATCAATCAACAATAAAATATACAATTTAAAGTGCAAAAGTGCATATACAATATCCATATGTAGATACAATTGTGTAATACCCATAGGTAAAAGATGCTATAATAATACATCAAAAATACATCTTCTCTTCTCTTTTTCTTTCTTTTTTCTCTTCTTCTCTTCTCTTTCTCTTCTTCTTTTTTATATTCACAGATTTGAATGATGCTGCGGAATCAAGATGTGTGACGTACCCGGTGCACATACATTGTATCCACATGTCCTCACTTGTCTATATGAGTGCTCTCATTGTGACTTGTAATTTTGGTTCGGCCAGTTTTTCATCGCATCTATTTACATTTTGTGTCAGTCCACACTGCGGCATATTGATACATTGTTTGGTTTGTGGGAGATCTAGTGGGTGATCCGGGTGACGTGATCGCGACACCTGTGTTGTGGTCTCCCGCTGTTCGCCCATGGAGGTGGGATCTGTGTTCTTTTTGAGCTACAGAGCCCCTCCTTGCCCCCCCCCCCTTTATATACATGTTGTATAGCACGGCTTGTATTCCCGTGTTGCGCTGTCCTGGTCTATATATGCATGGACATGCGCATACACAGTGGTGGACACAATGACCTTTTGTAATATGGCCGACCGAGCTTCTTGGGCAGTAGTGCGCATGTCCGTGCGCGTGTCTCCCGCAACTATTGTTGGTGACGCATGCCGTGACTGGACGCGGTTGGCGGTCTGCGCACTACCTGTTCCGAACGCCGGTTCTATCGACATGCGACATGTTTGATGCGATGGGACGGCTGCTGGGTATGTCAACACTTTCAATTCCTTTCAATTGCATCATCATCATTCTCATTTCTTGCACTATTGTTTACACCTGTCCCTAATCACCAATTACCTCTCTGTAGGTCATAATATGTACACTATATATTATATTTTTGATGTATTATTATAGCATCTTTTACCTATGGGTATTACACAATTGTATCTACATATGGATATTGTATATGCACTTTTGCACTTTAAATTGTATATTTTATTGTTGATTGATTGTATTATGATGTAATGGGGGTTGGACTTTATATACCCCAGCATACACTGTGTTCATTGCTTGAAAAAGGCTCTTGTTTGAGCTGAAACGTTGCCATCTGCATGGGTGATTAAAGACCAGTATATTTTTTACTTGGAGTGCTGTCCTTTCTTCGTTTTTGTTCATCTGGGGTAAGCAGCAATATCCCTGGACATAGCACCCACATTGCTTGTCTCCAGTGCCGCCGCTATCTTTCCTTTTTTTATATATATATATATATATATATACAGTACAGACCAAAAGTTTGGACACACCTTCTCATTCAAAGAGTTTTCTTTATTTTCATGACTATAAAAATTGTAGATTCACACTGAAGGCATAAAAACTATGAATTAACACATGTGGAATTATATACATAACAAACAAGTGTGAAACAACTGA
Source organism: Bufo bufo (assembly GCF_905171765.1). Lineage (NCBI taxonomy): Eukaryota > Metazoa > Chordata > Amphibia > Anura > Bufonidae > Bufo > Bufo bufo. The sequence goes on along the minus strand of NC_053391.1, from coordinate 367,290,093 downwards.
AAATATCTAATATTCTAGGTTCTTCAAAGTAGCCACCTTTTGCTTTGATTACTGCTTTGCACACTCTTGGCATTCTCTTGATGAGCTTCAAGAGGTAGTCCCCTGAAATGGTTTTCACTTCACAGGTGTGCCCTGTCAGGTTTAATAATTGGTATTTCTTGCCTTATAAAGGGGATGTAGACCATCTAGGTGGCGTTGAGAGAAGTCAGGTGGATACACAGCTGATAGTCCTACTGAATAGACTGTTAGATTTGTATTATGGCAAAAAAAAGCAGCTAAGTAAAGAAAAACGAGTGCCCATCATTTAAGAAATGAAGGTCAGTCAGTCAGCCGAAAAATTGGGAAAACTTTGAAAGTAAGGGCTATTTGACCATGAAGGAGAGTGATGGGGTGCTGCGCCAGATGACCTGGCCTCCACAGTCACCGGAGCTGAACCCAATCGAGATGGTTTGGGGTGAGCTGGACCGCAGAGTGAAGGCAAAAGGGCCAACAAGTGCTAAGCATCTCTGGGAACCCCTTCTAGACTGTTGGAAGACCATTTCAGGGGACTACCTCTTGAAGCTCATCAAGAGAATGCCAAGAGTGTGCAAAGCAGTAATCAAAGCAAAAGGTGGCTACTTTGAAGAACCTAGAATATGACATATTTTCAGTTGTTTCACACTTGTTTGTTATGTATATAATTCCACATGTGTTAATTCATAGTTTTGATGCCTTCATAGTCATGAAAATAAAGAAAACTCTTTGAATGAGAAGGTGTGTCCAAACTTTTGGTCTGTACTGTATATATATATGTATCTACACATAGTGGGTTATGGAGAACTGTAATCTAGTAACACACTGGTGAACGGTGGTGGGAGGGGGCAATTTAACCTTTCTCTGTTACTGCCCCTACAGAGGTCAGGGGTCAATCTCTACTTGGTTGCCGTCATGGTAGATTTATGGAAATTGAATTACCGGTTAGACTTATTTCGGTTTTAATGTCTATTTTTGGTGCAAAGTGTCACATCATAAGCCACGCCGTCTTTCCTGTGGAGACAAGTCCCCTAGGCGGATGCGCAGTGGATTATTATTTCTAGCTAAATTTCTTCATAAATATGTCTTAAATGACGTTCCAAAAATGTCCCAAACTTTGATGCTAATTATGCCTGAATTTAAGCACAGCAACAATAGTAAATGTCGACCAATCTGCCCAAAAAAAAAATTCAATGCCAAATATTTTGGATGGTAGTTGTTCATGTTACAATTATTCCCCTAAGAAATTTCTAAATGGTCTTACAACTGTACATGGAACAAAGCAGCACTTGGATACGTTGGAAAAAATATGGTTGGTGTGCATGATCCAGACCTTTGATCATGGGTGACAACTAGTACAAGTAGAAGGGATCACAGCACACCAACAGATATGCAGAAAATCTGTTTGTCCATTACAACGTTTCATCTTCCATCTTGAAAATATCTCGGGTATAGTATGGTGTGTAGGGAATAAACACATGTTTTGGATATGTGCTGGAATGCTGTGATTCCTTCTGCTTGAACTGACAAATTGAGTGTTCCCCATTCTGCTTGTCAAATGGACATTTCCCTATACAGTGTGATTCTGTCACAGTGATTGGACAGTTTGAGAGAACGTAAGGACACACCCCAAACTGGTAATGCCTAGGTGTCATTTAAGTCATACTTTTCTAAGAGCAGTAAAGGTGGAACGCCACAACATAGAGTCATAAGAATAGATGATCCAGAATTGTTATTACATGGGGAATACAAGTACCAAAACGGACAAGGAGAGATGACAGGTCCTCTTTTAGGCCTCATGCACACAACCATATTATGGAACCGCGTCTTTTTTTGCAGATGAGAATAGACATTTCTATAATAGGGACCGAGGAAAGTGCGGGATGCAACTGACTGGTATCCGTATTTTGCAGATCTGTGGTTTGCGGATCGCAAAACAGCGACATGAGGACTAAAGAGGACCTGTCGCCTCTCCTGATAGATATGTTTAATAACTACTTGCAACGCCCATGTAACAACATTTCTGGATCTTTCTTTTCATAACTCTATGTTGTGCCGTTCCACTCGTCAGTCCCACTATAAATGTATGAATTAATGACACATGCGAAGTTAATACAAGCCACTTACTAATGTATTGGGATTGTCCATATTGCCTCCTTTGCTGGCTGGATTCATTTTTCAATCGCATTATACGCTGCTCATATCCATGGGTTATGGACACTCTGCAATCGAACAGCGGTGGCCTCGCTAGTGGCTGGGACTGTGGGGGCACGCATCTGCACTGCACTGATGGCCATAATCCCTGGAAATGAGCCGTGTATAATGCAATAAAAAAAAAAAATGAATCCAGCCAGCACAGGAGGCAATATGGACAATCACAATACATTAGTAAGTGCCTTGTATTAATTTTCTCTACATTATTAATGGCACTTACTGAAGTGAGACAACTACTTTAAGTAGAACCTGGAGTTATAAGAAAATAGCTCATGGCTCAGCTGTGAGAGCGTAATAACACTATGTGTAATAAGTAGTAGTAGCTCTTGTATTAGAGGCGTGGCGCTGTAACCGGGCACCTTCCTCTCCAGCATTTCTAACCGGTTTTTGTCACCTGGCAACAGAAAAGAGTCACAGTAACTGCATGATCGACAGGAGAGCGCAGATTCCACCTGAATTACACGTCAGATATTTTGTGTAATGACCAAGCTGAGAACATTTTAGTTTCTTTATGCTTATTTTCTCCACTTTTTGGTAATTATTTCTCTTTAAATGAGCTCCCCTTCGGGGTACAGCTGGTTCCGCATGGCAAAAATGTGCTTGTGTTTCGAAATGGCGACCCGTTTCACAGCGGGCGTCGCATGGTTGTGAACGAGAGGCAATTTCAAACATTTGAAGCTTTCTTAAACGAGGTGACTACCTGCATCCAAGCCCCGATAGCTGTACGCAACATCTACACTCCACGCAATGGCCATCGTGTGACCACAGCTCAACGACCTACTGAACAAGGGTCAGTATGTGGCTTGCGCGGGGACGGAAAAGTTCCGAAAACTTGAGTGAGTATCAACATTTACATGATGTATTACGTGTTTTCAGTGAATGTAATTGGAACCTACCCAGTTGTAGGCAGGTCCTTGTAATGTTATGGTTGATCGGTGTGCGTTCTTCTGTACTGATGATAATGACTATATGATGATGATGATAATTACCATCCTTGTAATGTTACGGTTGATCGGTGTGCATTCTTCTGTACTGTACTGATGATAATCACTATATGATGATGAGCTGACCAAATTATCCTGCATCTTTAACCTTATCTGTTTCCCATATTATAATAGTTACCTTCACACTGAGGTTAAGCCGCCTGTGACCACACAAGTCAGAGACAGCCAACAGGTACAATCAGATCCGTTTTTTATGTATTCGTTCTGCTGATTTTCATGTATTTTCACACGTCCTTTCAGAGATGAATTTTTTTTTAAGACAACAGATTTCGCAAGAAAAATAGATAACTTTTCACCCCAAAAAGGCAGTTGAGTCTCATAGATGAGCATCTATCCGTACACCCATGGTGCTTGAATACCGATAGCAGAGGCAACAGATGGTAGGAGCAATATTCCATCCCCCATACTAAACTAGTACCCACGCAGTAACCTATATACCTGGCCTTGCCTAGGTTAGGCTGGGTCACATCACTGTTTTATTTTCTGTTCTTCAGATCCATCAGAAGAGCTGAAAAAAACTAAACGGATCCTGTATTTTAGGCATCTGTTATGCACATTTTGCATCCGTTTTTTTAAATGAAAAAAAAGGCAGTCTAAAAAAAACGGATCTCAGACTGGAAAGGCTAAAATGGATGCAAAAAGTGCATAACGGATGCTCAGGATCCATTTTTTTCTGTTCTTCTGACGGATCAGAAAAATGAAACAGTGATGTTAACCCAGCCTCAGGCATGCTTGTGGGATTGCTCTTATTATGGTGGCTGCTTTGAGCTGGGTTAGCTTTGGGTGGGGTACAGGGTAAACTTGTATAGTGATTGTTATGTTTTGTGTATGTTATGTGTCCGTATTTTGGGTCCGCAAACCTCGGGATCCACAAAAGACTCATACCTTTCGTGTGCATTCTGCACTTTTCTCACTCCCATCAATAAAAATAACTATTCTTGTTCACAGTGTGGAACGGAACATTGTTCTATAATTTGTGGAAAGTCCATATGGATCCACAAAAGATATGTGTACATTGCCGCATAGACAAGAATGGTCGTGTGCTAGCCACAAAAATGCATGAGGCTTAATGCAGCAAGAATAAAGGTTATGTTTTATTAGTGGTTTCTATTAAATATTTTTGAGTTTAGCACCACTATTCTATATATCTAGTCATAACGAGTTCTTGACTGCAGGAAAGTCATGCTGATGTCGCAGTCAATATCTGCAGCCAACTGGCCTCTCTGCTTCTGATGGCCTGGTCCATTTTTATCAATGGGTGGTATCATGCTGACCCTTGAAAAATAGCTCTAGTGGTTTTTGGCCAAGAAATTGGGGAACACATCCTTGACGCCAAGAGTTGTGCTGTTTCTTTGCCAGTCATCTATTTCAAAGTAGGAAATGCATTTTAAATATACTTTATGGCTAAAAAAGGATGTGGACCCCACTCATAAGTATGGAATGCAGGTGTTTCAGCCACACTCATTGCAGGCAGGTACATAAAACCAAGCACAGCCCTAGACAAACAATGCTAGCAATATGGTTCGTACTAAAGAGCTCAGTGACTTTAATGTGGCTCTGTCATAAGAGGTCCACCATTACACGAGTAAGTGAAATTTCTGTTACCTGCACAAATGGTATGTGCTATTAGGCTACTTTCACACTAACGTTTTTGGTGGATCCGGCAGGGTTCAGCCAAAACACTTCTGTTATTGATAATACAGCCATCTGCATCCGTTATCAACGGATCCGGTTGTATTATCTTTAACATTGCCAAGACGGATCCGTCATGAACTCCATTGAAAGTCAATGGAGGACGGATCCGTTTTCTATTGTGCCAGATTGTGTCAGAGAAAACGGATCCGTCCCCATTGACTTGCATTGGGAGTCATGTCTTGCTCCGCATTCCAGGACAGAAAGCAAACTACAACATGTTGCGGTTTGCTCTCCGGTATGGGGACGCAACTAAACGGAACGGAATGCATTTTGGAGCATTCTGTTCAGTTCATTTTTGCCCCCATTGACAATGAATGGGGACAAAACTGAAGCGTTTTTTCCGGTATTGAGACCCTATGACGGATCTCAATACCAAAACTAAAACGCCAGTGTGAAAGTAGCCTTAGTTTGGAAGTATCTAGGAACAGCCCAGAGACAAAGCAGTAGGCCATGCCAACTCATAGAGCTAGGCCGCAGTGCGCTGACTGTGTAGGACATGTAATTATATCCTGAGGATAGCTCTTCAATATCGGGAACCGGACAACTCCTTTAAGCACCTGCATGAGTCATGTCATTTGTCATGTCAAGTGTTGGCTTGAGTGTTGCATGCTACCTCTAGACTCTGGAACAGTACAAATGTGCTCTCTGGAGTGGTGAATCGGATTTCACTACCTGGCAGTCTCCTGGATAAATCTTGGTTTAGCAAATGTCTGGAGAATACTGCCTACGAGAATGCATTGCACCTGCTTGCACCGCAAACAGCGGGTTCGCAACACACGGGGCAATCCGGCCGTGTGAAAAACAGGTTGACCGACCTTACGAACACTGGCCCTGTGAATGGGACCGCAATCTGTGAAATACGGTAAAAATAAGACATGTCCTATCTTTTCCGTATCTTGTGCATTGCATTAATTTCACATGGCCGGTGATTGTGTACTGCGTACCGCTATTTGCAGTCCGCTCATCTGAATAAGCCCTAATATAGTGATGCAATAGTCAGGTGTCCACATCCATTTGGCCATTTGGCCATATAATGTATATAGCATGTACCGTTCTGGGTTACACATGGTTTAGTTCACTGTTGTGTTTCATTTTCTCAGAATCACTTGAACTTTGTAGTCAGGACAAAAATTCCCAGAATGTTCCATTTTCTCAACTACTTCCTCCATACATGACCCCACTACCCTCTCTGCTCGCTGTTCTCAGTGTGCATACCAGGGCTGATCTTCCTCCACTTTGATGAATCAAAAGTTCAGAAGGGAGAGGTGTGTGAATTGGGTCAGCAGGAAGGGTGTTTATCTGGTGTCATGGCATTCAGAGGTGAATGAATGAGGCATTCAGGATGGGCATGCACAAAACATACAAAAATATAATTAATGTTGGCAGAGATATATTCCCACCCTAATCTTTGTTTCCTCAGAACTCTCGCAAGCTAAAAGTCCCAGGCCGCTGGCGGGAAGAATCTCACTTTCCTTGTATAATTCAGTGAGTATATTGTAATAAAGCTGAACATGTTTTTAAAGGGAACATGTCACATTGAATGTGCAGTATTCTTTTTTTAAAATTTAAATCTATATTCATAGTGGGCTTTGCGGTCCAGTGGGTGGTTCTACTCCGTGATTGACAGCTATCTCTGTATGCATGCTAAGCCAGGGAAGGCTGTCAGTCACTGAGTAGGACCATCCACTGGACTCCTAAGGATAGGAACAGCAGTAAATTTAATCAATATTTTACAAGATATACTGAATATTTTCCCACACAACTATATATCAATCAGTTCAGCTCCTCCTGCTCTATAACATGCTACTGACAGATCAGACAGCAAGTTCAACATGACCCAATAAATGTAATCATAGGTGCAATAAAAAATTACATATTATACCACAATAGCTATGCAATGAGCCTGTTAGATAAAGGAAAGTAGGAGGATTACCCATATTGACATGAGATATACAGTGGGGGAAATAATTATTTGACCCCTCACTGATTTTGTAAGTTTGTCCAATGACAAAGAAATGAAAAGTCTCAGAACAGTATCATTTCAATGGTAGGTTTATTGTAACAGTGGCAGATAGCACATCAAAAGGAAAATCGAAAAAATAACTTTAAATAAAAGATAGCAACTGATTTGCATTTCATTGAGTGAAATAAGTATTTGAACCCTCTAACAAAAAAAGACTTAATACTTGGTGGAAAAACCCTTGTTTGCAAGCACAGAGGTCAAACGTTTCTTGTAATTGATGACCAAGTTTGCGCACATTTTAGGAGGAATGTTGGTCCACTCCTCTTTGCAGATCATCTCTAAATCCCTAAGGTTTCGAGGCTGTCTCTGTGCAACTCTGAGCTTGAGCTCCCTCCATAGGTTTTCGATTGGATTAAGGTCCGGAGACTGACTAGGCCACTCCATGACCTTAATGTGCTTCTTCTTGAGCCACTCCTTTGTTGCCTTTGCTGTATGTTTTGGGTCATTGTCGTGCTGGAACACCCATCCACGACCCATTTTCAGTTTCCTGGCAGAGGGAAGGAGGTTGTCGCTCAGGATTTCACGATACATGGCTCCGTCCATTTTCCCGTTTATGCGAATAAGTTGTCCTGTGCCCTTAGCAGAAAAACACCCCCAAAGCAAAATGTTTCCACCCCCATGCTTGACGGTGGGGACGGTGTTTTGGGGGTCATAGGCAGCATTTTTCTTCCTCCAAACACAGCGAGTTGAGTTAATGCCAAAGAGCTCTATTTTGGTCTCATCAGACCACAGCACCTTCTCCCAGTCACTCTCTGAATCATTCAGGTGTTCATTGGCAAACTTCAGACGGGCCTGCACATGTGCCTTCCTGAGCAGGGGGACCTTGCGAGCCCTGCAGGATTTTAATCCATTGCGGTGTAATGTGTTTCCAATGGTTTTCTTGGTGACTGTGGTCCCTGCTAATTTGAGGTCATTAACTAACTCCTCCCGTGTAGTTCTAGGATGCTTTTTCACCTTTCTCAGAACCATTGACACCCCACGAGGTGAGATCTTGCGTGGAGCCCCAGAGCGAGGTCGATTGATGGTCATTTTGTGCTCCTTCCATTTTCGAACAATCGCACCAACAGTTGTCACCTTCTCTCCCAGCTTCTTGCTAATGGTTTTGTAGCCCATTCCAGCCTTGTGCAGGTCTACAATTTTGTCTCTGACATCCTTGGACAGCTCTTTGGTCTTTCCCATGTTGGAGAGTTTGGAGTCTGCTTGATTGATTGATTCTGTGGACAGGTGTCTTTTATACAGGTGACTAGTTAAGACAGGTGTCCTTAATGAGGGTGACTAATTGAGTAGAAGTGTCTAACCACTCTGTGGGAGCCAGAACTCTTAATGGTTGGTAGGGGTTCAAATACTTATTTCACTCAATGAAATGCAAATCAGTTGCTATCTTTTATTTAAAGTTATTTTTTCGATTTTCCTTTTGATGTGCTATCTGCCACTGTTACAATAAACCTACCATTGAAATGATACTGTTCTGAGACTTTTCATTTCTTTGTCATTGGACAAACTTACAAAATCAGTGAGGGGTCAAATAATTATTTCCCCCACGTATATTGTGGTAATGGGAACAGTGCTGGAAGGCGTATATGTCCCACTCAGGTACCTCAGCTGGGTGAGACAGCTAAAATCCAGAGAGCGGCAGTCGTCTCAGCAAAGCATAGTTTACTGAGACAGTTAATTCTGGGCTGTATTTTAGTTGGATTGGCAGATAGGACTAGAAGTGGGATCTGCCAATCCACACCCTTCTAGGACGGGTATTCCCTTCTACCTGAGGTGATCGCAGGTGAGGTCTGCTGTAATCAGGCTGGCATAAAGCACCTCCCAGTATGTCAGTCTGGGGGAGAGAGTGATTTGGAACAGAGGCTCTGAGTGGTCTCAGCCAGGAGGACTGAGGGGTCATGAGGCTATGTGAAGCCTGATCTCTTCCCGGTGTGGACTGTGGGTTGGTGAGCAGACCGACTAAGGCTTGGAGCCTGAGACCTGTGCATAAATCTGTGATTATAGGTGAGACAGGGAAACCATTATATGTATTAGTTAAAGGCCAGCCGGGCAGGTGTTTATTTTGTATTGTGTATGTTTGGGCTGGTGAAAATAAACCGTCATTTTGACTTTTATCCTGGTGTCCGTGAAGATATCTGTGATTGTGACCCTCTGAAAGAAGGCGATCCCTTACAATATATACAGATGAGTCACATTATTATGACCACCAGCTAATATCCAGAATATCTGCTGTGTGCAGCACGGACAGCAGCTAGACGGGCTGAGAGTGACTTAGTAAGGTCTTGTCACAGGTATCTGGAGCTATGCTGACTGCAGTGCATCTCACAGCTGCTGGAGGTTGCATGGGGCGAGATTCATAGAGCGAACATGACGATCTAGGTGATCCTACAGATGCTCAGTTGGGTTCAAGTCTGGGGAATTAGAGGGCCAGGGTAGTACTTGGAAGTTTTGGTTATGCCCCTCCAGCCCATGTTGGATATTTCTAGCTATGTGACATCCCATCCGCCCCAAGTAGGAAAATCAGCATGTATGGGTGTACGTAATCTGGATTCATACCCAAATCGGTTGAGACTGCCTTCCGCATGGACGAGTGCACCCAAAGAATACCACAAAAACATTCCCCAGACCATAACACTCCACCACCAGCTTGTGTTCTTCTAGCTATGGTTGCAGGGTGTTTGTTCTCTGATGTTTCTCTCTTGACACGCCAGCGTCCATCCATTTGATGAAGCAGAAAATGTGACTCATCGGGGAAGGCAAGTCTTTGCCAATGAGCGGGGATCCAATTTCTATACTGGCGTGAAAATTAAAGCCTTTTCTGTCAATGCAATTTCGTTAGCAGAGCAGGGACCATTCAGAGCCCCATACACAGTAAGGTTTGCTGAACTGATGTTTTAGACAAACGTCTGGTAGCCCCCTCTTTCATTTTGGCGATGAGCTGCTTCACTGTAGCATGTCAGTCCACCCTCGAGCACCTTCGTAGCTGTAGAGTAGTTCACCTCTCGCATCAATTGCATGTAGTGCAATGCAGTTTCCACGACACTTATTCACAATGGTGCCATTTGTCCACTAATGATAGACTTTTATCATAGCAGCATGGGAGCAGTCCACAAACTGCCACCCTTGTCCTGAAAGCAAATAATCATCCCTTTTAGCAGCTGTGATAAATCGCCCCTTTTACCCATGACAACAATGAGGGATGTGTGTGTTAGACAGCCTATTGCACAACTTATATACCCACCAAGTCAGCTCATCACACGTAACTTCCCTCATGAGCTTAGGGCTGCCGACGTTGCAGGAAGTAGGAAGTGGTCATATTAATGTATATGTGTATATATAATATATACATACACAAAAATATTTACGCCTCAACATTGAAATTGCAGCACCAAAAAGGAAAGTCGTGGAATTATGGAAATCACAGGATCCCTAAACATGTTAATACAAAAAAATTCTAACAACATTTTCAAAACATCTCGATTTATTCTGTATCGAGTATGAGCACCACACTCAGAAAAACATGTACTAACATGCTTTGGCATGCTATCAGTGAGGTTAATAATGGTTCTGAGCAATGTTCTGCCATGCTGAATTCACTTGAGCACGTAAATCATCAAGATCCACTGCTGGCAGCATCCTTTGCGATTGCCAACCAATGATATCCCAGATGTGCTCAATGGGAGACAACTCCAGAGATGCTTCAGGCTACAGTAGCACGTTTAGGCCACGTAGGCTGCTCACAGTAGCATGAGCAAAATGCAGCCTGACATTGTCCTGTTGAAAAACGGCTCCCAGGACACGTTGGAGAAACGTCCATACCATTGGTTCCACAACCGAACCAATGTAAGGCTGAGCTGTTAGTGTACCTGAAATGATAACTAGGGTCCAGGTACATTATGACTCTTGAATCTTCATGGCATTGCCAACGTGGTTTTTAGACCAATCTCCAGCCATCAATGTGACGAAAGTAGGAATCATTGCTGAAGAATCCTAGTGGAGTGAAGTCAATTGAACACTGGTAGCCCAATGTTGTGCAAATGCAGCGGCTGCCCAGGAGGAGAGATCGAAGGATGAGAGTGGTAGTGGCTCTGACAATAATAAGTTTACACACAGATTACAGTGGCTATCCTCACACCAATGCCGTCCTAGGGCCATGCAGTGGTAGGAAGGAGCACCTTATCTTCCATCGGGGCACACCCTGATGTTGGAGCTCCTGCCTGATGGTGACTGGCAAGCCCTTGGTGTTGGGTATTTTGGTGGGGGGCAAGGCATGAGGGTAAATGCAGGTGCAATGGCCAGCAGATGGTGCTAGAGTCAATAAACAGGCCAGTGGTGGAAAGTAAAAAAGTCTCTCTCTTTACTAAAGTGCAGAATAAGAGTAGTAGTACATCTGACAGTATCACAATACTGTTAAAAGAAAGACATGTTGCTGATGAATCCAAATGGCATGCTGTTTCCGTGGGGAGCTTCTTTCAGAACTTCTGCATTGTAAAGGTCAATGATATAGCCAGTGGCATTGATGTTGCAGTATCTATAGAGTAGATGTGCCAAAGGATGAAAAATAGAGACACATTACATAAGCAGTGCCTTCAATTTAAGATCTCTCTATATTATACCTTAGTTTCAGGAATTATAATTATTTAAATAATCAGGTCTCTTGCATAATTTTCTGACTAGAAAGAATGAAATCCTCAATTAAGAAATTCCGGATGTCAGCTGGCCAGAAATTACCGGCACAGATGGAGGCCAAACATCTAGATCAATATACCACAATTGTATGCATTAAATCCTAGCTTTTAATAACTAAACTTAGCACAGGGTACAAAGTGTGTAAATCAGTGAATACAGGGGTTATCTTCCCATGTGAAAGGTCCCCATTCAGCTGTTATTGCTAGGGTACGCAGGGCGGCTAGTACTGAGTTCCCCTGTAGTGGGGCAGCATAGTAAAGGGATTGTTCTGGACCAGGAAAAAAGATTATAAAGATTGATATTCGTCTTTTAGTTTTAATCTCTGAGCACTACATATACAGTGTAACCATAGCTTCTTTTGTGTAGATTTCCTACTTGTAAGCTTTTACTGCTGTTACTTCTTTTTAGTCAAAATAATTCTAAAAATAATGGCTTTTACTTGATTATTAAAATTTCCATTTTATCATAAAAGTACCCTGGACAGTTGCATCATTACTCTAATCACAACTGTTTCCTCTTATCGGCCAATGTATTAATTTACTACTTTTCTACTTTTGCCAGTATTTTTCGCAATGGAGATCTTATGACACCACCTATCCGGGTTGTTATACCTCCAAGTATCTTGAAGGAGTGGGAGTTGGTCTTAACCTTGCTTACTGAAAAGGCCAACTTATACAATGGAGCTGTAAGAAAGTAGGTGACGACTGTAGGCATGGAAAATGAATGTATCTTCCGATGTCCATTCTGATGTCAATGTTTGATAGGATACTCTGCTTCTTCAGGCTCTGCACTTTAGATGGCGTTTCTATCTCATGTGGAGCTGAGTTGGTGTCTGGAGAATATTATGTTGCTATTGGATCAGAGAAATATAAATGTCTTCCATATGAAGAACTTCTAGGTCCACCTGGAGGAAACAAGTAGACACTTTATTATCATTATTATTTTCATTCATTCATTCTTTCTATCTATCCCTTTTGTTTTGCCTGTTTAGTGTTATTAAGAATATTTACTTGTTTCTTATGTTATGTATCCTTTAGGAATCGCCCTGGTGTTAAGCGCAGGATCGCTAAAATTGTGGTAAGCAGGAGATATCAGCTAACCAATGTTATCCAGTGATAAGCGATACTAAATTAGTCTTTGCATGTACTGTCGGGTTTGTTGTGATTTCTGATGGTTGCGTTACAATTTATAACTTTTTTGTACACTTTCATATTATAAGCCATCTTAAAGTTATTTCTTTTTGCTTGTAAGGAGGGTAAGGTCTATAGCTTATCACAAGATGGCATCAGCAACTCAGCTCTTAATAGCTCTCCAACTCAGGTATGGTTTTTAAGAATGACTTTGCATTCTCAGGAATATTTGTAAACCTATACATTAAAGGGGCCTAAAGGGATCGGAATATCGATGGCCTATCCTCGGTGCTCCCACCAATCAGCTGTTTGAAGAGGCAGCAACACATGTGTGAACACTGCAGTCTCTTCATTGTCTAGATCTGTCCATCTCCCTGCATGCTGTCTACTTAGTAGCATTGGTGAGAATATTGCAACTTCATCTGGTTCACCTGAATGGGATGCAATATCCCACACTGCTGATACTAAGTAGATGATAATCAGGTAAAAGGCAATGCCAACAATGAAAAGGTTTCAGGTTGTGCACAAGCAATGCGGCCTCTTCAACTGATGGGCGGGGCTGCCAAGAATTAGCCCCCAGACGATCTGATGCCAATGAACTATCCTGAGTGTAGGTCATCAATATTCTGAATCATTCAACCCCCTCATCTTGAGAGTTGACAGCAACAGATTCCAAATGCAAATAGCACACCTGAAATGAACTCTGGACCTTTTATCTGCTCATTGTAATTGGGATAATAAGGGAATAACACACACCTGACCATGGAACAGCTGAGAAGCCAATTGTCCCATTACTTTTGGTCCCTTAACAAGTGGGAGGCACATATGCAAACTGTTGTAATTTCCACACCATTCACCTGATTTGGATGTAAATACCCTCAAATTAAAGCTGACAGTCTGCAGTTAAAGCACATCTTGTTTGTTTAATTTTAGAATTGTGTCAATGTCCCAATATTTATGGACCTGGCTGTATGTGGACCTTTACAAAAAGTACTTGAGTACCCCTGATCTACAGTAATACATGAGTAGTGCTGCAGATAAGGAGTCCAGATCACTAGTTTTTATTTTCCTACTGCTCGACATTCCCCCATTGCTCAGCGCTCATAAGTGCGTTGAAATACATTGTCAGGACTGCTATGCATGTGCACATGAGTCCTCTCCATATTGTTAGAACAGCACAGCAGTCTGGACTGTGTATTTCAGAGCAGCTTTGAGAGCTGACAGCGGGGGAACAGGGTGCAGTCAGAAAATAAAAAATTGTGTAGATAATAGTCCCAAGTCGGGGTGACAGATTCCCTTTAAAGGGTTTTTCCGAGACTTTACTACTAATGACCTGTCCTCTGGATAGCTCATCAGTATCTGATTGGTGGGGGTCCGACACCTGAGACACCCACCAATCAGCTATTTGCAAAGGCATTGGGGATTTCAGTAGCTCTGCTGCCTTCTCTCAGTTTAGTCTAGGCCATTTGACGTCACATTCATCGGTCACATGGCATAGGCACAGCTCAGCACCATTGGAGTGATTGGTGCTGGTTGAGCTTTGATACCAAGCACAGATGCTATCAAATGGATGGTGCTGTGATTGGTGAGCAGAGAGAAAGCCGTGGCGCTGATCAGCGGGGGTCCCAGGTGTCGGACCTCCACCGATCCGATACTGATGACTTATCCAGTGGATAGGTCATCAGTAGTAAAGTCTCAGGAAAACCCCTTTAAACCACATAGTGAACACTGTAAAAATAAATCCCACAGAATAATGTTAAAATTGCTGCTTTTTAACACCCCCCCTAAAAATAAAATAATAAAAAGTTATTTAATAGACTAAATATTCCTCAAACTGGTTAAAAAAAACTACAACTTGTCCTGCAAGATTCAAGGTTTTATATAAACTGAAGAAAAAAATGGACTGGAACACAGATGGGTGGAAATGTTACTGGGCCTAAAATTAATTGTCATTAAGGGCCTAAAATGCACTTCAGTCACATGAGTTGTGCACCAACTATAATTACTTTAGATATAAATTCAAAATCTACAATACAAAAGTGACATTTTCAGAAGGGTTTTTCCAATTTTATAACTGTTGCGGGTTAATACTGTTATTGTATCTTCCTCCCTCCTCCCTCCAGGAAGACACCCGTAGGACCTATTCGACAGGTGCAGAACATAAATTTCCGAGCGTCAAACACACTGATGAGGAGAATTCTGTTTTCTATGCTAAACCTGTAAGGGTGCGCCCAACTCGAAAACTAAAGGCTAATGAAAAAGAAAACAAAGGTATTTGCATGTCAAAGTAATTTTCCTTTACACATCTGACATTATGTGCTGATGCACCTAAACTAACAGGAATTATTTTCAATAGATGAAGATGGAGTATTTAAAGTTAAAGAGACACGACATGAATTAGATGGAGCTCAAGAAGTAAAGGAGGATGCACATACAAGGGTAGAGGTTCCAGTAGATCAGGTACAATCGTATAAATGATGTATAACTATGTATCATCTTCTCAGGTATTTTGTACTCCTTTATTACCAGTCCATATGTTATTGACGTGGTCCATGTTTATATTAGGATATATGACATTAAGCTCAGGACCTGCAATCCAGTATGAGGGCGAGCACCATTCTTGTGAACTTGAGCCACTTCATCTGAATGGCCATTGTGTAATTTTACACTTTCCCTAGAGCAGCTGCGGTAGGGCAAATTCGCGGATGACCACAGCTCCAAATCCCTCCCCCCCCTAAATCAGCTGTTTATCAGGGGTGCTGGGAGCAGGAGCTGATGGCCACAATAGATGCTTTCTGAAAGAAGTTGTGTCTGAAGAGCCTGTATAGTTTGAATTCATTGGCTGGTGCATATATTTTAATACCTTCTGTGGTCAATTGAAAGGGGTTGTCCAAGTTATTTTTTTGTTTTTTGTATGTTTAGTACTAAGCAAATGTAAGGGGTTTACAATTCACTTCCTTCATCTACAGTGGCCCTGTTCTTCTAGTTAGCTGACCTTTACATGACCTGTAACCTCAGCTTCTTTCCCTGCTCTGGCACAAGCCTGGGAGAGCAGGGGAACCTCTGTCTGCCTCTGTCGCAGAAAGTCACTGTGAAGGCTGTGCTGGCTGGAGCCACAAGCTATGCCCCCTGCACTGCCCGATCTGCTGGCTGAGCTGTCTGCCCTGTGTCTTCCCTCCCACTGGATTCTTTAGCAAAGTTTAACCCCTTCTACCATCAGCAGCACAGACTCAAGGTTGGAGGCTCTGTCTCAGGTACTGAGAAGCTGCAGAGTTTCCTGAAGAGATAAATGTTGCGCACAGGATCTTCCCTCCCTCCACACCCGGCACACACAGAGCTGATAAAGACTGAATGAGTCCTCTCCTCTGTACTCTTCTGCTGGCTGTGGAAGGAATTCTTTGTTTACAAACTCACAGATTGTTGTTACACGCCCCCACAGCTCTGCAACTACATGTAAAAAAAGGGCCAGAACAGAACTAGGGAAACTAGGGAATTGCAGGGGCGTCGTTAGGTCAAAACATTCGAGGCTTGAGCCCTGGATGTTTTGACCAGTGCCCCGAATGTTATGCTGGCAGGGCCGGCCGCTCTGACTCTCCTGCGCTACTCTACAGCGGCCGCCCCCTCACAGGACAGGAGGATACATTTATAAACTGTAATCCTAATCCGTATCCTGCAGTAACTGAAGTTTAAATCAGCGTTCATCTCATTACTATCTTACACACTCAGCTCCGGAAACATGCAGTGCGGGCGGCGCTCGTTCACTGACGTCACGCGCCTGCTCCTCCCACTAGGCGGCGCAGGCGCGTGACCTCAGTGAGTGAGCACCGCCCGCACTGCATGTTTCCGGAGCTGAGTGTGTAAGATAGTAATGAGATGAACGCTGATTTAAAGTTCAGTTACTGCAGGATACGGATTACTGAGGGGATGATCTGTGGGGTTGCCCAGACGGCTAGGCCCTTCACAGTAGTTATTAACCCCTTTCAGCAGTCCTCCATTCACTGAAAGGGGGACTGCTGAAAGGGGTTAATAACTATTGTGAAGGGGGACTGCTGAAAGGGGTTAATAACTACTGTGAAGGGAGGACTGCTGAAAGGGGTTAATAACTACTGTGAAGGGGGGACTGCTGAAAGGGGTTAATAACTACTGTGAAGGCCCCCCCAGGCGATGGGGGCGTGGCTTCATGGGGTGGGGGCGTGGTTTCACAGGGGCGTGATACAGTGGGCTTGTGCCCCGGATGTTTTCAGACCCTAGCAACGCCCCTATTGCAAACCATCGGATTTAAAGTGGCTTTCTTTTTCTTTTTCTTTTTTTCACATAACTCGGATAACCCCTTAAAAGTCGTACAATGAGGCACTGAAGCACTGCAGCCTGCCAGAGGTGGAGCCAATAGGATTATAAGTTGTTGTGTTTCTAAAGGAAATGTGTTATCAGAAAATCACTTATTGTTTAAATCAAATTTTTATGTTTAACATATTTCAAAGTGGTAAACTAAACTAAACCATTTTTTGTTAACCTGTCCCTAAATAACAGTTTTTGTTATTCTCAGTGGTGTACAGAGTTGACAATTTTATCAATGGAATCTGCGCACATTGCTGCTCCTGCCTGTGCCACCTGGAGGTTTACTAAATGCTGGCATAGCACATGGGTACTCTGTAACCATGTGCTATGCCAGGATTAGCTGAGCGGAGCGGGTCCTGCTTCTGGCTGCTTTGCTAAGCTAAGAGTCCTGCATGTCAGCTTTTAGCTTAGCGAAGCAGCCAGAAGCAGGACCCGCTCCGCTCAGCTAATCCTGGCATAGCACATGGTTACAGAGTACCCATGTGCTATGCCAGCATTTAGTAAACCTCCAAGTGGGCACGGGCAGGAGCAGCAACAGGGCCGTCTTTAATATTGATTGGAGCCTGGGAAAAAATTTACTTGGGCCCCCTGGATCCCGCCTTCCCACACCTTAGCAGGCAATCACTCCCTCCACCACAAAATCCACACATCTGGTAGAGTACACACAAAATCCACACATCTGGTAGAGTACAGTGAATGACTGTAAATACTTCCAGTTCTGAAGACTCCAGCGGCTCAGGATCAGTGCTCTGGGCAGCTGGGCTCAGGCTGGAAGTGGGCACCGCTCTGCAAGAAGGAGACCAGGGCTCGGCTCACCCTAGTGTTACAGTGCACCCCACAGTATGCAGTATAGCACCCTATAGTATACAGCAACCCACAGTATGCAGTATAGCACCCTATAGTATACAGCACCACACAGTATGCAGTATAGCACCCCACACTATACAGTACCCCACAGTATATAGTAGAGCAGTATAGCAGCCCACAGTATACAGCACCCCACAGTATACAACACCTCACAGTATACAGTAGAGCATTATAGCACTCCACCGTATACAGCACCCCAACTATACAAGATACTGCACCCCAACTATACAAGATACAGCACCCCAAAACTATACAAGATACAGCACCCACACGATACAGTACAGCAGTATAGCACTCCCACAATATACAGCACCCACAGTATACAGCCCCCCACAGTATACAGCCCCCCACAGTATACAGTACAGCAGTATAGCAGGAATTTAAATGAATGAAATACAAGTTATACTGAATCTTTTCCCACATAACTACAGTCAGGTCCATAAATATTGGGACATCAACACTATTTTAACTTTTTTGGCTCTATACTCCACCACAATGGATTTGAAATGAAACAAACAAGACGTGCTTTAACTGCAGACTGTCAGCTTTAATTTGAGGGTATTTACATCCAAATCAGGTGAACGGTGTAGGAATTACAACAGTTTGCATATGTGCCTCCCACTTGTTAAGGGACCAAAAGTAATTTTATTTTTTTTTGTTTTGACCACAGAGGGAAGCAGAGATTGTGCCAGAGGAAAATATTTCATGTGAAAAAAAGGAGCACAGCCCAAAGAGGTATGTGCAACAAGTACACGCCAAAAGCAGATTTAACATACATGTGTGTGCTATTTATATGTTCTTCCTCACATTCTTGTCTTTTCTTTAGAAATAAAGTCTGAGACCAGTGACATTCATATTCACTTTCTCACCATTCAGAAACACTGAAGACCTGTATTGGGGTGTATCCTATAATATATACTGTTTGGAAAAATCTTCTGACTTTATACATTTATTCCCATGAGCTAAGTTTTGTAGTTGTTTCATAAGATAGCATGTCTGATATAGTCCCTGTTCTAATATTATTGTGTGGAAGACGATATTGCAGAATTTGCTCCAGCAGGAAGGACGTCTCTGACATATTAAATGTTAACAATTTTTTTGTTGAATAGTAATTAACCCCAATTGCATCCAATGTTTTTCAATAATTAAACAAGGGGTTGAATAACTTCTAACATGTGCCAAAAGCCAGTGCCGGTGTTTGTCTTTTCAGACTTAAAGATTTTTTTTTCTAGTTTATATTTTTGCCGTATCTACAGTCCATAAACACTATGACACTCCAGGAAACCCTGTTGATGACATCATTGGAATTTGGAGGAAAGGGGTCTACAACCCTCCACAAGGTTATTTTTATGAAATGTCCTTTGACAGTGGAGAATTGAATTCCACAGTCATCTCTATGACAGCATCCTTGAGAAATTGCCCTGCCCTGTAGGGACAGGAAAAACATGCATCCTCAGACTTCAGTGTTTTTTCTGTCCCTGAAGAGGGCAGAACCTACAGAAAGCAGGGCTTTTTAGTCCCGAGGAAAAGAAGATGGATCCAGTTGGGGTTTCCGGGGGAAAGCAAAAGAAGTTGGCAAAGCAGTCCCTGCCCTCTTCATAAAACTATATTTAGAATTGGAAAATGCAAATGTGATCGCACACTGCATCCAGCACTCTGCCCTCCATGCTGGATGAGACATTGGTTTATATTTTGGCCAAAGCATAGTAAGCCACTCACCGCGTCAAGGTCGTCTCAATTGAGTGGTCCCTAACTCTTGTTCCTACCTGTTCATGGGCCATGACAGCCACATAAAATCCAGGGAATTTAGAATTGCAATACTTGTTAAGTGTACTCTTTCTTACCCCACTTGTCCTGCTGCGGTTGCAAGTCAGACTCTAGGCCCAGTGGGTTCTGGACCTTGATCCCAAACACCACCAGGTGTTTGTGTGGGTAAGTTCTAGAGAACACAGCCTTATGTCTTATTCACACAGTCAGTGTTCGGTCAGTGATTTCTATCAGGGATTGTGAGCCAAAACCAGTTGTGGCTCTAAACACAGAACAGAGCAGATCTTTCCATTATACCTTATGTCTGTAGGGCTCCTATCCTGGTTTTGGCTCACAATCACTTATGGAAATCAGTACCAAAACACTGAGTGTGAATGAGGCTTGAGTCAGTTGGTTTCAGTGTAAGGCCTCTTGCAATTTGCGGTCCCCAATGCACGGGCAACTTCCGTGCAGCGGCCGGGACAGATCGAGACCCATTTAACTTGAATGGGTCCGTGATCCATCAGCACCGCAAAAAAATAGAACAAGTTCTATTTTTTTGCGATGCGGAGGCACGGACAGAAACACCACGGAAGCACTCTCTAGTACTTCCGTGGGGTTCCAATCCGTGCTTCCGTTCCGCATCTCCGTGATTGCGGACCCATTCAAGTGAATAGGTCCGCATCCGTGATTCAGAGTGCACACGGGCCAGCGCCCGTGTATTGCAGATCCGGCGTATGCGGGCCGCAATACGGCCACAGGGACACAACGTTAGTGTGCAAGAGGCCTAACATACACTCTCCTTAAGAATTATTAGGAACACCTGTTCTATTTCTCATTAATGCAATTAACTAGTCAACCAATCACATGGCAGTTGCTTCAATGCATTTAAGGATGTGGTCCTGGTCAAGACAATCTCCTGAACTCCAAACTGAATGTCAGAATGGGAAAGAAAGGTGATTTAAGCAATTTTGAGCGTGGCATGGTTGTTGGTGCCAGACGGGCCGGTCTGAGTATTTCACAATCTGCTCAGTTACTGGGATTTTCATGCACAACCATTTCTAGGGTTTACAAAGAGTGGTGTGAAAAGGGAAAAACATCCAGTATGCGGCAGTCCTGTGGGCAAAAATGCCTTGTGGATGCTAGAGGTCAAAGGAGAATGGGCCGACTGATTCAAGCTGATAGAAGAGCAAGGTTGACTGAAATAACCACTCGTTACAACCGAGGTATGCAGCAAAGCATTTGTGAAGCCACAACACGCACAACCTTGAGGCGGATGGGCTACAACAGCAGAAGACCCCACCGGGTACCACTCATCTCTACTACAAATAGGAAAAAGTGGCTACAATTTGCACAAGCTCACCAAAATTGGACTGTTGAAGACTGGAATAATGTTGCCTGGTCTGATGAGTCTCGATTTCTGTTGAGACATTCAAATGGTAGAGTCCGAATTTGGCGCAAACAGAATGAGAACATGTATCCATCCTCTGATGGCTACTTCCAGCAGGATAATGCACCATGTCACAAAGCTCGAATCATTTCAAATTGGTTTCTGAACATGACAATGAGTTCACTGTACTAAAATGGCCCCCACAGTCACCAGATCTCAACCCAATAGAGCATCTTGGGATGTGGTGGAACGGGAGCTTCGTGCCCTGGATGTGCATCCCTCAAATCTCCATCAACTGCAAGATGCTATCCTATCAATATGGGCCAACATTTCTAAAGAATGCTATCAGCACCTTGTTGAATCAATGCCACGTAGAATTAAGGCAGTTCTGAAGGCAAAAGGGGGTCCAACACCGTATTAGTATGGTGTTCCTAATAATTCTTTAGGTGAGTGTATATCTGATCCAGATGTCATAACTAAAGCAAATGGTGGGACCATATATCAAAAATACAAAATCTTTATTAAATAATACATATATAAGGATCAGGAGAGGAAAAAGGCAAGCTGCAAAAAGATACAAAGAAAAGCGAGGGGCAAAACCTCACTGAATAACCGTATCCACCATATGCCCCACAGTATGATATAACAATGCCAGACATATAGCTATATTAACATCCCTGTATAGATAATGGATGGCACAGAAATATACTAAAGTTTTGCTGAACAGAGAGTATAATAAATCCCTACTGAGCAAAATGAATAAACTAGACTGTCAAATAGGGAGTCAAAGGTAAGCTTGATGCAAGAAACAAAGTATACTGACCATACATAAAACAAGGGTATACCATATAGAGTATTTGGAAAATAGAAAACCACCGACCTCAAAGTAAAGCCGAGGTAAGTATAGACACTATGGCATACTTAGGTATATCCACAATCAAGTTATACAGTGAACATACCCTGGGACATGGTAACAGTAGAGGTTTGGAGCCCCACGCGCAGGAACCTCAACGCGCGTTTCACCCTGAAGGCTGACGAAGCCAAGAAACTACTCCTAATAGCACAAAATACAAATATATTAAAAAATAAATATATCCAGAAAACAGACAGCACAGCCAGTAGAAAAAACTGTGGTTATTCACCCATGTGGTACAGTGAGGCAACGTTTCGGCTCAAACACAGAGCCTTTCTCAAGCATGAAACACAAGTGAAGTGCAAGGTATAAATAGCTCAAACAATTCATAAAAAGAATAATTACATGATTAAAAGGTGGAGCAATCAATATACATGATAATATTAAAAAAGACCATGATACATAATAAATACAAGTGAGAAACAACATAATGTGATACATGATTATAGTCACAAAGACATAATTGCATATAAAATTAATTAACAGTGAATATACCTACAAAAAAAAATATAATCGATAAGTGAGACCAATTAGACACAAGTGCTGTGTATCCTAATAATGATGATAAGATGTCAGGGGGTGGGACATAGGAATAAAACATAAACATACCCATCAGATATACTGTGAATCCACATGCAATCGGCCGCCAAACTCGGCGTGTGATAACTTACAATGCGCAAGCGCCAGGTTGCGTCAGGAGTATGTGACTCGATGCCGTCAGTGGAGCATGCGTATCACCTGCCTCCCCCTTCTCCGACCACAGCGCAGCAAGTCACAAGAACTAAATCCCAGAGCGCATGCCCATGTGATGTCATAACAGGCAGCGCCATATTGGATATTGGCAAGATGGCCCAGAGTTATTTTACATTATGATAACGGCATGCAGGAGGACAATGGTAGAGAGGGGATACTCCTTGTCAGGGGGGTACACCCTCCTCATCAATGGGCATACAATGTGAGCACGATCTGCACTGCCATGCAAATCATACAACATCGCCCCATATGAACCTCGTAACGCAGCCAGAAACAGGGGTCTCCTGAAAACTCTGGGACATTATAATAGATGCGCAATGACACAACCCTGGAAAATGACAAAAATAAAAGTAAAACAATCAATTCACGATAGCATGGGAACACAATATTATTCCGCAGGGCATTGCATGTTCCTTCTCCATATGGCCCCACCTCATTCATCCAAAATTCTGTAAAAACAAAGAAAAGACCATAAATATATGTTAATATGGCTTACTTGTGTTCAAAAAAGCGTGCACCCACTCAGGATGTAGAAAAAGACATATACACATTGTCATCATGGGGCAAACCAATCCTCTATGTATACATCCCAGGGTTATAGTCAATATTAAGACCATTGGGTTTAAGACATTTCAATGTATGAATTTTCTTTAATAGCAAAATTTGATTACCTCCTCGCTTAGGTGGGGGGATGTGATCAATAATTCAGCATTTTAACTCACTCTCTGAATGATTAAAATCAGAAAAATGTTTAGGAATGGGCAAATCTTGACGTTTTTTCCTGATCGCATACCGATGGTTGTTAAGGCTACTTTCACACTTGCGTTTGGGGTTCCGCTTGTGAGATCCGTTTGAGGGCTCTCACAAGCGGCCCTGAACGGATCCGTTCATCCCCAATGCATTCTGAATGGATAAGGATCCGTTCAGAATGCATCAGTTTGGCTCCGTTCCGCCTCCATTCCGCCCTGATTGGGTGCTGCCAGGCAGCAGGGGCCAGACCCCCCTCCCTCCCCAGTATTAAAAGCATTGGTGGCCAGTTTGGCCCCCCCCTCCCTCCCTCCCCAGTATTAAAAGCATTGGTGGCCAGTGCGCCCCCCCCCTCCCTCCCTCCCTCCCCAGTATTAAAAGCATTGGTGGCCAGTGCGGCCCTCCTCTCCCTCCCTCCAAAGTATTAAAAGCATTGGTGGCCAGTGCGGCCCCCCCCTCCCTCCCTCCCCAGTATTAAAAGCATTGGTGGCCAGTGCGCCCCCCCTCCCTCCCTCCCTCCCTAGTATTAAAAGCATTGGTGGCAGTGGCCACAGGCTAGCAAACCCCCCCCCCCATCATTGGTGGCAGCGGAGCGACATTTCCGATCAGAGTCCCAGTTTAATCGCTGGGGCTCCGATCGGTTACCATGGCAGCCAGGACGACAGGTAAGTGACAGGTCTGTGTGATGCGCACTGGCCACCAATGCTTTTAATACTGGGGAGGGAGGGGGGTCTGGCAGCACCCGATCAGGGGGCTGAGATCCGCACAATTAACCCCTCAGGTGCGGCACCTGAGGGGCTAATTGTGCGCATCACAGCCCCCAGTAAGAGATCGGGTGCTGCCAGGCAGCAGGGGGCAGTTATGTACACAGTTCTTAGTATATTCTAACTTGAAGCGTCCCCATCACCATGAGAACGCCTCTGTGTTAGAATATACTGTCGGATCTGAGTTTTCATGATTGTGAAAACTCAGATCTGAAAAAGCTGTTATGCAGACGGATCCGCACTGAACGGATACCATCGTTTGCATTATAGGTGTGGATCCATCTGTGCAGATACCAGATGGATCCGCACCTAACGCAAGTGTGAAAGTAGCCTTAGGCGAGTCTTCAGATCTGTAGATGTCTCGCCCACATACAGTAATTTGCAAGGACAGGTTAAAACATAAATAACAAAGTTGGAATTGCACGTAAGATAAAAAGGTATCGAATACCTAATATCTGTCACTGGATGTATAAAAAAATCTGCCCTTGTAAATATGTCTACAATTAACACAATTGGGACAAGGGAAACAACCCTGACTCCGCTGGGTCAATGTGCTCTGTGTCACTCTGGGACCAGGACCAATGTCTGCTCTCACCAATTGATCACGCAGATTTCTTGATCTGCGATAAGAGAAAAGGGATGGGGACCTAAATTCAGGAATTTGACCAAGGCAACCTCCCAAAATGCCCCAATGTTTCTTGATGATATGGTTAATTGCATTGCTGTGTTCAGTATATCTAGAAATAAATGGAATCCTAGTATGGGACTCCTTTACTTCTTTCCTCATCAGTGTTTTCTTCCTATCCATCGCATATGTTTTATCAATTTGAGACTTCAATAGCCTGGGGGGGGGTAACCCCTTTGTACAAATTTATTGACCATAATATTTAGTGTATCATCAAGTACATCAGGGTCAGAGACAATCCTTTTGGCTCTCAAGAACTGGGAAAAAGGTAGGTGTTTTACCATATTACGTGGGTGACTACTATCAAAACACAGAAGGGTATTCTTGTCTGTTGGTTTAGTAAATAAGTAAGTGTGTAATTGTCCTTCATGGTATCTGACAGTAGTGTCCAGGAATTGAATCTCAGTATCTCAGTGTACAAGGGTAAATTGCAACTCCTTGTTCACACTGTTCAAATAAGTTTGAAAGTCCATCAATTGGGAGCAGTCACCAGTCCAGATGAGGAAAATGTCGTCAATGTATCTCCACCACCGCAGCACATGACTGCGCTGGTGGGACACATAGACGACATCCTCCTCAAAACATCTCATAAATATATTAGCATATCTAGGTACTACATTCGATCCCATAGTCACACCCCTTTTTTGCTTGTAAAACACGTCCTGAAAAAGAAAATAGTTGTACCTCAAAATAATATTGGGAAGATCTATAATGAACTCGCAGGTGTAGTAAGAGAAGACATATCCAACATACGTCTAACAGCCATGATACCTAGATCATGGTCAATAGAGGTATATAAAGATGTCACGTCAAAAGACACCAAATGTACAGAATGTATGTGCCCATGTCGAAGCACGTTCCACCTGCTGGCTTCATCAGGAGGTGTCTAATGATTAAAATGGCTAGGTATATACTGTATATAGGCAACTAATCCAGGACATTGATAAAGGATGCAATTAGGCTCACCTGAAACATGCAAGGCGGCACAACAGCATGGTGATGCGCTCCACCAGTCCGTGCTCACATCATGGCGAGCTTCTGGGTCATGTGGTGTCCGAAGTAAACGCCAGGCACACTTGATCCCGGCTGCAAGTCAATTTGGCGTGTCCCGGCCGGTGGAACGCAGCCCACCAGAGATGTGTGTTTACGTATGAAAAGGGAGCAGCCTGTCTACATGATATAGGTACTAGAGCCCATAAATTAGATAAACATATATAATTTGTGTAACATGATACAATTCCACATGTGTGTCTATATAACAATTGATGAAATATACATATGAACTAAACCTAGAAAAGAATATACGGTAATCACAATAAAAATAAAAAAAAATGCACATGACTGTGATAAATATTCATGTGAGAAACCAAATCACATTCATAATAATATATGATTTTATGTAAAAGAATACAAGTGTGTTACAATTTAAAGTGACAGTGCATGATTATGTATAAAAAAAATTATACATTTAAAGTGACAGTGCATGAACAATAAACAAACCATGATTATAATCAAAACAGTGCCAAAATATATGTTAGTAGGGCCGTATATAAATAGATGTTCCCAAACTTCATTTCAGTTATTATAAAGCATAGATGTAAATTTGCCATAAGGCTAAAATGGGGTCAATGTTCTTGAAAAAGAATTAAAAAAAAAGAAACATTATAATAAAAAATAATATATACACCTAACAAATGAATTAAAAAACGCCTATTATATGAAGGATTTGAAGTTGACCGCCTCATGGGATCACCGCGTTCAATGAGACGATCCATTTTGTCTCTTTTTTTCAATAAGGCTTTTTGGAGGTCTCCCCCTCTAGAGCCTAAATAAACCCTATTGATCCCTCTCACTCTTAATCCATTAGGATTACTGTTATGGTATTTGCGAAAATGCCTCGGGATATTCTGTAGTTTGTCAATAGCATCACCTGTCACTTTACCTCCGGCTATCATTTTGTTAACATGCTCTAATATCCTGACCTTGAGAGATCTGGAGGTCATACCTACATAAATCAACCCACATGGGCATGTAGCATAATAAATCACAGCTTCCGTAAGACAAGTGATGTTATGGACAATTTTATATTGATGACCTCCACTTGAATCATTAAATGTTGTTGCTCTGATCATATACTTGCAAGCTGCACATTTCCCACAGGAATATAAGCCCCATTTTTGACTCCTGCTGCCAAAAGGGCAACTAGCTTTTGGAGGAATATAATGACTGGAGGTCAGAATATCCTTCAAATGACAAGCCTGTCTCCATGTAATAGATGGGTATGGGCGCAATGTAGAGGCCAAATCTCTGTCAGACAGTAACATAGGCCAATGCCGTGGAAAAGATAACATATCTCTCTCTAATTCCCACTGAACGTTGTAATGAATCTAGTTTTTTGATCAAATTGTTGTTATTGTTTCTGTTTGCTTACCAATAGGGATTTTCTGTCAGTCTGCCATGATCTCTGGTAGCCCTTTTGAATATCTTTGAAATTATATCCACATTCCTGGAATCGTTTTGAAAGGAGGGTTGCCTGGTTTTCACAATTGTTTTCAGTAGAACAAATACGATTAAGTCTCAGAAATTGACCCACTGGAATAGTTTTGCGAATCTTAGGATAATGGGAAGAAGTTGAATGTAGAAGAGAGTTGGTTGTTGTAGCTTTCCTAAAAATATCAGTAGGAAGGAAGCCTTTAGTATTTTTTAAATCAGAATATCAAGAAATTCAGCCTGTTGTGGGCTGATATGCCATGTTAGGCCTCTTTCACACTTGCGTTGTCCGGATCCGGCGTGTACTCCACTTGCCGGAATTACACGCCGGATCCGGAAAAACGCAAGTGTACTGAAAGCATTTGAAGACGGAACCGTCTTCCAAATGCGTTCAGTGTTACTATGGCACCCAGGACGCTATTAAAGTCCTGGTTGCCATAGTAGTAGTGGGGAGCAGTATACTTACAGTCCGTGCGGCTCCCGGGGCGCTCCAGAGTGACGTCAGAGCGCCCCATGCGCATGGATGACGTGATCCATGTGATCACATGATCCATGCGCTTGGGGCGCCCTGACGTCACTCTGGAGCGCCCGGGGAGCCGCACGGACGGTAAGTATACTGCTCCCCCGCTCCCCGCTACACTTTACCATGGCTGCCAGGACTTTAGCGTCCCGGCAGCCATGGTAATCACTCTGAAGAAGCTAAATGTCGGCTCCGGCAATGCGCCGAAACGACGTTTAGCTTAAGGCCGGATCCGGATCAATGCCTTTAAATGGGCATTAATTCCGGATCCGGCCTTGCGGCAAGTGTTCCGGATTTTTGGCCGGAGCAAAAAGCGCAGCATGCTGCGGTATTTTCTCCGGCCAAAAAACGTTCCGTTCCGGAACTGAAGACATCCTGATGCATCCTGATGCATCCTGAACGGATTTCTCTCCATTCAGAATGCATTAGGATAATCCTGATCAGGATTCTTCCGGCATAGAGCCCCGACGACGGAACTCTATGCCCGAAGACAAGAACGCAAGTGTGAAAGAGCCCTTAATCTGATATTCTAATCATTCGAATTCAGCTGTTCCAAAAACATCATCAAGTGTGACGACGAGCCTTACCAGATGAATTTAAAAATATATATATATAAATTAAATAAATATAGGATGTTTTTAAGTCTTGGTTGACTTCTTGTTTAATATGGTATCATCTTTTCATTGTGGAGTGTCCTTATTATTACTTTGGAATCGTTTAGCGGCTGTCTCTGGTCTTTAGCTGTGTTTTGTCCTGTGTCCTGGAGCTTTTTGTTTCACTTCATGTTTCACTTCATGTTGCAACATGGGCCTTTGAGGTTATTGTTGGATTATGGTCTGTGTCATGTGGCTCTTGACGCCCATTTGGCTTAAATGCCGTTTGGTTTAGCGGCTAGGACGTGTGGTTTAATAGAAGCTACTCTGTTGCTCCGAGTTTAGGTGATTTATTTGCAGTTTTGGAATCACAGGTTCAGTTCCCACCAATGATGACAACATCTGACAAAAAAAAAATGTTGCCTTTGACTTTTGCCTTAGCATCTGTGACATCTGCCTTAACTCATGTAACTTTTGCCCTTGTGTTTGTGATGTCGGCTTAGTGCCTGTTTGGCTATTTACCTGTGACTTCTGCTCCTCTGTGTTTGGGCCTGCTGCCTCTGAGCTTTGGCTTACTACCTCTGAGCTTTGGCTTACAGCCGTTTCAGCTTTAGCTTTTAACCTCTGAACTTTAGCTTACAGTCATTGAGCTTTGGCTTATAGCCTCTGAGCCTTGGTGTTCTGCTTATCAGCCTTGTCTGAACTGTGACCATCTGTTTCGGCGCTGTACCTGTGTGCTTTGGCCTTTTGTACCTGTGTGCTTTGGCTTTTTGTACCTGTGTGCTTTGGCATTTTGTGCCTGTGTGCTTTGGCCTTTTGTGCCTGTGTGCTTTGGCCTTTTGTGCCTCTGTGCTTTGGCCTTTGTCAGCCTGCGTTGGCTTTTTGGCCTGTGTGCTCCTCAGCCTTCGACTTCTGTGCCACGGCTTCTGTGCTTTGGTGTTTTCTCGATAGGAAAGAAAATTTCTAGAAAAATAATAATAACAATTTGTTTCTAGCAAACATGCTATGTTGGGGTTTGATACTTAAGCTGGTCTCTTTTAAAGAGGACCTTTCACAGGTCCTGACATTATCATGTAAATAGCTGGCAGGTTAGTGCATACTAATGGCATGTGAGATCGCTTACTATTTTTCCTATGTGCTGCTTCGTTCCCCCGCTGTGCCCCCAGTACTTGTTTCCCACCTGGTATGTAAATCCATACCAAGGCTGTGACGCTCTCCACTGCAAATGGCGAGCTCACAGCCAGGGAGAAAGAGACGCCCTGTGAGAAACACGGCCGTCTCCTCCTCCCTGTACCTATGGTATGGATTTACATACAGGGCGTTCCCCCGCTGTGCCCCCCCCGTACTGGTTTCCCGCCTGGTATGTAAATCCATACCATTGGTACAGGGAGGAGACGGCCGTGTGTCTCTTTGTCCCTGGCTGTGAGCTCGCCATTCGCAGCGAAGAGCTTCACAGCCAGGGAGAAACATGGCCGTCTCCTCCTCCCTGTACCAATTGTATGGATTTACATACCAGGCGGGAAACCGGTACGGGGGGGCACAGCGGGGTACCAAAGCAGAGCATAGGAAAAATAGTAAGCGATCTCACATGCCATTAATATGCACTACCCTGTCAGCAATTTACATGACATTAAAAACCTTTTTAGTTTGGTCCCTCCCAAAAGTTAATACTTTGGTGTTATCTTAAGGGTAGTGTTGTGGAGACAACTGGGGAAAAGTACAATTACACTTATTGGTACTTGGCTTTCTAGGAAATCTCCACGATAGCACCTATAGTTTCCTACCATATCTTTTGCCTGATTGAAGTATTGTTATCATTTTTATAACTTCTGCCTTGGAGGTTGCTGGTATATCACTGAAGGGGGAGGATGGGGAGGGCTGGGCAATCTCTCAAGCATGTTGTTGTGGAGACTTCCTAGAAAGCCAATTACCAGTAAGTGTAATTGTATGTTTCTCAGAGGAACCTGGTGTTCCTGTACAGGTGGTGCTTTCTAACGGTTATGTTATGGTGTATCAGAATGGCAAGTCTCACGCACAAGCGACAGTTATTGGAAATGAATATTTGCAGAAATGGTCAATCTTGATTATTGGCCCATATAAAGGTTTCGGCGATTACCCAATGAATGAACAAATACTTGCTCATCCGATGATCATGACTTTCAGCTGGCAACAAAAATCTATGTTTCTGGTCAGCAGTTTGCCCTGTATGAACAGTCACCTACTCTCCAGAAACAGTGAAACTATATGGAGAAGGGCTCACTTTTCCCCGTACAGAGGAGATGATTGCTGCATGTAAATGCAGCTCTCTTCATCCTGACAGTCAGGCAATTATCAGGAATCTTTTGTCCGTTCCTAATAATTGCCTGCTAAATTGGTCAATGTAAAAGGAAGGGTATGTGCACAATCTGGAATCTGTGGCAGAAATCAGAGGTTGACCATCAGATTTCTGTGGCAGATTTGCAGTTGTATGTACTGCATATCCTCATGCAGATTTAACCTCATCCAAAACCAGAGACCTGCCACTTTTTTTCTGGAACACATATTTCAAATCTATGTCATATAAGCTATGGTGCGGATTTCCCATTGACAAAACTATGGGTGGATTTGAAGAGGATTCCTTGCAGAGTTTGCCATGAAATATGAACACTCAAAAAGTATAAGAAGTATAAGCCAGCTCACCAGTTACCAGAGCATGCACGAATGTACAGGAAACACTGTACATGATACATGTACAGAGACGCATTTCGGCTAACACAAGTAGCCTTAGTCATAGCATGTGTTAGCCGAAATGCCTCAACTGTACACTGTTCTGGATTTTAAGTAATTTGCTAATGAAGATTCGGAAACTTGGATGCTGGAGCCCTTCTGCATTTTCTTCAACACTAAAGGAGTGTCTAAAAAAATGTATGTAAGTAGAGTGCTTCAAGAACCTAGGTATTTATTTAGTGCTTCATATTGCTAGTCATAATAGTGAGACAACTGGTAGTACTTTTTCCTCACTAATTTATTGTTAGACCTAGTGCACTCTCAACTTTTATGATTAGAAAAAAAAAAATTTCCATGTTTTTGGAATACATGGGCATGTAAAATTATAGATTGTGTCGGGCTCTAAAAATAGTGGCTATAAGTTACCACAAAGACAACCTACTTTCACGTAAGAAATGCAAAACAAGGGGCGTGGCCTGACTGGGGATGTGAGTGGACGTGCAGAGCTGAGCTCCCAGCTGAACATCCTGTAATTCATTCTTCTCCCTGTCCATCTGGGGCTGTAACGGCTCACCGATACAACGAAGTGCTTCGCCAGGGGTCCTGCTACCGTACCGCTCCGCCATGCGCCGTCAAAAGGCCAAAGAGAAGAAGGGAAATGACGGTGAAAGAGCCACCCCAGCAAGGCAAGATGGCGCCGGACAGTTAGTGAAGCTGCTGGATGTGGCAACACGACTGGAAAAGTTTTCTCACACCGCTGAATCTGTTCATCCTGCGCTGGCCCTGAACGCATACGCTGCCGCTGTTAAGAGGAATCCTCCAGTGCCTCCATCGCAAGATGACAACATTTCAGAGGACTCTGAGGTCAGTGATCTTAATGGCAAGATGGCAGCCTCAGCTGGATCCGGGTGCGGCATGTCAGTGGTTGGACTCCACTGAAAAGGATTTAAGGGAGGGCCCTTAATCTGCTGATTGCCACAAGTTATTCTGCTATCACCTTCTACCTTTTGTCTATATGGACAGTTGATAAATGCGGGGTCATGTTGTTGGTTAGATGCCTGCACATAATCGTGTGGGGGGCAGACTGAGTGTATGAGTCAATGATTTGCCCAGTACCGGAGACGGCATGTCCTTTTCATCAGTTAGGAGCGTTATACTATAAGGGGGAGATCTGATATATGCTAGCATAGCCGGGAATGTATGCCACTTGCTAGTTTTTATTTAACGTTCCCCTTGTTTGCTATTGCATATTTGTTTGTATTCCCCAAGTTCAGGAAATTATTTTCCCCAGGGCTTCACATGTATGTGAAATGTCTTTATTTGTTGTGTATGGGTTGGGGAGGGGGAGGGGGGGTGGGAGGGACTGTGAGACCTTATTGACTAGACACCAGTGGTTATATGTGTATGGCCGGGGCGAGGCTGCTTACGGTCCTGTACTGCTATGGTTAACTGTCCTGCGTTTCATTACCAAATGATACTAGTGGCCGTTTATATACCTCCCCCATATTCCTGTGAAGTTCTCAAAAAAGTATTATCTTTCACTTCCAAATTTCCAGATCAGCCAGTTCTCATAATTGGTGATTTTAATATGTTCTTGGACAAATACCTAGATAAATTCCAATCTGATAGTGGGGCCTCTGGCCCTTCTCTATCCTCATTAGCCAAGACGCTCGCTGAAATAGACTTGTATGATTTGTGGAGGTCCAGAAATCCGGGTGTGAAGCAATACTCCTGCTACTCGTCATCACATAGTTCTCTTTCTAGGATAGATCTCGCTGTGGGATCTAAGGGAGTGTTAGATAAGGTCCAGGATGTTAGGTACTTACCCCGTAGTATTTCTGACCACTCGCCGTTATTGGTAGTACTGGATTTAGGGAGAGAGTTATTGGGTCCAAGACAGCCATGGCGACTAAACCCTTTTTGGATCCAGTTAGTTGATACTGGTACTGTGATATCTGCTACTCTGACTGACTTTTTTACCAATAATGAAGGTCCAGCTAGTCACTCCATTATCTGGGATACAATGAAAGCTTATATTAGAGGGATATAAATTAAACGGATTAGTTCCCATAAAACTAAAAGCAGGGCACTTACGACAGAACTGCTGGATAGAGTTCAGACTACGGAAACTAAGTACATCTCTGACCCCTCCCTAGAAAATTCCTCGCACTGGACGGAGGCGCAAAATCTACTGAAGGAACATTTGATTAGTAGGCCCTGGATACATTAATTGGGTAAAATTGCTCTATAGTCAACCGAGAGCTAGGCTGCGAATAAATGGTAAGCTATCCCCAATGATGACACTGGAGAGAGGCACCAGGCAGGGATGCCCTTTGTCACCCCTCCTGTTTGCCATTGCTATAGAGCCCCTGGCTTGTATTTTGCGTTCTACGCCACTGATTCGAGGTCTGGAGAGGGGGACGGTGGAGGAAAGACTCTCGCTATATGCGGACGATATGTTATTATATGTGGGTGATCTGACATCATGAATAGATCCCATTATATTGGTAATCTCAGACTTTGGAAAACAGTCTGGTTTATTAATCAATTGGAATAAGTCAATAAGTCATTCTTCCGCTGTCCCCTCTTCCGGAATCTCTTTGCTTAGATCATGTTAACCTGAAAGTGGTCTCCTCCTTTAAATATCTTGGAGTCACTATTTCAGTACAGCCCCGATCTTATGTAGCAAATAACCTAGTACCACTAATGGATAGATTTAAACAGAAAGCGATCACCTGGCATAAGCTTCCATTGTCAATGATAGGTAGAGGTAATCTTCTTAAGATGATATGGATGCCGCAATTGCTCTACATATTGCATAACTCACCAGTATGGATTCCCATGCATTATTATTATAAGTTACAGAGAATATTTAGATGCTTGTTATGGAAAAATAAAAATAGTAGAATCCGATATGAAACATTACAGCGTGGTAAAGAAGCAGGGGGGCTGGCGTTACCTAACCCCTTTATATATTTCTTAGCAGCTCAGTTGCAACACATTAAGGGCTGGGGGTCCCTGAGAGAGATGGGAAGATGTGGGGAATTGGTGAAGTGGGCATCTGGGGTCTGCCAGCCTATTTCGATTATGGAGAAAGATTTACCTGACTCTTTTAAACCCCTCCCAGTAGTAGGATTAATGAGGAGGGTCTGGGGAAAAGTTAGGGAAATTCTGGGTGTTCAGGAACTATTGGACCTGTCTCCTGTTTGGAATAACCCTCATTTAATAGAATTGTCCAAACTTCTGATTGGAAACGTAAAGGACTATGGAATTTAGGTCAACTATATTCACAAGGTATCCTAAAACAATTTGCACAACTTTACACTGAATATAGCCTAGTGTCTACCCATTTCTTTAAATACCTTCAGTTAAGGCACGCTATTAGTTCGCAGGATAAAGTGCGCACCCTACAATTTGGATCACATCTGATGCTTAAAAAACTGATAGAACCAGGTCCTGTAAAAGGAGCTATTTCGGATGCTTATAATACTTTGCTATATGAACAGCTGAAAAAATATCCGCTCAAAGTTGAGTTGAAGTGGGAGATGGATGTGGGCCCCATCTCAGACAGCCAATGGGAAGAAGTCCTTGCACAGATTCCTACTCTAACCCCTAGCGAAGCGACTAGACCAGGGGTGCACAACGTTTCCTGGTTGGGGGCCACATTGCCAGACTGAACCAATGACGAGGGCCGAAATTAAAATTTAAAGGTGTATTAACAACTGAAATATTGTACTTATGGCATATTGAACACACATTATATACCATTAATGTCTAGTTACACTTCCAGGACTCCCATCTAATGGGAGAAATACATGAAAAATACATCTGAGCAGCCACAAGACATAGGCATACATGTCTGTTACTAGATGGTTGGGGGCCGCACAGAATGGTATCAAGGGCCGCATGTGGCCCCCGGGCCGCAGGTTGTGCACCCCTGGACTAGACTGTCTCAACTCTATATGATACACAGGGTATATAGAACTCTATTCTTATGGAAGGTGGGATATAGATCTGACTCCAAGTGTCCGAAATGTGGGGAAGAAGGGGCCGGATTGCTCCATATGCTGTGGAATTGCAGTGCGCTACAGGGCTATTGGACGGATATAATCAATTTATTAAACAAAATTTATAGCGCTGATTATAAACTGGGTCCTAGGTTTTGCTTGCTTGGTATGTTAGATTCGGATAACTTGCCACCAAATGTTACAATCGGAATCAACAGAATCTTATATCAGGCACGCAAAACCCTAGCTGCTAAATGGATACAGCCGCTTCCCCCAAGCATATCGGAATTCATTACCAGAATGAATACAGTCATACTATTGGAAAGAGGAGTGAGTATACATGAAGCGTAATAGCATAAAATTTGATACCGTTTGGGGCCCCTGGATTGACAGATCTGGAGTTTGTAGTACATGGCTAACTAGTCTGAGGATCTTCTCAGG
The DNA here is from genome assembly GCF_905171765.1 of Bufo bufo. Lineage (NCBI taxonomy): Eukaryota > Metazoa > Chordata > Amphibia > Anura > Bufonidae > Bufo > Bufo bufo. The sequence continues at coordinate 367,254,372 of NC_053391.1, read as the reverse complement.
CTAGCCCGTGTGGGAGAGATGGGGCTGATTGTGCTTGTTTAAGCCTCGTGTGCTGAAGCTTTATAGTGCTTAGGTGATGTCCTGGTCTGTTACTAAAACAAATAGGTCTTACACATGTTTATGCTTATCTACTCACAACAAGGTCTCACAGTGGTAGGGGAGTTTGGTTGTTGGATCTTTATGTTAAGGATCCTGTTTATTGACTATCCTGTTTTGTACAATGCGTATTTTTGCACTGTGTTGAACATAATATATGACACAAGAATTTTGTAAAATTATATTATTTATTTTTACAAAATAATAAAAATTTATCTGATTTAAAAAAGAAATGCAAAACAAAACGGGTGAAAAAAATGACTAAAACAACAAAACAAATGTGACATAAATGTGGACATACAGTATATTGCCCAAGAAAGCACAATCAACATAACCTGTAAATGAAGTTAAATGTTCAGGCTTCAAGGGCATCTGTCAGCAGATTTGTACCTATGACACTGGCTGACCTGTTACATGTGCGCTTGTCAGCTGAAGGTATCTGTGTTAGTCCCATGTTCATATGTGCCCAAATTGATGAGAGAAATGAAGTTTTAATAGATGCAAATGAGCCTATAGGAGAAATGGGTGCATTGTGCTACTCTTACAGGCACAGCTGTCTCTGCAACTGCCGCGTCCTCTGCACTTTGATTGATAGGGCCAGGGAGTGCAAATGTGATCTGCACCGCACGCTTCAGTATCCGCCACAGATGCAGTAAAGGAGATAGGCTCGCCAGCAGTTCTCTTCTGTACTGTCAGCCTCTTTCCTGTTCTCTGCAATCCGGACACATATGAACATGGGACCAACACAGATGTCTTTAGCTGCCAGGCGCACATGTAACAGGTCAGTCAGTTTCATAGTACAAATCTGCTGACAGATGCCGTTTAACACATCCCAGCCTTACACATTTTTTATTCAGACCCCTGAGCTGTGGAAACTTTAAGTAAAAATGTTTTCCAAGAAAATGGCCTCTACCTATCAATCATTTAAAAAAAAGGTCAGCTTTTATGGATACAAGACCTCCTGAGTATTTGTCAAACTGGCCAGTACAATGTATGAATATAGACAAGCACAGTATATGAAAAGGCTCCAAAACAATATCGAAGTCCTTGAATAGGCCAGTGAGGAAATAAAAGGTGTACTGTATTTCCCAGGCACTAAAGTCGTCCCATAGAATACAGGTAATTGCATGTAATCTTGTGGACTGCAGCTGTCAAGTCGTAATTAAAATCAACCAAAAAAAAGTCTATGCATAACTCTGGCCTAAAACTCTGCATAAGACCAAAAAAGGAGAAAAAAAGGTTAAAAAAGTCACAGAGAGGCCAGTGACGGAGATGGGAGTGAAAATGCACCATTCAGTCATATCAAGACCTCAGCTGACCCGTTGGGGAGGCTTCCTGGCCTTTACTGGAGCATTGTGTTGATACTGTAGGGGTTTTAACACTTTTGCAAAGCACTAAATTTAAGGCTTTAGTCACATTCAGTAACATACAGCAAGCTACTATAGCCCAATCCTGGGATTTACGTCGTCTTCCGAGGCATCATTAGCTTGTCTGATCTTAGGTATATGTTTTGTGTGCTCCCTTGTGCTGCTACATTTGTGTCATTGCATTCTTTTTTGAATGTATACAGTAATTTATACGGCTGTTTCTGCTAATCAGACATTGATCTGAAAGTTATTGGGTCAGGTCACGGAGTGCCTAACTTCCTGATGACATTAAACAAGCTTCATTCACCGTGGCCTCTGCTGGCACGGAATAGGAACAGGTTGTGAAGTAGGAGTGCACTTTGTCTCTCTTTCCTAATCACTTCCTTGTCTCCTGCTCTTTTGCACACAAGCTCGCTGGCATGTCACTTGTACAATTCCAGCTGGCAGGAAATAAGGCTTCTGGGAGCACATTGTTGAAATGAATGCATTGGTCATTCAGACATCAGAAGCCAAATACATGCCAGGGCTTGTAGAATTCTGTTACAGATTTCTATGTCTCAATCATGCTGTTTGTGGAAGCCAGATGAATGTTTTTATTTTACCATATGTATTTATCTACAAACATGCCACCCACATAGACTAGTTACTATTTTTCGATTGGCCATTAATCAATAAAATGATATATGATGTCAATGCCTGTGCTTGGCGCCATCTGTTGGCTGAACGTCTATTTTACCACAAACACAGGCCATTTCATTATTAGGGTCCATTCACACGTCCGTAGTGTATTGAGGATACGCAATACACCTGGCCGGCACCCCCATAGAACTGCCTATTCTTGTCCGCAATTGCGGACGAGAATAGGACATGTTCAATTTTTTTTTCCGGAGCTGCGGACCGGAAGATCGGGGCTCCGGAAATTCGGATGGGGAGAGCACGTATTGTTCTCTCCCCATCCATTCCTGTCCTATTGAGAATGGATGGGTCCGCACCCGTTTTGGATATTGCGGAACGGATGCGGACCCATTCCACGGACGTGTGAATGGACCCTTAGAATTGTCATGTACATGCCCTTCTGCAGCAAGTTCTGCCTTGCTATGGTGGTGCTGCCGGCATTGCTTTATTACTAAGGCAATCAGCCCCACTTAAAGTTGGGCTGGTCATCCTATCAGCGAGCAGGGACGCCGAACCAATCCGGCTCAGGGCCGCCGCCATATGCTTCCTGAAGTTTGTGCTGGCCACAGTTGCCTGTGATTGGTATTCCTGCCTAAACAGCTAGTTTTGTGTTTGTTACTCTGGATCGCTGACCTTTTGCCTGTTTCTCTGACTTTGCCAGTGTATATTGATTATGCCTCTGATGTGATCTCCTGGTATGTGAATCTGCTTGTTTTTTGACCATGCTTGATATTGGACACTGTTTGGTATTAGTTTGTGACCTCGACTTTGTCTCTGATGTTAATTCCTGCTTTCACTCTGCTGTGTATTTGACTTAGCTTCTGGATTCTGATCTGATCCTGGTTTGCTCTCTTTTTGCCTGACTATTCTTTTACCATACTAGGTTTAGGCCACTGCACTTACTCAAGTCAGGGACCATCGCCAAGTTGTAGGCAGCCATTTAGGGTGGATTGCGCAAGTAGGTAGGGACAGTAGTGCAGGTGGAGTACAAGGTTGCACTGTTCCCTACCCTACCTGACAGAAATGAGCTGGTGCCAAGTGGGAAGCCCAATACACATTAGACTGTTGACCAGTCCCACTGACATAGAGGGGTTTTGTAAAATTTTATCTACTGACCAAGTTTTTTTTTTCCCCATTGATTATACATGGTTTACATGTACTATTAATATTGGTGTCAGGGCTTAGAAGCCAACAGTTTCTGGTAGAATTTTTCCTGTTTAAATTACATTAGTTTATCTAAGGCTGGTATATCCCATTTACGTGTTAGAGGTACGTGATGAGGACCATGTCACGGGGACATGATTGGCCACAGCGGCGTACGTGACTCAGTCTGGGGACTGTAAGAAGTACAGATCAGGCGAGTAGGTGAGTGTATTTTTTATATTGTTAATTTGCAGCATGGGCCAAAATAAAAAGGGGGTTATAAAGTTGGACAACCTCTTTAATATTGTGTAGGTTTTTTGCCATTGAAACAGATCTGACTAATCAAAGAATTTAATCTACTAGATTAGTTTTTTCAGCACATCCCATAGCTGTTCAATCAGATGGAAATCTTGGGAATTTGGAGGCCAATTCAACACTGAATACTATGTTCCTTAAACCATTCCTAAACATTTTTTGCAATGTGGCTCGGTGCATTATCCTGCTGATGGAGGGCACTGCCATTAGGGTATATTTGGTCATACTAGGTGGTATGTGTCAAAGTAACATGCACCCATGTCCCTCTTGGTGATACATAGGTTTTGGTAAATAATAACAACTGCATACTTAGCTGTTCACTTAGGGTGCTCTCACACATTCAGATTTTTTATGCAATTTTTGAAGGCAAGACCAGGGGTGGATGCCAAAAAAAAAAGATGAGGCAGTATCAGTCATTAAAAGGGCTGTGTCACTACAGCATGTGGCATTTATCATGTAGCGAAAGCTAATACAAGCCACTTACTAATGTATTGTCATTGTCCATATTGCCTCCTTGATTCATTTTTCCATCACATTATACACTGCTCGTTTCCATGGTTATGACCATCCTACAATCCAGCAGCGGTGGTCATGCTTAGACACTATAGGAAAAAGCACTGGCCTCTCTGGTGCCTATGACTGTGGGAGAACATAGAGGGTGCTTTTTCCTACAGTGTGCATGCATGACCACTGCTACTGGATTGCAGGATGGTGATAACCATGGAAACAAGTAGTGTATAATGTGATGGAAAAATTAATCCAGCCAGCAGAGGAACCAATATGGATCATAACAATACATTACTAAGTGCCTTGTAGTAATTTCCTCTACAGTCCCTGACAAAAGCATTGTCGCTTGTGTACAAATTGACCTGAAGTGCCGCTTAAATATATTTCTAATCAAGATTTTGTTACAAGAAATGGGTCATTTTAATCCCAACAGTTTTGTAATAATGTTTCAGTGCAAAACGAAACTGACAAAAAGTATTCTAATATTCACAGCTTGGTAAAGCCCATTGAGTCAATTTTTGCGAAGACATAAGTGTTGTCGCCTTGTCATATGAGCTTCACCTGTGACTAAAAATTGATCAATTAGGTCTCAGGTGTGTATAAAAAGAAGTACACTAGACCTTCACATCAACTGCAACTAGACCTCTGCAAACATGCCTAAGATTCACCCGGAGACTAAAGTGTTGATTATCAAGAGGCTGAAGACCAGATCCACTGCTGATGTGGCAGACACCTTCAATGTGTCTCAGCGTCAAGTTCAGAGGATAAAAAAAAGATTTGAAGAGAGTGGAGACGTTTTGGACAAGGCCAGGTCAGGCCGACCCAGCAAGACAACTGCTCGAGAGGACCGTTTGTTGGCTCGAAAATCCAAGGCCAGCCCATTTTCCACTGCAGCAGAGCTCCACGAGACCTGGTCACCTGAAGTCTCTGTGTCAACCAGAACAGTTTGTCGGATTCTGTCTCGAAATGGCCTCCATGGTCGAATCAGTGCCCATAAGCCAGCACTAAACAAAAGACAATTGAAAAATCGTGTGGCATTTGCCAAGGGCCACAGCCTGCTAAAAGGATGGACGCTGGAAAAGTGGCAGAAGGTGGATTTTTCTGATGAATCTTCTGTTGAATTACACCACAGTCGCCGCAAATATTGCAGGAGACCTACTGGAACCCGCATGGAGCCGAGATTTACCCAGAAAACTGTGAAGTTTGGTGGATGCAAAATCATGGTCTGGGGTTACATCCAGCATGGGGGTGTGCGAGGGATCTGCAGGGTGGAAGGCAACATCAATAGTCTAAAATACCAAGAAATCTTAGCTACCTCTTATATTCCCAACCATAAAAAAGGCCAAATTCTGCAGCAGGATGGTGCTCCATCGCATACTTCCATCTCCACATCAAAGTTCCTTAAGGCGAAGAAGATCAAGATGCTCCAGGATTGGCCAGCTCAGTCACCAGACATGAACATCATTGAGCACATGTGGTGTAGGATGAAAGAGGAAGCATGGAAGACGAAACCAAAGAATATTGATGAACTCTGGGAGGCATGCAAGACTGTTTTCTTTGCTATTCCTGATGACTTCATCAATAAATTGTATGAATCCTTGCCAAACGGCATGGAAGATATTAAATTTGGATCTTACAGCACCACTACTTAATTTGCTGATATATTTTTTGATTTGCCGTAAAGTTGTTCAATTTCTGTATAGGCGACAAAACTTTTGTCTTGCCAAAATTTAACCTTTCTGTCTTGATTAAATGATAGATCTTTTTTCAGTGAAACTAATTTACTTCAGTGCATTAAACATCATTTGGGAGGGCTTTAGCTTTTCATATGAGCTATTTCTAACACCAATTGATTAATTAAAAGTCAGGTTAATAGCAGGAGTTTCTACAAAATAGAGAAGCGACAAGACTTTTGTCAGGGACTGTACATAATAAATGTTATTTGCTGAATTGAGACAACCCCTTTAATACTTTCTCTCTTTCTATGATCCTTTCCTGATTTTGGCTTCAAAAACTGCATCAGAAACAGAATATGTGGCAGAACCCTCACTGACAGGTGCCATTGTAATAACATAATCAATGCTATTATCTTCCCCTCAGTGATTTTAGGGCACTATTATGGTATGTTCACAAGAAAGATTTTGCCTCTAGAATTTTGGCACAGATTCCACAAGAGAGAAAGTATTAAGTATATGACACTCCTGGTTTTGGCTTCAAAATGGCATAAGAAAGCCTGAACGTTTCGCCGTAACCTAGCATATATGTATGTGGCTGAGCCACACCTGTACTTGCTTTGATTTTTAGTTGCTAAGTAAAGGTGTGGCCCGCTAATTAGCAGTAACCATGGCTTGGCTGCACATGAAATATACACTGTGATCGGTGCATATTCTGTCTTCTTGTCAATCATCTTTCTGTTTCCTTTTTTTTTATATCAATACAAAAATTATTTGAAAAGCACCAGTGGAGTCACTCATAAATGCTCCTGCATGGATCCAACAAGCAAGAGTCCCTTGAAATTGTAGCCATATCAGAAGACTGTGAAAGCTGAAGACAATGAACTTCTGAGTGTGCTTTAAGAAATATGCTGTCATCATATGCTCGAGAGAAAGAGGTTGCAACTAGCTGATGTAGATGTATAAAATCAACTCTTAAAGTGTAACTGCCATTTTACTACTAAAATAAATATTCCTAACATATGTGATGCTGAAGGGCAGATATTCATGAAGCTTTATTTTTCAGCTCATTTTACCTTTTTCTGATGTCTGTATTCAGCCCTTAGCAACCCTATTTCTCTGTGCCTCTATTTCAGCATCTTCCTAAGATGGCCTCTGCTGAACTTTCTGTGGTGATCTTTGCCCTGTCCTTGAGGACATCCTGTATTTCCTTCACTTCCCAAAACCCCTTGCTCTCCGCACATGATTTAGCAGGACCAATCAGAATGCAGATAGCCTCCCCCACTACCCCAGAGCATTGTGCATCCTCTCACATACAGCTAACTAGAGACAGACAAGACCAATCAGAATGCAGATAACCTCCCCCACTACCCCAGAGCAGTGTACATCCTCTCACATACAGCTAACCAGAGACAGACAAGACCAATCAGAATGTAGATAACCTCCCCCACCACACCCGAGCAGTGTGTATCCCCTCACATACAGCTAACCAGAGACAGACAAGACCAATCAGAATGCAGATAACTTCCCCCACTACCCCAGAGCAGTGTGTATCGTCTCACATACAGCTAACCAGAGACAGACAAGACCAATCAGAATGCAGATAACCTCCCCCACCACACCAGAGCAGTGTGTATCCTCTCGCATACAGCTAATCAGAGACAGACAAGACCAATCAAAATCCATATAACCTCCCCCACTACCCTAGAGCAGTGTGTTTCTTCTCACATACAGCTAACCAGAGACAAGCCCTGCATTACATGAAATCAGTAAGCATTTGTTTTAGCCTTTTAATAGTCACATTAAAAGTTTTTTAGGAACAATTTAGGGGTATATATAGTGTATTAAATAGCTTTTATTATTTTATTTTTAGGGGAAAGATAAAAAAACTGCAATTTTTACATTATCTTGTGGATTTTTTTTACTGTGTTCACTGTGTGATAAAAATAACGTAATTGTATTATGTGGGTCACTACACTGATGATGTCACATTTCTATATATATTTTTTTTATATCTTTCTCTCCTCCTGTCAGCTCTGCAGCTGCTCCCTCATTCTCCTCCACACTGACAGGGAGGGTGTGGGACTGCTTTAGCTGCTCATATCTCTGGTTTGGTACCAGTTAGAGATATGGGCTTTGTATTGTTTGAAAGCTGACATTCCAGCTTTCAGACAATAACAGCAATCTGTTCAGTACAGGGGAAGATATCACTGATAGAAATCGGGATGCTGTGAATGCAGCTGAAAGTGAAAGTAAAAGCAGGTTTTACCCACGATTATTCCCGACTCGATTTCTAACAGTGATTTCTCCTCTGTTGCTTGGAGTTCAGCAGTCTAGTCTGTATGAAAGCCTGGAATGTCAGCTTTCAAACAAGACCAGTTGCATGTTTCTAGCTACTACCATTCAAGAGAAAGCAGCATCTGAATCAGCCTTTCCCCCTCCACCTTATGCCCGAGCCCAGGCACTAAGGGCTGTGCTCCTCCTCCCAGTGCTCTCCCAGTCTCTTGATTATATCAGAAAGGAGACAGCTGCACATGACAACGCTGTGAGAAGAGGCCTGCTCAATGTGAAAGTGACACAAATTTCTGGGTGTTATTATGAGGTAATACTGAAAAAGATTAAATTATAAAGCACAAAAGCATTTATACAGCAGGGTGTACTATACCATTAGGGCATAAAAATGAAATTGTTCTTGGGGCAATTTCCCTTCAGTTTTGTCTTCAGCAAGTAAAATGCATGCTCAATCAGATTCAGGTCAGGTGATTGACTTGGCCATTGCATAACATTCCACTTCTTTCCCTTAAAAAACTCTTTGGTTGCTTTTGCAGTATGCTTTGGGTCATTGTCCATCTGCACTTTGAAGCGCTGTCCAATAAGTTCTGAAGCATTTGGCTGAATATGAGCAGATAATATTGCCCGAAACACTTCAGAATTCATCCTGCTGCTTTTGTCAGCAGTCACATCATCAATAAATACCAGAGAACCAGTTCCATTGGCAGCTATACATGCCCACGCCATGACACTACCACCACCATGCTTCACTGATGAGGTGGTATGCTTAGGATCATGAGCAGTTCTTTTCCTTCTCCATACTCTTCTCTTCCCATCACTCTGGTACAAGTTGATCTTAGTCTTATCTGTCCATAGGATGTTGTTCCAGAACTGTGAAGGCTTTTTTAGATGTCGTTTGGCAAACTCTAATCTGGCCTTCCTGTTTTTGAGGCTCACCAATGGTTTACATCTTGTGGTGAACCCTCTGTATTCACTCTGGTGAAGTCTTCTCTTGATTGTTGACTTTAACACACATACACCTACCTCCTGGAGAGTGTTCTTGATCTGGCCAACTGTTGTGAAGGGTGTTTTCTTCACCAGGGAAAGAATTCTTCGGTCTTCCACCACAGTTGTTTTCCGTGGACTTCCGGGTCTTTTGGTGTTGCTGATCTCACCGGTGCGTTCCTTCTTTTTAAGAATGTTCCAAACAGTTGTTTTGGCCACGCCTAATGTTTTTGCTATATCTCTGATGGGTTTGTTGTGCTTTTTCAGCCTAATGATGGCTTGCTTCACTGATAGTGACAGCTCTTTGGATCTCATCTTCAGAGTTGACAGCAACAGATTCCAAATGCAAATAGCACACTTGAAATGAACTCTGGACCTTTTATCTGCTCATTGTAATTGGGATAATGAGGGAATAACACACACCTGGCCATGGAACAGCTGAGAAGCCAATTGTCCCATTACTTTTGGTTCCTTAACAAGTGGGAGGCACATATGCAAACTGTTGTAATTCCTACACCGTTCACCTGATTTGGATGTAAATACCCTCAAATTAAAGCTGACTGTCTGCAGTTAAAGCACATCGTGTTTGTTTCATTTCAAATCCATTGTGGTGGTGTATAGAGCCAAAAAAGTTAAAATAGTGTTGATGTCCCAATATTTATGGACCTGACTGTATGTGCTGCCATAACAGTTCTGACCCACTGAGAGATGGACTCAAGACATTAGCAGCAGATGTTTTAAAGGGGCATTCCCAATAAATAAGTAACATTGAACTATCCACAGTATTGGAGATAAATGTATGATCACTGAGGGCTACTGGAGCCCTCAAGATCAAGAGTACTGCTCTTAACTATCTCTGTTAGTCTCACAGACAATTAATCGACGTACAACCTACTAAATCATCAAAAAGATTAATCCAATGTGTGACAAAAAGTATATCTACACCAAATGAACTGAAGGGACACACATGTAAAATAAGCACAAATTTTATTAAGTAATTGACATTACAAAAAACATAAAGAAAAAATATTATTAGCAGCAGCAATGCCTGCATTTCTGCTGCTAATAATATTTTTTCTTTATGTTTTTTGTAATGTCAATTACCGGTACTTAATAAAATTTGTGCTTATTTTACATGTGTGTCCCTTCAGTTCATTTGGTGTAGAATGACAATGAATGGAGCAGTGGTTAAAGGGTAACTGTCATATATTTTTTTATTTGCTACTTTATTAGAGCTAGGCATGTATACCTGAGTTAGTCTGTCAATGATTGTCAAAAGATCTGTAATTACCTTTATAATAACAGCTTTCATTAATGTCCTCTGTCTCTTTCCACTGCTCCCTTAAAAGACTATGCTATGGCTTGTTTGTCTTCCAACTTAATGTAAACAGAAGACAGAGGGGCGGTCCTTCACACTGCATGGCTGCATTAAGCTTCAGAGTGAGGAGGCATGTCTCTCAGTAATCCAATCTGATTGGCTGGAAGGGAGCTGCTGGCTACAGCAAGTGTGTATGGGAAGTGAGGGAAAGCAGTTTTGGCCTCAGAGAATTGGCAGAGGAGCCATCTTGAGAAGGTCCTCATATTGTAAATGTTTAAACAGCTGTAACTAAGGGAAAAACTCAAGGAAAACAGTGGTATGTGAAGAAACTAAAGATTGCTTTATGCATAATGCTGCTGCAGCAGTAACATATGCTAAAATGTATTTATTTATGAAAACATGACAGTTACCCTTTAACTATAGGCACTACCGCCGTATTCACACAGAGGGCAACACATTCTTTAGGTCCCAGCTGTTGGACCCCCACTGGTTATACATTTATCATCTATCCTGTGAATTGTTTATAGTAAAACCCCTTTAACCCTTTCGCTACCAGCGCTGTACATGTACGGCGCTGGAGCGATGGGCAAGCATGGCGCCCACTCACACATGCAGTGAGTGTCATGGCTGGTGGGTTTCCACTGTTTCTCTGCAATAATCCTAATAATTAAAGTCTTTAGATGCCGTGATCAAGCTCATGCTTCCGGGCTTCTTACCGGCATCCTCTGCGCCCAGCGAGAATGCCGCTAATTGATTTTAATACACTGAGCCTCGCTGAAGAGGCTCAGGGTATTAAAGCTGCAATCCTTATTTTGGTCACCAGGTGGCAGGCCAACATAAGAAATGAGAAATTCTGAGCAATAACTGGATTTTAAAAATCTATTATTGTTCCGAATTTTTTTTAAAAATTGGATTTTGTACACTCAAATACGAGCTTCAAAGTCATAACAAAAAAAAGGTTAAAAAAATATAAAAGTTTAAATCTTTTCCTTTCCGTATAATAAAAAAATAAACACATAAATAAAAAATATAAACATCATGGGTATCACCACAGCCGAAAACGCCCGTACTAAAATATCAAAATATTTTTACAATACGGTGAATGGCATAACTGAAAAAAGGGTCAAAATCGCCAATTTGAAATTTTTTCATTGCTTCTCTTACCCAAAAAAGTAATAAAATGTCACACACACTCCAAAATGTTATCAATAAAAACTACAGATTGTCCTGCAAAAAATGAGTGCCCCAATTTTTTTTCAAAGTTTAAATGTATTTTTACACAATTTAGACATAAAAAACCTACACATATCGTTGTGATCGTACTGACCCAGAGAATAAATGACATGGGTCAGTTTTGCCACAAATGGAACACCATGGAAACAAAACCCACAAAACGATGGAGGAATTGCATTTTTTATCAATTCCACCCCATTTTGAATTTTTTTTACCGCTTCCCACTACATTGTATGCCATAATAAATGGTGGCATTAGAAAGTACAACTTGTCCCGAAAAAAAAACAAACTCATATAGCTATGTGAACAGAAATATAAAAAAGTTATGGCTCAAGGAAGATAGGGAAGAAAAATGAAAATGCAAAAACGAAAAACCTCTTTCCTAATGGTTCTGTAAGTCGCGAGGCCTTGATAGATCAGACTTGTTTGAGCAGCACATCCTACCGATGCTCATTCACATTGAGATCTTGGGAATTTAGAGGTCAAGTCAACACCTTGAACTCTTTGTCACGTTCCCAAACCATTCCTGAACAGCATTTGCAGAGTGACAGGACACATTGGGGGTCATTTACAAAGACTGGCACTTTACATCGGCCCTCAATTTCCCTCTCCGCTGCCAAAGGATGAGACTAATTTCTGACAAGGCATGCACCTCGTCATAACTTGGGTGCACGTTTGGCAGTCTGTGCATCTGGTGTACAAAATACTCATGCCCCTGACTGGAGTAGTTTTTCACCAACAAGTATGCCTGATTCCATGCATAAAAATGTTAATTTGTAAATATGTCCAGGCCAATGTCCCGGTCCCATCACTCCCAAGTGGCGAAGACAGTGTAAAAATGTCTGCGTGACAAAATATTGCAACTTTGTCTTACACCAAAAACTGGAGTAATTTTAGTAAATTACTCCAATAGGAAATAATGAAGGGGTATACAGCAATGTTTAGGAAGGTGGTACATGTCAAAGTAAGGATACTTTCACACTAGCGTTGTTAGAATCCGGCAGGAAGTTCCGGCAAACTGTATGCAAACGGATATTTTTTTCCCCAGGATCCGTTAGACGGATCCGTTCAAATACTGGATCCATCTCATCCGTTATCATCCGATTTCAAACGGAATAACGGATCCGGTATTTAAATTTTTCAAAGATCAAAAGAACCAATTTCAGATGCAATTGGACAGTGGCTATAAAAGACAACCGAAGGTCACATACCCCTTAGATGCTGCCTCAGAAGATAGCAAAGATGATGCTGGACCACATTCAGTTTGGATTTCAGGCTCTAATCCTTGTTTCCCGCTGGAGAAGACGTCTTCGAGCCAAACGGCGCCGCCGATATTGGGTGCATCCAATCACTTCTGCCAGAGCATTCGAAGTTCTGTTTCCCGAACTGCGGAATTATCCGGACAAGTTTCTTTTTTTTTAAACTCATTTTATTGAAAAAGAGTAACAAGGCATGGTTGTGGTACAATCAAGTGGACATAAATCAAGAGTATGCAGTATACAATATCTTGTAATACAAAGGTATCTTTTGTACTTAGGCAAGTTGATGTAAAAAAAAAAGAAAACAAATCAAAGTTTCTTCGCATATACAGCAAGAATACAATAAATTGAGCTAATACTTTAATAACGTGTGAGGTTTGAGTATTATAACACATTTAAGGACCAATGGAGATTGCAGATCCAGCTGAAGTGGTTAAATATGAATCACACCAGACACCCCATACTTTCTGGAGTTTGTCAGGGCATTTCCTGTTCATGAATATTACATTTTCAAGAGGTATTACTTGATTCAAGCTGATAGAAGAGCAACGTTGACTGAAATAACCACTCGTTACAACCGAGGTATGCAGCAAAGCATTTGTGAAGCCACAACACGCACAACCTTGAGGCGGATGGGCTACAACAGCAGCAGACCCCACCGGGTACCACTCATCTCCACTACAAATAGGAAAAAAAGGGCTACTATTTGCACGAGCTCACCAAAATTGGACTGTTGAAGACTGGAAAAATGTTGCCTGGTCTGATGAGTCTCGATTTCTGTTGAGACATTCAAATGGTAGAGTCCGAATTTGGCGTAAACAGAATGAGAACATGTATCCATCATGCCTTGTTACCACTGTGCAGGCTGGTGGTGGTGGTGTAATGGTGGGGGGATGTTTTCTGGGCACACTTTAGGCCCCTTAGTGCCAATTGGGCATCGTTTAAATGCCACGGGCTACCTGAGCATTGTTTCTGACCATGTCCATCCCTTCATGACCACCATGTACCCATCCTCTGATGGCTACTTCCAGCAGGATAATGCACCATGTCACAAAGCTCGAATCATTTCAAATTGGTTTCTTGAACATGACAATGAGTTCACTGTATTAAAATGGCCCCCACAGTCACCAGATCTCAACCCAATAGAGCATCTTTGGGATGTGGTGGAACGGGAGCTTCGTGCCCTGGATGTGCATCCCTCAAATCTCCATCAACTGCAAGATGCTATCCTATCAATATGGGCCAACATTTCTAAAGAATGCTATCAGCACCTTGTTGAATCAATGCCACGTAGAATTAAGGCAGTTCTGAAGGCAAAAGGGGGTCCAACACCGTATTAGTATGGTGTTCCTAATAATTCTTTAGGTGAGTGTACATTGCCACAGGCGGCCTATGAGTCATGAATTGTATTTAATATTAATATAAACAAGGGTGCCGCTAACGAAAGGCACTTGAGCGGCACCCTCAATACTGGAGGATCGCCAACCTCGCCGGGGCCACATTTACGTAATAGGCTAAATAAACACAGGTTTAACGTGAAGAGAAAATTTTTACAGCACAGTGTTTCACGCCATGCGGCAGAGCAACACGATGGCGTTTTTTCTGGCTTTAAAGTTACACCCATCGAACAAGTAGATAACGAATGTCGTAATGTTATCCAGACCCTCAGGAGAAGAGAAATGTTTGGGATTTTTAGGTTAAACTGCCTTAACCCAAATGGCTTGAATGAAGCGTTTGAAATAAACTATAGGTCTATGTAATTTGACAATTACATATGGGTACATGTTTATATATAACATTCTCTTTATCGTGATGATTCTTTTTAGGCTTCTGTATGTATTTAATTATGGGCGAATGCCTGTTGGTGTAATTATTTATATATTTTTTATTTTATATATTTTCCATTAGTTTTTTTTTAGCCTTTTTAGGGTCCATTCACACGTCCGTTGTTTCTTTCCTGATCTGTTCCGTTTTTTTGCGGAACAGATCTGGACCAGATCTGGACCCATTCATTTTCAATGGGTCCTGAAAAAAATCGGACAGCTCAATGTCTGTTTTTTTTTCAGGACCCCTTGAAAATGAATGGGTCCAGATCTGGTCCAGATCTGTTCCGCAAAAAACGGAACAGATCAGGAAAGAAACAACGGACGTGTGAATGGGCCCTTATTCTGTGCATATGATGTCCCTATTATCTATTATGGCACTTACAATCTATTCATGCAGTTTTAGCTACAAACAATTTTTTGTTATTACGTATTTATTAATATTTTTTATGTATCTTGTATGAAATTTTCTATATGTATCTATGTCCATTCGTGACAACCCACCCCTCTATATATCCTAATTATGTTTTCAACCCCCCATTCGTTTTTGTGACATCCCCATTTGTTTTTGTGACATCCCCAGCTTCTAACTCTGGTGAGAGTGGCTCCCGGTGCTTTACTGACAGCGCTACGTGCTGCTCAAGTGCCTTTCGTTAGCGGCACCCTTGTTTATATTAACATTAAATACAATTCATGACTCATAGGCCGCCTGTGGCAATGTATATCTGACTTTGTTTAAGGCCTCTTTCACACGACTGTTTTTTTTTCCCGTTTACGGGCCATTTTTTGGCTTTCCGTATACGGTCCATATAAGGAACCATTCATTTCAATGGTTCCGCAAAAAAACGGAATGTACTCCGTATGCATTCCGCTTCTGTATTTCCGTTCCGTTGAAAGATAGAACATGCCCTATTATTGCCCGCAAATCACGTTCCGTGGCTCCATTCAAGTCAATGGTACGGCAAAAAAAAAACGGAACACATACGGAAATGCATCCGTATGTCTTCAGTATCCATTCCGTTTTTGAGTAACCATCTATTGAAAATGTTATGCCCAGCCCAATTATTTCTATGTAATTACTGTATACTGTATATGCCATACGGAAAAACGGAACAGAAATGGAAACACAACGGAAACAAAAAACGGAACAACGGATCCGTGAAGAACGGACCGCAAAACACTGAGAAAGCCATACGGTCATGTGAATGAGGCCTTAGTTTTTTTTTTTTAAGTGTTTTCATTAACAAGTCCTGGGGTTGTTTTTGGGAAACTGCCCACCTCCCCTTTGACCCTGACTGTTTGTATGTGGGTGTATGTACACTGCTCAAAAAAATAAAGGGAACACTTAAACAACACAATGTAACTCCAAGTCAATCACACTTCTGTGAAATCAAACTGTCCACTTAGGAAGCAACACTGAGTGACAATCAATTTCACATGCTGTTGTGCAAATGGTATAGACAACAGGTGGAAATTATAGGCAATTAGCAAGACACCCCCAATAAAGGAGTGGTTCTGCAGGTGGTGAACACAGACCACTTCTCAGTTCCCATGCTTCCTGGCTGATGTTTTGGTCACTTATGAATGCTGGCGGTGCTTTCACTCTAGTGGTAGCATGAGACGGAGTCTACAACCCACACAAGTGGCTCAGGTAGTGCAGCTTATCCAGGATGGCACATGAATGCGAGCTGTGGCAAGAAGGTTTGCTGTGTCTGTCAGCGTAGTGTCCAGAGCATGGAGGCGCTACCAGGAGACAGGCCAGTACATCAGGAGACGTGGAGGAGGCCGTAGGAGGGCAACAACCCAGCAGCAGGACCGCTACCTCTGCCTTTGTGCAAGGAAGAACAGGAGGAGCACTGCCAGAGCCCTGCAAAATGACCACCAGCAGGCCACAAATGTGCATGTGTCTGCTTAAACGGTCAGAAACAGACTCCATGAGGGTGATATGAGGGCCCGACGTCCACAGGTGGGGGTTGTGCTTACAGCCCAACACCGTGCAGGACGTTTGGCATTTGCCAGAGAACACCAAGATTGGCAAATTCGCCACTGGCACCCTGTGCTCTTCACAGATGAAAGCAGGTTCACACTGAGCACATGTGACAGACGTGACAGAGTCTGGAGACACCGTGGAGAACGTTCTGCTGCCTGCAACATCCTCCAGCATGACCGGTTTGGCATTGGGTCAGTAATGGTGTGGGGTGGCATTTCTTTGGAGGGCCGCACAGCCCTCCATGTGCTCGCCAGAGGTAGCCTGACTGCCATTAGGTACCGAGATGAGATCCTCAGACCCCTTGTGAGACCATATGCTGGTGCGGTTGGCCCTGGGTTCCTCCTAATGCAAGACAATGCTAGACCTCATGGGGCTGAAGTGTGTCAGCAGTTCCTGCAAGACGAAGGCATTGATGCTATGGACTGGCCCGCCCGTTCCCCAGACCTGAATCCAATTGAGCACATCTGGGACATCATGTCTCGCTCTATCCACCAATGTCACATTGCACCACAGACTGTCCAGGAGTTGGCAGATGCTTTAGTCCAGGTCTGGGAGGAGATCCCTCAGGAGACTGTCCTCCACCTCATCAGGAGCATGCACAGGCGTTGTAGGGAGGTCATACAGGCACGTGGAGGCCACACACACTACTGAGCCTCATTTTGACTGGTTTTAAGGACATTACATCAAAGTTGGATCAGACTGTAGTGTGTTTTTCCACTTAAATTTTGAGTGTGACTCCAAATCCAGACCTCCATGGGTTGAAAAATTTGATTTCCATTCTTTTATTTTTGTGTGATTTTGTTGTCAGCACATTCAACTATGTAAAGAACAAAGTATTTCAGAAGAATATTTAATTAATTCAGATCTAGGATGTGTTATTTTTGTGTTCCCTTTATTTTTTTGAGCAGTGTATATATATCCAGCTTGTTTGGTGAGTCTTTTATTCAACACTATTCACCTGAAGAAGGGGAAGTGGTCCCCGAAACGCGTAGTGATTCTGCAATAAACATTTTGAAGATTCATCTGCACCCGATTGGTTCTTTGCGCCGAGGGATGTTTCTTCCTTTTATCATGTACTAATTCTCTGTGAGGGCCCAGGCACGCTCATCTGAGGAGACCTGCATCCGTGGCTGCATACCAACCTCTCTCTTGGGGATTGATTTTATTCCCTATACGCCATCAGTAGTGTTGTGCCTATGATTTGCACAACCATTTAAGGTGTGCCTCCAATTTGGAGTTTATTTTACCTATCCCCATACGTTTTCACCCTAAGGTGCGCCTTCTCTTTTGTTTATTTAGTAAACAAACGCCTGAGAATTTGATTCATCTGAATGCGGCTTGCAGAAATCCATGTGCTTCTTCCCAAAACACACCATTAGGGTGAATGGAAAGGCGTTTCAGTCGGAGATATTTTATGCAACAAAATCTGCCTCGTGTGAACGTGGCCTGAAGCTCAAGAGTCACAATACCGAATCTGCTACCATGCCTGCACTTATCATGTGATTTGTTTTATTAAAAACCATCCCAGTGAAATATGGGGTGTAGTGAAAAGCGGGTACGTTGCTAGGCACAGGATAACAGCCTGGAATAAGCATTAGGCCTCCTGCACACGAATGTGTGCGCCCCGTGGCCGTGCTGCGGCCCGCAAAGCACGAACACAGACCGTGGGGCACCCCCAGTGGACCCATTCACTTTAATAGGTCCGCGATCCGCCTGTTCCGCAAAAAGATAGGACATGTTCTATCTTTTTGCGGAACGGAAGTACGGGACGAAACCCCACGGAAACACTCTGTAGTGCTTTCATATCTCTGGATTTGTGGACCCATTGAAGTGAATGGGTCCGCATCCGTGATGCGAAATGCACGCGAAACGGTGCCTGTGTATTGCGGATCCGCAAATGTGGTCCGCAACACGGCAACGGGCAGGAGGCATAATACTGTACGGAGATCCGTCTCCGTAAAGTATTAGAATGTATGGGCTGAAGTAAGTTATTCGCGAAGTCGAGAGTGACTTAGTTCAATAACTTCAGTAGTTGATTTTTAAAGTGGAAAACCACTTTAAAACTTGAAACCAAACTCGGATTAATACTGTACGGAGAGCCGAAGTTAGTCTTTCGCAAAGTCATGAGGTACTAGTTGGAACCAAAGCCGAGTTCGGTTTTAGGGTTTAAAGTGGTTTTCCACTTTAAAAATCAACTACCAAAGTTATTCAACGAAGTCACGCACGACTTAGCGAATAACTAACTTCAGCTCATCAGAGCCCATACATTCTCATACTGTACGGAGACAAATCTCTGTAGAGTATTATTCCGAAGTTTTGAACGAAGCGACTTTAGATGAAGCATCCAAAGCTCACGTTGCTCAACACTAATGAGCATGAGCCTGGAAACCCCTTAAAGGGGTTGTTCAACCTCTGGGACTTTAACAACTGTCCCAAGAAGTGTGTCGTACCTATTGAAAAAAAAAGCAAACAAAAAAACATACTCCCCTGTTCCCCGCCACTCCATACAGCAATCTTCCAGTCCATGGTAACGTTCATACAGATGCTAGATATCCTCCTGCGGTATATCATTCCAAGCTCTGGCAACTTGGAGCCGTAGTCCAGCCAAGATGGTTGTTGGCTTCTGTGCATTATGAAGCCATCAAATAATAGAGTGTTCAGTGATAAAAGCTGGTTCTGTCTTGGTACTAATGATGGCCACTACAGAGTTCACAGGAGGGTTGGAGAGCAAGTACCGCCATCATGCATAGTGTGGAGACACACCGGACCAACACAAGGTGTCATGGCATGGGGCACCATTACATAGCTGCCAACTATCCCGAATTTGCCGGGACAGTCCCAGCAAATTCACACTGTCACTGGCCAAAAATAGATGGGGTTAATGCAAACCCCTCCCACAAGTGGGTGTTTCTGGGCAGGACTTATATTCACCGATTTTACCAACTCAAATGGTGGTAAGTAACCATTAGCTACCATGGATGTTGCAGTCTGATATTGATTGACGGAACAGCGACCAGCCTTTGGTATGTCCAGGATATCGTGGAACCAGTCCTATTGTCTTTTTTGACTCGTAAGACATGGTGTTCTTATAACGCCCGTGCTCCCCTCGCCAGATCTCTCCCCCATTGAGAATGTCTGGTATTCAGGGAGGGGACACTGACCAGCCTTCAGTATGTCCAGGAGGTTGTGGAACCAGTCCTACTGTCTTTGTTGACTCAGAGGACTTGGTGTTTTTAACAAGACGAGGCTCGCACTACACAACGTGCTCGTCAGGGTGTCCACCGGATCATCAAGAACGTCTGGGACTGGAGCGGGCGATGGATCTTGACTGAACTACGGCTCTGAGTTTGGAATGAGATACCACAGGAGGAACAGCATCTGTATGCCCATTACCATGCCAGAGTGGCAGCAAAAGGAGATGCCACCCAGTATTAATGTGACCCTGCCTCAACATATACCCTGCTGCAGAACCCAAAATAAAGGGTGCACCACGTGGGCTGTGTAACCATTGACCAAGCACCGCCAGTAGTCTAGTAAACTTTATGTTATCATTTCCCTGTACTGTCCCAGCACTCGTGCTCCAGCAGTGGAGGGGTTAACACGCCTAAGGTATTTGGTCACAAGTTCCAGTATCCGTCACGTCACTACCAACAGACGGAAAAAGGAGTTTACAATAAAGTCATTCAGAAAACTATCGGAAATGACGTCACTGCCGTGAAGCAGTATCGACGAGAACTGGATCACGTGAGTGGAATCCTCTGCGTCATCGACTTCTGCAGCCTGATTGGCCGTCGCCTTCGCGCTTTGATCTCACGCTGTGGCACCTGACGTGCTAGTCGTTGCGGCTGCTGTGGATTGGTTGACGCGTACCTTCTCCTTCCGTCAAACACCGCCCACTCATCTAGCCCAAAGCCTACTTGCATCTTATAGCCTTTTCCATTGGCTGTAAAGAGGGGGGGGGGGGGGGTGGAGATACATCCCGCCCCGCCTCTTCAGCGGTCTGCCAATTGAGAGGTCCGCTGCCGCCCCCTCTTCCAGGCTTTCAGTTGGTTTAGCCTGCTTGGTGGGCGGAGTGAGATACTGCGTTGTGTCAGAGGTGTCATAGCGGCCGGAACAGTCAGAAGAGGAGTGGGAGATTGGAGCTTGTATCGGGCTGACTCTGATAGCCGGACTTCAATGAACAGTTCGCCTGTGAGTGTCTGAGCCGCTTCTCTAGTGTACCAGCCTGGGTTTCACCGTTGTGGGCAACGGTCTGGGGTCCAGTGGCAGCCGGCATCGTGCTTGGCAGCGGGAAGCCTTAGTAGCTGGTGACGCCCGGTTTGGGGCTCGGACGGACATGTATTTTAGTATTGGTGGACTGGGCGCCCGGCGGAGCTCCTCTCAGAGACTGGGGCTGCCTGCGCCGCTCCTGGGCCTTCACCCGTAGGCTGAGGGCCCATTCCTACGAGATGGGTGTTGTACTTCTAGCTCAGGTGTGACCATGTGGTCTGTTTGTACAGGGGGTTGGGTGGCTGCTTGGAGGTCACTGAGCATGTGAGGTCATCTCCAGGAGGCCACATAGATGTACAGACCTTCAGAGGTTAAAGGGGTTTTCCAGGATTTTCTATACTGATGACCTACCTTCTGGATAGGTCAGCGATGGGCAAACTCGGCCCTCCAGCTGTTTTAAAACTACAAATCCCATCCTGCCCTGCTGTAGGCTGATAGCTGTAGGCAGACTGGGAATGATGGGATTTGTAGTTTTACAACAGCTGGAGTGCTGAGTTTGCCCATCCCTGGGATAGGTGATCAGTATCTGATCGGTGGGGGTATGACACCCGGGACCCCCACTGATCAGCTGTTTAAGAAGGCACTGGCAGTAGCGCTGAAGCCTTCTCTCAGCTTTTCCTAGGCCTCTGACCTCAGGTTCATTGTTAATGTAGCCCATTAACGGCTAAGCAGTGATGACACTCATGGCTGCTATACAATGTACGGCGCTGTGATTGGGGAGTAGGCCGCCATGCTCACAAGAGCACCACTGCCTTCTCAAACATGATCGGTGGGGGTCCTGGGTGTGTGATCCCCACCGATCAGTATAAAAATCCCAGAAAACCATTTTAAGTTCTGACCTGCAGTGACACTTAGGACATAGATGATGGATGTGGATCTCAGTATGATGGAAACGTTAGATTCTCAACCCGTAACGCCTTTTCAGCTGCTAGGACTGGGGTCAGCAAACTCTTTCACATCAGCGGTGCTGAAACTACAACTCTCAGCAAGCTTCGCTCACTTCTCTCAGAGCTCCTAGAACCCCCAGCGAAGGTACATACTGGGAGTTTTAGTTTGGCAGCGGCTGGAGTGCCGGAGGTTGGTGACCCCTGTGCTAAGGATCTTAGAGGGCTGTTGCACGAGACTTAGAGATCAGAGGTACCTCTTGTTACAGGTGGAAGTAGGCATTGTTGCTCAAGGCATCCAGATGACCATACATGATGGTTCAGGAGCTCGGACTAGTCCAGCCCTTTGTCAGGAAACTTCCATGAGGTGTTTCCTCTGTGAAGTTTCTGATATAGTACATGTTAGGTTCTGCTATGTACGGAGGTTACCTATATATTCAGGCTGGTTAGAAACTTTTTAAAGGGGTTATCCCACAAATGTCAACCTTTTTAGATCCTAAGGCCTAATGCACACAACTGTATTTTTGGGCCTTGTCTGATATGCTTTTTTTGCAGATTGCATGCCGATCCAGCCATTTCTATGGGGCTGCAAAAAATGTGGACAGCACATGGATGTCATTAATGTGCTTTCCCCATCTGAGCAACCTCACCCCAAATCCCTCCTGCAAATGACAGAACATGTCCTCAAAATGGACAGGAATAGGACAAGTATAGACAAGCATTTCTACCAAGAAGTTGCGGCATGCGCACGGCCAGTATCTGTATTTGTGGACAGCAAAGTACAGTTGTGTGCAGGACACTCTTCCCTTTCTGAGGGTGGGCAGAAGCTCACAGGAAGCATTGCAATTAGGTCTTGTTAGCCCCTTCCTCCCTTACATGGAAAGTAGCCCCTCACATATAGACTCAGATACTTATGGTATGCGATACCCCCCACAATTTTCTTCTCCACCATCTACAGAGAAATAGAACTTCACATGTCTGAGAACTTAGGAGTGAGGATGAATGAAAGGTGTCTGAGCTGCTTCACTATAAGATCCCTACGTCAGCATGGAGGTGAGGAGAAGCTGGCAGGGACGGTTCTGAGCTTGTTAGGCCTGATTCACATGTGTGTGTTAGAGAACTGCCGGATGTCTCTTCATTCCAGCATTGCCGGAAGCAAACGCATCGCCATCCGACCCCATTCACTATAATGGGAACCGGCCGCAGCCTGGCACACAGCGGTTTTCGTCCTGCTGCTTTTCAGCATGTTACATGGGTTGTCGCCAGATCTCTGTTGGTCCCCATTATAGTGAAAGGGGCTGGCAGATGTCAGTTAGCATCCGGCAATGCCAGATCCAGACATCTCCGGCAGGCTGTTCTGGAGATGTACAGTGCAAATGTGAAACGACCCTGAGTTCATCACCGAATGCAGGAGAAGGTGGACCAGAACGGTAGACAGCAAGGGGTGCAACCAAAATGGAAAATGTACTGTGGAGCAGTCTGTAGTGACTTGCATACCACGCCACTATAGTATGTTAGTTGTGGGTTGATTAGTTGCTTTTTGACCTTTTCATAATTTATTTTGATATCGAATATCTGTTGAACATACTATGTAACTGATGTGTTTTCTGACTGCCGACATGGAAACATATTGTTGAGGTAATGTTGTAAATGATGTATCTGCAGTTGAACTGAGGCTACTTTCACACTAGTGTTTTTGGTGGATCCGGCAGGGTTCAGCAAAAAAACGCTTCCGTTACTGATAATACAACCATCTGCATCCGTTATCAATGGATCCGGTTGTATTATCTTTAACACTGCCAAGACGGATCCGTCATGAACTTCATTGAAAGTCAATGGAGGACAGATCCATTTTCTATTGTGGGTCATTGTGCATTGTGGGTCATGACAGATCCGTCCCATTGACTTGCATTGTGGGTCATAACGGTTCTGTTTTGCTCCGCATCCCAGGACGCAAATCATGCAGCGGTTTGCTCTCCAGTATAAGAAAGGAATGCATCTTGGAGCACTCCGTTCTGTTCAGTTACGTTTTGTCCCCCCATTGACAATGAATGGAGACAAAACGGAAGCGTTTTTTTTCCGGTATTGAGACCCTATGACGGATCTCAATACTGGAAAATAGAAACGCTAGCGTGAAAGTAGCCTAAAGGTATCATTCACTAATGAAGTTTCTATAGGAGGTTCCTCTTCCCTGTGGCCAGGAGTAGAATCTCTTCAGCATCCACCATTATAATGGCGTTGGGGCCGTCGCCCTTTTGGTGCGTTCCTCTTTCTGGATAGGTGCTGTCTTTGATACATCATTTGATAGACCCAGCTTTCAGTCCTAAACTCAGTTTATAATAGAAACTGCAATCACGTGTGAACAGAATCTTAGGCTATGCTGCATAAGGCACCTCAATCATCGAATTCTTCATATTTGGTGGGAAGTATAGAACCACATGTAGCGTTTTTTGCCTAAATGGGGGTCAGTTTAACAGACCCCATTATAAGTCTATAGGGTTCATCATTTGACTTATCTAGCACTCCGTTAGGGTTTCTTTTTATAATGCCCAACAAAACCCAACACAAAAACGTTGGTTTCCCTCCAGCATGGTAGAGAAACGGTGGATGAAAACTGGTGCCAGAACCGATCCCATGGTTTTCTGTGGCAGCGTAATGCCAAATGTTTCCCTGTACCAGACGTGAAATGCAGCGTTTTTTCTGTCTAGCTATAGATACTGGACTAGTGTGCAGAACTACCAGTGTCCAACTCAAGCATAAATGAACTGGTATGTGTGAACCCAACCTAAAGGGGAATAATGTTGCAGGGTCTCCTTACATTTGAGGTTTTGTTGCGCACGGTCCCTAACTTTGGGTCCTGTTCCCCCATGCCCTGCAGTTGTATAGCGATGTACATAAGGTTGCCTAGAATAGCACTAGATGATATCTGTTGACAACACTCGGGCACAGAGAAAGAAGGTGGGGTGCTTTTAGGGATTTCCTTATGGAATGAACAGAGCTGTGTCCTGTAATGGCTATGCATTGTGCAGTGTCCTACTTGTGGTATGCAGTTGTCATGTGAGCCTTGTTTGTACTCAATATGGCTCTTGAGTCAGTGGCTTGTGTATTTCTTCCTCAGGGGCCAGCACTGTCATTATCGTCTAGCAGCACACATAATTAACTCTGTTTGTGACAACGTGTGCTGGCAAAGTCATCGCTGTCACATGGCTTCCAAAGAGAGAATATGCTGCGATGACAGGTCACACAAGTGCAGGCAGACAATGACTTTCTATACTATGGAAGATTGATCAACAATTGCTGCTCACTTCCAGTCTGGAGCCAAGCAGCCCCCTGCCAACCGCCCGAAGGAAGCTGGCTATGCCCTACTTTCAGGTTGTACCTGAGAACATTCTGACCTTGTGGGACACAACCTCCACATCCTCTTCCCTCTGTGATGTTACTGTCCCTGAGATGACTTTGCTTGGTGTCACTCACCGTTCATGCTTGGTAGAAGCTGACAGGAACCAAGTACTGTCAAGGACATGTCATGCCGTGTTAGAAGAATCTGAAGACTTTTCATTCAATACATATTCAATCTAAACCAATAGGCTCCTATCTAAACATGACACTGCTGACTGAAAGCCATGATCGCTGTATTAAACCCGTCTTGGAGAGTAAATGTAGGTTCACACTGAGGTTTTGAGGCAGATTTTCCTGCAGGTTTTTCAACCAAAGCCAGAAGTGGATTTGAAAGCAACCAGAAATATAAAGGAAGGACTTGCGCTTCTCCTTCCTGCTGGATCCACTTCTGGCATTAGCTGAAAAGAACCTGCAGGAAAATTTGCCAAAAACTAGCAGTAACAATATTTACCATATTTTCATCCTGTAAGTGGGAAAAAAAGTGGACATAGCGTCAGAGCATAGGCGTGCTCTGACCTCAAGCTGTGTGACGTCAGGTTACAGCACATCGCGGAAGGAAGAGCGTGGGATCTCAGGAGTGGCACCTGGAACAGGAGAGTTGTTTTTTTTTGCTTTTTTTTATTATTAACATTGATGGCGTCTGGGGGTCTTATTAACCGTAGGGGCCTGAGCTTGGATCTAACATTGGACTGTGGGGTTTGATCTGAGGTCTGATTAACATTGGGTGGTCTGATCTGAGGTCTGATGAAGAATATTTTTTTTTTCTGATTTTCCTCTAAAACCTAGGTTTCTTATGGGCGAAAAATACGTTCTATATTGCTGGCCATTTGGAGATCACCCTTAACTTTGTAGTACTTAAATAATCCTACTTTTTGGTAATCCAAACTTCCAACTTCTCTTTATTTCCACACTTCGACCCTGATTCCGAGCATGCAAAACTGACTCTGACTTCTCATGATCAGAAATTGCCACCTACATTTTTGACCTTTTCAGAAGTTTGGCTTTTCTGAATGGAAGATGTTTGTAAAGTAGGTTCTTGTGATTGTATGCTTAACTTTCTTTATCGTGTAGTTTGAAGCAATAAAAAGATTAATCTAGAATTTTGAATGAAAGCTCCTAGGAGAACTAGTACATGGAGCGTTAGTTATCTTCTTTAAACTCTGGTCTTCCTAGAATGATGTGCCTGTGATTTGTGCCGGGCTTTGTTCCACAGCGCTCAGTATCACATGGGACTGGGCAGATTACACAGAGCCTCATGGTTGTTAGCACAATGCTCAGGAAACCCTTTTTTGTAACCTCCTTTATCAGTGTGAAATTTAGTGTTGTTGTAACTTGCTTCGGAAATACTACTTCCTTTTCAGCTGGGTCGTTTCAGCTTTGCATTTTTGTAGTGTGTAAAATACTTTACTGCATTCTACTACAGTCAGTTTCAGAGTGTTACACTGGCATCTTAATCAAGTACCCTGATCTGAAATCGTTCCTGGTCAGTAAAGACTACTGAACACAACACTCCATTACTTCTGGACTTGGTACTTGGTGTGGACAGCTGTGATGTCCCTATGACAGAGGAGGATAAAGGGCATGCTGAGAAATTCTCAGATCACGTGTCCTCTCCTACCCTGAGCTTCAGTGGTGGAAAATAAAGCAGTACAATAAGCTACCTGCACACGGGTCCGGGTGAACGAAGATCTGCACCATAATGCACAATGTCTAACAGCGATTTTTTTTAATTTATTTTTTTTATGCGGTTTGGCTGCATATCTCATCCTTCCATTAAAAAGTGTGAAATCCACAGCTAAAACTGCAAACATAATTGACATGCTATTTAATTTGAAAACCACAATGCAGGTGAATTTCTGCATGGAAAACAATCTGCAGTGTGTACATGAGGCTAGTGTAATCTCATACTCTTTGCTAGTACTGTAATACACTCTGGAAGCACAGGGTTCTGTCTGTACTGCAGTGGACATGCTGGAGTACTGCAGCTCAGGTCCCATTCTAATGAATGATAGCTGAGCCCCAGCACCCTTATGGTGAATGGGAGCTGAGCTGCAGTATGCTGGTGCACAAAACGACACTGTGTGCAGAGCCTTCTGCGTCTGCCTTTTTGCAGTGTCTAGTTACTGGTGCTGGTGACTGCCTGAAACAGCTGATCATCGGGGGTGCCGGGTGTTGGAGCACCACCGATCTGATATAAATGACCTATCTTTGGGGATAGGCTATTAAAGGGGTTATCCAAGCCCTATAATGACCACCCCAATTCCCAGGCACCTCATATAGGTTATACTTACCGTGCTCCCTGGCACCTACACGGCCGCCGCTGAGCCTCCCTAGCGCCCCTATTGGGAATTTACAGGTGTGCATGGCCCCACTGGAATGAATCGCCAATTGTGCTATCTGCAAAAAATGCAGATGGCACACGGATGAAGAAGACAGTGGTGTGCATGAGGCCTTAAAAGGAATTGTTGCAGGGCACAAATAATATGGGCATATTTGGTATTCCTATAACCGTCACAATCTGTGCTCCGCTGCAAATGAATAAAGTATTTGAATTCTCAGAGGGTTACTTTTATGAGTAAAATAGCCCTAACTTCAGAACTATATCAAAAAACCTTCTACAGAGGATGTATGAAAGGTATACAGAGCGGTGTATTGGTGTCCATGTTTAGTGGTGCACATTAGCCATATGATTGCACTGGACTGGCTTTATCCCATCTTCCCTGTCGCTGACTCATCCTCTGGGACAATCTGCTAAAGACTGATCATTTTATCTTCAAAAACAATTTACGCAGTTTACACTCGTTGGATTTGCAGAATGAACCCTTGTGTTTGGACGCACTTGTGGTGTCAGCTGGCACACAGAGGTTTTCTGTCTGTGGCTCTGTGCATCGGGCAGTCCTCTCATTAGATTTCCCAATGGCAGAATGTAGTGTGCGAGGGCTGGCTACAGCGTTTCTCTGTGCGCACTGAAGTCTCGCACAACCGGCCGTAGACACGCATGAACTGTACTGATCCATCCATTGTGACATTTCCTACTGAGCTAGTCTCTTCTACCTCTAATCAGTCTACATCAAGTCCATCTTCCTTGTTGTGCACGTTGGGTGAGGGTCCTATTACACAATCAGATATATTGCCTGTACTGATCAGTGGATTGGTTGTAGTGTCCTACGTTTGTATGTTGCATATGAAAGATCATCTGCACAATTTGTTCCCTCCTCTCCTATACTGTCCATTATTGTCAGCAGCACATCCCCCTGTTTATATGGGGGTTGTGCTGCCCACAAACCATAATGCCTGTGTCATCCTAAAAGATGTGATCACATCAAATGAGCCAATTGTTTCTAGTTCCATTGCTGGAGATTTTTTTTTTACATGGGGTCATCATCTGTGTGGTCATGGTCCTTTTTAGTCTTGGTGTTTTAGCTCTGATATTTTGGGTGTAAGATGCAGATCATGCATGGCGAAAATCTTCAGCCTATTGCCTCATTCACACGTCGGTGATTCACAGGCATGTGCTGTGCGTGTTCTCCATGGACAGCACATGTACCCATTCAATGTGTGTATAACACATCTGTGTTTTAGCACGATCCGTGGCTTTGCACGAAAGTATGCTCTACTTTGTCCACGTTCATGGTTCCATCATGCCCTTTATAGTCTGTGAAAAACACGGACGCAACACTAATGCCATCCATGTTTCACGGACCATTAGGAGATGCTGTACAGTGTTCGTGAAACATGGATGACACACGGACCAAACACTGATTCTTCACGCATGAATCACTGACCATCTTATCACGGATTTCTCTCCATTCCCCTCATGCCCTTTTCTAAGCAGATGGACGTCCTTGTTTTAGCGGAGACTTGTTCATGTTAGCCGGCCTCTCAGACCCATTTCATGAGACTCCTGGATATGTAAGTAAATGACTCTGCTACTGCTCTATGAACAGAGCAGCTCTGTTTCTGGATCTCCTTAGTCTACCTGACTTGTCCTTCCAGGAATATATTTCCTGGAGGAACATTTCTAGTGGAAGGGAACTCATGTATTTTTGTAGGAAGCTGGTGATTTTGTTTGCTGTCGTTTTGGATGTTGATGGTGCTTTCCCTCTATAGAAAATTATGGTAGATTGATTTTTCATGGCATAAATGACTGGTTGGTGGAAGCCAGACTACTGGGATCTCCATATCTATAAGAATGAGGGGGCCTGGTCCTCATTCCAGTTGGAGAAGTGCATATGTAGTCATATGTGAACGGATGGTAGAGAAACAGCTGAGCTTGCTTACTGAGCAGGTTTCTATAAGGGTATATATATACACGTGGGAGCACATAAAATTCTGCAAGCTGCATTTAGACAAATCAGTCTTAAATACTTTGTCAACAAATAAGACTTGCATACAAGGAGCGTAGCGGAGCGGCCTAGAAGTAGGTAGCTATGCCTCCCTTTGCAGGTCTGCCCTGGAGGGGGGATGGGCAATCCTGGGAACGGTAGTTGCACAACCCCTTTAAATCACTGGTGCTAGCATACTAAAGCAGGCCACATGCATACACTTTTTCAGTGGACAGCCATCACTCACAGCTTCCCCCGATAACTTGGAACCTGCTGTGATAGATATCTTAACAGCCACTTTAAGAGTCCCCCTCGGCAAGATTATTAAACTAGACATACTGCCTGGTAGGGTTGATTGGTTGTGGTGTTCCTGAGAGACTCTTACTTTATGCAAATGAGGGCTTCAGTGCATGGAGGAGCTGGGTCTTTCCTCTCCATGCACCTCATCTCCTCAGCTTTCCACCGCTGGCCACATCCTTTGCATAAAGAGTAAGTCTTTTTTCCGCTCACCCATGTGAGTGGACGTCCAATCCTGGACAAGAAACCGGAGAGGATAAAAAGATTCACACTTCTACCACACCTCAGTTCAAGTTTCCTGTTCTCCATTTAGTATGTCCTAAGGAAGCTCTGGTTCCTTAAGAGGCATCTTTAAGAGTTCACACCTGATTGCTGGTCTACCAAACCTGAAGGTCCAGGTCAACCAAACCTTAAGGGACCTAGCCTATAGTAGGAGTAAGTTTTTTGTGGGAGCCACCTAGCTAAGACTGTCTTTCCACCGCTCTCCCTTCCAGTCCCTTATCTTTTTGGTGGGAGCTGCTGTGAACGTGCCATGCAGCTTTGGTCAGGTTCAGGTGACTGTGGGGGCACGTTCCAGCAGCCAAGATGTTACCGCAGGTCTGTGGTATCTGAGCATGTGCAGGGCTCCATGAGTGATTTCACTTCTAGGCATTTTGGTGTCACGTCCAATGTATGTGCACACAGACTAGATTGGGTAATAGGCATTTTCTTCAGCTTGGGAGGCTCTTGGAGGTTTGGAGTGCCAGGTGCATTAGAAGTTGGCGGTGGAGGAGGGCATCCAGTCTATCCTGTACAGAGGTTGGTGTCATCATTGATGTGTTGCTCTTCTGAAGGATGTCAGAGCAAGAGGATTCTGAAATCCAAGCTTTCACGGTTTTCCCTCCTAACATCCTGAGGCTCCATTCACACGTCAGCAAATGGGTCCGCATCAGTTCAGCAATTTTGCGGAACGGGTGCGGACCCATTCATTTTCTATGGGGACGGAATGGATGCGGACAGCACAGTGTGCTGTCCACATCTGCATTTGCGGAGTGCGGCCACGATTTTCAGGTCCGCAGCTCTGCAAAAGATAGAACATGTCCTATTCTTGTCCGCAGCTTGCAGACAAGAATAGGCATTTCTATAGGGGTGCCGGGCGGGTGTGTTGCGGATCCGCAATTTGCGGGTCCGCAACACACCACGGACGTGTCAATGGAGCCTGACACTATTTTGGAGTGGGTCATCTAGGAAATTCCCTATAAAGAAAAATTCCATTGTTTAGATGTAAGAAGGTGTTTAATGTTCTACATAAAATCTACAGCAGATTGGAGATCATATGAAAACTTTCTCTTACAATTTTGGGGAAACTGTAAGGTTCAGAAATCTTCTGCACGTCCTATTACTAGGTGGGTCAAGTAGTGCAATGTTAAAAATATTCCTGTGGTAACGATGTGTGATAAATGGCCATTTAGAGGAAAAAAACATTTGGGGCCACAAGAAGTCATTATGCGCTATGGGTCGATGGGCCACAAGGAGACATTATACTGTTTTGTGGTTACAACTTATAGCCAACATACAGTATGATGTAATTATACTTATTCCCCAGTAGTGCCATACATAAATATATTATAATAAATAAAAAAAAGCATTATACTCACCTGTGTCCTTTGTTGATGCAGGCCATAGTTTTATTCATTCTTCAGGCCACAGGGCCTGAGTTGCCACTTCCCGACTCAGGTGGTAATGATGACATCACTGAGACCTCCTGCACTGGGTCATGGGCGGTGCAATGATGTGTGCACGTGCCTATGTCATTGCGTTGCCTTTGACCAGGCACAGGAAGTTGAGATGATGTTATCACGACCGCCTGCGCTGTTTTACTGCCTCAGAGGCTTCAGACCTTTTCTTCTCTATGCTTGTCCCACCCAAAGGGTTTTGGGCCCACTCGATTAGAGTGGTGGCCACCTCCTGGAGCTCTCTACATGCGTTTTTTTTTTTGTTTTTTTTTTAGGCATTATAGGTTGCAGCCTGACTCTGTTGCCTTTGGGAGGAAGGTTCTACATGCTCATAGTTCAGTCTTGTATAGGTGCTGTTATGGGTAAGGGCATAACACATATTGCTCTTACCAGTAATTGTTTTTCTGGGAACCCTTGACAGCACCCCAAAAATTTCCGACCTGGTTTAGTTACAAAAATTATTATTATTTTTTTTAACAGGAGAGCTATGAGTCGGAGTTCTTTTTTTTTAGTTTATAGTATTTTTCCTATACCCAGGACCAGGTCAGGGATATAAAGTACTGTGCTGGTTCTCTTTCTTAGTTTTCTGAGGTCTGTTTTGTATCATTTCAGTCAAGAGGATGAACCCTACCAGGTCATATGCCTGTTGTAATTGGATTAATTCTGGTGACAGGTACTCTGTGACCTCTTTCCCAACCAGCGTAGTCAGATCTTTACAGATGGCATCCTTGCTTCGGGGTGGAGTGGACGCTATAGCCGCCATTTTTTTTTTTTTTTTTTTTTTTTACACAGCAGACAGCTACTTTCACACTTGCGGCAGAGAGATCCGGCAAGCAGTTCCGTCGCCGGAACTGCCTGCCGGATCAGGCAAAATGTATGCTAACTGATGGCATTAGTAAGACTGATCAGGATCCTGATCAGTCTTAAAAATGCCTGATCAGTCGAAAAAATGCATTGAAATGCCGGATCCGTCTTTCCGGTGTCATCCGGCAAAAACGGATCCGGCATTTATTTTTTCACCTTTTTTTCAGTCTGCGCATGCGCATACCGGAAGGACGGATCCGGCATTCCGGTATTCTGAATGCCGGATCCGGCACGAATACATTCCTATGGGAAAAAATGCCGGATCCGGCATTCAGGCAAGTCTTCAGTTTTTTTGCCTGATCAGTCAAAATGACTGAACTGAGGACATCCTGATGCAAACTGAACGGATTACTCTCCATTCAGAATACATGGGGATAAAACTGATCAGTTCTTTTCCGGTATAGAGCCCCTGTGACGGAACTCTATGCCGGAAAAGAAAAACGCAAGTGTGAAAGTAGCCTAATGTCTGTAATCAGCGATCAGGTTGATCTGACATTTAACTCCTCAGATGCCGTGGTCAATTGTGACCATGGCATCTGAGGTGGCTTTCCCCTGCTTTGCGATCAGGAAGCCCTTTGTTTGTTGTGGTAGCCTCGTTCCCACTAAAGGATCTGAATCAACAGAGCAAAAAATGGTCATTTGCACTGCTGCGTTCCAAAATGCCTGAATTAATTTGGGCCGGCTACATTCACACGACCGTATGCGTTTTGCAGTCCGCAAATTGCGGATCCGCAAAACACTGATACCGGCCGTGTGAATGTAGCCGGCCCCATGATAGAAATGCCTATTCTTGTCTGCAATTGCGGACAAGAATAGGACATGCTCTATCTTTTTTGCGGGGCCGCGGAACTGATCTACGGATGCGGCCAGCACATTGTGTGCTGTCCGCATCTTTTGCGGCCACATTGAAATTAATGGGTCCGCACCCGTTCCGCAAAATTGCGGAACGGATGCGGAGCCAAAAATACGGTCGTGTGAATGTACTCTAAATGTGATATTGTTGTAATCGTATTGACCCACAGAATGATAACAGATCAGTTATACTATGTAGGGAAATCCGTAAAAACAAAACCCATAAGACTGTGGCGAAATTGTGTTTTCTTCAAATTCCACCCCATTTTGGTTTTATTTTACAGCTTCCCAATACATTGTATGCAATTTAAAATGATGGCATTAGAAAGTACAACTTGTCACTACTTTTTTCTACCTAATCTGGAAATTAGGAGAACGACGACAAAGGTTTGTCATATGGACCAATGTAAGTCATTTGGTAGTGAAAGGGTACATATTGTACAGGTACTTCTGCTGGGATCATGTGTTTTGCTCCTATATTGTCACATTTCCCTATGTAGGTATAGCTGTTCTGGTATAGGACTTTTCACTGAGCAACCCTGTGGCAGACAGAGGACCTGTAGGCCAGATGTCTTCATTTATCAGTTCTCTGGATGAGAAACTATGATGCCTGACATGTCTTGACAGAATGTGCATCTCTCCAGCTATGGCTAAGATCTTTGTCATGGACATCTTTTGGTCAGGATTTTGCAGGAGTGAGCTCGGTCGTTGGCTTCCAAATACTCACCTTTGTCCTAACCAGAATACTATTGTGTGAAAGTGGCCTTAGACTGCGAATCATTCACACAACCCTACCTGTCACCTTGTGGTACGCTCAGTATAAGGCCTCTTTCACATGACCATATGGCTTTTTCAGTGTTTTGCGGTCCGTTTTTCACGGATCCTTTGTTCCTTTTTTTTGTTTCCGTTTTTCCGTATGGCATATACAGTAAACAGTAATTACATAGAAAAAATTGAGCTGGACATAAAATTTTCAATAAATGGTTCCGCAAAAACGGAACGGATACGGATGCATTTCCATATGTGTTACGTTTATTTTGCGGACCCATTGACTTGAATGGAGCCACGGAACGTGATTTGCGGGCAATATTAGGACATGTTCTATCTTTCAACAGAACGGAAATACGGAAACGGAATGCATACGGAGTACATTCCGTTTTTTTTTTTGCAGAACTATTGAAATGAATGGTTCCGTATACGCAACGCAAAAAACGGCCTGTAAACGGAAATAATAAACGGTTGTGTGAAAGAGGCCTAAGGATGTACATATCTTTGTATGTGTGGGCTCTGTGCACATGTCCCCTGTTTCTGTATTTGCCCTCACAATGTAGGATCAGCTTTGAAAACCTCTTTACATTTTTGATATTGATGTAGTCTACACATAAAGTTGGATAAATTGCAGATCCATAAGTCTCTTTGCGCTGATATTCCACGGCGCGTAAAATGGAGCATGAAAAACTATGCTTGCAGGTGACCTTAGATTATTTGTACTATTACTCAGTGTACTTGACCTTAAAAATGTTTCGCTTTCGGAGGCCTATGCCTGATTACGTAAAGGCCTCACTGCTCCGAGCCCCCTTATCAGCTGTTTGTTGTGGGGGAGCTATGATGTTTCTGATTTAATACGTCTGTGCAGTTCCAGCTGGATGTTTAACCAAGATATTGGAGATAGCTTAAAGGGAACCTGTCACGTGGAATTTTGCAATAGAGCCAAGGACATGGGCTGATCGCCACTAGCACATCCGCAATACCCAGTCCCCATAGCTCTGTCTTTTTATTGTGTCCAAAAAACTATTTGATAGGCGAATTAACCTGAGATGAGTCCAGCGTGAAGGAGCCCAGCACCGCCCCGCATCCTCCGAATCTCCTCCTTGCTCCCTGACGTCACAAAGCTAGAGCACCGTAATCTCGCGATGCGCAGTGTCGGCATAGTGTTCCTTCCCTGTGCTGGCATCAGTCTCGGAACGAACTGCGCATATGCTACCGTAGCTCGCGCATTGCGAGATTACGGCGCTCTAGCTTTCTGACGTCGGGGAACAAGGAGGAGATTCTGAGGATGCGGGGCGGTGCTGGGCTCCTTCACGCTGGACTCCTCTCAGGGACAGGACTCCTCTCAGGTTAATTTGCATATCTATCAAATCGTTTTTTTGACCCAATAAACATCTAGCAGCCCATGTCCTCAGCTCTATTGTCAAATTCCAGGTGACAGGTTCCCTTTAAGCTTGATTTGGGTAATACTTTACCTGACAATAGTGTGGTGTAATGTGAAGTCTGGTGACAGATTGCCTGCTTCCTGAGAGGCGCTCGGAGATCTTAGAAGGGGTTGAGAAGATTCTCAGAAGAACACCCTCTTCCTGGAATCTGCAGACACAGGAGTTTGGTGGGGGTTATGAGCATTCAATATTCTATAGTGCACAGATGTCATTTAACTGGTGACCTATTCCTTTGCTGAAAAGGGTTCGGTGTCCCATGCCTGCCATTGTATTGACCAGTGACTTTTATGGTCTGTATGTTATGCTTTAAAACCGTTTTGGAAGCTTGCTGTTGATGGCAATGTGGACATTTTAGTATTCTAGAATTTTGTAGATGGGAAATCTGTAAAAACCTGTGGATTGTTAAAAATTATAAAAAATAAAATAAAATTGGTAAATTTTGTGATGGCTGAATACACAATGAATGTTTTCACATGGGGTTCATGGTGGTTCTGCAACTCATGCTCTATATGAATGGAGCATGAGGTTGATATATGGGTCATAGAAATGCATTGCATCACATGAGTTGGCATGGCAGTGGCACGGACATTTGACCAAGTTGACGTTTGCTCCAACGTAACTGGTTATAGTCTCTTATATGCTGCCAATCTCCTCATGCTCAGGGTATGTGACCAAAATCTTTGAGGGAGATTTATCATAGCCTGGCGGCATAACCTGGGCTATGATAACGAGGTGTGCTGCGTCTCATTTATGACCAGGCGTACGCTTCATTATAAATTAGGTGCAGCATCTGGCAGTCCATGTGCCTCTCCTGATATCTACTGCAGCCCCTGGCTTGGCAAGTATTTTAAAGGGGTTGTCCCACGAAAAATGTTCTACTGTTTTCAACCCTTAGGCATGCTATGTAGTTTTCATCTACACATTCGATTGATTGATTTAAACGTTTTTTTGTGGGGGTATATAGGAAGAAACAAGTTCTGTGTGGTTTTTTTTTTTTTTTTTTTTTTAACTCTTCAGCAACCTTCAGTTTTGGGAGAATGTATAGAAGGAGCCACCTCCTGCTGTCTGACTGCCTAGATGCTGTGGTTTGCTGAGCCTATCTTTAGTCAGTGCTGGGGTCTCTTGGTGATCCGGGGTGCTGTCTACACAACCTTTGTGGCATCTCTGCAGTTTGGGTGCAGAAGCACATGGAAATTCGTGAAGGTCTTCTATGTGTTCACCTGTACCCATGTGCAGGTGCCCTCAGAAGTGATCTCATTGACATATGTAAATACATACGTCGTCAATACAAAGAACTAGCGCCAGATTTATTCATCCAAAGTGTGGGCGAAATGTAATTTAGACATCAGTACAGGAAAGAGTTCTTTACGGTTGGGATGTCAACAATCTTATGTCTGTTCCTCAGCCCTGCAAAAAAGAGAATATCTCCTATTGTCCATTTTGCAGACAAGGATAAGACATTTCTGCAGGAGTTTTAAAAAAAAATGGCGGTATGCACTCATCCTGAATCCGCAATTTGTGGACCGCGAAACACACAGGGTTGTGTACATGAAGCCTTAGAGTAGTCATACTACGTAATTCCCTACCCCAAGAGGTAGTAATGGGAGATACTGTGTCAGCATTTACAAAAAGGTTAGATGCTTATCTAATAGCAAATGGCATTGAGGATTGGAATTTAAAGAGGTTCTGCAGTTATACTTATCCTCAGCATAGGTCAACAATATCAGATCATCGGGGGTCTGACTACCGGCACCCCCGCCAATCAGCTGTTTGAAGAGGTTGCTGCGCTCGTGCGATTGTTGCATCCTCTTCACTGTTGAACTGCGCGCCATCTTGCTTATAGCGGCTGTGCAGCGTAATTACGACTGCTCATCTCATTCAGGTCCGTTTTAATTGCACTGCCGCTGTCATCTAGACTATTCTCTGGATAGGTCATCAGTATCTGATTGGTGAGGGTCTGATACCCTGGACCCCTACCGATCAGCTGTTTGAGAAGGCACCGGCGCTACTGTGAGCGCCACGGCCTTCTCCTTGCTTGCCAAGCACAGCACTGTACATAGTATAGCAGCTGTGCTTGGTATCGCTGAGCTTCTCCTAGGCCACGTGACCAATAAATGTGTCATCACAGGCCTAGGAAAAACGTTGAGAAGGCTGTGGTGCTACTGCGAGTTCTGCTGCCTTCTCAAACAGCTGATTGGCAGGGGTCCCAAGTGTCGGACCCCCATCAATCAAACTGATTACCTATCTTGAGGGTCAGGAAACCCTTTTAAAAAGTAGAGGATGCAGCGCTACAACCCCCTTCACACCTAATCAGCATGGGTGTCGGGGGTCTGACCTCTTCCAATTTTGATATTCATGACCTATCCTGAGGATAGGTCATCAATATCATCACACTGCGAAACCCCTTTAATCTAATCTAATGTCGTGAAATTGATCTGAGAAAGGTTGAACTTGGATGTCAGCCTTTGTAACTATATGCTGCTTTCCCATGTATTTTCAGGTTTTAAGTGGAGTTAGGGTCCTTTCACTCTAGCGTTTTTGTTTTCCGGTATTGAGTTCCGTCCTAGGGGCTCAATACTGGGGGGAAAAGCTGATCAGTTTTAGGGCTCATTCAGACGGCCATACGCAAAAATGCGGATCCATTTTTTTTTGCGCATTAGATGTTGTCCGATTCACTTCTATGGGGCCCTTTTCTTCCATTGCACGGTTCAGCAAAAAAAAAAAAAAAATGAAACATGTCCTATACTTGTCAGTGAAAATCAGGACATGACCCTATTGAAGTCTATGGATCAGCAAAAAACGGAATGTAATCTGTTCTTTTGCGGACATGCTGAATTGTCCGCAAAAAACGATCTGCATTTTTGCAGACAGTATACGACTGTCTGAATGAGCCCTTATCCTAATGCATTCTGAATGGAGAGCATTCCGTTCAGTATGCATCAGGATGTCTTCAGTTCAGTCACTCTTACGGTATTTCGCCGGAGAAAATACCGCAGCATGCTGTAGTTTTATATCTGGCCAAAATTCCTGAACACTTGCGGAATGCCGGATCCGGCATTAATTTCCATTGAAATGCATTAATGCTGCATCTGGCCCCAAGTGTTCCGGCAAAACGGATCAGTTCTTTCCGGCCGCGCAGACCATTAAATCTGTGAAAAAAATAAATACCGGATCCATTTTTCCAGATGACAACCAGAAAGACGAATCCGGTATTGCAATGCATTTGTGAGATGGAACCGCATCCGGATCCGTCTCACAAATGCATCCGTTTGCGTCCAGACTGCCTGACGGAATCCTCTGCCGCATGTGTGAAAGTACCGTTAGATATTTTTCTTCTCTTTTTCTGGTTCTCGAACGATGATATAGCATTGACTTCTTTCCTCTGTAAAACACAAGGCTCATGCAGACAGAATGCCTCCTGAACACTTTGGCCCAGTTTTACTAAGGGCTCGTTCACACGAACGCGTGATGCCTGTTGCCGTATTGCAGACTGCATTTGTGCATCCACAATACACAGGCACCGTTCCGTGTGCACTCCGAATCATGGATGCGGACCCATTCACTTCAATGGGTCCGGAGATACGGAACACTACGGAAGCACTACGGCGTGCTTTCTGGGATTCCGTTCTGTGCTCCCGCACCGCAAAGATAGAATTTGCTATACCTTTTTGAGGAACGGAAGGATCGCGGACCCATTCAAGTGAATGGGTCTGCGATCCCCATGCGCCTGCCCCACGGACGGTGCCCGTGCATTCCGGACTGCAATTTGCGGTCCACAGCACGGGCTTCACACGTTCGTGTGAATGAGCCCTAACCCTGTAGATCATGGATCAGCAACCTCTGGCACTCCAGCTGTTCCCAAACTGCAACTCCTAGAATCTTTTTCACTTTTATGGGAGTTAAAAGAACAGCCAACTATGTGTGCATGCTGGGAGTTGTAGTTTCACAGCAGCTGGAGTGCCGAAGGTTGCTGATCACTGCTGTAGATGGTATAAGCTCAGACAGGCTGCCTAGACCTGCACCTGATTTATCACATTGGCTCAGGCTGGATGATTCTGGTGCAGGGGTAGACATTGTGCTGTGACTCTATACCAATAATTGGTTGGCTTACTTTCAGACAGATTTTTACGCCAGAATTGTGGCGCAATTTTGGTCCAAAGCGATCCCACCACTTCAGTATCTGCATTTCATAGGCCTTTCACAGTCTCAGCTGTCGCTGCCTCTACTAGGCAAGCCAGTCCGTGCAACCACCGGTTCCTGTCCAGCTGCATGATTTGGGAGGCATCCAAAATAAAGGTAGTAAAGCAAGACTTGCCTGTACTGTGGATACTTACAAGGGGTGGGGGTTTGAGACTTGGAGGCTTAAATTCTTGGCCTCGTTTTTTCTCACATGGACTTTGTGGCCCTATTCACATGTCACTGATCCTATTAAATTGGAAACCTGATTATCCAGGTACGGGCCGCCTCTGTACAACAATAAAATGACAGTGCCGTTTCTTCTAGCAGAGGCACAGAGTTAAAGCGTACCTAACCTTTCAACAAACTTTGCATTACTCAATAGTACACTGTGTATACTTTAGAAATCTTTCTGTCTATGATATGACTTCCTGCATTTTTAGCAGTTTTCTCACGTGCATGCCGAATGTCTAGTTTTTCAGTTCTCCCAGAGATACCGATTAGAGACTAGCTGCCATTAACTGCACACAAAGTAGAGGAGAATCGGCTTCATACCCTCTCTACCAGAGCAGCAACTGTGCAAGTGCCACTACACTTCCAGGTAGATTCACATGAACAGATGATGATTGGGGAGCAGCAGCTCAGGCACAAGATTGGCAGGACCAGGGGAGATCTCCGGCCCTGTCAGTCAAATGGCATGGCTGCACTTCTCCAGCAGAAGGGACAGTTCCCTGCAGGTGAAAAGCTCTTTGCGATGAATCGATTCGCTCAACTCTAAATATGATCATTTAGTGAGCAGCAGCCATCCAAGATGGAGTTCTTATGATTTTCAAAGACAGTCATTTTAGAAAAAGGAGGGGTTGGGGGGAGAAACTGCTTAGAACTCTAGAATCAGACACTTTTCTCTGATAAGATATATTACAAAGTTTCTTATGGTCACATACAGAAAAGTTAGTGACCATTTAACTTTCTAATCATTGTAGGTGAACGTTTCCGATCTATGCTTGTACAACTGTGAAGGTAATACTTCATGATGAAGCTTGTCAATAATACAATCAGTAAATCTCCTTCTGCTGTGTGGTTATATCCGTTTTGTATCTGTCGAGGAACAGACTACTGGAGATATGGTAGCCAGCATAGCCGGAAACTGCCGGATTCCTTTATCAGAACAGACTACCAGAGTTACAAAATGTATGTGAGCCTAGCTTTCTGTATTGTTGTGTCCTCTAAGAATTTGGCAGTTAAAGCGCATATTATACAAACAGTTTCTCCACCTAGACTAGGGTCGTATGTATGGAGACTTCATTTTCACCCAAGGCTCCATATTATTGTGCCTCTGTATGGCCCAGTATACTACCATCTGTAATACAGCATGCAGTGAAACATGCCACTTACCGATTTTGTATGAATCTGTGCTTATATCTTAGGCATTTGGAAGTAAAGTATGGGCTCATAAATTTCTATACATCAAAATTCGCTTATGCTATGATTAAGCATGCAGTGTGCAATTGAAATGTGTAGGAAATTGTATTTTAATCTTGTCATATATGTCCTAGGATATAATAAACTTGGAATTTTAGCGAGGTGCTGATTTCCCAGAATTTGGATGTATCACTACCTGGGAACCAGCTCTGTTTTGAGCACTGCAATATAAATTCATAGTATTCGGTTAGCTAATCTTTATGCTTTTTATATCATAGATTTCCATTGATGCCCTATTACCAATCTTCACACGTGGATGCATAAAGAAGCACTTCCTCAAAAATTTGTCTTCTCTGACCTGTTGGAAAGGTACATGCTGTGAACTGTAGTGAAGGTAATCTTCATCCCAATGATTGTACTTATGAGTTATAACCTCCCTTCTGATCCTCAGCTGTGCCTTGTGACCAACACTCTTATCTCTTCCTGTCCTGTGTCAGTTGGTCAGTGACTTCTCTAGTCATTCCTTTGAGACTGACATTGAGGCTCCCATAGAAATACATGGAGAAACTGGCCTCCTGTCCATACATAGGGTGCTGTCTGATTTTGGAGTGTCAGAGTGCTGGTCACGACACAACTGAGGTTCAGAAGGGAGGTTATAACTCACAAATACAGTCACTGGTAAGATTACCTTTACTATAGTTTATATGATGTACCTTTCTAACAGGTCATTGAATAAATTTTTTTTTGTGGAAGTGCTTCTTTAAAATGCAGCGACTGAGCGTTAAGTGAATCAT
Source organism: Bufo bufo (assembly GCF_905171765.1). NCBI lineage: Eukaryota > Metazoa > Chordata > Amphibia > Anura > Bufonidae > Bufo > Bufo bufo. Next base: position 367,212,487 of record NC_053391.1, on the reverse strand, counting down.
GTCAGGCAGAATGATTCCTGGCCACCATAGCAGAGTCTTTGCTGTTAGCGGCCTACTCACTAACCTATTAAATCATTAACTTCTTAGTGTGCCATTGACCCATTACAGTTTCATTGTTGCACTTCCCTGTGTTTCCATACCATAGGTCATTGCTTGGCTGCACATAGCTTGTGCTTCTGAGAACTGCTGATACTCTTTGTATCTGTTCTGTGCAGATTCTTGTTGGTGACCCTTATCTTTACAATGTATTTTGAGATATTTAGTGTTGAGCTCCATTCAGAGTCTCTGGAGGGTGTTTGCTGATAAAAGTACCTCTTCAGTAGCTTCTAATTCCTTTTCCCTTTAGTGCTTTTGCTGATCGCTGGTCTCTTCCTTCTTTTCTTGGCTGGTATTTTTTAAGGTTATATATAGCAGTTTGTGGTATGTACTAATGTGCTTTGCATAGAGCATTGCTCTTCGGGAACCTTTTAAGTGCTGTTCATGAATGTGTACATGTGACAATGTAACGGGTAAAGTAATTATCTCAATGTCAAATAAAAAGCTTACACGTATAGATATTCCTGCTGGTTTCTAACTTTGTGACCATCATAAAAATTTGAGCTGGCTTTATTTTATGGACCTACAGTATACGCCCAACTTCGACCAACTTCCCCTAAGGCCTCATGCACACGTCATTTTTTTTTTTTTTGTGGTCCGCAAAAACGGGTTCCGTAGTTCCGTGATCCGTGTCCGTTTTTTCTTCCATGGGTCTTCCTTGATTTGAAGGAAAGTAAAAAAAAAAAATTGTTTTGGTGTCCGCCTGGCCGTGTGGAGCCAAACGGATCCGTCCTGACTTACAATGCAAGTCAATGGGGACTGATCCGTTTGACGTTGACACAATATGGTGCAATTGCAAACGGATCCGTCCCCCATTGACTTTCAATGTAAAGTCAGGAGTCCCTATTATACCATCTGATCTGAGTTTTCTCCAATCCGATGGTATATTTTAACTTGAAGCGTCCCCATCACCATGGGAACGCCTCTATGTTAAAATATACCATCAGATTTGAGTTATATCGTGAAAACTCAGATCCGACAGTATATTCTAACACAGAGGCGTTCTCATAGTGATGGGGATGCTTAAACTTCGAATATACTAAGAACTGTGTACATGACTGCCCCCTGGCAGCACCCGATCTCTTACAGGGGGCTGTGATCCACACAGTTAACCCCTCAGGTGCCGCACCTGAGGGGTTAATTGTGCGTATCATAGCCCCCTGTAAGAGATCAGGTGCTGCCAGGCAGGAGGGGGCAGACCCCCCTCCCTCCCCAGTTTTAAATTCATTGGTGGCCAGTGCGGCCCTCCCTCCCCTCTATTACATTCATTGGTGGCCAGTGCAGCCCGCCTCCCTCCCTCCCCTCTATTACATTCATTGGTGGCCAGTGCGGCCCCCTTTCCTCCCTCCCCTCTATTACATTCGTTGGTGGCCAGGGCGGCCCCCTTTCCTCCCCCCTCCCTCCCCTGTATTACATTCATTGGTGGCCAGTGTGGCGCCCCCCCCCTCCTAATTAAAATCTCCCCCCCCACACCCCCCCATCATTGGTGGCAGCGAAGAGTTCCGATCAGAGTCCCAGTTTAATCGCTGGGACTCCGATCGGTAACCATGGCAACCAGGACGCTACTGCAGTCCTGGCTGCCATGGTTACTTAGCAATTTTAGAAGCATTATACTTACCTTCAGATCTGAAAAAGCTTTTATGCAGACGGATCTGCGGATCCGTCCGTGTGAAAGTAGCCTACGGACGTGGATGACAATCTTGTGTGCATCCGTGTTTTTTCACGGACCCATTGACTTGAATGGGTCCGTGAACCGTTGTCCGTCAAAAAAAATAGGACAGGTCATATTTTTTTGACGGACGGGAAACACGGATCACAGACGTGGATGAACAACGGTGCATTTTCCGAGTTTTCAACGGACCCATTGAAAGTCAATGGGTCCGCAGAAAATCACGGAAAACGGAACAACGGACACGGATGCACACAACGGTCGTGTGCATGAGGCCTTTATGGTTACCTACTTGGGGTTCTCCATTTTTTCCACCCAACTTCTGCTGATTAAGTGATTGAATGCCATCAAGAGCCACGACTGATACTACATACAGAACTACCTCTCCAGTTTGCCTCCTAACAATGGTACTCAATGGTCTATGCCAAAAAAAATTGAGATGAAATGTAAAAACTATGACTGCTCCAGTCTTTGGAGCAGGGAAGATACCTGCCCTGTCAATATGACTGGGAGGCCAGCCCCTCTGCTCCGAGCACCTCATTTACATGTAGCTAAAAGTAGAAATTTCTCTGCATCGGTGATACCGTTTACAGAGAAAGGACTCATTTTAATCAACAATATCAACCGTACCAAGCAGTATGTCTGGTTTAATATGGTTCATCATGATGACAGATGCTCTTTAATAGGGGCTTTTTTGGTGACTGAGAACTTCATCTCTTTTGGGAAATCTTTCCACAAGGTTTTGGTATGTGCCAATTCAATCAAAAGGACACTTCTGGGGTCAGGTACTGACTTTTAAACAAGGAGGTCTGACTCACAATTGGCATTCCAGTTGATCACAAAGGTGTTTGATGGAGTTTGGGCATGGGTTCTATGTAGGCCATTACATTTTTTCCAGACCAAGATCATCAAACATTGTCTTTTATAGACCTCCCTTTTGCAGAGGGCCACAGTTATGCTAGAACAGAAAAGCACCTTCCCCAATCTGTTGTCACGAAGTTGGAACCCTACAGGTGTTTCAAATGTCTGTGTGCTGCACAATTGGCATTACTCTTCAGTGGAAATGAGAATAATAGCCCAAATGCTGGAAGAAGAGTTCCATACCATATTCCTTCTCAATACCTACAGGAATGTGCCTTCTGTATTTGATGGTTCTCTATGCTGTGTCATACGGAGATCTGTCCATTGGACTTTCAGATAATGAAATTGGGTTCAGTATTTCAGAGACCACCTTTCAACTGCTCCAGACTCCAGTGGCCACATGTTTTACACCACTCTAAGGCTCCATTCACACGTCCGTGGAATGGGTCCGCATCCGTTCCGCAATATCCGGTACGGGAGCAGACCCATTCATTCTCAATGGATGCGGAGAGCACACTATGTGCTCTCCACAACACACACACACACACACACACACAGATCTTGTTATATACACCACACAACTATGGGTCTGATTGGAGAGAGAATTACTTGCCACGTGTTTCAGCTTTAGACAGCACCTTTCAGTGAATTTGCCTGGCCCACCGCTTTGTGGCGTGGTCATAGTTGCTTATTCACAGCACTTACAGACCTGTGCAGTTTTTACCAAATCTGAAGAGATTGCAATGGGCACAGTATGTTCTGTGCTGTAGCACAGCAGCTATTGATTACTGCATGAGCAGTGTAACGGACATAAATGGGTAGGTACTTAGATTACATCACATTGCATAACTTTAGGTGTTATCTACATTTTATGTAAGGCGTTATCTGTGTTTGATGTAAATTTAAAGCGACACTAATATTTTTAAATTTTTTTTTAACATTAAAATTTGTGACCTGATATTCATTCCTGAAGTAGAACACTACAGCATCCATCTAGATGTTGAAATATCATGTATTTTATTATGCTAGATTAATAAACTTTATTGGAAATTTTAATTTGTCAGGAGGCCTTCTGAAGCATGGAAAAAATGTGTGTGTATAGATAGAAAATTATTTTTCTTAATCTATATCCCGTATGATGCAACATCCAGTCAATTAATCAAACCAAGTATGTGCAGAATTTTCTGAGATTTTTTGGGGTCATTTACAGCTTTTATAAAAAAAAAAAATGGTTGATGCTTTCAGAATGGAAGGGAGGCCTATGGTCCCAACACATTTAACAAAATTCATGGCATAAATTATAACTGAAATCTTCACCTAGTAAATGCATAGATTTCAGTTTCTGGCGGATAGACGGCACAAGATGCGACACAATTATTAAGAGGTCTGCATCTTTTAATAAGTTTGGCGCAGCTTATTGCAGTGGACATTATACGATGTTTGATAATGTGTTGTCATGCTTGAGAAAGACTGCATTATGCTGGATTGTAAATTGTTTGGAAACTTTAACACCCAGATGGTTGCTGCAACTTCTCATTTTTTATTTTTTTATTTTCCTTTTCTTTTTTTACTTGTCTGACTGTGTGCCTTGCATCCACGTTTATGAATGCTTGCAGTATGCTGTGCCCTTTGCTTTTTGCAGCTATGCATATCTCGCCGCTTAATGCCCTTTTAATTATGTCCTAAAGGTGTCTTTATTTTCCTCTGTTGCAGGGTTACTCTTGGAATATATGTCCAACATTTATGGCGATTCGGCGTGTATGGACAGAATACTGCCAGGCTCAGCACAGCGTTGGTGCAGACAAGTGAGCAGAGAGGCTTCTCCACTGACATCCTAGGCCCCCACCTCCTAGTCGGCTTCAGAAAAGCATATGGGAGTTCTTATTTATTGTCCCACCTCAAAGCTGAATATTTTTCACTACTTCAGTTTTCCTTTTGTGAAGGGGAAATAGTCTCCTTTCATGAGTGCCTCACTGTAGTAGAGACCTTTTTGGTTGCAATATATATCCATTTCCCTCCTAGAAGTAATGTGAGAGGTTTCTTCTGGATGCTCCTGTGCATCCCAAAACTACTTATCTGCAAGAAATAAACATCTCTCATTTGGAACTTTGCAATAAATATACCTTTTTCACCTGCAAATATATATATATTTTTTCTTTATAGAATTTTTTTAATATTTTGCTGTGAATTTTTTCATTTTTTTTTTTTTTTTTTCCCTTTTCTTAAATAAACCTTATTTTTTTTAAACTTATCACAATGAACCGTCCAGCTCCAGTGGAAATATCATACGAGTGTATGCGTTTTCTAATCACCCATAATCCAACTAATGCCACGCTCAACAAGTTTACAGAGGTATGTAGTAGTGAACGGGTTCCTTGCTGTAGGGGAATGTTTTAGAATGATCGTTACAGAGGCTCGTCCAAAATGATGGGTTTTCTATAGATCGAGGGGCATCTATATAACGTCAATTTGTGACTAAATTATCATGACAGAGTTTGACTAATTACTGTATACTTTCCAGCTTTCTTTGGTGGTTCAGCTTCTCTGAGATTGGTCTGGGAAGTGAAACCTATACACCAGGCACTGTTCTGGTTTTGTAACCTTTAAAGGGCTATTCCCATATTGCTAGAATATGCCATCAGTGACAGATGGGTATAGGTCCCACCTGTAGAACGTGGCATGAACGAAGGAGAGCACACTGCACAAGTGCAGCCACCCTCCATTCACTGCTATGGGAGTTCTGATAATGGCAGAGTGCTGTCTCCGTTATTACCACCAGTCCTATGGTAGTAAATGGAGAGGTGGCCGGACATGCATGGTGTGCTCTCCATTCACTGCTATTGGAGTTCTGATAATAGCAGAGTGCTGTCTCCGTTATTACCACCAGTCCTATAGTAGTAAATGGAGAGGTGGCCGGACATGCATGGTGTGCTCTCCATTCACTGCTATGGGAGTTCTGATAATAGCAGAGTGCTGTCTCCGTTATTACCACCAGTCCTATAGTAGTAAATGGAGAGGTGGCTGGACATGCATGGTGTGCTCTCCATTCACTGCTATTGGAGTTCTGATAATAGCAGAGTGCTGTCTCCGTTATTACCACCAGTCCTATAGTAGTAAATGGAGAGGTGGCTGAACATGCATGGTGTGCTCTCCATTCACTGCTATGGGAGTTCTGATAATAGCAGAGTGCTGTCTCCGTTATTACCACCAGTCCTATAGTAGTAAATGGAGAGGTGGCCGGACATGCATGGTGTGCTCTCCATTCACTGCTATGGGAGTTCTGATAATAGCAGAGTGCTGTCTCCGTTATTACCACCAGTCCTATAGTAGTAAATGGAGAGGTGGCTGGACATGCATGGTGTGCTCTCCATTCACTGCTATGGGAGTTCTGATAATAGCAGAGTGCTGTCTCCGTTATTACCACCAGTCCTATAGTAGTAAATGGAGAGGTGGCCGGACATGCATGGTGTGCTCTCCATTCACTGCTATGGGAGTTCTGATAATAGCAGAGTGCTGTCTCCGTTATTACCACCAGTCCTATAGTAGTAAATGGAGAGGTGGCCGGACATGCATGGTGTGCTCTCCATTCACTAAGGGTCTTCCAAAAATAGCCATGCAACAATGCACAATGTGCTCTCCTTCACTTCATGGGCTGCATTCCAAATGTAGGTACAGTTCCCAACTCTGGGACTCTCTCTTATCTGACATTGATGGCATATCCTAGTGATATTCCATCAATGTCTTAGGTGAGAATGCCCCTTTAATGCAACTTTATAAAACCATAGAACCACTTATGCTGCATGTTTTAGCTCCCCTACCAGCCCCCTAACAATACGGTGAATATGTCCTCTAAAAAGTTATGCTGATTTTTATAATAAAAGTAGCTACATTTATCTGATCATGTGATTAGAGACAAAATTTACTTTGTATGGGGAAAATACAGATAAATATGATATCTTGACTGCTCCTATGCTAATGTAGAGATCACATGGGGGCCTAACTAGTTCTACTCTGGATCTAAACAGGACAGAATGTGCTGGATAATCTGGATTACAACCTGCCCTTAAAGTGATGACTATAGACTCTAGTGTACTTCCTGAAAGATACTTACACTCCTAATCCATGCCAGACATTTCACATATAAATACTTCAGCTAATTCCCGATTTAAAGGGAACCTGTCATCAACTTTATGCAGCCCATACTGACAGCAGAATAAAGTACAGACAGGTGAGTTGATTTCAGCGGTCTGTCATTTATAAGTAAAAAAATAAGTGGTTGCCGCGAACCAACATCACAATCTTTGCAGACTGGGCCTGGAAAAGAGTCAAATCTACCTGAGAAGAGTCCTGGTTATTCATGACTTCCTGATCTCCTGCCCACCTGCTGATGACTGATCTACCTAGTTTTCTCCCTTTCTCTAGGAGAGAACTGACAATCAGCAGATGGGTGAGAGAGCAGGAGATTATGAATAACCAGGACTCTTCTCAGGTAGATTTGACTCTTCTCAATGCCTGGGCTGCAATGATTATGATGTTGGTTCTCAGCAACCACTTACTTTTAGCTCATGAGTGACACACCACTGAAATCAGCATTTCTGTCACTATTTTATGCTGCCCTCAGTGAGGTCAGCAGAAAGTTGACAGGTTCCCTTTAAACTTCATGGTATGGCCTATGTAGGTTTTCTGACTGCTGCTGTTAATGATTTATAGGGATTTACCCAAGGCTTTACTATTGATGACCTATCCTAAGGATCATTAGGGGTCCAACTCCAAGTTGGGAGGTGATTGTCCGTCATTTTATCAATAAACATTTTAATTTTTGGTTAGTGGGGGAGATGTATCATATTTGGTGCAAAGTAAACTGTAGAGCACTTTCCCATTTATAACCCATTGAGTTGCTGCTTTCAATATTCAGAAGCCTTTCTACAAACTAAATATGCAGCTTGATTGCTTGCTTTGGGAACCTAGTCCAGTTTTCGTTTGCACTAGTTTTGTTGTTCCCCAGTGTATATGTGGTCATCTAAGAAGAAATTACTTAGTAGAATTATTAAAAGGGGTTGTCCCATAACTCCTTACATTCCCTATCCAGAGGATAGGGGATGTGTCCAGTTGGTGGGAGTGCCACAGCTGAGGCACAACCGATCAAGAGAACGATTGTGTGTTTCCCTATTTGAATGGAGTGAGGGGCATGCATGCACCCTGCTTCTCTATGGGAGAGGGCAGCCCCATAGAGCCCATTCAAAAGGAGGAACGTGGCCTCTCCTCTTAATCAGCATGTGCGCTAGTGGTTGGACCCCTTCCCATTGGACACTTGCCTCCTGTCCTGTGGATAGGGGATAAGTTGTGACAACCTATATAACTACTTTAATATTTCAAACTGATGTTGACTCTTCCTCTTAGTAATGATTATTACCGAACAGTTGTAATATTAACAGTTACTGTTTTACTGACCAATAACTGCTTGAAATTATCCTCTACTCCTCTAGATACCCTTTCTTGAGAAATTGCTGTTTTTCTTTCTTAGGAGCTGAAGAAATATGGTGTCACCACTCTAGTGAGAGTTTGTGAAGCCACATATGACAAGGCTCCGGTAGAGAAGGAAGGCATACAAGTCCTAGTGAGTGTTTCTCATTCTGTATGAGTTAAACTGTATTTGGAATACTAGACCTGACTGCAGAAATACTGGCGTTCTTTAAAGGGTAGATGTGGAATTTTGCATTGTTCAGCAAAAGTTATGAGGTGTAATGCATTTTAGCCTTATACTTTGAAGCTGGGCCACAGTCATAATGAGGAACCAAATATCAAACGCCACCCCCTTTTTATTTTACTTTGACATTCTGCAGCACTTTACAGACATTATCATCACTCAATTCCCTATCAGGATGTCTTTGGAGTATGGGAGGAAGCCAAAGCACCCGGAGTAAACCCACAAAACACTGGAGAACATATAAACTCCATGACAATGTTGTCCTTGGGTTTTATTTGACCCTAGGATCCCAGCACTACAAGGCACCAGTGCTAACCACTGAGCCACTGTGCCTTTTAGTGTTGATCATGCTAATAAATATGGTACTGTTTCTCATGATTCAAATGTCTGCAACATATTGGAAAGAAACGTATATCTGTTTTATCATCTGCTTTAAATCTTAATAAAAAGATTATGGACAAAAAAAAAAATGATACTCTTATTTATGACTGTGGCCTCATTGCTGAGAAAAATGCTTTTTATTTATATGCAGATGACTTAACTGGAGCACCGAGTGGCTGTCCAGAGCCCTAGGAGCACTAGTTTGTTACACCCTTTTTCTGCTTCAGTCCCTCCCCCTTGCCTCTTAATTGACAGGGCTAGTCTTCTAGGGCTTGCTGCTCTCCAAGTGCCGACAGCTGTATTCTCCTGCCAGTGCACTGAGACCTGTCACTTAATGTCTGTGCTCTTTCTCCTGAGACAAGAAGAACGATGATGATCGTTCCCAGATCACCACCTTGTGTAAAAGGCCCTTTAGAATACAGCCACACGGTCAGGTTTCCTGATGCAGTGTTAGACACCAGAATCTGGCGTAGATTATAATCTCTCTACTTTTATAAAGGACAGATACAACTTTATTTATTTTATTTTTATTCACTCCTGCTTCTAAAACTGCAACATGAAACCTGACTGTGGCCATACCATTAGACCGACCTCAGTTGCTTTGTTAGCAGCCCCCCTTGTGACCAATGATGCTGATGGTAAACCCTTTTATGTCTCTTTACAATAAGTGTGAAGGTGGCCAAACACCTTAGATACCTGTTGGGCCGACGTATGTTTATGATCAGTGGGGATGCGACCTCTAGAAGCCTTGCCAGTGCTGGTTTAGCACTTTCGTCTTCTCTGCACAGCACCACCCTTGGCCACCCACTGTGCAGGAAACTGCAGCATGTCCTCGTTCAAGTGAATGGGACCTCCTGCTGTTTCCTTTACACCTGGGGTGAGTCACTGTGCAGGGAAGTCTTTGAAGGGGACACTGTGCTGATTTTACAATTGGTTTATTTAATTGCAGTCTTTATTTTTATATGCATTTTCTTTTCTTTTTATAACTTTTGTCACATTTAGGACTGGCCGTTTGATGATGGAGCACCACCTCCTACACAAATAGTGGATGATTGGCTGACTCTCTTAAAAAACAAATTTCGTGAAGAACCCGGTTGCTGCATTGCAGTACACTGCGTGGCAGGACTGGGCAGGTAGGTACATTGTTACTGCATTTATTATCTGGATATTTTGGGGGAATATGTCTATCTGATTATACCATTTGTAGCCCCCTGTATTCTTTTTGCTCCACTTAAATTGTCTTTTTTGGCTTGTATGTCCCAAGCAGTGTATTGTAGCTCAGTATAATTTCATGCTGGCCACTATCTGGATGGGTTGTAAGATAATATCAGTAAAACAAATGAAGCAGCATCTGGTATGTTTGTGATGGATAATTGTTGTGCCATGGATCTGTTTAATTAGCGTACAGCACTTATTATTCTGAGCTGGCGGGCACTGCCTGTGGGCACAAGGGGCTGTGAATGTTTGTAGAAGGGCATGTTGCAGGACCCAGACTGGCAGCTTGCTAAGATGCAGATGATAAAGTGCCTGGCAGCAGAAATGGAGAGTACTGCAGGTTATGAGCTGTGGGTCCAGGCTACACTGATTTTGATACTTGTTTTCAGTTGAGCCGGGCTTTAAAGGATATTAGCAGAAATATTCTACTCTGGAGTAAGGTATGCACAGAACTTTAACCCTTCACAGAATGCTCCTTTGTTACTTGACCTACTTTTCGACTTTAGACCTTGCCAAATAATTTCCGAAAGGGCAGTCAGGCTTAAGAGCAAAATGTTTAGCAGTAGTCTTACTGCACAGTATTGTGGGTAGAGCTGGCAGTAATGGGTGACGTGATGAAACCGTTGGTTATAATCCAATTATTTATGCTTTTCTGGTGTCTGCACCTCTGGTAAGCCCCAAGGATCCAGTCTATGAATTGCACCCATAACTAATCTCTGCTCTGTGTCCTTCCAGGGCCCCTGTGCTGGTTGCTCTAGCACTGATTGAATGCGGGATGAAGTACGAGGATGCTGTGCAGTTTATCAGGCAGTAAGTGAGCTCATTAACCGCCTCGCTCTTTTCTTCTCCCCCCCCTCCCTGTCTCTCTGACTTTACCTCCTGAGACCTCCACTCCTGGTAAACAAGGCTCTGCAGAAGCTGCTTGTTAAACCATTTTATTCAGGGAAGCGAGCCTTTTTATTTTTCTGGAAAAAGTGGACCTACACCACCCAGGCTCATCGGTGGTTGCATAAGCCGTGCATTCTCAAAGTATATGTGCTGGTCTTGTATCATAAACTCTACATACGTTTCCTTTATCTATTATAAAATGCTTTGCTTTATTATAACTGCTCATATAGTCTTGATTTAATATTAACAAATTAGGATTTAAATCTCTTTAGGTTGTGATTTATGCATTGTTGTCTTTGACTCCACAAATAAAGCGCACTGAAACCAGGTATTTTTCTCCCACCGCTAGGAAACGAAGAGGAGCATTTAACTCCAAACAGCTGCTTTATCTGGAGAAGTACAGATCCAAGATGCGCTTGCGAGTCAAGGATGCCAATTGCTGTATGCAATAAAGTTGAATGGAAACAACCACGCCGACCAGACTCTTGGGCAATGGATCAAGTTGAAAACGGTGATCAAGATCAGTAGACTGGTTTCGCCTCCGTCCCCACCAAATACAGAAATACAATAAGTGCCACAATAGGCAACAAAATCAAAGCAGGTTTCTGTACATTTTCTCCTCAAGCTTCATATTACAAGATAGGCAGGGGAAAGAATATAGGTCCATGTGCAATTAACCTTTTAATGTGATAATGTAACAGGGGAGAACTACCAATTTCAGCTGTTGCCTCAATGGATCTAGGCCAGGGATCAGCAACCTTCGGCACTTCAGCTGATGTGAAACTACAACTCCCAGCATGCAAACATGCTCGGCTGTTATTCTAACTCCCATAGAAGTGAATGAAGCACTCTGGGAGTTGTAGTTTTTGAACCGCTGGAGTGCCGGAGGTTGCCGATCCCTGATCTAGGCTGAAGTATTAAACATTAAGGCAGCACCAACTTGTATTTTAAGGACACAGAGCACATAGAGAAACACCTGTATTTTGGCTAAGCAGCAGGATACTGGGGAAGTTGACTGGACCAAATGAATGTGATGCTGGCTTCTTTTCTTTGAAAATCTTTAGCTCAGGTGTCGGTGGACGAGCTGTATATTTGTCAGTCATTTGTTTTTAAGCAAAAAGACTAGTTTGTCTGCTCTGCCTACAGCAGGGGATGCAGGCGATAAACGGGAGTACTGCTCAGGGCCCTTTACCTTTTGTCTGCTGCCACCATGGCTCGAATAATGCTTGGTTTGAACACTGCCTCTAGCCTTAAGCCAAATCCTTTGCTTATCTGTGTTTTCTATGGGAGCTAATAGTCCAAATAACATCTAAAATCAGTCTTAGAATCTCCCCCTCTCCCACAACAGTCTTACAGTCAAAATGCCATTGCTTAAAAGCTGATGCCAAACCATGAATGCATTTTGGGAATCTTAGAACTGCAGCCACATTTTGCACTGTATCTGTCCAAGCCGATGCTTTAGACTTGGCCAGCAAGTTTATGTGCAGATTTTTATATATCAAGCCTGTCCGTTTCCTCTCCCTCCACCGCATTCCCCCTCCGTTTGTGCATTTTCTAGCTGAAGTCTAATATATAAAATTTGTAACCCCCCCTTGGAAGGTGAACAGTCTGGTTTGGGGCACCAGAGCTTTTTATTATCATTTCTAGTCACATTCAAATAGCAAAGAAGGTCAAACTGCACAAGAGAATTCAGGGGGTTATCCAGGATTATTATATTGATGTCCTGTCCTCAGGATAGAAGATCAATAGGAGATCGGCAGGGTTCCAACTCCAGGAACTAGCACAATTAGCTGTTGGAGAAAGCCATGGCGCTCACTGGTGAGCACTTTGGCCTTCTCACAGCGCCGTACAATATATAGTGGTTGTGCTTGGTATTGCAGCTCTCCCCCATTCACATGATTGGAGCTAAGCTGCACCTAGGCCATGTGACTGATGTATGTGGCACCACATGGCCGAGGAAGAGCCCTAAGTGCTCTTAAGTGGTATGGGGTCCGGGTGTCGGACCACTGCCAATCTGATATTGATGACCTACCCTGAGGATAGGACATCAATATGAAATTCTTAGATAACCCATTTTGGTTAATATTGGAAAGCTGCTTTATTGTATTCCAAGTCAGGAACACAATCCTGTAGTTCAGCCTGAATAGATGGGGCTGCTATGTACATTAAACAATGCAGAATTCATGTGCCTCAGTCTCCTAACCCCAGTTCCTTGACGAATACAAGATTGTATCATATGTGCAAATACATGAGTTTTAATGATTCGGTGATTAATTTCACAGTTTTAAAACCTTATGGACTTGAAAGAAAATATATTGCTGCTCAAAACATTCATGTGGTCTGGTCCTACGCTGGCTGCATGTTTTATACAATAACTATGCCCAATATGAATTATAACTACTCCTCTCCCTTGTACTTCAGACAGTAGGAAATGTTGTGCCTAAATCTCCCTTTCTTCCCACTGGTGAGGCAATATGTCATGCAGGGGTCAATTAACAATTGTATGTCAAATGTAACTTTGTACACCCTGTTTCCTGCTTCAAAGATAGTGGCTGAAGGAGGTGCCGAGACAGAGGTGATCTAAGTGTAAATCATTAAGTGCAAGAAATTTCCTTGATCTCATGAAATATGTCAAATAAAATATTTTACACATTCTATGCTTTGGTTTTGTCTTTTTTCATTTTTACAGTATGCACACCCTCTGGTTGCAGGTATGAGCATTACATGTCAATGATTTGGAAACTGCTCTCTTCTATAATATAATATAATAAAGATCTCATGCACTCTACAAAGCCATGTACATGGAAGCTGTAAGGAGGCCCAGAGACCCGGTTGTACTCTGTACTAGAGATGCAACGGCTGTATAAAAATCCATGGATCGCACTTCCAGATGTAATACATTGATCTATTGCTGTTAAGCAAAATTTATGAACATAAATATGAGGTTCTTAATATACAGTACAGACCAAAAGTTTGGACACACCTTCTCATTCAAAGAGTTTTCTTTATTTTCATGACTATGAAGGCATCAAAACTATGAATTAACACATGTGGAATTATATACATAACAAACAAGTGTAAAACAACTGAAAATATGTAATATTCTAGGTTCTTCAAAGTAGCCACCTTTTTGCTTTGATTACTGCTTTGCACACTCTTGGCATTCTCTTGATGAGCTTCAAGAGGTAGTCCCCTGAAATGGTCTTCCAACAGTCTTGAAGGAGTTCCCAGAGATGCTTAGCACTTGTTGGCCCTTTTGCCTTCACTCTGCGGTCCAGCTCACCCCAAACCATCTCGATTGGGTTCAGGTCCGGTGACTGTGGAGGCCAGGTCATCTGGCACAGCACCCCATCACTCTCCTTCATGGTCAAATAGCCCTTACTTTCAAAGTTTTCCCAATTTTTCGGCTGACTGACCTTCATTTCTTAAACTAATGATGGCCACTAGTTTTTCTTTACTTAGCTGCTTTTTTCTTGCCATAACGCAAATTCTAACAGTCTATTCAGTAGGACTATCAGCTGTGTATCCACCTGACTTCTCCTCAACGCAACTGATGGTCCCAACCCCATTTATAAGGCAAGAAATCCCACTTATTAAACCTGACAGGGCACACCTGTGAAGTGAAAACCATTTCAGTGGACTACCTCTTGAAGCTCATCAAGAAAATGCCAAGAGTGTGCAAAGCAGTAATCAAAGCAAAAGGTGGCTACTTTGAAGAACCTAGAATATGACATATTTTCAGTTGTTTCACACTTGTTTGTTATGTATATAATTCCACATGTGTTAATTCATAGTTTTGATGTCTTCAGTGTGAATCTACAATTTTCATAGTCATGAAAATAAAGAAAACTCTTTGAATGAGAAGGTGTCCAAACTTTTGGTCTGTACTGTACATTTGATCAAAATGCATCAGCCAACTTGTCACCTTTTTCAAATAGCTCCCTACACTAATTTGACACAGGACCGTATAGCAACCGCAGCTCCACAGAACCCATGGGGGGGGAAGGGGGGGTGATCGATCAACCTGACAGCACCTCTGCTGCCAGGCTAAGCCCCTTGGCTCTGGGCCTCCACACGTTGTAGCAAAGCAATGATGGCAGCCATTTTTCATTTCAGCAGTACCATGCCATTGAAAAACAAAATATTTTGTAGCACTCGGCAGAGAAATAAAACTCCTATATAGATATTTAATTTATGTCAGTTTGCTGCTGTGAGGGGAAGATGTTATCGTGGGGGGTGGTACTCATTATTATAATAGTATGTGTAGAATTTGGATAACATTGTGGTGGCTCTGTTCTCTTGTTAGGCCTATGTAAAGATGCCAACAGTAGAGCATTGCATCGAGTAGCATAATGTGAGATGCTCTGTCACAGGGTTTAAGTGAACGGTCTGACGTAAAAAAAATTAAAGGGCTTCTGTCACCATTTTTATAGCATTAGAACAGGCTGACCATAATCCTGTGCATTGCTCAGCAGACTTGATTTGTTTTGGTCCCATCCAGATATGTGGCTGCATTTCAGTGAAAACTAAGTTTTCCATATAATCACCATGAGGATATTGACCTCTGTAGAGGCAGGAACAGAGGTTAGAACGCCCCCCACCCCACCATACACCAGTAGACTTGTTTGCGTCAAAAGACAACAAAGTGAACAGATTCTGTTCCCTGGATCTCAGGGGCAATCCCTGGATGATAGACACATTCGCCACAACATGTACCGTATTTTTCGCCCTATAAGACGCACCGGCCCATAAGACGCACCTAGGTTTTTGAGGAGGAAAATAAGAAAAAAAATATTTTGAACCAAAAGGTGTGCTTTTGGTGGGTTTCGAACTAATTGTGGTCTGTGGATGGCGCACTGTTATGGGGGATCTGTGGGTGACGCACTGTTATGGGGGATCTGTGGGTGACGCACTGTTATGGGGGATCTGTGGGTGACGCACTGTTATGGGGGATCTGTGGGTGACGCACTGTTATGGGGGATCTGTGGGTGACGCACTGTTATGGGGGATCTGTGGGTGACGCACTGTTATGGGGGATCTGTGGGTGACGCACTGTTATGGGGGATCTGTGGGTGACACTTATGGGGCATCTGTGGGTGACACTTATGGGGCATCTGTGGGTGACACTTATGGGGCATCTGTGGGTGACACTTATGGGGCATCTGTGGGTGACACTTATGGGGCATCTGTGGGTGACACTTATGGGGCATCTGTGGGTGACACTTATGGGGCATCTGTGGGTGACACTTATGGGGCATCTGTGGGTGACACTTATGGGGCATCTGTGGGTGACACTTATGGGGCATCTGTGGGTGACACTTATGGGGCATCTGTGGGTGACACTTATGAGGATCTGTGTATGACACATATATAGCATCTTATGCTATGTGTCATCCACAGATCCCCTCCATTAGTGTCCCTGTAGTGAATGACCCTCATTACACGCTGGGGGCCAGCATCTGCTTTTATAATGACAGCGGGGCCCGTGCAGTGACTGTATTCTACTACACGGGCCCCGCTCACTGTATAATCGTATCTCTAATAGTTAATTGTATGTAATCACATTAGGAGCGCTGTGTATTACCGGTACTTACAACTACAAGCGCTCGCCTGCTCGGTAGGTAGCAGAGAGGAGGGAGGAGGCAGGACGGACGCTAGCAGTGTGAGTCATACGTCATGCGCCGCCCACTTTATGAAGTGGGCGCATGATGTATGACTCACACTGCCAGCGTCCGTCCTCCCGGCCTGCCTCCTCCCTTCTCTCTGCTACCTACCGAGCAGGCGAGCGCTTGTAGTTGTAAGTACCGGTAATACACAGCGCTCCTAATGTGATTACAAACAATTAACTATTAGACATAGGATTATACAGTGAGCGGGACCCGTGTAGTAGAATACAGTCACTGCATGGGCCCCGCTGTCATTATAAAAGCAGATGCCGGCCCCCAGTCCCGCCTCCCTCACAGCTGATACACCCGCCGCACGGCATCGCGGCGGGTGTATAATTGAAAACTCAGCAAAATCAGCAGCATTCGCCGTATAAGACGCACTGCTATTTTCCCCCCACTTTTGGGGGGGGGGGGGGAAAGTGCGTCTTATACAGCGAAAAATACGGTAATTGGAACCTGTGTTATGCATTTCCTCCGATTATGATCATTCCAAGAGTAATTCAGAAAATCCTTCAAGAGAATTAGACTGTCATCCTGGTAACCCCCTACTGGCCAAAGAGAACTATGGTCTCTTTCTCTCAGGAAAGATCTTCTACATCAGGGCCTCATCCTACACCCCCATCCAGAATTTTTTAAACTAAGCCTGGATCCCGAGGTTGAAATACTGAGGCGTCAAGGGCTGTTAGATAAGGTCATAGTTACTCTCAGGGCCATAGGAAAAAGGTGACATCGGCCATATACCTAAAAATCTGGAAGAGGTTCTGTTCTTGGTCAGGGGAATATTCTCCTAAACTGGTTAGACCTAAGATTCAACAAATCTTAGATTTCCACTTCACCACCATGACAGCCCAGAGAGACTGACCCCTGACCTCTGTAGGGGCAGGAACAGAGGTCAGGGG
This sequence comes from Bufo bufo, assembly GCF_905171765.1. Taxonomy (NCBI): domain Eukaryota; kingdom Metazoa; phylum Chordata; class Amphibia; order Anura; family Bufonidae; genus Bufo; species Bufo bufo. The sequence continues at coordinate 367,195,105 of NC_053391.1, read as the reverse complement.
TCATTCACCAGTGTGTTCCTGCCCCTATAGCGGCCAGGACAGAGAAAAGTCCTCTCTGGCTTCAGGGAGGTGAAGTGGACCTCGTTATTTATTTTTAAGATACCTGGGTGACTGCATCGGCGGTCCTTGTGGCCTCCCTTACGGGTCCATCATCCAGAAAAGCGTCCCCTGCTCTCTGGCGGACTAGTTCTAAAGCTGGCAGGGTGACGCCGGGGTCACGCTCCCTGCTGAGGGAAGCCTTCCCTGAGCTGCCGCAGGTCGCCTACCTCCCTATGGGGTAGCCGACCGGAAGGACGTTCTGCGCAGTCGTGCGCGTCTGATGTCACTTCCGGGTTGCCGGCTCCCAGCACTCTTCCCCGCTGCGCTCTCTGCATCGCTCGCTGACCGGACATGTCGGAGAAGGAGCCGCAGCTGAAAGAGCAGAGCGCCCCTGCGTGAGTAGCCCACCTGGGCAGCCGGCAGCTTCACAGATGGCAAGGGGGGGGGAGGGTGCACCCTAGTGTATTCACTGTTCCCCTCCCCCTGGGGGTCTGCTGGTATACTGCATCTAAGTTATGCTCCTATACCAGACTGGCATAAATTTAATGGACTGACTCTCTCTCACTTTAGGCCAAACTAACTTTTAAAAAGTCAAAGAAGACCGCCAGGTGCATCCAGTGCTCCGTCCGGCTTCCTGATGACTATACTAAAAAACTTTGCATGGATTGCATTGCCAAATTAGTGAGAGAGGAACAGCCCTCAATTATGCAGGAGTTCACCTCCTCCTGAATCATGGATCTGAAGTCTTCCCTGGCCTCCCTCCGTGAGGATATCCAGGGGTCTCGCCCACCTAAACGGCCCAGGATGGCGGCTATTTCTGACTCCGAAGATCTAGAGGACGATACCTCATCTTCTAAAAAAGAGGACGACGACCCCCTATCTGAGGGTGAGATCGTCGAGGACACTAAGAAATATTTTTTTACCCCCAGTGAGATGAGTGACCTTTTAAAGGCCGTCAGGGATACCATGGGGGTGGAGGACATCCAGCGACCCCATACGGTTCAGGAGGAGATGTTTGGTGGATTGAAGGTCAAACGCTCCAGGGTCTTCCCCATAAATGAAAACATTAAGGAAATGGTGATGGATGAATGGGCCCATCCTGAAAAGAAACTGGGAATTTCCAAGGAGTTCAGGAACCGCCTTGTGTTTGACCCGTCAGATTCTAAGATTTTTGACGAGGTCCCTAGAATTGACGTCCAGGTGGCCAAGGTCAATAAAAAAAACCTCACTTCCATTTGAGGACTCCTGTCAGTTAAGGGACACTATGGAAAGGAAAGCTGACAGTTTATTAAAAAAGTCTTGGGAGGCAGCCATGTTTAGTGTCAAGACAAACATAGCTGCTACTTCAGTCGCCAGGTCTATGTACCTGTGGCTGAATGAATTAGAAAGTCATCTAGTTAACAAGACATCTAGGGACCAGATACTCGATACTATTCCCCTACTAAAATCCGCCACGGGTTTTCTAGCGGACGCCTCTGCAGAGACCATTAGGTTCTCAGCCAAGGACGCCGCTTTGTCCAATGCTGCCCGGCGGGCACTTTGGATGAAATCTTGGTCGGGCGACATCTCTTCCAAGATGAAGTTATGTTCTATAGCCTTCTCAGGGGAATACGTGTTTGGTCCTGTACTGGACAAGATCCTTGAGAAGGCTATGGATAAAAAGAAAGGGTTTCCTGAAGAGAAGACCGCTAAAAAGAAAACTTCCTTTCGTAGTCAATTTTCCCAAAATAGCTCCTTTCGTGGTAAAGGTAAATCCGGACGTTGGAGTTACCCAAAAGGGGGGAGGGGTAGAGGATTCCTCCTTAATCCCCAAAACAAGGGAGGTGAGAAGCAGTGACGCCAGGATAGGGGGAAGACTATCCCAGTTTTTTGCTCAGTGGCAGCAGACTTCTCCCAGCCTCTGGGCTCAAAATCTTGTCAGAAACGGATACAGGATAGTTATCTCCCCCCCCCTCCAAATGTGTTTCTGATTTCTCACCACCCTTCTCGTCAGAACAGCCAGATCTGGAGGGAGGTTAAGAATCTCCGGGACTTGGGAGTAGTGATTCCTGTTCCCGAGCTTCAACGGGGGCAAGGTTTCTACTCCAGCCTTTTCTTAGTAAAGAAACCGGGGGGTTCCTTCCGTAGATCATAAACCTCAAGAGGCTAAACAAATTTGTTATCTACAAAAAATTCAAGATGGAATCTCTAAATTCCACCATTCCTTTAATTCAAAAAGATGCGTCCCTCTGTACAATCGACTTAAAGGACGCATACTATCATGTTCCTATTCACTCCCAGTCTCAAAGGTTCCTGCGGTTTGCAATAAGGGATCACAGAGGGTCTGTTCACCACTTCCAGTTCGTGGCTCTCCCCTTCGGGCTGGCCTCAGCCCCAAGGATTTTCACGAAGCTGGTGGTAGAGATGGTCGCCTCCCTGAGGTCTCGGGGTGTGACGGTCGTTCCTTACCTAGACAACTTTCTACTGATTTCCAACTCGGTAGATCAGTCTATAGCAGACCGAGACATCTTCTGCTCCCTTCTGACATCTCTAGGTTGGGTGATAAACCTAAAAAAGTCATCCCTAGTTCCAAATACCAGGGTAAAATTCCTAGGGGTTCTGTTAGATTCGGAAAAACAAACAACCTTTCTTCCAGCAGAAAGAATTCAGAACCTGCAGTCAGCGATCAGGGCCTTCCTGGGACGTCGTTCCTTCTCGTGCAGAGAAGCAATGAGTCTCTTAGGTCAGATGACAGCCTGCATAGTAGCAGTCCCTTGGTGCCAGGCCCATTACAGAGCCCTTCAGTCCTGGCTTCTAAGGAAGTGGGACAAAAATCTATCCTCTTTCGACAGGAAAATCCTGATCCCGGGCCACACAAAATCCTCAGTCCGGTGGTAGCTTCAAACAAAAAACTTAACGAAGGGCATGGTCTGGTTCAGAACCCCAGCAGTGCTTGTTCATACCGATGCCAGCGTAAAGGGGTGGGGCGCAATTTTTTTTTCCGATCTCTACCAGGGAGACTGGCCTCAAAATATTGCAGCTCAGTCTTCAAACTACAGGGAGCTCAGGGCAGTTTGGGAGACAATACAAGTAGCCGCTCCAAAATTAAGAAACCAACATATAAAGGTCTATTCAGACAATGTAACGACCGTGTCCAACCTCAAACATCAGGGGGGCACACTGTCTCAGAAACTAGAAGGTCTGTCAAAAAAAATCTTCCTCTGGGGGGAAAAGAATGTAAAGTAGATATCTGCAATTCATTTAAAAGGAAGCCTAAACTGTGCAGCAGACTTCCTCAGCAGGACTACCATAGACCAGGGGGAATGGTCTTTAAACAGGGACGTCTTCAATCTGATTGTCCAGAGGTGGGGCCTCCCTCTGGTAGACCTATTTGCTACAGGAATAAACGCAAAGGTATCAACCTTTTGCTCCCTAAACCCAAGGGACAGGCCCATAGCGATCAACGCCTTCTCCCTACACTGGAACTGGGACATTGCATATGCCTTCCCTCCGTTCCCATTAATCCCAAAAGTTCTCCAAAAAATCATCAGGGACAGAGCCAGAGTAATCTTGGTCACTCCGTACTGGCCTAAGAGGAGCTGGTTCTCGATTCTAACCAAACTCTCCCCACAAGAAGCTTTTATTCTCCCAAAGAGGAAGGATATCCTGATCCAGGGGCCGATTCTCCATCCCCATTCAGAAACCTTCAATCTCTCGGCTTGGATCCTGAGTCCAACCTTCTAAGACGTAGAGGTCTCTCTGAAGGGGTTATTTCTACCTTGAAGGCCAGCAGAAAGAAGGTGACAAACGCCATTTATTTTAAAATCTGGAAGAAATTCTGTACCTGGTCAGGTGACGAAGCCCCAGACCAAACCAAACCGAATATACTGAAGATTTTGGATTTCCTGCAGAAGGGCCTAGAGTCTGGGTTAAGTCCTTCTACCCTTAGAGTCCAGGTCTCAGCACTTAGTGCATATTTCGATTCCGAATTAGCCAGCCATAGATGGATCCAAAGATTCCTGAGATCTGCAGCCAGACTAAGACCTTCTCTCAAATCAAGGGTGCCTACCTGGGACATAAACACTGTCCTTAACGGACCCTTGGACTCAAGTTCTCTGAAGCATCTTTCTCAGAAGGTGGCTTTTCTTATTGCTATACCATTAGCAAAAAGATTGAGCGAGATCCAAGCATTGTCAATAAGACAACCATACCTCACAATACAGGAGGACTGTGTCACCTTAAGGCTAGACCCGACGTTTTTGCCAAAGGTAGTAACAGACTTCCATAGGAACCAGGAGATCATTCTTCCCTCCTTCTGTGAAAACCCTAAGAATTCTAGAGAAGAACGTTTAACGTCCAGGGTATGGAAACGAACAGTGCTAAAATACCTAGAGGTCACTAGAGACCTGAGGAAGGTGGACAACTTACTAGTGCTCTTCTGTGGTAAAAATAAGGGGAAGGCAACTTCCAGATCTACCATTGCCCGATGGGTAAAACAGACTATTACAGACTGCTACAAGATCGAAGGCATCAGTTGTCCAGAGGTCATTCAGGCTCACTCTACGAGAGCCATGTCGGCCTCTTTTGCTGAAAGGGCAGGAGCTTCCCTAGATCAAATATGCCAGGCTGCAACCTGGTCTAGTGTAAACACCTTCATTAAACATTATAGACTTGACTTATCCAGGTCCTCAGACCTGGCTTTTGGTCACAAGGTGCTACAGGACGTGGCCCCACCCTAAGACGTATATAATTTGTTATGTCTCTCTGGGCCGTCATGTTGGTGAAGTGGAAAGCCGGAATTAGACTTACCGGTAATTCATTTTCCACGAATCCACCATGACTGCATGATATCCCACCCCAAAAATACATTTTTACTCCAATAATTTGGTATGACTTAATAGCAAAAACAAACAAACAAAAAAAAAAAAAAAAAACACTTTGTTGTTCTACTTGTTAACTGGTGATTGTGGCACTATAATCTGGAACTCACTGGTGAATGGTGGTGGGAGGGGTCCTTTTAAACCTATCTCTGTTCCTGCCCCTACAGAGGTCAGGGGTCAGTCTCTCTGGGACGTCATGGTGGATTCGTGGAAAATGAATTACAGGTAAGTCTAATTCCGGCTTTTCTTCAACAAGGTCTAGAATTAGGTCTTAGACCGTCTACTCTTAAGGTACAAGTATCGGCACTCAGCTGTTTCTTTGATGCAGACTTAGCAAGCCATAGGTGGATCAGAAGATTCATCAGAGCGGCAGCAAGACTGAGGCCCACATTGAAATCATAAGTTCCTTCCTGGAACCTTAATACAGTTTTACATGGCCTAACTACGAGTCCGTTTGAACACCTCTGTAAAACTGTCCTGTCAAATTCCTATCTTTCAAGACAGCATTTCTGATTGCGATCACATCTGCAAGGAGGCTGGGTGAGATGCAGGCAATCTCCATTAGGGAGCCCTATCTTAGAAACTTGGAGGATAGGATAGTACTCAGACTAGACCCAGGTGGTTTATGACTTCCACAGAGATCAAGAGATCATTCTCCTGTCATTTTGTAGTAATCCAAAAAATAGCGGGGAGAGTTCCTTTCACACGTTAGACGTATGGTTTTAAAATACTTAGAGGTCACAAAAAACTTCAGGAAGTCCAATAGTCTTCTGGTTCAGTTCTCGGGTTAGAACAAAGGAATGAGGTTGTCAAAATCTTCCATAGCTATGTGGATTAAGTGCACAATTTCCCATTGTTATACCTCTCAGGGGTTTTCTTGTCCAGCTAACTTAAAAGCGCATTCAACTAGGGCTATGTCCTCTTAACAGGCCAAAAGAGCAGGTGCCTCCTTGGAAGATATTTGTAGGGTGGCAACCTGGTCCAGTGTACATACCTTTTTATAAAGCATTACCGCTTAGATTTTTCAAATACTGCTGATCTGTCTTTTGGACATATCATTTTGGATATCTCCTTGTGGCAGTCATTGTGGTGATATGGAAAATCAGAATTAGAATTACCGCTAATTCAGTTTCCATGAGATCAGCATGACGGCCCATTATTCCCTCCCCAATTTATTCTTTCATTTTTTTGTATGTGGGTATTAATCAATACCTTTGAATTTTATATAATATTTCTATAGATTTGCCTCCACTTTCACTCTGATTTTTGTTCCTGCCCCTACAGAGGTCAGGGGTCAATCTCCTTTTGGCTGTCATGGTGATCTCATGGAAACCGAATTACCGGTAAGTCTAATTCTGATTTTAACCACCTCCCGTCCGCCCATAGACTAAAAACGTCCGGGAGGTGGTTCTCTATTTCTGAATGGACGTTCTAGAACGTCCATTCAGAAACTGCAGCTGCACGCTAATCGCGCAGCTGCTGATCGGGTTGCCCGCTGTCAGTGACAGGTGTCCCTGCCTTCTGGATTGCTGCATACACAGCGCTCACCGAGCGCTGTGTATGCAGAACAGGAAGCGCTATACGCTTCCTGTTCCGGCCCGGCGGTCATGTGATCACCGGGATCGGAGAGTGCAGGAGCTGTGTGAGGTCTTTCAGAGACCTCGATCAGCCCTGCACTGAGGCTATACAGCGCTGTATTGCGCTGTACAGCCTCTCTGGGGGGGTGTATTTCTCCTGTAACTGGGGATACTATGTCAGCCCCAGTTACAGGAGAAATCAACAGAGAAAAAAAAATAATGAAGTAAATGTCCCCCAGAGGTCTTGTATGTATGATAAAAGTGTAAAATAAAAAAAATTAAAAATAAAATGTTAAAAAAAAAAAAAAAAAGGTTTCACATGTAAAAAAAGAATTCCCCAAGTAAGGAATAAAAATATTTTTTTTAAATAGAAAAAATAAAATATACATATTTGGTATTGCCGCGTCCGTAACAATCGGCTCTATAAATATTACACATGATCGACCTAGTCCGATAAACACCATAAAAAAAAAAAGGAAAAAAAAGCCATTTTGTCACCTTACATCACAAAAAGTGCAACACCAAGTGATCAAAAAGGCGTATGTCCCACAAAATGGTACCAATAAAACTGTCACCTCATCCCGCAAAAAATGAGCCCCTACATAAGAAAATCTCTCAAAAAATAAAAAAACTATAGCTCTCAGAACATGGACACATTAAAACATAATGTTTTTGTTTCAAAAATGCTATTATTGTGTAAAACTTAAATAAATAAGAAAAAGTATACATATTAGGTATCACCACATCCGTAACGATCTGCTCTATAAAAATGTCACTTGACCGAACCCCTCAGGTGATCGCTGTAAAAATAAATAAATAAAAACTGTGCTAAAACAACCAATTTCCAGGATGTCCCTCCATGACAGCACCCATGGAGGTTGTCCTATTGGTCTCTGTAGGAACAGGAAGCGAGAGAGATTAAAAGGCACCCTCCCCTCCCACTCTCCAGTGTTCTTCCTGTTCCTACAGGGATAGGAGCAGAGAGAAGTCGTTCCCTGCTCTGGGAATAGGAAGGATTTGGGGCCGAATCTGGTCGGGGGGTTCTGCCTCTCCTCTTCAGATTCAGGAGGCCTAACACTAGCACCTCTCGGGGTAGAGGTACCCTAGCTGACCCCGATACCTTTTTTCCCCTGTACCTCTTTGGCCGCGGTATCGTGGGAAGCCGAGGCCGCTTCTTCCGGTTGGGAGCTCTGGGATCGGCTGCGGCTCCTGCGCTCCTCCTGTTCGGCGTGCAGATCAGGTGACCGGAAGTCGCAGTCACGTGGGCGGATGAAGATGGCGGCGCCCAGGTAACGCTAGAGACCGGTACGGCGGTTGCAGGCAGAGGGGGTTGACTCTTCGTTTGAATGAGTCCCCCCAGGAAGGAAGGAGGCGGAGCTGCGTGGCGACAGGATGGTCCAGGTAGGACATAAATTGAGTGGTCAGTTGTGTCTGGGTGAGGCATGGAGGTCCAGATGTCAGCTATGCAGGACACTAGCGCAGACATCCCTGTCCAGGGTCATGTAAGTGCCGGTAAGGGTGCTCATATATCCCTTTGTTTAGGCAGTGCATTTCAGCTAACGGACTCTCTCTCTTCCTATGTAGGGAGAGAGACTCTACAGTTAAAGCTCTGGGAGAACCAAAAAAGAAAGCCAGAAGATGTGCTTTATGTTCAAAGAAGTTGCCAGAGTCATATAAAAAAGCTTTATGCAGTGACTGTCTGGCGAAGATTCTCAGAGGAACAATCATCTCTTCTGTCGGACTTAAGAGTGATTGTGAAAGAGGAGATCCAGGCGGCCAGTTCCAGTATGGTTCAGAAACCGTGCGCTGGTTCCCCTCCCGCAAAAAGACCCAGAGTACTAATGGAGTCAGTCTAAAGAAGAGGGATTGTATCTTTCAGAAGAGATGGAAGAAGATAGGGTTCGTCATATTTTGCAGACGATCAAAAGAGATATCTCTTTTCACAAGATGATTTAGACCCCCTTCTGTCGGCTGTAAGACAGACAATGGATATTGAGGAGGAAGAGCAGACTCGCTCAGTTCAGGATGAAATGTTCGGCGGGTTAAAAGCAAAGAGAAAGAAGTTGTTCCCTGTAAACGAAAACCTAAGGGACTTAGTGATTGACGAGTGGGCTGATGCGGATAAGAAGTTATATATACCTCGTGAATTTTAAAATAGATTAATTTTCAACCCTGAGGATACAAAGATGTGGGATGTGGTCCCTAAGGTGGATATCCAGGTAGCAAAAGTGGTTAAGAGAACCACACTACCATTTGAAGATTCGGCTCAATTAAAAGATCCGATGGATAGAAAGATTGACTAATTACTCAAGAGAGCGTGGGAGGTATCAGCCAGCACAATCAATACTAACATTGCTGCTACCTCTGTAGCCAGGTATATGTGCTTATGGGTAAATCAGCTGGAGGAGCATCTTAAACAAGACACCCCTAGGGAAGAGATCCTGGGTTCGCTACCTCTATTTAAATTAGCCGCGTCTTTTATGGCAGACGCTTCAGCTGAGTCCATAAGATTTGCAGCAAAAGCAGATTCCTTAACGAATACAGCTAGGAGAGCGTTGTGGCTAAAATCCTGGTCAGGGGATATAGCCTCTAAAAATAAGCTTTGAGCTATACCTCTTAAAGGTTCCCACCTCTTTGGCCCGGTATTAGATGAAATTCTGGAAAAGACAGCGGACAAAAAGAAAGGGTTCCCGGAGGAGAAAAGCAGGAAACCTTTGCCCTTTCGTAAGCCGGCCAGCAGTTTCCAAAACACTCCTAGGAGTAAAGGGAAGACGGGAAGGTGGAGCTACCCGAAAGGAGGAAAAGGCAGGGGGTTTCTCTTTAATCCCAATACCAAGACAGAGAGACAATGACGCCAGGCCAGTAGGGGGCAGACTCCAGTTCTTTTGGGAAAATTGGATCCAAATAACCAAGAATCAGTATATTCTGGAGTCCATCCAGAAAGGGTTCAGAATAGAGTTTCACTTCCCTCCACCACTGCTGTTTCAGACTACAGATTTCCAGTCAGTTTCAGTTCAAGATCAACTTTATGCGGATGTCCAAAAGTTATTGCAATTGGGGGCAATAGTGCAGGTCCCTCCTACAGAGGAATTCAGAGGTCACTATTCAAAACTTTTTTTTCATAACAAAACCAGACGGATCCAAAAGGACCATCATCAACCTAAAATTCTTAAACAGGTGGATAACACATTACCATTTCAAGATGGAGTCAATAAAATCTACGATCCCACTGATAGGTCCATGGGCTTTTCTATGCACCCTGGATCTAAAGGATGCCTATTACCACATCCCCATTCACCATCAGTTTCAGCAGTACCTGAGATTTGCGATCAAGAAAGGAGAGAAAATATTACATTACCAATTCCAGTGCCTTCCGTTTGGGATGTCGTCAGCCCCCCGTATCTTCACAAAGGTAGTGACAGAGATAGTGGCCTATCTAAGACAGAGGCAGGTAACTATAATCCCATACCTGTCACGGCCACGGTTTTGGTCGTGACTCCTTGGGAGCCACATACAGTTGCTCGCGGTTTGGGTTGTAGTGTCAACCGCAGCTGGAGGTATAATGTTGTTTGCCTCATGTGCGGTTGCCGCGGACAACAGCTATGTGTGCGGTTTCCTTGGAGTTGTGTGCGTGTATGTATGCACTTATGTATGTCTGTGTGCACTCTGTCTTATGTGTGGTGTGCACGGACATCGTTCCTGCACTGTGGTTGCCCGTGACAATGTTTGTAGTGTGTACATGTGGTGGCAGTGTCCCGGCCTTCGGGCTGACTTCCAGGACATGAGTGCCACCCATGTCGTTGCCTGCGGCAACAGCCACAGTGTGTTTCTTGTTTTGGACACTTCTCCTTTAAGTGTGTTTTCCCTTCCCTGGCTTGGCACTGGGTGTGTCCGTTTGTGGGTGTGGCTGCATGGGCTATAAAGCCTCAGTTTAGACCTGATGTCTGAGGGGTACTCCAGCCTTCTTGTAAGCTGGAGGAACTCTCCTGGTCACATTTCCATCTGCCAGTGAGGGCCACCCTTGTGGTCATAAATTGTGATACACCATGTTATGTGATGTTCAGTTGATATTTTCCTGTTGTTAATTGGTGCAGCTATGGATCTGGGTTCCTGTGTGTGGTTGTGTGTTGCTGGGTTCATTGTATGTTGTGTGGACTTCAGCTTGCCTGCACAGGGATCCAGTCAGCAAGGCTGTGGCAGGTAAGTGGAACTAGTTCACATTACCTGCCATATCCATAGGACTGTTTGTGTTCCCCTTTTTCCCAGCAGCTTGGCCAGTGAGACTCCTGTTCCTTCGTGTCCAGAAGGAACAGGTCGTCTTACCCTGCTCCTAGGTGAGGGCCATCTTGAGGGCTTGCAGGGACTTCTAGGTTCCGGAGCATGAGCCCTCCTACCATCAAGGTCGGCTCATGTAGCTAGGAGTCAGGGTCAGGTTAGGGATGCGTTTAGGAGGTGTCCTGCTCCCTAATCCTGTCGTCCTGGTCGAGCAGCGACCATCATCTCTGAGCATCGCACGGCTGAGGGTTTTCCCCATCCTCAGCCGTGACAATACCTAGATGACTTTCTACTGGTGGCAGAGTCAGAACAGGAATTAGAGCATCACAAGAGAGACTCTATCCTTGCTCACAAATCTGGGATGCAAGATAAACCACGAAAAATCGGATTTACAGCCTGCAACAAAGAAGTTGTTCCTGGGAACTCTCTTAGATTCGGTAGCTCAGCATTCTTTTCTTCCTCAGGACAAGCAGATCAACATAAGGGAAAGAATAAACTCCTTCAGATTAAAGGAAAAGCGGACACTGCGAGAGGCCATGCAGATCCTGGGTCTGATGACCTCGTGCATCGCGACAATACCTTGGGCCCAGTTCCATTCAAGAACTCTCCAGGGGGAGGTCCTATCTACCTGGGACAAGGATCACCGATAGTTAAACTCCAGGATAGTTCTCTCGGACAGAGCAGTAGGCTCCCTCTCCTGGTGGTTGGTAACAGAGAACCTGTTAAGGGGGGTTTCCTGGAACATGATACCTCTCAGGATAATAACCACGGACGCAAGCAGCCGGTGTTGGGGAGCTCACTTAAAAGATCAGTTCTTTCAGGGCAGTTGGTCCAGTACAGACGCCCTTAGATCCTCAAACTACAAAGAGCTGAAAGCTGTTTGGGAATCTCTGAAAGCCGCAGAACATCTCCTCACGGGCCATCATGTCAGAGTCTTGTCGGACAATATGGCGACAGTCTGTTATATAAAAAGACAGGGAGGGACAAAGAACCCTCAACTCCAGTGGTTAGCGGATCTCATCTTCAGGTGGGCAGAAGAGAAGGTCTTGTCCATTACAGCCACGCACCTGAAAGGGACTCTCAACTCCACAGCGGACTTCCTCAGTCGACACAGAGTCGAACCAGGGGAGTGGAAATTGAACAAGGAAGTATTCCAGATGATTTGTCAGGAATGGGGAAGACCACAGGTGGATTTATTTGCGTCCAGCAGCAATACTCAGCTGGACTGTTTCTTCTCGCTAGACCCAAGAGGGAGTCCATTGGCGGTAGATGCTCTATCCCAAAAATGGGACATGAGTCTAGCTTATGCTTTTCCTCCACTTCCCCTCATACCATTAATCCTGAAGAAGTTGAGAGTGAGTTCAACTACGCTGATTGTGGTGGCACCAGCTTGGCCCAAGAGAGCCTGGTTTTCAATTCTAAACATCATGTCCATCAGAGAACCGATGCCCCTTCCAAAAAGACAGGATCTCCTGTCACAAGGACCACTTTTACATCCCAATTTGGACAGACTGAATCTTACAGCCTGGATCCTGAAAGGCAGACCTTAAGAAGCAGGGGACTTTCAGATAAGGTAATCTGAACTCTACAAGGCTGCCGCAAACCCGTCACGAGAGCTATATATAATAAAATATGGAAGAAATTTTCGACCTGGTTGTCGCAAAATCAGGCGGATACCAGACCTCCTTCGGTGGGTTGCATATTAGAATTTCTTCAGGAGGGATTTGATGCAGGACTAAAGCCCAGCACGCTTAAAGTACAGATCTCGGCACTCAGTTGTTGTCTAGATACACCCCTTTCAGAACATAGATGGATTAGGAGTTTCCTAAGGGCAGCTTTTAAGTTGAGACCCACCTTGAGACAGTCTATTTCGCCATGGAGTCTAAATGTAGTCTTAGAAGGTTTATGTGACCCTCCTTTTGAGCCAATCGATCTTATATCTGAAAGATTTCTCTCTCTCAAGGCGGTATTCCTCCTGGCCATAACCACAGCTCGCAGGATAGGAGAGATTCAGGCGTTATCTATTAAAGAACCGTACTTAAAGGGAATCTGTCACCTATTTTGACCCTATTAAACCGTGCCCCCTCCCCACCACGTCATTTAATTTATTCATTGCACCATCGTGCTTCCTCCTCTCTTAGCCTACGGCGCCGCCCCCTCCCGATTAGGTCATTTAATTTATTCACTTCATCGGGCGTTCCTTCCTCCTCTCTTGGCCTACGGCGCTGCCCCCTCCCATTACATCACATGTATTCATAGCACCAGCCCTCCCTTCCTCCTCTCCTGTCTCAGAGGCAACAGCGCTCGGATTATGTCACTGGGCTCCGCGCATGCCCAGTGACAATATTGAGGCTGTTGCCCTCTGGAACAGGAGAATCGTGCAGGCACAGACACTCACCGATACTGCGCCTGCGCGGGATTTCTGAGGACAGGAGAGGAGGAAGGGAGGGCCGGTGCTATGAATACATGTGACGTAATGGGAGGGGGCGGCGCCGTAGGCCAAGAGAGGAGGAAGGAACGCCCAATGAAGTGAATAAATTAAATGACGTAATCGGGAGGGGGCGGCACCGTAGGCTAAGAGAGGGGGAAGCATGATGGTGCAATGAATAAATTAAATGACGTGGTGGGGAGGGGGCGGCGCCGTTCGGCCAGTATGTGGGAGGACATTTATTTATGAGGAGGCGTGCTGGGCTTGGAAGAAAGGCAGGCTGGGCATTACTGAGGCGTTACTGGGCACCAGAGCAGAGTAATAACGCCCCTCTGGGCACCTTGGAACCTCATTTACATATCAGAAAAATCGCTTTTTTATAAGAATGAAAAGTTGAATAAAAGAAAGAAGACACATGTAGGTAAGAAGGTTCTTTATTGCACATTGCTATTTTAACGGTTTAATAGGGTCAAAATAGGTGACAGATTCCCTTTAAGGATTTTGGATGATCGCATAATCCTGAGGCTAGATCCAGCCTTTTTACCTAAGGTGGTCACAACCTTTCACAGAGAGCAAGTGCTAACACTCCCTTCATTTTGTTCCTCTCCCAAAAATATACAGGAGAAGAGATTCCAGTGCCTGGATGTTAGAAGAACGATTCTAGCCTATCTTGACAGAACAAGTACTTGGAGAAGATCAAGTAATTTATTCATCCAATTTGGTGGGAAGAATAGAGGTCTGAAAGCTTCAAAACAGACGTTGGCACGGTGGATTAAAGACACTATTAAAGAAACATACAGACTTCAGGAGAAGGCGCATTCTACTAGAGCCATGGCAACTTCCTGGGCAGAGAAGGCAGATGCTACAATTGATCAGATTTGCAAGGCTGCAACCTGGTCTAACTTCCTAACTTTTGCCAGACATTACAGACTAGATGTGTTGGCCAGCCAGGACTTGGCTTTCGGGCGGAAAGTCCTGCAGGCAGTAGTCCCCCCCCTAGGAGATTAAGTTGTTAGTTCTCCATGGGTGCTGTCATGGAGGGACATCCTGGAAATACTGGTTTAGTTTACCGGTAAATCCTTTTCCAGGAGTCCGACATGACAGCACCCCATATTACCCTCCCTGGTATATTGGTTCCAACCTTGATGGCAGTGTGAATGTAACATTGTTATTAATAAAAAGAGTTGGATCCTATCCGGTGTAGTAATTTGGAAAAACACTGGAGAGTGGGAGGGGAGGGTGCCTTTTAATCTCTCTCGCTTCCTGTCCATACAGAGACCAATAGGACAACCTCCATGGGTGCTGTCATGTCAGACTCCTGGAAAAGGATTTACTGGTAAACTAAACCAGTATTTTTTGGTCACCTTGCCCCATAAAGTGTTATAATGAATGATCAAAAAATCATATGTACCCAAAAATAGTACCAATAAAACTGGCACCTTATCCCCTAGTTTCCAAAATGGGGTCACTTCTTGGGAGTTTCTACTGTAAGGGTGCATCAGGGGGGCTTCAAATGGGACATGGCATCTAAAAACTATGTGGAGTTCCTTTTCTTCTGCGCCCTGCCGTGTGCCCATACAGCAGTTTATGACCACATGTGGGGTGTTTCTGTAAACCGCAGAATCTGGGTAATAAATATTGAGTTTTGTTTGGCTGTTAACCATCGATGTGTTAAAGAAAAAAATGGATTAAAATGGAAAATCTGGCAAAAAAGTGAAATTTAAAAATTTGATCTCCATTTTCCTTTAATTCTTGTGGAACGCCTAAAGGGTTAACAAAGTTTGTAAAATCGGTTTTAAGTAACTTGAGGGGTGTAGTTTCTACAATGGGGTCATTTATGGTGGTATCCACTATGTAGGCCCCACAAAGTGACTTCAGTCCTGAACTGGTCCTTAAAAAGTGGGTTTTTTGCAATTTTCAAAAAAATGTGAAGAATTGCTTCTAAACTTCTAAGCCTTCTAACGTCCTAAAAAAATTTAATGACATTTTCAAAATGATGCCAACATAAAGTAGACATATGGGGAATGTTAAGTAATAAATATTTTAAGTGGTATCACTTACTGTTTTTAAAAGCAGAGAAATTGAAATTTAGAAAATTGCTAATTTTTCAAAATTTATGGTAAATTTGGGATTTTTTCATAAATAAAAGTGAAATATATTGACTCAAATTTAGGACTATCATGAAGTACAATGTGTCACGAGAAAACAATCTCTGAATGACTTGGATAAGTAAAGGCGTTCCAAAGTTATTACCACATAAAGTGAGACATGTCAGATTTGCAAAATTAGACCTGGTCAGGAAGGGGGCAAATGGCCCAGATGGGAAGTGGTTAATATATGGAAATGAGCCTCTAGGAGCAATGGGGGCATATCAGCATGGGACCAAGACAGGTCAATTCTGCTGACCAGCACACAGGTCTAAGGTCAGGTCAGCCTGTTCTAATGCTACAAAACTAGTGACAGAAGCCCTTTAAAGGGTTTTTACCACCAGAAATACTGTTATGTAGCTGACTGACATTAGCGATGTGCTAATGTCAGCACTACATAAGTGTTTTTTACATTTTTCCCTGAAGCAGTTTTGATAAAATAAGCACTTTTATAATATGCTAATGAGCCTCTAGGTGCTATGTGGGTGTAAAATCAGCACCTAGAGGCTCCGTCTACTCACCCTTTATCCCTCCCAGGTCCCCTGTTCTGCCCGCCCCGCTTCTCTTGATTGATGGCACGGTTCGCAGCATCGCTGACAAAATCCCGCCCCTGCGCGTTTACTTCTGTTTTAGGCGCAGTGAGTGAAGGCCGCTCTCCTGATGCCGGCTTCCTCACTGTGACATAGTCGGCGCAGGCGCAGTGAGGAATCCGGCAGCAGGAGCGCATCATTCACTTACTGCGCCTGCGCCGAATACAGAAGTGAACGGCGCAGGCGCGGGATTTCGTCAACGAAGCTCCAAACCGTGACATCAATCAAGAGGAGTGGGCGGGCATAACAGTGGCCCTGGGCGGGATAAAGGGTGAATAAACGGAACCTCTAGGTGCTGATTTTACGCCCACATAGCACCTAGAGGCTCATTAGCATATTATAAAAGTACTTATTTTATCAGAACGGCTGCAGGGAAAAATGTAAAAAACATACTGTTATGTAGTGCTGACATTAGCGCATCGCTAATGTCAGTCAGCTACATAAAGGGCTTCTACCACCAGAAATACTGTTAAGGCCTCATGCACACGACCGTTGTGTGCACCCGTGGCCGTTGTGCCGTTTTCCGTTTTTTTTCACGGACCCATTGACTTTCAATGGGTCCGTGGAAAAATTGGAAAATGCACCGTTTTGCAGCCGCATCCGTGATCCGTGTTTCCTGGCCGTGAAAAAAATATGACCTGTCCTATTTTTTTCACGGCCAACGGTTCACGGACCCATTCAAGTCAATGGGTCCGTGAAAGAACACGGATGCACACAAGATTGGCATCCGTGTCCGTGATCCGTGGCCGTAGGTTAGTTTTTATACAGACGGATCCGAAGATCCGTCTGCATAAAAGCTTTTTCAAAGCTGAGTTTTCACTTCGTGAAAACTCAGAACCGACAGTATATTCTAACACAGAAGCGTTCCCATGGTGATGGGGACGCTTCTAGTTAGAATACACTACAAACTGTGTACAAGACTGCCCCCTGCTGCCTGGCAGCACCCGATCTCTTACAGGGGGCCGTGATCAGCACAATTAACCCCTTCAGGTGCGGCACCTGAAGGGGTTAATTTTGCTGATCACGGCCCCCTGTAAGAGATCAGGGCTGCCAGGCAGCAGGGGGCAGACCCTCCCCCCCCTCCCCAGTTTGAATATCATTGGTGGCCAGTGCGGCCCCCCCCCCCCTCTATTGTAATAATAGGTTGGTGGCCAGTGCGGCCCCCCCTCCCTCTATTGTAATAATTCGTTGGTGGCACAGTGTGCGCCCCCCCCTCCCTCCCTCTATTGTAATAATTTGTTGGTGGCACAGTGTGCGCCCCCCATCGGCCCCCCCTCCCTCTATAGCATTAACAACATTGGTGGCCAGTGTGCGGCCTCCCATCTCCCCCCCCCCCCCATCATTGGTGGCAGCGGAGTTCCGATCGGAGTCCCAGTTTAATCGCTGGGGCTCCGATCGGTAACCATGGCAACCAGGACGCTACTACAGTCCTGGTTGCCATGGTTACTTAGCAATAGTACAATAGTAGAAGATTCATACTTACCGGCTGCTGCGATGTTCGTGTCCGGCCAGGAGCTCCACCTACTTGTAAGTGACAGGTCTGTGCGGCGCATTGCTAAATGAACTGTCACTTACCAGTAGGAGGAGCTCCCGGCCGGACGCAGAGATCGCAGCAGCCGGTAAGTATGAATCTTTTACTATTGTACTATTGCTAGTAACCCGCTGCCACCAATGATCGGGGGGGGGGGGGGTAGATGGGAGGCCGCACACTGGCCACCAATGTTGTTAATGCTATAGAGGGAGGGGGGGCCGATGGGGGGCGCACACTGTGCCACCAACGATTTATTACAATAGAGGGAGGAAGGGGGGGCGCACACTGTGCCACCAACGAATTATTACAATAGAGGGAGGAAGGGGGGGGCCGCACTGGCCACCAATGATATTCAAACTGGGGAGGGGGCGGGGGTCTGCCCCCTGCTGCCTGGCAGCCCTGATCTCTTACAGGGGGATATGATAGTACAATTAACCCCTTCAGGTGCGGCACCTGAGGGGTTAATTGTGCTGATCACGGCCCCCTGTAAGAGATCGGATGCTGCTAGGCAGCAGGGGGCAGTCATGTACACAGTTTGTAGTATATTCTAACTAGAAGTGTCCCCATCACCATGGGAACGCCTCTGTGTTAGAATATACTGTCGGAAATGAGGTTTCACGATCTAACTCATATCCGACAGTATATTCTAACATAGAGGCGTTCCCATGGTGATGGGGACGCTTCAAGTTAAAATATACCATCGGATTGGAGAAAACTCCGATCCGATGGTATAAAAGGGACTCCAGACTTTACATTGAAAGTCAATGGGGACGGATCCGTTTGAAATTGCACCATATTGTGTCAACGTCAAACGGATCCGTCCCCATTGACTTGCATTGTAATTCAGGACGGATCCGTTTGGCTCCGCACGGCCAGGCGGACACCAAAACGACTTTTTTTTCATGTCCGTGGATCTTCCAAAAATCAAGGAAGACCCACGGACGAAAAAACGGTCACAGATCACGGACCTACGGACCCCGTTTTTGCGGACCGTGTAAAAAAACGTCCGTGTGCATAAGTGAGATTGTCTACTGTGCTAAAAGTCCAAACAAGGAGGAAGTTAAGAGCTAAGGCTGGGTTCAGACCTGAGCGTATTTGATATGCGCGTTTAACGCGCGTTTTTGTCGCGCGTTTTTATGCGCGTTTTTTGCAATAGTAAACGCGCGTTTGACGCGCGTTTGTGTGATTGACTGCAGTGTCCTATGGCCACAAACGCGCGTCAAAACGCCCCAAAGAAGCTCAAGAACTTGTTTGAGCGTAGGGCGTTTTTCAGCGCGCTCAAGTGAAAACCAGGGCCATAGGGAAGCATTGGTTTTCATGTGCTGAGCGTTTTACAGCGCGTTTGAACGCGCTGTAAAACGCTCAAGTGTGAACCCAGCCTAAGAGAGGATGTAGCATACATGGAGGGACTGCAAAAAAAAGTATGGCCAGAAAACCATCCACCTTATTTTTTGTAAAAAAAACTAAAACAGAATTTTCACATACAGGTGGTGAATGTGTGACAATTTTTTTTAATGAAAGTGTCCCTTTAAAAGGTTGAAGGACACTAAAAGCTGTTGCATATGTCAGCAGCTCCAGGTTTTATTGAGGTAAACTCATTATCCCAGGGTTTCCAGGATCTTAAAAACTCAACCCAATTCAGCAACAGTAATTTCATTTTTTGGATTCAGTATCCCCTAAATTCATTCAAACGTTGGAAATTAAAGCATTTAAGCTAAAAAAAAATTACCAACACAGGAAACTCATGGCATGTTCCCAAGTACAGGATAAGTTTTTATTATTGTTTTAAAGCAGTTTTTACACTAGCAACACATCTTTATTCATGAGAGAGGGCACATGTGTTGAGAGTACAACCACTGGGACTCAGTATTTACACGAACAGGGATCAGAGTCCCCTATGTAATAACAGTGGTGTGCATGCCTGACCACTGCTCCATTAAAGGGATTGTCCACTTTTTACTATCAATGACCTATCCTCAGGACAGGTCATCAATATCTAATCAGCGGAGGGGCTGACTCCCAGCATTAGGTCATCAGTAGTAAAAAGCGGACAACCCCTATAGGACTGTCAGAGATAGCTGAGCACTTTACTGGACCATCCGATAGAAGTAAATGGAACTGGGGGGCGATGGAGATGGCCGCTTGAAAGAGCTGCTCCCGCCTGCACCGCAACTTTCTGGCCAGCGACGCATCTCTTTGAGATCCTATGGGGAAGAAAGTGGCTCCGAAAAAGACCCCAAACCCTCCCCGATCCCCCTCACCTACTAGGACCCTTGAGCAGTGCTGGAATAGCACACTGGGTCCGTCGCTTCCATCTCACAGCACCAAGGCACAGAGGGCCTCCCACCATTCCTCCCTCCCCCCGCTGGATTCCCGCGCCCTGACCAGGGAAAAGGACTCAGCGTTGCTTACCCCTGCTGGATTTCTTCCAGGAACCAGGCCGCCATCCACAGTGTCTGCACACGGATCCTCTGACCTGGGGCTCTCACCGGCTGCCCTGGACTTTCGGCCTGCTGCTGCTGGAGGGAGGGATCCCACAATGATGGCTCCTGGATCCACCTCTCAGGGGGCGACTGCAATTAAAGGTACTGTGGCCACTAGGGGACGGGACATTACCCCAGGGGACTCTGCATCCAGCCTTCCTGGGACCCCCCCACATGTGCCCTGGCGAAATAAGCAGCCCCCAGCCCCACCATTGCTGGATCAGGGGGACAGCAGCTCTCCTCTCCCTTCTGACATCTGGGCCAGATCCCCAAGCCCTCCATCACTTGCCGTTATGGACCCCCCACCCCTGCCTGAACCTTCACAGCCCTGGGCGAGCTATTTTAGCTGCTTTACTACAAAAGAGGACTTTCGGGTTCTTATTTCTGAAGTTACGGAAGCCTGCAGAACTGAAATTGCGGCAGTCCGCACCGACATTAAACATGTGGTGGACCGGGTTGACTCCCTAGAAAATGCCCATGACAATACCAGGCAATATATTTCCACGCTTTATGAATCCATTTCTGCCCAAACGGCTGTGCTCAGGGGCATAGGGGGGCATTTAGAGGACTTGGATAACAGAGGGCGTGATCCATCACCATGGTAAAAGATCATGTGATGACCGGAATGACGTCACCAAAGGTCCTGTTGCTGCACAGAGATCAGATGAAGCCAGAAGGAGATGCCGGGCCGCGAACAAGTGGACTAAGGTGAGTTAAAATTTTTTTAATTTTTTTTTAACCCCTCCAGCGATGTTTTACTATGCATTCTGTATTCAGAATGCTATTATTTTCCCTTCTAACCATGATATAAGGGAAAATAATACTATTTACAGAACACCGATCCCAAGCCTGAACTTCTGTGAAGAAGTTCGGGTTTGGGTACCAAACACGCGCAATTTTTCTCACGCGAGTGCAAAACGCATTACAATGTTTTGCACTCGTGCGGAAAAATCGCGGGTGTTCCCGCAACGCACCCGCACATTTTCCCGCAATGCCCGTGTGAAAGGAGCCTAAGGGATCTGCTGCGAGTCCTAGGCATGTAATTTGTTGTGTCCACTATTTTGCCCTTAAAGAATCCATCATGGATAAGGCGAGATCTCTGCGCAACTTTGACTTTGATGGCGCTCCAGTTCAATTATTCCCGGACCTATCCTGGTTCATACTCCAGAAAAGGAGACATCTCCAGCCTCTCCTCACATTACTCAGGGACCGCCAGATTGCCTATCGCTGGGGATTCCCATTTGCTCTGATGGTCCGTCATCAAGGAAGAACAGAGACTCTCCGTTTATTTTCGGATCTTCACCCTTTCTGCGAGTCACTTGGAATTCCTATCGGATTGGGAGTTTGAGTCTCCAGCGCTTCCACCGCCCCGCATTTGGTCTCCTGTAACCAGGAAAAGAAGACCTGGTCCAAGTGCGTCCTCTTCCCCGCGGTCTCCTCCGTTATCAGGACATCGCCCATCTGCTTGATCGCCAATGGCTGAGGGGACTTGGTTGTCCAGAACTACCCCTTAACCCCTTTCGCCCTCAGGATTGAGGGTTCCTGAAGGGTCCCCATATTGATCACTTATTTCCTCTGTTTAGCCAGTCATTGTTTTCTTGTTGCTATATCACGGTGCAGGCTCTCTGAAGGCTCCATCTAGTTGTAACCTGTTTTCGTTTCTCTCATATAATTGTAGTTGGCATCCTGGTCAACATTAATCTGTCGGTCTCCGACATTTACACCCCCGAAGGGGCTTCTTATTTGCCCCTAGCAGGGATTACATCCCTGGGAAAAGCTGTTTATTGCTATCTGTTGGTCTGTCTTTGTGCTGTCCCGTCCTGTCTTTTCCCCCTCCCCCTTGTGTTCTCTCTCCTCCTGTAGGTACCTAAACTTCTTTGCCTGTGAAGATCGTGTACCTCAGCTCTGCTTTTGACCCGTTGTCCGACTGGTGCGAACCTCCTGACATATACGGACCTCCTTGGTGAGCTGTACCCTACATACATTGTGTACCATTTCATTCTTACATGATGCGGTGCATAACCTTTAATATCAAGGGGCTTAACTCCAACGCCAAGAGGAAACTCTTGCTTTTGGAATTGAAATCCCTTAAAGCGGACATTGTGTTCTTACAGGAAACACACTTTGATGGCAGCTCCTCCTTTCGTTTGGCCTCTCACCTTTACCCTACCGCTTACTCGGCTACTCACAGCAGTCGGAGGGCGGGTTTTGTCATCTTGGTGTCTGCACAATGTCCCCTCAGGATTGAATCCTCAATATTAGATCCACAGGGCCGTTACATTATACTCCGGGGCCGTTTGGCGGATAGACCTATCACCTTATGTAACATTTATGCACCAGACACGTCCCAGATTCGCTTTCTCAGCGGAATCTTCCGCAAGGTCTTTGGTGAGGGTGCGGACTCTTCAGAGCCCCTGGTCCTTCTGGGTGGAGATTTTAATGCAGGATTCTCTGAATCGATGGATTGTCTGGCCCTTCCAGGTAGACCAATACACTCGACACAGCAACGCTTAGCCAGAGATTTTCGGAAACTTGTGCGGAAATACTCTCTGTATGACCTCCGGCGCCTCACTTACCTCACTGATAGGTCCTTCTCCTTTTATTCTGCCCCACATGGTTCACACACCCGTATTGATTACCTCTTTGGTACCATTTCGGCCCTCAGACTATTGGAAGGAGCGGACATGGGCCAAATCACCTGGTCTGACCATGCTCCTGTATTAGTTGACATTAGTAGTGGGTCGGGCCATGTACGTCATTGCCACTGGAGACTTAATGACTCCCTCCTGAAACAACCTACCATTAGGGAGGAACTCCATGAACATTTAAAAACGTATTTTGACCTAAATGAGGGATCAGTAGGGGATGTCCGTCCTTTGTGGGAAGCGCATAAAGCGGTCATGAGGGGTCATTGTATTGCAATAAGCTCAAAATTAAAGAAGGACTCGACTGCCTTAGTCAAGACCCTTAAGTCCCGCCTTCAAACACTAGAAGACAAGATGGCCGCTAATCCCTCACGCTGCACATTGAGACGAATTATAGATACTAGGACCCAATTGAAGACTCTAGCCTTAGGTCATGTCAGCAAGTTACTACTTTACACACGACAGCGCTATTATGCCTGGGGGAACAAACCCCACACTTTGCTGGCCAGACAACTTAGGAACCACAGCTCTCAAGAGGGGCCGAGTGCTATTAGGGGATTGGACGCAACAATCCACTATGACCCCCGGGTGATAGCGGAGCGGTTCTCAGCCTATTACTCCTCCTTGTATAACTTACCCTCTGACCTTCCCACGGATGAAGGACTGAGAGATAGTACACTCCGGTCTTATTTGGCATCCTGTCGCCTTCCTACCCTATCGACTTCTGACCTTGCCGCCCTTAATAGTCCGATCACGCCGGAGGAGATTGGGGAGGTGGTGGAACATCTACCTGAGGGTAAATCCCCAGGGCCTAATGGCTTTTCGTACAAATATTATAAGACCTTTAAGACTGAACTAATCCCTCACTTAGTTACCCTATTCAATCATTTCCTAGCTGGCAATGCAGTGCCTGCCCCCATGTCCCACTCGTATCTCACGATGATCCCGAAGCCTGGGAAGGATCCGCACGAATGCCCTAACTATAGGCCCATTGCCCTACTTAACTCAGACCTTAAGATTTTCACCAAAACCCTAGCTACCCGACTAAATGTCTTTCTCCCCTCCCTCATTCATAAAGACCAGGTGGGATTTGTACCGGGCCGTCAGGGGGCTGACAACACACAAAGAAACATTGACCTGATAGATGTCATATCTCGCTCGGGTGAGGAGGCATTACTTCTTAGTTTGGATGCAGAAAAGGCTTTTGACCGTTTAGGTTGGCCTTTCCTCTTTGCTACCCTCCAGGCTTACGGCCTTTCTGGCCCATTTGTTAGAGCCATTCATAGTCTATACTTCTCCCCCACAGCGACGATCAGACTACCTCATGCTCAATCTCGACCCATAAACATTGCTAATGGAACGAGGCAGGGTTGCCCCCTATCTCCCCTGCTGTTTGCCATGTGTATCGAACCCCTGGCAGCCAAGATCAGGGCTTGCCCGGATATCAGAGGTGTTTTGGTCAAGGATAGGGAGTTTAAGCTATCGCTATACGCTGATGATATCCTCCTTACCCTTACCAAGCTTCACATTTCCTTACCAAACCTCCACTCCATCTTACGGGAGTTTGGTCGTCTCTCGGGGTATAAGGTCAACACTCATAAAACTGAAGCCCTCCCTCTTAACCTTTCTCAGACGGCCCTAAGCTCTCTCAAGGTGAACTTTCCTTTCCATTGGAAGTCAGATTCACTGCGTTATTTGGGGGTTGACCTTACTCCCCGATATGGAGAGCTTTACAAAGCTAATTTCCCATGTATATATGCAGAAATTAGGGGTCTTCTTGATAGGTGGCACCCTCTCCCACTCTCTCTCATGGGGCGTATTGCTGCGACTAAAATGACGATCTCGCCCAAGCTTCTGTACCTTTTTTGAGACTTTACCGATTAAAGTCCCCCTTAAGGACCTGAGATCCACTCAATCCCATCTCCTTAGATTCATATGGGCGGGAAAGCGGCACAGAATCCCGAGGTCGGTTCTCCTATCAAGTAGGCACCAAGGCGGTCTAGGGGTTCCGGATCTGTCTAAATATTACTGGGCGGCCCAGCTACGCTCTGTCACAGCCTGGGCTTCCTTGCACCCTTATTCTGTCTGGATGCAGGTAGAAAGACTATGGCTTGCTCCTGTACACCCTAACTCCATGCTATGGTCTGGATCTTACAGGACTCAGCCAGCCAAGGACCTCCTAGGGCCCATGGCGTGTACCAGACGCATCTGGCAGCAGTGCAGCCACAAATGTCCTCTGGAGTCCACTCACTCAGCCATGACCTCCTTTTTATATCATCCCACGCTCCCTGCTAGTCTTATCACGCCCACAACGAGACCATGGTTTCAGCAGGGGGTGTTTCGGTTTGCTGATATTGTGGACCCCTTCACCAGGGTCCTTCTGCTGTTTACTACCCTGCAGGCCAAATATGATCTCCCCCCCTCCTCCAACTTCTTTTATATCCAGATTAGACACTTTGCCCAGTCCATCTTTTCAGGGGTCACAGTTTCCCTCCCAACCCTCTTTGAACGCCTTTGCAGGGAAGGGGTACATGCGAAAGGTTTGATTTCTGAGATTTACTCCATATTGCTGATTCCCTTCCCTGATCGGGTCCAAAGGCATTCCTACATGGTGCGGTGGGAGGAATATCTGGGGAGGGTCTTGCCGGACTCACTCTGGCACCTTATTTGGAGGAGGGCAGCGAAATCATCTATGTCGGTACTTCATCAGGAGAACCAATATAAGATCTTAATGTACTGGTATCACACTCCTGACCTTCTCCATAGAATGAATCCAGTAGTCCCAGCTGATTGTTGGAGATGTGGCTTACATAGGGGCACATTGCCTCACATTTTTTGGGACTGTCCCAAGATATGCCCCTACTGGACGGAAGTAGGCGCCCTCCTGAGTGATGTCTTTGGAATTGAAATCCGACTGGAACATGTGTCCTTTTTGCTCAATGTGGTCCCCATACAAGTTAAAAAATATGCACTTAAGCTGTTGCTACTGATACTAACAGCAGCTCGTTGTCTAGTCTCCCGAGCCTGGAAAAGCCCCGAACCACCACAGGTCTCTGATTTGTATGCCAGCATGATGGAGGTCCGAACAATGGAGTACTCCACTGCTATGTTTCAGGACAAAATGGCACTCTTTATTGCCATATGGGACATATGGGATAATTATTAAGCCACTAGGCAACCTTGATGTTCTCTTGTGAAAGGAACGTTCTCTTCCCTCCCCCTCTTCTTCTATGTCTTTGTCCATGTCATTTGTCTTGTCTGTTGGGTATTTGTTAGGTTGGGTATTACTGGTTGAGAAGCTCTGAGCCTTGAGGTCCTTAAAGCTCTCTCGCTTCTACCTGATGTCTCTTTATTTAGGATATATTGCACAGCAGTCCTCCCTCAGGCTGGTTACAGATAGACGCAGTCTCAGTTAGTTCAATTTAATGCTTTATTTTTGTTCGGTCTTCTATGCTTCATCACTGATTATTATCAAGTGTTACATATGCCCATCCAATATGTATGTGATATATTTTGTGTATTACCCTTACCTTGTGCTTCTGTGCATTATTCTACTGTAAAAGTGTATTCACGTTTCTGTTTTACACCATAATAAACATACAATTATAAAAAAAAAAGAAGTGAATGAAACTGAGGTCCTGCAAGTGTATCAATGCCCCATTCACATTGAAGAAGAGAAAGTTCTGGTCAGGCGCAAAATCGCTGGTGGAGAAGGTCTTTAGAGATCAAATCTTCTTTATTTCATAGGTAGCGTAAATACATAAAAAAATGCATTTCACGGCTCAAAAAGTCCCCTTCATCAGGTTATTAAAGGGAACCTGTCACCAGGATTTTGGGTATAGAGCTGAGGACATAGGTTGCTAGATGGCCACTAGCACATCCGCAATACCCAGTCCCCATAGCTCTGTGTGCTTTTATTGTGTAAGAAAAACGATTTGATACATATGCAAATTAACATAAAAGAGTCATATCTTACTTGTGTGACCAGAGAAGAGTCATATTTTCAAGCTCTGACTCATCTCAGGTTAATTTGCATATGTATCAAATCAGTTTTTATACACAATAAAAGCACACAGAGCTATTGGGACTGGATATTGCGGATGTGCTAGTGGCCATCTAGCAACCCATGTCTTCAGCTCTATACCCAAAATCCTGGTGACAGGTTCCCTTTAAGTAATAATGTAAGCTGAGAGTGGACAGATATATATATATATATATATATATATATATATATATATATATGCATAAAAAAACGCCAAAAACAGAGTACCTGTGGCCTGCCCCCATTCACATTGCAAACTGAGACCCCCCCCCATTATTGGGATCACTGTGGTTGAATGTTTAGTGATCAGACACTTGATAATAGATAATTGTTGTTCATGTGATGCCCCCTTTAATACAATCAGCAATCACATATCCGTATCAACTGTTCAGAAGAGATCATGTAATTCAGGGTTTCATAGTAAGGCCTCTTTCACACGGGCGTCATGGTTTTTGCCCAGATAAGATGCGGGTGCGCTGCGGGAAAATGCACGATTTTTCCGTGTGAGTGCAAAACCATGTTATAAGGGAAAATAATACAGATCGGGTCCCCAGCCCGATCATCACCTAGCAACCATGCGTGAAAATTGCACCGCATCCGCACTTGCTTGCGGATGCTTGTGATTTTCACGCGGCCCCATTCACTTCTATGGGGCCTGCGTTGCGTGAAAAACGCAGAATATAGAGCTTGCTGCGATTTTCACGCAACGCACAAGTGATGCGTGAAAATCACAGCTCATGTGCACAGCCCCATAGAAATGAATGGGTCGGGATTCAGGACGCATTGTTCAACTCACGCATTGCACCCGCGCGGAATACTCGCCCGTGTGAAAGGGGCCTAAAGGAACAAAGAAACTACCACTGAAGCAGAGAAATATGCGTGTGGGATACATAATATGCCACCCATAGCCTGTCATATTCCCAACCACATGCTTCTCTCCTGGAAGCTGTTCTTTTACAGAATACTTACTGCATAAGAGGTGCCTATGGGTCTGTTAGGCCCTGTTCAGACATGACATTTTCTGTGTGGATTTCACAATCAAAATCAACAGCAAATTACAATATGTGCATTCTTGAAAATCTCATTAAGATAACAGAAATAATCCGCATGGATTGTAGGGCATTCTACAGATTTCCAAATCGGCATCCTGCTTATTCTCCTGAGGAACGCCACAGATTTTACAGCTTATTGAAAGAATGCAAAAATTATCAAGGGAAAAAGTGGATACTTTGACTATATAGAGAGAAAGGGGGGCATTTACATTCCAATCTCAATCTGTCCCTCGCTGGTGTCAAATACGCCTCTTAATATTTGTGGCGTATCTATACAGGCTCTTGTGCCGAAGAGGAACTTCCTGGCATTGATTAATTTACAACAAATGTGAGGGGCTGGCTAAGCTGGCCATACAAAATGTATGCAAGTACTACATGTGCCAAACTTTGCAACTTTTTGATCCAAGTGTACAGCCAGGGATCATAATATTCACAAGTGTTTTAACTTAACACACCATTTGTGTTATTCTACATTTTGTAGCAAATTGCTAATATGCAGAAGACGATCCTTTGATCAGATTGTCGGAGAACCGAAGCTATAGCTTAAAAAAAAGAAAATCCTAAAAGCTTTTTTATAGCGACTGCCCAGCAGAGGTCAGAGTTGATCACAAATGCAGTAAACTTTATAATCCAGCACACGCTTATCTAATCTGGTCCTGTGCTGTTCGCTCCCAAACCACTATTTAGTATTCTACAGCCCCAGCAAACTCCTGAGTCCTCCTCGCTGATATTCACATACTGACCATGGTCAACCTATCTCTGTAAGAGGTCTTATCTTTTGTGCTGACTGCTATAGAACATTATTGGGGTCATTTATTAAGACCGCATTTTAGACGCCGGTCTTAATACTCCTTATGCTGGTTATGTAGAGGTGTCGGCTTCTACATAACTTAGGCGCATCCATCGCCTTTCTATATCTACACCATTTTCCTTGCTGATGTACATTTAGATAATTTTCTACACCTAAAACATTTTCTACACATAAATGAGATGCCCACACCATGCCCCTTTTTTATAATTGTTTTTTTTAGACCTGGAATGAGCGTGGAAACGTCACAGAATCATCAGAAAGTCACCTAAATACCCCAAATTCGCGTATATCTGTTAATAAATGACACCTATGTGTTTAATTTTCAATGACATAGTACTGCTGACATGAAAAACAGCCAACATTTTTACAATTTTTTTTTTCTAAAATACTGCATTTAAGGGGAAAAAAACTTTCTGATAGAAATGACCCTTCAACACTTCTGCCTTCAGACTCTGAAGGTGCCACACTATCAATAAATTGTTATATCAGGTGCTGGAGGAATTGAGATCTTTATACAAGAAGCATGTGCAAGTGATTTCTGCTGTTTTAGCGCAGCATTATACATTGATTTAAAGGGTATTCCCGTTAGATTGTCATACTCTATCTACAGGATAGGGGATAACTATTAGATTGGTGGGGGTACTATCGCTGGTACCCCACCGATCATGAAAAAGGGGGCCCTGTACCCTCTGCAGCCCCCCTTAAATGAATGGAGCATCTATCTCTGGAGCTCCCAAAGAAATGAATAGAGTGGCCATGTGCATGTGCGACCAGCTGCTCCATTCATTTTAGAGGGGCTGCAGGGGGTACGGGGCCGGTGGGGGTCCAGAGGTATGACCCCACCGATCTAACATTTATCCCCTATCCTGTGAATAGGGGATAACTTGGTCAAACCAGAATACATTTTACAGCAAACTCCCCTGACCTCAACCCCATGGAGAATCTATGGTGTATTGTGTAGAGGAAGATGAGAGATACCAGCCCCAAGAATGCAGATGAGCTGAAGACCCCTGCCAATGCAACCTGGGGTTCCATAACACCTCAGCAGTACCACAGGCTGATCGCCTCCACGCCACGCCGCGCCACATTGATGCAGTGATTCATGCAAAAGCAGCCTCTACCAAGTATTGAGTGCATATGCTGTACATTTCAGTAGGCCAACATTTCTGTATTAAAATCATTTTTTAATTCGTATTATACAATATTACAATTTTCTGAGATACTGACTTTTCGGTTTTTATTAGCTGTAAGCTGTAATCATCAACATTAGAAGAAATAAACTCTTGGAATAGATCACTCTGTGTGTAATGAATCTATATGAGTTTCACATTTTGAATTGAATTAGGCCTCTTGCACATGAACGTGCCATGTATTGTGGTCCGCAAATTGCGGATACGCAAAACACAGATGCCGCCCGCGTGCCTTCTGCAATTTGCAGAACGGAACAGACGACTCATTATAGAAATGCCTATTCTTGTTCTCAAAAAGGACAAGAATAGGACATGATCTAGAATTTTTGCGGGGCCATGGAAAAAAATGCGGTGTGGATGCGGAACCAAACCACGGTTGTGTGCAAGAGGCCTTACTGAAATAAATTAACTTTTCTATGATATTCTAATTTATTGAGATTCAGCTGTACATTAGTTGCAGTTACTTGTGTAGGCAGCACTACACTGTGATCTTTGGTGTGTGACGTATGTTGCAGCCAAAATCTCTGTAGCGCCAGTCTAATATAGCAGATAGTAAAACCTGTTTTTGGCTATTGAGAGTGACACAGAAAGTAATCTCTTTTTTCAGGACAAAGAAAATTTGCGCAAGTATTACCATATTTTTCGCTTTATAAGACGCACCTGAATATAAGACGCAACCCAGGTTTTAGAGGAGGAAAATAACAAAAAAAATATGATATGGGCTAAAACATGTGCAGTACATGGGTGCATACCAATGGATGAGGGGGGTTATAGTCATATAATATAAACACTTGTCCAGTTTACTGTAATTCACCTAAGTGTTATAACCTCCCCTTATCCATAGGAATGCACCCATGTACTGCAGTACATGGGTGTGTTCCTATAGATGAGGGGGCTTATGGTCACATTTAATATACACAGGTCAATTATGGTACAATCCCTGGACAGTGTTTATATTAAATGTGACTATAACTCCCCTCATCCATAGGAATTCACCCATGCACTGCTGCACATGGGTGTATTCCTATGAATGAGGGGGGTTATAGTCACATTTAATGCAAACACTTAGGCCAATAATAGTACAGCTCCTGAACAGTGCTTATATAAGGCTACTTTCACCCTCTCGTTTGGTGCGGATCCGCACTGATAATACAAACGTCTGCATCCATTCCTTTGTATTATCTTTAACATCGCCAAAACAGATCCGTCTTGAACGCCACCAAAAGTCAATAGGGGGCGGATCGGTTTTGCATTGTGTCAGTGAAAACGGATCCGTCCCCATTGACTTACATTGTGCGTCAGGATGGATCCGTTTGCCTCCGCATCATCAGGTGGACACCAAAATGCTGCAAGCTGCGTTTTGGTGTCCGCATCCAGAGCGGAATGGAGGCTGAATGGAGGCAAACTGATGCATTCTGAACGGATCCTTATCCATTCAGAATGCATTAGGGCAAAACTGATCCGTTTTAGACTGCTTCTGAGAGCCCCGAACGGATCTCACAAACGGAAAGCCAAAACGCTAGTGTGAAAGTATCCTTAAATGTGACTATAACCTCTCCTTATCTATAGGAATACACCCATGTACTGCAGTACATGGGTGTATTCCTATAGATGAGGAGAGGTTATAGCCATATGTAATAGGTCAGCCCTTCTTTATATCCAGGGTGTCACTCACCAAGTCTCAGGTGGAGACAGCCCAGTAGTCAAAGGGGAAAGCAGTGTTGACTCAGGGTGCCGTAAGTTCAGTAATGCTCCTTCACAGTGGCGAGCAGTCGGGCAACTGACTAAACTGATTGGTGGAGGCGGCGGAGCAGCAGTTCCCGCTGTGCTCACCACCAATCAGCTCAACATACAGGGCAGCAGTGCTGGAGCATGTCACACTAGGGGAGGGGAGGGCAGCACAGCGTCAGTGCTGCTAAGCAACAGCAGACTGAGCGCTCACATCGTCCTATTAACCACTTCAGCCCCCCTAGCTTAAACACCCTTAATGACCAGGCCACTTTTTACACTTCTGCACTACTCTACTTTCACCGTTTATTGCTCGGTCATGCAACTTACCACCCAAATGAATTTTACCGCCTTTTCTTCTCACTAATAGAGCTTTCATTTGGTGGTATTTCATTGCTGCTGACATTTTTACTTTTTTTGTTATTAATCGAAATTTACAGATTTTTTTTAAAAAAAATGAAATTTTTCACTTTCAGTTGTAAAATTTTTCAAAAAAAACCGACATCCATATATAAATTTTTCTCTAAATGTATTGTTCTACATGTCTTTGATAAGAAAAAAATGTTTGGGTAAAAAAAAAAAAATGGTTTGGGTAAAAGTTATAGCGTTTACAAACTATGGTACAAAAATGTGAATTTCTGCTTTTTGAAGCAGCTCTGACTTTCTGAGCACCTGTCATGTTTCCTGAGGTTCTACAATGCCCAGACAGTACAAACACACCACAAATGACCCCATTTCGGAAAGTAGACACCCTAAGGTATTCGCTGATGGGCATAGTGAGTTCATAGAACTTTTTATTTTTTGTCACAAGTTAGCGGAAAATGATGATTTTTTTTATTTTTATTTTTTTCCTTACAAAGTCTCATATTCCACTAACTTGTGACAAAAAATAAAAACTTCCATGAACTCACTATGCCCATCACGAAATACCTGGGGGTGTCTTCTTTCCAAAATGGGGTCACTTGTGGGGTAGTTATACTGCCCTGGCATTTTAGGGGCCCGAATGCGTGAGAAGTAGTTTAAAATCAAAATCTGTAAAAAATGGCAGGTGAAATCCGAAAGGTGCTCTTTGGAATGTGGGCCCCTTTTCCCACCTAGGCTGCAAAAAAGTGTCACACATCTGGTATTGCCGTACTCAGGAGAAGTTGGGCAATGTGTTTTGGGGTGTCATTTTACATATACCCATGCTGGGTGAGATAAATATCTCGGTCAAATGCCAACTTTGTATAAAAAAAATGGGAAAAGTTGTCTTTTGCCAAGATATTTCTCTCACCCAGCATGGGTATATGTAAAAAGACACCCCAAAACACATTGCCCAACTTCTTCTGAGTACGGCGATACCAGATGTGTGACACTTTTTTTGCAGCCTAGGTGGGCAAAGGGGCCCACATTCCAAAGAGCACCTTTCGGATTTCACCGGCCATTTTTTACAGATTTTGATTTCAAACCACCTCTCACGCATTCGGGCCCCTAAAATGCCAGGGCAGTATAACTATCCCACAAGTGACCCCATTTTGGAAAGAAGACACCCCAAGGTATTTCGTGATGCGCAAAGGGGCCCAAATTCCTTTTAGGAGGGCATTTTTAGACATTTGGATCACAGACTTGGAAAGAAGACACCCCAAGGAGTTCATAGAATTTTTTTTTTTTGGCACAAGTTAGCGGAAATTGATTTTTTTTTGTTTTTTCTCACAAAGTCTCCCTTTCTGCTAACTTGGGACAAAAATTTCAATCTTTCATGGACTCAATATGCCCCTCAGCGAATACCTTGGGGTGTCTTCTTTCCAAAATGGGGTCATTTCTGGGGTGTTTGTACTGCCCTGGCATTTGAGGGTCTCCGCAATTATTACATGTATGACCAGCATTAGGAGTTTCTGCTATTCTCCTTATATTGAGCATACGGGTAATGAGGTTTTTTTTTTTCGTTCAGCCTTTGGGCTGAAAGAAAAAATGAACGGCACAGATTTCTTCATTCGCATCGATCAATGTGGATAAAAAAATCTCTGCCAAAAAAAAAAAAAAGAGGGGAAAGGCGTCTGCCAGGACATAGGAGCTCCGCCCAGCATCCATATCCACTTAGCCCGTATGCCCTGGCAAACCAGATTTCTCTATTCACATCAATCGATGTGAATGAATAAATCATTGCCGGGATTTATTTATTTTTTTATATACAAAGTATTTGCCAAAGTATATGAACACCGCCGCCTCCTCAGCTCATATGCCTCGGCAAACGTATCTTTTACTGCAGAGGAGAAATCTCGTCTTGCAGCGCCGCATACACCGACTTTTGTGTAATCTGACAGCAGCGCAATGCTTCTGTCAGAATGCACATCAGTGCTGCAGCTAGTCGATCGGTTGGTCCACCTGGAAGGTAAAAAAAAAACAAAAAAAAAAAAACAGGCCGCAACGCAAAAAATTTATTAACTTTATAATAAAATTTGAACGGAACATATAAACTTTATTTAACTTTTTGAACTGAACGATAACTTTTTTTGCTTACCGGTGATTTTTTTTTTTTTACCTTTATAGGACAAACCTCTCCTTCCCCATGGGACAATGTGCAAAGCGCAAATCGCCCAAAGATGTGG
Organism: Bufo bufo; assembly: GCF_905171765.1. Lineage (NCBI taxonomy): Eukaryota > Metazoa > Chordata > Amphibia > Anura > Bufonidae > Bufo > Bufo bufo. Next base: position 367,161,120 of record NC_053391.1, on the reverse strand, counting down.
CGAAGTACATTATGCACTTTATCCCAGGTGAAAGGAGAAGTTTGCAGCAGCTGTGATTGTAAGGGCCCTAATAGCTCTGTGTGCCTGTCCTGTGAGATGCAATCCCTATGCTAAGTGTACCTGTGTGTGGTACTTCCGGAAACACTCCCCTAAGCATAAGGCAGGGTGGTCAGGGCAGTCAGGACAGAAATAGCGGGTGTCACGCCTTATTCCACTCCTGCTACAGACACGACATCTTTTTCGGGGTGACGGTTGGGTTGAGGTACCAGCAACGACATTGGTGAAATGTCGCTCGTGTAGACGGCTCACTACACTGGTGGATGGGGCCACGGAACCTCCTGGATACAGGAGGTTCTCGATGATCTCTTCCTGAAATTTGAGGAAGGATCCTGTTCTCCCAGCCTTACTGTAGAGAACAAAACTATTATATGCAGCCAATTGAATCAAATATACAGACACCTTCTTATACCAGCGTCTGGTGCGTCGGGAAACTAAATAGGGAGCCAACATCTGGTCATTGAAGTCCACCCCTCCCATGTGAAGGTTATAGTCGTGGACTGAGATGGGCTTTTCAATGACACTGGTTGCCCGTTCAATTTGTATTGTCGTGTCTGCGTGAATGGAGGAGAGCATGTAAACGTCACGCTTGTCTCTCCATTTCACCGCGAGCAGTTCTTCGTTAGACAAGGCAGCCCTCTCCCCACTTGCAAGACGGGTGGTAACGAGCCGTTGGGGGAAGCCCCGGCGACTAGGTCGCGCGGTGCCACAGCAGCCAATCTGTTCTAGGAACAAATGCCTGAAGAGGGGCACACTTGTGTAGAAATTGTCCACATAAAGATGGTACCCCTTGCCAAATAAGGGTGACACCAAGTCCCAGACTGTCTTCCCACTGCTCCCCAGGTAGTCAGGGCGACCGACCGGCTCCAGGGTCTGATCTTTTCCCTCATAGATCCGAAATTTGTGGGTATAGCCTGTGGCCCTTTCACAGAGCCTATACAATTTGACCCCATACCGGGCGCGCTTGCTTGGGATGTATTGTTTGAAGCCAAGGCGCCCGGTAAAATGTATAAGGGACTCGTCTACGCAGATGTTTTGCTCAGGGGTATACAAATCTGCAAATTTGTTGTTGAAGTGGTCTATGAGGGGCCGAATTTTGCGAAGCCGGTCAAAAGCTGGGTGGCCTCTGGGACGGGAGGTGGAGTTGTCGCTAAACTGCAGGAAATGCAGGATGGTCTCAAATCGTGTCCTGGACATAGCAGCAGAGAACATGGGCATGTGATGAATTGGGTTCGTGGACCAATATGACCGCAATTCATGCTTTTTGGTTAGACCCATGTTGAGGAGAAGGCCCAGAAAAATTTTAATTTCGGAAACTTGGACTGGTTTCCACCGGAAAGGCTGGGCATAAAAGCTTCCCGGGTTGGCGGCTATAAATTGAGTGGCATACCGATTTGTTTCTGCCACGACTAAGTCCAAGAGCTCCGCAGTCAAGAACAGCTCAAAAATTCCCAGTGCCGAACCGATCTGAGCTGTCTCAACCTGAACTCCAGACTGGGCGGTGAAAGGGGGAACTACAGGTGCGGCTGAAGTTGGGGACTGCCAATCAGGGTTTGCCAGCACCTCAGGGACTCTAGGGGCTCTACGGGCCTGTCTGTGCGGTGGCTGCGACGGGGTAACTATTGCACGTGCCACCGTACCAGCTTCAACTGCCCTTCTGGTGCTCGCCACTTCACCATGTTGTACGGCAGTGCTGGTACTAGGTCCAGGATGGGCTGCGCTGCTGGTGTATGCCTCACCACGTGATCCGACAGCGCCAGCCCCACTCTGCTGCCCTTGAAACGGATCCTGCGCAACCTGTGGTCTAGCGACACGGGGCCAGGTACGCCTGGTGCTATCAGGGACCTCAACCTCCTCGCCCGAACTTTGGGTCAGACGGCCACTGCTTTCTACAGGTTCATATTCTGACCCGTTAGATTCATCAGATGAGGGTTCCCATTCCTCATCCGACTGGGTCAGAATCCTGTAGGCCTCTTCAGAAGAATACCCCCTGTTTGACATTTGGACTAATAAATTTAGGGGTATTCCCTGAGACTACCCAAGAAAAAAAGCAAGCCTGTCTTACAAATGGGAGACTAGCGAAGTACCGGAGGCCGCTGCGATTGATAAAAAATATCAAAACTGATTTTTTTATCGCCGCAGCGCTTGTAAAGTGATTGTGCAGTGATCAAAAAAATAAAAAAAAATTGTCACTGCGGCGGGGCGGGCGTGGGTGAACGCACGTGTGGGCGACCGATCAGGCCTGATCGGGCAAACACTGCGTTTTGGGTGGAGGGCGAGCTAAGGTGACACTAATACTATTATAGATCTAACTGTGATCAGTTTTGATCACTTACAGATACTATAAAAGTACAAAAGCTGATTAGCGATACGCTAATCAGCGAATCAGTGACTGCGGTGCGGTGGGCGCTAACCAACGCTAACTACCTAACCAAGGGGCCTAAACTATCCTAAAACCTATCAGTCAATACCAGTGAAAAAAAAAAGTGACAGTTTACACTGATCACTTTTTTCCCTTTCACTAGGTGATTGACAGGGGCGATCAAGGGGTTAATTGGGGTGATGGGGGGTGATCTGGGGGCTAATTGTGGTGTTGGTGGGTACTCACTGTGATGTCTGCTCCTCTGCTGGAACTAACCGACCAAAAGGACCAGCAGAGGAGCAGAGAAGCCATTTAACACCTTATATTTATAAATATAAGGTGTTAGATGGCTTGTGATTTGATTTTTTAAAAATCAGCAACCTGCCAGCGACGATCATTGGCTGGCAGGTTGCTGACGAAATACTCCTCTAACTTTTGCCAGCCCGCGATGCGCATGCGCAGGCCGGCTCTGACCGAAATCTCGCGTCTCGCGAGATGACGCACGGATGCGTCCAGGAGGAATGAACATGCGTGCTGGTGGCATTTAGCTTCAGTGACTGCCGCCTGCCCCACACTTTCTACTAGAGGGCGCCGCCTCACATTATTAACACCGGAGGAGCGTCTCTAGATATCAGCCTGCAATGTGACGGCCATATTTCTGGGCACGTTTGCTTTATAAGATGCATTGACTCCCCCCCCCCCCCCACTTTGGGGGGGAGTGCATCTTATAAAGCAAAAAATATTGTAATTGTGAAACCTTCTGTATAAATAATTAGAAAAATACCTCCCACCAGGATTGCAAGGAACAAAGGATTCCTGTTTATCAGGCGTATCATTCACTTTGCTCTTTTTGTGATGCATATATTGGTTTTCCATCAAATCCTATACAAATGTGCCTATACACAATCTAGTCACATTATTCTGACCACCAGCTAATATCCAGAGTAAGCACTGTGTGCAGCACGGACAGCAGGTAGACGAGCTGGGAGTGACTCAGTAAGGTCCTGGAGCCATGCTGACTGCAGTGCATTCCTTTGCCTTCTTCCAGCAATGGTTGCAGGGTGTTTGTTCTCTGATGTTTCTCGTCTGACACGCCAATGCCCAAAGCAAAAAACAAGGCTCATCGGAGAAGCCAATCAGTGGATGTCCAATTCCGATACTGCCATGAATACTGAAGACTTTACTGCCGAGGCAATTGCGTTAGCAGAGGTGCAGTGACCGGGTTCCCTGAACTACTGTTTTAGACACATGTCTGGTAGCTCCCTGATTCATTTTGGCACTGAGCTGATCCAGTTGTGCACCTTTGTATCCGACGTTCATGTCGCATATCAATGGTACATGGTGCTCCGCAGTTTTTCCGCTTAGGCCTCTTTCACACTTGCGTTGTCCGGATCCGGCGTGTACTCCACTTGCCGGAATTACACGCCGGATCCGGAAAAACGCAAGTGTACTGAAAGCATTTGAAGACGGAACCGTCTTCCAAATTCGTTCAGTGTTACTATGGCACCCAGGACGCTATTAAAGTCCTGGTTGCCATAGTAGGAGCGGGGAGCGGGGGAGCAGCATACTTACCGTCCGTGCGGCTCCCCGGGCGCTCCAGAGTGACGTCAGAGCGCCCCATGCGCATGGATGACGTGATCCATGTGATCACATGATCCATGCACTTGGGGCGCCCTGACGTCACTCTGGAGCGCCCGGGGAGCCGCACGGACGGTAAGTATGCTGCTCCCCCGCTCCCCGCTACACTTTACCATGGCTGCCAGGACTTTAGCGTCCCGGCAGCCATGGTAACCACTCAGAAAAAGCTAAATGTCGGCTCCGGCAATGCGCCGAAACGACGTTTAGCTTAAGGCCGGATCCGGATCAATGCCTTTCAATGGGCATTAATTCCGGATCCGGCCTTGCGGCAAGTGTTCCGGATTTTTGGCCGGAGCAAAAAGCGCAGCATGCTGCGGTATTTTCTCCGGCCAAAAAACGTTCCGTTCCGGAACTGAAGACATCCTGATGCATCCTGAACGGATTTCTCTCCATTCAGAATGCATTAGGATAATCCTGATCAGGATTCTTCCGGCATAGAGCCCCGACGACGGAACTCTATGCCGGAAGACAAGAACGCAAGTGTGAAAGAGCCCTTATTCGCAATGGTGCCATTTGTCCACTCATGATACACTTTTACCACAGCAAGCACGTGAACAGTCCACAAGCTGCACCCTTGGCCCAAAAGCCAATAATCATCCCTTATTGAACTTTGATAAATTGCCCTTTTGCCCATGATAACAATGAGGGACGTGTACAGACAGCCTATCTACCCACCAAGTCAGCTGACCACACTTGACTTCCTTCATGAGTCATAACAAAATTGGGAAAGCTTTCCCAAAAAATATAACTTTTTTGTTTTAAAAAAGTATAATTTTATTGAAAATGTAGCTTTTTTATGTTTTCTTCAGTTTAGCTATATGAGACCTTGAATATTGTGGGACAAGTTGTAGTTTTTTTTTTAATCATTTTGGGGTACAAATAGTTTATTAACTAACTTATTATTTTATTTTTACTGAGAAGATAAAACTAAAATCTAAATTATGTTGTGGGATAAATTTTACTATGGGTCAGTACAATTTTGTTTTATGCCACATGTATGTAGTCTTTATTATGTTCTACTACTTGCACAATAAAAAAAATACTTGCTTTAACCCCTTAAGGACTAGGCCTATTTTCATTTTTGCATTTTGGATTTTTCCTCCCTGACTTTTTGATCGCCATTATTCAATTTTTTGGGGGAGACAAGATGAAAAAAAAATTATGTTACCTTACAGAAATTTTTATTTTTATGTTTTAAAGTTTCAAAAGTTTTTGGATGCAGGAATACCTATTATGTTTATTTTTTTATTGTTTATATATTTTTATATGTAAAATTGGGAAAGGGGGTGATTTAAACTTTTAATATATTGGTGTTTTTTTTATTTTATTTTTTAAATTACTATTAGCCCCCGTAGGGTGCTAGTACATGGGATCTTTTGATCTCTTCTCCAATTCACCCTAATAGAAATCTATTAGGGTGAATAGGATTTTTAAACACTCCATTCTGAGTTTTGCCTTCTGCATAGCTCAGTATGGAGATTGTCATAGCAGGTCTGGATTGCTTCAGCAGAGTACGGACTGCCATGGCAACAGATCCGAGCCCTCCGATTTCACTGCTGGGGCTCCGAGCGGAAGGCAGAGGGAGCCACATCCCTCTGTCTTCAGTCACAGGTGCCGTGATCAGCTTTAATCGTGGCACCTGAGGGGTTAAATGCTGGGGCAGCACAATCGCCACTCCCTGTCAGCTTGGGTGCCGGCTGTATGATACATACCTCACGCATTATGACGTAAATGTACATGATAATGAGTGCAGGGGTTAACAAAATAATTTGTTTTTGTATCGCTGCATTCTAAGACCCAGAACATTTTTATATTTCTGATGACGTATATACTGTGTGTGGGCTTATTTATTAGATATTCCTCTCTAATGATAATTGTTTATGAGAGAGGATGTTTTTCTCTCCTTCCTGCAGCCTGTCAGCTCCCTCACTGCCTTACATCAAGACCTGAATCATTATCTACTATAGTTTAGTGAGAAATAGCTTTTAGAAATCAGTCAGGAGTGAAAAAAGCTTTCACTTTCAGTTGCTATTGATCATGACCAGATTTCAAAATGCTCTATCTTCCAATGTAAAGGAGATAATGCTGAAATCCTCATCTGTCAGCTTTTAAACAAACAGGCCCATATATGTAGCTGCTATACAACCTGAGATATGAATGGTTAAAGCAGCTCTGCTTGGGCTCAACTGTTGGGTCCTTTAACTCAAAGCCCGAGCAGCAACATTTCTAAGATAGGGTGACTAATGCGTGTCTATCCTACAAGCAGATAAGATACCAGTTCCCTAAAACCTGAATACAGGAAGTTATTATGGCTGCCTACATCTAATCAATGTGCCTTGCCAAATATATATATATATATATATATATATATATATATATATACAGGTGAAACTCTAAAAATTAGAATTTCTAAATTCTATGAAACGCTTGTTGGGTCAAAGCATTCACTTCATCACTAGATTTATTCCTTGAGGGGGATAGTTTCCAAAATGGGGTCACTTTTTGAGGTTTTCTTTCTAGGGGTACCTCAGGGGCTCTTCAAATGTGACATGGCACCTTTAAACCATTTCAGCAAAATCTGCCCTCCGTTAACAAAATGGCTCTCCTTTCCCTCTGCACTTTGCTGTATGCCCATGAAGCAGTTTCCAACCACATATGGGGGGTTTCTGTAAATTGCAGGATCAGGGTAATAAATATTGAGGTTTCTTTGGCTGTTAACCCTTGCTGTGTTACAGGAAAATTTGATTTAAATGGATAATCTGCCCAAAAAAATATGAAATTTTAAAATTTCCCCTCCATTTTGCTTTAATTCTTGTGGAGCACCTAAAGGGTTAATAAAATTTGTAAAATCAGTTTTGAATAACTTAAAGGGTGTAAGTTCTAAAATGTGGTCATTTATGGGTGGTTTCTACTGTGTAAGCCCTAAAAATATGACTTCATAACTGAAATGGTCCTTAAAAAAGTGGGTTTGGGAAATTTTCTTAAAAATTAAAAAATGTGCTTCTAAACTTCTAAGTGTTCTAACTTCCTAAAAAAATAAAATGACATTTGCAAAATGATGCCAACTGGAAGTAGAGATATGGGGGATGTAAAGTGATAACTATTTTATGAAGTATCACTATACGGCTTAAAAGCAAAGAAATTCAAATTTTTAAAATAGCTAATTTTTCAAAAATTTCTGCAAATTTTGGATTTTTTATGCATAAAGGTAAAACATATCAAATCAAGTTCACCACTAACATGAAGTAGTGTCACGAGAAAACAATCTCAGAATGGCTTGGAGAAGTAAAAGCGTTCCAAAATTATTACCAAACTGGCTGTTCCTTGATATCGATATCCCGCGCGTGCGCAGTGCCATGTAAGTGGTGTATAACATACTATTTTTGGGACAGACTCCCTTTAAGGGCTCATGCACACAACTGTATGTTTGGTCCGCATCTGATCTTCATTTTTTGCAGATTGGATGTGGATCCATTCATTTCAATGCCGCAAAAAATGCATCCACACTTCTCTTCCACGACCTCGTAAAAATGAATCCATTCTGCGGATAGGATATTTTTATTGAAGTGAAATAGAAAATGGCAGCACGCACGCAGCCAGGATCCTGTTTTGCAGATCCACAATTTACGGACCGCAAAACACGTACGTCATGTGCATGAGCCGTAATGATATCAGTTATTACTTGTTCTCTGTTGCTCTCCCTCAAAAATAGACAGCTCAGGGAGTTTCATTAACATTAATTTGGCCTGAAAATGAACCTTAATTTAGGTTGAAAAAATATAGATCAAAGGTAACGTCTTGGTTGGATAAGCCCAAAACAGAGTTTAAAACATGTCCAAAATGCAGTACTACATATACAAAAAATTTTCAGTGTGAGACATACCGTAGGTGTACTGTGTTAGTACTTTAAGTATTTAATATGTGAGAGATAAGTTCTATTCCGATTTTTATCAGTAGTAGCACTTTCATATATACCATGAAGTTGTACATTTTGAAGGGCATGGAGCACTTTATAAAATATGAAAAATAAACTAGTTGATATACACTGTTACTTTCCTCTATGATTGCTCAAATTTTCTAATGTATTATTTGGGTTGTCACCAATAAATCCAAAAGGAGACAATTTTCCCTCAACTTTTTTTTCTTAAACTGTCATGGAATAATCAAACAAGTGTGAACTAATATATAGGAACCTTGATGCAGAACCTATCTTTCACCAAGTCCTTAATTTAATGAGAAATAGTCACAGATGGTTCCTGTATGTTTTGGAAGAAAAGATGAAGCAATTATATTTGGAGATGAATGTAAATCCTAATACAATCTGAGGCCATATTTTCCTACCATGGCAAGCAGGGCTTACTGTCACAATGATATATTAGTGTGTCTATCTATCTCTTAGAATTAATTTGAAGTTTAAAGGCTGTTTTAATAGAATCTCTAAATATTTGCACCATATGACAAATACCTACAAGATATTATGAAAGTAGTAATATTATTAGTTCACATCTGGTCTAGATGTTCCATTCTTCTTTTCTGTTATGGTGTCCAGTCAGGGACCTGAGTAGTTTTGACTCTAGACACATGGACTGCCAGAGTATAGCCTAATTTATGATGAATCCTCTGGTAGTGCGAGGGGGAACCAAGATCAGCATAAAAAGCTGGTCGTTGTAAATGACCCCCAATCTGTACACCTGATAAAATCTATCATAGGGTACACGGCAGTAACAATACACCTTGTGATAAATGAAAGCACCAAGTGGTCCTACCGCATCCAGGGTTTCGCTCGTGTGTTGGCATGATGTCCACTAGAACCGGAACAAAAAAGGTTGTGGTGATAGAGGAATGGAAACTGTCCCTGTTAAATCCCTAGCAGAGGGTGCTGTGCTGGCCCTGTAAAACCTAGCCACGAAGCACTTGCCCCCCTGAAAAGGGCAACCATGTCTGGAACCTGACCCTATAAAAACAATGCCCTAGATTATCCCATTGGATAGTATAACAGGGTAATCTAGAGCATTGCTTTCCCCTTAGTGCTACCGCACAGTAGTAATGCCCACAGTGTGCCCCCTAATAGTAGTAATGCCCACATCGTGCCCCCTCACAGTAGTCATGTTCACATTGTGTCCCCTTTACAGTAGTAATTGTCATATTGTGCCCCCTCACAGTAGTTATGCCCATATTGTGACTCCTTCACAGTAGTAATGCCACATTGTGCTCTGTCACAGAGTAATGCCAACATTGTGCCCTGTCACAGTAGTAATGCCAACATTGTGCCCCCTTCATAGTAGTAATGCCCATTTTGGGCCACTTTGTATTAGTAATACGCACATTGTGCATTATCAAAGTAGTAATGCCCACATTGTGCCGCCTTCACAGTAGTTATGCCTACATGGTGCCCCCTCAAAGCAGTATTGCCCACACTGTGCCCCCTCACAGTAGTCCACATTTTGCCCCTTTCACAGTAGTTTACCCACATTGTATCACATTGTGTGCTGCTGGGATGTGTAGGAGAAGCGTGCAAGATGAGTCCTGGGTCTGCACACTCCTCCTTACACATCCCTGAAGCGTGATGTGCGGCCTGCTGGGGAGTGCTGGCAGCTAAGCATGAATGGTGAAACAGAGAGCAGTTGGCTCCCTGTTTCACCATCGCAATCAACTGCCCAGGCCTCCCCTCAACCCTCTGTGCCTGGGACACATGCTCGTCCCCTCGCTACGCCCCTGGTCCATCATCCAGTTTCACTGGACATGTATGAGCAATTTGAACAACTGTAACGGCCAATATGGACTAAAGTATGCACCGCTATGTCTGTGGAACGAACCTTCGCCGGGTGTTTGTTTGTTCCACTACTGTTCAACCACCATCAACCAACTTCTATCTACTGTGTATGGTCAGTTTAAGATTTAGACATTGTAAACTGCGACTAGACAGTCTTAATTTGGACCAGATTCACCACAGTGACTAATGCTGGATAATAAATATGGCACAATAATTTGTAAAAATAAATTTAAAAAAAATCACCATTTTTTTTTGCACTATGGCACATTTTAAGCTTTCTTAATATGCCACATCCCCTTTTTAGATGGGGCAGAAAAGTGTCTAAAAAGATACGATGCAAGGCATGTACACTAGTTTTGGGCACAAATTGCACATGAACCCTGGCGCATTTTCAGGTGTACATCTACCCCTGACAGAAATCATGTAACCAAGCAAGGGAAAAGTTAACAAGTCTTTTGGGAAAAGGCAGCAGAAGAAAATTAGTGGGTGAGAGTCTAGCAGCATTCATGCTTGATTCTAAATATGATGACCTTTTTACATTCTAGAATACAGTATAGACAGTGTCACAGGCAACATCTAATTGCTGCTTATTAATGTTCATATTAAATAATGTGAATTATAATAACAGTACAGACAATTTAGGAGAATAAGTGCAGCCAAACATGAGTTTAAAACTAAAAGAATTCTCTTTTGCTTTATGAAAACTAAAGAGTAAAGATTAGTGCACACAACAGTAAATTTCTTCAGTGTGTTATCCGTTTTTTCAATGGATAGCATACTGACCCATTAATTTTAAAGATATAGTGCAAAGATATCATGTGAGATGAAATGGAAGCATGATGAAAATTGGTAAGTTGCCTCATAGGTATCAATTTACAATCACAAAATAAAAAAGTAATTGTCCCCTTTACCCAGGGGTTCACCACTAATGAGGCCCGGTGAGGCGATCGCTTCAAGCAGCAGGAGGTAGTGGCAAGAAGGGCGGCAGCCGAAAGGGCTATGGGCTGAAGGGAAGGGGTTAGGTTAAGAAATAGCCATTGGGGAGGGGGTGGGCGCTGTATCAGTTTTCACCTCAGACAGCAGAACGGCTAGGTGCACCCCTGTGTCATGGTCTTACCTTCTTGCTGTTCTCCTTCGTTTGACATGTGCTGGCGGCCATCTTGGTTTCTGGGTTTCTTGTAGCCTTCCACCCTGCGGCTCCTCCTTCCCACTGGGAGGAGCTGGATGCCTAGCTCATATATATAGGAGGTCTGTGGCTTCAGTTCCTTGCTTGGTCCTCTTGTGTTCACATGCTTCTAAGACTGCTGCTGCTTCTGGTTCCTGATCCTGGCTTCGTCTGACTACCCTGCTGGTTCCTGATCCTGGCTTCGTCTGACTACCCTGCTGGTTCCTGATCCTGGCTTCGTCTGACTACCCTTCTGGTTCCTGACCTCTGGCTTCGCAAAGACTCTGCTCGGTTTCACCATCCGTTTGGACTTTTGCTTTACAGCTTTATTTTCAATAAAGCCTTCTTATTTTCACTTATCTCTTGTTGTACGTCTGGTTCATGGTTCCGTGACATTAGGACCAAGCCATGAATTCTGACGGTACAGGGCCATCCTCGCTACCCACGCTGGTTGCCAGACTTGATCAGCAGGATCACCTGTTGGGTCGGTTCGCTGTGGCGTTGCAAACCCTGCTTGAACGCACGGCTCATTTCGCTCCCGTTGCCGATGGGTCGGTTGTCGCTCCTGGGCTCGCTCCTACTGCCGCTCCGGTTGTTGCGCCAGAGTCTACCCCGACACCTGTTGTTACGCCTGCGGTGTTTCGGGGTATGACCGGTTCTGCCCCTCTTCCACAGCGCTTTGGGGGAGAGCCAACTCAGTGCCGAGGTTTCCTTAACCAGGTGGGCATTTATTTCGAGTTGCTGCCACATGCCTTTCCCACTGAGAGATCAAAGGTGGGCTTCTTGATCTTGCTGCTCTCGGACAAGGCCTTGGCCTGGGCCAGCCCTTTATGGGAGAACAACAATCCGGTGGTTGCTGAGTTTTCCGGTTTTGTTGCTTCTCTTCAGAAGGTATTCGATGTGCCGGCTCGTGCTGCCTCTGCTGCGAAGCTCCTTATGTCCATCAGACAGGGTTCACGATCCGTAGCTGAATACGCCATTGAGTTTCGTACCCTGGCAGCAGAGGTGGGCTGGAATAATGAGGCTCTGGTCGCTGCTTTCTCTCATGGTCTCTCGGATGCCTTGAAGGATGAGGTTGCAGCTAAGGACCTACCAGTTGAGCTCGAGTCTCTTATTTCTTTCCTGATTTTGATTGACACCAGACTCAGGGAGAGACCTTCCTTTAAGGAGAACCTGCGGAGGTCTTCTAACAGATTGGTGCCTACGTTTGCTGTCCCACCCGTGCCTCCCTCTCCTCCCACGCCTCCTGGGGATGACTTGTCTGGGGGTGAACCCATGCAGCTGGGGTTTGCTCGCCTGTCCGAGGGGGAGAGGGCACTCCGGAGACGCGAGGGCCGATGCATGTACTGTGGTCTCGGTGGGCATTTTCGGTTGGCATGTCCGAACCGTCTGGGAAAACGCTCGTACCTGAGATCCTGTCGGGGGCAGATCTTGGGTGGAGTCTCCTCGTCCCCGGTTTCCCGTGTTGACAAACCACTGATCACTGTTGTCCTCTCCTGGGTCGGGGGCTCGGTGACGACCCAGGCGTTGGTGGACTCTGGTGCTGGTGGTTTGTTCATTGATAGTGTGTTCGCTGCCGCCAATTCCATTCCTCTGCAGGCTCGAGGTTCCCCACTGGCTCTTGAGGCGATAGACGGCAGACCCCTTCTGCCGCCACACGTGACTCATGAGACCCTTCCAGTGGGGATAGCCATTGGTGCCGTTCACAGAGAGTCGGTCTGCCTCCAGGTTATTTCGTCTCCACACTACTCGGTGGTCTTGGGGTACCCCTGGCTCCAGAAGCATAATCCGACTTTCGATTGGAGATCGGTCGAGATCCTCTCGTGGTCACCGCAGTGTGGGGCTAGTTGCATCCATGGGTCTGTCAAGTTGCTGTGTACTTCCTCGGACTCTCTGTTGCCTCCTGAATACGAGGAGTACCGGGATGTATTCGATAAGGTGCGCGCGGTTGCCCTACCTCCGCACCGCCCATACGATTGTGCCATAGAGTTACAATCTGGTGCCGTTCCTCCTCGTGGCAAAGTCTATCCACTGTCGGTAGCGGAGAATGAGGCCATGGAGGAGTACGTGAGGGAGGCGCTTTCACGCGGACACATTCGCAAATCTTCGTCCCCGGCAGGGGCTGGATTTTTCTTTGTGAAAAAGAAGGGCGGTGAGTTGAGGCCTTGCATCGATTACAGGGGTCTCAATCGCATCACGATCAAGAACGCTTACCCGATACCCTTGATTTCCGAGCTGTTCGATCGCCTTAAAGGGGCCACGGTCTTTACCAAACTCGACCTGAGGGCGGCATATAACCTGGTAAGGATCAAGGCGGGCGATGAGTGGAAGACCGCGTTTAACACCAGGACCGGTCATTACGAATCCTTGGTTATGCCCTTTGGGTTGTGCAATGCGCCCGCAGTCTTTCAGGAATTCATCAACGATGTTTTCCGTGACCTGTTGCAGCAGTGTGTGGTGGTCTATTTGGATGACATCTTGGTATATTCTGAATCCATGGAGGCCCACATTCTGGATGTCAGACGAGTGTTGCAACGGTTACGAGAGAACAAGCTGTTCGGTAAGCTTGAGAAATGCGAATTTCACCGATCCCAGGTAACCTTCTTAGGTTACATCATTTCCGCTGAGGGGTTCTCCATGGATCCTGAGAAGGTCTCGGCTGTCTTACAGTGGCCCCAGCCCAGTGGTCTTCGTTCCCTGCAGCGCTTTTTGGGCTTCGCCAATTATTATCGGAAGTTCATCAGGGACTTTTCCATGCTGGCCAAGCCTCTCACGGATCTGACCAGGAAGGGCAGTAATTCCCAGGTCTGGCCGCTCGAGGCCATCCGAGCTTTTGAGGCCCTAAAGTCCGCCTTTGTGTCTGCTCCGATTCTGTCGCATCCCAACCCTGGGTTGCCCTTTGTCCTCGAGGTGGACGCGTCTGAGACGGGAGTAGGCGCCCTTCTGTCTCAGCGTAGAACACCAGAGGGTCCTCTGCTTCCTTGTGGGTTTTACTCCCGGAAACTGTCTTCCGCGGAGTGCAACTATCAGATTGGTGACAGGGAGTTATTGGCCATCGTGCAGGCCCTTAAAGAATGGAGGCACTTGCTCGAGGGTTCGGTGGTTCCGGTTCTCATCCTGACGGACCACAAGAATCTGACCTACCTTTCTGAGGCCAAGAGATTGACACCACGTCAGGCCAGATGGGCTCTGTTCTTGTCACGTTTTAATTACGTGGTCTCCTACCCGGTTCCAAGAACATCAGGGCGGATGCCTTATCACGGCAGTACTCCGAGCTGTCCAGGGAGGAGTCGATTCCGACTTCGGTCATACCTCCGAATCAGATCCTGGCCGCCATTCGCACCAGCCTGACCTCTCCCCTGGGTGAGCAGATTTTGGCGGCTCAATCTGGTGCTCCCTCTGGGAGACCCAACGGCAGATGTTTTGTGCCTGAGGAGTTGCGCACTCGGTTGTTGCGAACCTACCATAACTCCAAGACCGCGGGGCATCCTGGAAAGAATCAGCTGTCCTGGGCTGTTTCACGTCTGTTCTGGTGGCCTTCCCTACGTTCCGACATCGCCGCATATGTAGCGGCATGCTCCGTTTGTGCCCAGAGTAAGTCCCCTCTGCACCTTCCGTTGGGCCTTCTGCAACCCATAGCCACCGGGGAGCGCCCATGGTCACACCTGGGGATGGATTTCATTGTGGACCTCCCTGCATCCCGAGGCCATACGGTCATTCTCATGATTGTGGATCGGTTTTCCAAAATGTGCCACTGTGTTCCTCTCAAGAAGTTACCCTCTGCACAAGAGTTGGCCACGATTTTTGCCAGGGAGGTCTTCCGGTTGCACGGTTTGCCCAAGGAGATTGTGTCGGATCGGGGGAGTCAGTTTGTGTCCAGGTTCTGGCGCGCCTTTTGCTCCCAGTTGGGGATTCATCTCTCCTTCTCCTCGGCCTACCACCCTCAGTCCAATGGGGCCGCAGAACGATCCAATCAGGCCTTGGAGCAATTCCTTCGTTGCTATGTCTCCGATCACCAAGACAATTGGGTTGACCTCCTGCCTTGGGCTGAGTTTGCCAGGAACACGGCGGTGAACTCTTCCTCTGGGACGTCTCCCTTCATGGCCAATTATGGGTTCCAACCTGCCGTGTTACCGGAGGTATTCTCTCCCCAGGATATTCCGGCTGTGGAGGATCACCTTTCCGTCCTACGTGCTTCTTGGGTACAGATCCAGAAGTCCCTTGAGGTCTCTGCGCAGCGCCAGAGACTCCAGGCTGATCGCAGACGAGCGCCTGCTCCTTCCTACCAGGTCGGAGACCGTGTATGGTTGTCCACCCGCAACCTCAACCTTCGAGTGCCCACTCCCAAGCTGGCGCCTCGCTTTGTTGGTCCCTTCCGAGTGCTTCGCAGGGTAAACCCGGTAGCCTATGCCCTTGCGCTTCCTCCTGGCATGCGGATCTCCAACGTGTTTCATGTCTCTCTGTTGAAGCCACTGGTGTGTAATCGTTTCACTTCCTCGGTTCCTCGGCCTCGTCCGGTCCAAGTGGGCAATCGTGAGGAATATGAGGTGAGCAATATCCTGGACTCACGCCTGGTCCGCGGTCGGTTGCAGTTTTTGGTCCATTGGCGTGGTTATGGTCCAGAGGAGCGTTCCTGGGTTCCCTCCGCAGATGTCCATGCTCCTGCCTTGCTCCGAGCCTTCCACGCACGCTTCCCTCAGAAACCGTTTTGTGCTCCGCGGAGGAGGGGCCCTTGAGGGGGAGGTACTGTCATGGTCTTACCTTCTTGCTGTTCTCCTTCGTTTGACATGTGCTGGCGGCCATCTTGGTTTCTGGGTTTCTTGTAGCCTTCCACCCTGCGGCTCCTCCTTCCCACTGGGAGGAGCTGGATGCCTAGCTCATATATATAGGAGGTCTGTGGCTTCAGTTCCTTGCTTGGTCCTCTTGTGTTCACATGCTTCTAAGACTGCTGCTGCTTCTGGTTCCTGATCCTGGCTTCGTCTGACTACCCTGCTGGTTCCTGATCCTGGCTTCGTCTGACTACCCTGCTGGTTCCTGATCCTGGCTTCGTCTGACTACCCTTCTGGTTCCTGACCTCTGGCTTCGCAAAGACTCTGCTCGGTTTCACCATCCGTTTGGACTTTTGCTTTACAGCTTTATTTTCAATAAAGCCTTCTTATTTTCACTTATCTCTTGTTGTACGTCTGGTTCATGGTTCCGTGACACCCTGCCTTTACCCGTTTATGTCATGTGACCCAGATAGAATTAGTAATGTAGAAAGGACCGGCACTCACATGAAGTAGCTTTTTAGATGCTTGATTTATTTGTCACATACCAGTAGTGACGCGTTTTGGCACAGGACATGCCTTCATCAGACCATGAAGGCACGTTCTGTGCCGAAACGCATCACTACTGGTATGTGACAAATATATCAAGCATCTAAAAAGCTAATTCGTGTGAGTGCCGGTGTTCTAACAAAAATCCTTACTTCGTGAAAATACCTTACCCCTCGTGACTTCCGGGGGTGTGAGCCTCAGCGCAAGTGTACTACCACGGCATGGGTGAGATAAAATTACACGGAGCGCTGAATCACGAACACTGCGCCGTCAGGGGTAAGGATATCTGACGGTCTTTTCTCCTTACCCTCACACTGCGCACGCGCGGATTGTGAAATCTTCTTTTGCTCCCAGCGCTATCAGCCATCTGGGGGGTGGGGGGTGGGTGCAGCATATTGGGGGGCACAACCCTAACCCTAAACCCTAACCCTAATTTCTAAACCCTAACCCTGAACCTAAACCCTAACCCTTGTGAGGGTAAGGAGATTTCACAATCCACGCGTGCGCAGTGTGAGGATAAGGAGAATAGACCGTCAGATCTCCTTACCTCTGACGGAGCACGCACGGTGTCCGTGAGTCAGTGCTCCATGTAATTTTATGTTACCCGTGCAGTGGTAGTGCGGTTGCGCTGAGGCGCACACCCCCGGAAGTTAAGGCGCACACCCCCGGAAGTCACGAGGGGTAAGGTGTTTTCACGAAGTAAGGATTTTTGTTAGTACACCGATCCTTTCTACATTGCTATTTCCCAGGACGCCAGCCCACGGACACATGCACCACCACGCTATCACACCGCAGTGCCAACCGGTGACTATCCCAGATAGAATTAGTGTCACCTTAAATTACCTCTTTTATAAACGGCACATCAAGCACGTGTGCTACCCCTATTTGACCCTTTTGATTCGTAGTTTTTACATTGCTACTAATGTTTTTTTTTTGCAATAAAAGTTGTCAAGATGCAATGTAATCCGTGTTAGGACCAGTTCTGGTACAAGCTCACTGAAAAGGGGAGAGCAGTGATGACTGTCTCAGTATGTTCACCAACCAGCTGATGTTCCTCCAGGACGTCCTGGATCTTCATAGTATTGTATATTTTTTTTATTCGAATGCATCCTTTTAAATTTAATTTTTATCAGATTTCATTTATTTATTTTAAATTTTG
Organism: Bufo bufo; assembly: GCF_905171765.1. Classification (NCBI taxonomy): domain Eukaryota; kingdom Metazoa; phylum Chordata; class Amphibia; order Anura; family Bufonidae; genus Bufo; species Bufo bufo. Next base: position 367,143,651 of record NC_053391.1, on the reverse strand, counting down.
TACTTACAACATACAATGTATGTACAATGTAGCTGTAAATGACTTAGTGGCAATATGCTAGGTACCATAGACACCCATGGTGCTAAGTATATTTCTATTTATTTATGCAGAATTTGTTTATGCTCACCACAGATGATCACATGAAATTATACTAGGTACCAGAGACAACTATGATACGTAGTATATTTCCATATGTCAATTTATGTTGGATTGTGTAATGTTACGGCAGAATGTGGCTATATCCATTTATGTAGAATTTTTTCATTCTTGCCACAGATACAATTTGTTTGAAAGTCTAACAGTTTTTTTATATTTCAAACTATAGAACACGGTGCAGTCTGGAAGATCTCTCTTAAAGCAAGGACGTTTATAAATAAACTCGATGGAGTTCTCCCATTCTGGGAGATCTCCCAGGCCAAACAATATTCTGAGACCCAGGTCTGCAACTGCATATCAACCGGTGCTCAACCCAGGGCACTCTGACAGTAGGGCCGAGCATCTTTTGAGGTGTCTGGCACTTCATCTGAACAGTATGCCCCAGGAGAGAAAACTATGGTGCCACTCCACATGTATGGAGGTTGTGGAAATATTTAAAGGCGGAAGCAAGGCATAGTAGCATTCATTAAACGTACAGTACGTGATCTACAGTTGCAATAAAAAGTATGTGAACCCTTTGGAATGATATGGATTTCTGCACAAATTGGTCATAAAATGTGATCTGATCTTCATCTAAGTCATAACAATAGACAATCACAGTCTGCTTACACTAATAACACACAAAGAATTAAATGTTACCATATTTTTATTGAACACACATTCACAGTGCAGGTGGAAAAAGTATGTGAACCCCTAGACTAATGACATCTCCAAGAGCTAATTGGAGTGAGGTGTAAGCCAACTGGAGTCCAATCAATGAGATGAGATTGGAGGTGTTGGTTACAGCTGCCCTGCCCTATAAAAAACACACACCAGTTCTGGCTTTGCTTTTCACAAGAAGCATTGCCTGATGTGAATGATGCCTCGCACAAAAGAGCTCTCAGAAGACCTACCCGCTGCATAAAGCTGGAAAGGGTTATAAAAGTATCTCCAAAAGCCTTGCTGTTCATCAATCCACGGTAAGACAAATTGTCTATAAATGGAGAAAGTTCAGCACTGCTGCTACTCTCCCTAGGAGTGGCCATCCTGTAAAGAGGACTGCAAGAGCACAGCGCAGAGGTGAGGTGAAGAAGAATCCTAGAGTGTCAGCTAAAGACTTACAAAAGTATCTGGCATATGCTAACATCCCTGTTAGCGAATCTACGATACGTAAAACACTAAACAAGAATGGATTTCATGGGAGGATACCACAGAGGAAGCCACTGCTGTCCAAAAAAAACCATTGCTGCACGTTTACAGTTTGCACAAGAGCACCTGGATGTTCCACAGCAGTACTGGCAAAATATTTTGTGGACAGATGAAACCAAAGTTGAGTTGTTTGGAAGAAACACACAACACTATGTGTGGAGAAAAAGAGGCACAGCACACCAACATCAAAACCTCATCCCAACTGTGAAGTATGGTGGTGGGGGCATCATGGTCTGGGGCTGCTTTGCTGCGTCAGGGCCTGGACGGATTGCTATCATCAAAGGAAAAATGAATTCCCAAGTTTATCAAGACATTTTGCAGGAGAATTTAAGGCCATCTGTCCACCAGCTGAAGCTCAACAGAAGATGGGTGTTGCAACAGGAGAACGACCCAAAGCATAGAAGTAAATCAACAACAGAATGGCTTAAACAGAAGAAAATACGCCTTCTGGAGTGGCCCAGTCAGAGTCCTGACCTCAACCCGATTGAGATGCTGTGGCATGACCTCAAGAAAGCGATTCACACCAGACATCCCAAGAATATTGCTGAACTGAAACAGTTCTGTAAAGAGGAATGGTCAAGACTTACTCCTGACCGTTGTGCACGTCTGATCTGCAACTACAGGAAACGTTTGGTTGAAGGGACCCCCTGACGAAGGCACGCCGAAACGCGCGTTGGGGTAGCGCCATCCTGGGTTGTTATCCACACACGGTCTTCTTTAGGTGAGCTTTAGGTCATAGCTATACCTCCATGGCTTACTGTTGTCGGTGTTGAGATCCCACACCTGGCTCTGTACTCTAGTTGCTGGTTTTCCACCATTCTTTACCTTTCCGTTCAGCATACTATGTATTACTGCCATGGTTGTTTCTCCAGCTGACCTTCCTCTCATTTTACATTATTTTACATCTCTTTGATACATTTGGTCTACGGGCTGGTCATTGTATCTAGTATTTCCTCATGACCTTTACAAACTTGTATTATGTTTTTTATGACCTGTGTGTTCTCCCAGGGTGGCGCCTGATCTTTCCTTTTCCTGCTCCTATCTACCTTGTCCATGGCATCACTTGCATGTATTTTTAATCATGTTTTGATATAACTCAATAAAATATTTATTTTTTGGTACTTTGAGCTTCTTTTCTCTCTCTTCATTATTGCACTCGGAGCTTGTACCGAGTTACCTTTTTACGGGTGCCCCACTGTGGTCACATTGGGTAGGCACTGTCCTCCATCCCTCTTTGGGACACCCGGGGTCTCCCTCTTTTTTCTGACTATTTGTGTGTTATTAGTTTAAGCAGACTGTGATTGTCTATTGTTGTGACTTAGATGAAGAAGATCAGATCACATTTTATCAACATTTTGTGCAGAAATCCATATCATTCCAAAGAGTTCACATACTTTTTCTTGCAACTGTATATATAAACTAATACCACATCTAAAATACAAATATAAGGTGCTTAGCAAATATATTTTGATAAAAAAAAATATCTGGGCAAATCCACCTCAGCAAGGTGACCTTCAAACGGATGGGAACCTAATCTAGCTCTATGCTGTTCATGGGTATCTACATTCAAGGAGAGTGGAACCCATAAAACCACCTCTCTGAGTGAGCAGGCCATGACCTGTTGTGTCACTCTGTGCCAGCAACCCTTCTATGAGCAGGGAGGGCAGACTCAGCTATACCAGTCATGCTAATTAACAGCCTGTGAAGTAGGTGGGTTAGTGATAGCAACTAACATGGAGGCAGCCACACATCCAGATACATGCTGCAAACCCAAAGAACCAAAACAGAATCAGTCAGTACATCTCGCAGGGTAAGATTAATATGCAGGTGCACATAGTCATAATTAAAGGTGAAGCAAGGCATAGCAACATTCTATAAATGTAAAGTATATGATCCATATATACAATAATACCACTTCTAATATACAGACAAATATGAGGTGCTCAGCAAATATATTTTGATAAAAAAATTAGGGATCGACCGATTATCGGAGTACACCAATATTATCGGCCTATATTTATGATTTTTAAAGTTATCGGCCTTGCCGATATGGCGATAATACGTCCAGCGCGCTATCACAGAACATGAGCGCGCTGCTGTCAGCGCGCTCATGTTCCCTCAGCAGCACAGGGGAAAAGGAGTCACTCTCTCCCTCCCCTTTGTACTGCGCTGCCAATGAGGAGAGACGGGAGGAGGAGGGGCGGGCACACTGCGCCACCAATGATAATTAACGTCTAATACAAAAACAGGAGGCGGTGCCCAGCCTATATGACAGGAAGCTGCGATCAGTGGCAGTTAACCCCTCAGGTGCCGCTGATCACAGCTGCCTGTCAGCCCCCCCAACCCCCCCAGTATCAAAGTTATTGGTGGCAGTGGCCACAGGATCCCCTCCCCTCCTCTTCATTGGTGGCAGTGGCAGCTTCTGATCGGAGCCCCAGCAGTGTAATCCTGGGGCTCCCATCGGTAACCATGGCAGCCAGGACACTACTGAAGCCCTTGCTGCCGTGGTAATCTCCCTGCTTCTGTGTCTACTATGCACAGGGCAGCAGGGAGAGTGTGAGGTCCTATTCACCCTAATAGAGCTCTATCAGGGTGAATAGGACAAGGGATTAAAAGATCCCAGGTTCTAGGCCGTAAGGGGGGTAAATAGCTATTAAATAAAAAGTTTTAAAAAAAAGTTAAAAACAAAAAACACCTAAATATTAAAGGAGTTCTGCACTTTGTTTTAACTGATTATCTATCCTCTGGATAGATCATCAGCTTCTGATTGGCGGGGGTCCGACACCCGGGACCCCCGCCGATCAGCTGTTTGAGAAGGCAGAGGCGCTCCAGGAGCACCGCGGCCTTCTCGCTGTTTACTACCGGCCCACTGACGTCACGACTAGTATCAACTAGCGTGGGCCGGGCTAAGCTCTGTTCACTTGAATGGATACTAGTCGTGATGTCAGTGGGCCAGCGGTAAACAGTGAGAAGGCCGCGGCGCTACTGGAGCACCGCTGCCTTCTCAAACAGCTGATCGGCGGGGGTCCCGGGTGTCGGACCCCCGCCGATCAGAAGCTGATGATCTATCCAGAGGACAGATCATCAGTTAAAACAAAGTGCAGAACCCCTTTAAGTCTAAAACACCCCCTCTCTCGATTTTACATATAAAATATATAAACAATAAATAAATAAGCATATCACATATTGCCATGTCCAAAAAATGAAAATGCACAGAATAAGTTATTGGCTATCGGCCTGAAAGTTCACAGGTTATCGGTATCAGCTATAAAAAATCAATATCAGTCGATCCCTAAAAAAAATATACAGTAGATGTCCATCTACCACAGCAAGGTGATCTCAATACGGATGGGAACCTAACTCTAAACCTATCTCTATGCCATTCATAGCCATTTACATCATACATCACCTCACCTAGCAACCCATGTAACCTATACCAGGAGGTGGAATACTATCGCAACTGGCGAGAGGGTTCAGCTGCATCGGGCCCATACATCTCTGGACTTCTCAGTGCAGTCTTTATAAGAGTTCCATGTCTCTGAACATTTGGGCCTACCTACCAAAAGCCAGAGTAGTTTAGCCCTGTAATATACAAACATATTTCAAAATGGATGTGGGCAAAAAACCTGGAAAACTATAAAAAGTCAGTCAATAGCAAATTCACTGTTAAACCAGGCACAATGTGGGGCTAGAATAGTGCAACGCGCCGATCCACAGGGGAGAACACGTGAGGTTGACGGTGGGCCGAAGGGTACTCACTGTTAGCAGATGCCTCCCTGGGCCAGCAGTGCAGTGAAGGGGAGAACAGCACAAGAATTCTCCGGGGCACACTCTGATATGAGGGACACAGGCCAGATGGTGGCTGAGGTGCTCTTGGTGGTAACTTGGCTTTATGTGCTTATGGCTAGGTCCCTTTAGTCGTGACGCAAGTAGAGTTGTGGTACAACAATGGTGAGAGTAGTAGTTGAATTAAGGAGTAAGACAGTGTCACTACCAGAGCTTTGGGACGTTCTCAGAGCTCTGTTTCTCCACCCCTGTGATGATGTCACTACTAGAGCTGGGAGGAGTTCTCACTGCTCTGTTTACTTTTGGTTTCCTTCCTCCCAGCTGTTCCTCATGCGTTTGATTTCCCTCTCTTTATATCACCCCTCCTCCTATTGTAGGGCGTGGATTATAGTTCTCATTTCAGTTGTAGCTCTTGCTTTAGTATCTTCACTTGTAGCTATCAGTTCACTGGACCTGTGTTCTGCTGCAGCAAGCACTCCGGATATTGCCAGCTGTCCTTGGATCCGTCTTCTCTGCGGCTGCAACACCTTCAGCTAAGTGTACAGACATTGTTGTGTACCTGATTATTTACTGACTGGATCTGAGGTGGCCACGGTTCCCTCCATATACTGAGTAGGGCACCGGTGGCCGTGCCCCTTCCACTATTGTAGGGGTTACAGTGGTCATCAGTCTTAGGCACGTGGGCATGCCTCGTTCCGCCATTTGGATCCGGGCATGTGCGTTAGCAGAATAGGGAGAACTTTGAGGGTCTGACAGGGGTCACCCTTTATCCTCCCTAGTTTGGGTCCGGTCAGTAGCTCTTTTATTGTGTATACTATTGTTGCTCACATACAGCCGTGACATTATAATCCACCAAAACCGTCCTTTTTTGACATGGATCCGCTTTCTGGCCTGGTTGACCGCATGCAGGGTCTTTCTTTGGAAGTAGCGGATCTCCGTCAATCTATGACTCAGCTTCAAGCATTGGGCTCTGCTCCGGCTCATGGAGTCTGTTGCGAGCCAAAGGTCTCACTTCCGGAAACGTTCTCCGGGGGCAGTGAGAATTTTGTTCGCTTCAGAGAGGCATGCAAACTCCATTTTTGCTTGTGTCCCCACTCCTCTGGTAAGGAGGAGCAGAGGGTGAGGATTGTCATCTCCCTGCTCAGGGGTAATGCTCAGACTTAGGCTTTTTCGCTGCCATCAGGGGATCCCTCCCTTCGATCCGTGGAAAGATTTTTTGTGGCCCTGGGGCAGATTTATGATGACCCGGATCGTGTTGCTCTGGCCGAATCTAACTTACGTGTTTTATGCCAGAACAAACTGTCTGCGGAGCTTTATTGTTCTGAATTTCGGAGATGGGCAGCTGATTCGGGTTGGAATGATGCTGCACTCCGGAGTCAGTTCTGTCATGGTCTCTCAGAGAGATTGAAAGATGCGTTTGCTTTCCATGAGAGACCAACGTCCTTAGAGTCTGCCATGTCATTGGCGGTACGCCTTGACAGGCGTCTAAGAGAAAGAAACGAGACCTCTCTGTCCAGCCATTGTCAGTCTAGGGTCAGTGGTGCGGACTCATTCAGTGTGCAGGGGCCTCATCCTGTCTCGCTCCCCTCTGAGGAGGAGCCCATGCAGCTAGGTCGACTTGCCCCTGATAAAAGAGGATTTAGTCCTCAGAGTATGGTGTGTTTTTGTTGTGGGGGCATAGGTCATTTGGCAAATGTTTGTCCCTCTAGGAGATTCTTGAACTGTACTAAGAGCGATAATAAGAGAAAAACCTCAAAAGGTAAATCATCAAATTGTGCTTCATCTGCTACTTTGGGCAAAGTTGATGTAGGAATTGATGCTTTTCCTCTGACCTGCAGTTCCCGTTTTCTCCTGTCTGCCAGGGTGGCGCTAGAGAGCAAAGTCATTTCTTGTGAGATTTTTGTCGATAGTGGAGCAGCCGTCAATCTTATTGACACTCAATTTGTAGCCATGCATGGTTTTCAGTTTTGCACATTAGAAAAGGATATACCTGTTTTTGCTATTGACTCTGCTCCACTCTCACAGAGATCTCTGAAGGGCATTGTTCACAATATCCGGCTAGCTGTAGGTGACACTCATGTGGAGGATATATCTTGTTTTGTCCTTAACGGATTGCCTTCTCATCTAGTTTTAGGGTTACCCTGGCTCACTAGACATAACCCCACTATTGATTGGCAAGGAAGGCAAATAAATGAGTGGAGTGACTTTTGTAGATAGAATTGTCTCACAGAGACTTTTGCAGAGGTGTCTACTAAAACTGTGCAATCATTTCTCTCTGATTTCTCGGACGTGTTTTCCGAGAGCGGTGTTCAGGAGCTACCTCCTCACCGGGAGTTTGACTGTCCCATTAACCTCATTCCCGGCGTCAAGCTGCCAAAAGCACGCCTCTACAATCTCTCACAACCGGAAAGAATCGCAATGCGAACTTATATCTCCGAGAGTCTCGAGAAGGGGCATATTCGTCCCTCAAAGTCACCTGTGGCCGCGGGTTTTTTTTTTTGTTAAAAAAAAAGATGGCTCTCTGAGACCTTGCCTAGATTTTAGGGAGCTGAACCGTATCACGATTCGCGATCCCTATCCCCTTCCTCTGATCCCGGACCTCTTCAACCAAATTGTTGGGGCCAAGGTGTTTTCCAAATTGGATTTGAGAGGCGCGTACAACCTGGTCAGGGTCAGAGAGGGGGATGAATGGAAAACGGCCTTTAATACCCCTAACGGGCATTTCGAGAATCTCGTTATGCCTTTCGGCCTGATGAATGCTCCGGCCGTCTTTCAGCATTTTGTTAATAGTATTTTCTACCATTTAATGGGGAAATTTGTATTGGTGTATCTTGATGATATTTTGATTTTTTCCCCTGATGTTCAGACCCATCAGGATCATCTTTTTCAGGTTCTGCAGATTCTGCGGGAAAATAAATTGTACGCCAAGCTGGAGAAATGTCTTTTTATGGTATCGGAGATTCAATTTCTGGGTTTTCTCCTCTCTGCTTCTGGTTTTCGCATGGATCCGGAGAAGGTCCGTGCTGTACTTGAGTGGGAGCTTCCTGAGAATCAGAAGGCATTGATGCGCTTTCTGGGTTTTGCGAACTATTACAGAAAGTTCATTTTGAATTATTTCTCTGTTGTCAAACCCCTTACTGACATGACAAAAAAGGGGGCGGATTTTTCCTCTTGGTCGGAGGAGGCGCTTGCAGCCTTTTCTAAGACTAAAGAGAGTTTTGCGTCTGCTCCCGTCTTGGTGCATCCCGATGTTTCCTTACCTTTTATTGTTGAGGTGGATGCTTCCGAGGTGGGTGTGGGTGCGGTTTTGTCCCAGGGCCCTTCTCCTGCCAAATGGCGACCCTGTGCCTTTTTCTCTAAAAAACTCTCCCCGGCAGAGAGAAACTATGATGTGGGAGATAGGGAGTTGTTGGCCATCAAGTTGGCTTTCGAGGAATGGCGCCATTGGTTGGAGGGGGCCAGGCACCCTATCACCGTTTTTACCGACCATAAGAATCTGGCATACTTGGAGTCGGCCAGGCGTATGAATCCGAGACAGGCCAGATGGTCTCTGTTCTTCTCCAGATTCAATTTTGTTGTTACATTCCGACCTGGGATAAAAAATGTGAAGGCTGATGCTCTCTCTCGCTGTTTTCCGGGAGGAGGAAACTCCGAGGACCCGGGTCCCATTTTGGCGGAGGGGGTAGTTGTTTCTGCTCCAAATTCCGATTTGGAGGCCGAGGTCCAGGCTGCCCAGACCGAGGCACCTGCCCGTTGTCCTTCTGGGAAGTTGTTCGTGCCTCCTGAGCTACGTCACAAACTCTTTAAGGAGCATCATGATACGGTTCTTGCTGGTCACCCCGGGAGTAGAGCCACGGTAGATCTCATTGCTCGGAGATTTTGGTGGCCGGCTCTTCGTAAGTCGGTGGAGGGTTTTGTGGCTGCTTGTGAGACGTGCGCTCGCGCTAAGGTCCCTCGTTCACGGCCTTCAGGTTCCCTTCTCCCGTTACCCATACCTTCCCGTCCTTGGACACACCTGTCCATGGACTTTATCACGGATCTTCCTCGTTCCTCGGGGAAGTCGGTGATCCTGGTGGTGGTGGACCGTTTTAGCAAGATGGTTCATTTCGTACCTTTCCCTGGTTTACCCAATGCTAAAACGTTGGCGCAAGCTTTTGTCGACCATATTGTTAAATTGCATAGCATTCCCTCTGATATTGTTTCCGATAGAGGCACGCAGTTTGTGGCCAGGTTCTGGAAGGCTTTCTGTTCTCGCCTGGGGGTTCGGCTGTCCTTCTCTTCTGCTTTTCACCCGCAGTCGAATGGTCAGACTGAGCGCCTCAATCAGAATCTGGAGACATATTTGCGCTGTTTTGTGGCAGAGAACCAGGAGGATTGGTGTTCATTTCTCCCTCTTGCTGAGTTTGCTCTGAACAACCGTCGTCAGGAATCTTCTGATAAGTCACCATTCTTTGGTGCATATGGGTTCCATCCGCAGTTTGGGACATTCTCGGGAGGGGCTCTTTCTGGTTTACCTGAGGAGGAGAGATTTTCCTCGTCTTTGTCTACCATTTGGCAAAAGATTCAGAGTAATCTTAAAAAGATGAGTGAGAGGTATAGGCGTGTGGCTGATAAGAGACGTGTGCCTGGTCCGGACCTGAATGTGGGTGATCTGGTGTGGTTGTCTACAAGAAATATTAAACTGAAGGTTCCCTCCTGGAAATTGGGTCCCAAGTTTATTGGGCCTTATAAAATCTTGTCAGTCATCAATCCTGTTGCCTTCCGTCTTGATCTTCCACGGGTTTGGAAGATACATAATGTATTTCACAGATCTCTCTTAAAACCATATGTCCAGCCCACGGTACCCTCCTCTTTGCCTCCTCCTCCGATTTTGGTTGATGGCAATCTGGAGTTTGAGGTTTCCAGAATTGTGGACTCTCGCATTGTCCGCGGTTCTCTTCAGTACCTCGTTCATTGGAAGGGTTATGGTCCTGAGGAGAGGATGTGGGTTCCGGTGTCGGACATTAAAGCCACTCGCCTCATCAGGGCATTTCATAGGGCTCATCCTGAGAAGGTGGGTCCTGGGTGTCCGGAGTCCACCCGTAGAGGGGGGGGGGGGTACTGTCACTACCAGAGCTTTGGGACGTTCTCACAGCTCTGTTTCTCCACCCCTGTGATGATGTCACTACTAGAGCTGGGAGGAGTTCTCACTGCTCTGTTTACTTTTGGTTTCCTTCCTCCCAGCTGTTCCTCATGCGTTTGATTTCCCTCTCTTTATATCACCCCTCCTCCTATTGTAGGGCGTGGATTATAGTTCTCATTTCAGTTGTAGCTCTTGCTTTAGTATCTTCACTTGTAGCTATCAGTTCACTGGACCTGTGTTCTGCTGCAGCAAGCACTCCGGATATTGCCAGCTGTCCTTGGATCCGTCTTCTCTGCGGCTGCAACACCTTCAGCTAAGTGTACAGACATTGTTGTGTACCTGATTATTTACTGACTGGATCTGAGGTGGCCACGGTTCCCTCCATATACTGAGTAGGGCACCGGTGGCCGTGCCCCTTCCACTATTGTAGGGGTTACAGTGGTCATCAGTCTTAGGCACGTGGGCATGCCTCGTTCCGCCATTTGGATCCGGGCATGTGCTTTAGCAGAATAGGGAGAGCTTTGAGGGTCTGACAGGGGTCACCCTTTATCCTCCCTAGTTTGGGTCCGGTCAGTAGCTCTTTTACTGTGTATACTATTGTTGCTCACATACAGCCGTGACAGACAGCAGTTGAATCCAACTCACGACTTATACTGTTTTGCTGGTTCTCAGTAGCAATGACATTCCCAGATAAGGCTACTTTCACACCTGCATTTAGGTGCGGATCCGTCTGGTATCTGTACAGACGGATCCGCACCTATAATGCAAGCGCTTGTATCCGTTCAGAATGGATCTGTTTGCATTACCATTATTTGTTCATGATAATGCAAACGGATCCGTTTTGACTTACATTGAAAGTCAATGGGAGGCGGATCCGTTTTCAATTGCACCATATTGTGTCAGTAAAAACGGATCCGTCCCTATTGACTTACATTGTAAGTCAGGATGGATCCGTTTGGCTCAGTTTCGTCAGACGGACATCAAAACGCTGCAAGCAGCGTTTTGGTGTCCACCTCCAGAGCGGAATGGTCCAGCCAGAGGCCTATCCCAGAGACAATGCTGAGGTCTCCACCGAGGAACCCATGCAGGTTGGCATGACCCGAGGGAATCTTCGCCGCAGACGTGGAGAATGCTTTTACTGTGGAGATCCTGACCATTGGATCAACCAGTGTCCTAAGAAGGTCCTCTCTGTCAAGTCTCCTAAGACAAGGCAACCTAAAGACCAGGTACACCCTGAATTTTCTAAATGTAAGCTTTCGGTACCCATTACGATTTCTCTGGGAGTAGATAAATGGCCGGGTAAGGCCTTTATTGATTCTGGCTCAGCGGCTAGCTTTATTGACTCTGAGTATGCTGTAAGATTGGGTATTCCTATGTTTGCCTTACCAACTCCTATCCATGTCATGGCTATTGATGCTACTCCTCTTATTGGTGGTACGGTAAGCTTATGTACCTCGGAGATTTCTCTAACCGTGGGTGTGTGCCACTCAGAGAGATGTTCGCTTCTAGTCCTGGAGAACCTACCTGCTGAGGTGGTACTAGGGTTGCCTTGGCTCCGACTACATAACCCCACTATAGATTGGTCCAATGGGGAGTTGGTGAGATGGGGGCCTAAGTGTGACTCGTGCTTGTCCGTGGTACAGGCTGGGGTCTCAGTAAAGTCTGATACTTTACCCTCTGTTGTTAGAGAATATTCTGATGTATTCTCATCACCAACCCCGGAGGTTCTACCCCCCCATAGACCTTATGATTGTACCATATAGCTAGTAGAGGGGGCCAAGTTTCCTAAAGAACGCATTAGGTCTGAACAACATCTGGCACCGGTATCCACCCCAACAGATAAGTTGTTTGTTCCCGTACAATTTCGTCTCCAGCTGTTGGGTGAGTGTCACGATTCTGCCTTTTGTGGACATCCGGGTGTTGAGGGCACTAAGGATCTGGTTTCTAGATCTTATTGGTGGCCCACTCTAACTAGGGATGTCAAGTCCTACGTGTCAGCCTGTGAGGTTTGTGCCAGGTCCAAGACACCTAGAACTCGCCCTGCTGGTAACCTACGACCCCTACCCATTCCCAGTAGACCCTGGTCCCATATCTCAATGGACTTTATAACTGACCTACCGCTGGCGGAGGGTAAGACTGTGGTTTGGGTAGTGGTCGATAGGTTTAGCAAGATGGTTCATTTCATTCCCCTGTCTAAACTTCCGAATGCTAAAACCCTGGCGTCTATTTTTGTGAGAGAGATTGTTCGTTTACATGGCATCCCGGAAAATATTGTTTCTGACAGGGGTGTGCAGTTTGTGTCCAAATTCTGGAGGGCCTTCTGTCAAAGATGTAAAATTTCATTGTCTTTTTCTTCCGCCTACCATCCTGAGAGTAATGGGCAGACTGAACGCCTTAATCAGTCTGTGGAACAATTCTTGAGGTTGTATGTTGCTGATGACCAGCAATTATGGGTCAAATTCCTTCCGTTGGCTGAATTTGCTTTGAATAACCGTGTCAATTCTTCTGCTGGGGTCTCCCCTTTCTTTTGTAACCATGGTTTTCATCCCCGTTTTCATTCTGGGTCGTCCGTCTCCTCCTCTAACCCTGAAGCGGATAAACTCTCCTCCGAACTGTGCACAGTTTGGGCCCGGGTTCAATCGAACCTAGAAAAGGCTCAATGTTCTCAAAAACTCAAGGCCGATAGGAGACGTTCAAGGGGGGTAAACTTTCAGGTTGGGGATAAAGTATGGTTGTTCTCCAAGAATCTATCTCTCAAGGTAAATTCTAAAAAATTTGCTCCTCGTTTTATTGGACCATATAAGATCACGGAAGTGATTAACCCGGTATCTTTTAGGTTGGAGCTGCCTGAGTCATTCCACATTCATAATGTGTTCCATAAATCTCTGCTTAAAAAATATTTTGAACCGGTAGTACCATCAAAAGCCTTGCCTCCGCCGGTTCTTGTTAATGATGCTGTCGAGTATGTGGTGTCTAAAATAGTGGATGTCAGGAAGGTGCGTAATTCCTTGCAGTACCTGATTCACTGGAAGGGGTATGGACCTGAAGAGAGATCTTGGGTACCTGCCAGGGAGGTTCATGCTCCTAGACTTGTTCGTAAATTTCATTTAGAACACCCTGAAAAGCCATCGCCTGAAGTCTTGGGTCCGGTGGCCCCTCGTAAAAGGGGGGGTACTGTCACGGGGTTCCGAAGGTGCACTCGGTCCCCCATTGCCCGCAGAACTGTTGCTTAGCTTTTGGAATGAGGTTCTGTGTTTGACCTCATTCCCAGGGCGGCTTTACTAGCTGGGTGGCTCCCTGCTCCTAGTCTGCCTTGAGCGCCGAGCTGATCACTCGGTGCTCGACTGGTTGGTCTGTCGGTCATGTGACGCTGGCCACGTCACATGACCCTCACTCCCCACTATAAATACAGGCAGCCTGCTGGCTACAGGTTGCCTGTTAATTTCTAGGTTCCTGGCTATTTGTTGGACTGCTGAATACTTATCTGATCCTGTTCCTTGACCATCCTTTTGCCTGCTCCCTCTGTACTGCGCATCCGTCCTGGTATTGTGACCTCGGCTCCCACCTGACTACTCTCTTAGGACTCCTCTTGTACTTCTCTGCTCTCCTGGTATTTATGACCCCGGCTTCTCCTGACAATTCTCTGCTTGCTCCATTTGTACTTTGCAGCTTTCCTGGTATTGACTCGGTCCGTTCACGTCCTGTTGTTTGTCTGTCTGTCATCCCTGCACTTATTCCAAGTTAGGGATTGCCGTCCAGTTGTCCCCTGTCATTAGGACTCGCGAGGCAAGTAGGCAGGGCCAGGGGTAAGGGTGGAGCGCAGTGGTCACTTCCCTCCCCCCTGTGTGTGTGTGTGTACGCGACCGTTACAAGTTTTTTCTTTTTATGGCGTTCACTGTAACATGACCCTTTCAGAGATCAGGTTGTTACGGACGAGGTGATATCAAACATGTGCAGTGTATTTAATTTTTTTAATTTTTAATCAGTGATAAATGTGCGGCTATAAGAAGAAATTCATTTTTTTGACCCAGACTCACTTGGTTCTTGAAGATACAGTGGGTCTGATGCCTATATAATACCCTACAGTACACTATATATACGGTAGTCTACTGTAGTGTATTGTGACTTTACACAGCCTGATCAGCCTCCTGCCTTTAGCAGAAGCCTGATTAGGCTTAGCTATACCATGGCAATCTGGAAGCCTGTGAAGGCGTCCGGTTGCCATGGTAACAATCGGACGCTGCCACAAGAGAGCAACGGCTGATGAGGGAGGGAGCCCCCTTGGCTGCAACGGCACAGCAGCGCCCAATGGGAGCGGGAGGGAGCTCCATCCCTGTTAACCCCTTCCATACAGCAGTCATGGAAGGGGTTAAACGCCTGACATTGGCCGTTTCAAGCAGAGTGTCAGCTGTATGCTGACACTCTGCGAACCGCTCAGCCATCCTGAAAATGGGAGAAGTGTGGTGGGGGGGAAAGATCGCATATAATAACAAAAAAAAGGTTAAGCCCGGAGAACCCCTTTGAGCATTCTGAATACCCTAAAAAGTCTTTAGCTTGTTCATTTGTCCACACATATCTGTGGTTCATTTGGGAAGTTAGTTAAAGGGGTTATCTGGTAATAAAGGGGGGGGCTGGTTTAACTGCTCATATCTCTGGATTGGTAGCAGCTAGAGACATACAAGACCAGAATGGCAGCATTAGCACAACATAAGCAGGAGATAGCACTGTTAGAAATTGAGTGGGAAATAAATGCGGCAAGACAAAAAGAAAAAATTCTAAAGTTATGACTGCTGGAAGACGAAGGGGTAAAATGTTCCTGGTCCCTAAGACTACGGCCTCATGCACACGACCGTTAGTTTTTTTTTCGATCCGCCCGTGTGCCTTCCGCAATTTGCGGAACGGAACAGGCGGCCCATTGTAGAAATGCCTATTATTGTCTGCAAAACGGACAATAATAGGATATGTTATATTTTCTTTGCGGGGCTACGTAATGGAGCAACGGATGCGCACAGCCCACGGAGTGCTGTCCGCATCTTTTGCAGCCCCATTGAAATGAATGGGTCCGCACCCGAGCCGCAAAAACTGCGGCTCGGATGCGGACCAGAACAAAGGTCATGTGTATGAGGCCTAAAATGAATCATGCAATTGTGTCCCCTAAGTTGTGCACCAACAAGATTTACTTCATACACATATTAAAAATCTACAATAAAAAAATGACATTTTTGGGAGGGTTTTTCCAATTTTAATGTGACTGTTAGGCGGTTAAGTTTATCCAGGTAGAAAGTGATTTTAAGTAAAGGCAGTGGCCAAAAAGTTAACAAGCTGATCTAATAGTAGTATATATACTATATACAATTGTATAGACAGTTCTCTGTGAGGAAAATGTATCACAACAATTCTTCCTGTCTTATTTGAAATGTGCTAAGCCTGAATTTTTCTTTATTCTGGTCTGGACAACTTACTCAAAAATCTCGAACAATTAACATTTTTTACTGACAAATTGGATAAATGTGGAGACAGATTTATTAATAACGTCACACTTTGCACTGTCTATGAATATAAATCACAGTCTTAGGCCTCCTGCACACGACCGTTGTGCGCACCCGTGGCCGTTGTGCCGTTTTCAGTTTTTTTTCACGGACCCATTGACTTTCAATGGGTCCGTGGAAAAATCTGAAAATGCACCGTTTTGCAGCCGCATCCGTGATCCGTGTTTCCTGTCCGTCAAAAAAATATGATCTGTCCTATTTTTTTGACTGACAACGGTTCACGGACCCATTCAAGTCAATGGGTTCGTGAAAGAACACAGATGCACACAAGACTGGCATCCGCATCCGTGGCCGTAGGTTACTTTCATACAGACGGATCCGAAGATCCATCTGCATAAAACCTTTTTCAGAGCTGAGTTTTGACTTCGTGAAAACTCAGAACCGACAGTATATTCTAACACAGAGGCGTTCCCATAGTGATGGGGACGCTTCTAGTTAGAATATACTACGAACTGTGTACATGACTGCCCCCTGCTGCCTGGCAGCACCCGATCTCTTACAGGGGGCTGTGATCCGCACAATTAACCCCTCAGGTGCTGCACCTGAGGGGTTAATTGTGCATATCATAGCCCCCTATAAGAGATCAGGGGAGACCCCCCTCCCTCCACAGTTTTAATTTCATTGGTGGCCAGTGCGGCCCCCCCTCCCTCCCTCTATTGTATTATCATTGGTGGCAGTGTGCGGTCCCCCCGGCCCCCCTTCTATTGTTTTAATATCATTGGTGGCCAGTGTGTGCCCCCCCTCTATTGTTTTAATATCATTGGTGGCCAGTGTGCGGCCTCCCCTCTCCTTTCTCCCCCCCAATCATTGGTGGCAGCGGAGAGTTCCGATAACCATGGCAACCAGGACACTACTGTAGTCCTGGTTGCCATGGTTACTTAGCAATATTAGAAGCATCATACTTACCTGCTGCGCTGTCTGTGACCGGCCGGGAGCTCCTCCTACTGGTAAGTGACAGATCATTAAGCAATGCGCCGCACAGACCTGTCACTTACCAGTAGGAGGAGCTCCCGGCCGGTCACAGACAGCGCAGCAGGTAAGTATGATGCTTCTAATATTGCTAAGTAACCATGGCAACCAGGACTATAGTAGTGTCCTGGTTGCCATGGTTACCGATCGGAGCCCCAGCGATTAAACTGGGACTCCGATCAGAACTCTCTGCTGCCACCAATGATCGGGGGGGGGGGAGAGGGGAGGCCGCACACTGGCCACCAATGATATTAAAACAATAGAGGGGGGGCCGGGGGGGGGCGCACACTGGCCACCAATGATAATACAATAGATGGAGGGAGGGGGGGCCGGGGGGGCCGCACACTGGCCACCAATGATATTTAAACTGGGGAGGGAGAGGGTCTGCCCCCTGCTGCCTGGCAGCCCCTGATCTCTTACAGGGGGCTATGATAAGCACAATTAACCCCTTCAGGTGCGGCACCTGAGGGGTTAATTGTGCTGATCACAGCCCCCTGTAAGAGATCAGGTGCTGCCAGGCAGCAGGGGGCAGTCATGTACACAGTTCGTAGGATATTCTAACTTGAAGCATCCCCATCACCATGGGAACGCCTCTGTGTTAGAATATACTGTCGGATATGAGTTTCACGATCTAATTCAAATCCGATGGTATATTCTAACATAGAGGCGTTCCCATGGTGATGGGGACGCTTCAAGTTAAAATATACCATCGGATTGGAGAAAACTCAGATCCGATGGATATTAACTCCTGACTTTACATTGAAAGTCAATGGGGGATGGTTCCGTTTGCAATTGCACCATATTGTGTCAACGTCAAACGGATCCGTCCCCATTGACTTGCATTGTAAGCCAGGACGGATCCGTTTGGCTCCGCACGGCCAGGCGGACACCAAAACGACTTTTTTTTCATGTCTGTGGATCCTCCAAAAATCAAGGAAGACCCACGGACGAAAAAACCGTCACGGATCACGGACCAACGGAACCCCGTTTTGCGGACCGTGAAAATTTTTTATTTTTTTTTACTGATGACCTGTCCTCTGGGTAGGTCATCCATATCTAATTTGTGGGGGTCTGACACAGAGGACCCCCTCCGATCAACTGTTTGAGAAGGCAGCTGGGCTCGCAATAGCACTGTGGCCTTCTCTTTGTTTTTTCAAGCCTGAGTAACAACACATTAATAGGTCACATGGCCTAGGAGCAGTTCAGCTTAATTCAAGTGAATATACAATGAATGGCGCTGTGCTTGGTAAGCTCCGGCGCTCACAGGAGCGGCGGTGCCTTCTCAAACAGCCGACACCCAGGACTCCGACCAATAAAATGCATTTATGGGGATGCATAACAAGCTATGCCCCTTTTCAGGCACGGCATAATAAACTTTGAAAAGTGTGTAAAACAGTTGGTAAATGTGGTGCATTTGGGGGGCAAAATGGGGCACATTTTCAGTAGTAAATCTGTCCCATTTGAATCATAAATATAATAAGTACCACATGTCAGTAGGTCAATATACTGATATAAATTCAGTACCAGCATTTGCTCTGAACTGTTAAGTGATGATAATTACAGTCACAATAATTGGTTCAAGTAGCACCAGCCTCACAGACACATCTATTTTTTTTATATGGATACAACTTTCCAGTTGTCACTTGGCAACCCTGCAATTTGCGGTCCCCAATGCATGAAACAGGCGGCACGCGTTCGTAAGCATGAGCCCTTATGAGAAAGCTGTTCACTCCAAAACTCTACATTTCTTACTTCCTTAACCCCTTAGGGACCGGGCTCATTTTCACCTTAAGGACCAAGCCATTTTTTGCAAATCTGACCAGTGTCACTTTAAGTGGTGATAACTTTAAAACGCTTTGACTTATCCAGGCCATTCTGAGAGTGTTTTTTTGTCACATATTGTACTAACTGGTAAAATGAAGTCCAAAAAATTAATTTTTATTTATAAGAAAATAATACCAAATTTACCAAACATTTGTAAAAAATAGCAAACTTCCAAGTTTCAATTTCTCCACTTCTATAATACATAGTAATATCTCCAAAAATAGTTATTACTTTACATTCCCCATATGTCTACTTCATGTTTGGATCATTTTGGGAATGATATTTTATTTTTTGGGGATGTTACAAGGCTTAGAAGTTTAGAAGCAAATCTTGAAATTTTTCTGAAATTTTCAAAAACCCAATTTTTAGGGACCAGTTCAGGTCTGAAGTAACTTTACGAGGCTTACATAATAGAAACCACCCAAAAATGACCCCATTCTATAAACTACACCCCTCAAGGTATGCAAAACTGATTTTACAAACATACGAACATATGTGGTCGTAAACCGCTGTACGGGCTCACGGCAGGGCGCAGAAGGAAAGAAATGCCACATGGTTTTTGGAAGGCATATTTTGCTGGACTGTTTTTTTTGACACCATGTCCCATTTGAAGCCCCCTGATGCACCCCTAGAGTAGAAACTCCAAAAAAGTGACCCCATTTTAGAAACTACGGGATAGGGTGGCAGTATTGTTGGTACTAGTTTAGGGTACATATGATTTTTGGTTTGCTCTATATTACACTTTTTGTGAGGCAAGGTAACAAGAAATAGCTGTTTTCGCACCTGTTGTGCCTTTTCATAGGTAAATGCATTGATATCCAATTCATTATTGTCAAGATGAATCTTCATTGCCTTTAAGAGCCATGCTCGACTATAGTTGCAATTTTGTATGTCTTGAGTAGGCCAAATTAAGGTCACACAAAGGTTTATATTCTTCAATGTTATTCTTCTCATGAATGTACCAGTCTGAGAAGATGCCTCCTTGTTTACTTACTTAAATTTATGACGGGAGAAAAAGATAAGATGCAGCTGGTGATAATTACCTATACAATTAGGCATTTATTAATGAAGCAAAATATATAATATGTATGTATTCATTTATTGAGCCTTAGTTAGTCCTCAGACATAAGACAATCAGTAGGACATATATATATATTTGTTTATATTATATTGTTATATGTTACGAAGACAACATGTACCCAGTATATTGTATATATTTCTCATTAGGGGAATATCTGTCTCAAAAAGAGTGTCTGTGAAGATGTGTGTTTTGTAACAATTAATCACATCTTTGGTATGACAGAGGAGGTACTGATATCTCTGTGAGAAAACAAGCCATTTACGATCCATAAATTAAGTGTGAGAAACGTTTAAAGAGACGCCTAGAGGTCTGTCTCTAATTGCTACAAGTGTCAGAATTAATCCCTATAGCTTTGAATTAAAGCTTCTAAGGTCAAAATGTATATTCAGACTTACATAAGTTAACCCTTTATACTATGATGCAGATAGCTTATACAGCAGTGCCACCTAGGTATCAATAGGTGACATTACAACAGTAGCAAAAGTGCATTCTGGGTAAGGTTATGATGTCACATTTTTATCAATGGTCACGCCCATCCAACAATGATTGGAAAGCTCCAAACTAGGAAGGTGTGTCTAACTGATAAGTTTGTGATCATAAGCCATACACAGATGGTGGAAGAAAAAGAGAAGGAGAAAGAGAGGAGAGAAGAAGTTGAGGTCTATCAAGATGAAAGTCATGGTGAGATGCACTATGATGGACCACCCAGCTTTCCTAGGAGCAGAAGTGAGATTCCTACTAGGACTTGGTAAGAGACACAGGAAATGATATTTCATTTTATTAAGACTAATTTGATAGTGTGGGTGAAATTATACCATCTAGATTGGCGAATAAATAAATAATTAAATGAATTGATCATCTCCATATTGAGATGTAGTTTTAGGATATTGTGAGGCTTCATTCTACCTGCAGAAGAATCTGGACTCATAATCTAGCAAAGCATTAAATAATTGCTTATATATATATATTAATAGAACATTCTTCGCCAAGCTAAGTGATGGATTCCCACAGGAAGGACTTATATCAAATCCTTCCCATTTAAGATATGGACTAGCAAGATCCTAGATCCCTGTTATTTGTCTTAATAGTCTTACCAAAGTTATATATTTGAAAATAGTCCAGGATGGGGCGGAAGGATACAGTTGTCTCTTCTAAGTTATATCCTTGGATGGATTTGCCCATGCCTGAAGTCATGTGATGTGTAGTTGGTTAGAGGGGGGCGGAATGTATTTAGCATTCTATATTGATGTCTAGGATTAGACATGACCATCCTGATATCATGAGGTTTTCTCTGAACAGAAGTAATGTATATAACTTATGTTCATATTTTGATATCCTAACCTAATAATAGGTTTGTTATAATGTGACGAGTTATTTCCACTCACATGTATTGTTAAGCTTGTAATGCTTTATATTAACGCTATATATATTCATTTGCATGTATCATGGTGTTTATTTACTTATATATGTTTATAATCTTGTAACCAATAAATCTGCATATTTTTATAATATCTTTGTATTATTGTATAATGTAGAACTACATTTTATCATTAACGTCATCTCACGTCAAAAAGAACTTATTTATCTGAGGAAATAGTCGGACTCAGATGTGAATTGTATCAATTAGGTTGTCTACAATTCACCAGGTCATGATTTTAAGAATTTATGACAAATTTTATAAATTTAATTTTTTTATGATTAATAATTTTTATGACCATAATTAATAATTCTTAATTGAATTATTACCCACCGACACACCGTTTTTATTTTTTGCTATTGACAGGTTAGAGCATATGATATTTTTATAGACCAGGTTGTCACGGATGCGGCGATACCTAATATGTATACTTTTCTTTTACTTATGTAAGTTTTACACAATGATTTCTTTTTTTAAACAAAAAAAATCATGTTTTAGTGTTTCCATAGTGTGAGAGCCATAGTTTTTTCAGTTTTTGGGCGATTACCTTGGGTAGGGTATGATTTTTGCGGGATGAGATGACGGTTTTATTGGCACTATTTTGGGTTGCGTGTGACTTCTTGATCGCTTGCTATTACACTTTTTGTGATGTACGGTGACAAAAAATTGCTTTTTTTACACCGTTTTTATTTTTATTTTTTTACGGTTTTCCGCTGAGGGGTTAGGTCATGTGATATTTTTATAGAGCAAGTTATTACGGACGCTGCGATACCTAATATGTATACTTTTCTTTTACTTATGTAAGTTTTACACAATGATTTCATTTTTGAAGCAAGAAAAATCATGTTTTAGTGTTTCCATAGCCACTCCCCCAGCTGCAGCTATCGATTATTTTAGTAATCAATTATACTATTGATTAATCCAACAATTAATCAAGTACTCTAATACGAAAAAAATGAATTAAAAGAACTTTTTCCTTTATAAACATAAAGCCCCCCCGTGCCACCATCAATCCTCAGCGCCATCAGCCCCTTCCATGCCATCAGCTCCCCCCAGTTCCCTCAGTGGCATCAGTCCTCTGTGCTATACGCTCCCCCCTGTGCCATCAGTCCTCTGTGCCATCAGCCCTCTATGCCATCAGCCACCCATGTCTTCAGTCCTCTGTGTCATCAGTCCCTCTATGCCATCATGTCCCCCAGTGCCCTCAGTCCTCTGTGCTATCAGCTCCGCCCAGTGCCATCAGTCCTCTGTGCCATCAGCTCACCCTAGTGCCATCAGCTCCCCCCAGTGCCATCAGCCCTTAATGCCATCAGCCACCCATGTCTTCAGTCCTCTGTGTCATCAGTCCCTCTATTCCATCATGTCCCCCAGTGCCATCAGCCCCTCCATGCCATCATGTCCCCAGTGCCATCAGCCCCTCCATGCCATGTCCCCCACTGCCATCAGCGCCTCCATGCCATGTCCCCCACTGCCATCAGCCCCTACATGCCATCATGTCCCCCAGTGCCATCAGTCCCTCCATGCCATCATGTCCCCCAGTGCCATCAGCCCCTCCATTCCATCATGTCCCCCAGTGCCATCAGCCCCTCCATGCCATCATGTCCCCCCAGTGCCATCAGCACCTCCATGCCATGTCCCCCAGTGCCATCAGCCCCTCAAAATGCCATCATGTCCCCCACTCCCCCAGTGCCATCAGCCCCTTCATGCCATCATGTCCCCCAGTGCCATCAGCCCCTCCATGCCATGTCCCCCACTGCCATCAGCGCCTCCATGCCATGTCCCCCACTGCCATCAGCCCCTACATGCCATCATGTCCCCCAGTGCCATCAGCCACTCCATGCCATCATGTCCCCCAGTGCCATCAGCCCCTCCATGCCATGTCCCCCACTGCCATCAGCTCTTCCATGCCATCATGTCCCCCACTCCCCCAATGCCATCAGCCCCTCCATGCCTTCATGTCCCCCACTCCCCCAGTGCCATTAGCCCCATCATGCCATCATGTCCCCCAGTGCCATCAGCCCCTCCATTCCATCAGTCCTCAGCCCCTCCATGCCATCATGTCCCCCAGTGCCATCAGCACTTCCATGCCATGTCCCCTAGTACCATCAGCCCCTCAAAATGCCATCATGTCCCCCACTCCCCCAGTGCCATCAGCACCTCCCTGCCATGTCACCCAGTGCCATCATCCCCTCCATGCCATGTCCACCAGTGCCATCATCCCCTCCATGCCATGTCCCCCAGTGCTATCAGCCCCCACATGCCCCCCCCCCCCTCCCCCTGTAATACTTACCTTTTTTGGCAGGGTGCGCGGCTGGCTGATATGGAGTCCACAGGAGTCTTATTCTTCCCAACATGCACTGGGACCTGATGTCACACAGCGTCAGGCAGCGCACGCTGACAATGTGTGCATGCCAGGCCCAGGGTAGTGCAGCACGGTGCCGACGGGAGACAACGGAGCGGTGAGTGATAGGCTTCACTTCACTCACGCTGGTCACATGATCAAAACGAAAACTGCATCAAGGATTTTTTTGTCGAGTAATCGTTGCAGCCCTATCCTGTATATTGCTTTATTACATACCACTCTATTAAATGCTGCTAATTCAACGACAATATGTTTTTCAGTGCAGATTGTTTTCTCAGTTGGAAAGTTTTTCTAATATGTTAATTTGTTTCTCCTCCTCTTCTGTATTCCCTTCCCCATTTACTATTCAACCCAAAATAAAAAAATTACAAGAGGTAAATATGAATTCAATAATTAACCAGAAATGTCAATTTTTTTTTGTTAAGGTTATGCTCACTTTGCAACTTTTTATTTCTGTTGTTGTGTCCGTTATAGGGTTAGAATGACAAAAATATCAGAATCCCTGAAATGAACAGCGCCTGATGGACTCCTTTGTCAGATTATGAAGACCTTGGGGCAGCATGGAAGCAGGAGGAGGGTTTGGCAGTAGTCTGTGACCTAAACAATTGGTCATATTAAAAATGAAAGCCAGTCACTGAACAGTGCAGGACAAGCGCTTAGTTTTAGCTGTCACATTCTGCTATTAATTTCATCTTGACTAATTGGAGAAGTCTTACTTCATCATACAAGCGTCTGATATTAATGTAGATGTCGGAACGATGCCGGTTTGCTGGAGCTCTATAAAGAGGAGAAATGGAGGTTACCTTTTCAGAGATCTACATGACATCTTTTTTTTCAACTTCATTTTAAAGCCTAAATATACGTCAAGATGATGAGAATTATTGAGGATGAAGTACGAGATGCT
The DNA here is from genome assembly GCF_905171765.1 of Bufo bufo. NCBI lineage: Eukaryota > Metazoa > Chordata > Amphibia > Anura > Bufonidae > Bufo > Bufo bufo. Next base: position 367,119,293 of record NC_053391.1, on the reverse strand, counting down.
TGAAAGAGTTTCTTTTTGCATATGTCAGAATGAAATCACTTTCAAAGCTATGGGAGATTTGCATACACTGCTCTGTAGGATTTACCTTTCAAAGCTCCACTCCCGGGAGATAGGAAGAGAGAGGATTGTTCTCATTTCAAAACCTTATCAAGGACAAGGGCATACAGTGGGAAACAAGGACACCCTGCTGAATTTCCCTGGCTAATTAATTCCTGCCTTGTTAAATTCCCCTATTATTGGTGTTTAAGCAGATGCTGCTTTAATTGTAAAAATAAATTGGAATTTTATTTTGTAAAGGTTGTTAAAGGTCTGTTAGTGTTGTGCTTATAGCATGGAGTTGTTGAGCGACTGAAGAAGTGGAAGTATCTGCTGAATGAGAACAACGCTGAAAGGTTCTACTTCTCTTCATGGCCTTTGTGGTTTGTCAGTGGGATCCTGCTAAAGTACCCAAGAATACGTATGCCTCCTCATCTTTATTCGGACTACATATTCAGGACAACAATGTCTGTACGTGGAAGATGAATATATTATGTATCATTATTCGTTTTAGCTAAAATGGGTTGTGCAGGCCATACTTATTGATGACCTATCCTTAGGATAGGTCAGTAATGTCTTATTGGCAGGGGTCCGATACCAGACACCCCTGCCAGTTAGTTTTCTGAAGAGAAGGCGGTGCTCCATGCAAGCATTACTTCCTCTTCATTACGCTGCTGTCTTCTTGGAAGTGAAGTGTAATGATAAGTACTGATGAATTACACTATGTCGCCGCTCCACAGGAGATGACGCAAGGTGTATTGAAGAAGAAGCAGCGCTCACATGGTGTGCCACCTCCTCTTCAAACAGCTGATCGGTGGTGGTGCCAGACCTCCAAAGATCAGATTGATGACCTATAGGATAGGTCATTAATATATACTTTCTGCAGAACCCCTTTAAAGGGCTTGTCCATTTTTTTTTAATGGGTTGGCCACTTTCTGTCTACTTGTGGCCAATGTGTATGGTTGGTGACTATATGACACTTAGTAACATAGCCTTGGTTGATTTTCTGTGCTGTGTGCTATATTACATAAGTCATGTCCCCTTATTGGGCAAATTTTCTGTGCTGTCCACACAGGAGACCTGTCCATAAGATGGCTGCTGATAGAGGGTCATGTGACCAGGCAAAAAAAACTCCAGACACATCAATCAGCCTTCTCCGCTCAAATACACATCGGTCATCTTCACTTGAAATGTTGAGAGTTTCTGGCAGGTGTAGTGTATTTGAATGGAGGAGGCTGCGCGATTTGCCTGATCACATGACCCTCCATCACCAGCCATATAGACAGGAGCTCCACAAAACACTTGGCTAACAAGGGAAAAGGGAGAATGCCTTATGAAGTACAGAAAATGGTGGAGAAAGTTAACGAAGACTAAATTAGTAAGTGCCATATAGACATCTTACCTACACATTTATCAAACAGTAGCCAAAAAGTGGACAACCCCTTTAAGTGAAGGCCTATCCTCTTCAATGAGAGCAGTGCTGATGAAGCTACTGCCTAACAGCTGACAGCGGGGTGTTGGGCACTGACTGATCAGCTAGACCGCCGGATAGACCATATAAGTACAATGTCCCCCCCACACACCTTAACCACTTCAGCCCCCAGTGCTTAAACACCCTGAAAGACCAGGCCACTTTTTACACTTCTGACCTACACTACTTTCACCGTTTATTGCTCGGTCATGCAACTTACCACCCAAATGAATTTTACCTCCTTTTCTTCTCACTAATAGAGCTTTCATTTGGTGGTATTTCATTGCTGCTGACATTTTTACTTTTTTTGTTATTAATCGAAATTTAACGATTTTTTTGCAAAAAAATGACATTTTTCACTTTCAGTTGTAAAATTTTGCAAAAAAAACGAGATCCATATAGAAATTTTGCTCTAAATTTATAGTTCTACATGTCTTTGATAAAAAAAAAATGTTTGGGTAAAAAAAAAATGGTTTGGGTAAAAGTTATAGCGTTTACAAACTATGGTACAAAAATGTGAATTTCCGCTTTTTGAAGCAGCTCTGACTTTCTGAGCACCTGTCATGTTTCCTGAGGTTCTACAATGGCCAGACAGTACAAACACCCCACAAATGACCCCATTTCGGAAAGTACACACCCTAAGGTATTCGCTGATGGGCATAGTGAGTTCATAGAACTTTTTATTTTTTGTCACAAGTTAGCGGAAAATGATGATTTTTTTTTTTTTTTTTCTTACAAAGTCTCATATTCCACTAACTTGTGACAAAAAATAAAAACTTCTATGAACTCACTATGCCCATCACGAAATACCTTGGGGTCTCTTCTTTCCAAAATGGGGTCACTTGTGGGGTAGTTATACTGCCCTGGCATTCTAGGGGCCCAAATGTGTGGTAAGGAGTTTGAAATCAAATTCTGAAAAAAATGACCTGTCAAATCCGAAAGGTGCTCTTTGGAATATGGGCCCCTTTGCCCACCTAGGCTGCAAAAAAGTGTCACACATCTGGTATCTCCGTACTCAGGAGAAGGTGGGGAATGTGTTTTGGGGTGTCATTTTATATATACCCATGCTGGGTGAGAGAAATATCTTGGCAAAAGACAACTTTTCCCATTTTTTTATACAAAGTTGGCATTTGACCAAGATATTTATCTCACCCAGCATGGGTATATATAAAATGACACCCCAAAACACATTCCTCACAGCCAATACCAGTGAAAAAAAAAAAGTGACAGTTTACACTGATCACTTTTTTTCCTTTCACTAGTGATTGACAGGGGCGATCAAAGGGGTGATCAAAGGGTTAATTGGGGTGCAGGTGGGTGATCTGGGGCTAAGGTGTAGTGTTGGTGCTACTCACAGTTCAGTCTGCTCCTGTACTGGATCCAACCGACGAAAAAGGACCAGCACAGGAGCAGACAAGCCATATAACAGATCATATTTACTAATATGATCTGTTATATGACTTTGGATTGGATTTTTTGAAAATCGCCAGCCTGCCAGCCAATGATCGTTGCTGGCAGGCTGGTGACGAAATACTTCTTTTAATTTTGCCGGCCCGCGATGCGCATGCGCGGGCCGGCTTTGAGCGAAATCTCGCGTCTCGCGAGATGACGCGTATATGCGTGACTCTGCGCAGCGCTGCCACCTCCGGAACGCAATCCTGCGTTAGGCGGTCCGGAGGTGGTTAATATAACTTTGCATCTTAAGGCTGTATTACACCTGTCAATTTTTCAGCAGATGATCGCTAACGTGTTCATATGAGCGCTTGTTAGTGATCATCTTGCAGTGTAATACTGCCGACGAACGAGCCAACGCTCATTCATCAGGCACTTGTGATTTTTAAGCACGCTTAAAAATCAGCGCTTCCCGGCGGAAGATCGTGCTGTCTACTTCCGATCTGCCACCAGCAAATCACTAGACAGCATGGGGACGAGCGATGGCATAGCGATCGCTCCTCATCATGCTGCGGAAGAGATCACTGCATGTAATAGCAGTGGTCTCCTCCGCTAGCTAGCAGGCGATTGCCGGGAGGGAACGCTTCCTTCCTGACAATCGCTTACTCAATCAGCCTGTGTAATACAGGCTTTATTTTAGTAAACTATCAAGGTAAATACCAACAGTATTTCTTTCCTGTAAAATTTTACATGGACAAGCTTGATTCTGAAGAGTAAAACTAAGACATCATTCTGGGTGGGGTGACACAACATTGTACTGCTGTAAGGGTCTGTCAAAATGTGCCAACCGACAAGATGGCAACGTAAAAGATGCTTGTTTACGGAACTTCACATGGGCAGATAAAACGGATGGCTGCATGAATGAAGGCTTGTTTCCCACATTGTTGGCAGCACACCTTCTGTGTCCAGGAGCCATGTGCTGCTGACAAAAAGATCAACTTTATGCCGATCTCATCAGCCGACAAACGAGACAGCTCTCAACATAGCTTTTACATGCGCCAGTCTCTTCCACCCGATAATGTGTGATGGGTGTCAACTTGCAACAGAAGGAAGTCTAAAATAACGTCATCATTATTGAAACGTTCACATTAAACAGGACGGGTCACCGCTCCTGACATGTCTGTTTTAATAGCTTCATGCATTCCCCATGTAATAACAGTCATGTAGCATCTATTCTTATGTCTGTATGTTGTGCCATTCCTTTATTATTTCTACTAGAAGTTATGAATGAATTGCTATTAGCCTTCAGTAAGGGTACAGAGGGGGATAACCAGTTGGGTGTGTGTACCTGCACAGACTATTCAATCTGTGCTGCCATTCATTGCAAGGACACCCCACCAACCGGTTACCCCCCTCTGTACCCTTACTGAAGGCTAAAAGCAATTCATTCAGAACATCTAGTAGAAATATTAAAGGAATGGAGCAACATAGACCCATAAGAATAGATGCTTCAGAATTGTTATTACATGGGGAATGCATGATGCTATTAAAACTGACATGTCAGGAGTGGTGAAAGGTCACTCTTTAAAATGCATGTGGCCTATGAGTAAGGTTACTTTCACACTAGCGTTTTTGGTGGATCCGGCAGGGATCAGCAAAATGCTTCCGTTACTGATAATACAACCAACTGCATCTGTTATGAACGGATCCGGTTGTATTATCTATAACATAGCCAAGACGGATCCGTCATGAACTCCATTGAAAGTCAATGGGGGACGGATCAGTTTTGCTCTGCATCCCAGGACAAAAAGTAAACCATAGCACGCTGCGGTTTGCTCTCCGGTATGAGAACGGAATGCATTTTGGAGCACTCCGTTCTGTTCAGTTACGTTTTGTCCCCATTGATAATGAATGGGGACAAAACGGAAGCGTTTTTTTTTTCCGGGATTGAGACCCTATGACGGATCTCAATACCGGAAAATATTAATGCTAGTGTGAAAGTAGCCCAAGACTGTTGCTATGGTTGAAACACGGCAGACACAGCGCAAGATGTGCGTTTTTTTTAATATGAACATGTTTCAATAAAGAAGACGTTATTTTAGACTCACTGGATCCACTTCCTTTCCTAGTGTATACAGGGTGTGGACACACCTCGTGCTCAGAGTCGGTGGTTATTTCAAGGGAGCTGGACATCCACTATTTGTGATGGATTTCAACCATGTAAAAGGCTCTTTATTGTAGGATTACATCATATATGTAAGAGTCCCTATAAGAAATCTAGACATGTTACCTCTTTAGACTGGGATTGTGTACATTGGGGCAGATTAAGTAAAATTAGACTGTCCATGCTGGATGATAAAGTGATAAAGGGGGTGCAGGACTAGATGCTTTTGTCTACTTCTATACCAACTATTGGTAGGTTTAGATTTAGAAAAGATTTTAAGCCACAATTGTAGCCCAATTTTGTCGCTAAATAGCTAATCATAGGCCATGCCCCCCTTCCAGAAAAGCCACAAATCTTTCCAGTAAGCCACATCCTTTTTCGGACTAGGCACTGAAATTTCTCTAAACCCAGATGCGCCAAATTGCACCACTTTTTGGAACACCCTATCAAAATGAATATTTGCATAGAATATTTGGCTGACAGTCCTGTTGGAAGAAAAAAAAAAAGGAAACAAGATATTCCAGAAGTATGAGGCTTAGATGGACAGGAAATTATATAGGAAAAGATTATCAGCGCTGAGAGGCGATGTTACAGGATTATCAGTTATGAGAAGGACTGTGTGAAGAGTGAACTGTGATTACTCAGGGAGTCGCTAATCACATGCCAAAAAGGTACAAAAAAAGAGAACGCAGGCACAATAATAGTTGTGAGTACATCAGTGCCTACATGCCTCTGCACATAGAGGGGCGAGCTTATCAAAAATTCCATTTGCCAGTAGGTTTCCAACTGTGAAAATGAAGCACAAATCAATTGTTGTACCGATGTAAGTACTCTACACTTAGAAGCCAGTTTTAAATGACGAGGGCACTGTACCAATATGAAGGGCATTCTGTCACTGTGGCTGGCTCCGTTAGCGGGCACAGTGTATGTCGTTATAGTGGGCATTGTGGCTGGCTGTGTTATGGGAGCACTTACACACTTGCGGCAGAGAATTCCGGCAGGCAGTTCCGTCGCCGGAACTGCCCACCGGATCCGGCAACACGGACGCAAACTGATGGCATTTGTCAGACGGATCAGGATCCTGATCCGTATGACAAATGCATTGAAATACCGGATCTGTCTCTCCGGTGTCATCCGGCAAAATGGATCTGGCATTTATTTTTTTTTACTTTTTTTTTTCGGTCTGAGCATGCACAGACCGTAATGTCGGATCCGTTTTGCTGGAACACTCGGGGCCGTATCCGGCATTAATGCATTTCAATGGGAAAAATTCTGGATCCGGCATTTCGGCAAGTGCTCCAGAATTTTGGACGGAGCTAAAACCGCAGCATGCTCTGTTATGGGGCATTGGGAATGTCATTATAGTGGGCATTGTGGCTGGCCAACATGGGGCACTGTCTATTATCATAGAGGGCATTGTGGCTGGCCAACATGGGGCACTGTCTATCATCATAGAGGGCATTGTGGCTGGCTGACATGGGGCACTATCTATCATCATAGAGGGCATTGTGGCTGGCTGAAATGGGGCACTGTCTATCATCATAGAGGGCATTGTGGCTGGCTGACATGGGGCACTATCTATCATCATAGAGGGCATTGTGGCTGGCTAACATGGGGCACTATCTATCATCATAGAGGGCATTGTGGCTGGCTAACATGGGGCACTATCTATCATCATAGAGGGCATTGTGGCTGGCTGACATGGGGTACTGTCAATCATCATAGAGGGCATTGTGGCTGGCTAACATGGGGCACTGTCTATCATCATATAGGGCATTGTGGCTGGCTAACATGGGGCACTGTCTATCATCATAGAGGGCATTGTGGCTGGCTAACATGGGGCACTGTCTATTATCATAGAGAGCATTGTGGCTGGCTGACATGGGGCACTATCTATCATCATAGAGAGCATTGTGGCTGGCTGACATGGGGCACTATCTATCATCATAGAGGGCATTGTGGCTGGCTGACATGGGGCACTGTCTATCATCATAGAGGGCATTGTGGCTGGCTTTATTAGGTGTTATGTCATTGCAGAGGCCATTATGACTTGTTTTGTAGGGGCACTGTCTGTCATTGTAGTGGGCATTATGACTGGCTCTGTAAGGATGCACTATGTATGTCATTCTAGTGGGCAATGACTGGCATTATTACATGGGCACTATGCCAGTCCGTTTTCCTAGAATTTACTAGCCCCCTTCTCTATGTCTAGTCTACGCATATTATTTATAGGACATACTTTCTCATTCATATATGTTCTGTTCTTTCCGTCATACAGTGTGATATCCACTGAACTGTAGTCTACATATGTAGAGCCGCCATTTCTTTTAAGCTGCACTGTAGGCCGCCCGTGTGGTGAAGACGACTCTCCCGCTACATCCGCTTCTCCCATTGGTCAAGGTCACAGCGCTCTGTGAGGGCGGCGCCAACAGCCACCGCTAGACTCTGAGGAGAAAGAGGCGAGGACGTGAGTCTGGGACTTGGGCGGGCGGGAGTCGGGACAGGTCAGGTCGGTGGCCGGGCATGTCTGCTTCTCCACACAGTGGCATGGCAGTTGGCGGTTAAACGTACTGAATGCCGCTGTATGGTAGGTCAAGGCATGGTTCAGGACAAGTCGGGGGAATGACTCTATCCTGTATAGATAATACACTCCTCCTGGCTGCACTGGTGGCCATGTGACATCCCATGCAGGGGGCTGGTGACATTTGGCATAAGACTAGTCAAGGGCACCACCCTAGCTGGGCATGGATTTATATTGTGTGTACATTAGGCATCCGAAGCCATCATGTAAGTGGAATAGGAGGTTGTTAAAATGGCTTCCCATGTGAGAATGAGGTGTGAGTCCGCAGTGTACTGCGCTTTCCTATAGGGCTACCAAAGGTTTACCAGCATATACCCGCCCGGCTCAGGCCAAAAACCAATTTATATATTTTTTCTGGACAACATTTTTTTTTGCAAACAAATTGAACTATAAAGATTATAAGTCAGGTATTAATACTGAAGACTTTACCAGAGTTTACTGTGAAGTCTAAAATGCGGAGAATTACAATCAAAGTGACCTGCTCAAGAACCACCAACCTCCCCCAAAAATTACGGACATGTCAAATTTTTTTCAAAGAAGTCCCCTATTTTTACGGCCTGTCCAGGAATTCCTAGACGGTTGGCAACCCTGATTCAGAATCTGTCAAATGTAATGTAAAACCGCAGTGCGAACATGGATGTCTCTTTGCATTTTTTTTTATTTGAAATCAGCTTTGGGATGTCCGATAGTTTAATATGAATAATTCATGTTTACACACAGGTCCCCTAAACGGCGCCATGCTGGGAACATTGTCGCGGATGGAGGGTTCCGCCCATCAGTAGCCTCCATTCAGTTACTCCAGGGACGGACACGTATGCTAGTGTCCCTGTCAGTCCATAGTGTAGCTGAATGGAAGCCGCTGCTGGACAGAACCCTCCATCAGCAGCCATGTTCCCGGCATGGCGCCGGCACGCAGTGTGCAAACATGAATTATTCATGTAACATGATCGGACACCAGTGTCGATAGTTTAATAATGTTTAATACTAGCTGCATGCTTTCCCTTTAAATAACAGTAACAGCTGAGCAAATGATCTCTCTGTGTTATAGCAAAGTTATATGTTCCGTTTCAGACTGATTAAGGAAGATAAAATATGGACAACCCATCAGAGCCAAATGATCGTGAATGTCACAGTCCACTGGGCTTGTTTGAGAAATTCAAGGTGGACGTTCCTCCAGATAGCGTGTCTTTTCCCGGTCCTGATCTACAGCTGAGTTCTGTGTCAGAATCTCCTTCCACATGGGGGACAGAGGATTCCCTGGTTACCCCAAGTGTGAATAAGGTTATTCTGAATAAACCCAGCATAATCGAGAGGATGCGCTGGATGATGAACACGGCTTCTAAAGTCAGTAATGTGAGTACCACCATAATGTTTTTTTTCTTACATTATAAATTGTTGGCAGCTTTATGAAATATTTTGGTACTAATAGGACAAGAAACTTATCTTTAACAAAGTACTTTAGTGACTTTTTTTTTTTTTCGGGGTAGAGATAATATGTGGGAGGTCATCTTTCATTTCCATCACAGCACTGAGGTACGGGGCCTTCCTTCACAGTGAGAGGAACCAGAACATTATTTAAATGTGTTCCCGCCGTCCACTCTGGCAGAAGTTTCCTGAAAGAACTGACCGTTGCCTCTTTCTCTCGTTTCTGGTGGAGCAAGGCAAGGGCAATTCACAGAGGTGTAGCGTTCGGCCAACACAGCTGGATTTCTTGCTACGGCTGTGGCGATCACATTCATTTTATGGAATCACCGCTACTCAGCGATCCTGGCCGCGACAGAGTTTGGGCGACCAGTGTCGCTGTGCAGCCCTAGCCTTATTGGCCGCGACAGAGTTTGGGCGACCAGTGTTGCTGTGCAGCCCTAGCCTTATTGGCCGCCGTGCACACTTGCTATTTGTGAACCCGGCCTAATTGCACACTCCAGCAAATATTTCCATTTTTTTTATCATCTGCTGACTGCTTATGTGTCCTTTTTCCTCTACCTGGTAGTGTATACTTTCATGATATTGCGCCTGATGTATTCAAACGGGTCAGGATAGACACAGCGGGTGCAGACAGACTGACCTTCTAGCAGAGTGTGAGGAAGCAAGGGTAGCATGACATGGGGTCTAGCTTCAGTGATGTGGCAGGAGAGCGGGGGACCTTCTAGGACTCATGCCTATTCAAAAGATTGCTGTGACCCCTATTGATATGGCATTCAGGGGTGGGCAGTCTTCTGTAGGTGGCTCTGCTGGCTCTGCTTCATTGCTCCCTTTGACTAGATCCTGATCTCATTCATCAACATAGTAAAGAAAAGTCCATGAGTATTTGCTTGGGGCTGACAGAGATAGCCAAGAGAAGTGGGTGGGTGCTAGGGTGCATGCGTGATCACCACACTGTTCAAACCCCTCCTGTGGATAGGTGATACTTATCCATTATGGACAATCCCTTTAAATATTATGGACTTTTCATATAAATCACTTGACTAGCCAAACAAGTAAGCCAAATGCAATTATCAAAAATTGCTTAATTATGGTTAAAAATTTCCTGAATAAAACTAAGAAAAATAATTTATAATTTGTATTAGGGTTGTAGCTATCGATTATTTTAGTAATCAAGTATTCTACCGGTTAACTCAACGATTAATCGAGTACTCTAATAAGAAAAAAATAATTAAAAGAACGTTTTCTATAAAAACTCATCAGCCCCCCTGCCATCAGTTTCCTCCCCAGTGCCATCAGTTGCTCCCCCCAGTTCCCCCTCCAATGCAATCAGTTCCCCATCCAATGCAATTAGTTCCTCCAGTAGTGCCACCAGCTCCCCCTCCAATGCTACCAGCTCCCCCCAGTGCCCCACTGCCATCAGTTCCTCCACTCCCCCTCCTAGCCATCAGTGCCCAGCCACAGCGCCAGTGAACTAAAATACTTACCTTTCCTGTAGGGGCTGCCGACACTACAGAGATCTTCCATCCTCTTCTTCGCGCCCTGCACTGGGACCATAGTGCGTGCTTACCTGCACCATGTCCTGACGATGTGTGTGCGTCAGGATCCAGTGCAGCGCTGTGTGTGCACATTGAAGCTGCGGTAACGTTCCACCTTTCTTCCCGAGTCGTGGTGGCTCACTTTTTTCCCTATTACATAGCTTCCAGGTATAATCGCCAGAAATTGTTATTCGTTCATTCCTAGATTTTTGTTACCAGATACAAAGCGTTTTTGTGCATCAAATTCTCGCAGCACTACTTGCAAAAAAATGTTGAATTGTCAAGGTAATTGGTCACCGAAAATAGATTTAATCACCCTGTTTTAGCTTTTTATTCATTGCAGTGGATACCAGGTAATTTACTGTAATCTACTTTCCTATCAGTCTGATTAAGCGTATTGTCCCCAGTGTACAGACCTCCGTACAGTGCTGTGTAAATGATTACAAAGCAGGATGGAAATGTGTGGAGTGACTGATGTTCAGGAAATGTCTACAATACGCAGAATGAATTAGACATTATCCAGATTGTTTGACTTTTCGTGTGAATTATATTTAACAATGTAGATTATTTTATGCGCCAGTGATAATTTTCCAACTTTAGTCATGACAGTAATTTTCTTGGCTTTTGCTCAGGTATATGTGTGCAGGTTTTACTAATTTTAAATGTCCTTTTCAAGCTCTTTGGCATGAACCCATTTGCAGTAATATATCATTTTACTGATAGAGAGGTGAAATGAGAAAAATGCTTCCCAAAAGTGACAGGTACTGGTATCATTTATCACAGTGACTTTATCAAGAGATCGGTCCTGTTTTCACGCTGTCAGTTTACAGTGTCAGGAAATCAGACGCTTCTACAAAATGTCTTGACACCACATCAAACCTGCATCATATTCCTCTTAAAGGGATCCCTGACACTTAGGCCCCTTTCACACGGGCGAGATTTCCGCGCGGGTGCAATGCGTGAGGTGAACGCATTGCACCCGCACTGAATCCGGACCCATTCGTTTCTATGGGGCTGTGCACACGAGCAGTGATTTTCACGCATCACTTGTGCGTTGCGTGAAAATCGCAGCATGCTCCTCTTTGTGCGTTTTTCACGTAACGCAGGCCCCATAGAAATGAATGGGGTTGCGTGAAAATCGCAAGCATCCGCAAGCATCTCTTTGATGACGTCACTACGTTCATCACATGGTCCGTCACATGATCCATCACCACGGTGATGGATCATGTGACTGACCATGTGATGAGCGTAGTGACGTCATCAAAGGTCATTTTCCTCACAGATGAAGACAGAAGAGATGCCGGCTGCGTGAACAAGTGGATTAAGGTGAGTTAAATTATTATTATTATTTTTTTAACCCCTCCAGCCCTATTGTACTATGCATTCTGTATTCAGAATGCTATTATTTTCCCTTATAACCATGTTATAAGGGAAAATAATACAATCTACACAACCTTGAACCCAAACCTGAACTTCTGTGAAGAAGTTCGGGTCTGGGTACCACAGTCAGTTTTTTATCACGCGCGTGCAAAACACATTGCACATGCGCGATAAAAACTGACTGCAACTGCGTACCTACTTGCGCGGGTTTGCCGCAATGCTCCGGGACGCATCCGGACCTAATCCGGACACGCTCGTCTGCAAGGGGTTAGGATAGGCTCTCAATATCAAATCGGCAGGGGATACGCCGAGCAGTGTTGCTGAAACCAGGCATTGGAGCTGAACAACACTGTCCACTGTCCTGTGGCTTGGCTATATTGTCCTGGCCTATTGGGAGCAGGCAGGTAATTGGTAAAGGTACGGGAATTCAAACCCCTTTAACAACTTTTGATGATCCATCTTTCACTTTACTAAAAGTCCTGTCTACCAAATAACTGAGCATATCAGAAGAAATCATTGATGGGAAATGGAAACCTCATGATTCCCAAATTGAAGGAGTTGCAGACAGTGCAAAACTCTTTGAAGCTAGTCAGGAATTTCTGACACAGCGCTGAAACCATTGATGTTTTATGTTTTGAGTCTGACCAATAATTCATAAAAAGTATATAGATTATTGCTTCACTTATTGATTCATTTAATAGAGATTGAGGTAACTAATTTCATACTTGTGTCAGATTTGTCAAACCTTTCTTTTACCTTAGCCGCTTAGTGACCACCCATACGCCTTTTTACGGCGGTCACTAAGGGGCCTTAGGCTAGGCCACGTAAATTATCCCATACGGTGAACGTATTGCTAATTTATTCTTAATTGCCACCGAAGAAACTTGATAACAAGCGATCAAAAAGCGCCATTTATTTCAAAATGATACCAATGAAAAATACAAGCCCTCACACAACTCCATACAACTCCATACAAAGAAAAGTAAAAAAGTTATGGGGTTTTATTGCAAAAAAAGTAGTAAAACGGAAAAAAAACTATATGTATTTGGTATCACTGTAATCGTAGTGACCCAGAGAATATAGATATTATATTATTTATACCGAAAAATAAACGCCATAAAATTTATAGAGTAAAAACGCAGTGGCAGTATTGCTGTTTTTCCCATCTCCCTCCCAGAAAGAGTTAATAAAAGTTAATCAGAAAGTTTTGTGTACCCCAAAATGGCGCCATTAAAAACTAAAACGTGTCCCGCAAAAAACAAGGACTCATAAAGCTACATAGACAGAAAAATAAAAAAGTTATAGCTCTTGAAACTAGGGCTGAATTGATTACTCGATTGAATCGAGTAAGGCCTCATACACGCGGCCGTTGTTTTGGGCCGCAGTTTTGGCGGCTCGGATGCGGACCCATTCACTTCAATGTGTGCTGTCTGCATCCGTTGCTCCATTCCGTGGTCCGCAAAAATAATATAACCTGTCCTATTCTTGTCTGCATTTTGCGGACAAGAATAGGCAGTTATATTAAAGGCTGTCCGTGCCGTTCCGCAAATTGCGTAATGCACACGTACGCCATCCGTGTTTTGCGGATCCGCGATTTGCGGACCGCAAAACACACAACATTCGTGTGCATGTAGCCTAATTCGACACAATTCGTTTGTGTCGTGACCATGGAGCAGGAGTAAAGCGCTTGCTATTACTTACCGCTCCATGGTCACCCGCTGGCCTGTACCGCGCTGCACTGGATCCTGACACATCGTCAGGTCATAGTGCACGTAAGCGCGCACTATGACCCGACGCTGTGTGACTTCAGGATCCAGTGCAGCGCGCGGAGAAGAAGAGGAAGGAGCTGTGGAGAGGCGCCCTTACAGGAAAGGTAAGTATTTTATTTCACTGGAGCTGGGGACATGGCACTAAAGGGGGACAGCCAGCAATGAATGACATGGAGGGGATGATGGGAGTGGGGAACATGGAGGGGCTGACTGATGGCACTGGGGAAGTGGGGACATGGAGGGGCTGATCTGATGGCAATAGGGGACATGGAGGGGCTGATCTGATGACACTGCGGGACATGGAGAGGCTGAACTGATGGCACTGGGGAAGTGGGGACATGGAGGGGCTGATCTGATGGCACTGGGGAAGTGGGGACATGGAGGGGCTGATCTGATGGCAATAGGGGACATGGAGGGGCTGATCTGATGACACTGCAGGACATGGAGAGGCTGAACTGATGGCACTGGGGGACATGGAGGGGCTGATCTGATGGCACTGGGGGAGTGGGGAAATGGCAATGGATGGCATGGAGGGGCTGATGACACTGGGGGAGTGGAGCTGATGGCACTGGGGTGGGGGGGAGCTGATGGCATTGGGGGAACTGATGCACTTGGGCTGATCGCACAGGGGGGAACGAATGGTGTTGGGGGCTGATGGCAGGGGATCTGATGAGTTTTTATAAAGGAAAACAGTCTATTAATTCATTTTTTCTTATTAGATTACTCGATTAATCGTAAAAAAATAATCGATGGAATACTCGATTACTGAAATAATAGTTTACTGCAGCCCTACTTGGAACGCGACAATGAAAAAAGCAAGAAAAACGCTTGGTCAGTAAGGCCCAAAACAGGCTGGTTACTAAGGGGTTAAAATTGTTCCTCTTGTAGATGAACAAGGAGACACTCATGAAAGGAGAGGCTTGAGAAGTGTCTCATATTTTTCCCTTGGTGGATCCTCTAGTGAAACTTGAGCCTTATAAAATCATATAATCAAATTTCAATATTACTTTAAGAACGTGAAGATTTTATACAAATTGCATGAAGTTCAAATACAATGTAACTGATGAGGTGGCCACAAGGTCCACCTCTCTCTTAATCTATCAATCTAGTTCTTTTCCATGATCCTGGTTTTACAGTCACATACCAGAATGTGGATTCTTTAAAGCACCATCTCTTTGACGCTGGTTAGACTGAGGCATGGAATCTAAGGAATTCCCTGGTCTTCACCCTTAACTCCAGCAAGGATGACTTTGCTGTAGGAGGATACCCAGACTACAGTCCCCAGAGTAGTCATGGATTGACAGTGGTAGTGCAGATGAAGCAGTGGTCAGAACCAGAGCAAGGGTTGTCACCAGAAAGTCAGAATGCAGCAGGCCATGGGATAAAACAAGAACATAGGAGAAAGCAGGGGTCGGAGCTGGGAGTGGAACAACAGATTCCAGGCAGACAGACTGAAGGGCAGAGCAGAAGCATGGTCAGGAACAAGGCCAAGGTAAAGATCAGAAACAAAGCCAATCACACTAGCAGAAACAGACAAAAAGCCAGGACAAGATAAACCTCAATTAGCAGGCAACACTTTAGAGGCCGATTAGCTTCAGATAGTTTGCCAGCCCTGATGTCATCAATAGATGCCAGTTGCCCAGCAAAGCAGAGGTGGCAGCAGAATGAAGAGGGTGAGAAGAGGATGGACCCAGGGTGGTCGTAGGCTAGATTGAGAACAGTGGAGAGAGGCCTGGCTGTCCAGCAACTGGACACAGCTGTGGGCAGGGGCTGTGGTGCTGGATCTGGGTGAGGGGAGTAACATGTGGTAGTGTTACCGAGTGTATTTTTCCTTTATTATTATTTTATAAAGTAAATTCTGTATGTTTCCAAAATTGTTTCTCAGTTATTATTAATATAACTTTACTATGTTTTTAAGTCCCTGTTTACATTTATTTTGAGACTGACCCAATAAATATAAGGTGCACAACCGTATTTTGTCTGGCCTGGCTGGCAGAGCATGTGTTTAAAATGAATAATGGTTACAAGATGATCTACTGCCAGACAGATGAATATCCACTGTAGTATTACTTCATTGTCCTGCTGAGTCCAGTTAGGATGAGAACTAATTCATGACCATTTTACTTGGTTATATTGTGATATTACAATATTCATATTCTGTTTGCAACTCAGGGGGAAGATGTTTTCCAGCCAAATGGTGTGAAAATCGTATTTTATGTATGTATTTTGTTTACATTTTTGTTTCATTTTTGCTTCATCTGCAAAGACTAATATTAAGATTGTGTTGGTGATTGTATTTATTCGCATAAAAAGATTTGCAATTTGCTCTCCCACAACTGTGAATATGTGGACCACGTGACTGGATGTTAAGAAAGAGGTTCCACCACAGATATAGATTATCAACAGAATGGAAGCAGAGTTTCAGTACTCCGGAGCCAGAAACGACAGTGTACAGAGCCTTCTTCTTCCGCTCCGTACACCGTTAGCATTCAGCGCCGCATCAGTGTGAGACAGCTGATCAGTAGAAGTGCTGGGTGTCAGCTCCCAACTGATCTGATATCAACTATCCTGAGGATATGTGGTCAATATCGACCCCTTTAATCTGACTACTTCAGCCATTGGAATCTTACAGAGGCTCTGTCAGCATGATCAACCCTATTAAACCAAGTACACTGGCTTGCAGGGCTCATCATGCTGATTAAAAAGATGCATTTCTTTTGTCTGCATGCTAAACAGCTGCAGAAATATCAGTTTTTTTTTAAATATGCAAATCCGCAAGTTGGAGCACCAGGGGACAGGGCTGAATCCTTGGAGCACTACTTTGTAACACCAACTGTGCTCTGCACACTCTCCCCTCCTCTTGATTGAGAGGGCTAGACATCAGCATGCTGAGGGCAGAGCTGTGTCCTATAGCTGTGTCTTAGCATGTACATATACATCATACACACTACTTACTGTAGCCTTACCACATTGAGAAAAATGATATACATATGACTGCTTTATTCACAAGTTCTGTCAATCAAGGGGAGGAGGGAGTGTGCAGCATTTACAACGCAGTGCTCTAAGGATTTACCCCACTCCCTGGTGCTCCAACGTGCTCATTTGCATATCAATAAAAACACACATCTCTGCAGCATAATGAGCCCAACAGTCAGTATGCCTGGTTTAATAGCGTTGATCATGCTGACAGAGCCTCCTTTAATAATTTCTGCTCAGAAAAAATAGATTATCATTATTGTTTTTAAAATAAGGAAATGCTATTGAAGCTATTGAAAGTAAAAATTTTATATCTTGTGCAAATGATTTATTTAATTGGAATATTTAAGTCCATAGCTTTTCACTGATGAGCGCGTTCAAGTGGTCATGAAATGCTCTGAGTCATGGTCACTTGCCCTTAAAGTCAAATTGGTGGAGGATAGAACTGCAGATACTGGGTCTACGTTCGATGGAGTGGCAGCTAATGCCTAGTCACTCTTGATTGAATTCCTTTACTTGGAAGTTTCCATGACTTCCATTCATTTCAGCGGAGAGTTAATTTGATAATCATTTTATGCCTCTGTTGGGCATGGCTCAATTGAATATATACTGCTAATGACAATGTTGTTAAAGGCAAACATGTTTTTTACTGTATGATGACCCCAGTGTATTTTTGATTTACAACAATGCTTTTAATAGAGGTAGAACTTAAAAAACAAAACAATGTATTTAAACAAATAAAAAAACCTTTGTCCTGTAAATATGGCCCCTCACTGTTTTTAGAAAAACCATAAGTCTATTGTTACACCAGCTGGACTGTTTTCTTACAAATGTCAGTACAGTAGAATAGTACTTTAGTTGATCTTCATTAATTATATTTTTCAAGCATCAAACAGTCACGTTACAGTGTGTGCCAGCTTATAAATGTTCAATGCAGAAATATTTTAGCACTCAAAGTTCTTTTATCATTTTGAAAGTAAAATGTTACAGCAATGCACCTTCTGATATCCACACCACACCCCTGTCTTATGGCCACAATGGCTGTGAGATGGGACTCTATTCTTAATGTAGGTGTAGATCCTGAGGGGACACCCACACTTATTGGACATTTAGTATATTCTGTGGATATGCCATAAATATCATAGAAACATAGATCTAGATCATAAACATAGATATCAAGATGGGGTTACCTCTTGAACTGAGGAGCAGCTGAATAGAATCAAACCAACATGGGTGGACTATACAGACGTTCAAGAGCCTGTTGGTTCTGTTAATGGAAATTTGACAGGAAATTCTGCATTGGCTGGTCTCGCCAGTATCATTGGGTTTGGTCAACATTCATCTAAAGTGTATGGCCAGCTTTAGAATAATTGGGCAGATTTACTAATAAAGTCAAATTTTTTGACATTGTAAACATAGATTAGACAGTCTAAAACAGAGCCAGATTTTTCACATGGTGATGTTGAATAGTAAATCCGGTGCAGCTTTAAACTGTCTAGTCTTAAGTTTATACCACATGTTAGTTGGCTTACTTCGCACCAGAATTTAGCAGCAAAATTTTGGCATAGTTTGGAGTGAGACAATACACTTAATACACTTGTCATGAATTAAGCCAGAATTTTGGCGCATTTTCATTACTAAATTCTCCCCCTACCCATTGTATTTACAAAGCTCTCCGCGCGGTGCCAAAGGCAGTGGTGGTCTGAGATCACCAATGTAATCTTCTGATTGCATCATTTCCTCTTAAACAACTTGAAAGAAGACGTTAACAGAATGATTTATCCTCAACATTGATATTGCAACACCAAGTAGGACAAGCTGTAAGGTTATGCAAATCGAGGAAGAAGCAAGTGTTGCAGATGATCAGATTTTCAAGCACCTAGCTCCAATCTGTGCCATGTGGGAGGGGCATAAATGCCAGATCGAAAGCAACGTTTTTAGCCACATTAAACCTCAAACATTGGATCAAGTCGTGTAGATTGATTGTGCGATGCTTCTTGTTCAGTGTTGTGCCAGTTATTGCCACTTATCGCAAACTAAGAGGGACAGAACCCTTAAACTGAGAGACCTTGATTTATCATTACAGCATATAGCTATGTGCCTATGCTGAGATGTCAGCTCTGTTCAGTGTTGCATGTCCTGATGGTTGGGAGAACAGTTATAAACTGGAATGACAGCAGGAGATGCACAGAGGCAAACCTGATTGTTGACTAGAAGAATAGCGCGTAGTGACCCATTCTATACTGCAGGTGAAATGAATGTCACATCCCAAGCCTAGGACGGCAAACAGTGGCTACGCAAACTACACAGTTGCACGACTTTGGGCTACGAGCTAGATGTCCAGCTACAGGTGTTCCATTGACCTCATGCCACCGTTCTCAAAGGCTATTATGGTGTACAGAAAGATGGCAATTAAAGCTGGAATGTAGGCCTATTCTCTTCAGTGATGAGTCCCGCTTTTGTCTCAGAAGCACTGATAGCCGGAAACCACGTCGGCAATGCCATGAAGAGGGCTTTACAATGGAGTGTCACACCACTCTTTCTTCCAGGTTTCCTGGGATGGCATAGTGTACGGTAGCCGGGCACCTCTAGTCTTCATTTCAGGTACACCAACAGCTCGACTTTACATTAATTTGGTTGTGGTACCAGAGGTATGGCCATTTCTCAAAAAGTGGCCCAGGAGCCGTTTTTCAGCAGGACAATTCCAGGTTGCATATTGCTTGTGCAAATGTGAGGAGCTTATGTGGCCTAAATGTACTGCCATGGCTTGCAGCAATTCCAGACTTGTCTCCCATCGAGCACATCTCGGACGTCTTGGTCAGCGGTTGCTAAGGTTGCTGCCATCAGCAGATCCTGATGATTTGCATGCCCAAGTGCATTCAGCATGGCAGAACATTTCTCAGACTAATAATAAAACCTAATAATTAATAATAAGAACATTATTGATGCATGCCTAGGTGTGTAAATGTGTGTATTTTTGTGTGTGGCGCTCATACTTAATAAATTAGGATATTTTGAATATGTTATTTACATAATTCCATGACTTTTCCTTCTGGGTGTTGAAATTTCAACGTGAAGGAGTGTATGTACAAGTGTTCACAGGTACAGAAGGCGTGAATAACCCCTTACTGACTTACACTGCATATGTATAGCGGAGGTTGGGTTGACTTACACTGTATATGTACGGCGGAGGTTGGGTCTTTAAAGAGGGTGCCTGCTCCGAAGCAGAGTGGCCGCTATAGCCACCGGGTACCTGCTGTTTTACACAGCAGACTCCCAGAGCTAATTTCTGTGATCGACGATAATGCAGATAACAGACATTTAAGCCCTCAGATGCTGTGGTCAATTGTGACCACAGCATCTGAGGGGTGCAGCACTACCAGGGTCCAAATGGCTCCACTGTGCTGAGATCAGGGGAACCATTTGTTTGCTATTGTAGCCCTGAGCCTGCTAGAGGCTCCAATGCCTGCCACAGCGATGTTCCTATGGAACACACTGAATCTCTAACAGGCAGCAGTGGTAATTCATTGCAGTCTATGGGAGAAGCGATCTAACATTTGTGTGTTCAAGTCCACTAAGGGTACTTAAAAGTGTTTTCTGCCATTTTACTACTGATGACCTATCCTCAGGATAGGTTATCAGTATCTGATTGATGGGAGTCCAACACTCGGGATCCCTGCTTATCAGCTGTTTAAGAAGGCATTGGCGCTCTTGTGAGCGCGGCAGCCTTCTTCATGCTCACCAAGCACAGCGCCATACATTGTATAGTAGCTGTGCTTGGTATCGCAGCTCAGCCCCATTCACGTCTATGGGGCTAAGCTGTACCTAGGCCATGTGACAGATGAACGTGTCGTCACTGGCCTAGGAAAAACTGTGAGCGTCACTGCCTTCTCAAACATCTTATCCTCAGGGGTCCTAGTTGTCAGACCCCAACCGATCAGATACTGATGACCTATTCTGAGGATAGGTCATCAGTAGTAAAATGGCAGAAAACCCCTTTAACCACCTAACTGTTTTGCTCGGGCAGCGGGAGTCCAGCTCGGGCAGCGGGAAAAGCAGCTAACTGATCACTCGGGCAGAAAGTGGAGGGGGAGGGCTACTTTAGATGCTGCTATCTCCTAAATGGTATCAACTGGTCTTGTTTGAAATCTGACATTCCAGGCTTTCATACAAGACCAAAATGACAGCTAAACTCAAAGCAACAGAGGAGAAATCACTGAATCGAGTCAGGAATAATTGCGGGTAAAACCTGCTTTTACTTTCACTTTCAGCTGCATTCACAGCTTCCTGATTTCTATCAGTGATATCTTCTCCTGTACTGAACATCTTGCTGCCATTCTGGTATTGTCTGAAAGCTTGGAATGTCAGCTTTCAAACAATACCATATCTCTAGCTGGTACCAAACCAGAGATACGAGCAGATAAAGCAGCTGCCCCCCCTCCCCTTCTGTCTGGAGGAGAATGACGGAGCAGCTGCAGAAATAAAAATTAGTAAAAATAGTAAAAATATATAGAAAAGTGGTATTATCATCACTGACCACTGGTATTATCATCACTCATCACTGACCCACACATAATAAAATTATGTTATTTTTACCACACAGTGAACACCGTAAATAAATTCCACAAAATAATGTAAAAATTGCTATATTTTTTTATCTTTCCCCCTAAAAATAAAATAATAAAAGTTATTTGATACAAAATAAAATTTGGAAGAAAAAATTAAAAAGTTATGACTGCTGGAACACAAAGAGAAAGGGAAGATATTATTGGTTCTTAAGGCTAAAATTAATTATGTCACTAAGGAGTTAAAAATGCAATTGTGTACCCTGAGTTTTGCACCAACAAGATTTACTGCAGACACACATTAAAATTCTACAATAAAAATGTGACATTTCTGGGAGGGTTTTTCCAATTTTAACGTGACTGTTAGGAAGTTAATGTAAATTAAAAAAAGTAAAAACGTTTTTAAAAATATAAAAAAAAATGAAAAAAAATTTAAATCACCCCCTTTGCCCATAATAAAAATGAAATTAAGCAATAATAAAATAAAGATGATTTGCAACCCCATATCCCAAAACGTTCATACTATTAAAATATAAAATGTATTTATCCCGATAGTGAACACTGTAGCCGAAAAAAAAGTCATACACACTCCAAAGTGGTGTCAATAAAAACTACAGATCGCCCCACCCTTCAAAAAAAATAAGCCCTCCTCACACAATTCAGTTTTTGTATTAAAACACAAGAAAAACTATATACCGTGTTTTTCGCTTTATAAGATGCACCCCAGGTTTAAGAGGTGGAAAATAAGAAAAATATATTTTTTCATCAGACCTCATATCAGATCTTCAGGTAAGACCCCCATAAATATCAGGACATGAGATCAGGCCCCGATAAATATCAGGACATCACATCTGACCCCCTTATCAGGACATCACATCAGCCTTCCATGTCAGAACCCCATCAGACCTCAGATCAGCCCTCAGTGTCAGACCCCCATCTGACCTTATATCAGACCCCATTGTCAGACCCCCATCAGACCCCAGATCAGCCCTCAATGTTAGACCCCATCAGACCTCAGATCAAAATAAAAACCTCCATGTCCTGTGCCGCGGCTCCTCTCCACCATCGGCAGATGTCGCGTTCGCCTGTCTTCCCGGCCTGCGCTGCTGCGTGTAGCGTCACGTCATAGTGCACACACTACGTCCTGAAGCTGTATGCGGCAGGACAGTGAAGCGCCGGCCCCAAGAAGGAAGACCGGGGAGGGCGAGTACCACAAGCGCTTGCAGCACTTCGCTCCCCGCTCCCGGCACCTAATGCATAATAGTGATCTCTTCCATAATGGAAGCGTTAACTAGTATTCACTTTATAAGATGCACGGTCATTTTCCCCACACAACTGTCAAACCCCACACAACTGTGGCAGAATTGCGATCCCCCCCCCCCCAAAACCCATTTGGGTTGTTGCGGGTATCGAATACGATACCGGCATTTGACATTTATCGATACTAGGCTGCGCTACTGCACAGCCTAGTATCAGAGAATATAAGCGCACTGCTGTCAGCACACATCGTGTTCTCCTCAGCAGCACAGGGGAGAAGGAGTCACTCTCTCCCTCCCCCCTGTGCCGCTGCTGCCAATAAGAAGAGAGGGGGGTGGGTGCACTGCGCCACCAATGAAAGTTAATGTTTAATACAAATACAGGTGCCGGCAGCAGAATCACATTGCCGTGATCTGCGGCAGTGCTGCATCTAAGGGGTTAACTGCCGCTGATCGCAGCTCCCAGTTATGTGATTCTGCTGCCGGCACCCACCTCCTCTATTAAAGGCTAATTATCATTGGTGCAGTGCGCCCGCCCCCTCCCCGACGCATGCGCACTGTGATGACCATTGTGGGCAGCAGCATCATTCCATGCAGTGCGCATGCGCGGGCGGGATATTGGCCAGTACACTGGATGACGTAAGAGGCTTACAGGGCGGGCCAAGCAACAGGCTGGGGAGGGGTTATGTGAGAAGAAGGAAGAGCGGCCTGGGCACTTACAGCCCGAACGCTGCCCCTGGGCACTTGCAAGCCCTCATTTACATATGAATATAACTCAGTTTTTGCCCCGGTGAACATCCAAACAAAAAGACAAAGGTACCGTTTGACTGATCTATAGTTATGCTACAGTGCTATGTAAGTGGTCTATAAGGGCAAATTGTGGTGACAGACTCCCTTTAAGTATAAATTACCCCCTTTTCCAATTTTACATATAAAATATATAAACAATAAATAAATAAAATATTACATACCGCCACATCCGAAAAGTCCAAACTATTAAAATATTAAAAAAATCTCCTATGCGGTGAACGCCGGAACAGAAAAAAATTAATAATTAAAACTGCGATTCGCCATTTTTTAAATGCGGAATGCACGCGGCTTTTTTGGCGTTTTATTTTTTTGCATGGTATCGAGTATCACAATACTTTTTTATGGTATCGAAATCGAATCAAAATTTTGGTATCACAACAACCCTAGTCAGGAAGAGGTTAAAATTTGTATGCTGTAGGTTGTTTAATTTCATACTCATATCTAGTATTTCAGTTATGACTTTTCCTGGTTGATCGCACTCTCCTGAACCCCCTGTGTATCCTACTCGTGTTGGTTGCCTCGTTCATTGGAGCATAGCTTGATTTACTGACAGAGGTATTCACAGGAAAGAAGGGAGTTGGCATGGAATAATGCACACATTCATATTGTCTTTGAAGGAAGTTATGACCTAAGACATGCAGGATGCCCAGTGGGAGTATAAACATGGGTTGTAAAAAGCATCAGGGAGATTGTAAGTAGTTTTAAATTACTGTCATTTAAATAAGTCAGAGTTTAATTAAATGGTAGTCGCTGGAAGGTTTATTTCTCTACTGGACCCTCTAGAGCAGGGGTGCACAACCCGCGGACCGCATGTGGCCCCAACAGCAGGCTGGTTTACCCTGTAACTGGGGCTCCTTTTGATGCCCCAGTTATAGTGGAAATAGTGCAAAAAAAGTCTGTGACCTCTAGGGGACAAATTATTTGGAAAAAATATATTAAAAAATAAGTTAAAAAATGATTAAAAAAATTGAAAACAAAAAATATTATAAAACACAAATAAAATAAAAAAATTAAATATGATGTGGCAGCAATATGATGTGCCTGCCGGAATCCTCTGCCGCAAGTGTGAAAGTACCCTTAGGCCTCTTTCAGACGGGCGTTGCGGGGAAAATGTGCGGGTGCGTTGCGGGAACACGCGCAATTTTTCCACGCAAGTGCAAAACATTGTAATGCGTTTTGCACTCGCGTGAGAAAAATTGTGCATGTTTGGTACCCAAACCCGAACTTCTTCACAGAAGTTCGGGCTTGGGATCGGGGTTGTGTAGATTCTATTATTTTCCCTTATAACATGGTTATAAGGGAAAATAATAGCATTCTGAATACAGAATGCATAGTAAAATAGCACTGGAGAGGTTAAAAAAATAAAAATAATAATTTAACTCACCTTAGTCCACTTGATCGCGCTGCCCGGCATCTCCTTCTGTCTTCTTTGCTGAACAGGACCTGTGGTGATGTCACTCCGGTCATCACATGATCCATCACATGATCCATCACATGATCCATCACCATGGTAAAAGATCATGTAATGGATCATGTGATGACCGGAATGACGTCACCACAGGTCCTGTTCAGCAAAGAAGACAGAAGGAGATGGCGGGCAGCGCGATCAAGTGGACTAAGGTGAGTTAAAAAAAATTTTTATTTATTTTTTAACCCCTCCAGTGCTATTTTACTATGCATTCTGTATTCAGAATGCTATTATTCTCCCTTATAACCATGTTATAAGGGAAAATAATAATGATCAGGTCTCCATCCCTATCGTCTCCTAGCAACCGTGCGTGAAAATCGCACCGCATCCGCACTTGCTTGCGGATGCTTGCGATTTTCACGCAACCCCATTCACTTCTATGGGGCCTGCGTTGCGTGAAAAACAATATAGAGCTGGCTGCGATTTTCACGCAACGCACAAGTAATGCGTGAAAATCACCGCTCATGTGAACAGCCCCATAGAAATGAATGGGTCGGTATTCAGTGCGGGTGCAATGCGTTCAACTCACGCATCGCATCCGCGCGGAATACTCGCCCGTGTGAAAGGGGCCTAAGTATAACCCTTCTGTTTCAGGGGCCATGCTGCCAGAACTTGTTAAAAATTATTTACTGGGAAATCCCTTTAAGCCCCTATTACACTGCAAGATATTCAGGTCAATTACTGGGAACAAGTGTTCATAAGAGCACTCATTCATGATAACTGGCTGGTATAACTGTGCCGCACATCTCTGTGTAATCAGGGATGTGCTACTGATAATCAATATAACTAATTGCAGGCAGAATGACTGATAGCGATCATTCCTCCCTAGTCACTTTACATTGGCCTGTGTAATAGGCTGATGCAAATGAGCACCAATCAACTTTTTTATTTATTTGCGGACCCTTGAAATAGAGCGATGTGACAATGCGGCCCTCAGACCAAAAAATGTGCACCCCTGTTCTAGAGTAACCGATACGAATACTGTAAACAGATTGAAAACGAAATTCACTTGGGTCGCATTCACACTGTTTTTCTTTATGCCGTCTGTTTAACTGCAGATAGCAGCAGAAGATCCCAGAAGAAGAAAACAATTGCAAATGGAAAGGTTTTCCTACACTATATGCCGCTGTTGCGTTTTTTTTTCCCTTTAAGAAAAAAACTGAAATTAAAAAATGATCAAACCGTAGTGTGAAGAAGTCCTAATGGTCCAAGCCTAGGCAGTATATGGAGTGATAAGGAGTTCTGTGAATTGCTGTCTACAGCACATCACATTTTGTAATGCCCTCACATACAACCACATAAACTCAGGTCAGCATCTCTTCACAATTCTGCCCCACCTTTCCAAATGGATTACCTTGTGCATTGAGACCATGCCACCCTCAGCAGCTATGATGCAACATATATGCTATTCTGCAGCCCCTTGACACAACATGTATTTATACACATAATTAGATCACCTCTAAACCATCTGTTTTCCAAGTTGAACAAGCCCAAGTTTTCAAACCTGTCAGTATAATTTCATAATCTGGCCGCTCACCTTTAAGCCCTCTTCAACTCTGCTATGTCTTTTTTTAGAATGTGGAGCCCAAAATTGCTTCCCTTGCTTGAGATGTGGTCTTACAAGGGATATGTAGGGTAAACTTTCATTGGGTTGACACTCAGGTTTAATTTCTTTTCTCATAGACGCTTGTCATATTCTGACTTGGCGAGATGGATTCGCAAAGCCACTTTTTTGAAAGAACAGGTCTTGTGCAGCATGGATAGGCCCAGTGCAACAGAGCTAAAGAAGCATTTTAGCAGAGCTGATGGCGGTGTAGCAGAGCTAATTCAGCAGAGTAATGGAGACCACTGAAGCAGAGGCAGTGTAGCAGACTTCTGGAGACATGTGGGCTGGCCATAGACCATACAGGGAAATTTCCTGGTGGGCCGCCCATGCCCTCCTCATGGCCACTGACTGGGTACCTAATGATTAAATTCTCTCAGCGGTAATGTAGGAGCATCAGGTACTTATGTATCTGGCTGGCAGCCGCAGGTGCTCCTCCTGAATTCAATTGTATCACTGTCTGTAGGACGGTGATGCAGTTGAATATTGCTGTGGGGATTGCAGTATTTTGTGCTGCACTGTAATATTTGGTTCTGCTGGGGGGGCATTTTGTGATGCACTACTGTATTGCTGGTCCTGACTACTTGTGTTGTCCATGCCTACTTGTGTTTCCCCACCTTCTGTCAATTTGGACCCCCCTACAACAAGTGGCCACTTTTAGGTTTTTTTCAAAGACCACTTTAAGTTCCCAGTCCATCCCTGTCTGGAGACCACTGTAGCACAGCCAGTATAGCAAAGTTCCATAGCTGCAGGTAGACATCGGCATTGGATCCAGAACAGGGTAGCAACCCTAAAATCGTATCTGCTTTTTCAGCTGCTGCTTGACATTGAGTACTGCTGCTTAGCCTACTTGTATCCAGGCTTCTTTTCTGGCATGTTTCCATTGTTTTTTGGCAAAATAAAATCTCCAACCAGAAAAACACAATGGAAGCCTGTTAGACCCATTGTAAATCAGTGGGATCCTTCAGGATTCGTTACAAAACATCTTAATGGATCCTAAATTTGTCATGGACGCTGTAAACCTGAGGCCTTGAGTGTGACCCATCTCAGTATTTACTTTCCCTCTGTACTAATTTATTAATAAATTTAACTAATAATAATATTACTAGATATCTACCATTAACTACGTATTTGGACCGGATATACCAGTTGTAACATAGTAACAGTTTGGCTGAAAAAAGACATCTGTCCATCCAGTTCAGCCTGTTATCCTGCAAGTTGATCCAGAGGAAGACAAAAAAAACTGTGAGGTAGAAGCCAATAAGTGAAAAAGATTCCTTCCTGACTCCAATCAGGCAATCAGAATAACTCCCTGGATCAAGGACCCATCTCTAGTAGCTATAGCCTGTAATATTATTACACTTCAGTGTGTGGTCTGACTAGTGATTTGTAAAGTGGTAGGACTATGTTCTTATCACGGGCATCTATGCCCCTTTTGATGCAACCCATTATCTTATTGGCCTTGGCAGCAGCTGCCTGACACTGGTTTCTACAGCTTAGTTTGCTGTTCACAAAAATTCCTAGGTCCATGTCAGTGTTAGGCCTCTTTCACACTACAGTATTTTGCGTTCAGTATACTGGACGTTTTTTGAGTTCAGTATACGGAACAGATACTGAACCATTCATTTCAATGGTTCAGCAAAAAAATACTGAAGTGTCTCCGTGTGCATTCCGTTTCAGTATTTCAGTATTTCCGTGCCGTGGAAAGATAGAACATGTCCTATGTTTCTCCGCAAATCACGGTCCGTGGCTCCATTAAAGTCAATGGGTCCGCAAAAAAACGGAATGCATACGGAAGGCATCCGTATGTCATCCGTATGTCATCCGTTTTTTGCGGATCCGTCATTAACAAATGCTAGGCCCAGCCCACCTGTGGCCATGTGTTTCTTGTTGCCAAACTTTGGCTGAGCACAAATACAGGTGGCTTCCGTTTTTGATCCGTGAAAAACGGACCGTATACGGGAACCATACGGAAACCATACTGAAAGGTTTTTGTGGACATACTGAACGGAAACGGAGACACAACGGAACCCAAAAACGGGACAACGGATCCGTGAAAAACGGAACGCAAAACACTGAAATGGACATACTGTAGTGTGAAAGAGGCCTTACCCAGTGTTTTACCATTTAGTATGTACTGGTGACTTTCATTATTCCTTCCCATGTGCATAACCTTACATTTGTCGGTGTTAAACCTCATCTGCCACTTCTGTGCCCAAGCCTCCAATCTATCCAGATCCCTCTGTAGCAGTATATTGTCCTCTTCAGTGGTAATTACTTTAACCACCTCAGCCCCCATAGCTTAAACCCCCTTAATGACCAGACCACTTTTTACAATTCTGCACTACACTACTTTCACGGTTTATTGCTCGGTCATACAACTTACCACCCAAATGAATTTTACCTCCTTTTCTTCTCACTAATAGAGCTTTCATTTGGTGGTATTTCATTGCTGCTGACATTTTTAACTTTTTTTGTTATTAATTGAAATTGACCGAAATTTTTGCAAAAAAATGAAATTTTTCACTTTCAGTTGTAAAATTTTTCAAATAAAACTACATTTCTATATACATTTTTCTCTAAATTTATTGTTCTACATGTCTTGATAAAAAAAAATGCAATAAGTGTATATTTATTGGTTTGCGCAAAAGTTATAGCGTTTACAAACTATGGACAAAAATGTGAATTTCCGCATTTTGAAGGCAGCTCTGACTTTCTGAGCACCTGTCATGTTTCCTGAGGTTCTACAATGCCCAGACAGTAAAAACACCCCACAAATGACCCCATTTCGGAAAATAGACACCCTAAGGTATTCGCTGATGGGCATAGTGAGTTTATAAGTTTTTATTTTTTTGTCACAAATTAGAGGAAAATGATGATTTATTTTATTTATTTTTTCTTACACAGTCTCATATTAAACTAACTTGTGACAAAAAATAAAAAAAACTTCCATGAACTCACTATGCCCATCACGAAATACCTTGGGGTGTCTTCTTTCTAAAATGGGGTCACTTCTTTAGAATTTGGGCCCCTTTGGGCACCTAGGCTGCAAACAAGTGTCACACATGTGCTATCGCCGTACTCAGAAGAAGTAGGGCAATGTGTTTTGGGTTGTATTTTTACATATACCCATGCTGGGTGAGAGAAATATCTCTCTAAAAGTCAACTTTTCCCATTTTTTTTATACAAAGTTGTTATTTTAGAGAGATATTTCTCTCACCCAGCATGGGTATATGTAAAAAGACACCCCAAAACACATTGCCCAACTTCTCCTGAGTACAGCGATACCACTTGTGTGACACTTTTTTGCAGCCTAGGTGCGCAAAGGGGCCCAAATTCTAAAGAGCACCTTAGGATTTCACAGGACATTTTTTACGCATTTGGATTCCAAATTACTTCTCACGCGTTAGGTCCCCTAAAATGCCAGGGCAGTATAAATACTCCACAAGTTACCCCATTTTGGAAAGAAGACACCCCAAGGTATTCTGTGAGGGGCATGGCGAGTTCCTAGAATTTTTATTTTTTTGGCACAAGTTAGCGGAAAATGATGATTTTATTATTTTTTTTTTCTTACAAAGTCTCATATTCCACTAACTTGTGACAAAAAATAAAAACTTCCATGA
This sequence comes from Bufo bufo, assembly GCF_905171765.1. Lineage (NCBI taxonomy): Eukaryota > Metazoa > Chordata > Amphibia > Anura > Bufonidae > Bufo > Bufo bufo. The sequence goes on along the minus strand of NC_053391.1, from coordinate 367,089,239 downwards.
ACTTACTATGCCCATCACAAAATACCTTGGGGTGTCTTCTTTCCAAAATGGGGTCACTTGTGGGGTATTTATACTGCCCTGGCATTTTAGGGGACTAAAGCGTGAGAAGAAGTCTGGAATCCAAAATGCCTAAAAAATGCCTGTGAAATCCTAAAGGTGCTCTTTAGAATTGGGCCCCCTAAGCTGCAAAAAAGTGTCACACATGTGGTATCGCCGTACTCAGAAGAAGTAGGGGCAATGTGTTTTGAGGTGTATTTTTTACATATACCCATGCAGGGCAGTATAAATACCCCACAAGTGACCCCATTTTGGAAAGAAGACACCCCAAGGTATTCCGTGAGGGGCATGGCGAGTTCCTAGAATCTTTATTTTTTTGGCACAAGTTAGCGGAAAATGATGATTTTTTTCTTTTTTTTCTTTTTCTTACAAAGTCTCATATTCCACTAACTTGTGACAAAAAATAAAAACTTCCATGAACTCACTATGCCATCACGAATATCTTGGGTGTCTTCTTTCCAAAATGGGGTCACTTGTGGGGTATTTATACTGCACTGGCATTTTAGGGGACCTAAAGCGTGAGAAGTAGTCTGGAATCCAAATGCCTAAAAAATGCCCTGTGAAATCCTAAAGGTGCTCTTTAGAATTTGGGCCCCTTTGGGCACCTAGGCTGCAAAAAAGTGTCACACATGTGGTATCGCCGTACTGAGAAGAAGTAGGGCAATGTGTTTTGGGGTGTATTTTTACATATACCCATGCTGGGTGAGAGAAATATCTCTCTAAAAGTCAACTTTTCCCTTTTTTTTTTATACAAAGTTGTCATTTTAGAGAGATATTTCTCTCACCCAGCATGGGTATATGTAAAAAGACACACCAAAACACATTGCCCAACTTCTCCTGAGTACGGCGATACCACATGTGTGACACTTTTTTGCAGCCTAGGTGCCCAAAGGGGCCCAAATACCTTTTAGGAGGGCATTTTTAGACATTTGGATTCCAGACTTCTTTTCACGCTTTAGGGCCCCTAAAATGCCAGGGCAGTATAAATAACCCACATGTGACCCCATTTTGGAAAGAAGACACCCCAAGGTATTCCATGAGGGGCATGGCGAGTTCATAGAAGATTTTTTTTTTTGGCACAAGTTAGCGGAAATAGATTTTTTTTTGTTTTTTTCTCACAAAGTCTCCCTTTCCGCTAACTTGGGACAAAAAGTTCAATCTTTCATGGACTCAATATGCCCCTCAGCGAATACCTTGGGGTGTCTTCTTTCCAAAATGGAGTCATTTGTGGAGTGTTTGTACTGCCCTGGCATTTGAGGGTCTCCGCAATCATTACATGTATGGCCAGCATTAGGAGTTTCTGCTATTCTCCTTATATTGAGCATACAGGTAATGAGATTTTTTTTTTCCGTTCAGCCTCTGGGCTGAAAGAAAAAATGAACAGCACAGATTTCTTCATTCGCATCGATCAATGTGGATGAAAAAATCTCTGCCAAAAAAAAAAAAAAAGGAGGGAAAGGCGTCTGCCAGGACATAGGAGCTCCGCCCAACATCCAAACCCACTCTGCCCGTATGCCCTGGCAAACCGATTTCTCCATTCACATCAATCGATGTGGATGAATAAATCATTGCCGGGATTTTTTATTTTTTTTTATTTACAAAGTGTTTGCAAAAGCTTATGAACACCGCCCCTCAGCTCATAAGCCTCGGCAAACGTATCTTTTTTACTGCAGAGGAGAAATCTCGTCTTGCAGCGCCGCATACACCGACTTTTGTGTAATCTGACAGCAGTGCAATGCTTCTGTCAGAATGCACATCAGTGCTGCAGCTGATTCAGCGGTTGGTCCACCTAGAAGGTAAAAAAAAAAAAAAACAGGCCGCAACGCAATAAATTTATTAACATTAACTTTATACAACATTTGAACAGAACATTAACTTTTATAAACTTTTTTTGAACTTTAACATTAACTTTTTTGCTTACCGTTTTTTTTTTTTTTTTTTTTACCTTTATAGGACAAACCTCTCCTTCCCATGGGACAATGTGCCAAAGCGCAAATCGCCCAGAGATGTGGCGAAGTACATTATGCACTTTGTCCCAGGTGGAAAGGAGAGGTTTGCAGCAGCTGTGAGTGAAAGGGCCCTAAGACCCCTGTGTGCCTGTCCTGTGTAACGCAATCCCTATGCTATAGTGTACCTGTGTGTGGTACTTCCGGAAACACTCCCTAAGCATAGGGCAGGGAGGTCTGAGCAGTCAGGACAGAAATAGCGGTTGTCACGCCTTATTCCACTACTGCTACAGGACACACAATTGTTTTCGGGGTGGCGGTTTGGTTTGAGGTACCAGCAACGACATTGGGGAAATGTCGCTCGTGTAGACGGCTCACTACACTGGTGGATGGGGCCACGGGACCTCCTGGATACAGGAGGTTCTCGATGATCTCTTCCTGAAAGTTGAGGAAGGATCCTGTTCTCCCAGCCTTACTGTAGAGAACAAAACTATTGTACAGTGCCAATTGAATTAAATATACACTTCTTATACCAGCGTCTGGTCCTGCCGGGAAAGTAAATAAGGAGCCAAAATTTGGTCATTGAAGTCCACCCCTCCCATGAGCAAATTATAGTTGTGGACACAGAGGGGCTTTTCAATGACATGGTTGCTCGTTCTATTTGGATTGTCGTGTCTGCGTGATTGGAGGAGAGCATGTAAACGTCACGCTTGTTTCTCCATTTCACCGCGAGCAGTCTTCGTTACCAAGGCAGCCCTCTCCCCCTTGCAAGACGGGTGGTAACGAGCTGTTGGGGGAAGCCCTAGCGACTAGGTCGCGCGGTGCCACAGCAGCCAACTCTGTTCTAAAAACAAATGCCTGAAGAGGGGCACACTTGTGTAGAAATTGTCCACATAAAGATGGTACCCCTTGCCAATAAGGGTGACACCAAGTCCGAGACTGTCTTCCCACTGCTCCCAGGTAGTCCAGGACAACCGACCGGCTCCAGGGTCTGATCTTTTCCCTCATAGACTCGAAATTTGTGCGTAAAGCCTGTGGCCCTTTCACAGAGCTTATACAATTTGACCCCATACCGGGCGCGCTTGCTTGGATGTATTGTTTGAAGCCAAGGCGCCCGGTAAAATGTATAAGGGACTCGTCTATGCAGATGTTTTGCTCAGGGGTATACAAATCTGCAAATTTGGTGTTAAAGTGGTCTATGAGGGGCCGAATTTTGTGGAGCCGGTCAAAAGCTGGGTGGCTCTGGGACGAGAGGTGCTGTTATCACTAAAGTGCAGGAAACGCAGGATGGTCTCAAATCATGTCCTGGACATGGCAGCAGAGAACATGGGCATGTGATGAATTGGGTTCGTGGACCAATATGACCGCAATTCATGCTTTTTTGTCAGGCCCATGTTGAGGAGGAAGGCCCAGAAAAGTTTTAATTCGGAACTTGGACGGGTTTCCACTGGAAAGACTGGGCATAAAAGCTTCCCGGGTTGGCGGCTCTAAATTGAGTGGCATATCGTTTTGTCTTCTGCACGACTGAGCTCCGCAGTCAAGAACAGCTAAAAAAAAAAACAGTGCTGATCCGATCTGAGCTGTCTCATCCAGAACTCCCAGACTGGGCGGTGAAGGGGGAACTACTGGTGCGCTGAAGTTGGGGGCTGCCAATCAGGGGTTTGCCAGCACCTCAGGGACTCTAAGGGCTCTACTGTCTGTGCGGTGCTGCAAGGGCGGAACTAATGCACGTGCACCGTACCAGCTTCAACTGCCCTTTTGGTGCTCGCCACTTCACCATGTTGTACGGGCAGTGCTGGTACTAGGGTCCCAGGATGGGCTGCGCTGCTGGTGTATGCCTCACGCAGTAATCCGACAGCGCCAGCCCCACTCTGCTGCCCTTGAAGCGGATCTCAGCGCAACCTGTGGTCTAGCACCATGAGGCCGGGTACGCCTGGTGGTATCAGGGACCCTCAACTCATCGTCCGAACTTTGGGTCCAGACTGCCACTGCTTTCTACAGGTTTGTATTCTGCCCGCTGGATTCGTCAGATGAGGGTTTCCCATTCCTCATCCGACTGGGTCAGAATCCTGTAGGCCTCTCAGAAGAATACCCCTTATTTGCCATTTGGTCAACTAAATTTAGGGGGGTATTCCCTGAGACTACCCAAGAAAAAAAGCAAGCCTGTCTTACAATGGGAGGCTAGCGAAGTACAGGAAGCCGCTGCGATTGATAAAAATATCAAAACTGATTTTTTATCGCCGCAGCGCTTGCGAAGAGATTGTGCATTGATAAAAAAATATATATATTTTTTGTCACTGCGGCGAGGCGGGCGTGGGTGAACGCACGTGTGGGCAACCGATCAGGCGAATGGGTGAGCTAAGTGACACTAATACTATTATAGATTTTGACTGTGATCAGTTCTGATCACTTACAGATACTATAAAAAGTACAATGCTGATTAGTGATAACGCTAATCAGCGAATCAGTGACTGCGGTGCGGTGGCTGGGCGCTAACCGACGCTAACTACCAACCAAAGGGGCCTAAACTATCCTAAACCTAATAGTCAATACTGGTGAAAAAAAAGAAGTGACAGTTTACACTGATCACTTTTTTCCTTTCACTAGTGATTGACTGGGGTGATCAAGGGGTTAATTGGGGTGATAGGGGGATGATCTGGGGCTAAGTGTGAGTGTTTGGTTTACTCACAGTGATGTGTGCTCTCTGCTGGACCAACCGACGAAAAGGACCCAACAGAGAGCACAGAAGCCATTAACACACTATATTATAAAGATTGTGTGTTATATGGGCTTCTGATTCGATTTACAAAAGTCACCAGCCTGCCAGCGATGATCGTTGGCTGGCAGGCTGGTGACGAACTTCTCCTGGCGCCGATTCCCGGCCCGCACTGCGCATGTGCGGGCCGCTATGCTCAAAATATCGCGTCTCGCGAGAGGAAAAATCGGCGCGTCCAGGAGGAATAACAGGGCCGCCGCCAGGACGCAATCCTGCGTACGGCCGTCCTGAGGTCGTTAAACAGTTTTGTGTCATCTGAAAAAATGTATATTTTTACTATGCAAGCCTTCTACAAGATCATTCATATATTGAAGAGAATAGGGCCCAATACTGACCCTGTGGTACCCCACTAATGACAGTGACCCAATCTGAGTGTGTACCATAAAAACCACTCTCTTTTTTCTATCACTGATGGTGCGGCCCTTTGATGGTATGAGGCTGCTCAAGAATGAAATTAGCACGTGGAAGAGAAGCGCAATCCCCTCTGATGGTGAGAGGACCGCGCGTACTTTAGGTAGTAAGAAGACACGTGGAGAGAGAATACACAGCCCCTACTGATGCTGTAATGTACGTGCGTCCTCTCACCATCGGAGGGGATTGTGCTTCCCTTCCACGTGCTAATTTCATTCTTTGAGGCAGCCTCATACCTTCAAAGGTGGGCCGCACATACTTCCTTCTATGTGCATCAGTGTTTGTTACATTTTGATTGCAGTGTGTATCGCAGCAGTCACATTTTTTTTTTCATCATTTGTTACTTTAAGTATCTACAATTGCAAAGGTCGCTGATTGAATCTGAAGCTCCTTATGAGCCAGTGAAATACTGGAGAAATGCGTTGAGCACAATTGATAAAATGAATCGAGTGACACTAGGATGCACACTCTATTTAACCAATCACTGGCAACAGGAGTCGTCCCAGAAGATTGGAAATTAGCAAATGTGCCCATTCACAAGAAAGGTAGTAGGGAGGAAACGGGCAACTATAGGCCAGTAAGCCTGACATCAATAGTGGGGAAATTAATGGAAACCATACTTAAGGAGAGGATTGTGGAACATCTAAAATCCCATGGATTGAAAGATGAAAAACAACATGGGTTTACTTCAGGGAGATCATGTCAAACTAATCTTATTTATTTTTTTGATTGGGTGACTAAAATAATAGATGGAGGAGGTGCAGTAGACATCGCTTATCTAGACTTTAGTAAGGCTTTTGATACTGTCCCACATAGAAGGCTTATCAATAAATTGCAGTCTTTGTGCGTGGACTCTTATTTTGTTGAATGGATTAGGCAGTGACTGAGGGACAGGCAACAGAGGGTTGTAGTCAATGGAGTATATTCAGACCATGGTCTTGTTACCAGTGGGGTACCTCAGGGATCTGTTCTGGGACCCATATTGTTTAATATCTTTATCAGCGAAATTGCAGAAGGCCTCGATGGTAAGGTGTGTCTTTTTGCTGATGACACAAAGATTTGTAACAGGGTTGATGTTCCTGGAGGGATACACCAAATGGAAAAGGATTTAGGAAAACTAGAGGAATGGTCAAACATCTGGCAACTAAAATGTAATGTTGATAAGTGCAAGATAATGCTCCTGGGGCGTAAAAACCCAAGAGCAGAATATAAAATCAGTGATACTGTCCTAACCTCAGTATCTGAGGAAAGGGATTTAGGGGTCATTATTTCAGAAGAATTAAAGTTAGGCAGACAATGTCATAGAGCAGCAAGAAATGCTAGCAGAATGCTTGGGTGTATAGGGAGAAGCATTACCAGTAGAAAGAGGGAGGTGCTCATGCCGTTCTACAGAGCACTAGTGAGACCTCATTTGGAGTATTGTGCGCAGTACTGGAGACCATATCTCCAGAAGGATGTTGATACTTTGGAGAGAGTTCAGAGAAGAGCTACTAAACTGGTACATGGATTGCAGGATAAAACTTACCAGGAAAGATTAAAGGACCTTAACATGTATAGCTTGGAAGAAAGACAAGACAGAGAGGATATGATAGAAACTTTTAAATACATAAAGGGAATCAACAAAGTAAGGCTACTTTCACACTTGCGTTCGGGGTTCCGCTCGTGAGTTCCGTTTGAAGGCTCTCACAAGCGGCCCTGAACGGATCCGTACAGCCCCAATGCATTCTGAGTGGATGCGGATCCGCTCAGAATGCCTCAGTCTGGCTCCGCTTGGCCTACGTTCCGCTCAGCAGGCGCCTGTCCGTGCGGAGCCAAACGGATCCGTCCAGACTTACAATGTAAGTCAATGGGGACGATCGTTTCGAAGTTGACAACAATATGGGTGCAATTTTCAAACGGATCCGTCCCCCATTGACTTTCAATGCAAAGTCTGGACGGATCCGTCTGACTAACTTGCACACTTACATTTTTTTCGGAATATAATGCAGACGATCCGTTCTGAACGGATACCATAGTTTTGCATTATAGAGCGGATCCGTCTGTGCAGACACCAGACGGATCCGCTCCGAAGGCAAGTGAGAAAGTAGCCTATAAGAGGAAGGAATATTAAAAAGAAGAAAAACTGCTACAAGAGGAACATAGTTTTTAAATTAGAGGGGCAAAGGTTTAAAAGTAATATCAGGAAGTATTACTTTACTGAGAGAGTAGTGGATGCATGGAATAGCCTTCCTGCAGAAGTGGTAGCTGCAAATACAGTGAAGGAGTTTAAGCATGCATGGGATAGGCATAAGGCCATCTTTCATATAAGATAGGGCCAGGGGCTATCCATAGTATTCACTATTCAGTATATTGGGCAGACTAGATGGGCCAAGTATAGCCGTCCCTCTAGTCGGGTCCTGAACCAGTTGGGAAAGGTAATTGTCTTTGGTTATTGCCAAGAACCTGTTTCCTTTATGAGATCTACAGCTTTCAGTTTCCCAGTCTACACTCACCTAAAGAATTATTAGGAACACCTGTTCTATTTCTCATTAATGCAATTATCTAGTCAACCAATCACATGGCAGTTTCTTCAATGCATTTAGGGGGGTGCTCCTGGTCAAGACAATCTCCTGAACGCCAAACTGAATGTCAGAATGGGAAAGAAAGGTGATTTAAGCAATTTTGAGCGTTGCATGGTTGTTGGTGCCAGACGGGCCGGTCTGAGTATTTCACGATCTGCTTAGTTACTGGGATTTTCACGCACAACCATTTCTAGGGTTTACAAAGAATGGTGTGAAAAGGGAAAAACATCCAGTATGCGGCCGTCCTGTGGGCAAAAATGCCTTGTGGATGCTAGAGGTCAGAGGAGAATGGGCCGACTGATTCAAGCTGATAGAAGAGCAACGTTGACTGAAATAACCACTCGTTACAACCGAGGTATGCAGCAAAGCATTTGTGAAGCCACAACACGCACAACCTTGAGGCAGATGGGCTACAACAGCAGAAGACCCCACCGGGTACCACTCATCTCCACTACAAATAGGAAAAAGAGGCTACAATTTGCACAAGCTCACCAAAATTGGACTGTTGAAGACTGGAAAAATGTTGCCTGGTCTGATGAGTCTCGATTTCTGTTGAGACATTCAAATGGTAGAGTCCGAATTTGGCGTAAACAGAATGAGAACATGTATCCATCCTCTGATGGCTACTTCCAGCAGGATAATGCACCATGTCACAAACCTCGAATCATTTCAAATTGGTTTCTTGAACATGACAATGAGTTCACTGTACTAAAATGGCCCCCACAGTCACCAGATCTCAACCCAATAGAGCATCGTTGGGATGTGGTGGAACGGGAGCTTCGTGCCCTGGATGTGCATCCCTCAAATCTCCATCAACTGCAAGATGCTATCCTATCAATATGGGCCAGCATTTCTAAAGAATGCTATCAGCACCTTGTGGAATCAATGCCACGTAGAATTAAGGCAGTTCTGAAGGCAAAAGGGGGTCCAACACCGTATTAGTATGGTGTTCCTAATAATTCTTTAGGTGAGTGTATATCTGGGTATTGAAGTCCCCCATATAACGACCTCATTATGATTTGCCGCCTCGTCTATCTCGTTTAGTAGTAGATATTCTGTGGACTCTGGTTATTAGGTGGTTTATAATAAACTCCTATTAGTATTTTGTTATTGTTTTGCCTCTGTGTATTTCTAACCCACAGTGAATCCACAGTTTAATTATATCTTCTAGGACTGTGGGCTTTAGACAGGACTTTACATAAAGGGCAGACCCCTCCCCGGTTTTGGACTATCCTTTCTAAACAGACTAACCCTGTACGTTAACTGCCCAGTCATAGCTACAAGTCAGGTCCATAAATATTGGGACATGGACACAATTCTAACATTTTTGGCTCTATACACCACCACAATGGATTTGAAGTGAAACGACCAAGATGTGCTTTAACTGCAGACTGTCAGCTTTAATTTGAGGGTATTTACATCCAAATCAGGTGAACGGTGCAGGAATTACAACAGTTTGCATATGTGCCTCCCACTTGTTAAGGAACCAAAAGTAATGGGACAGAATAATAATCATAAATCAAACTTTAACTTTTTAATACTTGGTTGCAAATCCTTTGCAGTCAATTACAGCCTGAAGTCTGGAACGCATAGACATCACCAGACGCTGGGTTCCATCCCTGGTGATGCTCTGCCAGGCTTCTACTGCAATTGTCTTCAGCTCCTGCTCTTTCTTGGGGCATTCTCTCTTCAGTTTTGTCTTCAGCAAGTGAAATGCATGCTCAATCGGATTCAGGTCCGGTGATTGACTCCTCCATTGCATAACATTCCACTTCTTTCCCTTAAAAAACTCTTTGGTTGCTTTTGCAGTATTGCTTTGGTCTTGTCCATCTGCACTGTGAAGCTCCGTCCCAATGGAGTTCTGAAGCATTTGGCTGAATATGAGCAGATAATATTGCCCAAAACACTTCAGAATTTATCCTGCTGCTTTTGTCAGCAGTCACATCATCAATAAATACAAGAGAAGCAGTTCCATTGGCAGCCATACATGCCCACGCCATGACACTACCACCACCATGCTTCACTGATGAGGGTCGATTCTTAGGATCATTAGGAGCAGTTCCTTTCCTTCTCCATACTCTTCTCTTCCCATCACTCTGGGTACAAGTTTGATCTTGGTCTCATCTGTCCATTGGATGTTGTTCCAGAACTGTGAAGGCTTTTTTAGATGTCGTTTGGCAACTCTAAAATCTGGCCTTCCTGTTTTGAGGCTCACCAATGGTTTACATCTTGTGGTGAACTCCTCGTATTCACTCTGGTGAAGTCTTCTCTGGATTGTTGACTTTGACACACATACACCTACCTCCTGGAGAGTGTTCTTGATCTGGCCAACTGTTTTGAAGGGTTGTTTTCCGTGGTCTTCCGGGTCTTTGGTGTTGCTGAGCTCACCGGTGCGCTTCCTTCTTTTTAAGAATGTTCAAAACAGTTGTTTTGCAAGGCCTAATGTTTTTGCTATCTCTCTGATGGGTTTGTTTGTTATTTCAGCCTAATTATGGCTTGCTTTACCGATAGTGACAGCTCTTTGGATCTCATCTTGAGAGTTGACAGCACAGATTCCAAATGCAGATAGCAGACTTGAAATGAACTCTGGACCTTTTATCTGCTCATTGTAATTGGGGACAATGAGGGAATAACACACACCTGGCCATGGGACACCTGGAAGCCAATTGTCCCATTACTTTTGGTCCCTTAACAAGTGGAGGCACATATGCAAACTGTTGTAATTCCTACACCGTTCACCTGATTTGGATGTAAATACCCTCAAATTAAAGCTGACAGTCTGCAGGTAAAGCACATTTTGCTTGTTTAATTTCAAATCCATTGTGGTGGTGTATAGAGCCAAAAATGTTTAGATTTGTGTGGATGTCCCAATATTTATGACCTAACTATCATCCAGCCATGTCTCAGTTATTCCCACTAGGTCATAGTCCTCCTCACACATCACTAATTCCAGTTCACCAGTTTTATTAGTTAGGCTTCTAGCATAAGTGCAAATACAAAAAGAGGTTTATGTATATTTTTTACCCTAACAACCTTTCCTTCTGACTGTTCTAGTCCCTCCCTATAATCCACTCCCAGGTCCCATTACCTTGCCCCCCATTCTCTTCTGCACTATCTACTATCTTTCCCTCCTATAAATATAATTATCCCCTCCAGTTCCTAGTTTACATAGTCCTACATCCTTCTAGCCATCTTCTTCCCAACACAGCTGCCCTTCCCCATTGAGGTGCAGCCCGTCCCTACGATAGAGCCTGTAGCCGACAGAGAATCCGCGCCCATTTCTCCAGGAACCCAAACCCCTCCTTCCTACACCAGTTCTTGATCCACTTGTTAACCTCCCTAATCACCCGCTGCCTTTCTTGTGTGGCTCGTGATACCGATAACAGTATTTCCGAAAAGTCCTTGCCCTAAGCTTTTGACCTAAATCCCTAAAATATTTTTTAAGAATGCTCCACCTACCTCTTACTTTGTCATTGGTTCCGATATGGACTATGACCGCTGGATCTTCTCCAGCCCCTCACAGTAATCTGTCAACCCGATCCGCGATGTGTCGAACTCGAGCGCCAGGAAGACAGCACACCGTTCGACGATCCCGGTCTTTGTGACAGATCACCCTATCTGTACCCCTAATAATTGAGTCTCCCACTACCAGCACCTGTCTGGCCTGTCCTGCTCTCCTGGTTCCCTGCTTACTGGAGCTGACATTCCCCTGACTGGCTGAGGAAGGGTCCGGCTGCATCAGTGCTCTCCCTGAATTGACATCCCCCTCATCTGCCAACCGTGCAAACATGTTGGGGTGTGTCAGATTAGGGCTAGCCTCCCTGGCACTCTTCCCTCTACCCTGCTTTCTAACTGTTACCCAGCTAGCTACCTCACTTTCCTGATTTTCCTCGCTACCACCCTCCCCCCACATCGACCCCATAGAGTGCTTCCTCAGTGAGCAACAAACTCTTTTCCAAATTGTCAACGCTTCTCAGTGTTGAAACTCGCCCAGTTAGATACTCGATGTGTGATTCCAAACTGCAATTTGCTCACATTTTGAACAAAGATATGCACCCTCAAACGGCTGTTCCAGGACTGCACACATTAGACAAGAAGTGCACTGACTGCTCTGTCAATAATGGGACACATACTAAATGGGGATTATGTAAGAAAAGAGAAAAAATACAATATGGTGCAGTGAAACTGATTTACTATAGTCCCCTCCTAAAGTCCCTGAATCTCAGTCACGTAATCTAGTCACACACTTAATATAAACACACACTTGAAATCAAACACGCGAACGCTCACAAACTTGCGTTGTTTGCCAGCTTATATAGGTGCTGCTCCCAAACAGCTTCAAACCAGCCTAATTTTTTCCCCTGTGGATTCAAAAGACTAAGCTGCCCTCAAGGCTGGCTGTTTAACTTCTAATTAGATAGCCTCACCCTAATTGCTCACCTGTGCAACACCCTGGAGAAGGAAGAATTTTTTTTTTTTTATCACAGTATACTCTCAGCTGCTATGCAATAAACCTGGCAGCAAAAGCAAGTCACAGTGTACAATACAGTCAGGCACAGCCACTCAGCAATGCACACAAATAATTTAGCTCTCACAGATGCTCCCTCACGTAATCAAGTTTCACAATTTTAGTGTTGTTTCTTGTCTTTCCTATCTGCAGATAAATGAAGATGAATCGTGTGTTCTGTTGGGATCCTGGAATGCAGATTCCAGAGAAGTGGTCATACTGGATGAGTTAGAAAGTCCTTCTGGCCAAACTGAATCGTGCCATCCAATAATAATACAGGTAACATTTATTATGCAGGTTGAAATTCTGAGTTTGTGAGGGGTCCTTTCATTCACCCTTTAGTGCTCGCTCATACTTCTGAATGGAAGGGACTCTATATTCATAAGCAGAGGTCGCGCTACATTTTTTCCGGAAGAGTAAAAATACTCCTCTGACCATTTTTGAGGAGTATTTTTAGCCGGGGAGGAGTATGATAATTGTAGTTATTCATATATACAGTGAGGAACAGAAGTATTTAAACACCCTGCGATCAGAGACAGGACTCATCTCAGGTTCATTTGCATATGTATCAAATCAGCTCTATACACAAAATCCCGGTGACAGGTTCCCTTTAATATTATATAATCCTACGTATTATACAGCGAGGAACAGAAGTATTTGAACACCCTGCGATTTTGCAAGTTCTCCCACTTAGAAATCATGGAGGGGTCTGAAATTCACATTGTAGGTGCATTCCCACTCTGAGAGACAGAATAAAATAAAAAAATCTGGAAATCACATTGTATGATTTTTTAATAATTTATTTGTCTTGCACTGCTGAACATAAGTATTTGAACACCTGAGAAACAGCGAAAATTCTGGCTCTCAAAGACCTATTACTGTGCCTTTAAAAAGTCCACCTCTACTCCACTCATTAATCTAACTTAGTAGCATCTGTCTGAGCTCTTTAAAGACACCCCACAGTCAGATGCCAACTACTAACATGGGCAAGACCAAAGAGCTGTCAAAAGACTCCAGAGACAAAATTGTGGACCTCCACAAGGCTGGAAAGGGCTACTGGCAATTGCCAAGCAGCTTGGTGAAAATAGATCAACTGTTTGAGCCATTGTTAGAAAATGGAAGAGGCTAAAGACGACTGTCAGTCTCCCTCGGACTGGTGCTCCAAGCAAGATCTCACCTCGTGGGGTATCACTGATGATAAGAAAGGTGAGGAATCAGCCCAGAACTACAAGGGAGTAGTTGGTCAATGACATGAAGATAGCTGGGACCACAGTTTCAAAGGTCACTGTCGGTAGAACACTACGCTGTCATGGTTTCAAATCATGCATTGCACGGAAGGTTCCCCTACTCAAGTCATCACATGTCCAGGCCCATCTGATGATCCAGAGGAGACATGGGAGAAAGTCATGTGGTCAGATGAGACCAAAGTAGAATGTTTTTGTCTAAAAAAGAAGGATGAGGTGCATCCCAAGAACACCATCCCTACTGTGAAGCATGGGGGTGGTAAAATCATGCTTTGGGGGTGCTTTTCTGCGAAGGGGACAGGACGACTGCACTGTTAAAGAGAGGATGAATGGGGCTATTAATTGTGAGATTTTGAGCAACAACCTCCTTCCCTCAGTCAGAGCATTGAAGATGGGTTGTGACTGGGACTTCCAACATGCCATGACCCGAAGCACACAGCCAGGAAAACCAAGGAGTGGCTCCGTAAGAAGCATATCAAGGTTCTGGAGTGGCCTAGCCAGTCTCCAGACCTTAATCCAATAGAACATCTTTGGAGGGAGTTGAAACTCTGTGTTGCTAAGCGACAGCCCCGAGACCTGACAGATCTAGAGGAGATCTGTGTGGAGGAGTGGGCCAAAATCCCTGTTGCAGTGTGTGCAAACCTGGTCAAGAACTACAGGAAACGTTTGACCTCTGTAATTGCAAACAAAAACTTCTGTAGCAAATATTAACATTGATTTTCTCAGGTGTTCAAATGCTTATGTTCAAGACAAATATATGTAAGACAAATAAATTCTTTAAAAATCATACAATGTGATTTCCAGAATTTTTTTTTTATTCTGTCTTTAAGAGTGGGAATGCACCTACAATGTGAATTTCAGAGCCCTCCATGATTTCTAAGTGGGAGAACTTGCAAAATCGCAGGGTGTTCAAATACTTCTGTTCCTCGCTGTATAATACGTAGGATTATATAATATTAAAGGGAACCTGTCACCGGGATTTTGTGTATAGAGCTGATTTGATACATATGCAAATGAACCTGAGATGAGTCCTGTCTCTGACTCAGGGACAGGACTCATCTCAGGTTAATTTGCATATGTATCAAATTGTTTTTTTTTACACAATAAAAGCACACAGAGCTATGGGGACTGGATATTGTGGATGTGCTAGCGGCGATCTAGCAACCCATGTCCTCAGCTCTATACACAAAATCCCGGTGACAGGTTCCCTTTAGGAGTTGCTATTTATGCAGGGAAACGATTACCAGTCTCCTCTATAATGTCTTCCATGCAGAAATAGCAAATTTTCACCATTTTAAATTTATCTCTCAGAAGACTGAATCCCTACCTTTCTTTAAGCACCAAATCTGTCATGCAGGGATCGGAGCGGTAGATTGTGCAAAACTAAATGGAATAAGAATTGAACAGGGACGTCTGGTCGCTGTGGCAGCGAGCAGTGGGTGGCTTTGTGGCGGTCGGTGGGGTCTGGGGCGAATGCACAGGAGGCAGTTATCGCACAGTCTTATACAAGATATATTGGACTGTTGCACAGTATAGTGTACCCTATAGTCCTCTCTGTGATCTCTGGAAAGTGCGCTCCATACATAAACCATACGGGAAAATAGCTAAGAGGCTAAACAAAACCCTGTTTCTGACTTTCATTTGATTAAACACCTAAAGAAAAAAAAGGATTTTAAAAACCTGCTGTTTCTCTACATGACTGTATGTTGATAGTAGTGTTAATAGAGTCTCAAAGGTTTATAAAAGTAGGGTACAGCGAATTTCAGTGGAGGTTTTCAAGTGCACAGTGGGGAAATGGCGTGTATTATAAAAATAAAAAGTACCAAACTGGGCTCCTTAGGCTTGTTTCACATTTACACTAGTCATCTCCGGCAGGCTGTTCTGGGAACTTCTGGATCTGACACTGCCAGGCGTTACCTGATACCCGCTGGCCCTATTAACTATAATGAGGACTGGCGGAGATCTGGCCGCAACCCGATTCTCATTATGTTTGCCAGGTTGTGGCCAGATCTCTTGCGGTCCCAATTATAATTAAAGGGTCCGGACGGAATTCCGGCAGCCTGCTGTATCTGTCAAACTAGCAAATGTGAAACTAGCCTTATCTGCATTACTACACATGTAGTACTGCAGATAATAGTTCTTAATCCAGCTGACAGACTCCTTTTAAAGGGTACAAATAATGTACAACGGCCTCAGGATACAATATATTTTCCATACAATGGTCTTTCCTGGGCCATCTTAACTTGAAACCAGACTCAACATACAATGCCTCAGACACTGTGACATGCTATTGTCTGGAAGATCCAACCAGTCGACTTGGCCATTTCACTGGAAGGACACCTGTATTGGCTGGCTAGTTGTGCCTCTCTACCAGGGTGGATTTGATTTAAATCAAACTGATTTAAATCACAATTTAAATCACGATTTAAATCACTAGTCAGTAAGGCTTGATTTAAATCATAGTTTTCTACATAAAGACTAATTCTTTCTGGTATAGCTTATAATATGAGTAGATGAAGATTTTTAGAATAACAACTTTTCATATTAGTTTGATTAGGTTGATTCTGCATTCATAGGGTTGTAGAAGTTAGGATTAAGGTATTTTTCTCAACTCTGTTCATGTTATAACATTTTTGCTGTGAAGAAGAGGCATGTGATCTCTGCTGAGTCAAATTCTGTTTTGAGAACTGCAAAAGTAAACCAAGCATCTGTGATAATATCTTGTAGGCAGAGAAACTGCCCAATAATCTTACAAAAACCTCTTGAAGAGCATGACATTGTGAATGGATTAATGGAATTTATTTACCAAAAAATTAAACATACACAGCCTTATTCTACATAATTAAAAAACTAATCTTTATTTCATGATGGAATAACCTTTGGATGGTAATATATTTTCCTCAAAAAGCATTTTATCTAAAAAATAAATAAATCTGATTTAAATTTAAAAAATCTGATTTAAATAAAAGAAATCTGATAAAAAAAATAAATCATAGATTTTTATCCACCCTGCTCTCTACAGTACAGTGGTGGTACTACATGTCCTGCTCTTTACCTGTGCCAGGATGACCTGTTACTCTGGACACTAGGTGAAGGCACCACCGTTTTATATTTCTGGTACTCTGTGTGTTCTGTACAGAACCCTAACAAAGCTCCCGTCCTCTAAGTAAAAAGTAATTTACAGCTTCCAGAAGCCTTTTCTGACTGTAATGTATGAGGACTTGTTTTATTTGTAGTAGTTTGCTGGGAGCTGACGTAGATTTGAATTATAATTTGCACACGTTTTTGTGACTTTGACTTCCAAAAGTCACAAAAATGATACACTTTTTAGGACATTAATGGGCAAACAACCCATGCATGACACATCAGGCACTTAGTGTTATCTGTAATGGTATTTAGGAATTTAGGGAATAAAAAGTGCGTGTTTTGCGACATTAGGCCTGTTTATTATACAGTTCTATGGGGACTGAAGTTTAGTTCATTAGAACTGCAAGATATCTTGGTATTACAACTAGGGATGAGCGAATCGACTTCGGACACCACTTGGAACCGAACCCGATTAGGAAATGGTTTTTGACAGTAGAAATCAATTTATGAAGTTATTACGCGAAGTCTCGGAGCCAATGCATTCTAATACTGTACGGAGCGCTCACTCCATACAGTATTGAAACAAAGTATTATGCGAAGTCGATTCGCTCATCCCTAATTACAACTGTAAAATGGATGCTGAAATGTGGCCACATTGTGGCCATTTCAAATTGGGTTTAAAGGGGTTTTCAAGCTTTGTGCACTTCTATAAATTTGAAGCCCAGCCTGCTGTATCTGTTTAAAAACCATAGTCACCTGCTTTCTGCTGCCCTGTTCCAGCTCCCTGGGTGCCTGGATCTTTTCTGAAGTCTTCTGGTCCTGTAAACATCTGGTCTGATGGGTTCACGTCATTACCTGACCTCAATGGTGACATGTCCCCAAGCAGCACAAAACTACCGGGTCATGTGCCGCTTGGGGACACGTCCCTGCTGAGGACAGTTATTGGCTACAGCGATGTATGTGACATTTACAGGATGGAAACTGGAAAACCGCAGTTGGGAACCAAGGACCTAGAGAGCTAATGGAACAATGGGGAGAAGATATGGTTTATTTCCAATGAGTACAGCAGGCTGGGCTTGAAATTTTGAAAAGTGCAAAGCTGGAAAATCTCTTTAAAGGTTCTTTTACACGGGATGACACAGCAGGCGTTTGTCGGGAAGGAAGGACATATTTTTTATTTTAGCACAAGGCTGCAACATATCAAAATGTAAAAAAAAAAAAAGGGAGAGTCTAAACACTTCCCGAATGTATTGTGTGGGCAACTAAATTGGTTTTCCTTTACACTAGTTTTGATAATTCCCCTATTCTGACTCTCCAACTATCAGAGTGGGGGAGATTTACAATTTTTTTTGCGCCACAATAGTTATGTGAAAAAAATTGTAAATTATGGCAAGCACCATATTTGTACCATAATTTGTGACTTTAAGATTCTTGACGAAAAGTGGACAGAAAAGGGTCAGGAGGGGGCCTTCCTTGACAGGAACTGGCATAAATTGTAGCTCCTAGCTGGCATAAATTTTAGTTTCTAGCAGGGTTCATAAAGAAAGCCTGATTTCTGCTCATGCACAATGATTGACAGCTAACCTTATGAGCTTGTATACTTGTAAAGCTATCAGTCATTGTGTGTGTGAGCGGGACAGGAGTCCTGACAGATTTTTTTTTACATTACATTACTGACTCTGTTCCTGGGCTCAGCATTTCCCTCTGTGCGATCTGCTCCCTTCAAATAGGGTAATGTTGGAGACCTGACAGAACCGCTTTGATCTGGGAGAGACAGAATAAAGACATAGGGGGGAATTTATCACATCTTCACTCCAGGATTCTGGCTTCAAAAAGTTGCAAAAATGTTTTGACTTTTTGAGGTCATTTGTGCAAACATTTTGCAACTTTTGAAATTTTTACACCACTCCAGTTTTGAAAAGTTGGTGGAAAAGTGGGCGTGGTTAGCTGTGGTATTGAATTTTACTCCAGATTTATCACTGAGAATTTTTAAAAAGTCACAAAAAAGTTGCAGACTCAATCCAGTACAAGAGTGGAATAGGAAAACTGGAGAAACATTTCTAGACAAGGGTATTTGAGTGTTCACCAAAATTTAACAACGTACGACATTTGATAAATTTGGTACAAAATACACAGAAGTAGACTACTGCAAAACGGACTTTGAATATTACTGTGATGATAAATTCCCCACATAATATTTGTCACCATACACACAATTTTGTTGTCTGACATAGAGACAACACTCTATAAGGCTGTATTCACATGACAGTGAAGAACAGCCGTGTAATGACGCTTAGTCACACTGGTGTTTTCAGAACTAATTAAAATCTATGGGGCAATCCACATGACCATTTTTTAACAGCTAGTGATGGCGGCTGTCAAAAATAAGACATGTCCTATTTTTGGCCGTTTTCACAGCCAGACGGACCCCATTGAAATCAATGGGCCTGTTTTAAACGTCTGTTTAGACAGGAGTGAACCGGTCTAAACACTCACCTCATTCACATGCATGGAAAGGAACACTTGCACCTTACTAGAGGCAGCAGGACCTGAAGCTCCCAGCGTCGTGACATCACATGATGTGACATCACGACACTGGGAGCATCAGGTCCTGGTGCATCCAATGTTGAGCAAGTACATGCAAGTGGATGATGTATTTTTTTTTTTTAAAGGGTCTGTCGGCACTACCTCGGGTGGGCATTACATATACTGGGGCACTGTGTGGGGACCATTATATACTTTGGCAATATGTGGGGGCACTTGAATATACTGGAGCACTATGAGGTGGCACTTATATATACTGGAGAACTATAGGGGGCATTATGTATGCTGATGGCACTGCATTGTTTGGGTTAAAAAAATAAAGACAATGAACTACGTCTGTTATTAATGGCCGTTTAAAATGGATACAAAACGGATTAAGAACGGATTGACGGCCAGAAGATGGATGCAGACGGATGCAAAATGGCATGAAAAACTGACCGTGCATCTTTTTTTTTTTATTGTCGTGTGAATGTAGCCCGAATTTCGAAGTACAGAAGATAGTTGCCCAGAACATGCAATAGTGTACATCCCCAAAAATTATTCCTGAGAAATATGAGGCTTTCATTTCAAGCTATAAAAAAAGAAGACATGTATTAATTATGTGAAAAGGACCTGCAGTACTAAACACAAATTCCTGTAACAAGAATAATCACTTGTAATTTCTGTTGTCCCTCATTACAGTGTGCTTCCTCACTGCACCTTACAAACACCTTTTCATCAGCCTTCGGCCTCTTGCACACGAACGTTGTGCGGCCGTTCTGTGCATTGGGGACTGCAATTTGCAACGTCCGTGCGGTGGCCGGGATGGATTGAGTCCCATTCAAGTTGAATGGGTCCGTGATCCGTCCACACCGGAAAAAAATAAATAGAACAAGTTCTATTTTTTTGCGGTGCGGAGGCACGGACAGAAACACCACGGAAGCACTCCGTAGTGCTTCCGTGGGGTTCCGATTCGTGCTTCCGTTCCACATCTCCGTGATTGAGGACCCATTCAAGTGAATGGGTCCACATCCGTGATGCGGAGTGCACACGTTCGTGTGCAAGAGGCCTTCCCTGTTTTCTGGATACCATCCTAATAAAATATGTGTGGCTCACTACTGTGCTTCTCCACACCACAAATTTATTTTAATGAAATATAAAATCTTAAGTATCCATGTGTGATTAGCAAAGGTAATATGTATAAAATGCACATGGTTAGGTTTACAGTGTAGATTTAACTGGCCATGGATGTTCTACTGCCTTTTCTCATTCACACTTCCTTTTCTATTCATTTTCTCAGATTATTAACACATGGAAAGGTTGGAATATATAGAAATGTGATGCTAAACATCAGGCTAGATGGTGTTATCGTGTATTATTATTATCTCCTCATGACTATAGCCAGTTTTGGCCTTTATGACGCTGTGATTATTTGAGTTTTTTATCACCATTTTTCAAAAGCGAGAACTGAAGTAGCTGTATGAGAATTGTTGTCTTGCATAATGTCCATATACTGTAGCTTATTAAATAATGGCTCATTCAGATGCGGATCCGTTTTTTTGCGGTCAGTTCAGCACGTGCACAAAAAATCGGATTGCATTCCGCATTTTTGCGACCATGTCCCATTTTTTCCGGAATGGAAGAAAAGAGGCGGACAGCACATGGAGTGCTGTTCGCATCTTTTGGGGGACTCATAGAAGCCAATGGGTCTGCATTTAATCCGCTAAATTGCGGATGCGAAAAGCAGCATACTGCCGTCTGAATGAGCCCCAACTTTTATTAATTATTTCTGGTAGGGAATAGAAAAAAAAACTGCAATTCTACTCTATTTTATTTTTATTTTTTACTGCATTCACCGTGCAGTACAAATTGTTAACTTATTCTGCTGGTTGATACTAGAGATGAGCGAATTTCATATTTTGAAATTCGTTCATGCTTCGTTTGGTGGTGAAATCAGAATTGCGTTATGGATTTCATTACCATGGACCATAACGCAATTCTATGACGGAATGCCTTTAGAGGCATTCCGTTATTCATTCCATCATAATAGATGTCTATGGGCTGCAAAATGGATCCGTCCTGTTTCCGTTATGCAGGAGAGGACTTTCCTGCATAACGGAAACGGGATGGATCAGTTATGCAGGCCATAGACTTCTATTATGACGGAATGCCTCTAAAGCCATTCCGTCATAGAATTACATTATGGTCCGTGGTAATGGAATCCATAACGCAATACTGCTTTTACCACCAAACGAAGCGTGAACAAATTTCATAACATGAAATTCGCTCATCTCTAGTTCATACGGTTCCGTAAATACCAAATTTTCATGATGTCAAAATGTGAAAAGCATGATGGGGAGGACTATTTGAATACCAATTGTAATTAAACCAGGAAATTTATTTAGCTTTTCGTTGTTCTGTCCAGTCTCGCAACAGTTTTTATGTAGGTAGGTAGGTTGTGCATATATATTATATAATAATCTCTTGGTTCTTTGACTGTACGCAGGATGTGTCTGATGACGACAGCACTATAATTTGTGAAGAAGATGGGCAATTATCACAGAAGAAGGTGAAATTCATGTTTGACAAAACCAGGTCAGCTGGCATCCCGCAAGTATCAGGTAATCCAGCAAGTAAGTTCCCATTTCTCTGATTTAATTTTTGCAGTGTACACAAACTGAATGTACCTAACTGTACTATATCTAAGTTATGCATTTTTAAATAATCCAAATCTAATGAAATTCAATAAAAAGACCTTTTTAAATGGAAGCAGAATAATGACAAGAACACAAATGCTTTAGCGTGGAAGAACCGTTATCATTTCAGTGCATTTTTATTTTTCTCTCTCTGTGAAACAAGATCAGTGTAAAAATGTATTCTTTTAATTGTGCCTAAAATGAGATAAAGGGAAATGCTTGAAAATGAATGACCTTTAGGCCCCTTTCACACGAGTGAGTATTCCACGAATGCGAACGCATTGCGCCCTCACGGAATCCGGACCCATTTATTTCAATGGGGCTGTGTACATGTGCGTTGGTTTTCACGCATCACTTGTGCATTGTGTGAAAATCGCAGCATGTTCTATATTCAGCGATTTTCACGCAACGCTTGCCCCATAGAAGTGATTGGAGCTGCGTGAAAATCGTATCGCATCTGCAAGCAAGTGCGAATGCGATGCATTTTTTACGGATGGTTGCTAAGAGATGTTGTTTGTATACATTCCGTTTTTTATCACACGTGTGCAAAACGCATCAAAACGCATTGCACTAGCGCAATAACAACTGAACGCGATCGGAGGCAAAACTAAATGACTTTGCCTGCGAAATCGCAAATTTTTCACTGAACGCATTCGCAACGCATCCGGACCTAATACGGACACCCTCGTCTGCAAGGGGCCTTAATGTTAGTGTTTATTCTGCCATGTACAGTAGATGCTTTAACAGCTAATATTCGGTTATTATGCTTGCCAACTTGGAATATCTACAAAAAAGCAGAGATCTCTTGAACTCCTGAAGAGTTGACAAATCTCCCAGGTAGTAATACTGTTGACAAACCTCATTCAGTAATACTGTACCTCTCCATGTTCCTGTGATTCACTCAACTCCCAGTTGCTGCTGCAGACAACGTTCTGATGCCCACTGATGTCAAGATGTTGTCTGTGATGGCAGATGGGAGTGAAGTGGACTGTAGGAATGGAGAGAGATGAGTATCTGTTTGTCTGGTTTAGAGTCTTTATGCAGGTATGGTATTTTCTCTGGTCTGTATGTAGCGGGGTTTGGTGTAGGGTCTGCAATGCAAGGAGTGTCTGGCCTAGGGTTTGCATATATGGGGTCTGCTCATGGGTCTGTACACAGGAGAGTCTGTGATCTGGATTCTATATCAGGGGAGTTTGGCCTGAGACATGTATAGTGGTAGCGACTGGCATAGGCTTTCTATACAGTGGGCTCTGGTTATAGGGAGGTTCTTGTCTGGGACCTGTATACAGAGAGAGTGTGGTTTGGGGGGGTCTATATTTTTAGGGATTCTGGTGTGCAGCCTGTATTCATTTTGGGGTTTGCTGAATGGGGTCATATGTTCTATTTGTGATTCAAATTCAGTTTTTGGGAGGTAATGGGAGTGTCCTATATAAATTGGCAGAGTATAAAGGAAAAAAATTTGCACGGTGCACTATACAGACTATTTTTAGTTCCTTTTTTGTAATCTTCCGGATGTTCCTTCTGAAATGTTGGAGAAATAAGAAGTAAAGCTTACTTATACTTTCAGGTTACTTTTCAGAATATGGTGTCATGTATATATATATATATATATATATATATATCAGGAATAATATTATAGCTGGCCATTATATGACTTGTATCCTGCATTTTCCACAAGTTTTACAATCTGCAGGCTCTATTTTCAGTTGTTCTTGGGTTAGTGGGTGGAGACTAGTTGCTGTGATGTCTCCAATATACTGCACATGGAGAAAACTGGAGATGCTGCTTCCTGACTCTGTCTCACTGTCTCAGAAGCAGCAACGCCACCATATAGGACATAAGAGAGAAGTGCTAAACAGTATTAAGGTGAATAAAATACTTGGGATGAGACAGAAAACTCACTTTCTCGCCCAGTTTCCTTGGGGGACACAGAAGACCTTGGGTATAGCTCATCTCCATAGGAGGCGTGACACTAAGTGAAGACTGTTAAGCCCCTCCTCCACAGCTATACCCTCAGCCTGGAGAGAGAGACTGCCAGTTTTTGCTTAGTGTCCAAGGAGGCAAGACACTCCCTGCTCTGCAGGGCTGGTTTCTCCTTGTTTAAATTTTAGATTTTTACTTTTTTCTTTTCTTTTTGTTCCAGATCATCAGGGATAACAGAGACGCACTAGACCTCTCTGTTCTCCCGGGGTTGAGCTGCGCCAGTGCCGGTCACCCGCACTGCTGCCTCCCCCACAGAAGACAAGGTGGATCAGGGCAGCCCAGCTCCCCTACATCCCGCCAGCACAAGCGTCGCCCGCACGCCAAGTCCCTCTTCCAGCGTCCTGCCACTACGGTGCCAGTAGCTAAAGGGGCGACCCTGCTGGAATGGACCGGGGGTGAAGACGGCTGTGGTAAGAGAGAGGCTTCTCCAGCCCTACGTCCCCCACCCCCCCACCCTGGTCTCCTGCGTGCCTGACCCCCATACTGGGCCTCTAGTCCCCTGCTGGATCTATGCTGGCCCCTGTGGTGCCGCAGAGCGGCAATCTCCTTCTGCCCCCCCCCCCCCCTGCCTGGCTCCCATAGACATGCAGCCAGTGGCTGTCTCCACAGCCAGCTACAGAAGCGGCAACATAGTTTATTTCTCTATCAGCACAGGCACCCGGTCTCTGGGTCCCCCCCTACATCTCCTACCGGAGTGTTGCTCCAGGCCTGAGGCTCCTGACGGCTGTGGAGTAAGGCCTCGCTTCCGGCCGACATTGGTATTCCGGTGCGGCCGGGCGCCGCAAAAATCTTAGCCCAGGCTCCGCGGCCTGCTAGGCTGCCATTCCGGGTCCCTGACTTTTCCGGCCGGCGGGGTGGGCTCCCGCGGCCGGCAAGCCGTCATTCCGAGCCCCTGACTCTTCCGGCCGGCGGGGTGGGCTCCCGCGGCCGGCAAGCCGCCATTCTGGGCCCCTGGCTCTTCCGGCCGGCGGGGTGGGCTCCCGCGGCCGGCAAGCCGCCATTCTGGGCCCCTGACTCTTCCGGCCGGCGGGGTGGGCTCCCGCGGCCGGCTTTGGGCTTGACTTCTAGGCCCAGCAGGCCCCGGCCGACCGTCGGTGCCGGTCGGTGGGGCTCCGCAAATTTTGGCCCAGGCTTCGCGGCCTGCTGGGCCGCAATTCCGACCGGCCCGCGGGGTGGGCACCCACGGCCGGTTTGATGCGCCGCTCCGCCTCAGGTCCCGGCGGTATATACCGGGCGCCGCAAAATTTAGACCCCGGCTTCACGGCCTACTAGGCCGCAAAATTCCGGCCTCTGGTGGAGGGGGCGGGAACTTCTCCAGGCGCGAATTCTTCCCGCCGGGAGGTTCCTCCGCCCCCAGGGGATCGCAGCGCCGCCCTCCAGGCCGGATCCATGTTAACCCTTTGGGTACAGGCCGGATCCCAATGGGCCTGTATGGCTGGCCCCCCTTTTTTCCTGACTACTGTGCCCCAATATGGTGGCCCCCTTTAGCCTCAGAGAGGCTGTGTTTTAAAAAAAAAAAAAAAAAAAAAAAAAAGAAGAAATAATAATAAATACATATATATATATATATATATATATATATATATATAATAATAACAGATTTCTTTTGGACTGCGCAGGACGCTGCAGCCTCATCAGTAGTGCTGCATGTCTGCATGCCCTCTTTCCACAGGCGGCATAGTGTTGCGCTCCCAACCTGCGTCGCTGCTAGGGCATTTCCCCTTTTAGGCAATTTTCCTGCCCTCTTCCAGGATACGGCGCTGGCCAAGTGCATGCGGCCCTTCCGTAGGCAGCATTCATCATCTCTCCAGTTATGGTGCCTGCCATGTGCATCCCCCCCACCTAGGCGGGATACTGCACTCTCCCTGGCTGCCGGCTGGCCATGTGCATGACCCCCTTTTAGGCGGAATACTGCACCTTCACCGGATACGGTGCTGGCCATGTGCACGACCCCCTTCCATAGGCGGAATGCTGCACTCTCTATGGATTTGCTGCCGGCCATGTGCACGACCCCCTTCTCTAGGCGGAACGCTGCACTCTCACTGGATTCACTGCCGGCCATGTGCGTGACCCCCTTCCATGGGCGGAACGCAGCGCTCTCACTGGATTAGTTGCCGATCATGTGCATGACCCCCCTTTTTAGGCGGAATACTGCACTCTCACCGGATACGGTACTGGCTATGTGCACGACCCCCTTCCATAGGCGGAACGCTGCACTCTCTCTGATGGGCTATGATGTACTTATGTACTATGTTACTATGCTGCACTCTCACTGGTTTCGCTGCCGGCCATAGGCATGACTCAGGCAGCATACATACATCCCTCTGTCTGTGGTTGTTTTCTCGCAGGTACGTTACTGGCCATGTGCATGTACCCCATACATGGCGGGATGCTTGCACTCTCGCTGGATCCGCTGTCGGCCATATGCATGACCCCTCTTCCGTGGGCGGTGTACGCACTCTCGCTGGATTCGCTGCCTGCCATGGGCATGCCTTCCTTCCTCAGGTGACATACACACATTCTCACTGACTGTGTTTGTCTCTCACCAGTACGTTGCTGGCCATGTGTATGACTCCCATACATGGCGGGTGCACGCACTCTCCCTGGATGAGATGCTGGCCATGTGCATTACCCCCCCTTTTTTTCTGGGCGGCATGCTACACTCTCACCGGATACCTTGCTGGCCATGAGCATGGCCCTCTAACATGGGTGGAACGCTTGCACTCCCATTGGATACGGTGCTGGCCTTGTGCGTGACCACCCCACATTCCATGGGCAGAATTTGGCTCGCTCATGAGATTCACGGCTGTCCTTGTATGGCTGTGCTGGACTTGTACATGTCCCCCTTCATTGGCAGAGTAGTTGCACTCTCGCTAAGTCAGTGTTGGGTGTATTATTGCACACTCACTTAATGCTAGGATAACCCTGTGCATGTTCCCCTTTCACTAGGTGGACCTCCTGCGTTCCTGCTGGATTATAGGGTATGTCCTGCTTCTCTGAAGTAGGTACGGCCTTAGGCATCACTCCCTTTTGGGACCGGCCTTTGCACTCTTGCCGACTGCAGTTTGCCAGATACAATTTCCCCCCTTTCGGGGCGGACTGCTTGCGTTCCATCGCATGCTATACTAGGCTTGTGCATAACTCCCTTGCAGGTTGCACTTTGCAATTACGTACATGCTGTGGCACTCTGTGGCGAGCCCCCTTTTTCGCTGAATTAACCTTTTTGCAGTAAGCGGACGTTCTTGTGCGTTGTTTGGGCCGTGTATGCCTTCTCCACCTGTAGGTGGGTTGGCCTTCTCACTGCTTACGGGCTGCTCGTACGTATGCCTCATCTGCTTCCTGCGGCATACTTTTGTTTTCTTGGGATACGATGCTTGCCGCAAGCCTTGCACTCGTCTCTAAGGAGTTCATTCTGTCCACCTGACCCAGACGGTCTCTACTTGCTCTCTGCTGCACGGAGCTGGGTGGTACTCATTCATTTAGTTGGCCTTTCATCCCAGGGAGTGTTCGTGGTTCCTAGATGCGTGCCCATTCGTCCTTCCGCGGTATTGCTTCCCTGCGCTAGTGGTCACATGGTCGAGAGTGCTGTTGTCTGGAGCGCCCCTCGAATTCTTCGTTGGCTCTGGCAGGACTGCGGTTCCCTTGCCTGCTGCAATTTCCTCCTCTTCGGATGTAGTGTGGTATGAGTCCTTCCTCTTGGCGCCTCTACGCTTCAGTCTGATCTGCTACCAGGTGCGGGCCGCTTTTCTCGGGAAGGTCACCCAAATTCGCTTGGGTGCTCGATTACCCAGGTCGGAGGACCTCCACCTTGGGTTCTTCAGGGTATTCGCCTTCTGCGAGGCGGTGAACCGGGCATCTCACAGTGTAGCAGGGTTCTGCTTTTGAGCTGTCCTATGGCTTCCCTGTTGCCCACTCCTCCGTTTGGTTGGAGGGGGTTATGCCGGCCTCTGTCTCGACTACCTTATCTCGCCGGTTCTGTTTGGCTCCCGCTTGGTACAGATCACTCCGATGTGGCTTCTGTCCCGCCAGACTTCAGAGGCTGTTCCTTCACTGTCCTCCCCTCTGGGGAGAGCATGGTTGTTCATGTGGATGGTTCCGGTGTTCCTTTTGGCCTCGTACTGTCTCCCTTGTTCACACTGGCTGTATTAGCTGTGCCTATTTACCGAGTCTACCGCGTTCTGTCCTCCCGCTGAGTGCAGATTGCGTGGTCCATTCTAAGACAATGGTCCTGCTGTAGACTTACCTTCTCGGTAACTTGGGGGGACTACCTTTCGGTCCAGACTGTCCTTTGATCTCCCACACCGGGACTGTAGAACATGGCTACATCAGCATGGACTTTAGCCTGTCTTGTCCTGGCATCTGGCGGATATTGGGCGGACCCTTTGGTTCCGTTCCGTCTGTCCTTCTGCTCCCCCACTCGGGTGGATACGGGACAAAGTTGCTCGGGGGCCGACGGGACCAGTTTTGTCGACTTCTGCCCGTGTTACTGGTCTGCGCCTGATCACATTGGGTTTTCGCCCGCTTGCCAGGCGACTCCAGCGGGTTCGCTACTGTCCGCTCCTGGCTGTATTTCGTCCAGGATCTGTCGTAAGACTTATGGTTTTTTTGTCTGGGGTTCTGTGGGAAGCTGTGCATTCCCCACTCTGACTTTTTCTCTCCCCATGGTTCTGTCTTTTTTCCAGTCCGGCCTGGACCTGGGACTGGGATTCCTTTACTTGAGGTGTCAAGTGTCAGCGCTGTTCTTCCTCTTCCAGCGTTCCCCGGCCCTCTGGGCCTGTCAAGACCTTCTTACTCGAAATGGCTCTTTGGTTCCTCTGTACTGTCCTTCGGTACCGCCCTGGGAACTACATACTGAGCTCTCGGCGCTCCAATCTTTTACTTGGAGCCGTTACAGAAGTTCTCTCTACCCCGCCTGTCCTGTACGGTTGTGTTTCCGTATCAGTCGTGTCTCTGACGGGTGCCTGAATGGCCCCTTTTTGTTCTGAGCCTTCTGTCTTTTCCCAGGACAGGGCTGTTTCTACATCCCGTTCCTTCCTTCTGAAGGTGGTGTTGCTTTTCGCTTCAACACTTCACCGATTTGGACGTTGTTTGGGCCTTGCCGGTTTTACTTGGAGATCTCCGACTCTTGTCGACGTTCGGTCTCTTGGGTTTCCTGGAGGTCCGCGCTTAGAGTTGACGGACTCCAGGGTGGTTTTCCTCCGCTTTATCAGATTGGCTATTACTGAGGTTACCGCACCGAGGGCAGGATTCTGCCTTTGCTGTCACAGTTCATTTCACCAGAGCGGTCGGTGCCTCCTAGGCCGGAGGCATTGGGCTTCGGCCATGCATTTGAGCAAGGCGGCCACAGGTCTTCCTTGCACGCTTTACAGAGTTCTACAGGGTGCATACTCTGGCTTCGGCGTATGCTGCCTTGGTCCGCCTGGGTCTGCAGGCGGCGGTTCCTTGATGCCTTCGGGTGCTTCGCCTTGGAGCTGTGGTCCCTCCCCTTTTGGACTGCTTTTGAACGTCCCAAGGTCTTCTGTGTCCCCCAAGGAAACTGGGCGAGAAAACGAGATTTTTGTATAACTTACCAGTAAAATCTCTTTCTCGCTCTTTCCTTGGGGGACACAGCACCCACCCATTCATTGTTTTTCTCTACACGGTTTCCGAGTTTGTGTTACCCGTTGGGTAGTTGGCTTGTTGGTTCCTTGTTGGACTTTGCCTTTTCTCACTGCTTGGACACGCAACTGGCAGTCTCTCTCTCCAGGCTGAGGGTATAGCTGTGGAGGAGGGGCTTAACAGTCTTCACTTAGTGTCACGCCTCCTATGGAGATGAGCTATACCCAAGGTCTTCTGTGTCCCCCAAGGAAAGAGCGAGAAAGAGATTTTACTGGTAAGTTATACAAAAATCTCGTTTTTAGGGGCAGCAGTGGTATTGTCTCTCTGCTTCTCTACTGGTGATCCTGTTGCTGGTCACACCAAGTGACAGTACCTATGCAATCAGAGTGCAGTGACAATAGGCTGCTGTGCCTCTGAGGGCTCTGGCCAGCGCCTTTCTATTATGGCACTTGTTGTTAAGGGGTTTATCACTTATAAGCTGCACCTAAGTCCTGTACGTGCAGTAAATTCCTTCTCAGCGCTGAACTAATTGTCTTCTGGTAGACTCAAACATCAGCCTCATGAGAGCTAATATGCTTGACAGGAAGGAGCTTTTTCCTGTATCAGAAACTGATATTAGGAGTGAAAATTGAGTTTACAACAGAAACAGACTGCCCACAGTTGTGTTACATACTGATTCGGTGGCATAGTCACATTTGCTTTTTTCTGTATAGTAGGGTATAGTGTGCAGTTCCATCAGCTCTACCTTTATAATGCCTTAATTTGTTTTCTTTAACCCCCTTCCCAAAATTTTGCGTTGATCATGAAGGTCCAAAGCACCTCAGTTTTTGAAAGGGTCAGCAAAGTGAGTTACAGTACATAGAACAGCCTCTATTAAGTATGGCATAATGAAAAGTGGGCCAGTGGGGGTGCCAATTCTAAGGAGAGGTCATCAGTATTGTTATCTTGGATATCACCCATTAAAAAAGAGCCTCTGAAAAATGATAGTAAAAGCTGATTGGTTGCAATGGCACTTTTCATTTGCTCTTTTTTTGATACATCTCCCACATGTGCGTCTCAGGCTCTGCTTAGGTTGGAGTTTTAGCAACAAGCAATGTTTTTTTTTACACTTTACAATTTGATGCAAAATGG
Organism: Bufo bufo; assembly: GCF_905171765.1. Taxonomy (NCBI): domain Eukaryota; kingdom Metazoa; phylum Chordata; class Amphibia; order Anura; family Bufonidae; genus Bufo; species Bufo bufo. The sequence goes on along the minus strand of NC_053391.1, from coordinate 367,058,719 downwards.
ACTATAAATAATTCCGAAAAAATATATACCGTAGGTATGAGGGTATAGTATGTTTTTTTCCAATTTAATTTGAAACTTGGTTTGTTATTTGTGTATATCAAAAGTTTTAAAATTGTAGCAGTGAAAGGGTCACTAGTGTGTGTGTGTGTGTGTGTGTGTGAATACATCACATTTTTATATATACACTCACCTAAAGAATTATTAGGAACACCATACTAATACGGTGTTGGACCCCCTTTTGCCTTCAGAACTGCCTTAATTCTACGTGGCATTGATTCCACAAGGTGCTGATAGCATTCTTTAGAAATGTTGGCCCATATTGATAGGATAGCATCTTGCAGTTGATGGAGATTTGAGGGATGCACATCCAGGGCACGAAGGTTCCGTTCCACCACATCCCAAAGATGCTCTATTGGGTTGAGATCTGGTGACTGTGGGGGCCATTTTAGTACAGTGAACTCATTGTCATGTTCAAGAAACCAATTTGAAATGATTCGAGCTTTGTGACATGGTGCATTATCCTGCTGGAAGTAGCCATCAGAGGATGGATGTTCTCATTCTGTTTACGCCAAATTCGGACTCTACCATTTGAATGTCTCAACAGAAATCGAGACTCATCAGACCAGGGAACATTTTTCCAGTCTTCAACAGTCCAATTTTGGTGAGCTCGTGCAAATTGTAGCCTCTTTTTCCTATTTTTAGTGGAGATGAGTGGTACCCGGTGGGGTCTTCTGCTGTTGTAGCCCATCCGCCTCAAGGTTGTGCGTGTTGTGGCTTCACAAATGCTTTGCTGCATACCTCGGTTGTAACGAGTGGTTATTTCAGTCAACGTTGCTCTTCTATCAGCTTGAATCAGTCGGCCCATTCTCCTCTGACCTCTAGCATCCACAAGGCATTTTTGCCCACAGGACGGCCGCATACTGGATGTTTTTCCCTTTTCACACCATTCTTTGTAAACCCTAGAAATGGTTGTGCGTGAAAATCCCAGTAACTGAGCAGATTGTGAATCACTCAGACCGGCCCGTCTGGCACCAACAACCATGCCACGCTCAAAATTGCTTAAATCACCTTTCTTTCCCATTTTGACATTCAGTTTGGAGTTCAGTATTGTCTTGACCAGGACCACCCCCCTAAATGCATTGAAGCAACTGCCATATTGGTTGACTAGATAATTTCATTAATGAGAAATAGAACAGGTGTTCCTAATAATTCTTTAGGTGAGTGTATATCATAGTATCTTATCTAATTTTCCAGCAGCGTTTATTCCTCCTTTTCTAGCTGCAGGCTCTCAGTAAATGTTAACAAACCTTCTCAACCCTCAAACAATCCATCTAGTGTAAAACAGTAAATAGGAGTCAGGTACTATTTTATTTCAATCATTTATATTTAAATTTTGAAGTACATTATACAGATAACAAAGCTTTCCAATTATCATGTTAAGCAATCAATAGTACAGATTGTTGGAGGTAGGTCGTATAATTAAAGGCTGACATGACGAGAAGAAGTCGAGCAATATATAGCTTAGGCAGCTAATCAAATATAACAGAATAAAACAAAACATTAGTCTTGGAGACAATTAGAGTGATATATTCTGTAATACAGTAGTGTTTGGGGACATGGCTTTCATCCATGTATTCCATTGATACATGAATTTATCCACTTTGTGGTCTTTATAGGCCATGATTTTCTCAAACAGGCAGTTAGTATGCACTTTAGATAAAATATCCGCTATTGTGCTGATAGCATTTGACTTCCAACATCTAGTGATTGCCACCTTCATTGCCAGGAATAAATGGGCTACTGGAACTCAGCTATGGGGTGGTATGGAATGCATGTCGATGAAAAAGAGCGCCCTGCAGGGAGAAATATCAATGGTAGAACCACAATAATTAGACGCTGTTTTAAATACTTCAGACTATAAAGAATCCACTTGCGGGCATGCCCAGATCACATGTAAAAGGGTACCCCTGAGTGGCACCGGGGTAAATTCTACTAAGTCTATCAGGAGTATAGTACCATCTCAAGCAGGTTTTAATTGCTGCCTCATACATGGTGGTGCTACGAAAGGTAGTAGCTGTAATAAATTTGAAGGTATCAGCCCACTCTGTTTCAGTAATAGTCGTTTGTAACTCTTTTTCCCATGCCCTAAGGTGGGTAGTTTTAGAGGAAGTAGTTTTTGACCCCAGAGCTAAATAATGCTGAGAGGTTGAGCTGGTGTGGACCACAGCTCAATGGTCTCTTTATTGGCAATCACCTGATATGGAGATTTGGATTGTAGTAAGTGTCGTACTTGCAAGTATTTAAAGAAGTCTACCCTGGGATCTCAAACTCTTGCTGAAGATCTGCGAATGACTTGAGAACCCCATCTTTGTATAGCATGTTAATGCTCTGAAATCCCATGGATCGCCAATTAGCTAGGTTCGTCTTTGGGAGATGCAGTTTCAGAAGTTGGAGAGGGGATGCAGTTAGCAGAGAGATGGGTTGGTGTTTGCTCATATGGTGGAAAGTACGCCAATGGTGTATTGAAGCACTTAGTAAAGCTGGTAAAGGAAGTGTTTTAAATGAGGAGGCACTAATACTGTTTATAAGAAGGGATTTGAGATTTTTATTAAAGGCTAGGTCCGATTTAATTTGTACCCATGGGGATTTAGGTGCTTGCATCCACCAATACCCGAGGGCCTGCATCTGGGTTGCCAAAAAGTAATCCAGTATGTTTGGGAGGCCTAGTCCACCTTTGGTTTTGGCTTTCGTTATTATTCCTGCAGCAATCCTCTGTCTACTCCCTGCCCATACAAAGTGAGTAGACCCTGTGCATTCTTAAAAAATACACTGGGAACCTTAATAGGGACAGTCCTAAAAACAAACAGATTTAGCCTCATTCACCTTATAGTAAGATAGGCGAACGTATTCTTTGATTAAAGAAAGCGAGGTTGGTAAAGCTTTCTGCAGGGACGATAGGGTCAGAAGTACATCGTCTGCATAAAGGGATATGCAGTGTTGTCTTCCCCCATACGGATACCTGAGATGTCGGGGTAGTCTGATTGCTTGGGCGAGGGACTAAGATGAAGATAAGAGGAGAAAGGGTACACCCCTGACGAGTACCATTTGTTAAATAGAAGGTTGACGATATGGCACAGTTTAAGAATACTTTTTCTGAAGGTTTAGAGTATAAAGCCCTTGTAGCAGTGATAAAGGGTTCTCCCAGTCCCATGGTCCCCAACAGCGAGAAAGCGAACGACCAGTTCAGGTGGTTGAACGCCTTCTTGGTGTCGAGGGTCACCAGCAAGGCCCCCTCCCCTCTCCGATTAATGAGGTCAATCAGGTTAAGGGCACGGCGGGTGTTGTCTATAATTTGTCGGCCTTTGACAAAACCTGTTTGGTCATGATCAATTAGGAGAGGCAAGACCGATGACAGTCTGGTAGCTAAAATCTTAGCATATATTTTTTAATCTGTATTGAGCAGAGAGATGGGGCGGAAATTCGGAGGTTTGTCAGGGGGTTTCCCGGGCTTTGTTAAGGCCACAGTCGTAGCTTCAAGCATTTCATTAGGGAAGGAGCCTTCTTGAAAGGCTTTATTAAATACTGACGTTAAGTGAGGTACCAAATGTTCTTGAAAAGATCTCAAATAAAGATTGAAGAGACCGTCTGGGCCTGGGGATTTATGCAAGGGGAGGGAATTGATTGTTCTGGCCTCTTCAGCTTGAGATATGGGAGCAAAGTATGTGCAGATCTCCATGATGGGTGCTATATACGTTTCAGCTGAATCTTGTAGGTTATATATTGCCGAATAGTATTCCACAAACTGGTCTACCATTGCTTTCGGGTTGTATAACTTACTACCAGTGGTGGAATGGATAATATAGGGGATTCTGGACTTCGCCGCGCGTAGTTTAAGGCGATGGGCGAGTGATTGACTAGCCTTGTTATCCTGGGAGTAATAGCGGGCCTTTGTTGATCTCAAATTTTTCTTGTAGTTAAAGAGAAGGCACTCCTTGAGTTGTGTCCTAAGGGAATGAATTTGCGTGGCCCTATCTGGGGAAAAGGAATTTTTGTTAAGGGACTCTAGGGTGGTTAGTTGAGAGAGGATAGTTTGCATTTTTGAGTCCCTTTGCTTTTTCACCTGGTGGCCTAGTTTGATAAAGATGCCCCTCATAAAGGCCTTATGGGCGCTCCACAAGCTGTAGGGATTGGAGACTGAATTGCTGTTTAAGCTGTAATATTCGGAGAGAGCTTTGGCGAGCTCGGCTTTGTGAACTGTATTTGAGATAAGATAAGGGCTACACCGCCATAGGGTATCTCTGATATTGTAAGTTTCTTGGACAGAAAGAGATACAGAAGTGTGGTCAGACACTTAATCACTTCTATAGTGGATTTGGTAACTAGCTGTAAGAGTGATCTACTCACTAGGAATAGATCAATACGTGAATACGTCTTATGCACAGGCGAAAAGAAGGAGTAGTCTCGTTCAGAGGCATGTTGAAGTCTCCAGATGTCGTACAGCTCTTGACGTCTCACAAAGAAGCGAGGCGTTAGGATATGAACTTCTGCTACTCGCAGTGGAATCTAAACGCCGCATCAGGTACTAGGTTGAAGTCACCGCATACGATTAAATGACTTTTCTTATCTTCTCAAAACCTTAGTACCTTATTAAGGAAATAAATTTGATGCTTTGTTTGGTGCTTACAGGGCAGCTATAGTATATGAAATGTTGTTATAGTGCATACCATGATAATGTATCTGCCATTTACAATTGGATAATATGGAGTTGGATGACCAAAGCAATAGAGTTGCTGAAGGCCCAGAATAACCCCCCCTCTCCTTTTTACGGTAGGGAGACTGTACGACATGTGGATATAAATGGTGACGGATCCTATGGGCATCCCTTACTACATGTGACTCCTGTACACATCATTTGTGTTCGGAATGGCTATCAGAAAGGTGAACTAACCTATCTAACCCCTATCTACCACAAGCAGTGGAGTTATGCCATGACTGCGTGGTAGGGCAGCCTTAAGGGGGCCACCCCTAATGTGAAGTGACTGTAAGAAGGGGGTGGGTGGGTGAAATCAGCTGAATCATGTCAGCCTGGGCCCCACAGGTGCAATAAATAGCTAGTAATAAGCAGCTGGGCCCCACAGGTGCGTGTAATTAGCCTAGTAATCAGCCAGCTGGGCCCACAGGTGCGTATAATTAGCCTTGTAATCAGCCTCCCCTCCCACAAATGCAGCAATATATTTGCTTAATACTTGTGGTCGGATAGGCTATCAGAAAGGTGAACCTAACCTATCTAATCCCTATCTACAACAAGCAGTGGAGTTATGCCATGACTGCCGTGGTAGGGCAGCCCTAAAGGGGCCAAAAGAGCAGACCTTGTTTAGAGTAAATATATACATACTGTTACGACACCCGATTTTGAATGGAAAAGACCTTTCACGATGAATGGTGCTGAATATACCATATATATCACAGTGACTTCATCTACCTTACCTCTTTGTCATGTGCACCGCCACATCGTTCTTGGAGATGGTTAATGCTGATGCAATGAAAGAATGGCTGGTACCAGGAACGATTTACTCCCTATGTTGACTAACATATGACCATATTACGAGAAGGTCTGAATCCTGAGAGCTGCAGACTCAAACAAACAATGGTGAATCTGTTGGAAGGGCCTAGATGAACTCCAACCATCCGCCAAGGCCCCTGATCAGGCACAGACTGTTCCTGATGGCAAAATACTTTACCTCTACTTATTCCCCAGGCCACACTTTCTATTTAAGGGCCCCAACGTTAGAAATGGCGTCTGCGTCATACTGTAGTAGTAAAATTAAGTGAAATGTGTAAACCCCCCAGGCCTGGGGAACCATCCACAGGATACATGGCTATTTCGATAACGAGCTAATGTTGCCTGTAATAAGGACAGAACGTTCAACAATACCTGCAGTTGTGACAGAAAATAAGCTTAAGGTTGTGATAAACTATGTATGCTGCGCATTGTAGTCGTGATAGGGACTTGTCGTGTCAGAAGACATGACAGACTTCGTAAACTGCGCCTTATTACTGTACCTCTTACTAGAAGATGGACCGAATACACTAAAAGGGAGAAGCCATGCGTGGGAGACTAATGGCGGAGTCATATGTGTACAACTAAAACGGAGAAGCCTGCGTGAGAGACTCTAATGGCGGAGCCATGCGTGAGAGACTCTAATGGCGGGAGTCATAGCAGTGCTCCCAGCTAAAAAAATACCTAGTAGCCATTGGCTCCTGAACTGAAAAATTTTAGGAGCCAAATCAATTCTTAGTCGCCAAATCAAACTGAATCAAAATTTTGGTATCGTGACAACGCTACGCGATCAGATCGGCGTAGGGTTGTTTTGAAACCAAAATTTTGATTTCGCTTTCGTCACACCATAAAAAAGTATTGCGATACTCAATACCGCGCAAAAAAAAAAAATAAAAAAAACCACCAAAAAAAGCTGCGTGCATTTCGCATTTTATGAAAACATTGGCCCATAATAGAACAGTCCTATCCTATTTTTGGGGTGACAAGGTGGACTAAAAAAATGGCGAATGCTCACCGCATAGGAGATATTTTTTAATAATTTAATAGTTTGGACAGCGCTATGTAATATGTTTATTTATTCATTGTTTATATATTTTTATATGTAAAATTGGGAAAGGGGGGGATTTAAACTTAATATTTTAAAGTACTTTCACACTAGCGTTTTTTCATTTCCAGCATAGAGTTCCGTCACAGGGGCTCTATACCAGAAAAGAACTGATCAGGCATATCCCATGCATTCTGAATGGAGAGTAAGGCCTCTTTCACACTTGCGTTGTTGGGATCCGGCATGCACTTCCGTTTGCCGGAGGTGTCCGCCGGATCCGGAAAAACGCAAGTGTACTGAAGCATTTGAAGACGGAACCATCTTCCAAATGCTTTCAGTGTTACTATGGCACCCAGGACGCTATTAAAGTCCTGGTTGCCATAGGAGGAGCGGGGAGCGGGGGAGCAGTATACTTACCGTCCGTGCGGCTCGCGGGGCGCTCAGAATGACGTCAGAGCGCCCCACGCGCATGGATGACGTGATCCCATGCGATCACGTGATCCATGCGCTTGGGGCGCCCTGATGTCACTCTGGAGCGCCCGGGGAGCGCACGGACGGTAAGTACACTGCTCCCCCGTCCCCACTACACTTACCATGGCTGCCAGGACTTTAGCGTCCCGGCAGCCATGGTAACCATTCAGAAAAAGCTAAATGTCGGCTCTGGCAATGCGCCGAAACGACGTTTAGCTTAAGGGCCGGATCCGGATCAATGCCTTCCAATGGGCATTAATTCCGGATCCGGCCTTGCGGAAAGTGTTCTGGATTTTTGGCCGGAGCAAAAAGCGCAGCATGCTGCGGTATTTTCTCCGGCCAAAAAAACGTTCCGTTCCGGAACTGAAGACATCCTGATGCATCCTGACCGGATTTCTCTCCATTCAGAATGCATTAGGATAATCCTGATCAGGATTCTTCCGGCATAGAGCCCCGACGACGGAACTCTATGCCGGAAGACAATAACGTAGGTGTTGAAAGAGCCCTAATCCGTTTCAGGATGCATCAGGATGTCCTCAGTTCAGTTATTTTGACTGATCAGGCAAAAGATAAAACCACAGCATGCTACGGTTTTATCTCCGGCGAAAAAAAATGAAGACTTGCCTGAATGCCGGATCCAGCATTTTTTCCCCATAGGAATGTATTAGTGCCGGATCCGGCATTCAAAATACCGGAATGCACCCGCCAATAAATCCGGACCCATTCACTTCTATGGGGCTGTGCACATGAGCGGTGATTTTCACACATCACTTGTGCGTTGCGTGAAAATCGCAGCATGCTCTATAATCGTTTTTCACGCAACGCAGGCCCCATAGAAGTTAATGGGGCTGTGTGAAAAATCGCAAGCAAGTTCGGATGCGGTTGCGATTTTCACGCATGGTTACCTAGGATGAAAGTCTATTCACTGTATTATTTTCCCTTATAACAACTGGTTATAAGGGGAAAATAATAGCATTCTGAATACAGAACGCTTAGTAGAAGGTCAATATAATAAACATTGGTGGCGCAGTGCCCCCCCAACACCCCAGTATAATAAACATTGGTGGCGCAATGCACCCCCCCATCACCCCAATATAATAAACATTGGTGGCACAGCGCCCCCCCCCACCCCCCCAGTATAATAAACATTGGTGGCGCAGTGCGCCCCCCCCCCCATCACCCCAATATAATAAACATTGGTGGCGCAGTGCGCCCCCCCCCCAACACCCAGTATAATAAACATTGGTGGCGCAGTGCGCCCCCCATCACCCCAGTATGATAAACATTGGTGCGCAGTGCGCCCCCCCATCACCCCAGTATAATAAACATTGGTGGCGCAGTGCGCCCCCCCATCACCCCAGTATAATAAACATTGGTGGCGCAGTGCGCCCCCCCATCACCCCAGTATAATAAACATTGGTGGCGCAGTGCGCCCCCCCTCAATATAATAAAATGGTGGCGCAGTGCGCCCCCCCTCAATATAATAAACATTGGTGGCGCAGTGCGCCCCCCCCCAAAATAATAAACATGGTGGCGCAGTGCGCCCCCCCCCTCAATATAAGAAACATTGGTGGCGCAGTGGGAAGTGCCAATGAGGGTTAAAAAATAAAAAATAATTAACTCACCTCCTCCAGTTGATCGCGTAGCTGCTGGTCTCCTGTTCTTACTTCTTTCTTCAGGACCTGTGGGGACATCACTGTGCTCATCACATGATCCATCACCATGGTAATGGTCCATGTGATGAGCTCAGTGACGTCACCACAGGTCCTGAAGAGAGAAGTAAGAACAGGAGACCGGCAGCTACGCGATCAACTGGAGGAGGTGAGTTAATTTTCTTTTATTATTTTTAACCCCTCATTGGCCATTCCCACTGCGCCACCAATGTTTATTATACTTGGGGGGGGGGGGGGGGGCGCACTGTGCCACCAACGTTCTTATACAAATACAGGAGGCGGGTGCCGGAATCAAATAGCCGGCACCCGACCTTTGTGACAGGGGGCTGCGATCAGCTACAATTAACCCCTCAGGTACCGCACCTGAAGGGTTAACTCAACTGCAGCCTGATCGCAACCCCCTGTCACAGAGGTCGGGTGCCGGCTATTTGATTCCGGCACCCGCCTCCTGTATTTGTATTACAGGTCAGTTTTCTTCATTGGTGGCGCAGTGGCCAACAGCCCCTCCCCTCCTCCTCCTGCCTCTTCTTATTGGCGGAGGCGGCGGCCAGCAGCAGCACAGGGGGAGGGAGAGACTCCTCCTGCGCTGCTGGAGAACTATCAGCTCCTGTGCCCCGCCCGCTGTATTGAGCAGAGCTGCGGCGGCGGGGTCTAGTCGCAAATGGCGACAAGACTAAAAAGTCTTGTCGCCATTTGTAAATTCTAAGTCGCATTGGCGACCATTTTGGTCGCCATCTGGAGCCCTGCATATGTGTGGACACTAAAACGGAGAAGCCATGCGTAAGAGACTAATTGCGGAGTCATATGTGTAACCTAAAACGGAGAAGCCATGCGTGAGAGACTCTAATGGCGAAGCCATGCGTGGAGAGGCTCTAATGGCGGAGTCATGTGTGTAAAACTATGTAATCCGGACATGAAGGACTTCTGGGGAAGAAAAGTCCTGGTTGATGCCAGTCACTGAAAAGGACTCCATGGCACCTTAGAAAATGTTCCATATCAATGTTGGTTCCCCTCTTGGCACTGACAGTTGCCATTCCGGTTCAGATGGTGTGGAGGAGGGTGGTAAGCCTCTTCTGGGGATGGGACTGGAATCTTCCATGACTCTATCAAAACAACGACCCTCGTCAATGGAGGCAATGCTGTGTTGCTTGCCGTTGTGGTTGATTTAATTAGCTTCACAGGGAAGCCCCACTTGTACATGATTTTATGCTCCCTCATTGCAATGGTGACAGGAGCCAGCAGCCGCCTCTGGCGCAATGTAGCAGCAGATAAATCTGTGTAGAGTTTCACCGACTGGTAAGGCGCTAGTAATTCTGAGAGTTGGCGGGCCGCTAACAAAACTGCTTCCTTGTCTTGTAGAAATGGATCCTGGCCAGAGTGTCTCTAGGAGCCGTGTCTGGTAGGTGTCTTGATTTAGGGATCCTGTGAGCACGAACCGATAATCAAATCATGAGTGGAGCAAGAGGGTAGGAGCTTTTGCATGAGGGATTTTAGATAGTTTGTGAGATCAGCGGGCCCAATATCCTCCAGGATCCCCCTGAACTGAATATTCCACCTGGAGCGGTCTTCTAGGTCGCTTATTTTAGCTTTAATGCGGTCAATTCACTTTAAATTTCTTTATGGTTATCTATGAGCTGGTTGTGGGAGGTAGCAAATTCCCCCATTTTAGACTCCTTGTGGGGAGTCTGGAGTCTAGGCCTGTAATGGAGGATTGTAGTGGCACTAGTAGTGAAGAAAAGTCCCTGTGTAGGGCTGTGCTGAATGCTATCAGCATATTTTTCAGCAAGGTGCCTGAAGCAGGGTTATAACACCTAACATCAATGCAGCATTTAAAAACCTAACGAGGGTGTAAAAAAAATCAAGTACGCTCATGGTGGGAAGGTGCAAACCCTGGATACTTACCTAAAAATAAATAAAATAGTACCAAGGGGGCCTCAGAAATCCAGTTTTGACCAACATTATGGACAATCTGTTGATTCCTCACTCCGTTTGATGAAATTTCTTCTAGAGGAGGAGAAAGAGTTGCTAACTAAAAAACACAGTGGAATTACAAGAGTGTGTGGAGGTGGCAAATAATTTTCTCCTCTGGGCGGATTTCACCAAAGAGAAACACTCCTACAACAGTCGGTAGAAAGATTTACTGGTTATCTCAAGGAGAGGAAACATAATCAATTTGTGAGAGACCAGCAGGGATTTCAGAGAAGGAAAAATCCTTGAATTTGCAGGGGTAGTGGGCAAGCCAAGAAGCGTCATTTGTTTTCCTTAGTCCTAACAGCAGCACAAGTGGGGATTTTCCCCTGTGAAGCTGGTCAGGACAGGCAGAATTTTTATTGAACAAAAATCTCTGCCAAGTATCATTAATATATAACCCCGCCCCTTGCCTGGACGGGTTGTTGCTTTTTAAACGAGTAATTCACACAACCAAAAAGGGTGGGAAATTTGTGTGTGCCTGCTGTTAGGACTAAGGGAAAACTAATTTACGTCAAAATTGACCGCTTCCCCTTTCGTCCTAACCAGCAGCATAAGTTGGGGAAGTAGCAAGGACTTTACACAAATCTGGGAGGGCAAAATATTATGTGTGAAACATATACACCAACAAATAATTTCTCTCAGTCTAAGGGAGTACTGCATTTAGAACAGAGTGTCCAAAGGCAGCTCCTTCTGCTCGGCCTTGAATCTATCCGGTAGTGAGAGATAAAGGTGTTCTGGGAACTCAAGAGGCGGGCAAGCCGCAAAATCTATTAATTTCCTTTCAGCATACGATGTGGATACCTGCCCTGGTCGAATGGGCAGATACAAAATGATGGCGGTGACAGATTTTGTGATAGAAAGGTCAAAACGGATAGTGTCCTGATCCACCTACTCAAGGTAGGCTTGGAGGCTTTAAGCCCTCTGTTTTTTCCTGAGTAGGCTAGAAGGAGATTCTCAGATCTTCTGAAGTCCAGTGTTCTATGTAAATATATTTTTAGAGCCCTCGGAATGTCCAGGGTAAGTAACTTTTCCTCCTCTGGAGATGTTGGAGCAGGGGAAAATGTTTGGTAATGTTATTGTCTGGTTAAGATTTGCGAATGAAGGCACCTTCGGCAGAAAGGTTGCAGAAACCTCAACAGGACCCTGTCCTGGAGGAAAGTTAGGTATAGCTCTGCCGCTCCTAGAGGCTTGAAGTTCCCCAATTCTTTTAGCCGAGGTAATGGCTAATGAAAGGTGACTTTTAAGAGATAGGAATCTCAAGTCTACCTCGTCTAATGGCTCAAAGGGGGGAACACATAACTAGTGTTGAGCGAACTTGTGTTTTAAGTTCGGCATCTAAAGTTCGAGTTCAGGTTATCGAAGTATCCCGTTATGGATTCTAAATTCCAATATGGTCAATGGTAGCGGAATCCATAACGGGATACTTCGATCAACCCGAACTTTAGACGCCGAACTTAAAACACAAGTTCGCTCAACACACTACACAACCCCTTTAGCACTATTGCTAGATCCCACTCAGGGATTGGTCTCAGGATACTAGGTTTAAGGTCTCTGAGCTCCTTTAAGGAACCTCCTGATTAGTGGGTCTTGCGAAATCAGCCTACCAATACATGCCGACAAAGCAGAGACATGCGCTCTGAGCGTAGATGGGCTTAGACCCTTGTCTAGACCATCTTGAAGAAACTGTAGGATCGCAGAGAGAGAGGAGGATCTGAGGGAACTACCTCTCTCTCGGTACACCATAGAATGAAAATTTTGTATATCCTGGAGTATTTCTTGTTTGTGGACTCCGCCCGGGGGAGTGCGAGATTGTTCTCAAGACCTCCTCAGACAACCCTCTAGCGTCTAGAAGGGACCTGTCAATCTCCAGGCTGTCAGACTGAGCCTCCTCAGATCTAGACAGGGACCTGTGTCCTGATACACTAGGTCCTGTATTAGGGGAAGTCTCCAATATGTGCCCTGGCCCATCTGCATGAGCTGGGTGAACCAAGACCTCTTTGGCCAGAATGGTATGATGGCTATCACTGAGGTCTGGTCTTGCTTGATCTTCATCAATACCCTTGGTATCATGGAAATTGGAGGGAACACATAAGCCAGCCTGAACCTCCAAGTTAGGGACAGAGCGTCTATCCGCTACAGGGTTGTCCTCTTTGTAAAGGGAGCAGAACCTGTTCACTTTGGCGTTCAAACAAGTTGCCATCAGATCGATCTCTGGAGTACCCCCAACGCTGGACATAACTGGAAAAGATGTTCTCGTTCAATGACCAGTCCCCTGGAACGGGAAGACCCTGACTTAGGCGATCTGCCACTACATTGAGGTCTCCTCTGATATGAACCGCCCATTAGGTGGGATAGGTTAGTCTCTGCCCAAGCGAGAATTTGTCCCACCTCCCTCAGGAGAGTCTGGGATCTCGTTCCTCCCTGTCTGTTTAGATAAGCCACTACTGTTGTGTTGTCTGTCCGGACTCTCACCGCCTGACTGCGAATGAGAGGAGCAAAATGATTGAGGGCTAGTCTGACCGCTCTCAACTCCCTCAAATTGGAAGAGAGAAGTCTCTCCTGAGGACTCCAGGTACCTTGTACTGGATAGTCCTCCAGATGGGCTCCCCAACCTAGAAGGGAGGCGTCTGTGGTCAACGTAATCCAACGCGGTTGGATCAAGGACCTCCCACCTGTTAGGTTCCTCCACCACCTGAGTGAAGAACGGGCTTTTGCAGACAGGGAGTGCATCCGATCCAAGTCCTTTGGCTTGCGACTCCATACGGTTAACACTTCTTCCTGCAGTGGGCGTAGATGCCATAGGGCCCATGGAACTGCCTCTGCAGATGCTGACATGTGGCCTAACATCCTCATGAGAACCCAGATAGACACCCGTCTGGATGGAAGTAGAAACTCTTCTGCTTTTATTACTCTGTCTTTCCTCTGTGGCGACAGGGACAGGATCATCTGCTGTGAGTCGATCACAAATCCTAGGAATGTTCTCTTGGTGGATGGGATCAACTGTGACTTGTCCCAGTTTATAAGCCAACCTAGAGTCTGCAGAGTGTGGAGAGCTTGCTGGAGGTGAGTCTGCAAGGCGACTGCGGAGGTGGCTTTTAGCAGCCAGTCGTCTAAATAGGGACGACTTCTAACCCTAGAAGCCTTAAATGCGCGACAACAGGAGCCGCCACCTTTGTAAAGGTGTGCGGGGCAGAGGAGATGCGAAGGGCAACACAGCAAATTGGTAGTGCTTCACTGCACTGCCTATGGTCACCGCAACTCTGAGGTATTTTTTGTGCGCTGGATAGATGGGAACATGAAGGTAAGCATCTTCAGATCTATCGTCACCATCATATCTCCTGGGTTCAGGATGTTTAGAACTGAACGAAAGGTTTCCATCCGGAAACGCTTCTTTCTGATAAAATTGTTTAAATAGCGTCGGTCCGATGATCATACGCCAATCCCCCTGATGGCTTTGGGACCAGAAATATTGGAGAATAGACTCCCGACCTTGCTCGCGCGGAGGAACTTCCTCCAGTGCCCCCTTTTGTACGTACTGCCGTACTGATTCCTCCAGGATTAACTGCCTGGTGGGAGTCAAAAACCCTCGTCAGGATAAACCTCTCCTGAGGTAGGGGAAATAAAAGTCGATCTTGTACCCTGATGTTATGACTTCTAACAACCATGGGTCTGGAATTTTTTGATTCCAAAAAACTCTAAATAAACTTAAACGACCTCCAACTGGAGGAATGAACTGAGGGTTTTGGGCTGGCACAGCGGTGGGGACGGGGGGCCGTCGGGCTGCTGAGAGTCATGGTTCAGCCCTGCGGTTTCCGCGGCCTCTACCTCTTTATTTCCTTCAGGACGGGCTCTGGGTTCTATCCCCCCTCTGGAACCTTTCTGGTCCTACCTCTTCCTCGGACCCCCGAAAGGACTGTTGAGGAAGGGACTTCCCTTTTTTATCAGCGAGGTCCTCCATTAAGCGATCCAGCTCAGAGCCGAATAGTCTACCCGGCTCATAGGGAAGGGAGGCAGAGGTTAAATTTCGACTTCATTGCTGGCGATAGCCACAGAGGCAGAGTGTCACGGCTGAGGATGGGGAAAACCCTCAGCCGTGCGGTATCAGCAGATGGATGGTCAGTGCAAGGCCAGGACAGGAATCAGGGAGCAGGTCACCTCCTATCAATCCCTAATTCTGACCCTGTCTCCTAGCCGTATGAGCCGACCCTGATGGTGGGAGGGCTCATACTCCGGAACCTTGGAGTCCCTTCTAGCCCTCAGGGTGGCCCTAGACTAGGAGCAGGGTAAGACGACCTGTTCCTGCTAGATGCGGGAGGAACAGGAGTCTCACAGGCCAATGCTACAAAGACAGGGGAACATAAACAAGCATATGGCAATGACGGGTAAGTGAGACTAGTACCAAACTTACCTGCCACAGACACACAACCTGGAACCCAAGTACAAGTGCTGCTGTCCACAACAACACAAAGGACACAGCACACAACAGACATCACACGGGAACCCAGGAAACCATATGCTGCAATAACAAAAGACCAAACAAACATCTACTAAACACCATACATGAACTTATGACCACAAGGGTGGCCCCGACTGGCAGATGGTATAACAGGAGGATGTCTCCAGCAACCATGGCTGAAGAACCCTCAGCTAACTGAAACAGCAGAGGCTTTATAGCCCAAAGTAGCACACCCACACTCAGACACACCAGGTGATCACACACACAGAAGGGAGTTAACCCTTCCAACACAAGACAAGGGAAGACGGCCACTTAAAGGGGAAGCACACACATAAACACACACTTCACCTGCCGCCGCGGGCAACGGTATGTGTGGCAACTATGTCCTGGGGATCAGCCATAGGGCCTGAGACACTGCCACCACATGCACACAACACCACACGCCGCCATGGGCAACCAAGTGAAGGAAAGTGTCACAAACACACCATAGGCCGTGGCACTCTCACCCCTCAAAGCCCCCTTACCAACACAAAAAGGGAAAACCAGTGTGGGACCCAAAACAGGGAAGACAGAAGGGAAAAGGGTAGCAGAATCAGTGTCAGCGAGTCTCCCCAGGACTGCTGCCAGCCCCTGGAACAACACACAGGGACCAGAGACCAGCAAAGAAACAGCCCGGAGAGACCGCACTGAACACTACGTCCACTCTCAGTAAACGGTTCCACCAAGTCGCTGCCAGCATGCATCCTCTCCCAGCACACACTACAGCCAGTCCAATGAGGACTGCAGCCAGCCACACCGACACAGGTGAGCGAACCTCTGAGAAGTGGACGAGGAGAGACCCAACCACAAGTGCCAGTTCACACACACTGCAGCCACAGAGAACTGCACAGTATCAGGTTTCCCCTTTCACCCTCCCTCCGGAGGATAAGCATGTGTGCCAGAAAGCGGCAGGCATCACATGCTGCGCCCTCTTCCGAAGGCGGATACTCCCACCCCTCAAAGCCCCTCCCAACAACAAAAGGGGAAAGTTAGTGAGGCATAAAAAACAATGGGAGGGGGGGAGGGGAATGACAAACAAGGGGACACCAACACGGACAAACGGTGAGAAAGGACTGGCGGGGAATGGCACTCACCGCGCCGGTAAACGGTGAAACCCCCATAACGCTCTCCCTCCGGAGAACGCGCATGCACCCCATCCGAAGATGGCGGTACTGTACATGCTGCACCCTCTTTCGAGGGAACCGCCACATGAGGAGCCATTGTGGTCATACTGTCACGGCTGAGGATGGGGAAAACCCTCAGCCGTGCGGTATCAGCAGATGGATGGTCAGTTGCAAGGCCAGGACAGGAATCAGGGAGCAGGTCACCTCCTATCAATCCCTAATTCTGACCATGTCTCCTAGCCGTATGAGCCGACCCTGATGGTGGGAGGGCTCATACTCCGGAGTCCCTTCTAGCCCTCAGGGTGGCCCTAGACTAGGAGCAGGGTAAGACGACCTGTTCCTGCTAGATGCGGAGGAACAGGAGTCTCACAGGCCAATGCGTACAAAGACAGGGGAACATAAACAGACATATGACAATGACAGGTAAGTGAGACTAGTACCCACACTTACCTGCCACAGACACACAACCTGGAAACCCAAGTACAAGTGCTGGCTGTCCACAACAACACAAAGGACACAGCACACAACAGACATCACACGGGAACCCAGGAAACCATATGCTGCAATAACAAAAGACCAAACAAACATCTACTAAACACCATACATGAACTTATGACCACAAGGGTGGCCCCCACTGGCAGATGGTACAACAGGAGATGTCTCCAGCAACCATGGCTGAAGAACCCTCAGCTAACTGAAAACAGCAGAGGCTTTATAGCCCAAAGTAGCCACACCCACACTCAGACCACACCAGGTGATCACACACACAGAAGGGAGTTAACCCGTCCAACACAAGGCAAGGGAAGACGGCCACTTAAAGGGGAAAGTACACACATAAACACACACTTCACCTGCCGCCGCGGGCAACGGCATGCGTGGCAACCATGTCCTGGGGGATCAGCATAGGGCTGAGACACTGCCACCACATGCACACAACACCACACCGCCGCCATGGGCAACCAAGTGAAGGAAAGTGTCACAAAACACACCATAGGCCGTGACACAGAGGCAGCAGCAGCAGTGTAGTTGCGTCTAAGTGAACATTCAGCTAGTCTGTCTAGGGGGTCTTTTAAATTACTTCCATCATCAGAGGGAACTAGAGTTCTCCTAGAAAGCTTAGATATTGCCATATCTACTTTAGGAGGTGAAAACCAACTCTGCGAGTCTTCCTCCTGTAGGGGAAACATTAGTTTAAATCTTTTGGTCAGGACCGGACCTTTTTCCGGGTGTTTCCATTCTAAGGCCATCATTTTTTTCAAAGAATCGTTCACTTTGAAGGCCCTTGGCCCCCTAGAGGTGGATTATGGAGCTTCCCATGCTCAACAATCCTGGTCCCCTTGACCTGATGGAGCAAAGTAACCTCTGAGTTTTTTCGGCCGGGAAGAGAAATGGCGCGTCCTCATCATCAGAGGAAGAATTATCTTCTAAGGAGACAACTTCTTCTAACATGGGGACTGGCCCCGGAGAGGCCTCTCTAGGTCTCTTATTAGAAACCGTGCCTTTTATCTGCGCGACGGAGGTGTCCATGAACTCTTTCATCCAGGAGAACATCTCCACCATAGTAGGTTCCGGATTCGCAGGTCTGGGTCGACAACCTGGACAGCGGTGGAAACTCATATCCATCAGGGCAAGGGGGTGCTACAATTAGAACAAGCCAGATGTCTCTGCTTGTGCGTAGACTTCCCTAGGAATAATAATAATAATACAGTTAAAATAGGTGTATTTTACCTCATCTTAGGAAAGAATTGACCTCCACCTTACAAAGAGAGGACATAGAGGGATCTGGATTAGTTGACATACTGGAGAGACCGAAGACACCACTCAATCCACAGGTCAGTTGCATACAAAACTGAGTGCAACTCTGAGCTTTAGCACCTGGAGGTTTAAATAGGGTGGTAGGCCACGCCCCCCGCCTGTTCCGCCCCCCCCGCCCCAGCCCTTGGAGGTACTAATAACCTGTTTGATTTTAATCAAACTAAGGGAACCTACATGCACTACCCTGTACCGCTGAGGGAAAGAGGCCCAGTGGAGTCAGCCTTCTTGTTTTATTATTTTTCAGAGCGCACAAACCGTGTCCGAAACTGGAAGTGATTGATGACGCACTTCCGGTATTATGAGAAAGGCAGAGAGAGGCAGTGAACGCACGCAGCACTAGCCTGCGGCGCTGACTAAAGCACAGGGTAAGGCTATAGAGCATCGGAGGGGGAAGGAAAAAAAAGGGGGGGGGGAGGGGAGAGAAAGGATCTTCTAAAGCCGCTAACTTAGTGGGGGTGGGGGTCCATTCAAATCATACCACCAGTGGTTGTACCTTTCACTCCAATCTACATTGGAGGTCACATAGTGTAGTAGTACAGACCCAGCATAGTGGTCTGGACTCCTATCACCCCACTTTATGTGTGGGCTTTTTTTTTAGCCCCTATACTCTTCACTGAGATATTTGTGGGGGTGTGATTTTGCTGGTACATATTCATACGAGATTCCAGTCTCCAACTCGCACCACCAGCATGATTTTTGAATGTGGTAGAGAACAAAATTTTTATTAGATATTTAATAAAATGTTTTTAAACCTACTTTATTCAGGCAGTAAATAGTGCTATTTACCTAGTACGCAAAATAGTTATCCATTCAACAGTTAATTGTTATCAGTAAGTGGCAAATTCCTGTAGTGCAGCTGAGGCATAATAAGTGTCCGGGGACCTGGACTCACTTCTTCTGATGCTGTCTGGAGTCCGGAACGCCGCTTTGCAGGGCTCCTCACTGCAGGGGAAGATGGAGCCCGCGCTCCCACATGGTCTTGGAGAGGAGATGACAGCGGGTGAGTAGCGCGGCTGGTCAGCGCCTTAGAGGGGCCTCACGGTGTCCTGATGGAGAGTGTGCAGGGGGCCGCTGCAGTGTGAGGTGAGGACAGGTCTGTGTCCGCGCCATTCTCGAACTAAAACTCGAGCCTGCCTTGCTTGGCCTGGGCTCTCTTCCCCTCGGCATCCTGGGTATACTTGCGAATGGAACCGGGCACAGTTCGCAGCAATTATGCGGCTTAGGAGAGGGGAATAAGCTGCGGTATAGTCGAGTTGTGCCAGAGCTGGAAGTTCACGCGGTCATCTCGTTTGGCTGCCAAGCCACGCCCCCTCAGATGCTATTTATTACATCTGTATGAGGGGTACAGGGGAGGTATTGCAGCAGTAGTAAGAAGTCAGAATTGTGCCTTGCATCACAACAGGAAGTCTCTTCCACTTCAGCAAGCACACTGAGAGAAAATTAAAATTTACAGAAACCAACAGCAGTATGAAAAAGACAGAACTCATGCAGGTTTCTCAGAACATTAGTCCTTTTCAACTGTATACTGCAACAGCCATAACTTTGAAGGATACTTTGGGGCCATTTTTTTATGATTGCGTTTTACTCATTTTGGGCTAAAAAAAAATATTTTTTTCAGTTGGTCTGGCCATATCACTTCTCATCCCGTCAGCTGTAATACGGACATATTCTATTTTTTTGCGGAATGAAAATACGGAAACTGATAACTTCAGTTTTCTCCCCCGGACCCATTGAAATGAATGGTTTGCATACGGTCCGCAAAAAACCCCGGAATGGACACGGAAAGAAAATACATTTGTGTGCATGAGCCCTTAGGGTGCGGCTGCAGCTGAATTGCATGTGGAAAAACCAACAGTAGTTAGCAGGTAGCACTGGATGACATTTTCAGAAAGTGCATTTACATGCTGCGGAGAAACCTGCAGCGTAAACTGATTTGCACTACAGGTTTTCATTTTGTATGTCACTTTATTAGGGCTCGTTCACACGACCGTGTGAAGCCCGTGCTGTGGACCGAAATTGCGGTCCGCAATGCACGGGCACAGACCGTGGCCCAGCCGCATGGGGATCGTGGACCCATTCACGGCCACACTGGACAACAAAGAGTTAACTACAGGGGAGGGAGGGGGGCCCACTGGCCACCAACGAGTTAACTACAGGGGAGGGAGGGGGGGCCGGCCACACTGGACAACAAAGAGTTAACTACAGGGGAGGGAGGGGGGCCCACTGGCCACCAATGCGTTAACTACAGGGGGGGGGGGGGGGGGCGGCCGCACTGGCCACCAATGTGTTAACTGGGGGGGGGGGGGCTGCCCCCTGCTGCCTGGCAGCACCTGCCAGGCAGCAGGGGGCAGTCATGTACACTGTTATTTTAGTATATTCTAACCTGAAGCATCCCCATCACCATGGGAACGCCTCTGTGTTAGAATATACTGTCGGATCTGAGTTTTCACGAAGTGAAAACTCAGCTCTGAAAAAGCTTTTATGCAGACGGATCTTCGGATCCGTCTGTATGAAAGTAACCTACGGATCACGGACACGGATGCCAATCTTGTGTGCATCGTGTTCTTTCACGGACCATTGACTTGAATGGGTCCGTGAACCGTTGTCCGTCAAAAAATAGGATAGGTCATATTTTTTTGACGGACAGGATACACGGATCACGGTCCTCGGCTGCAAACGGTGCATTTTCTGATTTTTCCACGGACCCATTGAAAGTCAATGGGTCCGCGAAAAAAAACAGAAAACGGCACAACGGCCACGGATGCACACAACGGTCGTGTGCATGAGGCCTTAGGCATACAGTGGTGTGGTGATCTAGCTGCTGCAGACATATCTTCCAGGAGGTGTCCTTATATTAATTTGCTGTCTGAGGTTTCTATTTACCTTTCCCTGAATATTTTGTATTGTTTCCAGTTTGGGTCACAGGGCAGCTAATTGCTTCTTTGCCTTAGGCCTCCTGCACACGACCGTAGGTGTCCCGTTGCCGTATTGCGGACCGCATATGCGGATCCACAATACACGGGCACCGTTCCGTGTGCATTCCGCATAACGGATGCGGACCCATTGACTTGAATGGTTCACAAATCCGGAGATGCGGAATGGAAGCACGGAACGGAACTCCACGGAATCACTATGGCGTGCTTCTGTGGTGTTCCGTTGCGTGCTTCCGTTCCACAAGAAGATAGAACATGTTTAAATTGGTCTGCGATCCGCATCTGGCTGCCCCACGGTCCTGGTCGGTGCATTACGGACCACAATTTGCAGTTCCGCAGCGCGGGCACGGGCAGCACACGTTCGTGTGCAGGAGGCCTTAAATAAAGTTTGTGTATCAGATCACATAACATTTTTTTATCTCTTCATTTCTTGTTGTGAAGAATGTACAGCAGCACAGTGCAGACAAATGGCCAAGAAACCATGGCCAATATCGGCAGGAGCAATAAAAAAACACGAGCAGTAGTGATAACATCAAAATGGACATATTGACCCAATCCTCTGCAGAAGGCCTGATAATAAGATTATACAGAGAAATCATCTGCTCTTCATGAAAAACATTCCTGCCAAACAAATCTGTTTGTTTTCTTGGAAGACTGCGTCATCTTTAGAGTCTGTGACTTGCAAAATATTATTGTAAAACTAGAAAAATGCCTAAATGATCAAATGCAGCAAACACCATTTTTCTGTTCTGTTACGCTTAGATAGGTATACAAAGTGGCAGTGGTATTTGTCTGTAGTTCCAGAGGGATTTAGAACAGGCGTCATGAGATGATAGATTTTAGTGCGCAAAATGGAAAGATTTCTTCACTTTCTTGTGTTATTAAGCGGCACTGTGCCCCTATATTTGCTATGTGCGTAATTTTGTAGCTTCAGTTCCGTCTGTAATGTACCATTGTAAACACTAGAAACATCAGAAAATACTTTGTAAAATAACTCTTAATGGTGCATTCTAAAATGTTACCCGAGTTAAACCCTTAGGGGTTGGCCACCCGTATCACGATGCTTATAAAAGTGCTGTAAACTGCACTACAAGTCACTCAGACAATGTTATAAGGAAATCAGTACTTAAAG
The DNA here is from genome assembly GCF_905171765.1 of Bufo bufo. NCBI lineage: Eukaryota > Metazoa > Chordata > Amphibia > Anura > Bufonidae > Bufo > Bufo bufo. The sequence continues at coordinate 367,036,500 of NC_053391.1, read as the reverse complement.
GGAACTATCCCCAGTTTTATTGTGTGCTAACTAAGGGCAACATAAATTTTTGCTAAGTGACTGATTCTCTTAGCAAAATGCTGGGTCACTTTCTTTAATTGACCCAGTCAATCTGCAACATCTTGTATTGAAAAGCTCCAGATGATAATGATGAGTCATGAATATTTATGAGTCCTGACTCTCCCCGCCCACCTGCTGCTGAATGACAGTTTGTTTCCATATGAACCAGCAGCAGGTGGGCAGGGGGAGTGGCTATAGCTCTGAATTAAATAAACGCTGGACTCAATGACATTCACGCTGGACTCAAATCAGCTCATTAGCATGTGGCATGTGGCATCTTTGTGTGTATATTATGAGGTAGCCATCTGTCACACCAGTAAGTGAATACATCTAAGGTACTTTTTAGTATTTAATGATTGTATATAATTAGTTAGATTATAATCAAATATCCACATGACAGGTTCCCTTTAAAGGATAACTGTCGTATTTCTGTTTTTTGGGAGTATTGGATTGTGGTGATTAATATAACCTTGGTGGCCCTATTTCAACTTTTCACTGTGTATTCAATTTCCCCTTAATTCCACATTTTTGTTCCCGTGTACTGCCTATTTTTACCTGTGCTTAAATAGGGTTTGCTAGGCATGGTCCGATAGACGGAGCACGCAGCGTGCAGGGTCACATTACTGACAGCCAGGGACTGTAAGTAAATGATTACAGCCAGGTCCTCCCCAGCAGCTGATAACAGTGCCTGGGCTGTGTGCACTTCTCCCTGTCCCTGCGCTTGCAGACGCTCCCCTCACTCAGCAGAGCTGGAGAATGCAGAGTTGGTGCAGCGCAGACCAGGGAAGGAGATCTGCCATCTGCTCAGTGTATAAATGAAAGCAACATGTGGTAAGAGGACCCCCTTTGTGCTGCAGAGGATTAACCCTTTAGGGGGGGAGGGCTCTGGTTACTGACACTTTTGGGGGGCTATTGTTACTGGCTAGTGAGGGCAGGCGGGATTAGCCTCAGGGTGAGGGCAAGTGGCGGCCATCTTAACTGAATAGTGAAATTGCAGTTTATGCAGAGTGGTTGCTAAGGGCTGAATCTCATTAAATATGGGGTAAGTCAGTCTAATAGTAACTGATTCTGGAATATCATGTTATTAGTAACTACATATATGAAAATTTAAATTAAGGTCTAAATGGACAGTTATCCTTTAAGTCTTTTTATGTGAAGTTTCACCTCCTGATGAGCACTGTCTATTCACTGAATGTGTGATGCTCCCTCTCTGGAACATGGTGGATGATGGGGGGGGACATATGATGAAACCCATGCATCAGCAGCCCCCATTGAATAACACTGCGTATGGCACTGTGCATGCATTAGTTTCCAATGCTGTGTGCAGTGTTAAGCTGGACATACACATTCAATAGCTGTCAGCTGAACGAATATACGTCCAACAGCCCTGGCTTCCCCATACACATACAGGTTTTTCTCAGCTATACATGTCTGTGTATGCTATGGGGGAGTGGAGAAAGAGGACTGCCCGACAGTTGTGGCGGCGGTTTGTCTCCCTAGAGAGCAACAAAATCTTTAGGGCATGAGGCCTAATAATGTTGATTTTTAATTTGAGACCGCAAAATATTATTTGGCTCCTATATTTTTAGTCTTAGCAGCCAAAAGTTTGTTTTGTTTGGATCCCTGATTTTAAAGAATTGATGTGTCCAGTCTGAGGTGGCTTGACAATGTCTAAGAGACCAACAGCTTTATTTCTTAAAGCGATAGAGCGAAGATAGTGATAGACTCCCTTTTATAACAAAAGTGGGATTGTGACATTTCTTTGTGTGCAAAATATTATATAAGTAGATTATCGGTTGAATAAATGCAAAGTAATTTTTATTCCTCTTGGAGAACATTACTTTTAATGAACCATAGAACACAATACTCAGTGGTAAAATCTTGTGCTGGCGCAGAAGATTTCCATGTTCTGCTACAATATGGGCATTAAACACTTGAAACCGAGGTTTATACACCTCATCATGCCAGTGCATGGAAGTCTTCTGCGCCAGCGTGAGATTTAGCTCGGCCGGCGCTGACGAGCTGAAACAAAGTGTCATGTAGGAGAGGCAGAGCGGAGGTCTTGGAGAACGAGATGGGAGCAGGGGGATGACTTGTGACTCCCCTCAGGAAGAGATATTGGTCATGACATCAGAGACATTGTCAGAGTTGTTCTTACATGAATAAAATACTTTTGAGCATAGACAAAGACAGTTTAGGAATGATTGGAGGTAAGAATACTTAATCAGCTCTATATGTCAATCCTGATGGCAGGTTCCCCTTAAGACCACCCCCATGGACAGCTTACATGGGGGAGGCGTTATCAGTAATTAATTTCATTCTCTGTATAATTGTATACATAAATAGCTGTCAGTAACCAGTAACACCTCCCCGTTAGGCCTCATGCACACGACCATTGTTCTGGTCCGCATCTGAGCCGCAGTTTTTTGCGGCTCGGGTGCGGACCTATTCACTTCAATGGGGCCGCAAATGATGCGGACAGCACTCCGTGTGCAGTCCGCATCCGTTGCTCCGTTCCGTGGCCGCGCAAAAAAAAAATATAACATGTTCTATTCTTGTCCGTTTTGTTGAATGGGCCGCCTGTTCCGTTCTGTTGTGGAAGGCACACGGGCGGCTTCCGTGTTTTGCGGATCCGCAATTTGCGGACCGCAAAAAACGAAACGGTCGTGTGCATGAGGCCTTACTGACAGATGGTCATGGGGGTGGTCTTCAATTAGAAAAAGCAGAGATATAAATGTGTAGGTTACAATTCTTTTTTAATCTTTTCCCACAAAACTATATATCGATCTGCTCAGTTCCTGCTCCATACACGCTGCCTGCAGATTGCACTACATTTTGTGATTACAAGTTCCATTTAAATATGAGAGATAATGTCTCTGAGTAGTAAAACTGGCCCAGGTATGCGATTTTAGCATGAAGTGTTTCAGAATACATTGTACGTACAATTTCTTTGCTTTCAGTGTGACTGGACCGTTCTAGAGAGTTTATGCATTTATGTTACAATTATGCTAAAACATTTATCTTATCATCCATTTTTTATTTTGTGGTGCTTTATTATGGTACCTAGAGTTTGTATAGAAGTAACCTTGGTGGACACAAAGGGGAAGATTTATCAGCAGTAGTGTAAAGGACACTGGCTTAGTTTGCCCCTAGCAACGAAAACAGATCCACCAGCTCCTTTGGAAAATGAAAGGTGGAATCTGGTTGCTAGGGGCCCCAATGAGTTTTGTACTTTGAGTTCTGACAGGTAATTCACTGCATTCAGACTCATCAAAGAGGGTTACATTGTGGAGGAGCTTTCGATTTTCACCTTCTTTCTCTTTATAAGCTGCAGCACTTGCCACAGTTTGCACATTAAACGCAGTGTTTAGAATTGTGTGGAGAGAGCAGATGTAAACCTTGCACAATGGCAGCAACTAGATGGGAGATAAAAGACTTTTAAGTGAAGCATTGCATTACAAGGTTATTTGTTTCATTTATCTGCTTTAATCATTCCATTATATATGACAGGAATGACGTTTTAAAACCATCGCAGCAAAAGGATGAGACATTTATAGATTTTGATTGATCTTGATAATAACAAAACAAGGCTTTGAAACTGAAAGACAATTGCTATATGTGTGTTTCACCTTACGTGGTTCTGCTTTATGGCCCCTGGTTGAGCTCGCTATTTTTTTATAGGCCATGTTTAAAGATTGTTGCTTTCATTTTTTTTTCCATAAATCAATAATAGAAGCGGTAAAAAGAAACTTTGTAGTATATCTTGTTAAAAATACCACTTTCTCCACTTACCAGAATCCTCTCCTCCTCCTCTCTCTGACTTCTGGGCTGATTGTTATGGTAGAATTTAGGTATGATCCCTGAACACATTTTGTCTGTAATGCTCCAGAACAGGGATGCTCAACCTGCGGCCCTCCTGTTGGCTTATAGCTGTAGGCTGTCTGGGCATGCTGGGAGTTGTAGTTTTGCAACAGCTGGAGGGCCACTGGTTGGGCATCCCTGCTCCAGAAGACATGACTCATGATATTTAAATCATCTTCTTCTGACTCATTGCCAGAAGTTTTACTTTATTATAGAAACAGAAAAAAAAAAACTATACAAATCAACCAATAGGATTGTGACAGAGTGTAGCCACCTAGCATATATACCAAATATTGCAACCTAAGTATATCCTTATGTATACTGTGTCCAAGGAAAATGTATAAAAAAATAGATTTGAGATTATTTGTAATCAGTTCTCCTATATCACGATCATTCAATCTCAGTTAACTGGTAAAATGTGTCTTTAGAGAGGCTCGTTCATCGGGTGAAATGATCATTAGTGCTTGCCAGTAAATTATCGTTTCTGGGCAGCAGATCGTGCTGTGCAAACAGCACTTTGCTGCCAAGAAACAATGCAGCTGTATGAGGATGAACGATTGCAATAGTGATCCCTCCTCCTCATACTGTGAAGGTGATCACTGCATGTAAATGCAGAGCTTCACCTCCACTTAATGAGCAGCCGACTGTCGGGAAGGAACGCTTCCTTCCCAACAATTGGCTTCTAGTCGCCCCGACTAAATACACCTTAAGGCCTCATGGACACGGCCGTTGTGCGGCCGTTCCGTGCATTGGGGACCGCAATTTGCGGTTCCCAATGCTCTGCAACATCCGTGCGGCGGGCGGGACGGATCGAGACCCATCAACTTGAATAGGTCCGTGATCCGTCCGCACCGCAAAAAAATAGAACATGTTCTATTTTTTTGCTGTGCGGAGGCACGGACAGAAACACCACGGAAGCACTCCGTAGAGCTTCCCTGGGATTCCATGCCTCCGTTCCGCACCGCAGCTCCGGATTGCAAACCCATTTAAGTGATCCGGGGAGCACACGGCCGGTGTCCGCATATTGCGGACCCGCTGTTTGCGGGCCGCAATACGGCAACGGCCATGTGCATGAGGCCTAAGAAGCAGTGGCAGAGAGAGGCCCAGACACATTAAGAGATATTGCTAGTGTTTTCTACAGCTTGTTTCTACAGCTACACTGCTCACTGTTGCTGTATAATATTTTCGATGCTGCTATTGCTCTATATGTCAGATATAGATATAGGGGAGCTCTTCTCTCCGGTGTACATCATAGCAGCTAGTCTGGAGTTGTGCTCAGGGAATACTGACAGTTAAAAATGGAACCTGAATATGGGAAAACTACCGATAAATGTAGGATACAAGTAATATAATGGCCAGATATAGTATTATTCCTCCTGTGAATATATAATATATCTACTTCTTTTGCAGATTCACCTGAAATGACATCTTTGAACAAAGTCTTTGGTGAATCTACAGTTAGGTTCATATATATTTGGACACTGACAATTTTTTTAATTTTTTTACCTGCTTACTAAAACATATTCAAGTTATAGTTATATAATGGACATGGACATAAAGTCAAGACTTTTAGCTTTCATTTGAGGGTATCCACATTAAAATGGGATGAAGGGTTTAGGAGTTTCAGCTCCTTTACATGTGGCACCCTGGTTTTAAAGGGACCGAAAGTAATTGGACAATTGACTCAAAGGCTGTTTCATGGGCAGGTGTGGGCAATTCCTTCATTATTTCATTCTCAGTTAATCACATAAAATGCCTGGAGTTGATTTGAGGTGTGGTGCTTGCATTTTGAAGATTTTGCTGAGAAGTAAACATGCAGTCAAAGGAGCTCTCCATGCAGGTGAAACAAGCCATCCTTCATCTGCGAAAACAGAAAATAACCATCCGAGAAATTGCTACACTATTAGGAGTGGTAAAATCTACAGTTTGGAACATCCTGAGAAAGAAAGAAAGCATTGGTGATCTGGACGCCCACGGAAGACAACACTGGTGGATGATCGCAGAATAATTACCATGGTGAAGAGAAACCCCTTCACAACAGCCAGCCAAGTGAACAACACTCTCCAGGATATAGGTGTATCAATATCCAAATCTACCAAGAGAAGACTACATGAAAGTAAATATAGAGGGTTCACTGCACGGTGCAAGCCACTCATAAGCCTCAAGGATAAGAAGGCTAGATTGGACTTTGCTGAAAAACATCTTAAAAAAACAGCACACTTCTGGAAGAACATTCTTTGGACAGATGAAACCAAGATCAACCTCTACCAGAATGATGGAAAGAAAAAAGTATGGCGATGGCATGGTGCAGCTCATGATCCAAAGCATACCACATCTGTAAAACACGGCGGAGGCAGTGTGATGGCTTGGGCATGCATGGCTGCCAGTGGCACTGGGTCCCTATTGTTTATTGATGATGTGACACAGGACAGAAGCAGCCGGATGAATTCTGGGGTTTTCAGAGACATACTGTGTGCTCAAATCCAGCCAAACTGATTGGTCGGCATTTCATATTACAGATGGACAATGACTCAAAACATAAAGCCAAAGCAACCCAGGAGTTTATTAAAGCAAAGAAGGGGAATATTCTTGAATGGCCAAGTAGGTCACCTGATCTGAACCCAATAGAGCATGCATTTCACTTGTTAAAGACTAAACTTCCGACAGAAAGGACCACAAACAAACAGCAACTGAAAACCGCTGCAGTAAAGGCCTGGCCGAGCATTAAAAAGGAGGAAACACAGCGTCTTGTGATGTCCATGAGTTCAAGACTTCAGGCAGTCATTGCCAAAAGAGGGTTTTTAGCCAAGTATTAGAAATTAACATTTTATTTACAATTATTTAATTTGTCGAATTACTTTTGAGCCCCTGAAATGAAGGGATTGAGTTTAAAAAATGCTTTAGTTCCTCACATTTTTATGCAATCATTTTGTTCAAACCACTGAATTAAAGCTGAAGTCGGAAATTCAACTGCATCTGAATAGTTTTGTTCAAAATCCATTGTGATAATGTACAGAACAAAAATTTGAAAAATGTCTCTGTCCATATATATATATATATATATATATATATATATATAGACCTAACTGTACATATGTATTAGGGAATTAGAAGAACGAAAACTGCACACTTTTTGCAGCAAATTGCAGTTTTGCTATGTGGTTATTGGTCGCATGACTTCTACAGGTGCAATTCTGCAACTTCTTTCACCTGTAGAATCCATACCAAAAGAAAAAATCTGTGTTGCAAAACATGTAGACATTTTTGGTAAAGTGCATGTGGTTTAGCAAAAAAGGCAATGTCAAAAGCACCATTATTGTTAATAATCACTTTCTTTATTAGGGGAAAAGAAATCATAAGTCTGGGTTTACACAGGGCTTTTTTGAGGTATTACAAGCCACAATTCTCTGTTCATTTTTTCCAGTGGCTCAAAAGTGCATCAAAACGACCCTTTGTAAATCCAGCCCAACAGAACATGTCATTGCTACTGTTGGAGCTCCTGCTCCAGTAATCATCTGTAAAATTCTATAAAATAAATACACAGTACACGGAATCATTGCAACATATCATGTTCCTCAGGCTGTGGCTAGGATGCAGTGTACTAGAGTGAAACCTTTCCTTTTACCTTTGCTGTAAAACTGGACAATTGTGAGTTCCTGCACATGAAACCAGAATGCATAAGCATCACTATACGAACCTCATGTGTTATTATTATTATTATTTATTATTAAAGCGCCATTTATTCCATGGCGCTGTACATATGTACATATTACTGACAATTGCAATAATTATGAACAAGACGAGTTACAAATTGGTACAGAAGGAGAGAGGGCCCTGCCGTTTACAAGGTATGGGGGAAGGACACAGTAGGTGAGGGTAAAGCTTGTCATAGGGGTATAGCAGCAGGGTCACTGTAGGTTTTAGGCTTGTCTGAAGAGGTGGGTTATCAGGTTTTGAAGGATTCCACTGTAGGTGAGAGTCTGGTATGTTGGGGTAGAGACTTCCAGAGTATGGGGGATGCACGGGAGAAATCTTGGAGGCGATTGTGGGAAGAGATGATGAGAGGAGAAAGGGAGGTCTTGTGAGAATCAGAGATTATGTGTGGGAATGTACCAGGAAAGTAGCACAGAGATGTATGGAGGGGACAAGTTGTGGACGGCCTTATATTTATTTGTTAGTATTTTAAACTGAATTCGCCGGACAATAGGGAGCCAGTGAAGGGATTTGCAGAGAGGAGAGCCAGAGGAGTAAAGGGGTGAGAGGTGAATTAGTCGGGCAGCAGAGTGGAGGATTGATTGGAGAGGTGCGAGGGTGCCAGTTGGAAGGCCATATAAGAGGATGTTACAGTAGTCTAGGCGGGAGGGCATGTACAAGCATCAAAGCTCAATCCTTATCTTACTGATAAGAATGTCGCTTAAATAAGTGTTTATGAGCTATTAATAATTTTGAAATAAGGGTTATTAGATGACTGCACAAAGTGGAAGTACCAGTCACACAGTTAGAAAAACAGTTAACCCTTTGTGACAGATTGGCTCAATATTTTTAATAAAGGCCAATTGAAAAATATATTTTTTAGCCAAAAATGAGTAAAATGCAATCATAAACAAAAATTGCCTCCAAAGGTTTACATAGCCGTTAAGTTTTAGAAAGCGAGAGGAGAAGAAGTACGATATAGAACATAGGCATTGTGGGATTCTGTATAGTAGGATGGTGATGTCTGGACCAGAGAGGTAAAGTTGTGTGTCATGAGCATAAAACTGATACTGAAAGCCATGGGACTCTATGAGCTGTCCCAGACTGAAGGTGTAGATCAGGGGTGGGGATCCTCCGGCTACGGCCTGCGGGACCATTTCATGTGGCCCCCTGCCATGCGGTCATTAGCATGCGTGAGGCACAGTAAGATGAGAACAGCGCATTTCTAGCTGTCTCACCTTCCCTGGTCTTCTTCCGGCCCCACCCTGTGTCCTGACATGTACAGTGTCAGGATGTAGTGCACGTAGATGCGCACTATGACCTGACGCTGTGCGCTGTCAGGTCACAGTACAGCGCGGCAGGAAGAAGACCAAGGAGGGTATGTGAATCTGCCAAGTGGCAGCTCTGTCTGGAGCTGGAGAGGTAAGTTTATTTTTTATTTTATTTTAAATGTCTGATCTGGGGCTGGGGGTTCTGATGGGGGCTGATCTGAGGCTGGAGGGGTCTGATCTCAGGCTGCGAGGTCTGATCTGAGGCTGGGGGATCTGATCTGAGGTTAGGGGTCTGATTGGGGTCTGATCTGAGGCTGGGGAGCCTATTGGGGGTCTGATCTAAGCTGGAGGCTGTGATGTCATGAGAGCCAAAGTCACTATCCTGGTGATATCACTACTGATGCCATCATCATCTCCTAATGGACAGTGCAATGATGTGCCCCTATTAAGGCCCTAGAATGGCTATTGACCTCGTGAATGCGAACAAAGAGCCAGTGGTATTAGAAGGAGTACAGACCTTATAGATTGAGCTCTTGACGACAGCTGCACTTGGGGGTGGTCTAGACTCAAGGTGTTGTGTGATGACATTATGGTGATTTGTTGCCTTGACAGGATTGCTGCCTTGTGGGTGTCACTATCTTAGTGATAACAGTAGAGAATTCTCAGGCGCATGTGCTGGTGGGTTTTCTGTAGGGCACCAGTGCATGTGATGATATTGCGGAGGTGGTGTAGTCATAAAGGTGATGATATTATACCTAATGTGTCCCAATTAATGCTTTCAAATTGGTGAAGAGGTCACAGGTGTAGCCGGTGACAATGTCACAAGACATGGCAGCCCTAAAAATGGTGCAGTGGGTCCTACATGTGTGGCAGGTGTATCTGGGAATAGACATGGCTTTACAGGAAGTCTGTATTCTATTGCAGTCTATTGTACCAGCACTCAAAAGATCACATATTCAAGTCCCCTAAGGTGACTAAAAATTACAGTAAAAAAAAAAAATATATATATATATATATATATATATATATATATATAAAAAACACAAAAATATGACAAATTCAAATCACCCCTTTCCCAATTTGACGTAACATAGTAACACAGTTTATAAGGCCGAAAAAATACATCTATCCATCCAGTTCGGCCTGTTATCCTGCAAGTTGATCCAGAGGAAGGCAAAAAAAAAAACTGTGAGATAGAAGCTAATTTTCCCCACTTAAGGGGAAAAAATTCCTTCCCGACTTCAATCAGGCAATCAGAATAACTCCCTGGATCAACTACCCATCTCTAGTAGCTATAGCCTGTAATATTATTACACTCCAGGAATACATCCAGGCCCCTCTTGAACTCTTTTAGTGAACTCACTATCACCACCTCCTCAGGCAGAGAGTTCCATAGTCTCACTGCTCTTACTGTAAAGAATCCTCTTCTATGTTTGTGTTCAAACCTTCTTTCCTCCAGACGCAGAGGATGTCCCCTCGTCACAGTCCTGGAGATAAATAGATGATGGGAGAGATCTCTGTACTGACCCCTGATATATTTATACATAGTTATTAGATCTCCCCTCAGTCGTCTTTTTTCTAAAGTGAATAACCCTAATTTTGATAATCTTTCAGGGTACTGTAGTTGCCCCATTCCAGTTATTACTTTAGCTGCCCTCCTCTGAACTCTCTCCAGCTCTGCTATGTCTGCCTTGTTCACAGGAGCCCAGAACTGTACACAGTACTCCATGTGTGGTCTGACTAGTGATTTGTAAAGTGGTAGGACTATGTTCTCATGACAGGCATCTATGCCCCTTTTGATGCAACCCATTATCTTATTGGCCTTGGCAGCAGCTGCCTGACACTGGTTTCTACAGCTTAGTTTGCTGTTCACTAAAATTCCTAGGTCCTTTTCCATGTCAGTGTTACCGAGTGTTTTACCATTTAGTAGGGATCGACCGATATTGATTTTTTAGGGCCGATACCGATACCGATAATTTGTGAACTTTCAGGCCGATAGCCGATAATTTATACCGATATTCTGGGAATTTTCATTTTTGAGAAAAAAAAAATTCCTACACAAATCTCCTGAAAATTAATGTTTATTGTTAATGTGTATTTTTTTGTTTATTGTTAATGTGTATTTTTTTTTATAAATCTTTTTCATTTATACTTAATATTTTTGTGTTTTTTTTTTTTACTAACTTTTAGCCCCCTTAGGGACTAGAACCCTTGTCCTATTCCCCCTGATAGATCTCTATCAGGGTGAATAGGAGCTCACACTGTCCCTGCTGCTCTGTGCATAGTGCACACAGCAGCATGGAGCTTACCATGGCAGCCAGGGCTTCAATAGCGTCCTGGCTGCCATGGTAACCGATCGGAGCCCCAGGCTTACACAGCTGGGGCTCCGATCGGAGGAGCAGGGGAGAGGGGATCCTGTGGGGGGGGGGCGCACTGCGCCACCAATGTTTTTACTATTGGCCGGGATTGGGATGGGGTTGGGGGGCGCACTGCGCCACCAATGATTAATACTGGGGGGGGGGGGGCGCACTGCGCCACCAATGAAGATAAGTCTCTCAATCATTCATATACAGGAGGCGGGAGCTGGCTGCAGAATGACATAGCCGGCTCCCGACCTCTATGAGCGATAGCTGCGATCCGCGGCACCTGAGGAGTTAACTACCGCGGATCGCAGCTACCGCTCATAGAGGTCGGGAGCCGGCTATGTGATTCTGCAGCCAGCTCCCGCCTCCTGTATATGAATTAATGAGAGACTTATCTTCATTGGTGGCGCAGTGGCCACAGCCCCTCCCCTCCTCTTATGTTCTCTCCTCTCATTGGCAGCAGCAGCAGCACAGGGGGAGGGAGACACTGCTTCCTTCTCCCCTGTGCTGCTGAGGGAACACAGAGCGCTGTCAGCAGCGCGTTCTGTGTTCCCAATATGTTATCGGTATATCGGCAAAATAGATGCCGATACCGATAACGTTCAAAATCCTCAATATCGGCCGATAATATCGGCCAAACCGATAATCGGTCGATCCCTACCATTTAGTATGTACGGGTGATTTGCATTATTCCTTCCCATGTGCATAACTTTACATTTGTCAGTGTTAAACCTCATCTGCCACTTATCTGCCCAAGCCTCCAATCTATCCAGATCCCTGTTAGCAGTATACTGTCCTTTTCCGTGTTAATTGCTTTACACAGTTTAGTGTCAACTGCAAAAATTGATATTTTACTGTGCAAGCCTTCTACAAGATCATTAATATATTGAAGAGAATGGGGCCCAATACTGAGCCCTGAGGTACTTCACTAGTGACAGTGACCCAATATGATTGTGTACCGTTAATAACCACCCTCTGTTTTCTATCACTCAGCCAGTTACTTAACCACATACAGACATTTTCTCCCAGTCCAAGCATTCCCATTTTATATACTAACCTTTCATGCGGTACAGTGTCAACTGCTTTGGAGAAGTCCAGATATACGACATCCATTGATTCGCTGCGGTCAAGTCTAGAACTTACCTCCTCATAGAAACTGATTAAATTAGTTTGACATGACCGATCCCTCATGAAGCCATGCTGATATGGCGTTATTTGCTTATTTTCCTTGGGGTACTCCAAGATAGCATCTATTAGAAAACCTTCATACAGTTTACCCACGACAGATGTTAAACTTACCAGCCTATAGTTTCCAGGTTCTGTTTTTGGACCCTTTTTGAATATCGGCACATTTGCTATGTGCCAATCCTGTGGAACACTTCCTGTCAGTATAGAGTCCTTAAATATCAGAAATAAGGGTCTGGCTATGACATTACTTAATTATCTTAGGATACGGTGGTGTATGCCATCCGGTCCTGGCGATTTGTCTATTTTAATCTTTTTATGATGTACTTCTTCCTGGGTCAGACAGGGCACTTTTAATGGAGAATTTACTTTTATATTCTGCATTTCATCTGACAGTTTAATTTCCTTAGTGAATACATTGGAGAAAAAAAATATTTAATAGCTTTGCTTTCTCCTCATCGCTCTCTGCAACTCCCCCCTCATTACTCTGTAGATGTCCGACACCTTCAGATTTATACTTTTTACCATTTATATAATTGAAGAACATTTTAGAGTTAGTTTTGCTCTCTTTGGCAATTAATCTCTCGGTCTCTAGTTTGGCCGCTTTTATTAGTTTTTTTTACATATTCTATTTTTTTCCTTATAGTTTTTCAGTGCTTCCTCGCTACCCTCCTGTTTTAGTGATTTAAATGCTTTCTTTTTGTCATTTATTTATCTATTTATCCACATTGTTTTTTTCTTGTTCCTTAACCTTTCATTCCAATAAGGTATGTACCTCTCACAACTAGATTTTAGGAGGCTTTTAAAAATATCCCATTTTGTGGCTGTATTTTTATTTTTGAGGACTTTGTCCCAGTTAGTTAGGCCTATGGCCTCTCTTAGTTGGCTAAATTTAGCTTTTTTGAAGTTTGGTATTTTTGTTCCTCCCTGTAGAAACGCTCTTTTGAATGACAATTGGAAGGTTATTATTTTATGGTCACTATTTCCCAGGTGTCCCCCAACCTGCACGTCTGTTGTTCTGTCAGGTCTATTGGTTAATACTAAGTCCAGTGTGGCCTTCCCTCTAGTCGGGTCCTGAACCAGTTGGGAAGAGTAATTATTTCCCAGTCTATATCTGGGTAGTTGAAGTCCCCTAAAATAACAACCTCATTATGATCTGCCGCCTCGTCTATCTCGTTTAGGGTCCATTCACACATCCGTGTGTGTTTTGCGGATCCACGGATCCACAAAACCCGGATCCGCAAAACATGGATAGCGGCAATGTGCATTCCGCATTTTGCGGACCGCACATTGCCGGGACTAAGAGAATATGCCTAGAATAGGACATGTTCTATTTTTTTCAGGATCGGAATTGCGGACCCGGAAGTGCGCGTCCGCAATTCCGGATCGAGGCCGCACGTTGTGCGGCCCCATAGAAATGCGGAATGGAATTACGGATGTGTGAATGGAGCCTTAGTAACAGATTTTCTGTGGACTCTGGTATATTAGGTGGTTTATAATAAACTCCTATTAGTAATTTATTATTGTTTTTGCCTCCATGTATTTCTACCCACAGAAACTCCTCACTTATATCTTCCTGGAGTGTGGGCTTTAGACAGGACTTTACATAAAGGCAGACCCCTCCCCCTCTCCGTTTTTTGCGATCCTTTCTAAACCGTCTGTAACCCTGTACATTAACTGCCCAGTCATAGCTATCATCCAGCCATGTCTCAGTTATTCCCTCCTCAGTTTTATTAGTCAGGCTTCTGGCATTAGTATACATCCAATTAAGAGGTTTATGTATATTTTTTACCCTACACCTTTCATTCTGAACTGTTCTAGTCCCTCCTTCCATTCCTCCCCCAGTCCCATTACCTTGCCTAAGAAATAAACATAATTGGCGTCTCTGCTTCCGACAGTGTCTGAACAATTAAAATCTAAAAATATTTTTTGGACTACAAGACTCTATTTAGCAGGAAAAATCATATAGTATCCCAGACCTCCCTGACTGCTTTTTTTTAATAATCCAGCAGGGCGCTTATACAGGACTTTTTGTTGGATTTTTGAGGGAGTTGTCCATATGCACAGTTCATCATCTCCCTGCCTGACACCCATGTGTGTGGTCAGTGCAGACAGGAGAGAACTGTGAGAAACATCTCCCTCCCCATGCTAAAAGTCCCATGCTGAAAGTCTTAATGTAGATAAAGGACCTTTCATGATGTCTCTATTGGGAGGAGCCAGACCAGTAAGAAGAAGAGGCCTACACAGTAGGTACTGTATTGTACTGTACGCTGTATTTTTTATGTTTATTGTGCTGACCACATGCACCATGGCTGTTTATTTCAATTGTCAAATGATGAAGCTATCATTAACAGGAGCTGACTGTAAACTACTAATCCACTCTACTCTATACTAGATGGTAACATAAACCCCTCCACTTCATGAAACTACTACGGAAGTTTTACTTAGTAGAAAATATTTGTTTTCTAATTTTCTGTTGTCTAAACCTGAGGGTCATCTCATGGTCGGGTACGTCCTATAGTCCAAAAAAGATGGTAATTATTGAGTGTGCTGAATGCTATAATATTAAACAATGTTACCCCAAAGCAAATCAATCAAAACGATTGAATAGAAAGTGATCAAAAAGTCATATGTACCCCAAAAGGTACCAATAAAAACTACAGCTCATCATGTAAAAAATTAGCCCTCACACAGCTTTGTAGACAAAAAATATAAAAAAAAGTTATGCATGTCAGAATATGGCAATGCAATTTTCTTTAAAATGTGTCATCAGAAAATAACCTATTGTTTAAATAATGTTTTTATGTTAAACATATTTATAAAGAATTTTTGGTGATGTTTTTAATTTTTCATGTCAATACCTTTATAAAAAACATAAAATTCTGCAGTTTTCACACTGGCCACTAAGTGTAATAATAGACACCACTTCTTGGTCTGTACGGATCACTTTGTTGCAGTTATCTGCTTATCATTAGAGGCAGGATTACAATTATAGATGTTACTTATAAATAGATAACACAGGATCCACGATTCACAATAGGTGATTGTCAAAGCTTATCTACTTCCTTCTGACACTACCTCTGCACAGGTCACAGAACGTGACTAGAAAACTTTCCTATAGAAGTCAGTGAGGTCTCCTCCTGATCATTGTGTCTAAGGTCTATGTCGCTGCTGTAAAGCATATCTTTAAATGCTGTCAAGAACAGCTTAGGCAAGATGGCCCCCCCCATGATTATGTTCAGGAAATAGCATAAAAAATCGACAATCAGAAAATAAAATCTGATTTTTTTTTTATCAAATCTTTTTTTATTAACAAAAAAAGTTGTTACAGATACATATTTAGCATACCGAATCAGAAACAGAAAATAAAGGTATTTGGTACAATCTGTTGTGTTCTGTCAAGTTATTTTATATACATAAATATTTGTACGCACAATCCAATCAGAAAATAAAATCAGATTAGAAAAAAAGTTATTTGTCCCTATATGGTTTTAACTGGCAGAAAAAAAAAATTGAAGTAGTAAAACATAATAGAAAGTACCGCATGTTTTTGGACTACAAAATGCACCTGAATATAAGACTTACCCCAAGTTTATAGACAACAGAAAAAGGGAATCTGTCAGCTCTGCCCCCCCCCCCCCAATAGATTAAGCGGTGTATAGTGTAAGTGATGCTGAGTGATTATCTTCATACTTCATACTCATTTGCATTCTGACACTGTGCTCCAACAAACCAGCAGTAAAATGCATTGAGAGGACTACTCTTTGAGTCCTCTCCATTATGTGCATGAGCATGACAGTCCTCTCAATGCAGGCTCGTTTTGTTCCTGCTAAAAAAGGGTGTCTTATAGTCCAAACAATACGGTATATAAATTTGGTTGGTTGCCATAATCGCACCCGCAGAATAAGGACATCAGTGTCATTTTTAGTGCACACTGAATGCTTTAAAAACAAAACCCCAAAAAACATGTTGGAATTGCTTTGTCAATTTCACCTCACAAAGAATTTTGATCCCTACTTCTTATGACAGCACCAGGAGAGAGGATCCGCCTCCCAGGACAGGAAACCCACAGGTATAAATTAAAAGGAGCCTTTCCCTCATTCAGTGGTTTCCTGTCCTGGAAGGACAACCTGCAGGTTTTTTATGCTACTTTCACACTCGCGTTTTGTGCGGATCCGTCATGTATCTGCACAGACGGATCCGCACGAATAATGCAAACGGAAATGCAAATTGAAAGTCAATGGGGGACGGATCCGTTTTCAATTGCACCATATTGTGTCAGTGAAAAACTGATCCGTCCCCGTTGACTTACATTGTAAGTCTAGACAGATCCGTTATGCTCCGCATAGTTAGATGATCACAAAAACTCTGCAAGCTGCGTTTTAGTGACCGTCTAAAAAACGCAACGGAGACCAAACGCAGCCAAATTGATGCATTCTGAACAGATCCTTATCCATTCAGAATGCATTGGGGCTTAACTGATCCGTTTTGGGCCGCTTGTGAGAGCCCTGAAATGGATCTCACAAGCGGACCCAGAAACGCTAGTGTGAAAGTAGCCTTATTTTGTGACGCTACATGGGGAGTAGTTTCCCTGGATTTAAGGCTGGCTGGGCAGAGGTGGGCGCCGGGTGAGTTCCCCGCTACGCACACCTTGAAGACGGCACACTGCATCTGATGGCAGGGGCAGCAAGATGCGATGGAAAGCGCCGACTGGCAGAAAATGTGTTTAAATACAAGGCCGGATGGCGAGCGGGGACGCAAGTAGAGGACGTGGCGGTACTCACCGGAGGCGCAGCAGGCACGGAGATGCGGTAGAGCGATCCCTGCTTCACGTCGTGGCATTCGGCGTTTGGCCTCCTCAGCTGACAGGCAAGTAAGAGGGGGGCGGAGCTTGAAGGAGCTCTCTTTTTCAAACAGCATAGCGGTAGTGACGAGCTCAAAAGCGCCCAGTATATAAGAGGGGGCGCTAATGATGTGATCCTGGCGTCCCATGCTTGATTCACAAATTTCTTCAGCCCAGTTCAAGCCTACCTTAGGATCTTTGCGGGGTTCTTCAAGATCCAAGGCTGCAAGAGATATCCCAGCATGGAGAGCTCTGGTGAAGCCCCAAGATACCCAGTTACTCCTGCACCTGTGGTATGAATGAGGGTATGGGTTTATTTTCAATGTAATGGACTTTTTGTATTTATTTTTATTTTATTTTTTTATAGTATTTATTTATTGATTTTAAAAATCTCCATACAACAGTATCCCAACCGGGATGAAAAAAGAAAATACAAGAAACTAACATTAGACATTATTGGAAAAGGTATCGCAGTGTTCAGACACAGGGAAAATCGATTTCTAGACCTCATTCACATCTCAGACACACACACACCTGAGCACCCCGTTGCCCCACCCAAATCACCGCTTAAATCATGTTTTGCGCATGTAACCAAACGCCCCAAATCTTATCTAAACGGTCTGGAGTTCCTCTAGCAGGGTATGTCAGTTTATACATGTTGAGATCAGCATTGATGAGCTGTATCCACTGTTCCAGAGTTGGGGCCTTGGGTGGTTTCCAGTTTAGGAGAATAGTCTTTCTCCCATAGAACATTAATAAACGGAGCAGTTGTCTGCCATATTTAGTGGGGATTACATCTGCCACAAGTCCCAGCAAGCATATTATAGGGGAACAGATCCCCGGAAGCCCCAGTTTTGTATTGATAAAAGTGCATATCTGACCCCAGTACAACTGCATAGTGGGACAAGCCCATGTCGAATGATACAGGGACCCTCTTAACTCACCGCATCGCGAACAGGATGGATCTGGTAGTCTACCCATGTGAGACAGGTGCACCGGAGTCAGATACACCCTGTGAATTCACTTAAGTTGAACGAGTTGGTTTCGGGCACTAATCACCGTGGTTCTCCATACAGAGCTCAACTCCTCCAGGCCAGAAATATCCACTGATCAACGCACAAACGCTCGCCGGAGTGGAGAATCTTGCATTTTCATTATCTCCTCATAGAAGGAGGAAAGTGTTTTATAAGGCTGTACTCGTCTCGCAATGGATTTGAGGGGCCCACATTTCAACTTTAGGGGTAAAGTTTTAAACTGCGTCCCGCAGGCATGTCTCACCTGGAGATATCGATAAAAGCTTGTACGGGGTAGGTTGTATTCCCTTTTAAGACTGTCAAAGGAATGGAAAACCCCATTGTCATACAATTGAGTAAGGTATCTCACCCCTCTCTGGGGCCAAAATGAAAAGTCGGGAAGGTGGAGGAGCTCTTTTAGATGCTTATTTCTCCACAGAGGGACATAGGGGGACCAGGTCTCTTCGTCCGCACTCTCCACATGTACCTCTACAAATGACTTCCACGCAGCCACTACATTCACCATAGCCTCCGTATAGTGTGTCCCCATGTGCGCCCCTCCCCTATACACCAAGTTCGCCAGCACCTCATACGAGCCCACTAGCGCAGCTTCAAGGACCACCGCTGGGTTGTTCGCATCTGCCCTGATCCACCATGATGCATACACCAATTGCGAGGCGATATAGTAAATATACAGGTCTGGTAGTCTCAGTCCACCCTGTGAATATAAAGCCTTTAGGGATTTCCTAGCCACCCTGGGAGCCTGACGTCTCCACAAGAATGGTGACATTTGGGAATTTTCGAGGGAGTTGCTCTGTAACCATATAACAATTTAGGTAATAATACAATTCTGACAATGTTTACTCGGCCCACTAGAGATAATGACAGGTTTTCCCAAGCCGCATTTTTACGGGTAATATAATCCATTGTAGGTACCACATTGAGTTGATAAAATTGACTAGGGTCCCTGTGTATTCGAATCCCCAAGTATACAAAGGAGTCAACCACCGCAAAGCGAGACAATGAAGACACGTCCGTTCTGTCCACCTCATCAACGAGACACAAGCTAGACTTTGCCTAATTAACCCGAAGTCCCGAGTATTTCCAAAAGCTATCTACTGTAACCAGGAGTGCCTCTAAAGAGGGACTAGGGTCAGCCAGATATACTAACATATCGTCTGTATATAGCAATAGTTTTTCTTGTATTCCTGCTATTGTCCACTCCTCTATCAGTGTTCTATTGTTGATCAATTGGGTCAGAGGTTCCATGACGAGGGCAAACAACATGGGCAACATAGGGCACCCCTGCCTGGTAACCCTATGTAGCCTAAAGGGGTGCGACAGGTAGCCATTTACCTTACTCTTTCTTTTGGGGCCTTATATAACAACTGCATCTACCGTATAAATAACAGAGGGAACCTCAAACATTCCATTCCACTTAATCAAAAGCTTTCTCGTTATCAAGGGAGGCAATCGCCCGGGTCCCCGCATTCTCATGCCTAACCTGCAGATTCGTGAATAACCTCCTCAGATTTATATCTCTGGTCTTGCCCGGCATAAAACCGGATTGGTCAGGGTCTATCACCGATAGGATAACATCACTTAGCCGTTTTGCCAGAACCTTTGCTAATATTTTATTATCAATGTTCAGTAGGGAAATTGGTTTATACGAACTACACTGGTCCGGGGCTTCCCCGGTTTTCTGATTACCACAATAGTCGCCCCCATGAAGAAAGGGGGCAGCTCGCCGTGTTCAAAAGCGTATTCAAACACCTTAATGAACTGCGTACACTGCACGTCCACATCAAGCTTGTACCACTCTAAAGGGAAGCCACCCGGACCAGGGGATTTCCCCACTGCCATGCTCTCTATTGCCGTCTTTATTTCTCCCACGGTTATCGGGGAATCCAAGTAGCTTCTATCCGATTGGGATAGTGGTGTGAGTGGAATGGCCCCGAGGAAATTCCACAGGTCACCGCTCTCAGAGGGTGTTTTAGATTCGTATAAATCCGAATAGTAGCGGGCAAACTGCTCAAAAATCTCCCCAGGGTCACTAGTCCTAGCACCCTCTGCACTGGTCATATGTGAAACCACTGTTTGCGGCGACTCAGTTTTCGCTAAATAGAAGAAGTTGAGGCGTCTTTGCACTTCATCCCACTCTCTACGTGTATCCTCACTCGGATTCTGGATGTATAATTCCTCCATGAGCCCTAGTTCTGCTTCTAATTTAGCTCTAGTGATCCCCAGCTGTTTCCTATGTGACGCTATAGCATGTATAAGCGTGCCCCGCAAGACCGCTTTGAAGGCCTCCCATTCTATAATAAGGTCTGAGGATCCCTCATTGCAAGTCCAGTAATCAGTCACACCCTGTTGTTCTGCACTAGCCACCGGCAAAACCTCCAGCCATTTACAATTAAGGTGCCACTGCTTATCCGGGGGTGCAATTGGTTGGGTCAGGATCACGAGCAAAAGAGCATGATCTGAGATAGCCCGTGGGAGGTATTTCACCTTAATCATCAATGGCAACAGTTCTCTGCTAACAAAGACAAGGTCTGTATGAGATAACGTAGAAAATGATGCGGAATAACAAGAATACTGGCGATCCCTGTGGTGTAGGAGTCTCCATCCCTCTGTCAGGCTATGGTCCTCTGCCCAGTTACTAAGCGACTTATTATGGGTAGCTTGGGGGCGGAGTCTATCCGCGATCAGATCTAGGACAGCGTTAAAATCACCTAACATAATTAGGGGGCCGGTGGGCAGGAACAACACTTTTCCCATTATTACAAAGAAAATCAAGAGCACTCCCGCGCTCCCATACAAAAAATCCACCAACCTCCAGTTGGAGGTCCGCTGCACAGTGTATATAATGGGCTTTGCTGCTGCCGCCCAGGATACAAAATTGATTGAATGTTAGTTACCTTACGGTATAAACTTACACTGGCGCTGGTAGGTAGAAATATAACAGATAGAGTACAGTGGCTAGATGAATGTTCCGCTATAATAGAAAATGAGTATCAATTGACGATGCAATAAAATAATCACCGCGGTGGTAGTTACCTTTTCTTTAGATGTGAGCTGGCAAAACAATCTAGGTTCTTTGGATGCTTACACAGTTCCCGTTCCTGTGTGTAGGGTAGTGTGAGGAAAAGCAAATCTTCACTGCTCACCTACCAGCATTCACACTTCTCCGGCCGGTAGCTGTGTGGTGCGAGGGAGCAGACTACAGATTCGGCGTCTAGGATCTTCTGTGCGTGTGACGTCACCGCAAAGTACTACTGGTGCTCCCAGAGATCAAAGTTCATCCGACACGTTTCTGAGCCGTCGGGCTCCTTCATCAGGGATGGTCTGACCCTTCAAGTCTGGGAGTTATATAGACGTCCTGGTTGCCAGAGCAACACCTGCTCTTATTACACACAGGGAGAGAAAAAGAACCCAGAGAGTAGTTCCAAAGCGGCTACAATATGCAAATTATGTAAATTCACTGAAAGGCAAAAAGTTCGATTTCATGATTGAGTCCATTGGGGGCTAGGCTGTTTAATTTAAATATCCAGCTGCTTTCCGCTCTGGACATTTTTTTGATAAAATTGCCGCCCCTTTTGTCTTCCATCACTTTTTCCAAGCCTCCAAAGATAGAGCCCTGAAATTTTGCCGCATGGTGTTGTTGATAATGTCTAGATAAGGGATGTCCGTCAAATTTTTTAATTATATTTGTGACATGCTCGCTTATCCTGGTTTTTAGTAACCGTTTTGTTCTACCTATATACAATTTATCACAGGGACATTTAATAAAATAAATCACTCCTCTCGTATTACAAGTAATGTAGTTTTTTATTTGAAAGGTATTTAAAGCTTTTATGTTTTTTTTTTGTATGGTCTCTGGTAATTTTACAATTCCGGCATGTTTTGCAGGGGAAAAAAACCATTCTATTGTGATTGGTCCTATTGGTTAAACTATTAGACTTGATAGATGGAGCGATAAGAATATTAAAATTTGGGGCTTTTCTAAAAATAAATTTAGGTTTTGATGGAATTTTTTCCCCCTTAAGACTATCCTGTTTTAGGATGTCACATTAACGCCTAATGATTTTCCTAAAACTCCCTGCTCCTGTACTGTATCTAGTAATAAGAGGAATATTAAAGTCCTCTTCCTTTATTTTTGTTGTTTTCAAATCTGTTCCGTGTTTGTTCTCTTTTAGTAGAAGATTACGGTTTAGTTGTTTTACCTTATCTATTGTAGGTTGTAAATCCGTTAGTTTGTAGCCTTTTTCTTGGAATTTATTGTTCAGCTGTTCTATCTCTTTTACGAAATCCACCTCATTTGAGCAATTTCTTCGTGCTCGTATATACTGGCTATAATGAATGTTCTTGAGCCAGGTAGCTAGATGGCAACTGATTAACGGGATGAAGCTATTTGTGTCCGTGGGTTTATGATAAGTTTTAGTTTTAAGTGAGCCGTTTTCTATAAATATGGTGAGATCTAAAAAATTAATAGATACTTTATTATAACTGGCTGTAAAATTTAAATAAAAATCATTTTTATTAATGTTAGTTAAAAATTGAGTAAGAGATAATTCATCACCGCGCCAAATAAAAATAACATCATCAATAAAACGCTTCCAGAGGACCAGACCCGCACCGAGCTCTCCTTTGGGGAAGATGGTAAGCTCCTCCCATCTCCCCACATATAGGTTAGCGCAGGGCTCGACAAATCCCAGGCGCCAGGTCGCCATGGCGACCAGGAATTTAGTCCTGGCGCTTGGGTATTTGTCAGCCCGTTTTCAAAAGTGCCCGGGCGATGGGTGCGGAGCTGCCGTTCTGTCCGGAGGCAGCACCGTGTGAAACAGCTCCGTCACAGCACACAATAGCAGAGACGCTGGCAGCAGGGAGGGGAGGGACTCGGGAGGAGTGTAATCTGATCCTAGAGTGAAAGCTGCTTCTGCCAGCCCCTCCCCTCCCCGCCCACCAACCAATCAGAGCTGAGGCAAGGCAAGCACTAGCAGCTCTGATCCGTCTGTACAGGGAGTTAGAATAGAAATGAATCGAATGAGTCACAAGTTAAAAGAATCTAAAGATCCGACTTAGGGCTCATTCAGACGGCCGTATGCTATCCGCAAAAATGCGGATCCGTTTTTTTGCGGATTAGATACTGACCCATTCACTTCTATGGGGCCCTTTTCTATTCCACGGTTCCGCAAAACAAATGAAACATGTCCTATACTTGTCCGTGAAAATCAGGAGATGGCCCCATTTAAGTCTATGGGTCCGCAAAAATACTGAATGCTATCCGTTTTTTTTGCGGATCCGCAAAAAAAACGGATAGCATTCAGTATTTTTGCGGACAGCATACGGCCGTCTGAATGAGCCCTTAGTTAGAGACTCGTTCGATTCTTTGAGTTAAAAGAACCGTCAGTCAGACTCTAGAACAGTTTACACTGAGGCTGTGCTGATGATTTTGCAGCAGTGATAAGACAGTGACAGGACACAGTTTAGATTACAGTGTGAATTAACCCTTTAGGATCAAATTGGCTTCTCAAGGAGATCTATATGTTAAAGGCATCCCTTCTTCTGTCTCATTCAGTAGCTATAGAACTAAGGCTACTTTCACACTTGCGGCAGGATGGATCTGGCAGGCGGTTCACCCTGTCGGATCCGTCCTTCCGCTGTTTCGCCGGACCGCAGCTCTGTCCCCATTGACTATAATGGGGGCAGAGCTCTGGCGCAGCACGGCAGTGCATGGTAAAAGTACTGCATGTCCAACTTTTTAGTCCGGCGGCCTCTCACCGCGAACTGCCGTGCTGCGCCGGAGCTCCACCCCCGTCCCCATTATAGTCAATAGGGTCCGGGGACGGAGCGGCGGTATATGTAACATGGTATACAGCATTATTTTGGGGGCTCTATGGAGAAGTGGGGGGGGGCACTATGGGGGCACCTACTGGGGGCTTTATGACGCGGCTCCGCCTGGCTCCTAACTTTTTTAGCTGGCTCCTAGATTCCAAGGAAATTTGTCAAGCCCTGGGTTAGCGAAACTCGGTGCGAATCTGGCCCCCATCGGGGTCCCCCATGTCTGTAGATAGAAATCAGGGCCGTATTTAAAATAATTGTGCTCTAAAATGAAAGTGATACAATCCCCGATGAATTGTATTTCATCCTTTGGCACCTTGCTGTCTTTATTTAGGAAGTATTCTGTGGCTTCCCGCCCTTTACTATTTTCAATGATAGTGTATAGAGAGGTAACATCGAGTGTACCTAATATGAAATCCGATTGCCATTTGATTCCTTGTAAGATTTGTACAATATGTTTTGTGTCTTTTAGGTAGGCTTGTAGTTTTTGTACTTGGGGTTGTAATAGCACATCCACATATTTGGATAAATTTGCCGTAAGGCTCTCAATCCCAGAGATGATGGGCCTACCTGGAGGTTTATCTTTATTTTTGTGGATCTTTGGCAAATAGTAGAAGAATAGTATAATTTTCTATTATAGCGGAACATTCATCTAGCCACTGTACTCAATCTGTTATATTTGTACTTTTCCCATTATGTCTTCTAATACACTCTGAAATGGGGGAGGAACGTATAGGCCGACTATTACATAGTCTATACCCCGCACAGCTGCAGAGAGAATGACATAACGTGCAGAGATATCTAACTGCACTGAGTGCAGCTGAAAGGGGAGCGCCTTGGCTACCATCACTGATACCCCTCTTGCATAGTTACTATACATTGCGTGATAGGCATGTCCAACCCATGGCCGTTTTAAAGCTAATATTTTCTGCCCTCTTAGGTGAGTCTCCTGAAATATTACCACATCGGGGTTATAACCCTTCAGGTAGTTAAAGACGAGGGATCGCTTTACTTTGTCATTGAGCCCCTGGACATTCCAGGAGACAAACCTACAGGTAGCCATTCCAAAAGAAGAAGCCTATGAAGCGACATGGGAGGACCCCAGAGTGCCCAGACCAATCATACCCACATACGCACAACAATACACAGGATGTAGACACACATAACAGAAAAACCCTGAACATTATTTTGGATACCCCCCCCCCCCCCCCCCCCCCAACCTATCTGAGCCTTGCATCCCAAATCTTCAGTAAGCTTACCTTCCCTTAACAAAACCACTTGGAGACACATAAAACACTGACAGTCACCAAGTCCTCCGTATTGTCAAACTAACCCAAGGGCAACAAAGGTGTCCAGTCCATCCGGAGCTCCTCATCTATAGTACGGCCATCCGTAAGGTGTGCTGTGTCGCAGATATTTGAGAACCCGCGGAGTCAGTTTCTCCCATCTAGCCAATCGGATGCCTCCTCAGGGGTAGAAAAAAATCTTGTCGAGTCACCATCTTGGATCCGGAGACACGATGGATATAGCATAGCGTATTTGAGGCCCTTTTCTCTTAGTTGTGATCTCACCGCCGTAAACTACCGCCTCTGGACCTCCGATGAGAAATCCGGATAGAATGATATTCTGGTGTTTTCAAATATTACCTCCTTCAACCAACGAGCTGCTGCCAATATGGTTTCACGATCACGGTAGTTCAGGACTTCAGAATGAAAGGGCGTGCAGGAGCTCCTAGTGATAGAGGCCTAGTGGGTATTAGGGATCGACCGATTATCGGTTTGGCCGATATTGAGGATTTTGAACGTTATCGGTATCGGCATCTATTTTGCCGATATACCGATAACATATTGGGAACACAGAACGCGCTGCTGACAGCGCTCTGTGTTCCCTCCGCAGCACAGGGGAGAAGGAAGCAGTGTCTCCCTCTCCCTGTGCTGCTGCTGCCGCTGCCGCCAATGAGAGGAGAGAACATAAGAGGAGGGGAGGGGCTGTGGCCACTGCGCCACCAATGAAGATAAGTCTCTCATTAATTCATATACAGGAGGCGGGAGCTGGCCGCAGAATCACATAGCCGGCTCCCGACCTCTATGAGCGGTAGCTGCGATCCGCGGTAGTTAACTCCTCAGGTGCCGCGGATCGCAGCTATCGCTCATAGAGGTCGGGAGCCGGCTATGTCATTCTGCAGCCAGCTCCCGCCTCCTGTATATGAATGATTGAGAGACTTATCTTCATTGGTGGCGCAGTGCGCCCCCCACCCCCATCCCAATCCCGGCAAATAGTAAAAACATTGGTGGCGCAGTGCGCCCCCCCCACCCAGTATTACTCATTGGTGGCAGTGGCCACAGGATCCCCTCTCCCCTGCTCCTCCGATCGGAGCCCCAGCTGTGTAAGCCTGGGGCTCCGATCGGTTACCATGGCAGCAAGGACGCTATTGAAGCCCTGGCTGCCATGGTAAGCTCCATGCTGCTGTGTGCACTATGCACAGAGCAGCAGGGACAGTGTGAGCTCCTATTCACCCTGATAGAGATCTATCAGGGGGAATAGGACAAGGGTTCTAGTCCCTAAGGGGGCTAAAAGTTAGTAAAAAAAAAAACCACAAAAATATTAAGTATAAATGAAAAAGATTTATAAAAAAAATACACATTAACAATAAACAAAAAAATACACATTAACAATAAACATATTAATTTTCAGCAGATTTGTGTAGGAATTTTTTTTTTCTCAAAAATGAAAATTCCCAGAATATCGGTATAAATTATCGGCTATCGGCCTGAAAGTTCACAAATTATCGGTATCGGCCCTAAAAAATCTATATCGGTCGATCCCTAGTGGGTATCCTGTGTGCATGCTCCACAACGAAGCTGGAGGACAGAATAATGGGGGCCAGTCTTTGTTTTATAAAGTGCTCCACAAATTCCTCAGGTGCTTGACCCGCCACTCTTTCCGGAAGGCCCAGGATGTGTATGTTATTACGCCTATTTCGGTTTTCAGCATCTTCCACCTTTGCCTGCAGAGTTTTCACTTGTTGCTGGAGGGCCCTCACATGGTTTTCTCCTGAGTGCGCCACGTCTTCCACCTCTCCCAGTCGCCTCTCCACCTCCGCTGTTCTGTCTCGTATCTTAGTAATGTCATGGCGGAGACAGGTGATATCTACTTGAAGGTGATCTATTTTAGCTGTAAGCGTGGACTGGCAATTCATAATGGCCGCCATTATTTTACTCAGGTCTATCTCCACTGCCGCCTCAGTTTGGCTCATGGCATCCACCTGCGTTTTAGGGGTAGGGGCAATAGTTAGCAGTGCCTGTCTTGCCGCCTATGTATGTGAGGCCTGATATATTGGGTTGCAGGGTGGTCTCACACCCCGTTTGTGTGCACTTCTTTACTGTGGCTTTCAAGGGTATTCCTCACCTCTTGCTTTCCCCCTTTCAATGATTGTTCAAAGCAGGTACTGGTTAGTAGCGCAGAACCACGCTCATCCACCTACCAGTGCGTTCAAGATGGCGGTACCTCGTGTCCAGCTCGGGTTCCACCAGCAGAAGACCTTCTCTCCTCTCAGGCTAGTCTCCTCAGAGCACCTCACAGCCGCACCACAGCTCCAACGGTTAGTATAGCAGTTCACAGGTATCGGGCGATGCACTGGATTTTTCCAGCGCGATGTGCAGGCTCGTGGTCTCCCGTCTCCCGCCGGGTCTCACCCCGCTCAGACCGCTGCGGTGCCCAGGGAACTGGATTACAGGAGATGCCTCAGGATCAACAGGGGTCCAGTGAGTCCAGACAGCCTTCCAGCGGCTCACCTCAGAGTCCCACAACTTAGGAGGCGACAGTCTCTTGCGGCAAACAGCGGGGGATGCGCCACACATGCTGGAGCAGTTACAGGGCAAGAAGTCCACTGGGTCAGCAGGGGACAGCCCAATCGGGTCCACTCAGGCAGGCAACGATTTTCAGTGTCCAGTACAGCGGTCCTGATGGCAAAAGGACGCAGGATGGCCAGGAGTCATTCAGGATACTGGAGGAGCTAAGGTGCCGAGCGTCCTTACTCCATGACGGTTAGACCACGCCGCGACTTTTTGGATTGTTAGTCATCCTGGCCTTATGTGTTTTTTTTTCTAGGATAAACCTAAAAAAGCGCCCGCTAAAACGTGCCATAAAGAATGTGGCCTCTGTAAACAAAACTAGATCCCGCCTATACTAAACCGTTATGTAGAGCATGCATTGAAAATACCATTGCTGAAGAATCCCCGGTTATGGTTAGATGCATGAAGAAAATTATTAGGGAAGAGGTCAATAGTACCTTGCTATCTAAAAAAGAACACCGTCACCATAGACAGAGAAGTTCTAGAGAAAAGTCCGCTTTAGCTTTGCGAGATTCTGATGTTTCCAGTTCTGAATTCCTAGAAAGCGGGGAAGTAGATACAGCTTCATCATCCTCGGATGACGAAGGTGGCGGTAGACCATTTTTTCCCATTCAGGATGTAGATCAGCTTGTTAAAGCTGTTAGAGCAACCATGAATTTTGAAGATGCTATAGAAGTCTGATCTGTTCAGGACATTATGTTTGAGGGGCTACAAACAAAAAAGAAAAGAGCATTTTTTATCCATAAAAATAATATAGAGGCCCTGATTAACAGGGAATGGAAACATCCGGATAAACACAGTTTCATCCCAGGGTCGGTTAAGAGAAAATATCCCTTTGAAGAAGGTGATTGTTCTTTATGGAATAAAGCCCCTAAAATCAATGTCCCCATAGCCAAAGTCTCTCGGAGATCCTCACTGCCTTTTGATGATCTCGGTCAACTGAAGGAGGCGATGGATAGGAAGGCAGATAGTTTTTTAAGAAGAACTTGGGAGTCCATTGGGGCGACATTTAAGTCTAATATCGCTTCTACTTGTATGGCGAGAGCGAGAAATTTTGTGGATTAAACAACTGGAGGCTCAGATAAGGGATAAAACCCCCAGAGATAAAATATTAGAATGCCTTCAAGCCATCTCTAAAGCAGCAGATTTTTTGGCTGATGCTAGGGCCTCATCTATGGTTAATTCTGCTTGTCGAGCATTATGGCTGAAAAAATGGTCGGGTGATGTGGCCTCTAAAAGTCGCCTTTGTAGCATCCCATGTGAGGGTAAATACCTTTTTGGCTCAACTTTAGACGACATCCTAGAGAAAGCGGGAGATAGAAAAATGGGTTTTCCATCTTCCTTTTCTCCTTCCTTTCGTAGACAGAATTTTTCCTTTCAAAGAGGCAGGCGGTTTAAGGATAGGGAAAAAAGCCCGGGAAAAAAGAACGATAAGTGGAAAGCTTCCAGATCCAGAGCTAGTTTTTTTTTGTTCAGGAATCAACCCTCAGATCCTGCCAGAAAAGATAATCCACAATGACGCCAGGGTGGGAGGAAGATTAAAAAATTTCCTCCCAGCCTGGACAAAAATAACAAACAGCGCCTGGATCCTTCGATCATTAAAAGAGGGATTCAGGATAGATTTAAAGTGTTCCCCTCCAGAAAAGTTCAGAGTAACCCAAGTAGGACACTTAGTTCAGGCCTCCTTAGAGAAAGAGGTTTTAAGTCTTCTTCAGAAGGGAGCGCTTATTCCATGTCCAGAAAGAGAAGGTACTATTCCACTCTCTTTTTAGTTAAAAAACCAAGTGGAGACTACAGAACGATTATAAACCTAAAGTCTCTAAACAGATATCTACAATACAGACGGTTCAAGATGGAGACAATAAAATCAGTAGTGGAGTTCCTCTACAAGGACTGCTTTATGGCAGTATTGGACAATAAAGATGCCTATTACCATCTTCCAATTTTTCCGGAACACTAGAAATACCTCCGAGTGGCACTGAGATTTCAGGGGAGATTGAGACATTTTCAATTCCAGGTATTACCCTTTGGGATTTCAATGGCCCCGAAACTGGTCTCAGAGATGGCAGCCCATATAAGGGAGGACATCCTGTTCGTACCATATTTGGACGACTTCCTGATTGTAGCCCTATCAAGTCAGAAATGTTTATATCATGTTCAGCAGGTGACGCAGATCATATCGACCCTCAGTTGGATCCTAAACGAGGAGAAGTCGAGGCTAGTTCTAGAGAGGAAGCAACGATTCCTGGGGATAATGCTGAACTCAGTGGTTCAGAGATCCTTTTTAACTCCAGAAAAAACCCCAGAAGTAAGGTCAGTAGTTCACTCCCTGATAGACAACACTCGAGTTTCAATAAGGAAAGGGATGACAGTGTTGAGTACACTGACCGCCTGTATCCCGGCTTGGCTATGGGCCCAGGTACATTGCAGAGCTCTTCAGTGGGAGATCTTAGGGGCTTGGTCAGGCGAGGCAAGAGACCTAGAGGGACGCCTTGCTTCAGCCGTGGAGCCAGGGTCTGTTATATGCGTTTCCCCCCTCTTCAGATTATCCCCAGGGTTTTGAAGAAGGTCAGAGAGGACAAGGCAAAGATAATACTCATAGCCCCTTTCTGGCCCCAGCGAGCATAGTTTTCCTGGCTAAGGCTCATGTCTATAGCTGATCCCTGGGTCCTGCCGGAGATCCCGGATGTTCTTATGCAAGGAACTCCATTTGACGGCGTGGCTTTTGAGCGGCGCTTGTTGTTAGACAAAGGGTTATCCGAGTCTGTTGTTTCTAACATGTTGCTAAGTAGAAAACCGGTAACCACCAAAATTTATGCTAGAACTTGGTGGGCGTTTTTTAAGTTCTTGGGTGTTTCTCCCTCTACTTCCTGTCAGCTCCAGCTCACTAAGGTTCTAGATTTTCTCCAGAGAGGTGTAGAGAAGGGTTTAGCATTAATTGCGTTAAAAGTACAAGTGGCGGCCCTTAGTGTTTTGTTTCACTACAGATTAGCTTGTCATCCTTGGATTATTAGGCTCTGTAAGTCTGTATCCAAAAGTCTCCCTTCTAGGATGCTTAGGACACCCCCTTGGGATCTCAGTCTAGTATTACAGCCAATGGTTAAACACCCTTTCAAGCCTATAGACACCTTGCCGATCAAAATGCTGACTTTGAAATGTATCTTTCTAGTGGCCATTACCTCGGCTAAAAGGATAGGCGAGCTTCAAGCCCTCTCCATAAGTCCTCCATACTCTATCATTCAGGAAGATAGAATTTGTCTTAGACCTGATTCAGCATTTTTCCCAAAAGTAGTATCGGACTTCCATAAAGCCCAGGAGGTGATTCTCCCTTTCTGTGTAGAGCCCAAAAATCAGAGGGAGGCAGAGTTTCACAGTCTAGATGTTAGGAAATGTGTTTTACAATATATGGAGGCTACTAAAGACTGGAGAAAATTGTCTTCCTTATTCGTTTTGTATTACGGTCAGAACAAAGGGAAATCGGCTAGTAAGGGAACTTTAGCTAGATGGATTAAACAGGCTATTTCTCTAGCTTATCTTTCTATGCAGAAACCTGTTCCTTCCGGATGGTCGGCCCATTCTACCAGAGCAGTTTCTACCTCATGGGCAGAAAAAGCAGAAGCCTCCATACAGGACATATGCAAAGCAGCAACTTGGTCTTCTTCTTCAACATTCTACAGGCACTATAGATTGAATCTCTTAGCGGTGTCTGATCTTTCTTTCGGGTGTAAGGTCCTTCAGGCTGTGGTCCCCCCCCTTATTTTTCACTCTCCGGGATATCTCCTGGTGCTGTCATAGGACGTAGGGATAAATGATAATTACTTACTGGCAATTAAATTTTCCGAAGTCCATGACAGGACCCTTCTAATTCACTCCCCCCTCTTGCCTTCCTTTTCCTGTTTCCTAAAGTATTAGTGATGGGTCTGAGTTTCTATTTTCACAAGGTGTGCATTAAAAAAGAGAAAGAAAAAAAGAAAATTTGACGCTAACCGAGGAAGAAAAGAAGGTTGGGTTGGCCCAAACAGAATGAATGGATCGAAGGTGGTCTCTCGTCTCTGGAAACTACTGAATGAGGCAGAGGCTCCTTTTAATTTATACCTGTGGGTTTCCTGTCCTGGGAGACGGATCCTCTCTCCTTGTGCTGTCACTTCGGAAAATCCAATTACCGGTAAGTAATTATCATTTTCTCCTTTCCAGTACAAGATATTGTAAATAAAATTTTGCCATAAAAAAATACTAGTACCTCAAAAAATAATTCCTCATATGGTTTTATGAACAGAATCTTTAACCCCTTTGGGACACAGCCTTATTTCACCTTAAGGACCAGGCCATTTTTTGCAAATCTGACCACTGTCACTTTAAGTGGTGATAACTTAAAAACACTTTGACTTATCCAGGCCATTCTGAGATTGTTTTTTCGTCACATATTGTACTTCATGACACTGGTAAAATGAGCCAAAAAAACCTCATTTTTATTTATAAAAAAAAATACAAAATTTTGTAAAATAAATTGCAAATTTCCGAGTTTTCATTTCTCTACTTCTATAATACATAGTAATACCTCCAAAAATTGTTATTACTTTACATTCCCCATATGTCTACTTCATGTTTGGATCATTTTGGGAAAGATATTTTATTTTTTGGGGATGTTACAAGGCTTAGAAGTTTAGAAGCAAATCTTGAAATTTTTCAGAAATTAAAAAAAAAAACTATTTTTAGAGACCAGTTCAGGTCTGAAGTCACTTTGCGAGGCTTACATAATAGAAACCACCCAAAAATGACCCCATTCGAGAAACTACACCCCTCAAGGTATTCAAAACTGATTTTACACATGTCGTTAACTCTTTAGGTGTTCCACAAGAATTAATGGAAAATAGAGATACAATTACAAAATTTCACTTTTTTGGCAGATTTTCCATTTTAATATTTTTTTTCCAGTTACAAAGCAAGGGTTACCAGCCAAACCAAACTCAATATTTATGGCCCTGATTCTGTAGTTAACAAAAACACCCCATATGTGGTCGTAAACCGCTGTACGGGCACACAGCAGGGCGCAGAAGGAAAAGAATGCCATACGGTTTTGGAAGGCAGGTTTTGCTGGACTGTTTTTTTTGACACCATGTCCCATTTGAAGCCACCCTGATGCACCCCTAGAGTAGAAACTCCATAAAAGTGACCCCATCTAAGAAACTACACCCCTCAAGGTATTCAAAACAGATTTTTACAAACATCGTTAACCCTTTAGGTGTTCCACAAGAGTTATTGGCAAATGGAGATGACATTTCTGAATTTCTATTTTTTGGCAAATTTTCCATTTTAATCCATTTTTTCCAGTAACAAAGCAAGGGTTAACAGCCAAACAAAACTCAATATTTATGGCCCTGATTCTGTAGTTTACAGAAACACCCCATATGTGGTCGTAAACTGCTGTACGGGCACACGGCAGGGCGCAGAAGGAAAGGAATGCCATACGGTTTTTGGAAGGCAGATTTTGCTGGACTGGTTTTTTGACACCATGTCCCATTTGAAGCCCCCCTGATGCACCCCTAGAGTAGAAATTCTAAAAAAGTGACCCCATTTTAGAAACTACGGGATAGGGTGGCAGTATTGTTGGTACTAGTTTAGGGTACATATGATTTTTGGTTGCTCTATATTACACTTTTTGAGAGGCAAGGTTACAAGAAATAGCTGTTTTGGCACCGTTTTTATTTTTTGTTATTTACAACATTCATCTGACAGGTTAGATCATGTGATATTTTTATAGGCCATGTTGTTAAGGATGCGGCGATACCTAATACGTATACTTTTTTTTATTTATGTAAGTTTTACACAATGATTTCTTTTTTTTTTTTTTTATAATATCATGTTTTAGTGTTTCCATGGTCTGAGAGCCATAATTTGTTAGGTTTTTGGGCGATTACCTTAGGTAGGGTAGGATTTTTGCGGGATGAGATGACGGTTTTATTGGCACTATTTTGGGGTGCGTGTGACTTTTTGATCGCTTGCTATTACACTTTTTGTGATGTAAGGTGACAAAAAATGGCTTTTTTTTACACCGTTTTTATTTTTATTTTTTTACGGTATTCACCTGAGGTCATGTGATATTTTTATAGAGCAAGTTATTACAGACGCTGCGATACCTAATATGTATACTTTTTTTTTTATTTATGTAAGTTTTACACAATGATTTCATAGGTAGGGTCTCATTTTTTGCGGGATGAGATAACGGTTTGATTGGCATTATTCTGGGGTGCATATGACTTTTTGATCGCTTGCTATTACACTTTTTGTGATGTAAGGTGACAAAAAATGGTTTATTTTGCAGAGTTTTTTTTTTTGCGGTGTTACTCTGAGAGGTTAGGCCATGTGATATTTTTATAGAGCTGGTTGATACCGACGCGCCGATACCTAATATGTATAATTTTTTTTATTTTTATGTAAGTTTTACACAATAACAGCTTTTTTAAAACCAAAAAAATGATGTTTTAGTGTCTCCATATTCTGAGCCATAGTTTTTTTAATTTTTGGGGCGATTGTCTCAGGTAGGGGCACATTTTTTGCGGGATAAGGTGACAGTTAGATTGGTACTATTTTGGTGGGCAAATGCCTTTCTGATCGCTTGCTGTTGTACTTTTTCTGATGTAAGGTGACAAAAAAATGGTTTATTTAACACAGTTTTTATTTTTTTACGGTGTTCATCTGAGGGGTTAGGTCATGTGATATGTTTATAGAGCCGGTCGATACGGACGCGGCGATACCTAATATGTATTCTCTCCCCCCCCCCCCTATTTTTTACCTTTTTTTTTTTTTTACTTTATTTGGGGAAATGACGTTTTTGTTTATTTTTACTTGAAACTTTAAATTTTTTGTGGGGAAAACTTTATTTTTTAAACTTTTTTTCACTTTATTTTTTAAACTTTTTTTTCACTTTATTTTTTAAACTTTTTTTTTCACTTATTTTTTTGTCCCACTTTGGGACTTGAACTTTTGGGGGTCTAATCCCTTTACAATGCATTCCAATACTTCTGTATTGGAATGCATTGGCTGTATGAGTAATACAGTGAGTATTACTCATACAGCTTCTGGCCTGTGAGATCCAGGGGGCTGGATCTCACAGTCTCGTCACTGGAAGGCAGCGCGATGCCTTCCTTAGGCATCGCGCTGCCTTCCATGCCATCGGGTCCCCCCCTACAGCCGCATGGGGACCCGATGGCACCGCCCACCGCAACCGCAGGTAAAAGCCGCAAACAGCAGGTGGGGGGGTCACCCCGCGCATTTAGCTAAGGTGCCTGCTCAATGATTTGAGCAGGCACCTTGTTCCGATCACCAATGGTGATCGGAAATACACATGACGTACCGGTACGTCATGTGTCCTTAAGTACCAGGACAACATGCCGTACCGGTACGTTGTGTCCTGAAGAGGTTAAAAAGTTATGTTTCTTGGAATGCAGAAAAGAAAAAAACAAAAGCTCAAAACCAAAAACTGTCCGTTGTCACTACTAATGATGTGTACGGGACATACTGCATGAGCATTGTATTGAGATCTATATAAACGAATGGCTTTGCGAGTTTAGCTAATTGATTCAAAACCACCCTGCAATCCAGCTGCGGTGGCCATGCTTGTACACTATAGGAAAAATCTCCGGTATCTGCACACTACTGCAGTCCAGGCCACCAGAGAGGCCAGCGCTTTTTCCTGTTGTGTGCAGGCATGGCCACTTCGGCTGGATTGCAGGGTGTTCATAACCATGGAAATGAGCAGTGTATAATGAGATGGAAAAATGAATGAAGCCAGCACAGGAGGCAATATGGGTAATAACAATACATTAGTAAGTGCCTTCTATTTATTTCCTCTACATGATAAATGCAATTTGCTGAACTAAGACAACCCTGTTAAGAATAAATGAAGAACGTACATTTTATTTGTGCTTTCTGTGATATGTTTCTTTGTTCACAGTACGCTCTCTTCAAGGCTAAGCAATATTTTTCAATTTGTAGATCCAAAAGTGAAACCTGGAAAACGAAAATCAAAAAAGAAAACTTGTGATAGAGAAACGGTGCATGATTCTTTGATCCTGACCTCTACAAAGTCCCCTAGAGCTATTCGGGATACCACAGTGCAGACACTGTATGACGTCCTGATAAAGAGGTATCTTTACTGTGCTTATTCTTAGAGTCACATTTAGGTCTGTAAGGCATTTGGTGACTGCTGGTCATTAGCTTTTGTTTTCCAAACCCCTCACTATTGCCAGTGAGCCATATTTTCCTATTGTTACCTTGGAGGCCTCGGAAGTGCCTTCACTATCCACTTATTGGTTTCCTGAAGTTAAACATATTGGTTGAAGTCAGAATACACACTGTTAAAATGGGAAGAATCCAGATAATAAGGGTATGTACAAACTTGTGCTGAAAATTTCTTAGAATGCTCAGTTCCTATACAAAATCAACACAAGCGAACCATTTGGGTACCTGCTTACGGCCAGTACTACTGTGATAAATTTGGTGCCAGGTCTAAGTCTCTGCTGTGTAAGTATTAGACAGCATTATTAAATCTGCCCCATGATGCATAATCTCATGTTTTCTATATACAAAGTATATATGAAATATCACCTGAACTATTCACCGTATTAATCTATATTTTCATATTCAAATGGATACTTCTTTAACATTTCAGGGTTAAAGAGACACAGGATCTTGATGTTACTGAGGGATCCTTGAGAAAACTGTCAGGGAATGTTGAAGAAGAAATCTTTAACTTGTATCATGACACTGGAATGAGATACAAAACGAAGTACAGAAGTCTTCTCTTTAACCTGAAGGACCCCAAAAATAAGGTACATCATATCCCTCTATGGGACTGATGTAGATAGCTGAATGCTTTATTTGGCTTCTCCTCAGCACTCCTATAGAGTTGAATGGAACGGCAGCCTTCATGCTCGACTGCCACTCCCTTTATTTTGGGGGGTGGTGGTCACAGAACCATCATTCTTGTGAACGGTGAAGGGTATTGCCAATGTAAACCTCTATGTTAATAGTCACCAGTTTCTTTTTTTTATTTTTATTTTAATCAGATCATTTTTATTAAAGGTTTTACATACAGCCAATTATTCAGATTAACCGTACATTATATGACAATAGGATATCAATACAGTTAAATCAATCATACTTTATCCAAATCAACACGTCAATAACACTGCATCAAATAAACCTTTATTAAATCTCCCAGTCCCCCCCAACTCCTTCCCGCTCTCCGTGTGGTCATCTCCCTCGACATGGACAAAAATGCTCCAATTCTCTTACATCTTAACTTCCAAATCCCCTTAGGACCATTCTATTCCAAATATGCATCAATCTCTGAGACTTCCCCCCAGGTCCAGCCAGCCACACCTGCTATTGCTTTTTACATTTCTGTACAGTGCCTCTTTTAATCTAGATGCCACTCTCCATGGATATCATATGTGTCATGGTCTTACCTTCTTGCTGTTCTCCTTCGTTTGACATGTGCTGGCGGCCATCTTGGTTTCTGGGTTTCTTGTAGCCTCCCACCCTGCGGCTCCTCCTTCCCACTGGGAGGAGCTGGATGCCCAGCTCATATATATAGGAGGTCTGTGGCTTCAGTTCCTTGCTTGGTCCTCCTGTGTTCACATGCTTCTAGACTGCTGCTGCTTCTGGTTCCTGATCCTGGTTTCGTCCGACTACCCTGCTGGTTCCTGATCCTGGTTTCGTCCGACTACCCTGCTGGTTCCTGATCCTGGCTTCGTCTGACTACCCTGCTGGTTCCTGATCCTGGCTTCGTCTGACTACCCTTCTGGTTCCTGACCTCTGGCTTCGCAAAGACTCTGCTTCGGTCTCGCCATCCGTTTGGACTTTTGCTTTACAGCTTTATTTTCAATAAAGCCTTCTTATTTTCACTTATCCCTTGTTGTACGTCTGGTTCATGGTTCCGTGACATTAGGACCAAGCCATGAATTCTGACGGTACAGGGCCATCCTCGCTACCCACGCTGGTTGCCAGACTTGATCAGCAGG
Organism: Bufo bufo; assembly: GCF_905171765.1. Taxonomy (NCBI): domain Eukaryota; kingdom Metazoa; phylum Chordata; class Amphibia; order Anura; family Bufonidae; genus Bufo; species Bufo bufo. The sequence continues at coordinate 366,998,491 of NC_053391.1, read as the reverse complement.
ATCACCTGTTGGGTCGGTTCGCTGTGGCGTTGCAAACCCTGCTTGAACGCACGGCTCATTTCGCTCCCGTTGCCGATGGGTCGGTTGTCGCTCCTGGGCCCGCTCCTACTGCCGCTCCGGTTGTTGCGCCAGAGTCTACCCCGACACCTGTTGTTGCACCTGCGGTGTTTCGGGGTATGACCGGTTCTGCCCCTCTTCCACAGCGCTTTGGGGGAGAGCCAACTCAGTGCCGAGGTTTCCTTAACCAGGTGGGCATTTATTTCGAGTTGCTGCCACATGCCTTTCCCACTGAGAGATCAAAGGTGGGCTTCTTGATCTCGCTGCTCTCGGACAAGGCCTTGGCCTGGGCCAGCCCTTTATGGGAGAACAACAATCCGGTGGTTGCCGAGTTTTCCGGTTTTGTTGCTTCTCTTCGGAAGGTATTCGATGTGCCGGCTCGTGCTGCCTCTGCTGCGAAGCTCCTTATGTCCATCAGACAGGGTTCACGATCCGTAGCTGAATACGCCATTGAGTTTCGTACCCTGGCAGCAGAGGTGGGCTGGAATAATGAGGCTCTGGTCGCTGCTTTCTCTCATGGTCTCTCGGATGCCTTGAAGGATGAGGTTGCAGCTAAGGACCTACCAGTGGAGCTCGAGTCTCTTATTTCTTTCCTGATTTTGATTGACACCAGACTCAGGGAGAGACCTTCCTTTAAGGAGAGCCTGCGGAGGTTTTCTAACAGATTGGCGCCTACGTTTGCTGTCCCACCCGTGCCTCCCTCTCCTCCCACGCCTCCTGGGGATGACTTGTCTGGGGGTGAACCCATGCAGCTGGGGTTTGCTCGCCTGTCCGAGGGGGAGAGGGTACTCCGGAGACGCGAGGGCCGATGCATGTACTGTGGTCTCGGTGGGCATTTTCGGTTGGCATGTCCGAACCGTCCGGGAAACGCTCGCACCTGAGACCCTGTCGGGGGCAGATCTTGGGTGGAGTCTCCTCGTCCCCGGTTTCCCGTGTTGACAAACCACTGATCACTGTTGTCCTCTCCTGGGTCGGGGGCTCGGTGACGACCCAGGCGTTGGTGGACTCTGGTGCTGGTGGTTTGTTCATTGATAATGTGTTCGCTGCCGCCAATTCCATTCCTCTGCAGGCTCGAGGTTCCCCACTGGCTCTTGAGGCGATAGACGGCAGACCCCTTCTGCCGCCACACGTGACTCATGAGACCCTTCCAGTGGGGATAGCCATTGGTGCCGTTCACAGAGAGTCGGTCTGCCTCCAGGTTATTTCGTCTCCACACTACTCGGTGGTCTTGGGGTACCCCTGGCTCCGGAAGCATAATCCGACTTTCGATTGGAGATCGGCCGAGATCCTCTCGTGGTCACCGCAGTGTGGGGCTAGTTGCATCCATGGGTCTGTCAAGTTGCTGTGTACTTCCTCGGACTCTCTGTTGCCTCCTGAATACGAGGAGTACCCGGATGTATTCGATAAGGTGCGCGCGGTTGCCCTACCTCCGCACCGCCCATACGATTGTGCCATAGAGTTACAATCTGGTGCCGTTCCTCCTCGTGGCAAAGTCTATCCACTGTCGGTAGCGGAGAATGAGGCCATGGAGGAGTACGTGAGGGAGGCGCTTTCACGCGGACACATTCGCAAATCCTCGTCCCCGGCAGGGGCTGGATTTTTCTTTGTGAAAAAGAAGGGCGGTGAGTTGAGGCCTTGCATCGATTACAGGGGTCTCAATCGCATCACGATCAAGAACGCTTACCCGATACCCTTGATTTCCGAGCTGTTCGATCGCCTTAAAGGGGCCACGGTCTTTACCAAACTCGACCTGAGGGCGGCATATAACCTGGTAAGGATCAAGGCGGGCGATGAGTGGAAGACCGCGTTTAACACCAGGACCGGTCATTATGAATCCTTGGTTATGCCCTTTGGGTTGTGCAATGCGCCCGCAGTCTTTCAGGAATTCATCAACGATGTTTTCCGTGACCTGTTGCAGCAGTGTGTGGTGGTCTATTTGGATGACATCTTGGTATATTCTGAATCCATGGAGGCCCACATTCTGGATGTCAGACGAGTGTTGCAACGGTTACGAGAGAACAAGCTGTTCGGTAAGCTTGAGAAATGCGAATTTCACCGATCCCAGGTAACCTTCTTAGGTTACATCATTTCCGCTGAGGGGTTCTCCATGGATCCTGAGAAGGTTTCGGCTGTCTTACAGTGGCCCCAGCCCAGTGGTCTTCGTTCCCTGCAGCGCTTTTTGGGCTTCGCCAATTATTATCGGAAGTTCATCAGGGACTTTTCCATGCTAGCCAAGCCTCTCACGGATCTGACCAGGAAGGGCAGTAATTCCCAGGTCTGGCCGCTCGAGGCCATCCGAGCTTTTGAGGCTCTAAAGTCCGCCTTTGTGTCGGCTCCGATTCTGTCGCATCCCAACCCTGGGTTGCCCTTTGTCCTCGAGGTGGACGCGTCTGAGACGGGAGTAGGCACCCTTCTGTCTCAGCGTAGAACACCAGAGGGTCCTCTGCTTCCTTGTGGGTTTTACTCCCGGAAACTGTCTTCCGCGGAGTGCAACTATCAGATTGGTGACAGGGAGTTATTGGCCATCGTGCAGGCCCTTAAAGAATGGAGGCACTTGCTCGAGGGTTCGGTGGTTCCGGTCCTCATCCTGACGGACCACAAGAATCTGACCTACCTTTCTGAGGCCAAGAGATTGACACCACGTCAGGCCAGATGGGCTCTGTTCTTGTCACGTTTTAATTACGTGGTCTCCTACCTACCCGGTTCCAAGAACATCAGGGCGGATGCCTTATCACGGCAGTACTCCGAGCTGTCCAGGGAGGAGTCGATTCCGACTTCGGTCATACCTCCGAATCAGATCTTGGCCGCCATTCGCACCAGCCTGACCTCTCCCCTGGGTGAGCAGATTTTGGCGGCTCAATCTGGTGCTCCCTCTGGGAGACCCAACGGCAGATGTTTTGTGCCTGAGGAGTTGCGCACTCGGTTGTTGCGAACCTACCATAACTCCAAGACCGCGGGGCATCCTGGAAAGAATCAGCTGTCCTGGGCTGTTTCACGTCTGTTCTGGTGGCCTTCCCTACGTTCCGACATCGCCGCATATGTAGCGGCATGCTCCGTTTGTGCCCAGAGTAAGTCCCCTCGGCACCTTCCGTTGGGCCTTCTGCAACCCATGGTCACACCTGGGGATGGATTTCATTGTGGACCTCCCTGCATCCCGAGGCCATACGGTCATTCTCATGATTGTGGATCGGTTTTCCAAAATGTGCCACTGTGTTCCTCTCAAGAAGTTACCCTCTGCACAAGAGTTGGCCACGATTTTTGCCAGGGAGGTCTTCCGGTTGCACGGTTTGCCCAAGGAGATTGTGTCGGATCGGGGGAGTCAGTTTGTGTCCAGGTTCTGGCGCGCCTTTTGCTCCCAGTTGGGGATTCATCTCTCCTTCTCCTCGGCCTACCACCCTCAGTCCAATGGGGCCGCAGAACGATCCAATCAGGCCTTGGAGCAATTCCTTCGTTGCTATGTCTCCGATCACCAAGACAATTGGGTTGACCTCCTGCCTTGGGCTGAGTTTGCCAGGAACACGGCGGTGAACTCTTCCTCTGGGACGTCTCCCTTCATGGCCAATTATGGGTTCCAACCTGCCGTGTTACCGGAGGTATTCTCTCCCCAGGATATTCCGGCTGTGGAGGATCACCTTTCCGTCCTACGTGCTTCTTGGGTACTGATCCAGAAGTCCCGTGAGGTCTCTGCGCAGCGCCAGAGACTCCAGGCTGATCGCAGACGAGCGCCTGCTCCTTCCTACCAGGTCGGAGACCGTGTATGGTTGTCCACCCGCAACCTCAACCTCGAGTGCCCACTCCCAAGCTGGCGCCTCGCTTTGTTGGTCCCTTCCGAGTGCTTCGCAGGGTAAACCCGGTAGCCTATGCCCTTGCGCTTCCTCCTGGCATGCGGATCTCCAACGTGTTTCATGTCTCCCTGTTGAAGCCACTGGTGTGTAATCGTTTCACTTCCTCGGTTCCTCGGCCTCGTCCGGTCCAAGTGGGTAATCGTGAGGAGTATGAGGTGAGCAATATCCTGGACTCACGCCTGGTCCGCGGTCGGGTGCAGTTTTTGGTCCATTGGCGTGGTTATGGTCCAGAGGAGCGTTCCTGGGTTCCCTCTGCAGATGTCCATGCTCCTGCCTTGCTCCGAGCCTTCCACGCACGCTTCCCTCAGAAACCGTTCTTTACTCCGCGGAGGAGGGGCCCTTGAGGGGGAGGTACTGTCATGGTCTTACCTTCTTGCTGTTCTCCTTCGTTTGACATGTGCTGGCGGCCATCTTGGTTTCTGGGTTTCTTGTAGCCTCCCACCCTGCGGCTCCTCCTTCCCACTGGGAGCTCATATATATAGGAGGTCTGTGGCTTCAGTTCCTTGCTTGGTCCTCCTGTGTTCACATGCTTCTAGACTGCTGCTGCTTCTGGTTCCTGATCCTGGTTTCGTCCGACTACCCTGCTGGTTCCTGATCCTGGTTTCGTCCGACTACCCTGCTGGTTCCTGATCCTGGCTTCGTCTGACTACCCTTCTGGTTCCTGACCTCTGGCTTCGCAAAGACTCTGCTTCGGTCTCGCCATCCGTTTGGACTTTTGCTTTACAGCTTTATTTTCAATAAAGCCTTCTTATTTTCACTTATCCCTTGTTGTACGTCTGGTTCATGGTTCCGTGACAATATGATTGACCATATTTATCCACTCTAATTTAGTCGGAGAGATCGGCTGTATCCAGTGTTTTGCAATGGATTTACGTGCAATGTACAATAATTTAGCAATTGCTAATTTATAATCATTGGTGGTTGTTAGGTCCTCTACATACCCAAGATACCCCACCAGTGGAGTCTTTGGTAAAATAGCTCCATAGCTGTTTTCTATTTGTCTATACACTTCACACCAGAAACGCTCCAGTTCTGTGCAGGACCAAAACATATGAGCCAAGTCTGCATCCGGGGCAGCACACCTAGGACAGTTAGTGTCCGCACGTAGACCCATCTTAAACAGGAGTCGTGGCGTCTTGTATACCCTATGAATAAGGAATAATTGTGATCGCCTATGTGCCACACTTATAGATATCGCGGGTACTGCCCCCAAAACATCCCTCCATTTTTCCTCCGACAATTCTCCAACATCCCTCTCCCATTTAGTCTTAAGACTGGTTAATGGATCACGTACTACTTTATCTAGTAGACTGGCATAAGCCATGGAGATAATCGTGCGCGATAATCTGGCCTGCACCACTGTGTCACCAGTTTCTTTGTTATAATCGTAGGTAGATGGATGGATATTGTCTCTTGGAGGGATAGTTTTCATTGACTTGCAAAAGCAAACACAACATGGTTAAATACGTCCTAATATACAAATGATAGTGACATTACAGACTTGTGCCATGTTGGTTTGAATGATGGCTTCAATACCCAGATATGCCCTTGGCCTGATATTTTCTTCCTGACAAAGCCAGTGACATTGGGGGCATAGTCAGCATGGTATCCTAGTTGTTTTCAAGATCATGCCTCAGAAGCACTATGCTGTGTAGCCTTACAACCTAGGGAGTATACATGCAGTATCTAAAAGGAGTACTCATGTCACACTGTCAGACTTTGAGTTTGTAATTCAGTGTTGTGCACGTAGAAAAATCTCACATGCCTATTGAACGTTATAAACTTTATGGTTATTTTTTTCAGGTTTTCTTTCAGCGTGTGGTACTTGGTGAGATCACCCCACAATGTCTTGTCCTGATGAGCCCTACAGAAATGGCCAACCAGGAGCTAACAGACTGGAGAAACCAAGAGAGGCAGCACGTGAGCTATTTAACTTACAGAGAGACTGGGATAGGTTGTATGTAGCTAGAATCTGAAAACTGGTCATTAACATGAGATACCTGCCAGTAGAACAAGCTATCTCTCTCAATCCTCCCATACATATACATGCTCGGCCAAGCATGCATATGTAGTAAATGGGAAGAAAGGAAGTTCTAGCCGAGAACAAAGGATTGGAGACGTTGAATTCAGATATGGTCATTTCTTATCTCCTCCTGATATCAGCTTTGGGGAGAGTCAGGAGGACTCCAAACCCACTGAAATTGCTTGGTTCAGCGGACTTAGATCTTGGGTATGGCCAGTTTAACTGTTGCACCTCTTTTTTTCTAGACTTTGGAAATCATTCAGAGAACAGAGAAGGAACTAAATAAAAAACAGCAGATGGTAAAGCTCACACACAAGGGCCTGATTGAAATCGATATGTCACCAGATCAAATGTTTACTTTGGAGGATCTGTCTGTGAGTAGATATGTAAAAATCTAGTGATGGGATTATGATCATGTGTCTCCCTCAGCTATAATGGAGGGTGACTGTGTATGTGTGGCCCCTTCTATTCTATTTCATTATTTTATTATCTTTCTCATTTGTGTTATTATGGTGGCACAACATTGGCTATAAGCCATGCCCTGCCACTAGAGGGTTAACACATTGTAGGCTGTTCTCCACATGCTGCCACTTTACTAATCTTTTTATGCTTAGGTAGGCAGACACAGACGTGATCCCGTAAGCCAGTGCTTACTTTTTTATGTGTCCTGGGGATAACCCCTGGGACCCCTTGTGTGATCCGCCATTAGGCCATGGGCGCTGCAAGTATAAGGCTAGTCCGTGTTTTGTTGAAGCCTTTGTAAAATTGTACATTTGCATGTCTAAAGACTGCCGAGGACCCCCAAAGACAGAATTGAGCAGAGGGGATGTTTTGTACTCAGCTTGAATTCCATCATTGGAGGAGACAGATCTCGCCCTTCATTATTGTCAAAACGGCACTTTTTTTGGTATAATAGCTCGTTATAATCTGCTTTTAAACAGGGCAGTATATGTTAATAACCGATCTGCCTTAAGATATACCTACAGTTAAGGTCGTTTTCCCAGACTTTTATATTTTTCACCTATCCGGGGATAAATGATAAGTTGGTGCTCCACGCTGTCCCCTGTCCACCCAGTCATTTAGTGAGGAGGAGTTTGAATGAAGTGGTGGTCGCGCATGCACACTGCTGCACCATTCTGTAGGGCTGACATGCATAGCTGCGCGCTATTACTTGGCTATACTTATCAGTTCCTTAGACTTTGAATTTAATAATCAGATTTTACAGCCTGACTTTCTGTTATCCCTGCTGGAAATTCTCAGTGCTGGAGCATATTGTAATATTCCTATTCATTACAAAAGGAGCGATATAGGTAGGCTGTGTGTTGATTTAGGAACATGAATACTGGTAGCTAATAGTTAATGGCATGATGCTGCATTCATCTATATAACTTTTATTCATAGGAAGCACCTTGGTATTCCAAAGACATACAAAATTCAGATGGTGAAAAAATTGATACAACAGCACAACACAAAACTCACCTTTTGGACCTCAATTGTCTCATATGCATGGGTAAGATGAATTCTCAAACTTTGCTCAATATCATGAGTTTTGCCATAAACAGCATTTGGCCCTTATCCACAGGATACAGTCAGGTCCATAAATATTGGGACATCAACACAATTCTAACATGTTTGGCTCTATACACCACAATGGATTTGAAATGAAACAAACAAGATGTGCTTTAACTGTAGACTGTCAGCTTTAATTTGAGGGTTTTTACATCCAAATCAGGTGAACGGTGCAGGAATTACAACAGTTTGCATATGTGCCTCCCACTTGTTAAGGGACCAAAAGTAATGGGACATAATAATCATAAATCAAACTTTCACTTTTTTAGGCTACATGCACACGAACGTTGTTTGTTTCCGTTCCATTTTTTTTGCGGATAGGATGCGGACCCATTCATTTCAATGGGTCCGCAAAAAACGCGGACAGCACACCGTGTGCTGCCCGCATCAGTATGTCCGTTCCGTTGCCCCTCAAAAAAATAGTGCATGTCCTTTTTTTTCCTAGTTTGTGGACAAGGATAGGCATTATTACAATGGATCAGCAAAAAAAAAAAAAACGGATCCGCAAAAAAACAAACAAAATAAACGGATGCCATACGGAACATCATCCGTTTGCGGACCGCAAAACACATACGGTCGTGTGCATGTAGCCTAATACTTGGTTTCAGATCCTTTGAAGTCAATTACAGCCTGAAGTTTGGAACGCATAGACATCACCAGACGCTGGGTTTCATGCCTGGTGATGCTCTGCCAGGCCTCTACTGCAACTGTCTTCAGTTCCTGCTTGTTCTTGGGGCATTTTCCCTTCAGTTTTGTCTTCAGCAAGAGAAATGCATGCTCAATCGGATTCAGGTCAGGTGATTGACTTGGCCATTGCATAACATTCCACTTCTTTCCCTTAAAAAACTCTTTGGTTGCTTTTGCAGTATGCTTTGGGTCATTGTCCATCTGCACTGTGAAGCATTTGGCTGAATATGAGCAGATAATATTGCCCTAAACCAGGGGTGCACAACGTTTCCTGGTTGGGGGCCACATTACCAGACTGAACCAATGACGAGGGCCGAAATTAAAATTTAAAGGTGTATTAACAACTGAAATATTATACTTATGGCATATTGAACACACATTATATACCATTAATGTCTAGTTACACTTCCAGGACTCCCATCTAATGGGAGAAATACATGAAAAATACATCTGAGCAGCCACAAGACATAGGTATACATGTCTGTTACTAGATGGTTGAGGGCAGCACAGAATGGTATCAAGGGCCGCAGGTTGTGCACCCCTGCCCTAAACACTTCAGAATTCATCCTGCTGCTTTTGTCAGCAGTCACATCATCAATAAATAAAAGAGAACCAGTTCGATTGGCAGCCATACATGCCCACGCCATGACACTACCACCACCATGTTTCACTGATGAGGTGGTATGCTTAGGATCATGAGCAGTTCCTTTCCTTCTCCATACTCTTCTCTTCCCATCACTCTGGTACAAGTTGATCTTGGTCTCATCTGTCCATAGGATGCTGTTCCAGAACTGTGAAGGCTTTTTAGATGTCGTTTGGCAAACTCTAATCAAGCTCACCAATGGTTTACATCTTGTGGTGAACCCTCTGTATTCACTTTGGTGAAGTCTTCTCTGGATTGTTGACTTTGACACACATACACCTACCTCCTGGAGAGTGTTCTTGATCTGGCCAACTGTTGTGAAGGGTGTTTTCTTCACCAGGGAAAGAATTCTTCAGTCATCCACCACAGTTGTTTTCCGTGGTCTTCCGGGGCTTTTGGTGTTGCTAATCTCACCGATGCGTTCCTTCTTTTTAAGAATGTTTCAAACTGTTGTTTTGGCCACGCCTAATGTTTTCGCTATCTTTCTGATGGGTTTGTTTTGTTTTTTCAGCCTAATGATGGCTTGCTTCACTATTAGTCAGAGCTCTTTGGATCTCATCTTGAGAGTTGACAGCAACAGATTCCAAATGCAAGTAGCACACTTGAAATAAACTGTGGGAAATAAACTCTGGACCTTTTACCTGCTCATTGTAATTGGGATAATGAAGCAATAACACACACATGGCCATGGAACAGCTTAGAAGCCAGTTGTCCTATTACTTTTGGTCCCTTAACAAGTAGGAGGCACATATGCAAACTGTTGTAATTCCTACACCGTTCACCTGATTTGGACGTAAATACCCTCAAATTTAGGCCTCATGCACACGACCGTTCCGTTTTTTGTGGTCCGCAAAACGCGGATCCGCGAAGAACGAAACGGGCGGCCCATTGTAGACATGCCTATTCTTGTCCGCAAAACGGACAAGAATAGGACATGTTCTATTTTTTTTGTGGGGCCACGGAACGGAGCAACGGTTGCTCCGTGTGCTGTCCGCTGTGACGGACTGAACTGTCACTGGGGCTGCTGGAGAAGCCTGAGGGCCAGCCTCCTTCCTAAAGAGTATGGACTTAGAACTATGGAGACCCCCTCAGACCTTTTGGGGTTACAAGGAACTATGAACCCTGATTTATGTGTGGAATTTATATGCCACATATTTCCTATTGCCCATTAAAAAAGGCATGGTGTGGATTCATCAACACAAAAAGGGTTAACTCTGCACTGAGACTCCCACTGATTGTGTTAGTGATGGGATTAAGATAGCTGATTATAGGAGCAGCCGACTCCTAGATGAGTAGATCACCCTATGATACACTACAGACCTACAACACTACAGCTGGGAAGACTCGACTGAAGTATCCCCTGCTTCAGTACCAGCTGCGGAGGTAGGGTACCTCATAGACTGGTCCTGGGGAGAACCCCATATGGCAGGTGGAGATGGGACCGACGTCTCTCCACCGGCCCTACAGGGATGCTGGGCAGTCGGCCCAGATCCCCAACGGCAGCCGGATTTTCAGTGAGTAGGGACAGTCGGTCCTGCTCCCCAGCGGCAGTATCTTTTGCAGGGAGAGAAGAGCATCGTCTCCATTCCCCAGCGGCAGTGTACCTTAAAGGGAGAGGAGACAACCGGTCTCTCTCCCCAACCACAGGGGGACAGCACCCCTAACTCCGATGGTGCAGATGGGACCGCAGTCTCTGCACCAGGCCTACCGGGATGCTGGACGGCCGGTACAGATCCCCCACCAACCCCGCTGGAATGCCAGGAGGAGGAGGTAAGCGATCCCTCCTCTCCACAGCTGATCCGCAACAAGGTCCTGGGGGTAGGATTCCCTGACCCCATCCCAGCGGAAGAGCTGGCATATGGGCAGAGCGCAGTCGGTCTCTGCCCTCCCCTATCCTCTTCTCCAGAGGCTGACTCACCACAGGCTACCCCAGCGGAAGAGCTGGCATCTGGGCAGAGGGCAGTTAGCCTCTGCCCACCAAGTACCCACAGCTCCAAGCTAGAGAACAACAATGAAGCAAGGAGTAGCAGATGCCCACTCAACAGCTGGGGACATACAGAACAGAGCCAGGCCCCAGAGTTCAACAGGACCAGTGTTTGTTTATGGGTGGGCTACTCGACTAACTCAGGCACCGACCGACAGAAGGTCAGGTACCTGGTTAGTCTACTGTTGGGAGGGGAGAAATGTGACGGACTGAACCGACACTGGGGCTGCTGGAGAAGCCTGAGGGCCAGCCTCCTTCCTACAGACTATGGACTTGGAACTATGGAGACCCCCTCAGACCTTTTGGGGTTACAAGGAACTATGAACCCTGATTTATGTGTGGAATTTATATGACACATATTTCCTACTGCCCATTAAAAAGGCATGGTGTGGATTCAGCCACACAAAAAGGGTTAACTCTGCACTGAGACTCCCACTGATTGTGTTATTGATGGGATTAAGATAGCTGATTATAGAGTAGCGGACTCCTAGATGAGTAGATCACCTTATGATACACTCAGGAGATAATCCCATCACATGTGTCTCCTCTCTCACTATTCATTCATTATGGAGGGGGTGAAGATGTCTGTTTGCATGTTGTTCATGGTTAATTGCGTTATGTTGTTAGACTTCTTGAACTGTCTATATACTGAGTTGATCTTCAATAAAGAGAGTTCCTGTTTTACCCTTCACCATGTTGAGGCTGGTGTTTGGGTAACTGATCGACACTGGGGATTGCTATACGGTGAAGATTTTATATACTTCCCTGGCTATAACTACTAGCTCTTGTAAGAGCTGTTCCTGGTTCCTGTGGTGGTATTGGTGTAGAGCGGAGTGCTTGGAGTCCTCGGGAAGCACTAGGAGCATCCATCAAGGGAGGTACCCGGTCGGAGTGCCAGGAGATCCGTTACATCCGCATCTTTTGCAGCCTCATTGAAGTGAATGGGTCCGCACCTGAGCCGTAAAAACGGCGGCTCGGATGCGGACCCGAACAACGGTCGTGTGCATGAGGCCTAAAGCTGACAGTCTGCAGTTAAAGCAAATCTTGTTTGTTTCATTTCAAATCCATTGTGGTGGTGTATAGAGCCAAAAATGTTAGAATTGTGTCGATGTCCCAATATTTATGGACCCGATTGTAGGTGTGGATCTGACCACTGGGACCTGCAACCGATCATGAGAATGGGGGTTCCCAAGTCTCCTGTGTGAATGGAACGGCAGTACACATACATGATCACTACTTCATTCATTTGTATGGAACTTGTGGTCATAGCCAAGTGCTGTACTCGGCAGTCCCATAAATAATGAATGGAGTGTTGTCCACATACAGTTGCAACAGAAAGTATGTGAACCCTTTGGAATTATATGGATTTCTGCACAAATTCGTCCTTAAATGTGATCTGATTTTCATCTAAGTCACAACAATAGACAATCACAGTCTGCTTAAACTACTAAAACACAAAGAATTAAATGTTACCATGTTTTTATTGAACACATCATGTAAACATTCACAGTGCAGGTGGAAAAAATATGTGAACCCTTGGATTTAATAATTGGTTGAACCTCCTTTGGCAGCAATAACTTCAACCAAACGTTTCCTGTAGTTGCAGATCAGACGTGCACAACGGTCAGGAGTAATTCTTGATCATTCCTCTTTACAGAACGGTTTCAGTTCAGCAATATTCTTGGGATGTCTGGTGTGAATCGCTTTCTTGAGGTCATGCCACAGCATCTCAATCGGGTTGAGGTCAGGACTCTGACTGGGCCACTCCAGAAGGCGTATTTTCTTCTGTTTAAGCCATGCTGTTGTTGATTTACTCCTATGCTTTGGGTCGTTGTCCTGTTGAAACACCCATCTTCTGTTGAGCTTCAGCTGGTGGACAGATGGCCTTAAGTTCTCCTGCAAAATGTCTTGATAAACTTGGGAATTCATTTTTCCTTCGATGATAGCAATCCGTCCAGTCCCTGACGCAGCAAAGCAGCCCCAAACCATGATGCCCCCACCACATACTTCACAGTTGGGATGAGGTTTTGATGTTGGTGTGCTGTGCCTCTTTTTCTCCACACATAGTGTTGTGTGTTTCTTCCAAACAACTAAACTTTGGTTTCATCTATCCACAGAATATTTTGCCAGTACTGCTGTGGAACATCCAGGTGCTCTTGTGCAAACTTTAAACGTGCAGCAATGTTTTTTTTGGACAGCAGTGGCTTCCTCTGTGGTATCCTCCCATGAAATCCATTCTTGTTTAGTGTTTTACGTATCATAGATTCGCTAACAGAGATGTTAGCATATGCCAGAGTCTTTTGTAAGTCTTTAGCTGACACTCTAGGATTCTTCTTCACCTCATTGAGCAGTCTGCGCTGTGCTCTTGCAGTCATCTTTACAGGACGGCCACTCCTAGGGAGAGTAGCAGCAGTGCTGAACTTTCTTCATTTATACAGGGAGTGCAGAATTATTAGGCAAGTTGTATTTTTGAGGATTAATTTTATTATTGAACAACAACCATGTTCTCAATGAACCCAAAAAACTCATTAATATCAAAGCTGAATATTTTTGGAAGTAGTTTTTAGTTTGTTTTTAGTTTTAGCTATTTTAGGGGGATATCTGTGTGTGCAGGTGACTATTACTGTGCATAATTATTAGGCAACTTAACAAAAAACAAATATATACCCATTTCAATTATTTATTTTTACCAGTGAAACCAATATAACATCTCAACATTCACAAATATACATTTCTGACATTCAAAAACAAAACAAAAACAAATCAGTGACCAATATAGCCACCTTTCTTTGCAAGGACACTCAAAAGCTTGCCATCCATGGATTCTGTCAGTGTTTTGATCTGTTCACCATCAACATTGCGTGCAGCAGCAACCACAGCCTCCCAGACACTGTTCAGAGAGGTGTACTGTTTTCCCTCCTTGTAAATCTCACATTTGATGATGGACCACAGGTTCTCAATGGGGTTCAGATCAGGTGAACAAGGAGGCCATGTCATTAGATTTTCTTCTTTTATACCCTTTCTTGCCAGCCACGCTGTGGAGTACTTGGACGCGTGTGATGGAGCATTGTCCTGCATGAAAATCATGTTTTTCTTGAAGGATGCAGACTTCTTCCTGTACCACTGCTTGAAGAAGGTGTCTTCCAGAAACTGGCAGTAGGACTGGGAGTTGAGCTTGACTCCATCCTCAACCCGAAAAGGCCCCACAAGCTCATCTTTGATGATACCAGCCCAAACCAGTACTCCACCTCCACCTTGCTGGCGTCTGAGTCGGACTGGAGCTCTCTGCCCTTTACCAATCCAGCCACGGGCCCATCCATCTGGCCCATCAAGACTCACTCTCATTTCATCAGTCCATGAAACCTTAGAAAAATCAGTCTTGAGATATTTCTTGGCCCAGTCTTGACGTTTCTGCTTGTGTGTCTTGTTCAGTGGTGGTCGTCTTTCAGCCTTTCTTACCTTGGCCATGTCTCTGAGTATTGCTCACCTTGTGCTTTTGGGCACTCCAGTGATGTTGCAGCTCTGAAATATGGCCAAACTGGTGGCAAGTGGCATCTTGGCAGCTGCACGCTTGACTTTTCTCAGTTCATGGGCAGTTATTTTGCGCCTTGGTTTTTCCACACGCTTCTTGCGACCCTGTTGACTATTTTGAATGAAACGCTTGATTGTTCGATGATCACGCTTCAGAAGCTTTGCAATTTTAAGAGTGCTGCATCCCTCTGCAAGATATCTCACTATTTTTGACTTTTCTGAGCCTGTCAAGTCCTTCTTTTGACCCATTTTGCCAAAGGAAAGGAAGTTGCCTAATAATTATGCACACATAATATAGGGTGTTGATGTCATTAGACCACACCCCTTCTCATTACAGAGATGCACATCACCTAATATGCTTAATTGGTAGTAGGCTTTCGAGCCTATACAGCTTGGAGTAAGACAACATGCATAAAGAGGATGATGTGGTCAAAATACTCATTTGCCTAATAATTCTGCACGCAGTGTAGACAATTTGTCTTACCGTGGACTGATGAGCAGCAAGGCTTTTGGAGATACTTTTATAACCCTTTCCAGCTTTATGCAAGTCAACAATTCTTAATCGTAGGTCTTCTGAGAGCTCTTTTGTGCAAGGCATCATTCACATCAGGCAATGGTTCTTGTGAAAAGCAAACCCAGAACTGGTGTGTGTTTTTTATAGGGCAGGGCAGCTGTAACCAACACCTCAAATCTTATCTCATTGATTGGACTCCAGTTGGCTGACACCATATTCTAATTAGCTCTTGGAGATGTCATTAGTCTAGGGGTTCACATACTTTTTCCACCTGCACTGTGAATGTTTACATGGTGTGTTCAATAAAAACTTGGTAACATTTAATTCTTTGTGTGTTATTAGTTTAAGCAGACTGTGATTGTCTATTGTTGTGACTTAGATGAAGATCAGATCACATTTTCTGACCAATTTGTGCAGAAATCCATATCATTCCAAAGGGTTCACATACTTTTTCTTGCAACTGTATGTGCTGCAGTCACACAGGAGACTCCCTTTTTCGTGATCAATGTGGATCCCAGCTGTCCTACCCCAGCAATCATAAATTTATCACCGAACCTGTAGATAGGTGATAAATGATGTTTATGGGTAAACCCCTGTAACTGTAAGTACATGCAGTCCTACTTGTTTAGTTTAAATAGCGATTAGTAGAGCTCAACATGTTATTTATAAGCGGAACCACCTGGCTTTCATATTCCACACTGCCAAGAAACGTGCTGGCTTTCAATTAAACGTTTTTTCTGAGATTTTAATACTGATGACTTATCCTCTGAATAGGTCATCAGTAGCTCATCAGTGGGGGTCGGACACCCAGGACCCCTTGCCGATCAGCTGTTCGAGAAGGCATCAGCGCTCCTGTGACCGCGGTGGACTTCTCACAGCTTACCAAGTGCAGCGCTGTACATTGAATAGTGTTTGTGCTTAGTATCACACTCAGCCCCATTCACTTCAATGGGGTTGAGCTGCTCCTAGGCCGATGAAGGTGTCGTCACTGGCCTAGGAAAATCTGTGAGAAGTCCGTGGCGCTCACAGGAGCACCAGTACCTTCTCAAACAGCTAATCAGCGGGGATCCCAGGTGTCGGACCCCCACCAATCAGATACTGATGACCTGTCCTCAGGATAGGTCATCAGTATTAAAATCTCGGAAAATTCTTTTAATGTCCAATGAAGAGTATTGTCCATGGCATTTCTGTAGCTGCAACACGATTGATTATTCAGATTTCATTTAAAAGCGACATGACATATATGTACTGCGGGTTCATTTTTACAATGTAGTGTCCCTAGTCTTTAGCAGAACATTTTGTTTGAAACATGTAAGCGCAGTATATACACATCTTTTCACTCTTTTACAGAATTTGAACAAAGGATTGCAGTGCTGTGGACAATATCTCCACCGGACGTTTTAGTATACCCTGTGTTATAATCTTGCTGTCTTTTGTGACTGCTTTGGAGAAGAAAGCATAGAGAATGTCTAGTCTCTTCGTAGCCTTGTTCTGCTCAAGACATTTAGGCACAATCTTTATATACGGAACAGAACTGCAGGAGTATGCAGGAACACAAAGCTGCCTCTCTGGGCATGTTGGATTCTGATTATTGATGTAGCGGCACCAAATGTATTTGGAACACACTCATCTCTACAAAAGATTTTTCTGTTGGACAAGATGAATAAGCGTGGAATGCACCCTTAGAGGGACTATCAGAGATCATATAGTACATGCCAATCTCTTTCTACCAAAGCTAGAACCAGCCCTGTACCTCATATGGATCCAGAGATCTCCACATTTATTGCCCCAATTGTTCTGCTAAATTTATTTCAGGCTGGCAGTTCAGGGGGCATGTCCTTTCTCAGGGGGGGGGTGTCCTTTCAACTGTAGCTCTATTCCTGTAACTGGCACAACTTCTATCAGAAGATATAGCTGGTGTCAGTAGAAGATTTAAATGCAGTGTATGTGACCACCTCGGTGAGGTGGACAGAGAAATAAGGAAAAGAACAAACAACTGGTGGAGCTATATAGATACATTTTATTGAATAACTAATTACATGCAATTAAAAAAGTATTCAGATCCAGGCGCTGGTTTGAAAAATGTAGAATATTTTTGTGGTACAACCCCTTTAATAGTAATTTGTTATTCTGTTGTGCAGGGAAAATAAAACCTTCAGATATGATGGATAAGAGCCAATGGACAAAAGTGAAATCACCATTCAAAACTGCAAAGGAAAACAGCCCTGTGGAGAATCTGCTATCCTCAGAGACAGGAGAGGCCATTGATAGCATGGAAAAGTAATGTAGTCATTGATCTACATTTGGCTTGATGTTATAACATCTTGAGATTTGTGTTAGTAGTAAACTAAAGGTGGCCACGTTAGACTTGCATCAGCTGAACGCAATGGGACTGGCCAACCATGTAATATGTATGAGATGTCCTTCCGACCTTCATTCAGCATGTTATGGGAATAAAGCATCAGCCATATTGAGCTTTTACATGCCTGATCCCTTTATACTCGAGGGATATACACTCACCTAAAGAATTATTAGGAACACCTGTTCTATTTCTCATTAATGCAATTATCTAGTCAACCAATCACATGGCAGTTGCTTCAATGCATTTAGGAGTGTGGTCCTGGTCAAGACAATCTCCTGAACTCCAAACTGAATGTCAGAATGGGAAAGAAAGGTGATTTAAGCAATTTTGAGCGTGGCATGGTTGTTGGTGCCAGACGGGCCGGTCTGAGTATTTCACAATCTGCTCAGTTACTGGGATTTTCACGCGCAACCATTTCTAGGGTTTACAAAGAATGGTGTGAAAAGGGAAAAACATCCAGTATGCGGCCGTCCTGTGGGCAAAAATGCCTTGTGGATGCTAGAGGTCAGAGGAGAATAGGCCGACTGATTCAAGCTGATAGAAGAGCAACGTTGACTGAAATAACCACTCGTTACAACCGAGGTATGCAGCAAAGCATTTGTGAAGCCACAACACGCACAACCTTGAGGCGGATGGGCTACAACAGCAGAAGACCCCACCGGGTACCACTCATCTCCACTACAAATAGGAAAAAGAGGCTACAATTTGCACGAGCTCACCAAAATTGGACTGTTGAAGACTGGAAAAATGTTGCCTGGTCTGATGAGTCTCGATTTCTGTTGAGACATACAAATGGTAGAGTCCGAATTTGGCGTAAACAGAATGAGAACATGTATCCATCCTCTGATGGCTACTTCCAGCAGGATAATGCACCATGTCACAAAGCTCGAATCATTTCAAATTGGTTTCTTGAATATGACAATGAGTTCACTGTACTAAAATGGCCCCCACAGTCACCAGATCTCAACCCAATAGAGGATATTTGGGATGTGGTGGAACGGGAGCTTCGTGCCCTGGATGTGCATCCCTCAAATCTCCATCAACTGCAAGATGCTGTCCTATCAATATGGGCCAACATTTCTAAAGAATGCTATCAGCACCTTGTTGAATCAATGCCACGTAGAATTAAGGCAGTTCTGAAGGCAAAAGGGGGTCCAACACCGTATTAGTATGGTGTTCCTAATAATTCTTTAGGTGAGTGTATGTCTGGCTGCGGCTTATTTACCTTTCACCATTGAAACTACATGCACACTTGGCTGAGCCGAGCATGCACATGTATGACGCGTATGTTAGGAATTTCTGCTCTTTCATACGAAAGCTATTGAATATGAACGGACCGCTTAATATTTCAATTTCAGTTCTCTTCTATCACTCAGTGTTTGATTTATTTTTTTCCAGTGATGTTCTAGGTGCCAAAAGTCAGAGTGCCTCCTCATCTCATTCTGCATTATGGAAAGGCTTCATTCAGATGTTTTCTATTAAGCAATTCAGAGTAACAGCCGAGCAAGTTTCTGGGTACAGCGTCCAGCTTTGTCAGGTCAGTGTTGTCCTGGCATTCAGAAAATTCATCCTTAGGGCTCATGCACATGACCGTATGTATTTTGCGGTTCGCAAAAAAATGGATCCGCAAAAAATACGGAATGCACGGAACGGAACAGATGGCCTCTGATAGAACGTACTGTGGACAATAATAGGACATGTTCTATTTTTTTGCGGAACGGAAATACGGAAACGGAATGCACACGGAATAAAGGCTCTTCCACATGACCGTATGTCTTTTTCAGTGTTTTGCGGGCCGTTTTTCCTGGATCAGTTTTTCAGTTTTTTTAATTTTTTTTCCCCAGTAGTGTTTCCGGTTCCGTTCCGTTTTTCCGTATGGCATATACAGTATACAGTAATTACATAGAAAAAATTTGGCTGGGCATTACATATTCAATAGATGGTTCCGCAAAAACGGAATGGATACGGAAGACATACGGAGTACATTCCGTATGTGTTCCGTTTTTTTTTTGTGGACCCTTTGACTTGAATGGAGCCATGGAACGTGATTTGCGGGCAATAATAGGACATGTTTAGAGTTGAGCGGACACCTGGATGTTCGGGTTCGGCAGGTTCAGCCGAACTTTAAAAAAAAAAATTCGGGTTCGGTACCCGAACTTGACCCCGAACCCCATTGAAGTCAATGGGGACCCGAACTTTTGAGCACTAAAATGGCTGTAAAAATGTAATGGAAAAAGCTAGAGGGCTGCAAAAGGCAGCAAAATGTGCTTAAGAGCATGGCAAATGCTCTGCAAACAAATGTGGATAGGGAAATGAATAAAAAAAAACATAAAAGACCTTAAAAAAAATACAAATTAGGAATGATGTAGGAGGAAGAGGTTGAGGAGGCGGTGAATGGGTGGATGTGGCTGTGTAGGCTCACGTGGCGGTCTAGGAGGAAGCGGCGGTGAAGGAGGAATAGGTAGCCAACACAGATGTGTGATATTTTGCATTTTTACATAGGGGTATCCCCCAAAATATTGGGATATATATATATATATATATATATATATATATATATATATATATATATATATATATATAAAAAAGGAATAAGTGCACTTGAGTACAAGGATGGATGGTTGAGGCTGTTAGAACTGTCTATTCTGCACAAGGTACAGACAAGTCTTGCGGGATCCAGGCCTGGTTCATTTTAATGAACGTGAGCTTGTCCACGTTGGCTGTGGACAGGCGGCTGCGTCTGTCTGTAATGACGCCTCCTGCCGTGCTAAATACACGTTCAGAGAGTACACTGGCTGCAGGCAGGCCAGCACCTCCAAGGCATACAGGGCAAGCTCTGGCCATGTAGACAATTTGGAGACCCAGAAGTTGAATGGGGCAGAACCATCAGTGAGTACGTGTAGGCGTGTGCACAGGTACTGTTCCACCATGTTGTTCAAATGCTGCCTCCTGCTAACACGCTCCATATCAGCAGTTGGGGCTGGTTGTTGCAGCGAGGTGACAAAGCTTTTACACATGTAGGCCATGCTAACCCTGCCTTCTGAGGTGCTGGCGCTGACACAGCTGCGTTGGAGAACTCTTCCTCCTCCCCAGCCTTTGCCTTGTGCTTCCACTTGTCCCCCGGCGACAGTGGAAGCTCTCAGGAGTGCATCTACCAGCGTGCGCCTGTAGTCGCTCATCTTCCGATCACGCTCCAGTGAGGGAATTAAGGACGGCACATTGTCTTTGTAACGTGGATCCAGCAGGGTGGCCACCCAGTAGTCAGCACAGGTTAAAATGTGGGCAACTCTGCAGTCGTTGCGCAGGCACTGCAGCATGTAGTCGCTCATGTGTGCCAGGCTGCCCAAAGGTAAGGACAAGCTGTCCTCTGTGGGAGGCGTATAGTCTGCGTCCTCCGTATCCCCCCAGCCACGCACCAGTGATGGGCCTGAGCTGCGTTGGGTGTCACCCCGCTGTGAACATGCTTCATCCCCATCCTCCTCCTCCTCGTCCTCCAGTAGTGGGCCCTGGCTAGCCAAATTTGTACCTGGCCTCTGCTGTTGCAAAAATCCTCTTTCTGAGCCACTTCTAAAAGATTGGCCTGAAAGTGTTAGAGATGACCCCTCTTCCTCCTCCTCGTCCTGGGCCACACCCTCTTCCATCATCACCATAAGTGTTTTCTCAAGGAGACATAGAAGTGGTATTGTTACACTGATAACGGCGTCATCGCCACTGGCCATGTTGGTGGAGTACTCGAAACAGCGCAACAGGGCACACAGGTCTCGCATGGAGGCCCAGTCATTGGTGGGGAAGTGGTGCTGTTCCGCAGTGCGACTCACCCGTGCGTGCTGCAGCTGAAACTCCACTATGGCCTGCTACAGTCTCTCCAGCATGTGCAAGGTGGAGTTCCACCTGGTCGGGACGTCGCATATGAGTCGGTGAGCGTGAAGGCCGAAGTTACGCTGTAGAGCAGACAGCTGAGCGGCGGCAGGATGAGAATGCCGGAAGCGTGCACAGATGGCCCGCACTTTATCCAGCAGCTCTGACATGTCGGGGTAGTTGTGAATTAATTTCTGCACCACCAAATTCAGCACATGCGCCAGGCAAGGGATGTGCGTCAAACTGGCTAGTCCCAGAGCTGCAACGAGATTTCGCCCATTATCGCACACCAGCAGGCCGGGCTTGAGGCCCACTGGCAGCAACCACTCCTCCGTCTGTTGTTCTATACCCCGCCACAACTTCTGCGAGGTGTGGGGTCTGTCCCCCAAACACATTAGTTTCAGAACGGCCTGCTGACGTTTACCCCTGGCTTTGCTGAAGTAGATGGTGAAGGTCTGTCGCTGACCGGATGAGGAGGTGGTAGAAGAGGAGGAGGAAGCCGAGTAGGAAGAGGAGGCAACAGGAGGCAAAAAATGATGCCCTGAGATCCTTGGCAGCGGAAGGACGTGTGCCAAACAGCTCTCCGCCT
This sequence comes from Bufo bufo, assembly GCF_905171765.1. NCBI lineage: Eukaryota > Metazoa > Chordata > Amphibia > Anura > Bufonidae > Bufo > Bufo bufo. The sequence continues at coordinate 366,976,829 of NC_053391.1, read as the reverse complement.
GGGGCCCAGCCGCCACTACATTTATCCAGTGTGCAGTTAGGGAGATATAGCGTCCCTGGCCGTGCTTACTGGTCCACGTATCTGTGGTTAGGTGGACCTTGCCAAAGATGGCGTTGCGCAGTGCACACTTGATTTTATTCGATACTTGGTTGTGCAGGGAGGGCACGGCTCTGCTGGAGATGTAGTGGCGGCTAACCGCCTCAAAAAATATGGTGGCCAGCAGGGCAGACAGTTAAACATGCGGTCTCCGCTCCCCGACCTCCCACATTTCAGTACACCCCTTGGAGCGGACGCTGTCGCGCCGCTCCGGAAGGGGTAAACTACAGCGCGATCGGCCGTGCACCGCATCGGTGCTCCGGCCCGCGCCTTCTCTGCCCGACCCCGCTATCAACGGCCCGGCCGATGGGGTCGCGCCCCCATTCAGTCCGGCCAGTCTGTGACAGGCCGGTGCAGCAAGGTGGGGGGGAGGCAGGCAATCTCTGAATAGCCGCGCTGCGCCTTGCTGAGCCTCGACCTTCGTCCCTGGGGGCGAGTTCTTCCCTGCCCGCCTGCTGAGCTGCTGCTGCCTTAACCCTTCATGGCCACCCACCATGGCTGGCACCTGATTATCTGAGTGCACTGTACATGTGCGGAGGATTTAACCCCTTACTGCCTCTTGTCACTGAGGCCGGTTTCCTAGTTTTATTTTAAAAAATTAAATAAATAAATAAATAATAATAATGGATATGTCTGTCCATACGGGTTCTCCTCCTCAGCCACACTCGCATAGTTCCCAATAGCGCCTCCGGGCCGTTTGGTTGATGATTCTCCGCCTGGGCAATCCAGTGACGGTACGCTGCAGGATCCCAATCCGTCCTCCTGGGCCGTTTGGTTGATGACTCTCCACCTGCACAATCCAGTGACGGACCGGTGCAGGATCCGAATCAGTTCTACGGGGCCATTTGGTTGATAAATTCTCCACCTGCGCCATACAGTGAAGGACCACTGCAGGATCCCAATTCCGTCCTCCGGAGCCGTTTTTGGTTGAAGATTCTCCACCTGCGCAATCCAGTGACGGACCGCTGCAGGATCCCAATCTGTCCTACGGGGCCGCTTGATTGATAAATTCTCCACCTACGCCATACAGTGAAGGACCACTGCAGGATCCCAATTCCGTCCTCCGGGGCCGTTTTTGGTTGATGATTCTCCACCTGCGCAATCCAGTGACGGACCGCTGCAGGATCCAATCTGTCCTACGGGGCCGCTTGGTTGATAAATTCTCCACCTGCGGCATACAGTGAAGGACCACTGCAGGATCCCAATTCCGTCCTCTGGGGACGTTTTTGGTTGATGATTCTCCACTTGCACTATCCATTGCGGGACCACTGCAGGATCCCAATCCGTCCTCCGGGGCCGTTTGGTTGATAATTTTCCACCTGCACAATCCAGTAACGGACCAACGCAGGATCCAAATCCGTCCTCTGGGCCCGTTGGTTGATTATTCTTTACCTGCGCAACTCAGTGAAGGTTCTCTGCAGGATCCCAATCCGTCCTACGGGGCCTTTTGGTTGATCATTCTCAACCTGCGCAACTCAGTGAAGGATCCCTGCAGGATCCCAATCTGTCCTACGGGGCCGTTTGGTTGGTAAATTCTCCAACTGCGCCATACAGTGGAGGAACTGTGGGATTCCTAATCTACCCTCTTGGTTGGTCAATAATTCTCCACCTGCGCGATCCAGTGGGGTCCGCTGGAATCTCCCATCCACCCTCCGGGGTTCTTTGGTTGATAATGCATCGCCTTCGCAACCCGGTGGAGAGACTTCTGGGAGTTTCCGTTCCACCCTCGGGTGGTTTGGTTGATAAGTCCCTGCCTGCGCAGTCCACAATTGCCAGGGACGAGATTCTGAAGGGTAGCTCTACGCGCAGGCAAACCGCAGCAGGACAATTTTTCTCCTCGAATATTTCCGCTCCCCTACTCTTCCTCCCTAAAAATCATGCTCAGACACACCCTCCCTCAATGGGGCGGGTCCGTCCAGGAAGAGGGGAGAATCTCTGATTCGGACCCTGACATGAGTCCGAAGCAATCTTCTAGAGATTGCGTCTAGGTGGCCAGCAGTACTGTCATATGCATTACCCACTTCCCTTGGTGGTGTACCTGCACTACTTCAGGATACAGTGCCTGCCTTATACATTGTCTGCCATAGGTGGACTAAGTACTTTGACTTGGGGTTCGGGACCTGCCATATGCAGATCCATCTGTGGCGCGATGACATTGTCACTGGTTACATTATGTGCTGTATGCATTTCCCCCTTAGGTGCACTATTGCACTCCACGGGGTACAGGACTCGCCATATCCGCTAGTTCGCTGTGGGCATTCGCCCCCCTTCTTAGGTGGGGTATTCTCCCTACCACTGACCAGTATTTGCCGTATCCTCATAGGTAGCCGATTACTCTACCTTTAAATACGGTTCCGACTGTCCGCTATCATTCCATAGGAGGAGTGTTGCACATTACCGTGCTTCTGTCGCATTTCCCCCTTCCGCTAGTAATCCACTAGCGGGCAGTAACTAATCATCTTCTGCGGAACTACGGCTCTAGGTGCCTTTGCTTATTTCCAAGAGGGCGTGGCTACAGTTGGTTCTCGCAAGCGCCCGACACTCTTGCCCTAGTGTTATATGGGTGCCACCAGTGGATACGGTGGCTATTCATCGTTGCATCCTTCTTTTTGGCTGATTTCGCACCTGATTATGACATACTCTGTCTTCCAGGGGGTTCCTAGCATCACTTGTGGGTCTTACAGACCCCCCCGCCCATCTCCATGGGCCTCTGTTTGCTCCGGTCGGTCCTGATATTGTCCGCGTCAATACGTAATACATACTCCATTGTACTTACCTAGTGAGTACGTTCCAGCGGGTCGGCTCTTTTCGCTGACTCCGTATGCTCTATCCACCACTCCCCATTCTCAGGGTCAGTGGTTATTCTGGCGACTCTGATTTAGCTCCTACAGCCTGTTTTCCTCCATAGGGCGCCTTGTCGCTAATGTTTGAGTTCTTGGTCGCTGCAGTGGGACACCCCCCTCTGGTAGGTGTCCTGCCCTGGAGCTAGCTTGGCAGTTGTGCCTCTTCAGCGCCCTACCAGGTAGGGTTCTTTAGGGTTAGCTCCACGTAACTGGGGCAGTTGGGGCAGTGTGGCACGTGGTTTCTACGGATAGTATCGAGCCTCTCCCTCAGTTTTTGCGTTGCGGGGGCAAGCGCTGGCTACCACTGTGGTAGCGGTATTATTTTCCCTACATGCTTGGGTTCTTACTGCACAGCCCCTCGCTAGGCGGTGGACTCTTTAGCACCGGATCAGTGGCTTCTACGGTTGTTCCCTCCTCTGCTGGGATTTGGGACTGGCATTGCAGTGTGACTTCCCTTGTCTGGCTTCCTTCTCGGGAGGAGTTCTTTTGGCACGGCCGCTTGATCTTTGGCTATTTCTGTATAGCGTCGGTCCCTTACAGGGTAGGGGCTTAGACCTAGCCTATTGCTTCTCCTGTCTTCCCCCTATGGCTCATGGTTCATTGTCACCCCGTATGCCTTGGTAGTTCCTATGTTGCTACCTTCCCTCACCTGCGTTGCATGGGGTATTCGTTTGGTGCCTTTCCATTCCAGACACGATCTGGTCCCAACTGGTGGGCTGTGCCGCCCTCCACATTTTTTCTCCTACAGGGACTCTTCCATTGGTCCGGGTGTGCTAACGGTATTTGCACAAGGACTTCCGCCTTCTCTCCAGAGCCAGAGTCCCGGATGCATCCGCCATGGAGATCCTGGTTCTCCTTGGCGGGAGTTTTTTCCCCCTCCTTCTCAGGGTTCTACGGAAGGTCCGGATGGAGGACATTCAGACATATCCTAGTCGCTCCGAAACTGACTCGTCATGCGTGATACGCCGACCTCGTTCTCCTGGAGACGTCCCTGGTCACTGCCACTCAGAGACGTCCTTCTTTCAAGGGGTTCAGTCTTATGTGACCTTTTCAATGATGGCGTAGCTATTGAGACCGCTGTTCTAACGTGGAGTTTTTTTTTTCCGACAGATATCTTCCTCACTATGATTCAGGACAGGAGTTCTGCATCGCCAGTATCTATTCTGGGACCTGCAGGTCCTTCTGAGGCTTCTCTGAAGCCAAGACGTCCCCCTCACTTTGGGGTTTTTTCTCCCTCCCTTCTACTTTAAGGGTTGGACCTTTGTTTAGCCCTTGTTTCCTTGATAGGTCAGGTGTTGGCGCTTCCGTCTTGGGCAGCCTTCCAGGTTCCCTGGTGCTGTGGGAATCTTCTTTCAAGGAGCGGCACATGTGGCTCCTCTGTCTCGTCTTTACAGCCTTGGGATCTGAATATGGTTTCCTTTCCTTCGCGCCCTACGGAAGGGAGTCACATTATGGACGTTGTCAGTGCTCTACTCATTATTAGCAGCCTCCAGTCCCTTTCGGCGTACGGACCCCCTTTTTCCGTCCGGAGGGTCATCGCTGGGGATTGGTGGCCCCCAAAGGGCGATTGCACATTGGATTCGGTCTGGCAGTGCTACAGCTTACCGCGCTCGGAGCAGGGTTCCACCCTTAGGTGTCACGGCTCACACCCCAAAAGTGATGGGCGTTTTCTCGGGCTAGGAGAAATCGCGCTTTGGCTGCAGGGTAATGTAAGGTGGATCCAGTCCTCCTTGCATTTGTTCGCAAGCGGTTACCAGGTGCATACTTATGCATCGATGGTCGCTGCGTGGGCCGCGGGTCTGCAGGCGACAGTTCTTAGTTGACTGCACGGGCTTGCTTCATGGGTCTGTGGTTTTTCCCTCCCTGTTGGACTGCTCTCGGACGTCCCATGGTCTCTGTGTCCCCCAATGAATATGTGCGAGAAAACGAGATTTTTGTATAACTTACCAGTAAAATCTCTTTCTCGCTCTTCATTGGCGGACACAGCACCCACCCAGTATTGTTGTTTGGCCACAGTTGTGGCTGTTGCTGGTCAGAACCTGGTTCGGTTCTTGGCATTATTGCTGTTCCACTTTGTTTCGTTGGTTTACTTGCTTCTCCTACTGCTTCTCACAAACTGAAGCTCTCTCTCCAGGCTGGAGGGGGTATAGCTGCCAGGGGAGGAGCTAACAGCTTTTACTAGTGTCAACGCCTCCTAGAGGACATAGCTATACCATGGTCTCTGTGTCCCCCAATGAAGAGCGAGAAAGAGATTTTACTGGTAAGTTATACAAAAATCTCGTTTTCTGGACTTGCAGACATGCAGATATCCTGTGCTGGTGCACTATCGTTGCATAAAATGGCTGCCGATTATGTATTGATATTGACAAACTGAAGTAAAAAAAGTTCGTTTTCAGCAGTAGTTGGCTCAGGGCAGGCTTAAAAAAATTGTGCACTGCACCCACAAAACACACTTGCTGTAGATCGCTGAGTAAAAAAGCAGTTCTTCATAAGATTTCTCCCTGATCTCTCCCTCACAGCAGCTGCAGCCTCTCCCTACACTAATCCGAGCAGAGTGACGGGCGGCGCTACGTGACTCCAGCTTAAATAGAGGCTGGGTCACATGCTGCAGTTGGCCAATCACAGCCAATAGTAGGCATGGCTGTGATGGCCTTTTGGGGCAAGTAGTATGACGCTTGTTGATTGGCTGCTGTGCAGCCTTTCCAAAAGCGCCAAGAAAGCACCGAACCCGAACTTTTACGTAAATGTTCAGGTCTGGGTGCCGAAAAACCTAACGTTCGGTACGAACCCAAACTTTGCAGTTCGGGTTCGCTCAACCCTAGACATGTTCTATCTTTCAACGGAACGGAAATATGGAAACGGAATGCATACGGAGTACATTCAGTTTTTTTTGCGGAACCATTGAAATGAATGGTTCCGTATACGGACCGTAAAAAACGTTCGTGTGAACATGCCCTAACTTCCATTTTTTTAGAGGACCCATTAAAATGAATCGTTCCTTATATGGTCTGCAAAAAAACTGGAATGGACACGGAAAGAATATACGTTCGTGTGCATGAGCACTTAGTGCTGTGATCTTTCAGCATTGTGTTTAATATTTAATGGTCTGATGTGAAATAAAATAACAGCTGGACTCTTTTATAATATGGTGTTTTGGATTTTTTTCAATATTCCACCGGTGCTATTTTATTGCTCTAATTGCTTTTCAGTATATCTCTGTTGTCATATAAGCTACTACAGATTATCAATTACCTTTACTTAAACTGCGGTAGTACAATACAGTAATTATCTACAACTGATTTTTAAAAACATCGATCTGTCATAAAGTAATAAAATACACGCAGCAATAACATTACAAAACCCTCACTCATAATATTTTATACTACCCTTCTTGTTCTAAAGTAGAGTTAATCTGCTACAAATCTGCCACCTTCATTTTCTAATAAGTGTGTTGTACCAGGCAGCGCCACTTTGGGAAGGGTTGTCACCTGCCATTTGAAAACTTTTATTACTCTCTTGATAGACGCGACTTATTTCCTGTTCCTCTTGGGAGACATCCCTTGTTGAATGCTTCGCCAGCTTTCTTTATTGCTTTGTAAAGTCTGCAATTGATTTTTAAGATATTTCCGTGTTCAGATGAAAATGTATTATTTTCCCCAGCGTTGTTATGTTTGAGTCAGTGTTTTCTGGAAGTTCATTATGTGTTTTTTCTTTTTTTTTTTGCTAAGAAGAAAATGCCGTGATTGTAGCATTTGCATTGCTTGTTAGGGAGTTAACAGCCTGATTGCCATTCACATTTACAAAAAAATTGCCACGTATTCAGAGAGCACAGATTTATTTAGCTGCTCAGAATGGTTCTGTTTCTATAGATTTAATGAGTTCTGTTATATGTGTATTTATGGCAGCCTTGAAGGAAAACTGTATACTAGGAGTAAGCATCCCCCTAGGTCCTGTAACCTGCTTACTAGAAATACCATCTAAATTCTCGTGTAAAGGATGTTATCTTATATTCTGGTCCTGTCAAGTGTCTGGTGACATTAAAGACGGGAAAAAACTGTAAACCCCCCTCATCAGCCAAGCTGTCTGCAAGAATAAAAGGTTTTGTCAACTGATTAAATATTACATTTCTCTCTTAGATCACAAAAAACTGTTATTCAATTGCAATCATGTATAAAAATGCTGCTGCTGCTGTTGCATACTTGTTAGTTCTTTTGATTCCTTCTCAGAACAACCCCCTGATGTGTCCAGTGCTGGTAAGAGGTAACTGATTCTTATTTACTGGTTTTATAACGAGACCAGAGTTGGATCCACTGTCAGTGAACAGAATTGACTTGGGTCTACTCCTATGGGTGCTGTCCTCTTCACCCTTTCACCCCCATACAGGTATCTCTGCTGCCTATGGAGTAGTCGGTTTGGTGACTGCTGACCCACGGGGGTCGAGAGCACCAAGGGATCAGGCAGAACTGTAGTCAGGGACAAGCCAGGGTCAGGGCAGGCAGTATAAATGCAATCTGATAAACAGTCCAGAGGTCAGGGCACGCAACAAAGGATCAAATGCAGATAACAGACAGAGATCAGTAGACAAACAGAACTATAACCCAAATTTGCTGGGAATTGACAAGCTATTGCTCAGGCACTTACCCACAGGGGAAGGTGCCTTATATACTGATAGGATGGCTGAAATAGGCCGGGGACAGATGAAGGTGAGAGGACGTGTGTGCCCTAGGAAAGAGTCCTCAGGCCTCATATGCCTAGATGAAATCAGGTGCCTAGATAGAAGACAAGGAGGATGCTGGGGGCATGGACTGCAGAGGTGGTGCAGAACCCCGGTGAGTTTCCTGTGGTCTGCACACCAGCAGGAATCACTCACCACCCGTTTACAAGTGAATCCAGGTGGTGGCAAAGATCTCATTGCAAGCAAAGATCTCGATAATGGCATTGAATAAACAAAAGTTATGTAAATTTCTAACTGGAAAAGTACATTACACTTGCAACAGGCATGTTGTGACCACCTGCACTGGATACTTTAGGTGGACGTTCTGCAAGGGAATCAAAAGAACAGCAGAGGGCGTCAGGACAAGTATGTAACAACAACATCTAGACACAGGAGCCTTTTTGAAAATGATTCCATTTGAGAAATCGTTCCGTTTTGCAGGATCTAACAGAAATGTAATATTTCATCGTTGGACAACCCCTTTAAGGATACCAGAAATATGGTTGCCGTAACACATTATTTCTGTTGCAAGTGTAATGTGCTTTTCCAGTTAGAAATTTACATAACTTTTGTATATTCAATGCCATTATCGAGATCTTTGCTTGCAGTGAGTGAATGGAAACATTTGTATAATCGTAAGATGTAGAGAACTTTATGAGCAGAGGATAGGTTAATAAGATCTTTAAAAAAGATATGAGGGTGTATTGTGGCTTTGTGAAGCACAGTATCCTCCATTACAAGCAATGCTTCCTGGGGAGATTATGTCCATACTTTTTTTTTTCTCTCAGACACTATTTATAAGAATAAATTCACTGTGTACAACTAAAAAAAAAACTAAATCCCACATAGACATATGGTAGTTACTATGGAACCATAGCAGTCTTTAGGTGTTGTATTCACAATCTATGTGATACAGATCCTATATGCAACTTTGTACTGTATATGATTCCTGAAGTTTACATGTCACTTCTAGTACCACATACAGTCTGATGAGGAACAAAGGTTTGTTCAAAATGTTGATCTTGGGCATCACTTGTATGTTGCCAAGTCTGGATTTTGTCATTTGCTCACCTAATATCACAAGAATGAGTCATTTTTCTGGTATTGTGTTAGATTGTAGAAGTATCGGCTTCGATACATTGTGGAGTCACCTCCTTATGTAATAGGAGCACTTTGGTGCCCTGGTGAACCAGTTATCACATGGGGAAACGCGGCTTAATAAAGTAATCTAATTTTAGGGCTACATAGGTAAAGAGCCAGGCTTAGCAACCGGTAAGTGAGGTTGCCTCTGTTGGGGCGGTTATTCCGCTTTTAGGCAGAGATGGTGTTCATGGGACATCGTAGGGTCTTCTTTAAAGGGAACCTGTCACCTGCAAAACGCATATTAAACCGACCACAGTACCTTACAGTATCCCCCAGTGTGTTGTTAATCATATTTTTCTTTGCTCTTTGCGTTTCTTCATACTTGTTAAAAACGTTGTTTCTCGTACTTTTTTCCATTGGGGGACACAGACCATGGGTATAGCTTAGAGGTATTAGTAGGAGGGACACTATGCAAATACAAAAGAGCTCCTCCTCCTCGGGCTATATCCCCCGACTCCACCAGGAGAAGCTCAGTCTTTGCTTAGTGTCTGGTGAAGGAGGATGACACTTGTTGATTCGTCTCCTTTTTGTTATTTTCTTCTAGATGGGGACGCAGGTCGGCATGGCGCCTTTCTGGTCCCCCGTGGAGTGCCCGCCGCCGTCTTTTGGACGCTGCCTGGCTGCCTCCATTTCCCCCCAAGAAGACAAGTGGAGCTGGGCTCGACCTGTTAGCTCCGGCATCCCACCAGCTCTTGGGTCACCTGCTGCTGCCCTCCATCCAGAGCACTGATCTCAGGTGAGACTGATGTCTGAAGAGGTGAGCCCTGCTGGTACTGGACAGAGGGAGAAGACTGCAGGAGCAGATAAGTATGCTTCCCCTCTTACCTCTTCACCCCCCCCTCCTCTCCCTCCCTATGGGATTTGGCGGCGGCTGGCTGATCACTTTCTGATGAGGGAATGGATGGGCTAACTGAGGTGGTATGATGGATGTGTCAGGGCATTGGTGGCACTATACCGGATTAGAGAAGGCCCTTACTCCTGCTGGGATCCCTCTCTCTGTTATCCTCAGGTACCTGTCAGCTCCCGACCAGCGAGGGCCCTCAGTTTATTCTAAAGGGCTGCCGGCACTGCTATGTCGGTTCCTGCAGCTCCGGCCCTGTTGTTGGGGCGGTGCCTTCCCTCGGCAGCTCCCAACCAGCGGCGGGCCCTCTGTTTATTCTAAGGGCTGCCGTCATCCACCGGAGGCCGGGGACATATTTATTTACCCCCGCCACGCTGTTTCGGCGCCGGATGCCATTTTTTCTTTAGGAGCGCGCGCACTCTTTTTCGCGCCTCTATGACGCGTCCGGGGGAGGGCGGAGCCTCGCGCTTCACTCTGGTGTTTTCTTCTCATGCTTCCTGTGAAGCGCTGAGCTGCTCTCTGCCTCCGGTGGATGTCAGTGTTATTGCCTGAATGGTGGGACCTGTTAGCGAGGCAGGAAGGCTTTTGACCTCATGATGTCCATGTGGACCGGGATGTCTGCCTCCTGGTGGAGGCCTGAAGTACTGAAGTGTGTGGCAGCAGGAGGCTGACCGGTGTGGACAGCGTCCCCTGTCTGTGATGGGGAAGGTGCTGACTGGTGGAGGCCTGAGGCTGACCTGAGGGACGCCCGACTTAAACAGCTCCCCCTGTCTGTGATGGGGATGGTGCTGAGCTGACAAACCGCCCCTGTCTGGTGCAGTTGCAGCAATGTAAACTTCTGACATTTTCAGGTCTTTTCTTCTGGTATTTGTGCCTCCTGCTCCTGCCCTGCCCTGGACAGGATCATCCTTCTCCTCCTTCCCTCGCCCAGCCTCCCCCCTCCCCTCTGCGGAGCCTGCGGTTCCCGCTAGGACATCTGTGATGTCCTGCGTGGCCGCTGATTTGGCCTTAGTCGCCAAGGCAGCCATGTCCTTTAATCCTGTGGCGCCACTGACTACTAAGAGGCAGCATGAGCGGCAGCATCCCGCCTTGGATGACTCCGTCTCCCCCCCTCGGCTGCAGGCGCGTTCGGACGACTCTCCCCCTCCTAGGAAGCGCAAGTCTGAAGGGGAATTATCCGGCTCGGACGACCCATGTCCTGTTTGGAACAATGGCAGTTTCAAATCCGTGGCGCCAACCACTCCATCTCAGATCTCTCAGTGGTTTCCACGAAGGACGCCTGGCTACTAAGAGGCAGCGTGAGCGGCAGCATCCTTCCTCGGATGACTCCGTCTCCCCCCCCCCCTTCGCCTAGAGGCGCGTTCGGACGACTCTCCCCTCTCCTAGGGAGCGCAAGTCTGAAGGGGAATTGTCCGGCTCGGACCAGGTCATGGAGCGAGACCCCTCGCCTAAGCTCTCCACCGTGTGGCTGACTTAGTGGCGACTGTCTGAGACACCTTTAATCTCCAAAGGGATTCTCCTACTTCCACTGGTCGGGAGTTCCTCCCTTTTTTCCGCCCTGGAAGCCGGAGGCTACCGCATTTCCGGTCCATGAGGACTTTTCCGCGGTCATATCCAGGGCCGTCCTAACAAAGTTCTCGGCCACCAAGCGCATGGATATACTTAACCACCAAGATCTGGCGGAACAAGATGCGTCTACTGACACATTGGATATGGTTCTCCAGATGTCTCAGGCTTCTAAGCTCCTTTGCGAAGCTTCTAGGGACATTGCTTCCCTCTTTGCCTGCGTGTTAGCCATTTCGCTCATTCAGCACAGAGAGGTCTGGTTACGGGTGAGGGACGCCGACACCTCCTCCAAACGTTTCCCTCGCTATTCTCCCCTTTTGGGGTTCCAGACCTTCTGGGGCTCAGCTGGACGGGTTCATCTCTGCCACCACTGGGGGCAAGGGCACTCATCTTCCCCAACCAAGGTCCAAGAGCACTTTTCAGACCAGGTCATCTGGCTTCGGTACCAGTCCTTTCGCGCAAGAGGCCCTCCTTCAAACCCAGCCTTCCTGGCGCTAGAGGGCCCCTGCTGCTCCTAAGCAGTCCTCCGCATGAAGGGGTCTTCTTGATGGCAGTTTATTCCCTTCTGGACCTGGGGGTTATTGCCCCAGAGGAACAGGGCACAGGTTCTGGTCTAACCTGTTTGTGGTCCCAAAGAAGGAAGGGTCGGTGCGTCCGATCCTGGATCTAAAACTGTTCAACAGGACGCCTATCTGCATGTCCCGGTCACAGAATCTCACCAGTGATTCCTGCGCTTCGCCGGGGGTGCTCGACTGTATCAGTTCGTCGCCCTTCCTGTCGTGTTAACAACCGCCCTTCGGGTCTTTACAAGATCCTAGAGCCGTTCATGGCTCTTCTTCATACCAGGGGCTTTCCTTTGCTGCCCTACCTGGACGTCATTCTGGTCCAGTCTCCAAGTCGTCCCAGATCCAGAACGCAGTATCACATCTGCTGCGCTACCCGTGTCTCTCCATCCGGGAGTACATGCGGATCCTTGGTCTTATGGTATCCTCCTTCGAGGCCTTTCCATATGCCCGGTTTCACACTCGTTTGCTGCAACAGGAGATACTTTCCCTCTGGGACAAGACCTCTCGGGGTCTGGACGATCGCATCCGCCTGTCTCTGCGGGTTCGGACAGCTCTCTCTTTGTGGCTGTTCCCGTTGAACCTAAGGTCGAGAAGGTCCTTCCTCCCGTTCTCCCGGACGGTCGTCTCCACCGATGCCAGCCTTCTGAGTTGGGGCGGCGTTCTCCAAGCACGCACAGGTCAAGGGGTTCGGTCGACGGCGGAATTCCGCCTACCGATCAGCATTCTGGTGCTGAGGGCGATTTTCCACTCCCTCTCCCAATGGACTCCTCTCCTTGCGGGTCGCCAGGTGAGGATTCAGTCGGACGATGCCACGGCTGTGGCTTACATCATCAATCAAGGCGGGACCCGCAGCCGGATGGTGATGCAGGAGGTGGCGAGAATTCTGCTGTAGGCAGAGTCGCACGTTCCGATATTGTCGGCAGTGTTCATTCCAGGAATAGACAACTGGACGGTGTACTTTTTAAGCCGCATCTAGGTGGATCCAGGCGAGTGGTCTCTGCATCTGGGATGTCTCCTAAGTCGTCCGCCACGGATGGGGCCGTCTGGACGTGGACTGGATGGCGTCCGGGCTCCACAGCAAGCTCCCGGTGTTCCTGACTCTCGTACAAGATCCGAAGGCGTCTACGCAAGGTCGCTGCAGAAGGGATTCCAACCGCTCTCATCGTCCCAGATTGGCCTCGCCGCGCATGGTTCTCGAACGTGGCTCGGATGCTGGCGGACGCCCCATGGCCTCTTCCCGACAGAGAGGACCTACTGTCTCAGGGCCCTCTTTTCCACCGGAATTTGCGGTCTCTTCGTTTAACGGCGTGGCTGTTGAAACCGCCATCCTGGAAAAAAAGGGGTTCTCGGATTTACTTATTAGAACCATGATCAGTGCGAGGAAGCCGGCTTCCTCCCGGATTTACTATTGTACCTGGAAGGTCTTCCTGACTTTTTGTGAGAACTCGGGGTTCCCTCCCCTTCGTTTTTCCATCCTGATGGTGCTGTCGTTTCTTCAGTCCGGGCTTGAGATGGGAATGTCACTGAGTTCCTTGAAAGGTCAGGTCTCGGCGCTGGCCGTCTTTTTACAGAGGTCCCTTGCTCTTATGCAGACTTTTTTTCAGGGGGTGGCACATTCGGTTTCCCCGTATGTTCCCCTTTTGCCTCCTTGGGCTCTCAATTTGGTCCTGCGCGCCCTGCAGACGGCCCCCTTCGAACCTCTAAGAGAGGTCTCCTAACTTTCCTCACCTGGAAAGTGGTCTTCCTTGTAGCCATAACTTCCATCGGACGGGTGTCGGAGCTGGCTGCTCTTTCCTGCCAGGAGCCTTTTCTGGTTTTTTCACCTGGATAAGGTTATGCTCTGTCCGGTTCCCTCTTTTTTGCCCAAGGTGGCCTCTCCTTCCACCTTAACGAAGATACTGTCCTGCCCTCCTTTTACTCTTCTCCGGCAATCCCCATGGAACGCGCTCTGCATTCCCTGGCTGTCGTCCGGGCCTTGAAAGTGTATCTCACGGCTACCGCTTCTATCAGCCGTTCAGATTCCCTCTTGGAATTTCCCGAGGAACCTCGTAGGGGTCTGGCGGCCTCTGAGGTCTTTGTGGCGCGATGGCTCCGCTCGGCTATTCCCGCGGCTGCTCGCGCTCGTGGCAGGGTTGCCACGGCTCGGATACGCTCGCTCTACTAGGGCGGTGGGGGCTTCCTGGGAGGCGCAATCGTGTCTCTGCGTCTCAGCTATGTAAGGCGGTCACCTGGTCGTCCTTACATACCTTTACGAAGTTTTATCAGTTGAATTCCCTGGCTTCGGCTGATGCTGTCTTTGGCTGCAGGGTTTTACAGGCTGTGGTTCCTGTTTTTGTCCGTTGGACGTTCCTCCTGGCGGGGCTGATATTTTTCCCACCCCATGGACTGCTTTAGGACGTCCCATGGTCTGTGTCCCCCAATGGAAAAAAGTACGAGAAAAGGAGATTTTTTATGAAACTCACCTGTAAAATCTTTTTCTAGACTTTTCCATGGGGGGACACAGCTCCCACCCACTCTGCCTGTTGCAGGAAGGGTTTTCAGTTCAGTTTATGTTTGTGGTCGGACCTCATAGACTTTGGTCCGATGGCTTCCATTAATTTTTCTTGTCTCCTTCTCCTACTGCTTTTGCAATGCCTGAGCTTCTCCTGGTGGAGTCGGGGGGTATAGCCCGAGGAGGAGGAGCTCTTTTGTATTTGCATAGTGTCCCACCTACTAATACCTCTAAGCTATACCCATGGTCTGTGTCCCCCAATGGAAAAGTCGAGAAAAAGATTTTACAGGTGAGTTTCTCAAAAAATCTCCTTTTTAATGTCGGTTGGCGCTGTCTCCGAGTCAGGTTTGAAGTCAAGGGGGCAGCCGCCTCCTTGCTTCAAGTAAAGCTAAGCCTGCCCCTTAACCCTCCTCTACAATTAGATGGACATGCTGCGCGGTACGCTGCCTGTTACAGCGCGATCCTCACTCACCCGCCTACATTTTGCTGACTGCGGATGCTCCGGACAGTTTGATTGCGCGCGCACCCGGGATCGCGCTCTTCTAGCGCATGCATGGTGCGCTGCCTGTTACAGCGTGTAGGCCGGGCGCGCGCGCAATCAAACTGTCCGGAGCATCCGCAGTCAGCAAAATGTAGGCAGGTGAGTGAGGCTTGCGCTGTAACAGGCAGCGTACCGTGCATGCGCTGGAAGAGCGCGATCCCGGCAGCATGTCCATCTAATTGTAGAGGAGGGGGTAAGGGGCGGGCTTAGCTTTACTTGTAGCAAGGAGGCCGCTGCCCCCTTGACTTCAAGCCTGACTCGGAGACAGCGCCAACCGACATTAAATCACTGTTTTTAACAAGTATGAAGAAACACAAAGAGCAAAGAAAAATATGATTAGCAACACACTGGGGAATACTGTAAGGTACTGTGGTCGGTTTAATATGCGTTTTGCAGGTGACAGGTTCCCTTTAAGTGACTTTGTGAAATCCTTTACAGCCGCTATTTTCCTGCATTTTCACCGGCTGTTAATTTTTGGAATACCAGGTATCGAGGTTTGATGATTTTAAATACATCTTGCTAATCCTTATCTGCGCATTATTAATAGTGAGAGACCTTTTTGAGTATTTTTAATTGTTCAGGTTAAGTTTTATCTTAGGAGCTTTTATTTTTGCCTGTGATATTGATGTGTTGCTTACATTTAACAGGTGTTAAAACTGTGAGTTTGTCACTTTTAGGTAAATAATGTATTTTAA
The DNA here is from genome assembly GCF_905171765.1 of Bufo bufo. NCBI lineage: Eukaryota > Metazoa > Chordata > Amphibia > Anura > Bufonidae > Bufo > Bufo bufo. Next base: position 366,961,333 of record NC_053391.1, on the reverse strand, counting down.
TTTTGTTGCTTAACCATATGTTTTCCCTTGTCAGGCTTCTGGTCGGACCACTGTTGGTATCAGCCCATCACCATTAAGTCAGGTTGTTCCTAAGACTTTTTATTTTTGTTATACAGGAATTACCAAAGGTGATCACAAGTAAAGGCTTTATCTGTCAGGAATCAGTCTGGGAATATATAGATCGTATCTGGCCTGCATGCACCAAGGTATTGGAACAATTTAGTATATAAAAAAAAAATGTTTTACTTGTATACTGAATGTCACACGTTTACTTTGGTTTTCTACCATAACCATGTTAATAAAAATGGGAGAGTGGCATGACAGCTAGTGAAACAAGCTGACCTGCAACATGTGTACAGGTCAGCATAAGCTAGAGGTGTTGGTCCCAACATCTGAGAAAACGGAACTTTTAATATATGCAAATGAGCCTCTAGAAGCAATGGGGGCGATGCTGTTACTCCAAGAGGCTCCATTTTCCCTGCTGTTGCTCTTTGTTTGACAGAACCGGGCAGTGTAAACATTTTCACCTGGTCATAATTTTTTCCTATTCTCGCGCCTTTGCTGTGCGCTTCAGTACAAGGCACAGCACAGCTGAGAACCGCTGGCGAGCCTATTTCCTAAACAGTGCTGCATCGGGTACTGAAGCTCATAGCAAAGACGTGAGACTAGGAGAAGTCAGGGCCAGGCTTGATGAAAGTTACACTCCCTGGTCCTGTCCATCAAAGTGCAAGGGCATGGCAGCAGCAGAGAGAATGGAGCCTGTAGGAGTAACAGCAACGTTCCCGTTGCTCCAAGAGGCTCATTATTTCTCAGAAATAAAGCCACAGATGGGGATGGGACAAAGACGGCTAGCTTCAGCCTGTTTCACTACAATATTTCTGGTGAGAGAAGCCCTTTAAAGGGGTTGTCTAAATTAAAGGGGTTATCCAAGATTTTGTTTCACTCTGGAAAGGTCATCAGTATCTGATCATGGGGGTCCGACACCCTGGACCCCCACCAATCAGCTGTTTGAGAAGGCAGCTTCGCTCGTGTGAGTGCCGTGGCCTTCTCTCTGCTTTTCATAGGCCAGTAACGACAGGTTCATCGGACACGTGGCCTATTCAAGTGCTGGGTGAGCTGTGAGAAGGCAGCGTCGCTCACTAGAGGAAAAAGTGCCGGCATACATGGACTTCCTTGGTCCAGGCCACCAGAGACTCGGGTGTTTTTTTTCTATAGTGTGCAAGCATGGCCATCGCTGATGGATTGCATGGTGGTGCCTTGTATTGACTTTGTCTACATGATAAATGCCATTTGCTAAAGCGAGACAGCCCCTTTAACTTCTTCTGTAAAGATTTAAAAACTTTTGTTCTCTAAATCAGACAAAAGCATCATGCAGCCTCTGATCTCTACAACTATTCCAGAAAGTGGAGACATTCATAGACACTTTCTAAAATTTCGACGAACACAGGGGTTTTTGACATGCATAGGTAGAGAATGTATATCATACCTATTTAAATGGTTATTCAAGTTTTTATTATTTTTCCATTTATATTTATATAATAGAAAATCATGCAATTTTCTTACATACATACATTTAATAAAATTCTGCTTACATACATTTCTTATATCAGGTAGTTGGCCACCTTAAGCACAATAAAATGGTGTCCCCCATGGATCAGTACTGTGTAATGTATTCCATGGCCTAACTGAAACATGGCATCAGTCATGTGACACCCTTCACATCATGTAACCCCTGATATTCAGTAAGCAACAGTGCTACATGATATCCATGTGATAATTAAATAGGACTAGTGGTAAAATAATGATTATTATTGTGGTTACTACACTAAGTACAGTACATTATTTTGTGTATTCACATGGCTGCCTGTCTCTAGATGATTAGTAAAATGGTTAACTGTCTCTAGGTGATGTTGTAAATCTGTAATTGTACTGACTCACAGAATAAAATTAATTTAATTTTACCACAAAGTGGACACCATAGAAACAGAACCGATAAAACAATGTTGGATATTTTTCTAATTTAACCCCATTTAGAATGTTTTTCAGCTTTCCACTACATCTAATGGAATATTAAATGGTTGCATTAGGAAGTACAACTTGTCCCTGCTGTGCAGAGGCTGAGCTGCAGTTCCCTGCCCAGCACGAAGCAGGGAATGGGTCTGAAAACAGTGAAAGGGACACAGCACTGCAGCCCCTTTATTTTCATTTTTGTTGGGGGTCTCAGAGTTCGAGCCCCTACTGATTATAAAATGATGGCTTATTCTAGTGACTATGACTATCACTACATAAGATGAAAATAACCCTTTAATATGCCCTAGGCATGATCGCCATGCATGTTTGATGCCACTTGCTACATTCTTGCTACAGCCCTTTTGGTTCCACTGAATAATATAACAGGCAACCTCAACGGTTGAATGGCATGTAGCATGGCAGAAACCGGGATCTACAACTCTTCACATTTGTGTTGTGGCTTCTTTTTATAATGGACACCACTGTTCTCTGCTGCAGATTTGTTGCATAATGGACATTAGTGCCACCTGATGAACCCAACTGGCTTACAGTGCCTGTTGGGTTCCCCCAAGGTGTGTCATTTTGATGGGAAAAACAATGGAATCTGCAGTGGAGGCTCTGAATGTGAACAGTGCCAAAATCTGTAAGTGTTAACAAGCCTGCAGTAAATAAAGAAGAGAAAGGTTCAGAATGATTAGGATTTCTATTTCCGCTTTCATTATGATCTCTGATGTAAATGGCCTCTGATCTGACCCAGATTACTGTAATTGTTAGACTTCTGCTGGCAAAATCATACAATGGATTGTGCAGTGTTGATAAAAGAATGAGCTGATTCGTAACCTTGTTTTTCTCATTTTTGTGTTATCTTTCTTGGCACAACCATTTCTTATTTATCTGTTCTCCACGCCTCATTTGTATTTAATACTCGCCACCTTCATGTAGAAATCACAAAGATCTTCAGCGCATTGCCTGTGTAGATTATCAATAGCTAAATGCTCAAGGCACTTGCTGAATGTGTGATCCTGGAAGGATAGTTTTATCTTCGTGTGAAATTCTTAAGGTATTTGTAGAGACAAGATATGGCTACAGAGGAAATGTTCATCTATAAATGATAATATCCGTTTAAATTAAGTATTTAACATATTGGAAAATATACCTCCTGCTGTGGAATTTATGGCGATTTAAGTGCCATTGAAAGATTGCATGGCTGTATAAAACACAAAGCTGAAAGCCTGGAGCTTCTCTATTGAGCATGCAGCCCTGCAATGACATCTCGCATTACTTCCATTCCACAACATTAAGTACTTGATTCCTTTAGCAACTGAGAAAACGTGTTCTGATCAGAGAGATACCATGTAAACACAAAGTGACTAGTCACTGCAGAGCATCCCTATTATATCATGGCACCGCCACCTTACAGTATTTGTTTAATGCCATATATACCACATCAAGGCAAAATATTGCTAGTCCGCTTTGTCTTGTAGGTGGAATTTTCGAAACTCTTTGGGGGGAATATTCAAAGTCAGTTTTTTATGAGTCTACGTTGATGTGCTTTGCGCAAAATGTATCAAATGTTGCAGGTTGTTTGTTAAATTTGGTGCACCTTTAAACACTTTTGTCATGAGATTTGAATCCAGTTCTTTCACCCCCCCAGCCTTTACTGGAGTGAGTTTGCAACTTAAAAAAAAAAAGTCAATGATGAATCTGCAGTAAAACTAATTTAAAAAAAATAGTCAACCACGCTTCACTTTCCCATCTACTTTTCAAAACTGGCCACATATTCATTTTCCACAGATAGCACACGACCCATTGATTTTATTGTGTCTGTTCACACATCTTTTAGCAACCGTGAGTCATTAAAAAAAATCATGGAGACATGCACCAAACTCGCCTATTATAGTCTATGGATCCATGAAAAAACACGGGCACAACATGGATGGCATCCATTTTTTGTAAATATTGTATTCTATCTTTTCATGGGACAACACTGAAGATATGACCCTTTGATACAATGTAAAGTAGTCGGTATACAGCTTGTATAACAGTGTCAATTTGGTGTGGCCTCAAAATAACTCATCACACAGCCATTAATGTCTAAACCACTGGCATCAAAAGTGAGTACACCCCTAAGTGAAAATGGCCAAATTGGGCCCATTACCCATTTTCCCTCCTTGGTGTCATGTGACTCATTAGTGTTACAAAGTCTCAGGTGTGAGTGGGGAGCAGGTGTGTTAAATTTGGTGTAATCACTCTCTCATACTGGTCACTGAAATAAAGATGGATGACGCTATAAGAGGATTTCCAACATCCTGAAACTGAGGTGCAGCACGGTGGCCAAGACTGTACAGCGGTTTAACAAGACAGGTTCCACTCAGAACAGGCCTCGCCATGGTCGACCAAAGAAGTTAAGTTCACATGCTCAGCATCATATGCAGGGGTTGTCTTTTCAAAATAGACGTATGACTGCTGCCAGCATTGCTGCAGAGTTTAAAGGGGTTGTCAAACTGAGTGTAAAGGTGCAGGACTGGCCAAGCATGTCTCCAGACCTGAACCCTATTGAGCATCTGTGGAGCATCCTCAAACGGAAGATGGAGGAGCGCAAGATCTCTAGCGTCCACCAGCTCCGAGGATTCCAGGGGCAACCTGTGAAGCTCTAGTGAACTCCATGACCAAGAGAGTTAAGGCAGTGCTGGAAGATAATGATGGCCACACAAAATATTGATAGTTTGGGCACAATTTGGCCATTTTCACTTAGGGGTGTACTCACTTTTGTTTGCCAGCGGTTTAGACATTAATGGCTGTGTGATGAGTTATTTTGAGGGCACACCACATTAACACTGTTATACAAGCTGTACACTGACTACTTTACATTGTATCAAAGGGTCATATCTTCAGTGTTGTCCCATGAAAAAATATAATAAAATATTTACAAACGTATGAGGGGTGTACTCACTTTTGTGAGATACTGTAGTTATTGACATGGAAAATTAAAAATAACATAATCAAAAATGATTTATAAATATATTAAAAGTAAAAATATGATCTAAATAATAGGTCATTTTCTGATGATACATTCCCTTTACGTGGTGAACAGAATGATTCTTGAGTCTATATAAATTCCAAGTCTGCAGCAGCTAATTGTAAAAAATAGGAGTAAGATCATTTGCATGCAAGGGTATAATTCAGAATTGATGATGGAAAAACCCAACAGTAGGATGACCAGTTGGAAACAGTCATTCATATGTTTATACATACACCATGGTCCCTTCCTGATAAGGTCATCCATCTACTTGGAGGAGCATTGCTGGTTGTGGTTACTAAATGAAAGACACCGTAAGGGCTCATGCCCATGAACGTAAGGGCTCCGTGCTGTGGACTGCAAATTGCGGTCTGCAATGCATGTGCACCGACCGCGGGGCAGCCGCATGTGGATCGTGGACTCATTCACTTGAATGGGATCCGCATCCGACGGTCCGCACCGCAAAAAAAGTAGTGCATGCACTACTTTTTTGCGGTGCGGAGGCACGGCCAGAAACACTACAGAAGCACTCCGTAGTGCTTCCGTGGGGTTCCGATCCGTGCTTCCGCACCGCATTTGCGGACCCATTCAAGTGAATAAGTCCACATCCATGATGCGGAATGCACACGGCTGGTGACCCGCCGTATGCGGTCCGCAGCACGGGCACGGAGCCCTTACGTTCGTGGGCATGAGCCCTAACTGATAAATTGCAGCCAGGTCCTAGAGAACTGATGCAGTTTCTGGGACAGGGGTAGGACAGGACAGTTCATGTGTGTAGAGCAGTCCAGTTGATCACAGTAAGAGCCTAGCTGACAGCTACTATCAGTGGAGGTATTACTGCAGGAAAATGAAGCTGAGCAACTTCATTCCATGACACAATGACCATTGCCAGATTAGGAGATGAGTTTTTTATTTGACATTGTATAAGATACCTATCACTGGATTTCACCTTCAAGGGTCCGGCCACACGTTTAAGTTTCTTGATGCAGGTTGGGAAGTGAAAACCAAGAGTGGCTCATAAGGAGCAAGTATAAACACAGCTACATATGCGTACTTATGTTACTGTTACAGTCTTTGGAACCCCTTATATGTCAAATATGAATGCACTTTTGTTTGATTGTGAGTGGTTTCATCAGGGGGTGTTGCAGAAATATGTGCTTCCTGTATTTCATCCCAACGGTCCCTTTACACGGGACAATGATCTAGCAGATTGTCGGGAAGGAAGCGTTCCTTTCTGAACATCTGCTGATTGCTAGTGGAGGAGACCGGTGCATTTACATGCAGCAATCTCCTTCAGAGTATAAGGAGGAGTGATTGCTAATGCCGTCGCTCTTCCCCATACTGTCTCGTTGTTTTCCGGCAACAGATCGTCTTTACACAGCATAATCTGCCGCTGGGAAACAATTATATTTTGTGCTGCACAAAAGATATAATTATGCTCGTTCATCGGGTAATTGGCGGTCCATTTACATCGCCAGATCATTTCTAACCAGCATTGCAAGTAACCTTGGTTAGCGATGATCTGTTCAATTGTCAGCCTGTGTAAAAAGGCCCTTTATACTTGTAGTATGTTAATCTAATGTTCATTTCAAGGTGAACCACATCTGTGTTCTTTGTTCCAAGTTCCAAGTTGACCTGAGGAGTATAATAAAAGGAAATTGTCTAATTTTTACAGCTTCCCATAAAAAGACATTATGAAAAGGATGACTTGTGTCATGCTTCTTCTATCGTTGATAAAGTAAATCAATGCCCTTTAGAGATCCATTAGCTAATGATTGCCTACTACTTCCTTTGTAACATTACAACATCCTTACGGAAGCGTTGTTGAGTTTTTATTTGTCCAACGGCTCTGTTCATGAGGCAAGGAACATCTGTGCTTAACCCCTTAAGGCCCCTTTCACACGGGCGAGAATTCCGCGCGGGTGCAATGCGTGAATTGAACGCATTGCACACGCACTGAATCCTGACCCATTCATTTCTATGGGGCTGTGCACATGAGCGGTGATTTTCACGCATCACTTGTGCGTTGCGTGAAAATTGCGGCATGCTCTATATTCTGCGTTTTTCACGCAACGCAGGCCCCATAGAAGTGAATGGGGCCGTGTGAAAATCGCAAGCATCCGCAAGCAAGTGCAGATGCGGTGCAATTTTCACGCATGGTTGCTAGGTGACGATCGGGCTGGGGACCCGATCTGTATTATTTTCCCTTATAACATGGTTATAAGGGAAAATAATAGCATTCTGAATACAGAATGCAAAGTAAAATAGTGATGGAGGGGTTAAAAAAATAAATAAAATTAACTCACCGAGTCCACTTGATCGCGTAGTTGCGGATCTCTGTCTTCTTCTGCAATGTTGAGCTGCCGGCTAAGGACCTGTGGTGATGTCACATCACATGATCCAATCACATGGTCCCTCACCATGGTGATGAACCATGTGATTGGACCATGTGATGAGCACAGTGACGTCATCAAAGGTCCTATTCCTGTGCACAGCAAAGAAGAAGACAGAAGAGATGCCGGCTGCACGATCAAGTGTATTAAGGTGAGTTAAATAATTTTTTATTTTTTGTTAACCCCTCCAGCCTTATTGTACTATGCATTCTGTATTAAGAATGCTATTATTTTCCCTTATAACCATGTTATAAGGGAAAATAATGCAATCTACAGAACACCTAACCCAAACCCGAACTTCTGTGAAGTGAAGAAGTTCGGGTTTGGGTACCAAACATGCAGATTTTTCTCACGCGCGTGCAAAACGCATTACAATGTTTTGCACTCACGCGGAAAAATCACGTATTTTCCCGCAGTGCACCCGCATCTTATCCGGGCAAAAAACATGACGCCTGTGTGAAAGAGGCCTAAGGGTGCACCTATTTTGGGCCTTAAAGACACTGAGTTTTTTCCTGTTGTTATTATCACTGCATTCAGTTTTTAAGGTGATGAGGATTCTTCTTAGGGCTCTTTCACACTTGCGTTGTTGGGTTCCGGCATAGAGTTCCGTCGTCGGGGCTCTATGCTGGAAGAATCCTGATCAGGATTATCCCAATGCATTCTGAATGGAGAGAAATACGTTGTCACTGTGATTTCGTAGTAAAGAGATCACAGAGAGGCACGGAGCATTATCAGTCATGTTAATGCTCCGTGCCTCTGCAGTCAGCATCGCGTCTTGGCACTCTTTCACGGAGCGGATGCCACGCACGGCATCCGCTCGTGTGAAACAGCCCTAAGAAGTTAAACCCTTTGACCGCCCGCTGTCTTTTGACTGCTGGCTGTGCATGTCCTTAGTTTACAGCAACGTTTTTCGACGTTGGTGCAGTTGAGGAGGAATTAATGGCTGTAGGTGCATTCCAGCACTGAGAACCATCTGGATTTTCATAGCAGGCTCTGCTTCACAGCCTGAGTCGGAAGACATTCCAGCCCCCACTGTTAACCCTTTCATCATTGGGTACTCCCCCCTACGATCGGGTCATAGGGTTTCTCAGTGACCTGATCAAAGGCTGGGGGAACGATCCATAGTCAACCCTGTGGTCCTCTGGAGGAACTCAGGGCTGCCTGTGCATTAAGCCTGCGGTTAGGGCACACTAGTGTTGTCCTAACAGCAGCCTGTGTTATACTGAGTATAATGTATTAGCATACAAGAGTATACTAATACATTATAAGTGTACATTATAACTAAAATAGAAATCCCATAAGAAGGTTTACATTTTTTTTTTATAAATCATGTACTTTTAAAAAATCCTTCTCCCCCAAAAAAAATTATTTACTGTAAAATACATTTTATTGTGCACACATTAAATGAAAAAAAATAAAATAAAAAAATTCACACATTAATATATCCACACATCCGTTATAACGTGAAGAATTTAATTATCAGGTTATTTCATGTGAAACGTGAACAGTGTAAAACATAAATTGACAAAAGCAATGCCAAAATCACTTTTTTAAATATTTTCGCAGCAAAAAGAATGATAATTATATTATACTCCAAAACAACACTTCTCCTGCATAAAACAAGACCTCATGCAGCCATGTCAGTGAAAAAAAAAATATAATAATATGGCTGCTGAAATGCAGAGGCAGAAACGACAAAATTTTGCTGGTCATTAAAGAAGACCTGTCACCAAAAAATGCAATGTCCTCTGCACTTTGATTCTGGCATGATGACGTTTTCCCTGCCTGGTCCTGTCAATCAAATTGCAGAGGGCGCAGCAGTTACAGAGAGAGTAGAGCCTCTAGGTGTAAAAGCTACGCCCCCATTGCTCCTAGAAGCTCATTTGCATATATTCAAATTTCATTTTTCTCAGTATTGTGGGCACATATGAACATGGGACCAACACGGATGCCTTCAGCTGAGAAGCGGACATGTAACAGCCGGTTGGCCAGTTTCATAGGTACAAATCTGCTGACTGATGCCTGTTGAGGGTTAATATCTACTTTTACATTTTTTTATGTGAAAATGGGGAAAATGTTTGATACTCACTGTGTATAGATCTACGCCTGAGCCCACTCTATACACTCCCTTGTAACATGTGATGCACATGTGCGGAAGGTGCCTGGTCTTGGGGTCTTGTCTGAGTTTGTACTTGTTTGCTGCATAACATTGTATATAATAGCATAGTAACATAGTACATAAGGCCGAAAAAAGACATTTGTCCATCCAGTTCGGCCTCTCATCCTGCAAGTTGATCCAGAGGAAGGCAACAAAAAAAAAACCTGTGAGGTAGAAGCCAATTTTCCCCACTTTAGGGGAATAAAAAATTCCTTCCCGACTCCAATCAGACTCAGAATAACTCCCTGGATCAACGACCCCTCTCTTGTAGCTATAGCCTGTAATATTATTACACTCCAGAAATACATCCAGGCCCCTCTTGAATTCCTTTATTGTACTCACCATCACCACCTCCTCAGGCAGAGAGTTCCATAGTCTCACTGCTCTTACCGTAAAGAATCCTTTTCTATGTTTGTGTACAAACCTTCTTTCCTCCAAACACAGAGGATGTCCCCTCGTCACAGTTACAGTCCTGGGGATAAATAGATGATGGGATAGATCTCTGTACTGACCCCTGATATATTTATACATTGTGTGGCGAAACCAACCTCGCCACTGGGTTTTGGAGGGGCCTGGTTGCCAGCCTCTTGCCCCAGGATTATGGCCCATATACTAACTTTGAAGGAGAAGACAGACCGGCCGCACAGCTTAAAGCCTCATGCACACGTCCGTGGAACACGGACCGTGTGATACCGGCCTGGATTTCTTCTGAGCGCAGGAGCGCACAGCGTCATTGGTTGCTATGACGCCGCTCGCTTCCTGCTGCCACCGCAGTACAGTGATACACTGGTATAGATCATACCAGTGTATTACTGTACTGCAGCGGCAGCAGGAAGCGCACGGCGTCATAGCAACCAATGACGCCGTGCGCTCCTGCACTTAGAAGAAATCCAGGCCGGTATCACACGGTCCGTGTTCCACGGACGTGTGCATGAGGCTTAAATCTGTGGAACTGTTTTGGGCAGGAAAGCCATGCTTGCGACCGGCCAAATGTGACTTCCATGGAATTCGGGAACCCCTGCTCGGATCTGGGTGATTTTTTGGATATGTTGTTCACCCAGATCAGAGCTATCCATGGATGTATACATTATGGGGATATGTGGAGTTTTGAGGTGTTTTCTGTGTGTTGGGAAAAATGTGTGTGTTCTGTCTGTGAGTGATTAAGTTAGCCCATTATGCTTGGTAATTGTATTTTGTGGATTGCATCTCAGACAATGCCAGTGGGTTAGTTAATTGCGTCAAAGACAATGCTCATTGTATTTTGTTGATTGCAGAGGGAAGTGGGTTTTGTGTACAATTGCTAGGAAGGTTTCAATACTGTAAATGCATGTGATTGGCTAAAATATAAACTGTCACAGTCTTCTACAAGGGCCCCAGGGGGAGTGTCTCTTGCTAGGAGACCTGCATAAAAGGCTGAAAAATAACCCATTAAAGAGTTCCTGTTTTACCCTTTATCATGTTGAGGCTGGTGTTTGGGTAACTGATCGACACTGGGGGATTGCTATACGCTGAAGATTTGCTATACTCCCTTGGCTATAACTACTAGCTCTTGTAAGAGCTGTTCCTGCTCTCCGGATTTAGGAGAGGTTCCCCACTGGAGCCTGGAGCCTTGTCGTAGGTCCAGGGTGGGTAGCAGACGGTGAGACCTCAACCAAGCTTTGGCGGTTCGTGGGGTCTGCAGCGCTTACGGTGTCAAGTTGAGTGCTTGGGGACCTCTGGAAGCACTAGGAGCCTTTATCAATGGAGGTACCCGGTTGGGGTGTTAGGAGATCCGTTACATTGGTGGGATGCCGTCCTAGTGAGAGGAGAAGCAGCTTGGAGATACCGTTCGTGGATTTACAAAATTGAGGGCAACGCTAGTATCCGTACAGCGCCCCTGGCTACAGCAATATGGATGCCGTTTGTTCCTGCACAGCATTCCATGAGGAAGATCACCCGGATTACAGGGATGCCGAGCGGAAAGGCGTATGGCACCAGGCCCTGGAGGACGTGCAGCGTCGGAGGGGTGAGAGTCTTCCCAGTGAGGAGCAGAGATTACGAATGCGATTGGCGCTGCGACTACCTCTACTGGGAGAGCAACCATTGACGGAGTGGGTGTCAGAGCTTGAGACACTGGTATGGCAGGAAACCTGGCTGGATGACGCTTACCAAGCACTATGGTGGGACACAGTACGACAGTCTCCATGGATGGAGGAGTACGCCAAGCCCGAGGGTGAGGAATATAATGGCCCTGGTTTATTGTGGGAGTCTTTTGAAGATATTGATTTTGGGAGCACAGAAGAGTCTAGATTTTGGGACATTACTGACTTCAGGCGGGACTTGCACAATTGGCCTACAACTAGTGGGGTGAGGGCAGATCTGACCTTTCTGGTCCAAAGGGAGTGGGAGCTGGAGCAAGATTATCAACAGTTATTTCGCTCCATTCAAGCCCAGCGCAAGATACAAGACAGTTGGATATCAGGCCCAGACCTGCAGCCCTACCCCTGGCAACTCACAGCTGAGGTATCCCCTACTTCCTCACCAACTGTGGAGGTAGGGGACTTCATAGACTGGTACTGGGAGGAACCCCAGTCGGCAGGTGGAGATGGGACCGTAGTCACTCCACCGGCCCAACAGGGTGGCTGGGCAGGCGGCCCAGATCCCCAACTGCCACTGGGAGTACAGGGAGAGGAGATGGTCGGTCCCTCATCTCTGCAACAACCAGAATCACTGGTAGTGGAGACAGTCGGTCTCACTACCCAGCGGCAGTATACTCTACAGGGAGAAGAGACAGTCGGTCTCACTCCCCAGCGGCAGTGTACTTTGAAGGGAGAGGAGACAACCGGTCTCTCTCCCCAACCACAGGGGGACAGCACCCCTAACTGCAATGATGCAGATGGGACCGCCGTCTCTGCACCAGGCCTACCGGGATGCTGGACGGCCGGTACAGAGTCCCCACCAACCCCGCAGGAAGGCCAGGAGGAGGAGGTAAGCGATCCCTCCTCTCCCCGGCTGATCCGCAACAAGGTCCTGGGGGTAGGATTCCCTGACCCCATCCCAGCGGAAGAGCTGGCATCTGGGCAGAGCGCAGTTTGCCTGTGCCCTCCTCTATCCTCTTCTCAAGAGGCTGACTCCACACCGGCTTCCCCAGCGGAAGAGCTGGCATCTGGGCAGAACACAGTTGGCCTCTGCCCTCCCCTATCCTCTTGTCCAGAGGCTGACTCCTCACAGGCTACCTCAGCGGAAGAGCTGGCATCTGGGCAGAGCGCAGTCGGCCTCTGCCCTCCCCTATTCTCGTCTCCAGAGCCGGACTTCCCACAGGCTACCCCAGCGGAAGAGCAGGTATCTGGGCAGAGCGCAGTCAGCCTCTGCCCTCCCCTATCCTCTTCTCCAGAGCTGGACTTCCCACAGGCTACCCCAGCGGAAGAGCTGGCATCTGGGCAGAGCGCAGTTGGCCTCTGCCCTCCCCTGTCCTCTTGTCCAGAGGCTGACTCCCCACTGACTAACCCAGTGGAAGAGCTGGCATCTGGGCAGAGCGCAGTCGGCCTCTGCCCATCAAGTACCTACAGCTCCAAGCTAGAGAACACCAATGAAGCAAGGAGTAGCAGAGGCCCACTCAACAGCTGGGGACGTACAGAACAGAGCCAGGCCCCAAAATTCAACAGGTCCAGTATTTGGTTGTGGGTGGACTGCCAGACTAACTCAGGTACCGACCGGCGTGAGGTCAGGTATCCGGTTAGTCTTCCCTGGGAGGGGGAGATGTGTGGCGAAACCAACCTCGCCACTGGGTTTTGGAGGGGCCTGGTTGCCAGCCTCTTGCCCCAGGATTATGGCCCATATACTAACTTTAAAGGAGAAGACAGACAGCTGGAACTGTTTTGGGCAGGAAAGCCATGCTTGCGGCCGGCCAAATGTGACTTCCATGGAATTCGGGAACCCCTGCTCGGATCTGGGTGATTTTTGGATATGTTGTTCACCCAGATCAGAGCTATCCATGGATGTATACATTATGGGGATATGTGGGGTTTTGAGGTGTTTTCTGTGTGTTGGGAAAAATGTGTGTGTTCTGTCTGTGAGTGATTAAGTTAGCCCATTATGCTTGGTAATTGTATTTTGTGGATTGCATCTCAGACAATGCCAGTGGGTTAGTTAATTGCGTCTCAGACAATGCTAGTGTGTTAGTTAATTGCGTCAAAGACAATGCTCATTGTATTTTGTTGATTGCGTTACAGACAGAGGGAAGGGGGTTTTGTGTACAATTGCTGGGAAGGTTTCAATACTGTAAATGCATGTGATTGGCTAAAATATAAACTGTCACAGTCTTCTACAAGGGCCCCAGGGGGAGTGTCCCTTGCTAGGAGACCTGCATAAAAGGCTGAAAAATAACCCATTAAAGAGTTCCTGTTTTACCCTTTACTATGTTGAGGCTGGTGTTTGGGTAACTGATAGACACTGCGGGATTGCTATACGCTGAAGATTTGCTATACTCCCCTGGCATAACTACTAGCTCTTGTAAGAGCTGTTCCTACTCTCGGGATTTAGGAGAGGTTCACCCACTGGAGCCTTGTCTTAGGTCCAGGGTGGGTAGGAGACTGTGAGACCTCAACCAAGCTTCGGCGGTTCGTGGGGTCTGCAGCGCTTACGGTGTCAAGTGGAGTGCTTGGAGACCTCGGGAAGCACTAGGAGCTTTATCAACGGAGGTTCCCAGTGCTAGGAGATCCGTTACATAGTAATTAGATCTCCCCTCAGTCGTCTTTTTTTCTAAAGTGAATAACCCTAATTTTGATAATCTTTCAGGGTACTGTAGTTGCCCCATTCCAGTTATTACTTTAGTTGCCCTCCTTTGGACCCTCTCCAACTCTGCTATGTCTGCCTTGTTTACAAGAGCCCAGAACTGTACACAGTACTCCATGTTTGGTCTGACTAATGATTTGTAAAGTGGTAAGACTATGTTCTCATCACAGGCATCTATGCCCCTTTTGATGCAACCCATTATCTTATTGGCCTTGGCAGCAGCTGCCTGACACTGGTTTTTGCAGCTTAGTTTGCTGTTTATTAAAATTCCTAGATCCTTTTCCATGTCAGTGTTTTACCATTTAGTATGTACGGGTGACTTGCATTATTCCTTCCCATGTGCATAACTTTACATTTGTCAGTGTTAAACCTCATCTGCCACTTATCTGCCCAAGCCTCTAGTCTATCCAGATCGCTCTGTAGTAGTATACTGTCCTCTTCAGTGTTAATTACTTTACACAGTTTAGTGTTATCTGCGAAAATGTATATTTTACTGTGCAAGCCTTCTACAAGATCATTAATAAATATATTGAAGAGAATAGGGCCCAATACTGACCCCTGAGGTACTCCACTAGTGACAGTGACCCAATCTGAGTGTGTACCGTTAATAACCACCCTCTGTTTTCTATCATTGAGCCAGTTATTTACCCACATACAGACATTTTCTCCCAGTCCGAGCATTCTCATTTTATATACTAACCTTTTATGTGGTACAGTGTCAAAGGCTTTGGAGAAGTCCAGATATACGACATCCATTGATTCGCCGCTGTCAAGTCTAGAACTTACCTCCTCATAGAAACTGATAAAATTAGTTTGGCATGACCGATCCCTCATGAAGCAATGATGATATGGCGTTATTTGCTTATTTCCGTTGAGATGCTCAAAGATAGCATCTCTCAGAAAACCTTCAAACAGTTTACCCACAACAGATGTTAAACTTACCGGCCTATAGTTTCCAGGCTCTGTTTTTGGACCCTTTTTCAATATTGGCACACATTTGCTATCCGCCAATCCTGTGGGACATTCCCTGTCAGTATAGAGTCTGCAAATATCAGAAATAAGGGTCTGGCTATGACATTACTTAATTCCCTTAGGATACGGGGGTGTATGCCATCTGGTCCTGGCGATTTGTCTATTTTAATCTTTTTAAGTCGCTGTTGTACTTCTTCCTGGGTCAGACAGGACACTTTTAATGGGGAATTTATTTTTACATTCAGCATTTCATCTGACAGTTTATTTTCCTCAGTGAATACATTGAAGAAAAAAATATTTAATAGCTTTGCTTTCTCCTCGTCGCTCTCTGCGTCTCCCCCCTCATTACTCTTTAAAGGGCCGACACCTTCAGATTTATACTATAGATTTTGTGCTATGGTATAATATATATATATATATAGATATATATATATAGCGGGGTTTTTTTGTGCTGTACTGGCCAGATGGAGCAGGGGCCCGCTCATTAAACCTTTGCACCTACATAATGAAATTGTTTCTGTCACACTTTGTGTCCTACTGTATTTCACATTTTTTTATTTTGGACATTTGTTAATCATTATTGTTGCCATTATCCTGTTAGTGAGAATTTTAACTTTTTTATTATTAATTGATATCTTTCAAAATATGTTAGTGTATTCTGTTTAAAGCTACCTGTCATTATCCTCAAAGACTATGTGCTGTGCTTTAATGTGTTAAATGTCAATGAACAGCACGTAGCCAGGAAAACTAGTGTATTAGCTTAATAGAATATTGAGAGCTTTTATCTATGATCACAGCTTCTTCTAATTGGATTTATGGACTTTTAAAAAGCTATCATTTGTCGCCAAAGTTCACCTTTGTTACTGAAACTAGGATTCCAGGACATAGAGCTGGTTTATACTCCATCACTTTGCATGTGATCTGATTCATTTTGAACATAGTGATAATCACTGCATATAAAGGATTTGTAAGGGTACTGTAGCGTTCTGATTCAGATAACAGTCTTTATTTAAATTAGTCCTTTCGCTGATTAGACAAGTTTCACATACAAAAACTAGATAAGGATCCATTCACACATCCGTGTGTGTTTTGCGGATCCGCAAAACACGGACAGCGGCAATGTGCGTTCCGCATTTTGCAGACCGCACATTGTCGGCACTAAGAGAATATGCCTATTCTTGTCCGCTATTGCGGACAAGAATAGGACATGTTCTATTTTTTTCAGGATCGGAATTGCGGACCCGGAAGTGCGGGTCCGCAATTACGGATCGGGGCCGCACGTCGTGCGGCCCCATAGAAATGTATGGGTCCGCAATTACGTTCCGCAAAATGCAGAATGGAATTGCGGATGTGTGAATGGAGCCTTAAGGAAAGTCATATCATACCCCCATGCCCATATATTATCTGAAAGTAGACACCTGGCAGATTGTGAGAATTGCTACCAGCTTTGCACTCATGGGTGCCTTCATTCAATTTCAAAGCATATTGATTTGTAGAAAAAAAAAAAGCATAAAGATTTATGTTTGTGCCAAAAACTCCAACCCAAGTAGAGCCTGAGATGCATCCTAAAAATAAAAGATCAAGATGTGCAGAGTTCACCCGTTCCACTTATTGCTTTGTCTGCACATGCACTTATCATCACATTTTTGACAGATGGTTTGATTAGGTGCTGGAAGTCATTATATATTTAACTGCTCATCTTCTTGGTCTTTTAGGGTACGGTTACACATTCAGGTTTCCTGATCCTGTTTTGGAAGCCAAAATTAGGAATGGATCATAAAAGAGGATAAAGTATAAAGATGCAGCTTCTCCCCCTTTTTGAACTTACTACTGCTTTTGGCTTCCAAAGCTGCATTAAGAAACCTGATTGTTTGGCCATACCCTAAGCCACCGTGTGCACCCCGTGGTCGTGCGCTGGCCTGCAAAATGCGGACAGCAATGCACGAACACGGTCCGTGGGGCAGCCGCAGCGGATCGCGGACCTATTCACTTGAATGGGTCCGCAATCCGCCCGTTCCGCAGAAAGATAGGACATGTTCTTTCTTTTTGTGGAACTGAAGTACGGGATCAAACCCCACTGAAGCATTTCTTAGTGGTTCCGTGCTTCCGTTCCGCACCATTCCGCATCTCTGGATTTGCGGACCCATTCAAGTAAATGGGTCCGCATCCGTGATGCGGAATGCCCATGGAATGGCACTCGTGTATTGCAGATCCGCAAATGTAATCCGCAATACGGAAACAGAAAGCACACATTCGTGTGCAGGGGGCCTAAGTATGAATGGGAGTTGATCTGCAGTAACCAGCCACGGCCGCTGCACTTTGAATGGAGCTGTGTTTCCTGCTCTGTTCAAAGTGCCAGTTCCACTGGACGCTGGAAACAGCTGATCAGTGCGTGAGCCGAACTCCCCAATTATCGGATATTGATGACCTATTCTTAGGATAGGTCATCAATATTAAAAGCCCGGAGAACCGCTTAAACTTGATTCTGTGGGTTCTGTGAGTACAGTTATGGAGATACAAGGCATCCACAGACAGCTATGTAAGGTTTTTTATTTTTTTGCATGACAATCACTACCATTGTTAGGTACATATTATTATTTTTTTTTGTTCTTGATTTGTTTTTGGCGACATAATGGATAAAAACAGCAGTTTTGACCGATTTTTTTTTTTTTTTTTTTTAGCAATCACTCTGGTGTTTTTTTTTTTCATTTTGCAGGACTTTAAACATTTCTAAAGCTTTTTTCCCAATATTTATTAGTCTCAGAAGGGGATTTAATTTAAACATGAGGAACGTGCAATTTAGGACTGTTTCAAACGTGTGTGTAGTCTGGAAATCAGACTCCGTGTGTGATTCTCCATTTTGGACACTGCTATTCTTTCAGAAGCGTGTGGCATTATACTGATTTATAATGTGCCTCTGCATGACCTTTCTTCTACAGGATCATACTGACATAAAGCCGTCGTCACTTTGATTCTGTAGCAAGAAGGCCATGCAGAGGCACATAATAAATCAGCATATTCCCGTGCGCTACTGCAAGATGAGCAGTGTCTAGAACGGAGAATCACAATGACACATGGAGCTTGATTTCCAGACTGCACACGCTTGTCGGAAACAGCCCTTATGTAGTGCAGTAAGTATGTTTTCCTGCCTGTTAGTGTTAGGCCTCATGCACACGACAGTGTGGAGCCAAACGGATCCGTCCTGACTTACAATGCAAGTCAATGGGGACGGATCCGTTTGACGTTGACACAATATGGTCCAATTGCAAACGGATCCGTCCCCCATTGACTTTCAATGTAAAGTCAGGAGTCCCTATTAATATACCATCGGATCGGAGTTTTCTCCAATCCGATGGTATATTTTAACTTGAAGCGTCCCCATCACCATGGGAACGCCTCTGTTCGAATATACCATCGGATTTGAGTTAGATCGTGAAAACTCAGATCCGACAGTATATTCTAACACAGAGGCGTTCCCATAGTGATGGGGACGCTTCAAGTTAGAATATACTAAGATCTGTGTACATGACTGCCCCCTGCTGCCTGGCAGCACCCGATCTCTTACAGGGAGGCTGTGATCCGCACAATTAACCCCTCAGGTGCCGCACCTGAGGGGTTAATTGTGCGTATCATAGCCTCCTGTAAGAGATCAGGTGCTGCCAGGCAGCAGGGAACAGACCCCCCTCCCTCCCCAGTTTTAAATCCATTGGTGGCCAGTGCGGCCCCCCCCCCTCCCTCCCCTGTATTAAATTCATTGGTGGCCAGTGTGGCCCCCCTCCCTCCCCTGTATTAAATTCATTGGTGGCCAGTGCGGCCCCCCCTCCCTCCCTCCCCTGTACTAAATTCATTGGTGGCCAGTGCGGCGCCCCCCCCCTTCCTAATTAAAATCACCCCCCCCCCAATCATTGGTGGCAGTGGAGAGTTCCGATAGGAGTCCCAGTTTAATCGCTGGGGCTCAGATCGGTAACCATGGCAACCAGGACGCTACTGCAGTCCTGGCTGCCATGGTTACTTAGCAATTTTAGAAGCATTATACTTACCTGCGCTGTCTGTGACCGGCCGGGCGCTCCTCCTACTGGTAAGTGAAAGGTCTGTGCGGCGCATTGCTTATAGCACAGACCTGTCACTTACCAGTAGGAGGAGCGCCCGGCCGATCACAGACAGCGCAGGTAAGTATAATGCTTCTAAAATTGCTAAGTAACCATGGCAGCCAGGATTGCAGTAGGGTCCTGGTTGCCATGGTTACCGATCAGAGCAGCCCCAGCGATTAAATTGGGACTCCAATCAGAACTCTCCGCTGCCACCAATGATGGGGGGGGGGGGGGAGGATTTTAATTAGGGGGAGAGGGGAGGCCGCACTGGCCACCAATGAATTTAATACAGGGGAGGGAGGGAGGGGGGCCGCACTGCCACCAATGAATTTAATACAGGGGAGGGAGAGAGGGGGGGCCGCACTGGCCACCAATGAATTTAATACAGTGGAGGGGGGGCCGCACTGGCCACCAATGAATTTAATACAGGGGAGGGAGGGGGGTCCGGCCCCTGCTGCCTGGCAGCACCTGATCTCTTACAGGGGGCTATGATATGCACAATTAACCCCTTAGGTGCGGCACCTGAGGGGTTAATTGTGCGGATCACAGCCCCCTGTAAGAGATCAGGTGCTGCCAGGCAGCAGGCGGCAGTCATGTACACAGTTCTTAGTATATTCTAACTTGAAGCGTCCCCATCACTATGGGAACGCCTCTGTGTTAGAATATACTGTCGTATCTGAGTTTTCACGATGTAAAAACTCAGCTCTGAAAAAGCTGTATGCAACGGATCTGCGGATCCGTCTGTGCGAAAGTAGCGTACGGACGCGGATGGCAATCTTGTGTGCCTCCGTGTTTTTTCACGGACCCATTGACTTGAATGGATCCGGGAACCGTTGTCCGTCAAAAAAATAGGACAGGTCATATTTTTTTGGACGGATAGGAAACACGGATCACGGACGCGGATGACAAACGGTGCATTTTCAGAGTTTTCAACGGACCCATTGAAAGTCAATGGGTCCGCAGAAAATCATGGAAAACGGAACAACGGACACGAATGCACACAACGGTCGTGTGCATGAGGCCTTATACTGCCATACATGTCAGATAAAGAGGCTATTGTTAGGCTTCTGGTTGCGGTAGTAAACCAGTGGCGATCTCGTTTTGAAATGTCGATAAAGGTGTGGTAGTGAGTGATTGGCTCCCTCTGACCACTTAAATGCTGCTGTTGCTATTGACGGCAGCATTTAAGGGGTTAAACTGCTGAGAAAGGAGTTTTCACTGCTCCTGCCAGTAGCAACAGGAGACCTGGCTATATTATTACAGACATCTTCTGTGGATGGCACAGCATTGTTTCTGTACCCATACCACTATGGACACATACATGTATGGTATATAGTATATGACTGCCTCGCTTAAAAACACTTCTCGTTCGCCTGTCACATCCCCCAATCTTTTTTTTTTCACCCCTCCATCATCATTACTCCTCAAATCTTTTCATCCAACAGTATCCACCATATCATGTCAAAGCACTACAGATACCGGATGATGACTGGCTCATGCAGCTTTCTATCTACTCCCATATTTTCTTAAGAAGGCTAGACGTTTAACCTTTTGTGCTGCAGACTATGTTGGTGCTGTATAAATAAAGAGAAGGGGTCAAGGGAGATTTTTCAACTTAGGGGGACATTTATTAAGACCGGTGTTTTATTATACGGCCTTTTTTTGAGTTCCGTATACGGAACCATTCATTTCAATGGTTCCGCAAAAAAAAACGGAATGTACTCCGTATGCATTCCATTTCAGTTTTTCCGTTCCGTTCAAAGATAGAACATGTCCTATTATTGCCCGCAAATTACGTTCCGTGGCTCCATTCAAGTCAATAGGTCCGCAAAAAAACGGAATACATACGGAATGTACTCCGTATGTCTTCCGTATCCGTTCCGTTTTTGTGGAACCATCTATTGAAAATTTTATGCCCAGCCCAATTTTTTCTATGTAACTATTGTAAACTGTATATGCCATACGGAAAAACGGAATGGAACCGGAAACTCTACTGAAACAAAAAACTGAAAAACTGATCCGTTAAAAACGGCCCGCAAAACACTGAAAAAGCCATACGGTTGCCTGAACAAGCCCTAATAGTGGTGGCAGTACTAAATAACTTCGGCGGATCCACCGCGGCTTCTAAATATAAGACAGCTTCCTAGCGGTCTTACATTTGGACAATTTTCTACTCCTGAAACAGGTAGAAAATGGTAAATGAGATGGGCCTCCACACCACACCCACTTTTGTAAAACTGCTGTGAGAATTCACAGATTGCAGCGCAAAGGACCTTTGCACCGCAATGTGCACCAGAAATATGCCTAATATAGGCATATTTATGTTTCACAAATGACCCCCTTAGGCCTCTTTCACACGGGTGTCGCGTGTGAAGGCCGGACAAGATGCGGGTGCGTTGTGGGAAAATGAGCGACTTTTCTGCGCGAATGCAAAGCGTTTTAATGCATTTTGCACGCGCGTGAGAAAAATCGGCATGTTTGGTACCCAAACCCGGACTTCTTCACAGAAGTTCGGGTTTGGGATCGGTGTTGTGTAGATTTTATTATTTTCCCTTATAACATGGTTATAAGGGAAAATAATATCATTCTTAATACAGAATGCTAAGTAAATTAGGGATGGAGGGGTTAAAAAAAAAAAAATTAATAATAATAATTAAACTCACCTCATCCACTTGTTCACGAAGCTTGGCTCGTCTTCTCTCTTCTTCTTTGAGGACCTGGGAGGAAAAGGACCTTTCCCTCCCAGGTCCTCAAAGAAGAAGAATGAAGACGAGCCGGGCTTCGCGAACAAGTGGATGAGGTGAGTTTAATTATTATTATTATTTTTTTAACCCCTCCATCCCTAATTTACTTAGCATTCTGTATTAAGAATGCTATTATTTTTCCTTATAACCATGTTATAAGGGAAAATAATAAAGATCAGGTCCCCATCCCGATCGTCTCCTAGCAACCATGCGTGAAAATCGCACCGCATCCGCACTTGCTTGCGGATGCTTGCGATTTTCACATAGCCCCATTCACTTCTATGGGGCCTGCGTTGCGTGAAAAACAAACAATATAGAGCATGCTGCGATTTTCACACAACGCACAAGTGATGCATGAAAATCACCGCTCATGTGCACAGACCCATTGGAGTGAATGGGCCCGGATTCAGTGCGGGTGCAATGCGTTCACCTCACTCATTGCACCCGCACGGAATTCTCGCCCGTGTTAAAGGGGCCTTAATGTTTAAACTTGATTTTGTGCATCTTGTATAGTATATTTATTTTTATTTTTTTTAACTATTGGGCTTTTGTAATATGTTTTATCACTGTTTTATGCATCTTTTAAGAACTGTTTCTATTTTATATATTATACAATAGGATATGTGCCTGCTGCGCTTCTGTCCTCAGACCTCCAGTGATGCTGTGTTCTATAGTCGGCTCTATTCCTACATCAGTCGCAAACTGAGATATGTAATTATCAATACCAATAAGATGGAAGCCTTTATCATTCCGCTGCCAGCATGCCAACCAATACCTTCCAATCTCCACCCCTTAGGGGGGCCAGGTAAGAATCATCAAAGAAATGCATACACAGTTGATGTATTAAATAAAATTACTGTGTGTGATATCACCAGACAAGTTCCTAGTTGGATCTAGTTTTTTAGTTTATTACATGGGTAAAATGAACAGCTACAGTTGTGTTCAAAATTATTCAACCCCCACTGAAATTGAGTGTTTTGGCCAGTTTGACATTGATTTTGATCATTTCAGTCATCTTTTTTACAATTAAATCAAAGAGGCACTTGTAAGTCAGACAAATATAACATAACATTTATAATGAAATAACCACAAATGTCTTTTCTGTGCTCACATCATTATCAGTTTTATTCAACCCCCAAGTGACATTCAATCTTAGTACTTAGTACAACATCCTTTTTATAACAGCTTTTAAACGTGAAGCATAGCTTGACACAAGTGTCTTGCAGCGATCTACGGGTATCTTCGCCCATTCTTCATGGGCAAAAGCCTCCAGTTCAGTCACATTCTTAGGCTTGTGCGCTGCAATTGCTTTCTTTAGGTCCCACCAGAGGTTCTCAATCGGATTTAAGTCTGGTGACTGCGATGGCCACTTCAAAATGTTCCAGCCTTTAATCTGCAACCATGCTCTAGTGGACTTGGAGGTATGCTTGGGATCATTGTCCTGTTGAAAGGTCCAACGTCTCCCAAGCCTCAGGTTTGTGATGGACTGCATCACATTTTCATCCAATATCTCCTGGTACTGAAGAGAATTCATGGTACCTTGCACATGCTGAAGCTTCCCTGTACCTGTAGAAGCAAAACAGCCCCAAAGCATGATTGACCCCCCGCCATGCTTCACAGTAGGCAAGGTGTTCTTTTCTTCATAGGCTTTGTTCTTCCTCCTCCAAACATAGCGTTAATCCATGGGCCCAAACAGTTCTAATTTAGTTTCATCAGTCCACAGAACACTTTTGTGGTTTGTCCACATGACTTTTGGCATACTGCAGTCGACTCTTCTTATTCTTTGGAGACAGCAAGGGGGTGCGCCTGGGAGTTCTGGCATGGAGGCCTTCATTACGCAGTGTGCGCCTTATTGTCTGAGCTGAAACTTCAGTACCCACATCTGACAAATCTTTTTTCAGTTCCTCAGCAGTCACACGGGGACTTTTCTCCACTTTGCGCTTCAGGTAGCGCACAGCAGTCAAAGTCAGCATCTTCTTTCTGCCATGACCAGGTAGCGTTTCAACAGTGCCCTTTGCCTTGAATTTGCGAATGATGCTTCCTATGGTGTCTCTTGGTATGTTTAACATCTTTGCAATCTTCTTATAGCCATTGCCCTTCCTGTGAAGAGAAATCACCTCTTCTCTTGTATTCCTGGACCATTCTCTTGACTTCACCATGTTTGTAAACACACCAGTAAATGTCTAGAAGTAGCTGAGTATCACAGTCCTTTTAAATCTGCCTAATTGGTGCTTATTATGCTTGATTGCTGCTCCTTGACATCCACAGGTGTTTTCAATACCTGATCGAAAACACTTGAATGAACCTCTGTTCTTAAGAGTGGTAGTCTTTAAGGGGTTGAATAATTGTGTCAATGAAGAAATCACAAAAAAAAAAACATTTAATACTGTATTACAAAAACAATTGATGTCATTTTAGTTGCATTTGGTTCTTTAAAAAGTCCTTGTAAGATTTCATTCTGAACACAATTACAAATGTACACTAAATTCCCTAAAACCCTTTACAGCATTGGGGGTTGAATAATTTTGAACACAACTGTATAGCTAGGATATGCCATCACTTTAGTATTGGTTAAGGGTCCTGAGAATGAAGGGGCCACAACTTTCATTCAGCAATGAATCTTGACAGTTTCTATCTGCACAGCGGTGCCTGGTCACCAGCTGTGTAGGGAAAACAAATGGATTCCTTTTTATTTGCCTCCATTCCTTTGTCACCATCATCACTAGTCTAGTGAAAAGCTCAGTAGTGACCCATATAGGGATATGTGATTCTCAACCAGCGGGACTTACACACTCGTTGATGGCTAATCTGCACAAAACAACAACTGATCAATCTAGTGGGACATCTGAAAATAGGGCAAAAAAATTGAGCATCATTATCTGTCTGCAGCATATTGCCTGTACCTGTTCATATAGATCACTTAAGAATACTGAAACTGAGACTTAGGGTCCATTCACACGGATCCGCAATACACCCGTCCGGCACCCCCATAAAACTGCCTATTCTTGTCTGCAATTGCGGACAAGAATAGAATATGTTCTATTTTTTTCGGGAGCTGCGGACCGGAAGATCGGGGCCTACTGTCCGCATCTCTTCCGGCCCCATAGAGAATGAAAGAGTCCGAATTTTATCCGCAACGTTGCAAAACGGATCCGGACCCATTCTACTGACGTGTGAAGGGACCCTTATTGTAGGAACCAACCAAGACTGCTGTCACCATCTCTCACCCCTTGGTTCCATTGTGAGGTTTGCATGTACACAGGAATGGGGCAATATTTGGATTTTTCTTAATACCTAGTATACGACTCCTCAAAGAGATAAAAAGAATGTGCATTAACCGGCTCAGTTGCTTTTTGGTCTCTTGTATGCTTGCTGGGGAGGTGTGACACAGAGAAATGGATCTTCCACTTAAATAAGCAAGAAAAAATCCAGCACTAACTGACGTGTACAATCTAACTCTTTATTCAGATGTGCATGTTACATTGTAACATTGTTACAACCGATAACATGCACCGATTATCGGGCAACACTTGAGTGTACCTCCTACGTACGACTCCTCCATATGCTGTAAAATTATCGGTAAACTGAAGTATATCAAATCCCAGAGGGACATTGGTGGACAAATCTACAGTTATCATATGGGGCAGTATACCAGCTACTTATTGTATATACTGCATTAACTTTCATTTGGCAACTGTATGTTAGATTATTACAGAGGGACAATTACCCCACTTTCTTGGTGTGTTTGGATTGTAAAGGGTATTGCGCTTAAGTAACGTACAGTCCTGATCAAAAGTTTAAGACCACTTGAAAAATGGCAAACAATAATATTTAGCATGGCTGGATCTTAACAAGTAGAGCTTCAACATGCAACAAGAAGAAATGAGAGTGAGACAAAACATTTTTTGAGCTTTCAATTAATTGAAAATAACGATTAAACTGAAACAGGCTTTTTTTTCAGCTGATCCAAATTTTAGGACCACATGCTGTCACGAGGGTGTCGAGGACCACGCCTGACTCCGTTATACCCGGGGTCAGGAAGTCGCAGCGGTTGGCTGCACGCTCTATTTAAGATAGGGCTGTTTTCCTTATGGTAGCTTTCTGGGTTTGCTTAGCAAACCCTTTTGGCTCACTCAGGGATCCATAGCTCCTTCTCCTCAGCTGTTCCTTGTCCAGCACTCCCAGACCTCCTTATATTTCTCTCTCACACTTCTCTGGTTGCCAGAGATAGAGCTTCCTGCCTGAACATCTATTCTGACCTTCTGGAGCTGTGTTGCTGCGTTCGCTGGTAGTTGGTCCAGTACGCTACCCTCCAGATCCCTGTTGGACCTTTTTGGTTTATTGTGGTCGCCCACCTGGGTGTATGTGTTTGTATGTTTTGTCTGTCCTCTCCCTGGTGTTTCCCTCTTAGTGATAGTGGTGTGGACTAGTGATCCCACCGGCCTGTTCACTATCCAGGGCTCATATTAGGGAAAGCCAGGGTTTAGGCACGCGATCGCCGCACGGGTGAGGAACCCGTCTAGGGACGTCAGGGCAGTCAGGTGCCAGCCGCAAGGTGAGTTAGGGGTCACCACCTTTCCCTCTCCCTTGGGCAGGGCTTTCCCTGTTTTCCTCCCTGTGCGTGTCGTCGGTCATTACATTATCTCTGGCCATTATTTTGTGTAGGTAAAAAAAAAAAGAAATTTTTACCTACTTAGAATCCAGTATGGATCAAATTGCTGCTCTGTCCAAACAATTTCATGGCCTGTCTTTGGAGGTGGTAGGATTGAAGGCGTCGGTCCTCCAGCAACAGCAGCAATTACAACTGACTGCAAGCCCAGCGGTTGCTACTGGTAACCAGGTTGTTGCGGAACCCAAGGTCCCTCTCCCTGACAGATTTTCTGGGGGAAGGGACAAGTTTTTGACATTCCGTGAGGCCTGTAAGTTATATTTTAAACTGCGCCCTTACTCCTCTGGTAATGAAGTGCAGCGGGTGGGGGTTGTTATTTCCCTGCTGCAGGGGGATCCGCAGTCCTGGGCGTTCTCTTTACCTACTGATTCCCAGGCTCTTCGGTCAGTGGATGAGTTTTTTGGGGCCTTGGGTCTCATATATGATGACCCTGACCGAGTCGCCCTGGCTGAATCAAGATTACGGAGACTCTTACAAGGAGAGCGGCCGGTAGAGGAGTATTGCTCTGAATTCCGTAGGTGGGCTACGGATACCCAATGGAACGACCCGGCTCTCAGGAGTCAGTTCTGCTCTGGGTTATCCGAAAGGGTTAAGGATGCGCTTGCATTATATGAGACCCCCTTTTCCCTTGATGCGGTTATGTTCCTTTCTATCCGAATAGATAGACGCCTTAGGGTCAGGTTGAAAAAACCGGAGCAATTGGTAACCCCTCCCAAGCAGCAGTTAGTCTGTACGGACTTAGACGAGCCTATGCAGCTAGGAGGAACTACTCGTCAGGTCCGTCCTCCTGAGGCTCGCCGTAGGCGTGGGGTTTGTTTTTTTTGTGGGGAGAGGGGTCATTTCATTAATGTCTGTCCTTCTTTCCTCAGAAACAAAAGACCGTCGGAAAAACTACTAACCCCAGGCTGTGTAGAGGATGTCAGCCAGGGGGTATACGTTTCCTCCATACGTACATCGCAATTTGTGTTGCCAGCGGTTATTATTTTTGGTGATAAGACGGAGACTATTTCTTTCTTTCTAGACAGTGGAGCAGGGGTAAATTTGATAGATGCCCATTTTGCCCGCACTTTGGGTTTGTCTCTCTGTACTTTACAGAGACCCATTCCCATATTCGCTATTGATTCTGCTCCCCTGTCTCAGAGAAACCTCACGCACATGGTTCATAATTTACACCTTCGGGTAGGGGACCACCATAACGAGATGCTTTCAGGTTATGTTCTGGAGGGGCTTCCCACTCCGGTAGTGCTGGGTCTCCCCTGGTTGGTAGCGCACAATCCAGTGGTGGATTGGCAGGCCAGGGAGATATTGGAGTGGAGTGAGCAGTGCAGAGAAAATTGCTTAAATAGCAATTGCTTAGTCGCCTCCATAACTACCCTACCTACATTTATTTCGGACTTTCAGGATGTTTTTTCTGAAAAGGGTTGTCAGAAGTTACCACCTCATCGTCCTTATGATTGCCCGGTTAACCTTATTCCCGGCGCAAAATTACCCAAGACCAGGTTATATAATCTTTCGGGTCCAGAGAGACAAGCCATGAAAGATTATATCTCCGAGAGCTTGGCTAAGGGACACATCAGACCCTCTTCTTCACCCGTGGCTGCAGGGTTTTTCTTCGTTAAAAAGAAAGATGGGGGCCTGCGTCCTTGCTTAGATTTTCGCGAATTAAATCAGATAACCATCCGAGACCCATACCCTCTTCCTCTCATTCCTGACCTGTTTAATCAGATTGCGGGTGCTAGGTGGTTCTCCAAACTTGATCTTAGGGGTGCCTACAATCTGATTCGTATTAAGGAGGGGGATGAGTGGAAGACAGCGTTTAACACCCCTGAGGGGCATTATGAAAATCTAGTTATGCCTTTCGGTCTGACCAATGCTCCTGCCGTCTTTTAACATTTCGTTAATGACATTTTTAGTCATCTAATCGGCAGGTTTGTGGTAATATACCTAGATGATATTTTAATTTATTCGTCCGATCTGAAAACACGTGAGGTGCATGTCAGACAAGTACTGCAGGTCCTACGGACGAATGAATTATATGCTAAAATTGAAAAATGTGTCTTCGCCGTTCAGGAGATACAATTCCTGGGTTATTTTTTATCTGCGTCAGGTTTCCGTATGGATCCTAGGAAGGTCCAGGCAATTTTAGATTGGGATCTTCCTGAGAACCTCAAAGCACTACAACGGTTCTTGGGCTTCGCGAATTTCTATAGGAAATTCATTAAAAATTATTCACTTATTGTAAAACCGCTTACTGACATGACTAGGAAGGGGACTGATTTTTCTAAATGGTCTGACGCCGCTAAAGTTGCTTTTTCCTCTCTAAAAGAGAGGTTTACCTCAGCACCTGTACTGGTCCAACCTGATGTCTCTCAGCCTTTTATTGTTGAAGTCGATGCGTCAGAGGTGGGAGTGGGGGGCGGTGCTGTCTCAGGGTCCGTCTCCTGGCAAATGGCGTCCTTGTGCTTTCTTTTCTAAAAAACTATCTGCAGCAGAAAAGAACTACGATATTGGCAATAGGGAACTATTAGCTATTAAACTTGCGTTTGAGGAGTGGCGTCATTTCTTAGAGGGGGCAGTCCACCCCGTCACTGTAATTACGGACCACAAAAATCTTCTGTACCTCGAATCAGCTAAGCGTCTCACCCCTAGACAGGCTAGGTGGTCGCTATTTTTTACCAGGTTTAACTTTGTGATTACCTATCGTCCTGGGGCAAAGAACACCAAGGCTGATGCACTATCTCGTTTGTTTCCCTGGAGGGGGTAATGTGAGTGATCCGGTACCCATTCTTCAAAGAGGAGTGGTTGTTTCTGCGGTACACTCTGTTTTGGAGGGGAAGGTGTTAGAGGCCCAGGGGGACGCCCCGGTCTCTTGCCCCTCAGAGAAATTGTTTGTACCGTTGAACTTACGTTTCGAATTATTAAAGGAACATCATAATTCGGCACTTGCTGGGCACCCGGGTAGTAAAGCAACCTTGGAACTATTGTCTCGTTGTTTTTGGTGGCCAAGGTTGTGTCAGGATGTATTGGATTTTGTGTCTTCTTGTTCTACCTGTGCGCGCGCAAAAGTTTCACATACACGTCCTGCAGGGTCTCTATTACCACTCGTCATTCCCAATAGACCGTGGACACATCTGTCAATGGATTTTATCACTGACTTACCTTTGTCTGCGGGTAAAACAGTTATTTTGGTAGTAGTGGACAGGTTTAGCAAAATGGTACACTTCATTGCGTTACCCGCACTACCTAATGCTAAGACTCTTGCTCAGGTATTCGTCAGTGAAATAGTGAAGCTTCACGGGGTCCCCTCCGATGTTGTTTCGGATCGGGGTACCCAGTTTATTTCTAAATTTTGGAAAGCTTTTTGTTCTCGTTTGGGGGTACACTTGTCCTTTTCCTCTGCTTTCCATCCTCAGTCGAATGGACAGACTGAGCGTACCAACCAAAACCTTGAGACATATCTAAGATGTTTTGTGTCTGAAAACCAAGGGTTGTGGTCATCATATTTACCGTTAGCTGAGTTTGCCATAAATAATCGTCGTCAGGAATCCACTGGCAAGTCACCATTTCTTGGTGCATATGGTTTTCATCCCCAATTCTGTACTTTCAAAGAGGGGGGGTCTTCTGGGGTTCCCGAAGAGGAACGGTTTTCGTCATCTCTTTCATCGGTATGGCAGAAGGTGCAAGCTAACTTGAAAAATATGGGAGGTAAATACAAATGCATGGCTGATAAGAGACGGTCGCCAGGTCCGGACCTAGGAGTGAATGACTATGTGTGGTTGTCCACTAGGAATATTAAATTGAAGGTTCCCTCTTGGAAACTGGGTCCTAGGTTTATTGGCCCTTACAAAATTGTAGCCATCATCAACCCCGTGGCTTTTCGCCTGGAGTTACCTCAGACTTTTAAAATTCATAATGTTTTTCATAAGTCGTTACTCAAAAAATATGTTCCACCTCTAGAACCATCACCGCTGCCACCCCCTCCTGTTGTCGTGGATGGTAACCTAGAATTTCAGATATCCAAAATTGTTAATTCTCGTCGGGTCCGCCGCTCTCTTCAATATCTGGTGCATTGGAGAGGTTACGGTCCCGAGGAAAGAATGTGGGTTCCTGCGTCTGAGGTAAACGCCGACAGGTTAGTTCGGGTTTTTCATGCCTCTCATCCTGGGAGACCTGGTCCTGAGTGTCCGGGGGCCCCTCGTAGAGAGGGGGGTACTGTCACGAGGGTGTCGAGGACCACGCCTGACTCCGTTATACCCGGGGGTCAGGAAGTCGCAGCGGTTGGCTGCACGCTCTATTTAAGATAGGGCTGTTTTCCTTATGGTAGCTTTCTGGGTTTGCTTAGCAAACCCTTTTGGCTCACTCAGGGATCCGTAGCTCCTTCTCCTCAGCTGTTCCTTGTCCAGCACTCCCAGACCTCCTTATATTTCTCTCTCACACTTCTCTGGTTGCCAGAGATAGAGCTTCCTGCCTGGACATCTATTCTGACCTTCTGGAGCTGTGTTGCTGCGTTCGCTGGTAGTTGGTCCAGTACGCTACCCTCCAGATCCCTGTTGGACCTTTTTGGTTTATTGTGGTCGCCCACCTGGGTGTATGTGTTTGTATGTTTTGTCTGTCCTCTCCCTGGTGTTTCCCTCTTAGTGATAGTGGTGTGGACTAGTGATCCCACCGGCCTGTTCACTATCCAGGGCTCATATTAGGGAAAGCCAGGGTTTAGGCACGCGATCGCCGCACGGGTGAGGAACCCGTCTAGGGACGTCAGGGCAGTCAGGTGCCAGCCGCAAGGTGAGTTAGGGGTCACCACCTTTCCCTCTCCCTTGGGCAGGGCTTTCCCTGTTTTCCTCCCTGTGCGTGTCGTCGGTCATTACACATGCCTTTAAAAGGCCAAATCTGTCCAAAGATGTGGATTCATTGTCATTTTCTGTCAAGTAGTCACACGTTGTGATGGCAAAGGCAAAAAAACTCCCTTTTTGAACGTGGTCGGGTTGTTGAACTGCATAAGCAGGGTCTCTCACAGCGCGCCATCGCTGCTGAGGTGGGTCACAGTAAGACAGTCATTTGGAATTTCTTAAATAATCCTGAGGGTTATGGAACAAAAAAGTCAAGTGGAAGACCCAAAAAAATTTCATCAGCACTGAGCCTGAGGATCCAATTGGCTGTCCGTCAAGACACTGGACGATCCTCGACCCAAATTAAGGCCCTACTGGTGCTGACTGCAGCCCCATAACCATCAGACAGCATCTGAGACTGAAGGGCTTCAAAAACAAAAAACGTCTTCAAAGACCTCGTCTCCTTGAACGCCACAGAACTGCTCGTTTGGACTTTGCAAGAGAGCACCAAACATGGGACATTCAAAGGTGGAAGAAAGTTTTATTCTCTGATGAGAAAAAATTTAACCTTGATGGTCCTGATGATTTCCAAAGTTACTGGCATGACAAGCAGATCCCACCTGAGATATTTTCTACGCGCCACAGTGGAGGGGGCGCCATAATGGTCTGGGGTGCTTTTTCTTCAGTGGAACAATGGAGCTTCAGGAAGTGCAGGGGCGTCAAACGGCCGCTGGCTATGTCCAGATGTTGCAGAGAGCATTCCTCATGACTGAGGGGACTCGTCTGTGTGGTAACGACTGGGTTTTTCAACAGGACAACGCTACAGTACACAATGCCCGCAGGACAAGGGACTTCCTTCCAGGAGAATAACATCACTCTTTTGGCCCATCCTGCGTGTTCCCCTGATCTAAATCCAATTGAGAACCTTTGGGGACAACAGTTCCAGACAGTAGATGGCCTTCGTGCGGTCGTCTTCACCACTTGGAGAAATGTTCCCACTCACCTCATGGAAACGCTTGCATCAAGCGTGCCGAAACAAATTTTTGAAGTGATAAACAATAACGGCGGAGCTACTCATTACTGAGTTCATGTTTGGAAGTTGGATTTCTGTTTTGGGGGGGTTTAGTTTTTTTTTGGAGGTGTGGTCCTAAACTTTTGATCAGCTGAAAAACAGCCTGTTTCAGTTTATTTGTTGTTTTCATTAACCACCTCAGCCCCCAGTGCTTAAACACCCTGAAAGACCAGGCCACTTTTTACACTTCTGACCTACACTACTTTCACCGTTTATTGCTCGGTCATGCAACTTACCACCCAAATGAATTTTAACTCCTTTTCTTCTCACTAATAGAGCTTTCATTTGGTGGTATTTCATTGCTGCTGACATTTTTACTTTTTTTGTTATTAATCGAAATTTAACGATTTTTTTGCAAAAAAATGACATTTTTCACTTTCAGTTGTAAAATTTTGCAAAAAAAACGAGATCCATATATAAATTTTGCTCTAAATTTATTATTCTACATGTCTTTGATAAAAAAAAAATGTTTGGGTAAAAAAAAAATGGTTTGGGTAAAAGTTATAGCGTTTATAAACTATGGTACAAAAATGTGAATTTCCGCTTTTTGAAGCAGCTCTGACTTTCTGAGCACCTGTCATGTTTCCTGAGGTTCTACAATGCCCAGACAGTACAAACACCCCACAAATGACCCCATTTCGGAAAGTACACACCCTAAGGTATTCGCTGATGGGCATAGTGAGTTCATAGAACTTTTTATTTTTGTCACAAGTTAGCGGAAAATTATGATTTTTTTTTTTTCTTCTTACAAAGTCTCATATTCCACTAACTTGTGACAAAAATAAAAAGTTCTATGAACTCACTATGCCCATCACCAAATACCTTGGGGTCTCTTCTTTCCAAAATGGGGTCACTTGTGGGGTAGTTATACTGCCCTGGCATTCTAGGGGCCCAAATGTGTGGTAAGGAGTTTGAAATCAAATTCTGTAAAAAATGACCAGTGAAATCCGAAAGGTGCTCTTTGGAATATGGGCCCCTTTGCCCACCTAGGCTGCAAAAAAGTGTCACACATCTGGTATCTCTGTATTCAGGAGAAGTTGAGGAATGTGTTTTGGGGTGTCTTTTTACATATACCCATGCTGGGTGAGAGAAATATCTTTGCAAAAGACAACTTTTCCCATTTTTTTATACAAAGTTGGCATTTGACCAAGATATTTATCTCACCCAGCATGGGTATATGTAAAAAGACACCCCAAAACTCATTCCTCAACTTCTCCTGAATACAGAGATACCAATGTGTGACACTTTTTTGCAGCCTAGGTGGGCAAAGGGGGCCCATATTCCAAGAGCACCTTTCGGATTTCACTGGTCAGTTTTTACAGAATTTGATTTCAAACTCCTTACCACACATTTGGGCCCCTAGAATGCCAGGGCAGTATAACTACCCCACAAGTGACCCCATTTTGGAAAGAAGAGACCCCAAGGTATTCGCTGATGGGCATAGTGAGTTCATGGAAGTTTTTATTTTTTGTCACAAGTTAGTGGAATATGAGACTTTGTATGAAAAAAAAAAAAAAAAAATCATAATTTTCCACTAACTTGTGACAAAAAATTCTAGGAACTCGCCATGCCCCTCACGGAATACCTTGGGGTGTCTTCTTTCCAAAATGGGGTCACTTGTGGGGTAGTTATACTGCCCTGGCATTCTAGGGGGCCCAAATGTGGGGTAAGGAGTTTTGAAATCAAATTCTGTAAAAAATGACCAGTGAAATCCGAAAGGTGCTCTTTGGAATATGGGCCCCTTTGCCCACCTAGGCTGCAAAAAAGTGTCACACATCTGGTATCTCTGTATTCAGGAGAAGTTGAGGAATGTGTTTTGGGGTGTCTTTTTACATATACCCATGCTGGTGAGATAAATATCTTGGTCAAATGCCAACTTTGTATAAAAAAAATGGGAAAAGTTGTCTTTTGCCAAGATATTTCTCTCACCCAGCATGGGTATATGTAAAATGACACCCAAAACACATTCCCCAACTTCTCCTGAGTACGGAAATACCAGATGTGTGACACTTTTTTGCAGCCTAGGTGGGCAAAGGGGCCCATATTCCAAAGAGCACCTTTCGGATTTCACTGGTCAGTTTTTACAGAATTTGATTTCAAACTCCTTACCACACATTTGGGCCCCTAGAATGCCAGGGCAGTATAACTACCCCACAAGTGACCCCATTTTGGAAAGAAGAGACCCCAAGGTATTCGCTGATGGGCATAGTGAGTTCATGGAAGTTTTTATTTTTTGTCACAAGTTAGTGGAATATGAGACTTTGTAAGAAAAAAAAAATAAAATCATCATTTTCCACTAACTTGTGTCAAAAAAAAAAAATTCTAGGAACTCGCTATGCCCATCAGCGAATACCTTGGGGTGTCTTCTTTCCAAAATGGGGTCACTTGTGGTAAGTAGGTAAATGACCTGTGAAATCCGAAAGGTGCTCTTTGGAATGTGGGCCACTTTGCCCACCTAGGCTGCAAAAAAGTGTCACACCTGTGGTAACTCCGTATTCAGGAGCAGTTGGGGAATGTGTTTTGGGGTGTCAATTTACATATACCCATGCTGGTGAGAGAAATATCTTGGCAAAAGACAACTTTTCCCATTTTTTTATACAAAGTTGGCATTTGACCAAGATATTTATCTCACCCAGCATGGGTATATGCAAAATGACACCCCAAAACACATTCCCCAACTTCTCCTGAATACGGAGATACCACATGTGTGACACTTTTTTGCAGCCTAGGTGGGCAAAAGGGCCCAAATTCCTTTAGGAGGGCATTTTTAGACATTTGGATACTTCTTCTCACGCTTTGGGGCCCTCAAAATGCAGGGCAGTATAAATACCCCACATGTGACCCCATTTTGGAAAGAAGACACCCCAAGGTATTCAATGAGAGGCATGGCGAGTTCATAGAAAAAATAATTTTTTGGCACAAGTTAGCGGAAATTGATTTTTTTGATTTTTTTTCTCACAAAGTCTCCCTTTCCGCTAACTTGGGACAAAAATTTCAATCTTTCATGGACTCAATATGCCCCTCAGCGAATACCTTGGGGTGTCTTCTTTCCAAAATGGTGTTATTTGTGGGGTGTTTGTACTGCCCTGGCATTGAGGGTCTCCGCAATCATTACATGTATGCCCAGCATTAGGAGTTTCTGCTATTCTCCTTATATTGAGCATACGGGTAATGAGATTTTTTTTTTCCGTTCAGCCTCTGGGCTGAAAGAAAAAAATGAACGGCACAGATTTCTTCATTCGCATCGATCAATGTGGATGAAAAAATCTCTGCCAAAAAAAGCAAAAGGAGGGGAAAGGCGTCTGCCAGGACATAGGAGCTCCGCCCAACATCCATACCCACTTAGCTCGTATGCCCTGGCAAACCAGATTTCTCCATTCACATCAATCGATGTGGATGAATAAATCATTGCCGGGATTTTTTTTTTATATATACAAAGTGTTTGCCAAAGTATATGAACACCGCCACCTCCTCAGCTCATATGCCTCGGCAAACATATCTTTTACTGCAGAGGAGAAATCTCGTCTTGCAGCGCCGCATACACCGACTTGCGTGTAATCTGACAGCAGCACAATGCTTCTGTCCGAATGCACATCAGTGCTGCAGCTAGTCGATCGTTGGTCCACCTGGAAGGTAAAAAAAGAAAAAGAAAAAACCAGGCCGCAACACAATAATTTATTAACTTTGGAAGAGAACATCTAAACTTTAACTTTTTGAACTGAACATTAACCTTTTTGCTTACTGGTGTTTTTTTTTTTTTTTTTTTTTTCCTTTTTAGAACAAACCTCTCCTTCCCCATGGGACAATGTGCAAAGCGCAAATCGCCAAAGATGTGGCGAAGTGCGTTATGCACTTTATCCCAGGTGAAAGAAGAGGTTTGCAGCAGCTGTGAGTGAATGGGCCCCTAATAGCCCTGTGTGCCTGTCCTGGTGAGATGTGATCCCTATGCTAGGTGTACCTGTGTGTGGTACTTCCGGAAACACTCTCCATAGCATAGGGCAGGGTGGTCAGGACAGTCAGGACAGAAATAGCGGGTGTCACGCCTTATTCCACTCCTGCTACAGACACGACATTTTTTTCGGGGTGGCGGGTTGGGTTGAGGTACCAGCAACGACACTGGGGAAATGTCGCTCGTGTAGACGGCTAACTACACTGGTGGATGGGGCCACGGAACCTCCTGGATAAATGAGGTTCTCGATGATCTCTTCCTGGAATTTGAGGAAGATCCTGTTCTCCCAGCCTTACTGTAGAGAACAAAACTATTATAGGCAGCCAATTGAATTAAATATACAGACACCTTCTTATACAGCGTCTGGTTCTGCGGGAAACTAAATAGGGAGCCAACATCTGGTCATTGAAGTCCACCCCTCCCATGAGCGCATTATAGTCGTGGACTGAGAGGGGGCTTTTCAATGACACGGGTTGCCCTTTCAATTTGGATTGTCGTGTCTGCGTGAATGGAGGAGAGCATGTAAACGTCACGCTTGTCTCTCCATTTCACCGCGAGCAGTTCTTCGTTACACAAGGCAGCCCTCTGCCCCCTTGCAAGACTGGTGGTTACAAGCCGTTGGGGGAAGCCCACGCGACTAGTTCGCGCGTGCACAGGCGCAAATCCGTTCTAGAAACAAATGCCTAAAGAGGGCCACACTTGTGTAAAAAATTGTCCACATAAAGATGGTACCCCTTGCCGAATAAGGGTGACACCAAGTCCCAGACTGTCTTCCCACTGCTCCCCAGGTAGTCAGGGCAACCGACCGGCTCCAGGGTCTGATCTTTTCCCTCATAGATCCGAAATTTGTGGGTATAGCCTGTGGCCCTTTCACAGAGCTTATACAATTTGACCCCATACCGGGCACGCTTGCTTGGGATGTATTGTTTGAAGCCAAGGCGCCCGGTAAAATGTATTAGGGACTCGTCTACGCAGATGTTTTTGCTCGGGGGTATACAAATCTGCAAATTTCTGGTTGAAATGGTCCTATGAGGGGCCGAATTTTGTGGAGCCGGTCAAAAGCTGGGTGGCCTCTGGGACGGGAGGTGGTGTTGTCGCTAAAATGCAGGAAACGCAGGATGGTCCTCAAATCGTGTCCTGGACATAGCAGCAGAGAACATGGGCATGTGATGAATTGGGTTCGTGGACCAATATGACCGCAATTCATGCTTTTTAGTTAGACCCATGTTGAGGAGAAGGCCCCGGAAACTTGGACTGGTTTCCACCGAAAAAGACTGGGCATAAGAGCTTCCCGGGTTGGCGGATATAAATTGTGTGGCATACCGGTTTTGTCTCTGCCACGACTAAGTCCAAGAGCTCCGCAGTCAAGAACAGCTCAAAAAATCCCAGGGCCGAACCGATTTGAGCCGTCTCAACCCGAACTCCAGACTGGGCGGTGAAAGGGGGAACTACAGGTGCGGCTGAAGTTGGTGACTGCCAATCAGGGTTTGCCAGCACCTCAGGGATTCTAGGGGCTCTACGGGCCTGTCTGCGCGGTGGCTGCGACGGGGTAACAACTGCAACGTGCCACCGTACCAGCTTCAACTGCCCTTCTGGTGCTCGCCACGTCACCATGTTGTACGGCAGGCTGGTACTAGGTCCAGGAAGGGCTGCGCTGCTGGTGTATGCCTCACCACGTGATCCGGCAGCGACAGCCCCACTCTGCTGCTCTTGAAACGGATCCTGCACAACCTGTGGTCTAGCGACACGGGGCCGGGTACGCCTGGTGCTGCCAGGGACCTCCACCTCCTCGTCCGAACTTTGGGTCAGAGAGCCACTGCTTTCCACAGGTTCATATTCTGACCCGCTAGATTCGTCAGATGAGGGTTCCCATTCCTCATCCGACTGGGTCAGAATCCTGTAGGCCTCTTCAGAAGAATACCCCCTGTTTGACATTTTGGACTACTAAATTCAGGGGTATTCCCTGAGACTACCCAAGAAAAAAAGCAAGCCTGCTTACAAAGGGAGGCTAGCGAAGTACCGGAGGCCGCTGCGGTTGATAAAAAATATCAAAACTGGGTTTTTTTTATCGCCGCAGTGTGTGTAAAGTGAATGTGCAGTGATCAAAAAAAAAATTGTTTTTTGATCACTGCGGTGGGGCGGGCGTGGGTGAACGCACGTGTGGGCGACCGATCAGGCCTGATCGGGCAAACACTGCGTTTTGGGTGGAGGGCGAGCTAAGGTGACACTAATACTATTATAGATCTGACCGTGATCAGTTTTGATCACTTACAGATACTATAAAAGTACAAATGCTGATTAGCGTATCGCTAATCAGCGAATAAGTGGGTGCGGTGGGCTGGGCGCTAACTGACGCTAAACTACCTAACCAAGGGGCCTAAACTAATCCTAAAACCTAACAGCCAATACTAGTGAAAAAAAAAAGTGACAGTTTACACTGATCACTTTTTGTCTTTCACTAAGTGATTGACAGGGGGCGATCAAGGGGTTAATTAGGATGATGGGGGTGATGGAGGGTGATCTGGGGCTAAGGTGTAGTGTTGGTGGGTACTCACAGTGATCTCTGCTCCTCTGCTGGATCCAACCGACGAAAAGGACCAGCAGAGGAGCAGAGAAGCCATATAACAGATCATATTTACTAATATGATCTGTTATCTGGCTTCTGATTTGATTTTTTGAAAATCGCCAGCCTGCCAGCCAATGATCGTGGCTGGCAGGCTGGTGACGAAATACTTCTTTAACTTTTGCTGGCCCGCAATGCGCATGCACGGGCCGGCAATGCACGAAATCTCGCATCTCGCGAGAGGACGCACCGGCGCGTCACCCAGAACAACAGGACCGACGCAATACTGCGTACGGCGGTCCTGAGGAGTTAAATTGAATGCTCAAGAAATGTTTTGTCTCACTCCCATTTCTTCTTGCTGCATGTTGAAGCTCTACTTGGAACCTTGTTAAAATCCAGCCGTGCTAAATATGATTTTTTTGCCATTTTTCAAGTGGTCTTAAACTTTTTATCAGGACTGTATTATTAACACTCCTTTTCAAAAGTGCAAAAAAGTCCACTCCCATCCAAACAAGTTTTGCTCTCTTTTTTGGTGTAAAGAAGTTGTAGTGAACTACTCCAGGCAGTGTTTAAAGAGTAACTAACCTTCATTGAACTTTATTTAAAAATGTTCTAAATGGCCTAAAATAATTTTTGTAATATACTTTATTAAAGATTCTGACGTTTTACTTAGCAAATAAGCACCCGTCTGGCTGCATGTCGTGCTCTAGAATCAGTATATTTGTACACTGCTGACATGGGGCTGCCGCGAACTCTGTACTCTGA
Source organism: Bufo bufo (assembly GCF_905171765.1). Lineage (NCBI taxonomy): Eukaryota > Metazoa > Chordata > Amphibia > Anura > Bufonidae > Bufo > Bufo bufo. Next base: position 366,921,329 of record NC_053391.1, on the reverse strand, counting down.
TGTGTGCTCCTGCCTGTGCTCCCTCAGCTTGGCTAACTCCTGGCAAAGCACATTGGTACCCTGTACAGATATGCTATGCCAGGATTAACCGTAGCTCTGCGGAGCTTTTCGCGGAGTGGACACAGGCAAGAGTCTGTGGATGTGCCATGCCAGGATTTAGCCAAGCTGAGGAGGCCCACACAGGAGCAGCGAGGTGTGCTCCCACCTGTACAGCATTCACTGCGGCCCCTATTACACCAGTACAGTGGAAACCTGTACACTGCTGACATGTGAATGGTGTAATAATATACTGATTCTAAGGCTCGACTTTGGGTGGCTATTAGCTTACTAAGACAGCTAAATCTATTAATAAAGTATATTACAAAAAAATATTTGAACAAGGATTGAATGGTCATGTGACAATATTTTTATTACATTAAAAAGTAAAAGCACATTTCTTGTCCTCATTGCCTTTGTATGTTGTACTTGCTTTTTTATATATTTGTTTTATAGGTCTTGATGATGACCATCCTCCTCTTTTGCTGGCTCTACTTCTTCCAAATAATCCTTCTTGGTCTTCATGTCCAAGAAAGGTAAGCAAGATGCAGATTGAGGATGAATTGGAAGTTCCTGACGACATATTCTCATCTATATTAGAAGATGTGGAAAAAGAGGAGAAGCAGATGACAGAACAAGGATTCCCACCTGTAGGGCAGGAGTGCGCTGGGGTTGGAGAAGTGGGCATGCCGGAACTAATTAATATTTTGTGTTTATTGTCAAATAATCTGCAGGAGATTGCAGTCCAAAACAACAATAATTTGCATATTATGCCCCTGCCTAACCAGCCAAACCCCATACCGCCAACAGCCCCTGTTTGGCCAACATATATGGCAGCTACTAGTTTTCAAGCTCCTCCCCCTTATGGCAATAAATCGGCAGCCTTCTTTGATCCATCCACCATGTTTGGTCCATTTTGAAGGCAAATTAACATTAGGTTAATGTTATATAATTTTATAGTTTTAGCTTTTATACTTGGAATTTGGAAATCATTCTGTTTTGAAAGGAATTGATGTCTACAATTTTAAAAAATAATTCTGATTTTTCTGTAGTTTTCCATTTGACAGAACAGAGTCATTTTACAATTTTAATGTGTATAGACAGTTTTATATTTCTTGTCAGTGCCTTTTTACATGTTCATTGTTTGTATTATTTATATAAAGCATATTCAAATCTAAAGATTTATTTTTTATTTTTTTCACAATGTAATTATTTTGTGATGGAAAGTAGACTGAGAAATAAAAGCATAGAAACATTTCTTGGGGATACATGGTGATATAATATTCCAATACATTTTCAGTCACTCTGCAACTCTAAAGCGACTTTGCAACATAGTACAAACCAAATAATCTTTAAAATATATATTTTTAATTCACAACATTGATAAAAACATATATAAATATATAGAAGAGGTGGAAAGCTCTCTCACAAAGACGGCTGCTGAGGTGCCATCTGTTATTTATAAACATATATGCCAAATGTTAGAACACATCAGCTTCAGTTTACGTCCCCCAGACGCAAGCCAGGTGGTGAAAGGTATATTGAGGGCTTTGGCTGTACTAAAGGTCAGTATTACTATGTTATGGGCCCTCTAGTGATTTGTTGCAGTGTCATGGAGATATTTTCTTTACATTTTAGTTCAATGTTTGCTTTAATCCACTATGGGTATGTTAAGGGAAATATTAATTATTGATATTTTGGCTAATCTCAATAATTAATATTCATAAATAGGCGTGAGTCGTCTGTTGATGACGCCGCCTATTTATACCTTGAAAGAAACTACCTTTGTTGCCTTATGGGGATAACAAGGGGTAACTGTTGGGATTAGGCCAGTAAAGGGTTAATACAGCGGGAACAGAGGTGTAGGGGTAAATGAGCAAGGTATAATGCAGGGCAGGGGATTGATGGCAATGGGATATGGAAAGGGGCTATTGCAGGGGAATTAGGGGTTGTGGAGGTTAATGCAAGGGGGTAGAGGGCTAGGCAGGAATTATCAGGGGTTAATTCGGAATTAGGACGTTGGTGGTATAGGGAGGAAAAGGGTTTAATGCAGGATGTAATAAGGGGTTAAATGCGTGGGTGTTATAATGGGGATGAGAATACTAAGCCAAGAATGCTCGTTGTCCAGGGGTTATTTCCAGCTTGTATATGCTCGTCTCTCCGGCGGCGCTCGTTCCGGTGCCATGAGGGGGGGCTCGCAGTGACTGGGGGACCTTACTGGTCACATTTAAGCATATATTATCTATATAGATGCCTGGGGGTACATCTATATACATATATATACTCATATGAACCTGGGGCATAAATGGGCAGCAAAGGCCCACATATACAGTTGCAAGAAAAATTATGTGAACCTTTGGAATGATATGGTTTTTTGCACAAATTGGTCATAAAAATTTAATCTGATCCTCATCAAAGTCACAACAATAGACAATCACAGTCTGCTTAAACTAATAACACACAAAGAATTAAATGTTACCATGTTTTTTATGAACACAACCATGTAAACATTCACAGTGTTGGTGGAAAAGTATGTGAACCCCTAGACTAATGACATCTCCAAGAGCAAATGGAGTGACGTGTCAGCCACTGGAGTCCAATCAATGAGATGAGATTGGAGTTGTTTGGGTTTACAGCTGCCCTGCCCTATAAAAAATACACACCAGTTCTGGTTTGCTTTTCACAAGAAGCATTGCCTGATGTGAATGATGCCTCGCACAAAAGAGCTCATCAGAAGACCAACGATTAAGAATTGTTGACTTGCATAAAGCTGGAAAGGGTTATAAAAGTATCTCCAAAAGCCTTGCTGTTCATCAGTCACACGGTAAGACAAATCTGTCTATAAATAGAAAAAGTTCAGCACTGCTGCTTCTCTCCCTAGGAGTGGCCATCCTGTAAAGATGACTGCAAGAGCACAGCGCAGACTGCTCAATGAGGTGAAGAAGAATCCTAGAGTGTCACCTAAAGACTTACAAAAGTCTCTGGCATATGCTAACATCCCTGTTAGTGAAACTACGATACGTAAAACACTAAACAAGAATGGATTTCATGGAGGATACCACAGAGGAAGGCACTGCTGTCCAAAAAAACATATGCTGCACGTTTACAGTTTGCACAAGAGCACCTGGATGTTCCACAGCAGTACTGGCAAAATATCAGTGGACAATGAAACCAAAGTAGAGTGGTTTGGAAGAAACACACAACACTATGTTGGAGAAAAAGAGGCACAGCACACCAAACATCAAAACCTCATCCCAACTGTGAAGTATGGTGGTGGGGGCATCATGGTTTGGGGCTGCTTTGCTGCGTCAGGGCCTGGATGGATTGCTATCATCGAAGGAAAAATAAATTCCCAAGTTTATCAAGACATTTTGCAGGAGAACTTAAGGCCATCTGTCCACCAGCTGAAGCTCAACAGAAGATGGGTGTTGCAACAGGACAACGACCCAAAGCATAGAAGTAAATCAACAACAGAATGGCTTAAACAGAAGGAAATACGCCTTCTGGAGTGGCCCAGTCAGAGTCCTGACCTCAACCCGATTGAGATGCTGTGGCATGACCTCAAGAAATCGATTTACACCAGAAATCCCAAGAATATTGCTGAACTGAAACAGTTCTGTAAAGAGGAATGGTCAAGAATTACTCCTGACCGTTGTGCACGTCTGATCTGCAACTACAGGAAACGTTTGGTTGAAGTTATTGCTGCCAAAGGAGGTTCAACCAGTTATTAAATCTAAGGGTTCACATACTTTTTCCACCTGCACTGTGAATGTTTACATGGTGTGTTCAATAAAAACATGGTAACATTTCATTCTTTGTGTGTTTTTTAGTTTAAGCAGACTGTGATTGTCTATTGTTGTGACTTAGATGAAGATCAGATCCCAATTTATGACCAATTTGTGCAGAAATCCATATAATTCCAAAGAGTTCACATACTTTTTCTTGCAACTGTATATATATATATATATATATATATATATATATATATATATATACACTGCTCAAAAAAAAAAAGGGAACACAAAAATAACACATCATAGATCTGAATTAATTAAATATTTTTTCTGAAATACTTTGTTCTTTACATAGTTGAATGTGCTGACAACAAAATCACACAAAAATAAAAAAAATGGAAATCAAATTTTTTTAACCCATGGAGGTCTGGATTTGGAGTCACACTCAAAATTAAAGTGGAAAAACACACTACAGGCTGATCCAACTTTGATGTAATGTCCTTAAAACAAGTCAAAATGAGGCTCAGTAGTGTGTGTGGCCTCCACGTGCCTGTATGACCTCCCTACAACACCTGTGCATGCTCCTGATGAGGTGGTGGAGGGTCTCCTGAGGGATCTCCTCCCAGACCTGGACTAAAGCATCTGCCAACTCCTGGACAGTCTGTGGTGCCACGTGACGGTGGATAGAGCGAGACATGATGTCCCAGATGTGCTCAATTGGATTCAGGTCTGGGGAACGGGCGGGCCAGCCATAGCATCAATGCCTTCGTCTTGCAGGAACTGCTCACACACTCCAGCCACATGAGGTCTAGCATTGTCTTGCATTAGGAGGAACCCAGGGCCAACCGCACCAGCATATGGTCTCACAAGGGGTCTGAGGATCTCATCTCGGTACCTAATGGCAGTCAGGCTACCTCTGGCGAGCACATGGAGGGCTGTGCGGCCCTCCAAAGAAATGCCACCCCACACCATTACTGACCCAATGCCAAACCGGTCATGCTGGAGGCTGTTGCAGGCAGCAGAACGTTCTCCATGGCGTCTCCAGAGTCTGTCACATGTGCTCAGTGTGAACCTGCTTTCATCTGTGAAGAGCACAGGGCGCCAGTGGCGAATTTGCCAATCTTGGTGTTCTCTGGCAAAAACCAAACGTCCTGCACGGTGTTGGGCTGTAAGCACAACCCCCACCTGTAGACGTCGGGCCCTCATATCACCCTCATGGAGTCTGTTTCTGACCTTTGAGCAGACACATGCACATTTGTGGCCTGCTGGAGGTCATTTTGCAGGGCTCTGGCAGTGCTCCTCCTGTTCCTCCTTGCACAAAGGCGGAGGTAGCGGTCCTGCTGCTGGGTTGTTGGCCTCCTCCACGTTTCCTGATGTACTGGCCTGTCTCCTGGTAGCGCCTCCATGCTCTGGACACTACGCTGACAGACACAGCAAACCTTGCCACAGCTCGCATTGATGTGCCATCCTGGATAAGCTGCACTACCTGAGCCACTTGTGTGGGTTGTAGACTCCGTCTCATGCTACCACTAGAGTGAAAGCACCGCCAGCATTCAAAAGTGACCAAAACATCAGCCAGGAAGCATAGGAACTGAGAAGTGGTCTGTGGTTACCACCTGCAGAACCACTCCTTTATTGGGGGTGTCTTGCTAATTGCCTATAATTTCCACCTGTTGTCTATCCCATTTGCACAACAGCATGTGAAATTGATTGTCACTCAGTGTTGCTTCCTAAGTGGACAGTTTGATTTCACAGAAGTGTGATTGACTTGGAGTTACATTGTGTTGTTTAAGTGTTCCCTTTATTTTTTTGAGCAGTGTATATACAGTGGGATGCGAAAGTTTGGGCAACCTTGTTAATCGTCATGATTTTCCTGTATAAATCGTTGGTTGTTACGATAAAAATTGTCAGTTAAATATATCATATAGGAGACACACACAGTGATATTTGAGAAGTGAAATGAAGTTTATTGGATTTACAGAAAGTGTGCTATAATTGTTTAAACAAAATTAGGCAGGTGCATAAATTTGGGCACTGTTGTAATTTTATTGATTCCAAAACCTTTAGAACTAATTATTGGAACTTAAATTGGCTTGGTAAGCTCAGTGACCCCTGACCTACATACAGAAGGTGAACCCGATTTTGTGTCAATCTCGCTCTCTTTCTCGGCGAGATTGAGCACCTACGAGCCCCATCGCGGGAGCCAGCGCCGAGCTGGCTTGCCGCGATGGAGACAGAGCCGTCATAGAAGCGACGGGAGATCCGACTTGGATTCCCGCCAATTCTACACGTGTGCGGCGTTTGTTATGAATCCTGAGGGGGAAGTCCCCGCCGGATTTTAAATAAAAATCCGGCCTGGGTCCCCCCCTCAGGAGCATACCGGGCCCTTAGGTCTGTTATGGGTTGTAAGGAGAGCCCCCCCTACGCCATACCAGACCCGTATCCAAAGCACGCTACCCGGCCAGCCAGGAAGGGAGTGGGGACGAGCAAGCGCCCCCCCCCCCCCTCCTGAGCCGTACCAGGCTGCATGCCCTCAACATGGGGGGGTTGGGTGCTCTGGGGCAGGGTGCGCACTGCGGCCCCCCCACCTCAGAGCACCCTGTCCCCATGTTGATGAGGACAGGGCCCCTTCCCGACAACCCTGGCCGTTGGTTGTCGGGGTATGCGGGTGGGAGGCTTATCGGAATCTGGGAGCCCCCTTTAATAAGGGGGCCCCCAGATACCGGCCCCCCACCCTAAGTGAATGAGTATGGGGTACATCGTACCCCTACCCATTCACCTGCAAGAAAAGTGGTAAAAACACAAATAAACCACACAGTGTATTAAAATATTTTATTTTTCTGCTCCGGAGGCCGCCCCCTGTCTTCTTTATTAGCTCTTTTACCAGGGGGGGCTCTTCTTCTTCCGCTATCCCGACGGGTCTTCTCCGCTATCCGGGGGGTCTTCTCAACTCTCCGGGGTTCTCCTTCTGTCTTCTCCGCTATCCGGGGGGTCTTCTCAACTCTCCGGGGTTCTCCTTCTGTCTTCTCCGCTATCCGGGGGGGTCTTCTCAACTCTCCGGGGTTCTCCTTCTGTCTTCTCCGCTATCCGGGGGGGTCTTCTCAACTCTCCGGGGTTCTCCTTCTGTCTTCTCCGCTATCCGGGGGGGTCTTCTCAACTCTCCAGGGTTCTCCTTCTGTCTTCTCCTTCTGTCTTGTTGACTCGGCGCACCCCTGTTCTTCGTCTCGCGAGACTCGGCGCACCCCGGTTCTTCGTCTCGCGAGACGTCTCGCGAGACGAAGAACCGGGGTGCGCCGAGTCAACAAGACAGAAGGAGAAGACAGAAGGAGAACCCCGGAGAGTTGAGAAGACCCCCCCGGATAGCGGAGAAGACAGAAGGAGAACCCCGGAGAGTTGAGAAGACCCCCCCGGATAGCGGAGAAGACAGAAGGAGAACCCCGGAGAGTTGAGAAGACCCCCCGGATAGCGGAGAAGACCCGTCGGGATAGCGGAAGAAGAAGAGCCCCCCCTGGTAAAAGAGCTAATAAAGAAGACAGGGGGCGGCCTCCGGAGCAGAAAAATAAAATATTTTAATACACTGTGTGGTTTATTTGTGTTTTTACCACTTTTCTTGCAGGTGAATGGGTAGGGGTACGATGTACCCCATACTCATTCACTTAGGGTGGGGGGCCGGTATCTGGGGGCCCCCTTATTAAAGGGGGCTCCCAGATTCCGATAAGCCTCCCGCCCGCATACCCCGACAACCAACGGCCAGGGTTGTCGGGAAGGGGCCCTGTCCTCATCAACATGGGGACAGGGTGCTCTGAGGTGGGGGGGCCGCAGTGTGCCCCCTGCCCCAGAGCACCCAACCCCCCCATGTTGAGGGCATGCAGCCTGGTACGGCTCAGGAGGGGGGGGGGGCGCTCGCTCGTCCCCACTCCCTTCCTGGCTGGCCGGGTAGCGTGCTTTGGATACGGGTCTGGTATGGATTGTAGGGGGACCCCCTACGCCATTTTTTTCGGCGTAGGGGGGGCTCTCCTTACAACCCATAACGACCTAAGGGCCCGGTATGCTCCTGAGGGGGGGACCCAGGCCGGATTTTTATTTAAAATCCGGCGGGGACTTCCCCCTCAGGATTCATAACAAACGCCGCACACGTGTAGAATTGGCGGGAATCCAAGTCGGATCTCCCGTCGCTTCTATGACGCGCTTGCTGGGATGTGCTGTCACTATTCCAGTGAGTGCGAGATCTCGGCACCATGTTGCCGAGTATCAGCGCGACGCTGTCGTGCTAAAAGCACAATCTCACAAACACCTACTGTACACAGGTGAATCCAATTATGAGAAAGAGTATTTAAGGGGGTAAATTGTACGTTTCCCTCCTCTTTTAATTTTCTCTGAATAGTAGCAACATGGGGGTCTCAAAACAACTCTCAAATGACCTGAAGACAAAGATTGTTCACCATCATGGTTTAGGGGAAGGATACAGAAAGCTGTCTCAGAGATTTCAGCTGTCTGTTTCCATAGTTAGGAACATATTGAGGAAATGGAAGACCACAGGCTCAGTTCAAGTTAAGGCTCAAAGTGGCAGACCAAGAAAAATCTCGGATAGACAGAAGCGACGAATGGTGAGAACAGTCAGAGTCAACCCACAGACCAGCACCAAAGACCTACAACATTATCTTGCTGCAGATGGAATCACTGTGCATCGTTCAACCATTCGGCGCACTTTACACAACGAGATGCTGTAAGCGAGAGTGATGCAGAGGAAGCCTTTTCTCCGCCCACAGCACAAAAAGTGCCGCTTGAGGTGGGCTAAAGCACATTTGGACAAGCCAGCCTCATTTTTGAATAAGGTGCTGTGGACTGATGAAACTAAAATTGAGTTATTTGGCCATAACAAGGGGCGTTATGCATGGGGGGGGGGGGGGAAGAACACAACATTCCAAGAAAAACACCTGCTACCTACAGTAAAATATGGTGGTGGTTCCATCATGCTGTGTGGCCAGTGCAGGGACTGGGAATCTTGTCAAAGTTGAGGGACGCATGGATTACACTCAGTATCAGCAGATTCTGTAGACCAATGTCCAGGAATCAGTGACAAAGCTGAAGCTGCGCCGGGTCTGGATCTTTCAACAAGACAACGACCCTAAACACTGCTCAAAATCCACTAAGGCATTTATGCAGAGGAACAAGTACAACGTTCTGGAATGGCCATCTCAGTCCCCAGACCTGAATATAATTGAAAATCTGTAGTGTGACTTAAAGAGAGCTGTCCATGCTCGGAAGCCATCAAACCTGAATGAACTAAAGATGTTTTGTAAAGAGGAATGGTCCAAAATACCTTCAACCAGAATCCAGACTCTCATTGGAACCTACAGGAAGCGTTTAGAGGCTGTAATTTCTGCAAAAGATGGATCTACTAAATATTTCTTTTTTGTGGTGCCCAAATTTATGCACCTGCTTAATTTTGTTTAAACAATTATAGCACACTTTCTGTAAATCCAATAAACTTCATTTCACTTCTCAAATATCACTGTGTGTGTCTCCTATATGATATATTTAACTGACATTTTTTATCGTAACAACCAACGATTTATACAGGAAAATCATGACGATTAACAAGGTTGCCCAAACTTTCGCATCCCACTGTATATACATACAGACATGCATGCTGACAAGGGGCATATATATATATATATATATATCAAACAAAGAAAAACAGCAGCACTATATGGTAAATCCTGGTGCAAACTCCTAAGACCATGGGCAAGACGGTCATCAATGGTAGTAGTTCTCCAAAAAAGAGGCTGCACTCCAGTGTAAAAAGTGAAATGACCCGCTTTATTCCCCTCTGCAACGTTTAAACTGCTCATTGCAGTCTTTATCAAGCAACTTTGTGAGTCAATTAGTGAGTTAATCAGTGACAATTACATAATCAAATATACAAAATGTTAAAAATACATAATCCAGTGTAAAGAAAAATACAAAAGTTACACAACATATAGTGAATCAGTGGAGTATACATCTCGTGAAACTATGATTGTTGATCTTCAAAAATCACATACATCATTGTATATTTTCATAAAGTGCCATGTGCAATAATCAAAGTGATCACCTGTGCATGTTTAAATAGACAGTCAATCGGCCGCGTAAATTTTGTAAAGAGCAACTTACACAGCAGTGTACTTGGATGGCGCACATGTCAGCATCCCCAGTCCGTCAATGCACATGCCCGGATACCAGTACACACTAGATCAGTGGACCCCAACGTTTTTTGCACCAAGGACCGGTTTCATGCAAGACAATTTTCCCAGGGACCGGGTGGGAGGGGACGGGGTTCTGGGGGTGGGGCTTAGGGGGTGGGCGGGGCTGACTGATTCACGCGCATAACAAAACACAAGGTGCATATTAAAATATATAACACTATATAATGACTATATAAACTGACTATGGTCTCTGCTGCACTGTACCGTATTTTTTGCCCTATAAGATGCACCTAGTTTTAGAGGAGAACAATAAGAAAAAAATATTTTTCATTACACCTCAGGTCAGACCAGCAATCAGACCCCCAATGTTAATCAGACCTCAGATTAGACCCCCAATGGCTCAGATCAACCCCCAAACCTTTAGCCATCTATCAGCCCCCAATGTCAGCCATAAACCCCCCCCAATGTCAGCCATAAACCCCCCCAATGTCAGCCATAAGCCCCCCATTAGCCCCTCATGTCAGCCATAAGCCCCCCATTAGCCCCTCATGTCAGCCATTAGCCCCTCATGTCAGCCATAAGCCCCCATTAGCCCCTCATGTCAGCCATAAGCCCCCCATTAGCCCTTCATGTCAGCCATAAGCCCCCCATTAGCCCCTCATGTCAGCCATAAGCCCCCCATTAGCCCTTCATTTCAGCCATAAGCCCCCATTAGCCCCTCATGTCAGCCATAAGCCCCCCATTAGCCCCTCATGTCAGCCATAAGCTCCCCATTAGCCCCTCATGTCAGCCATAAGCCTCCATTAGCCCTTCATGTCAGCCATAAGCCCCCCATTAGCCCTTCATTTCAGCCATAAGCCCCCATTAGCCCCTCATGTCAGCCATAAGCCCCCCATTAGCCCCTCATGTCAGCCATAAGCTCCCCATTAGCCCCTCATGTCAGCCATAAGCCTCCATTAGCCCTTCATGTCAGCCATAAGCCACCCATTAGCCCTTCATGTCAGCCATTAGCCCCTCATGTCAGCCATAAGCCCCCCATTAGCCCCTCATGTCAGCCATAAGCCCCCCATTAGCCCCTCGTCAGCCATAAGCCCCCCATTAGCCCCTCATGTCAGCCATAAGCCCCCCATTAGCCCCTCATGTCAGCCCCATGTCCCCCAGGTCAGCCATCTGCCCCCAGTGAAAAAAAAACACTTACCGCTCCTGGTCACCATCGCGATCCTCTTCATTCTGCTGTCGGCTGGCTGTGTATAGCGGCGCACAGCGTAAAGTCACAGAGAAACCTCGTGCTGTGCACAGCCGATAGCCGAGCCGAGGACCAGGAAGTGGTGAGTACAGATCCTTCACCGCTCCCTGGTCCTTCTGTACTAATGAAGCGCTTCTATAATGGAAGTGCTTCATTAGTACAGAGTTAAAGACTGCCCTGATCGCCGCGGCCCGGCTAACAATCTTCCACGGCCCGGTCCTGGGCCGCGGCCCGGCGGTTGGGAACTGCTGCACTAGATCACGTGACCTGTCACCTGACCACACGTGATCAGTGACGTCAGTCACGAGGCGTGCATCGGTGCGTGACGAACCAGAAAGAGGTGTCCCAGCAACCAAGCCACAGGATCACATGATCGCGTCACATGAGCCGTAGCTCGGCAACCGGAAAGCGTCCCAAGGCCGGCACGCCACTGTCACCCCGGGCGGACAGGGCACCGCTAGATCCAGACTCAAAAGGGGATAAAGTCACATGTAGGGCATAATGAGGTTACATGATACTATTCAGGAGGTATGGATTAATATTAACAGAATAGGATATGAAGCCGTATATTTCGGAAGCAAATAGAGTCATAAGTCACCTATGGAAATAATGGCTCTAAAAATATAGAATAAGAATAAAGGTAATTCCCTCATCTAGAGCTAAGTAACAGTGTTCCATTCACGACTTATCCACAATGTATTTATCTGAGTAAGTTGAAATACCAACCCCCTTGACCTAACATGGGACTAAAAACACCGTAGATGTTTGCCATCTTTTTCTACCGCTGTGATGATGAACTTTAAAAAATCTATCAGATCCGATAAAATCTGAAAATAAAGAGAAACATAATAAAGAATATGTAAAATATTTGACACTATAAGTGATCACAATACCAGAGTATCAAATTAAAGGAGCAAATCCACAGGAGAAGAGGGAGGATTCCCAAAAAGACACATTACATAATATTCCATTTGAAATCAACATTCAGCCCCTGTGCTTTAAGAGTCTGAAGATGATGTATCCAACGCAGTTCCCTTTGTTTAAGGGTCAAGGTGCGATCCCCACCTCGTCTAGCCCTTGGAACTTGGTCAATAATCATGCATTTAAATTCTCTCTCAGTGTGGCCATACTCTACAAAATGTTTTGGAAGCGGCAGATCTGTTCTTTTACGCCTGATGGAAAAGCGATGATTATTCAATCGTGTTTTCATGTCACATGTGGTCTCCCCCACATAGAGGAGACCACATGGACATTGCAGTACATATATGACAAACGAGCTGTCACATGTCAAGAAATTACGGATATCAAATTGTAATCCAGTGCCTGGGTGTGTGAAAAAACTTCCCTTCATCATATAGGGACAATTCACACACGTCAGACACGGGAAACAACCTGTTTTTCTTGGACCAAAGAAAATTTGTACCTTTCTCTTGACAGGGACATCCGCCCTTACTAGCTTGTCACACAAGTTAGTAGGACGCCTGTTTGACAGAAGTGGGGGAGAAGAGAAAGACTTTACCATGGGAAAATTACTCTTTAAGATGGGCCAATGTTTCCTCAAAATACCGGCCACATCTCTACTCTGTAAAAGTTGTGACAAATGGGATCTGTCTAGGTTTCAGTTTCCTTTCTCTCGCCTCCATTCCCTGAGGATTTTGTATCTTCCTCAGATGTTTATAAATATTCCCTCGAGGGTACCCTCTCTGTCTGAACTTATTGATCATTTGTTCGTACCGAGCAGGTGAACGTTCAGGGTCCTGTACAATTCTCTTAACACGTAGTAGTTGGCTACGCGGTAGGGATTCAATGGTGGGTATGGGATGGCAGCTTTCGTAGCGCAACAAAGTGTTACAGTCAGTCGGCTTGGTGAAAATGTCAGTAGACAATTTGTCACCAACAATAGACACCATCGTGTCCAGGAATTGCACCTATTTGTCAGAATGTGTGAGTGTGAAAGCAATTTCACTGTCCAAAACATTCAGGAAACCATGAAATTGTTCCAGGGACTCTACGTCACCTTGCCAAATGAGGAAGACGTCGTCTATGTATCGCCACCACCCCAGCACCTTGCTGAAGACGTGGGACACATAGACAAGATCCTCCTCAAGGGCTGCCATGAAAACATTTGCATACTTGGCGCCACATATGACCCCATGGCGGTCCCATGTAATTGCAAAAAGAATGATCCCCAAACATAAAATAATTATGTCTCAGGACCAGATTCAGTAGTTCAATGATGAAATCACAGCATTCTGTTGAATAATCACTATATTCCAAACATCTCCTGACCGCATTCACTCCCCGTGCATGATCAATCGAAGTATATAGGCTGGTGACATCAAAGGATGCCACCAGACACTTATCAGGCAATTTCACAGTGGAATAAAATGAAATAAAATGAGTCACTAGGTTTCAACGGTACTTGCGCTGCTGGTCTCCCGAAATGAAGTGGGTTCTTCACAAATGCAAAGTGTTAATATAGTGGGACCGCGCTGCTCCTTGTTCACACAAGGCGTTTTTCCAGGAATGCAGGTAATCACTTTCTCTGGCTCAAGACAGACACCCTTCAGTTGGATAGTGGTGTGCTTCAACCCAGATTGAAGCTCAGCAAATCTATGCTGGATCGTTAAAGGCTTTTCTGCAAGATGTCATAAATCACACAATAGTGAGAGTACCTCCGGCACAGTTAAAACTTTCTGTTTTATTATACTCACAGAAGTAAAAAGGTTATTCAGCATATCAATATGATAGTATTCTTTCCGCACAGCCCGACCCGGGTTTCACATAAAGCTTCGTCAGGGGCGAGAATCTACCATGCCTAGGGTAGGCGGCTATTTAACCCGCTTCCCCCCACATGGCACACCTGATGATTGCATTACTAATCTAATTGCTCCAGGGATTTCTCCAAAGTGCTCATTTTCCAAATAAAATACATAAAGAATAAATAAATAAAATGCAAGTAAAATACACTCCATCAAACATTAAACTTTCACCAAAAAAAATGTAAAACATTTTTTTGCTCTAAACCTTTTAATTTTTAAAACAAAAAAAATGTAAATGTTTTTTTTTCTTCTTTCTTTTTCACAAAAAAATTCCACAAAAAATCGCAATGGTTTTTTCATGCTGACTCTCCCCTTTGGGAGTTATATTCTAAACACGGCTAGATCAACCAATGACTGACTACAAAAGTGCTTCATTCATGAATTCACTCGTCCAGGTGAGTGCCCTCTCCTTCTGGACAATTCCTTATTCCACTACTCCGGCGCAATACAATGTCAATACCCCAAATATACCTAAACCAGGCACGGCTTGAGATCGAATTCTATATTCATCCCTTTAGGTTGAAGAGTGCCTAATCTGTATATCCATTCGATCTCTCTTCTATTTATTCGCATGACTGGGTCACCACCCCGCCAATGGGGTTTAACTAATTCTACTCCCATAAACTTCAAACCTCTAGGGTTCTTCTCATGGTGCTCCTTAAAATGCATAGAGACACTATGGGTGGTTAGACCTTTTTTAATATTACGGATGTGTTCCTGTATTCTAACTTCCAGTTTTCTGAGGGTTCTTCCCACGTACTGGAGGCCACAAGGGCACTCCAGTACGTATATCAGCCCTTCATTCTTACAGGACAGGCCCCCTTTCACTTTAAATTCTTGTCCATTTACTGTGGACTTTACTACCCCCACATGCTGCATTCTCTCTCTCAGGGTTCTATTCTTGCAGCCTATACAAAAGCCGCACCATGTGAATTTCTGCGTGTCTTTCTTTTTGGAGACAGTCGAGATCGCGCTATGTACTAAGCGTGTATTTAGATTAGGGGCCTTCTTATATATTATTTCTGGCCTCCTTGGTATCTCTTTCCCCAAAATGGGGTCATTCTTCAATATTGCCCAGTTTCTTTTAATTAAATTAACAAGGAGCAGCGCGGTCCCACAATATTAACAATTTCACAGTGGAGATTTTTTGCAAAAAGTCCTCTGTATCCCTGATATAGGATTTAGTATTAGTGGCAAACGTCCGAAGTATGCGGTCTAGGAAGATAGAGATATGTGAGCAAACACCCGACACGATGGGTCGCCCAGGGGGATTCGTCAGGGACTTGTGTATTTTAGGCAACACATAAATAATTGGCGTACGTGGACATTCTATCAATAAAAAGGAATATAATCCTTCATCGATAATGCCTTGATCACGTGCCAAATCCAATACATTTTTGATCTTCTTGATATACTCAAATTTGGGCTCACCAGACAATTCCCTGTATACATTTTCGTCACTCAATTGCCTCCTTATTTCACCCATATACCAGGATGTGTCCATGACAACAACCGCCCCGCCCTTGTCGGCCGGCTTAATGGTAAGGCTGTTGTCATGACACAACTCCTCCAAAGCCCCAATATCTGCAGAGGTCATATTGGGGTGTTGTAATGGTGTATCAAGGACCCTAGATTTCAGTTTGTCGATATCAAATGCCACAGCTTTGATAAAAGTATCCAAAGTGTGAGAACTGATTTGTGGTATGAAATCACTCCTGGGCATCAGATTAAATTGTCCAAGAGTGAGTTCAGGCTTTCCTATGGTCGATGAGTGATCAGTTGGAGGTGGATGCTCAGAGAACCAGATCTGCAACTTTCTGAAGAGCCGCTGCATATCCACCTCCAGCTGAAACCAATCAACCTTGGTAGAAGGACAAAATGACAACCCTTTAGATAATAAATCCATTTGTGCATTAGACAAAGAGACAGAGGACATATTTAACACAGTAGGCTTTTGCACAGAAAGCTCTTCCACCCCTACTGATTGCCCTTCTTGCGAAGTGCCATTTGTTTCAGAGGTCTCTGATTTTTGGGATTTCCTCCACTTATGTTGCCTTCTGCCTCCCCGTCTGGTTCTTTTAATACAGGCCCCTGCCCCAAAAAAGGCGGTAAAGATGAAGAGGTGTCCGTTGTAAACGTAGTAGCAATGTTATTTTGTTGTTGTTGCTGATGTGATTGATATTGTTTTCTCATCACTGGTCGATAGGAAGATGTCTGTCTCCTCTGTGGTTCATCTTGCCAAGTATATATTTTTCCCTTTAGCATAATCGTCCGAATCCCGGAGCCATTTCCTCCTTTTTGTGACTTTTTGTTCCTTCACAAACTTATCAAGGAACTGAGTACAGTTGGTGTCATACTGGTTCCATTCATCTGTGCTGAGTACCGACAGGAGTGCAGTTTTTGTTTTCAGATGTCTCTCCTTAACTTCCACCAATTCCTGTTGCAAAAGCGTATTTGTTTGATATTTGTACAAACTTTTGTGCAAACGCCTAGACACCAGGGAATAGGTTTGGTTTTAATTGTGAGCGAATCCCCCTGGGAATTCTGTGTTCTTTATAATACTGTCCCAGCGTCATAAGGTGTAAGTCCATAGATACAATTTTTTGGGCATCTGCTTTATACTGTTTCTTCAAATCGACAGTGGTGGGAGTTGATAAAAAAATGGGATCACTCACCAAACCCTGTAAGATTCTCTCCTCATCGGCTCTGGTATATGTGAACACATCGGGGGGGTCCATGATTTAATCAGCAAGATGATAGAAATAGCAGTGCAAAGCTGTGCAAGTCCCACTATATCAAACAAAGAAAAACAGCAGCACTATATGGTAAATCCTGGTGCAAACTCCTCAGACCATGGGCAAGACGGTCATCAATGGTAGTAGTTCTCCAAAAAAGAGGCAGCACTCCAGTGTAAAAAGTGAAATGACCCGCTTTATTCCCCTCTGCAACGTTTCAACTGCTCATTGCAGTCTTTATCAAGCATACAAACTGGTGCCAAATTATCCAGATTTATACCCACAATGCTTTGTGAGTTAATTAGTGAGTTAATCAGTGACAATTACATAATCAAATATACAAAATGTTAAAAATACATAATCCATGGGCCTGTACACACCACCTGGACAGGCCCATGTAAAAGGGCTAATATATATGCATACATATGTAAAGGCATATATACATATATATTTAAATCTAACACTTCCCTCTACAGGGTATCTGACATAAGGCCTGGGGGAGATGTGCAGTTTAACACTATGAAACTGATGTGTCCTAACATTTGCAGTATATGTTTATAATTACCGAATCCACCTCAGCAGCTATCTTGGGAGTGGGCATTATACCTATTCTATACCTCTTTATCTCTGTAGAGGCTCCAATCCTGGTTTTGTCTTACATGATGGAAACGACTATCCAAAACACTGACGTGTGAATGAAGCTTTACACATCCTGGGGGTTCATTTTGAAGCCTTTAATATGAATTTACCTCTTCTGAAAAAGAATTGGGGTGCTCAGAGTTGTTTGGTGCTTGAGGGGGTTGCCTTTATATGCTCTCCTGTTCCTATCTCTAAATATGTGATTTATGCGTGTGAACTTTTTCTAAATCATAAACCTCTGTTACAGAAGAGGAGACATCTGTCTCCTTTTTCATGGAGCATGGTTCACTGGATTTTTCTACATAGAGCCAAAGTGCCTTATACTAATTAGCATGAACTTGATACCATTGGATAATAGGCTGCTCTTTAGAAGGTTATTATAACGTTGTGCTAGTTTCTATACTTCTCCTATGCTCAATGGTAACAGCTATTTAGCAACCTCCATTCACTGTCTCATATATATATGGTTTCATGATGTGCATCATGTGCAGTCCAATGGACTGCAGTTGTGTTCAACCTTTGGTGATGTGATCCTGGAACAGGAAATGGAGCAGTAGTTGCAAGTTAGAGGACGCTGGCAGCGTGGTTTATTATAAGGTATGCATTTAGTGTGTAGGACCTTTAAAAAAATCTGGGGCATTGTCTGGAGCACTGTCATGGCAGACAGCAGGTTAGTGGCTGAGGTCAGGAGCACAAGCCAGGTTGTAATTCTATGAAGCAGGAACAAACACGTGGCAACAGAAACCGGAACCAAATGGACCTTATTCCTCGAGCTCAAAGCGATGTAGGAAGGACACTTATGAAACCTTGGGCATTGTGTGGAGTCAAAGGTGATTAGTGTGAACTTTCCCATTGCAAGTGCGTGTTCAACAAGTTGAGCAGCGTGATGCAGGGGAAGAGGAGCAGCCAGGAGTAGAACACTGGTCCTCCTTAGAGGTGAGCTGGTGTGACATTTACAAGATAAGCAAAATACACTTAATTGCAAAAAAATATTACGCACCAATAAGTAATCGAAGTGAAACTTTCTATGTGTGAATGTAATAATGATGTATGTAAATGATTACAATATTAGAGGAAAAGGATAAGTTTATTGGGAAAATTGTACAATTGAAAGGAGGCTCTAGTACCCTGTTGGGATGCCTCTAGCCTGGATACAAGATGAATTACGGTTGGGCATGGAGGCATACAGGTTCTATATGGTATCCTATGGCACATTTGCCTACAGATGTTGGAGCTGGTCCTGTAGATCCTGTACACTGATAGGCTGACGTCAAAGCTGGTCCCATAAATGCTTCATTGGTAATAAATCTGGTGACCAGGCATGCCAAGGAAGTGTTGTAATCTGGTGGAGACATTCCTGGGAAACCCTTGCTGTGTGTGGGTGAGCATTATACTGCTAAAAAATGCCAGTTGGAAACCCTGCCATGAGAAGCAACACATGTGGCCACAGGATGCTGTGGACATATAGGGGTGACCGACTGTCATATCCTTAGACTAGCAGATGGGGCAGTGTGATGTTCCACAGCAAAGCACTGTCATATGTTCCCAAACAGTCCCTGGATTTGTCACTAAAGATGATATAGTTGCAGTCCTTAAGCAGTTGAGTTTTCTCATTCATGACACCACTGCAAGCGAAAGTAACGGTAGCTGGCTGTCTATGGCAGGACACATAATGGGTGCAGTGACACAAAATTTCTTTCAGTTAAGGGCCTGGGAATGGTCCGGGTAGAGACAGGAATGTGTAATGAAGGTTTCACCTGTGTCTGGATGGTGAGTAACCAAACTGTGGTAGCTTTTTGTGCTTGTTAGCGGATCAAACGATCCTCTCTACTGGTGGTCTGTCTCGGCCACCCAGAGCCCATTCACCAAATGTGCCTGCCCTCACGTAATCACTGCTCCTAACAGCTTGTCAGAACGATCTAAGTAGCGAGCAATTCTTCAAAACGACCATCCTGCTTCTCTCAATCCAAGGATGCGAGATATCTTTCAGTGTGTCGTAGAGGCATGTCTAGCAGTCAACAATCTCTCAACCAAGAGGTACACTACCCAAAAGAAGCCTCTGAGAGCCTTTTTTATAAGGTAGTGGGGGAAGCACTTTTACACCCTCTTCTGGCAAGACCCAGTGTCTTATCATACGACACCTATAATCATTTACATGTCAACGTGATGTATAACTGCAGGTCCAATTTAGCAGAAATCCGACATTTCTATCTGGGTGTGTTAAATTTTTTAGTGAGTGTATTTCGAGTTGCTCAGCCTTTTCTAAAGTTTATAACTATAGGAGAATTATGCGATTATGTTCATAGCATTGATGAACCCATTTTTAAAAATACAGCATTTGGATGTTCTGTTAATTTTTATCACACTTTTATGATATTTTTTCTATAATATCTAAACTTGAAATGTCCTCATTTACATACAGTTATTTCGGTGAAAACATAAAACCAATAACCATCTAGTTTTCATTGTTACAAATTATGAGAGTGGCTGCTGGCAGCAATGAACCCACTTTTTGTCTGCACTGGATTTTTATACATAAGGCCCTTACAGTGGATATAAAAAGTCTACACACCCCTGTTAAAATGTCAGGTTTCTGTAATGTAAAAAATGAGACAAAGATAAATCATTTCAGAACTTTTTCCACCTTTAATGTGACCTATAAACTGTACCACTCAATTGAAAGACAAACTGAAATCTTTTAGGTAGAGGGGAGAAAAAAATATAAAAATAAAATTATATGGTTGCATAAGTGTGCACACTTTTAAACTAATACTTTGTTGAAGCACCTTTTGATTTTATTACAGCACTCAGTCTTTTTGGGTATGAGTCTATCAGCATGGCACATTTTGACTTGGCAAGATTTGCCCACTCTTCTTTGCAAAAACACTCCAAATCTGTCAGATTGCGAGGGCATCTCCTGTGCACAGCCCTCTTCAGATCACCCCACAGATTTTCAATTGGATTCAGGTTTGGGCTCTGGCTGGGCCATTCCAAAACTTTAATCTTCTTCTGGTGAAGCCATTCCTTTGTTGATTTGGATGTATGCTTTGGGTCGTTGTCATGCTGAAAGATGAAGTTCCTCTTCATGTTCAGCTTTAGCAGAAGCCTGACGGTTTTGTGCCAATATTGACTGGTATTTGGAACTGTTCATAATTCCCTCTAGCTTTACTAAGGCTCCAGTTCCAGCTGAAGAAAAACAGCCCCAAAGCAGTTTTACATAATAAAGCATTTTTGAAAAAGAAATGACGTTTTTGTGTGTCCATTTTCTGAACGCCATATATTTTTTATTTTTCTGCCGATCGTCTTGTGCAGGGGCTCGTTTTTTGCAGAAAGAGTTGAGGTTTTTATTGGTACCATTTTTGGGTACATATGATTTTTTGATCATTCATTATTACACTTTATGGGGCAAGGTGACCAAAAAATTGTCTGTTTTAGAACAGTTTTTATTTATTTATTTTTACAGCGTTCATCTGAGGGGTTAGGTCATGTGACATTTTTATAGAGCAGATTGTTACGGACGTGGCAATACCTAATATGTATACTTTTTATTATTTATTTAAGTTTTACACAATAATAGCCTTTCTGAAACCCAAAAAATTATGTTTTAGTGTCTCCATAGTCTGAGAGCCATAGCTTTTTTATTTTTGGGATTTTGGATATTTTTTTGTGATTTTTTTATAGGAAAGGGCAATTAATTTTTTTAATTTACTTTTTTTTTTTTTTTACTTTTATTATTTTCACTTTTTTTTTTATCAAGTCCCTCTTGGATCTTGAAGATCCAGTGGGGCTGATGGCTGTACTATACTTTGCAATGCTCTTGCACTGCAAAGTATAATACTACCAGATTTCCTGTAGGTGGCAACACCGGACGCCTTTGCAAAGCGTCCGGTTGCCATGGCAACCATCGGGCGCTGCAATCGCAGCGCAGCAGCCCCGATGGTGGAGAGAGGGAGCCCCCTCCCTCTATTAACCATATGGATGCCGCTACCGCGGCATCTAAGGGGTTACAGCAGAGTGTCAGCATAGAGCTGACACTCGCTGCTGATGGCGGCAGCTCAGGAATGGAGCCGCCGCCATCAAACACGGCAGGGGGACCGCATCGGGGGCAGGGGGCACAAATGGGGCATGGCTGGAAACGGTGGGTACGGCCAGCATGGAGGGGGCACAGATGGGGCAGGATAAATGTATTGGGCGGGGAGGGGGCAGGGCACGATACATGGATGGGGGGGATCAGAGCCTGAAACCGGCATTTTAGCACTGCCGCGATCCGATTGGTTAGTCTGCACAGACTAACCAATCGGATCGATTGCCGGCAAGGGACCACTCTGATTGGTCCCTTGCAGGCATTACTGCACTGTATGCTGTCCGTGACAGCAGCAGGGCAGGGGCAGAAGCTTTAATCCAAGCGTTTTGCAGCGCTTGGATTAAAGAGCTGGCTTGACGTTTATACACGTGGTAGCTGCACGGGGCATGTGCAAATATCACGTATATAAACGGATTGCAGTCATGAAGGGGTTAATGTGGCTTTAGGCCGCTTGGTAGCCTCCCAGACCAGTTTTCTTCTCGTCCTTTCATCAATTTTGGAGGGACGTCCAGTTCTTGGTAATGTCACTGTTGTGCCATATTTCTCCACTTGATGATGACTTCACTGTGTTCCATGGTATATCTAATGCCTTGGAAATTCTTTTGTAGCCTTCTCCTGACTGATACCTTTTAACAATGAGATCCCTCTGATGCTTTGGAAGCTCTCTGTGGACCATGGCTTTTGCTGTGGGATGCGACTAAGAGAATTTCAGGAAAGACCAACTAGAGCAGCTGAACTTTATTTGGGGTTAATCAGAGGCAATTTAAATGATGGCAGGTGTATGCTGACTCCAATTTAAAATGTGATTGCTTAATTCTGAACACAGCTGCATCCCCAGTTATAAGAGGGTGTGCACACTTATGCAACCACATTATTTTAGTTTTTTTTGTTTTCTTCCCTCCACCTAAAAGATTTCTGTTTGTTTTTCAATTGAGTTGTACAGTTTATAGGTCACATTAAAGGTGGAAAAAGTTCTGAAAGGATTTATCTTTGTCTCATTTATTTTACAGCACAGAAACTGATATTTTAACAGGGGTGTGTAGACTTTTTATGTCCACTGTATATCTTTTTTAGCAAAGAAAGGGTCCTATTTCCTCTTGTGGTTTAATAGCAGAAGCTCACACAAATCCATTGTATTTTTCTTCTCATTTTCAAAAAGGTTGAGAAATCACAGCCATTGTGCAAAATAAATTATTGTCTTTTATGTGCAAAGCAAATAGCACATTCCACCTTTCTAAATTATTAGGTACAGGAACAACCAAATGTATTCCAAAGTTATGATGTTATTTCAGAGGTCAAGTATAAAAATTTGATATGTAGAGACAAGGTACTGACTGTACATAATTAGGTTGCATCACCTACAATCGTCTTCAGCTGGAAAGTTACAGGTTCTCACATATATGAAACACTAGGAAAGCTGGCACAAAAAATGATAGTAATAGGACAGGGTGTAAATCAGATAAATGCTTTTATTTTGTAAATTTAAATATAGAAAACGTAATATGATAGAGCCAGGGGTGGACTGGGAACTTAAAGTGGCCCTGGAAAAAAACAACAAAACTTAAATTAGCTCAATGTAAATACTGTAGGTCCAAATTGACATAAGAGAAAAATGCAAGAAAATACTGCCTTAGCAGAACCATATACCAGAGTTGAGCATTAATTCTGAGAGCATCAGATTGTTAAGTACCTGGAAGGCTTCAGTGAGGAGGGTCTGGGTGGCCCCCTGGGCATTGGGCCACCAGGAAATTTCCCTGTGAGATCTATGGCCAGTCCGCCCCTGGATAGAGCAGGGCATAGAGCTCATATGAAAGTTACAGTTTCAGATAAGTGTATTACAGACCTAGGGATATAAGGGATCTATGATCCTGTGAGTTCAGGTAAGTATGGTTGAGGTGTACTTATTGGGTGTATTTACACAAGGTTTGTTCTGTGTTTTTACCACTGAAGAATTTAGGATTTAATACATTGGCAAGTTTTAGGCTAGGTTTAGATGCTGAACTCGCGCCTTGGACAAAGCAATTTTGTTGACCTGATGAGGGAGTGGAATTCCAAATTGTGCTGTAGGGGTTTTCCAAGACTTTCTAACTGATGATCTTTCCTGTGGATAGGTCATCAGTATCTGATCCTATGAGCATCGCGGCCTTCTCAGCATTCACAACACATTCATGTGTCTCGTGGCCTAGGAGCAGCTCAGCCCCATAGCAGTGAATGAGACTGAGTTGTTATACCAATCACAGCAGCTATACAAAGTACAGCGCCGCTGCCTTCTCAAACAGCTGATCGGCAGGGGTCCTGGGTGTCTGACCCACACCGATCAGATACTGATGACCTATCCTGAGGATAGGTCATCAGTATTAAAGTCTCGGAAAACCATTTTAACACCTATGCTCTGTTCGTTTATGTTGGGGGGTTTTTTCTGTAAAGAAATGGCAAAAATGGTGACAAGCTGTAGTGCCCATCTTTAGTGATGGACGAACATCGTCAGGGACGGTTCGCGATCGCGCAAACGCGATCAAATGTTCACGAACCGAAAGTTTGCGGTGGGCTTCATTCACTTTAATGGCAGGCGAACCTGAAAAACCTTCAGCTCATGTTTGCAGCCACCAAATATTTAGTAGAAGTGCACAAATAGTCCCACCACATGGACAGTGACATACTACAGTATAGGGGTATCAATGACAAAAATTCCAACAAAAAATATGTGTCTTAATCAGGGGACATTTTTATGCGTCTTACAGGGAAATTCTCTTAAATGAGCCGTGTTGCGCTACCTAAATGCACTATATAGAAAGTATATTATTGGTATATACCACCCCTGCTTCAATCACTTTTTTGGGGGGCAACTGGTATATCACACCAGTAGAAATGATTGGTTCCAATAACGCTTGTCCCTCTATATACCTGCGGTATCGCAGCAGAACCGCACACAACTGCCGCACAATACAAATGCACTATAATATACTTTCTATGTTGGAAATATATTATAACATTGTACAAGGAAGGATCCATTAGAATATACATAAAAATAAAATGTAACCTTTAATAATGTTACTATTAAGGGCTCATTCAGACGGCCGTATGCTATCCGCAAAAATGTGGATCCGTTTTTTTGCGGATTAGATGCTGACCCATTCACTTCTATGGAGCTCTTTTCTATTCCACGGTTCCGCAAAACAAATGAAACATGTCCTATACTTGTCCGTGAAATTCAGGACATGGCCCCATTAAAGTCTATGGGTCCGAAAAAATACTTAATGCTATCCTTTTTTTTATGGACATGCTGAACTGTCCGCAAACAAAACGGATCCGCATTTTTGCGGACAGCATACGGCTGTCTGATTGAGCCCTAAAAGATATCCCTTAAAATAAAAATAAATTAAATTAGGGTCCATTCACACGTCCCGTAAGTGTTTTTGCGTATCACGAAAATTGCGTATCCGCAAAACACGGACACTGGCAATGTGCATTCCGCAATTTGCGGACCCGCACATCACCGGCACTATAATAGAAAATGCTTAATCTTAGGACATGTTTTATTTTTTTGCGGAAATGGAAGCACGGATGCGGAAGTGCGGAATCCGCAAATGCGGATAGCACATTCCGGCCCCATTGAAAAATGTATGGGTCTGCACTCCGTTCCGCAAAATTGAGGAATAGATGCGGACCCATTTTGCGGACGTGTGAATCGACCCTTAAAGTTAAGCAAAAAGCATAGTAGGCTATAACAAGTGCTCGGCGGCACCAAATGAGATACCTGTTGTCTACCACAATCGGGGGGTTCCAGTGCAACATCGATGAATCCCGGAGGGAAAGCAGAAAAAATCTATCCCTGGGCTAGATGATAATGTGGTATTGAAGGACAGGTTGGGCAAAGAACTGTCCTGATATTGCCCTTACAGGGGGGTGCTATTCTGGCCCTGATAGCCTAACCACAGACCACCCCGCCCCTGATAAGTGTGACCCCTTCCTGGAACCTTACCCTATATAAAAATGGCCCTAGTAAGCCCTTTGCCGTAGGCCCTGACTTTCCAGGTGATCACTATATAGATCTATGTGTTTTTGACTCATTATAAAAGTATATTCTAAGTTTATTGCACCCCTCTGTGTATCACCTATCGATAGCACACCTATACTAGTGCTTAAAAGGACTTTTGTGGCCCTATTAGCTAGCGTTTGGTGTCCCTAACAGCCTGCAACTGCTCCACATAGCAACCTCTCCCTACACTGGCAAAACACTGAATGTTAAGTGGCGGCCAGATCAGGTTTATTTATAAGGTAGGGGGTATGTCCATGTGCTGAAACGTCTCAATTGCTATCCTGTACCACAATGAATGGATGTGTCATGGGTCAATGTTCTTCACAATGTAAAAGAATATGTCGGGCGCGAATTTCTCCATATGTTCGCATGTTTGGCGAATCGCGAACACGCAAAGTTCGCCGCGAAATGACCGTCGAGCGAACCGCAAGGCCATCTCTACTTGGCAGCACTAAATTAAGTGCTCGGCGGCACCAAATCAGAAACCATATGTCCTACCACAATCCGGGGGTTCCAGTGCACATCCATGAATCCCGGAGGGAAAGCAAAAAACATCTATCGCTGGACTAGATGATGATGTGGTATTGAAGGACAGGGTGGGCACAGGGACTATCCATGTTTTGCCCTACAGGGGGTGCTATTCTGGCCCTGATAGCCTAACCACAGACCACCCGCCCCTGATAAGAGCGACCCCCTTACCTATATAAAAATGGCCCTAGAAAGCCCCTAGCCCCTAGGCCCCTGACTTCCAGGTGATCACTATATAGATCTATGTGTTTTTGATAGAAAATAACCTCCCAGGCTGTGAGCTCTGCGCTGCGATTGGCCAGCGCATAGAGCAGAACAAGGACAGACTCCGCCTACCATAACTTTGTGACTGAAATCTCTGCGTACTATAACTTAGTGAGCGGAGATACCGGAGGGCATAACCGGAGAACGGAGCCGGCGCCCGGGGATAATAGTAAGTGCAGGGGGATCCCGGGGGCCGCTCTCCATGTCTGTATAGTTAGTTCACAGTGTCATAATAGGTGAAAGGTCCTCTTTAAAGTGACCTGAAGTATTCTCAACTTTCAAGATCACCTGTGGAATGATTCTATGAGAAGTGCTGATCTGAGGACTGGTTAAACGTGCAATGGAAAAACAAGAGATATGACCACAACAGGAATGTCTGTAGAGAGACGTATATTCTATATAAGGACCAGAGATAAAGAGAAAATAGAAGATTTTACATCTCCATACCTATAATACAGTTATCATAACTCGATAATACACCCATGGTCGATTGTAATGGCCGTGTGGTTTTGCAGGTGTAACAGCTAAAGCATCTACATAATATTGAACATTGCATCAGTCCCACCTGTTTGGGCTTACACATATATGCCTTCCTCTGGATCAAACTTGCAGAATAACAGGCTGAACTGACAGATGTCTTTTTT
Source organism: Bufo bufo (assembly GCF_905171765.1). Lineage (NCBI taxonomy): Eukaryota > Metazoa > Chordata > Amphibia > Anura > Bufonidae > Bufo > Bufo bufo. The sequence goes on along the minus strand of NC_053391.1, from coordinate 366,894,370 downwards.
TAGCCTTATAAATAGAGATGAGCGAATTTCTGCTTATGAAATTCGTTCACACTTTGTTTGTTGGTGAAAGGTGAATTGCGTTCTGGACAATAACGCAATTCTATGACGGAATGCATAACAGAATGCCTTTAGAGGCATTCCGTTTTTTCATTCGTCATAATAGAAGTAGTTTATGTGCTGCAAAACGGATCTGTCCCATTTCCGTTATGCAGGGGAGGACTTCTATTATGACGGAATGCCTCTAAAGGCATTCCGTTATGCATTCCATCATAGAATTGCGTTATGGTGCGTGGTAACGGAAATCCATAATGCAATTCACCTTTTACCAACTAACAAAGTGTGAAACAAATTTCAAAATATGAAATTCCCTCATCTCTACTTAGAAACTATGTTACTATGTTATGTTACTAGGACATACAGTATATTTATCTCCCGGGGTAATGAAAATCTCTGGATAAGGCCTCATGCACACGACAGTTGTTTTTTGCGTCCGTTTTTTTTTTTGGAGGATCTGTTTTTTTCCTTAGATCCCTTGTAATAAATGACTATCTTTGTCCGCAAATGTACTATTTTTTTGGCTGAAGGGATACACTGACAACGGATGAACAAACGGATGAACCTATCAGCATTTTTTTAATGACCCATTGAAATGTATAGGTCCCCAATCCTATCCGCCCAAAAAAACGCAACGGAGGCCGAGAAAAAACAACTGTGCATGAAGCCGAAGGGGAAATGGCCATACAGGCGCATGGAGGAATGGAGTCTATCTCAGCGGTTCTTCTGCAGCAGATAGTGTACTAGACAAGGACCGCTGGGATACTTCTCCAGGCTACTTTCACCCGTTTGAACGAGGGTTCGATGAGTGTGCCAAACAACTGGCAGCCATACACTATGCCGTTCAAAACTACTGAGCATATTGTAGGCTTCAGGCCCCTCACTTGCAGACTCCACATTCTCTTTGGCCCTCCTGCTCCGTGATACTCTCCCAAGCAGAGATTCGGGAGGTGGATTATGGATCTCAGTGGGCGGAATCTGAAGGTAAACCACAAAGCAAAGTATGTTTCTGTCCCAGTTACTGAACATGACTGGACCCGAACATGACTGTGGACAACCAGCGCAAATAACGTGCCACAAATGTTCAGGACCGACCGACATCCAGAAGACCAGAGTCATCTTCATTGATGGCTCTCGATTCTACATGGAAGGGACCTATGTGACAGGTTTTGCTGTGCTGGATGAGACCACAGGTACCCGAGTCTCGTCAGGTTGCCATGTCGGCACAGCGGGCAGAACTGGAGGCTGTCAAGGAAGCTCTGCTCCTTCAACCCCCCAGGGAAACGAACTATATATAGCGACAGTTCATATGTAGTTCGCTCCCATCACCCTGCACCTGGACACTTGGAAGAGACGAGGTTCTGTGGACAGCCAAAACAAACCCTCTGGCTCATGTGTCGGTCCTGAAAGAACTGTGGTAATGGGGCATGGCACACCCGCGGAAGCAGCCATCATTAAAATCCCTTGCCTGCTCATCAGCAAGGATGAGCCTTGATGCATAGGCAACACAAGGCAGATGAATTGGCCAAACTAGCAGCGTGTCTGGGACCTTTTCAGAACCAGGCACTGAGCCGCTACCAGCTTACCGGATTGCAGTAGGACAAACCAATCTGAAAGATGGCCTTGTGTAATTTTGAGGAGGAACTAATCCAAAGATCCTCTTTTAATGGCACACCATGATCATGATGATGATGCTGATGTAGATTGTATAGTCTTGTGTACACGCAGTCTTACCCTTAGGGCCTCAATCACCACATCATCCCTGGTCAACATGACAAGGGATAATGTGTTTTGATACCAGTACACAGCAACTTCCTCTTCCCATGATTCCGCTTCCCATGGTTCCACAGCATTTGCAAGCAGAACTGACGAGACTGAACCACCAACTGTTTGGACACCTTGGCCGGGATAAACTCTTGTCTCTTCTGAGGGACAAATTATACTAGCCAGGAATGTCCAATACAGTGGAAGAGGTTACCCAACAGTGCCTGGTATGTGCTCAAGTGAACCTAAGGGCGTCTGCCCTGAAGCCGGTGTTGTAGCGGGTTCCACCTGCAGATGGTCCGTGGTCCACAATCCAAATAATTATATTGGACCTTTACCAACAGGAAGTCGTAACTGTCATTACGCGCTGGTGGTGGTAGATGTCTTCTCTAAATGGGTAGAAGCCATCCCCACGGTCAACAATTCGTCTGCAACCACTGCCCGTGTTTGGTTGACAGGTTTTGTCACGATGGGGGTATCCCCAGAGCGATAGAGTCAGACAGAGGAAACCCATTTCACGGGTAAGGTATGAAGCGCTTTGTGGTCTTTTAGACATAAAGCAAAGGTTTCATGTGCCTTACCATCCTCAGTCTGCGGGCATGATTGAGCGGATGAACTGGGACCATTAAAACACGGTTTTCCCAAGCATACTGGAGAAAGGTTCCTCGTGAGTAACCTCTCTTCCAAGCCGTGCTAATGGGTATCCGAGCTTACCGAGGCATCTAGTACTGGTATCACACCATTCGAACTCATGACTGGACGCAAAACTGCCCCCTATACCTGCCAATGAACCTCTACTGTCGGACCCATGAAGAGCGCCATTGGCTAGAGACATGTTCCTCCAACAGGTTCAGCAGAACCTGAAGGAGTTACTGCCTCATGCTGCAATACGGCCTGCACAAACCATACCTACAGGGGGGAGAGGGACTGATGCCCTTTGAAGGAGAACTGGTAGTAGTGAAAATCTTCCGTCGGGCCGATCCTTGGGACGCAAACTGGGAAGGACGCTATCAGGTCCTCGAAGTGATGGGTGACACTATGCTGAAGGTACAAAGGCCGATGACAACCAAGAAAAAATCACATAGGCGGCAGGAATTTTTTTGGATCCATATCGACCAGGCCAAGGCCACCTGAGCCTCCCCAACTCAATAACGTGTACTCGCTTACAGTTGGGTGGGGGGGGGGGTTTGGTGAGTCAATGGTGGACCCATGGTACTGACAACATACTCACTATCACTTGACAGAACACAAGATGGAGACTCACCATTGAGCCAAATTGCCAGAAAAGACATAGGGATCCTCTGAACAGGGCACTTCTTCAGCTTGTGACACTGGTGGTAAGTATGATTATGGCAGGCTCAGCCTCTTTGGGGGAGGGTCTGGGAACTAATTATGGTATGGCCAACATATCACTTTAGTAAATCCGGTCTTTTAATGGTGGAATGTTTGGGTGGCAAAATTCCTGTAAACCATACGAGAACTTCAAATTTACACAGGGACAGTGGTATCTGTATGGTTTCCAGAGAGAGGGTTTTAACAAAGGTGTAATTCAACAATATACCCCAGTGCGAGAATGTGTCTGCCATACAACATGACTTACAGCCCTCTGCCTCAAGGAATTTAGACATTTTCAAGACTCAGACCCTACACCTATTAAATCTTTAAGATTGGTGTCTAGGGACCCTTACTTGCACCTTACAAGCAAGTGGAAGTCAACACTATCACGGTGTGTTGTGTACGAAAGAAGGGGTTCTGAGTCCTGAAGATGTCACTGGGGCAGAGTATAGTGGCTGGTATATCCTCAAGCTTCTTCATAAGGAAGGATAGCCATTATGGTTTGAGGGTAAGGACATGTTGAGGGATTTCCAGATGATTATCACTAGGGAATCCAGTTATGTTCAGGGACATGTGTCCACAGATTACTTACTAACCAACGCTAATGATGTTAAAGTTAAACTGCACTAACCTCTGGTCAGGCCCTATGGAACTCTGGTCAGTAAAACTGGAAGGCTTGTATCGAGCAACAGTTTTAAAGGTAACAGATTGATGCAAGGATTTTAGGTATACTCAGTTAGAAGGATCTCCATCCATACGGTCTTTCATAATCACTATCATGAAAGACAACTGTGTACTGGAGGTGACGGGGTACTATTTCGTCACCTATGCCCACTGGGAGAAGGATACCCAAATGGGGATGTTGGACACTTATCCCTGGAGATGGGATTTAGTGTGCAAAAGGGTGGATACCCCTACAGTGGATGTATGGGTTGGACGGTACCCCTATGACCAAGGCATACCGGGATTGATATGTGTCTTTGGATTGGAAAGGACCCCAGAGGCAGGGATATTAACTTTGACATCAATATAGATGGGTCGTTTAAGTGGCCTTTTTGCGAGGCAGTAGACGAAGGGTGCTGGACATTTACACAGTGGATCTATCTGTCCAAATCCAAACCTGTAGGAAAACTAGTGTTACAGGCTGGAGAGAGTGATCAGTGGTATTAGTTCAGAGGTAGAGGGCAAGTGTGTGTGATGGTGGTAAGGGTCCCCTATGAAACGGAAGATCTCCAACCTGTGAAACCACACCTGGACTCTTGCAACGCCCCTATCCATCAATTGGCTGATCCTATAATTTCTCAACTGTCATCCCCATGGAAAGTCATCACGGGAACAATATTCGTCCTATACACCTGGAGAATTTCCGTGGATGACTTCAGAAATTGAGATCACAGATGTGAGACGTTTGTGAGGAATCAAATTGACATGATAGGAGGTTGGATAGAGGTGGGGCAAGATTTAAGAAAAGATGACCTGACACAGGAAAAACAGGAGGAGAAGAGATCTGGTAGCCATGGGACTAGGCGGAGGTGCATTGGGAGTGGGCGCCCTGAACATTATGGATATGGAAGTCCTGAGAAGTAAACTAGGGAATGTTGTGCGACACGACTGGGAAGGATTCAAGACCCAGCTTGATGTAAACACGTCCTGAGGGTTTGCAGCCTTCGCAATAGATGCCACTACCTCTCTATCCTCTGCTCTGCGATAGAAGTTTAGAAGGTTAGTTGTGGATCTTTTGGAGGAGCAGGATAGAGCTCAGGCTGAGTGAAGCTCTCTGGACAACCTTAAACATATTGTATCATCCTTGTACAGCCGCACTACCATTCAACCTCCGTCAACGGGTAAGTTACCTGATCTCTTCGTTTTCAGCCAATCACACCAACTGGTGGTGGTCCAGTGGCACGGATGTCGGAATCTCACCTTTACTGCGTCGTCGTTGGCACCTGTATCTGGCCATCTTAGACAGGGATACATTGCCATTACCCTGGGAATTGTTGTGATTAACCAGATGGTACTTCATCCACTGCTCCCCTTCGGACGTTCTAACCTATGAGGGAGTCCTTCACTTATTTGTTTGACACAGAGGGATGTTGGAAGAAAGAGGATGCTATCCTCTGTCAAGGTAGTCAGGATCGGGTGCTTAGACACCAGTGTTGGAACACCGAGGGGTCTTGTGAGATGAAGGCCAGCCCAATACCCTCCTCCCATCTGAAATAGTTGGGACAGGGGTATTGGTGTTGGTACCAAGGACAAAATATGTCATATACCATCTTTGGAACTAACTGCACTGAGAGAGGAAAACTCCTCCCAGGAGCATATTGCACCCTTAGTCCCGTCCTAGGTTTAGACGTTGCAGAACAACAGGGACACCGATCACACCTGACACTCCTGTGAGACTTCAGAAGATTCCTCTTGGCTTTGGTAAAGAACTCAAGCATCTCCTGCTAGACTTCCGCCAAGAAGACGAGATACTTCTGAATCTTTGAGAGGCTGAGAATCGGGCCACCATCCAACTAACCCATGACAAGACCAAGATAACCGCGATTGCTACCGCCTTAGAAAAGGACTCAAGTGTGTCATGGTGGGAGAGTCTATTTGGCTACAGTCCAAAGGCTACTTCGTTTTCCAATCTGTTGATACACCCGGTGATAGTTCTTCTGGTTCTGGTTATCATCATATACATGGGACTGTGCCTAATTTACTGGAGGGTCAAGGGACTTGCGGACCAACTAAACCGTTCATCCATAAAGTATGCTAATGTCTTCTCCATATTACTCCACATCTTTCATCGGAAATACTATAAGAGAAAGAGAATAGAATCATCAAAAACGTATATGATTACTTACAGTACAGACCAAAAGTTTGGACACACCTTCTCATTCAAAGAGTTTTCTTTATTTTCATGACTATGAAGGCATCAAAACTAAGAATTAACACATGTGGAATTATATACATAACAAACAAGTGTGAAACAACTGAAAATATGTCATATTCTAGGTTCTTCAAAGTAGCCACCTTTTGCTTTGATTACTGCTTTGCACACTCTTGGAATTCTCTTGATGAGCTTCAAGAGGTAGTCCCCTGAAATGGTCTTCCAACAGTCTTGAAGGAGTTCCCAGAGATGCTTAGCACTTGTTGGCCCTTTTGCCTTCACTCTGCGGTCAGCTCACCCCAAACCATCTCGATTGGTTTCAGGTCCGGTGACTGTGGAGGCCAGGTCATCTGGCGCAGCACCTCATCACTCTCCTTCATGGTCAAATTAGCCCTTACTTTCAAAGTTTTCCCAATTTTTTGGCTGACTGACTGACCTTCATTTCTTAAAGTAATGATGGCCACTCGTTTTTCTTTACTTAGCTGCTTTTTTCTTGCCATAATAATTCTAACAGTCTATTCAGTAGACTATCAGCTGTGTATCCCCATGACTTCTCCTCAACGCAACTGATGTCCCAACCCCATTTATAAGGCAAGAAATCCACTTATTAAACCTGACAGGGCACAACCTGTGAAGTGAAAACCATTTCAGGGACTACCTCTTGAATCTCATCAAGAGTGTGCAAAGCAGTAATCAAAGCAAAAGGTGGATACTTTGAAGAACCTAGAATATGACATATTTTCAGTTGTTTCACACTTGTTTGTTATGTATATAATTCCACATGTGTTAATTCATAGTTTTGATGCCTTCAGTGTGAATCTACAATTACATAGTCATGAAAATAAAGAAAACTCTTTGAATGAGAAGGTGTGGTCCAAACTTTTGGTCTGTACTGTATGTTTACCAATAATCCCCACTACCAGAACAAAGACAAAACCGAAATGCAAAAGGACATTATGAGGCAAACCAATCCTTAAGAATATACCCCTGGATTGTAATCAATATTCAAACCAATAGGTCTCAAAGTATTCAATGTATGTATCCAAAACAATTCCTTCTCCTCTTTTTAAAGCAAAATTCTATTCCGTCCACGTTTGGGTAAAGGAAAATGGTCAATAATCAAACATTTTAATTGTTTCTCTGAGTGATTTAACTCTAAAAATGTTTAGGAATGGGCAAATCCTGGCGTTTCATCCTAATAGTGGATCGATGGTTGTTTAAACAGGTTTTCAGATCTGTTGAAGTCTCGCCACATACAATAATTTGCAATGGCAGCTTAAGACATATATCACAAAGTTAGAATTACATGTGAGGTAAAAAGGAATAGAATACCTCACATCAGTGTAAACATATTTGCACGGGCAAAGCTTTTGTACATCCAATCACTGATGTGAGTGTATTCTATTCCATTTTACACCCTGGGACATAGCACCCGTGACCATTTTTGTGAATTGGTGCTGCCATATTTTTTTCTTTTTAATATATATATATATATATATATATATATATATATATATATATATATAGCAATGAAAGTCCACAGCACTCCTTGAAAGATAAAAGTGTTCTTTATTTCACACATATCAAGTGACAACGTTTCGGTTCTCTCACAGAACCTTTCTCAAGTCAGGTGAAACATAAAGTGCAATGTGCCAGTATAACTACATGATAAGGTTGTTTCCAATTGATTTATCAACCAATACAAAAAAAGTGCACTCCCCTTTGTGGCCATGTTACAATTCATTCATTTACACCACATCTCTAATGAGAACTGAGACCGCCCCCAACGTCCCCTACATATCCTGTAGTGTTATAGCTGTGATGTCTATTCCAACATTTCATAATCATTGTGCATATAGTAAAGTGCATAAGTTAAGTTCATGGTGCAATTAAAAACACTTAACGTACATCTATACCTTGCTGGGAGTTTGTGAAAAAACCCAGGGGATGGCGTCTTAGCTCGTGTGACGCACGCTGATTCTCCGCGTCTCTTCCCCGCCAATGCGCATGTGTCTACCCTAACCCCTCCTGTTGGGCGGTACATAACAACTGACCGTCATCAGTAGGCGGAGACCAGAGGCCGCAACGTCTGGTATGCTGCGTCGCACGCACCGCGTGCATCAAGTGCCCGCGAACCTGACGTCACAGAACCCAGGGCTGCAACGCCTGCCTTTTCCGCCATTTTACAACAGGGCAATCTTATGGGCAATAGATCTAACTACCATCCTCCTTATTCCCGTTACTTTTCACAGACCAATCATCAACCCAACAGGTCGAATTCGTGATTATACATTCAAGTCATGCAGATATAAAAAAAATCACATTGTGGCATAATTGATCCGCGTAACTTCCACTGGATCCACCCAATACAGCGTTCGGGATACATGAGAACCCAGGCAATAGAGGAGAGGGCCCTAGCCCACCATCCCCCCTGTTACCCTAAACTCAACATTTAGTCCCCTTAGGTTTTCAAGGTATCTAACAGAAAATCCATCTGAGCTCATTTTCCTTTAGTACAGTTAACCTGTCACCTCCTCTTTCTAGCGGTTTTACATGATCCAAAATCATGAATCTCAATTCATTTTCCTTATGATTTTTTTCCACAAAATGTTTTGACACCGGCAGATCTTGTCTTTTACTTCTGATGGATTGCCTATGGTTATTTAAACCTGGTTTTTAGGTCACATGTGGTCTCGCCCACATACAGCATTTTGCAAGGGCACCATAACACATATATTACCCATGACTAGGGATGAGCGAACCCGAACTGTATAGTTCGGCGTTCGTACGAATTTTGGGGTGTCCGTGACACGGACCCGAACCCGAACATTTTCGTAAAAGTCCGGGTTCGGTGTTCGGCGCTTTCTTGGCGCTTTTTGAAAGGCTGCAAAGCGTCATACTACTTGCCCCAAGAGGCCATCACAGCCTTGCCTACTATTGGCATGGCTGTGATTGGCCAGTGCAGCATGTGACCCAGCCTCTATATAAGCTTGGGTCACGTAGCGCTGCACGTCACTCTGCTGATTCAAGCATAGGAGAGGTTGCAGCTGCGACGTTAGGGCGAGATTAGGCAGATTAAATCCTCCAAAAGACTTCATTCTGTGATCGATCTACAGCTGTGGATCATTGAAGTGCTATTATTGACTTGCTCACTTTTTTGAGGCTGCCCAGAGCGTTTTTAGATCACTTTTTTCTGGGTGATCGGCGGCCATTTTGTGACTTGTGGTGCGCCAGCACGAGCTATCACCAAGTGTATTTAACCATCGATAGTGTGGTTATTTTGTGCTATATCCTACATCAGCTGCAGGCTGAGCCTTGTGTCACCGAAGTGCATTTAACCATCAACAGTCTGGTTATTTTTTGGCCATATACTACATCAGCTGCAGGCTGAGTCCTGTTTCACCCAAGTGCATTTACCCATCAACAGTCTGATTATTTTTGGCCATATACTACATCAGCTGCAGGCTGAGCCTGTGTCACCCAAGTGCATTTAACCATCAACAGTGTGGTTATTTTTTGGCCATATATTACATCAGGGGCAAGTTGAGCCTGTCACCCAGCGCCTAAAAATAGACCTGACATTTCTATTCAACCAAATCTGCACAGTTTTAGCTGGTCAAGTTATTTGTAGTGACCGTAAAAGCAGACTTTTTGTTCTGGGTTGAAAAAGCATTCCCAAATTTGCCATTCTGAAAATAACTAGTTTGTGGTATTTGAGGCCTACTTGAAATCTATCCAAAAAGAAAATCTTACATTGAAGTTATTGATAGTGTCATCAGAAAAACCTAAGACACACGCTAGTGTGCTGATAGAAGTGTCAATTCTGTGATTAAAACCTATAACTGTCACACAGCGCAAAAAAAAAACAGGTCTCACATCTCTATTCAACCAAATCTGCACAGTTTTAGCTGGTCAAGTTATTTGTAGTGACCGTCAAAGCAGACTTTTTGTTCTGGGTTGAAAAAGCATTCCAAAATTTGCCATTCTGAAAATAACTAGTTTGTGGTATTTGAGGCCTACTTGAAATCTATCCCAAAAAGAAAATCTTACATTGAAGTTATTGATAGTGTCATTCAGAAAAACCCTAAGGACACACGCTAGCGTGCTGATAGAAGTGTCATTCGTGATTAAACCTATAACTGTCACACAGCGCAAAAAAAAAACAGGTCTCACATCTCTATTCAACCAAATCTGCACAGTTTTAGCTGGTCAAGTTATTTGTAGTGACCGTCAAAGCAGACTTTTTGTTCTGGGTTGAAAAAGCATTCCCAAATTTGCCATTCTGAAAATAACTAGTTTGTGGTATTTCAGGCCTACTTGAAATCTATCCAAAAAGAAAATCTTACATTGAAGTTATTGATAGTGTCATTCAGAAAAACCTAAGACACACGCTAGCGTGCTGATAGAAGTGTCATTCTGTGATTAAACCTATAACTGTCACACAGCGCAAAAAAAAACAGGTCTCACATCTCTATTCAACCAAATCTGCACAGTTTTAGCTGGTCAAGTTATTTGCAGTGACTGTCAAAGCAGACTTTTTGTTCTGGGTTGAAAAAGCATTCCCAAATTTGCCATTCTGAAAATAACTAGTTTGTGGTATTTCAGGCCTACTTGAAATCTATCCCAAAAAGAAATCTTACATTGAAGTTATTGATAGTGTCATTCAGAAAAACCTAAGACACACGCTAGCGTGCTGATAGAATGACATTCTGTGATTAAACTATAACTGTCACACAGCGCAAAAAAAAACAGGTCTCACATCTCTATTCAACCAAATCTGCACATTTTAGCTGGTCAAGTTATTTGCAGTGACTGTCAAAGCCAGACTTTTTGTTCTGGGTTGAAAAAGCATTCCCAAATTTGCCATTCTGAAAAATAACTAGTTTGTGTATTTCAGGCCTACTTGAAATCTATCCCAAAAAGAAAATCTTACATTGAAGTTATTGATAGTGTCATTCAGAAAAACCTAAGACACACGCTAAGCGTGCTGATAGAAGTGTCATTCTGTGATTAAACCGATAACTGTCACACAGCGCAAAAAAAAAAACAGGTCTCACATCTCTATTCAACCAAATCTGCACAGTTTTTAGCTGGTCAAGTTATTTGCAGTGACTGTCAAAGCAGACTTTTTGTTCTGGGTTGAAAAAGCATTCCACATATTGCCATTCTCAAAATTGTGGTGAACGGGAACAATGAGGAAAACATCTAATAAGGACGCGGAACGTGGACATGGTCGTGGTGGTGTTAGTGGACCCTCTGGTGCTGGGAGAGGACGTGGCCGTTCTGCCACAGCCACACGTCCTAGTGAACCAACTACCTCAGGTCCCAGTAGCCAGCAGAATTTACAGCGATATTTGGTGGGGCCCAATGCCGTTCTAAGGATGGTAAGGCCTGAGCAGGTACAGGCATTAGTCAATTGGGTGGCCGACAGTGGATCCAGCACGTTCACATTATCTCCCACCCAGTCTTCTGCAGAAAGCGCACAGATGGCGCATGCAAACCAAGCCCATCGGTCTGTCACATCACCCCCATGCATATCAGGGAAACTGTCTGAGCCTCAAGTTATGCAGCAGTCTCTTATGCTGTTTGAAGACTCTGCTGCCAGGGTTTCCCAAGGGCATCCACCTAGCCCTTCCCCAGGGGTGGAAGAGATAGAATGCACTAACGCACAACCACTTATTTTTCCTGATGATGAGGACATGGGAATACCACCTCAGCACGTCTCTGATGATGACGAAAACACAGGTGCCAACTCTGCGTCTTTCTGCAGTGTGCAGACTGAACAGGAGGTCAGGGATCAAGACTGGGTGGAAGACGATGCAGGGGACGATGAGGTCCTAGACCCCACATGGAATGAAGTCGTGCCACTGACTTTCACAGTTCGGAGGAAGAGCAGTGGTGGAGACCGAGCCAACATCGTAGCAAAAGAGGGAGCAGTGGCAAAATCAGAACACCCCGCCGCCAAGAGACTTCCGCCTGCTACTGACCGCCGCCATCTGGGACACGAGCACCCAAAAGGCAGCTTCAGGTTTCCCTGGCATGGCATCTTCTTCGAAGACATGTGCTGACGACAAGACCCTAGTGGTTTGCACGCTGTGCCATCAGAGAGCCTGAAGCGAGGGCATTAACGTTCTGAAACTTAGCACAACCTGCATGACCATGCACCTGCATGCAAAGCATGAACTGCAGTGGAGTAAACACCTTAAAACAAGGAGTCACTCAGGCTCCTCCCTCTACATCTTCTGCTGCTGCCGCCTCGGCCTCTTCGCTGCTGCTGCCCGCGCCTCGGCCTCTTCCTCTGGAGGAACGTTGGCACCTCCGCCCAGCAAACATGGATGTACCACCAACACCACCACCTGCGTCACCAAGCAGCTCAACCATTCACAACGGCAGCGTTCAGCTCTCCATCTCACAAACATTTGAGAGAAAGCGTAAATTCCACCTATCCACCCTCTGATCCCTGGCCCTGAATGCCTGCATTTTTCTAAACTACAGGGCCTATGAAATGCTGTCATTTAGGCTGGTGGACACACACAGCTTCAAACAGCTCATGTCACTTGCTGTCCCACAGTATGTTGTTCCCAGCCGCCACTACTTCTCCAAGAGAGCCGTGCCTTCCCTGCACAAACAAGTGTCGCGATAAAATCAAGTGTGCACTGCGCAACGCCATCTGTGCACGGCCACCTAACCACAGATACGTGGAACCAGTAATCACGGCCAGGGGACGCTATATCTCCCTAACTGCACACTGGGTAAATGTAGTGGCGGCTGGGCCCCAGGCGGAGAGCTGTTTGGGCGCACGTCCTTTCCGCCGCCAAGGATCGCAGGGCAACATTCTTTGACTCCTGTCTCCTCCTCCTCCTACTCAGCTTCCTCCTCCTCTTCTTCCACCTGCTCATCCAGTCAGCCACACACCTTCACCACCAACTTCAGCACAGCACGGGGTAAACGTCAGCAGGCCATTCTGAAACTCATATGTTTGGGGGACAGGCCCCACACCGCACAGGAGTTTGTGGCGGGGTATAGAACAACAGACCGACGAGTGGTTGCTGCCGGTGAGCCTCAAGCCCGGCCTGGTGTGTGCGATAATGGGCGAAATCTCGTTGCAGCTCTGGACTAGCCGGTTTGACGCACATCCCTTGCCTGGCGCATGTGCTGATTTGGTGGTGCAGAAGTTCATTCGCAACTACCCCGACATGTCAGAGCTGCTGCATAAAGTGCGGGCCGTCTGTTCGCGCTTCCGGCGTTCACACCCTGCCGCTGCTCGCCTGTCTGCGCTACAGCGTAACTTCGGCCTTCCCGCTCACCGCCTCATATGCGACGTGCCCACCAGGTGGAACTCCACCTTGCATATGCTGGACAGACTGTGCGAGCAGCAGCAGGCCATAGTGGAGTTTCAGCTGCAGCACGCACGGGTCACCTCGCACTGCGGATCAGACCCACTTCACCACCAATGACTGGGCCCTCCATGCGAGACCTTTGTGCCCTGTTGCGCTGTTTCGAGTACTCCACCAACATGGCCAGTGGCGATGACGCCGTTATCAGCGTTACAATACCACTTCTATGTCTCCTTGAGAAAACACTTAGGGCGATGATGGAAGAGGAGGTGGCCCAGGAGGAAGAGGAGGAGAGGGGTCATTTTTAGCACTTTCAGGCCAGTCTCTTCAAAGTGACTCAGAGGGAGGTTTTTTGCAACACCCAGAGGCCAGGTACAAATGTGGCCAGACAGGGCCCACTACTGGAGGAAGAGGAGGAGGAAGCTGAGTAGGAGGAGGAGGAGATGAGGATGAAGCATGTTCACAGCGGGGTGGCACCCAAAGCAGCTCGGGCCCATCACTGGTGCGTGGCTGGGGGGGAAACACAGGACGATGACGATACGCCTCCCACAGAGGACAGCTTGTCTTACCTCTGGGCAGCCTGACACACATGAACGACTACAGCTGCAGTGCCTGCGCAACGACAGCAGAGTTGCCCACATTTTTACGTGTGCGGAATACTGGGTTGCCACCCTGCTGGATCCCCAGTACAAAGACAATGTGCCCACCTTACTTCCTACACTGGAGAGTGATAGGAAGATGCGCGAGTACAAGCGCACGTTGGTAGACGCGCTACTGAGAGCATTCCCAAATGTCACAGGGGAACCAGTGGAAGCCAAGGCGAAGGCAGAGGAGGAGCAAGAGGTCGCCAACGCAGCTGTGTCACGGCCAGCTCCTCTAAGGGCAGGGTTAGCATGGCATAGATGTGGAAAAGTTTTGTCACCACGCCACAGCTAACTGCACCACCACCTGATACGGAACGTGTTAGCAGGAGGCAACATTTCACTAACATGGTGGAACAGTACCTGTGCACACCCCTCCACGTACTGACTGATGGTTCGGCCCCATTCAACTTCTGGGTCTCCAAATTGTCCACGTGGCCAGAGCTAGCCTTTTATGCCTTGGAGGTGCTGGCCTGCTCGGCGGCCAGCGTTTTGTCTGAACGTGTATTCAGCACGGCAGGGGGCGTCATTACAGACAAACGCAGCCGCCTGTCTACAGCCAATGTGGACAAGCTGACGTTCATAAAAATGAACCATGCATGGATCCCACAGGACCTGTCCATCCCTTGTGCAGATTAGATATTAACTACCTCCCCTTAACAATATATTATTCTACTCCAGGGCACTTCCTCATTCAATACTATTTTTAATTTCATTTTACCATTATATTCTCTGTTACGGGACCTCTCTCCTCTGCCTGGGTGCCGGGGCCTAAATGTGTGACAGTGGCCTGTTCCAGTGGTGGGTGACGTGAAGCCTGATTCTCTGCTATGACATGAAGACAGATTCTGCGCTGACATAAGGCCAGATTCTCTGTTACGGGACCGCTCTCCTCTGTCTGTGTGCTGGGCCTAAATGTGTGACAGTGGCCTGTTCCAGTGGTGGGTGACGTGAAGCCTGATTCTCTGCTATACATGAAGACAGATTCTGTGCTGACAATCAGGCCAGATTCTCTGTTACGGGACCTCTCTCCTCTGCCTGGGTGCCGGGGCCTAAATGTGTGACAGTGCCTGTTCCAGTGGTGGGTGACGTGAAGCCTGATTCTCTGCTATGACATGAAGACTGATTCTCTGCTATGGCATGAAGAGACTGATTCTCTGCTGACATGAAGCCAGATTCTTTACCTACATGTTGCTGCCCTTTGCAGCCCTCTAGCTCTTTCCTGGGCTGTTTTACAGCCTTTTTAGTGCCCAAAAGTTCGGGTCCCCATTGACTTCAATGGGGTTCGGGTTCGGATCCCGAACCCGAACATTTCCGGGAAGTTCGGCCGAACTTCTCAAACCCGAACATCCAGGTGTTCGCTCAACTCTACCCATGACGAATCACATGTAAGGTAATATTTAATGTTGAATGTTTCTCCCGTGCCCGGATGCGTGAATACTGATCCCTTACACATAAGTTTACAGTTCACACATCCAGACATGGGAAACATCCTGTACGCCTCGTCTTCAAGAATATTTGTCTCAACTGGCCTTTTTCAGGCAGTCTTGCACCCTACGTTGCATACAGTCCTAAAGGGAGTGCTGCCAGATTTTTCTATGGATATATATATATATATATATATATATATATATATATATATATATGTATAGAGAAATTAATGAGCAGCACACAAATCAAATGGCGGTGCAATTCCTTGAAACGGACCATGGACTTGATCCAGCTATATACACGTAAGAAAAGGCCAAGGCAGCACACAGATATCCGTGAAAAAAAGGGTATTTTATTCACCCATGTGTAGACAGCAACGTTTCAGCTCACTCAATGGAGCCTTTGTCAAGCCAAGGCTCCATTGAGTGAGCTGAAACGTTGCTGACTACACATGGGTGAATAAAATACCCTTTTTTTCACGGATATCTGTGTGCTGCCTTGGCCTTTCCTTACGTGTATATATATATATTATATATATATATATATATATATATATATATATATAAAAATACATAGATATGCCCCACTTATCTGTGTATATATATATATATATTATATATATATATATATACTTATATGCTTCTGGTGGCCAATAATCTCCCCCAAGCATGGGTTTTCCCCCAGCTAATGCTGCCTAGATGACTGGACAATGATGTCCAGCGGGGGTTACTTCAAAAGACAGAGGATCAATAGAGATCCTCTGCCTTTCGATAACATCTCCGGCAGGTCCGGAGATGTTTAGCATTACAAAGATAGGGGAACAAAGGGCTCCCTGCCTTTGTATGCCACGGACCTCCGGCGCTGTAATTACAGATTCGAGATCACTTCACAGGCGGGGAGGATCAAAGCATTCCCCTGCTGGAAGCGGGTGCCAGGATGCGCGGGCTGGTGCGATGACGTCATATCACCGCACCAGCCCACTTGGACTTGACTGCAGGTGTGCGCGCACGCCTGCAGCTCTGGCCGCTCTGGAGATTTAATAGTCCGGTAGCTCTGCGCTCGGCAGTTGAGCCGAGCAGCCCCAAGAGAGAATCATCCCTGCAAGACAAGAATCAGCGAGAATCAACTCCAGGACAACGAGCATTAACCCCTGGAGGATGAGCAATTAACCCTGGATGGCTGAGTACCCTATACCACCAACAAATTAACCCGTGCTTTATTATAACCCTATACCACCAACGAACCCTTTGTTTATTACCCTATACCACCAATGACCTTTATTCCCTGCATTAACCCTTTATTACATACCCTGCCCTGCATTATCCCTGAAAACCCTATTAACCCCTTATACCCTGCCACACAATATTAACCCCTGAACCACCAATATATCATTAACCCTTGCCATAATATCATTACCCCTGCAATCCTATTGTATTAACACCTTCACTGCTCCCCTGCAGTGCCATTCCCACTGCCACCAATTTACCCCAGATTCCTGGCCTGCATTTACCCTTGCAGTGCCACCAGTACCCCTGATTGTGTTTAACCCCTTGTTGTCCCCATAGGGACAGTGTATAGCCAGGTGGGTGGGAGCTGCTGGTATTTACGTGTGTGTATTTAAGTGTGTTATAGTGTAGATAGTTTTTGGGGTGGTATTGTAGTTGGGAGTGTGTTGTGTTAGCGTAGTTTAGGTGTATTGTAGGTTGTTTACTGTATAGCGGTGTATGTCTATATGTATATATACAGTCCTGATCAAAAGCTTAAGACCACTTGAAAAATGGCAAAAAATCATATTTAGCATGGCTGGATCTTAACAAGGTTCCAAGTAGAGCTTCAACATGCAACAAGAAGAAAAATGGGAGTGAGACAAAACATTTTTTGAGCATTCAATTTAATGAAAACAACGAATAAACTGAAACAGGCTGTTTTTCAGCTGATCAAAAGTTTAGGACCACATGCCTTTAAAAGGCCAAATCTGTGTAAAGATGTGGATTCATTGTCATTTTCTGTAAGGTAGTCACACGTTTTTGATGGCAAAGGCAAAAAAACTCTCCCTTTTTGAACGTGGTCGGGTTGTTGAACTGCATAAGCAGGGTCTCTAACAGAGCGCCATCGCTGCTGAGGTGGGACGCAGTAAGACAGTCATTTGGAATTTCTTAAATGATCCTGAGGGTTATGGAACAAAAAAGTCAAGTGGAAGACCCCAAAAAATTTCATCAGCACTGATCCTTGACCCAAATTAAGGCCCTTACTGGTGCTGACTGCAGCCCCATAACCATCAGACGGCATCTGAGACTGAAGGGCTTCAAAAACAAAAAACGTCTTCAAAGACCTCGTCTCCTTGAACGCCACAGAACTGCTCATTTGGACTTTGCAAGAGAGCACCAAACATGGGACATTCAAAGGTGGAAGAAAGTTTTATTCTCTGATGAGAAAAAATTTAACCTTGATGGTCCTGATGGTTTCCAACGTTACTGCCAGGACAAGCAGATCCACCTGAGATGTTTCTACTCGCCACAGTGGAGGGGGCGCCATAATGGTCTGGGGTGCTTTTTCCTTCAGTGGAACAATGGAGCTTCAGGAAGTGCAGGGGCGTCAAACGGCCGCTGGCTATGTCCAGATGTTGCAGAGAGCATTCCTCATGACTGAGGGCCCTCGTCTGTGTGGTAACGACTGGGTTTTTCAACAGGACAAGGCTACAGTACACAATGCCCGCAGGACAAGGGACTTCTTCCAGGAGAATAACATCACTCTTTTGGCCCATCCTGCGTGTTCCCCTGATCTAAATCCAATTGAGAACCTTTGGGGATGGATGGTGTAACGGACCGTTTCAGCAGACAAGGGGTTAAAATCCGTTTAGGCGATATGCCCCTTTCTGAGAGACAGGCACAGCTACTGCAGGACACCAAACTCCCGAACTGGATACAAAATAGCACTCCAAACTGGAACCTCACGAATGGCTGCTAGCAGACGAACAGGAATCAGCTTACACTCCTGGCAATCAGTCTCTAACAGCATACAGCGGATTCCCCCAATAACGAGACAAGGCTCCGTGTTGAGGGTCATGCAGTGGTCTGACTGTACTTCAAGTACAGCCTCTTTTATTCATAAACCACAAACATAGTACTGCCCACAGGGTTTTGAAATACAACCAATCAGTAATTTACAACACATACAATGTAAGTACAGCAACCAATCGTTCACGCCCCCAGAGGACCAGAAGGGAGACTGCGACACAGGACAGATAAGACATATCCCCACAATGCATCATGGTTTCCTCCTCTCTGTCCCGGAGACAACCGAGGAGCAATCCAATTATCTCTCAGGACAAAGGGAAATCGCCATTACACATGTGCAGACAACAGACAGAAATCACCATTTAAACACACAATGGGACAATGGCACAATAGAAACACACCCAGCATATTCCTCCCAAGCTGACAAGTTACACTTAGTATAAATTGTTACAACTTTGTGAGTTTACATTGTCCATACATATAACTTACATCAATTTAAACAGTATAACTTGAGGACAAACCTATCCAAAATTCACTTGAATAGGTTCAGGGGTTTAAAAGTTAGTATGGGCCCATAATCCTGAGGCAAGAGGCTTTTAAACAGGCCTCTCCAAAACCCAGTGGCGAGGTTGGTTTCGCCACACATCTCCCCCCCCCCCCCCCCCCCAGGGAAGACTAACCAGATACATGACCTCACGGTCAGTACCTGAGTTAGTCTGGTAGTCCACCCACAACCCAATACTGGACCTGTTGAATTTGGTAGCCTGTCTCTGTCCAGTGAGTCCACCAAGGTTATGTTGGAAGCTGGTACTCCCACTCTCTGTGTTGCTCCCTGGCTTGGAGTGGAGGTTGCTTTATGGGCAGGGATCAGCGGTACTCTGCCCTGGTGCCAGCGCTACCACGGAAGAAGCCTGGTTGGAGCCTGGTTGTTGGAGGGGGAGACCGACTGTCTCCCCTTTGGATACCCAGCTTTGCTGCTGGAGGGGGAGACCGACTGTCCCTACCCCCTGTGCTGTAGGTGCAGAGACCACGGTCCCATCTGCACTGTTGTGGGGCTTACTGTCTCCCCCTGGTGCGTTAAGCTGCCGCTGGGGAGAGGGGGTAACGAGCTCCTCTCCCATACATACTTCCAGCCGCTGGGGAGGGCGACCGACCGTCTCCGCTCCCAATACAGTGTCCTGCTGCTGGGGAAAGGAGACTGGGCTCTCTATTCCCTGCTGGACACTCTGCCGCTGGGGGACAGGACCGACTGTCTCTGCCCCCTGTAACTTTGCCTGCCGCTGGGGAATGGAGACTGGGCTTCCAATTCCCTGTACATCACACGGCCGCTGGGGAATGGAGACTGGGCTCCCAATTCCCAAAAAATCATGCTGCTGCTGGGGGGCAGGAACAACTACCTCTGCCCCCTGTAACTCAGCCTGCCGCTAGGGAGGGAGGACGCTGCTCTCCTCTCCCTGCATTTCACACTGCCTTCCCGGCATATCACTCTGCTGCTGGGGGGCAGGAACAACTACCTCTGCCCCCTGTAACTCAGCCTGCCGCTGGGGAGGGAGAACGCTGCTCTCCTCTCCCTGCATTTCACACTGCCTTCCCGGCATATCACCCTGCTGCTGGGGGGCAGGAACAACTACCTCTGCCCCCTGTAACTCAGCCTGCCGCTGGGGAGGGAGGACACTGCTCTCCTCTCCCTGCACTTCACACTGTCGCTGGGGAATGGAGACTGGGCTCCCAATTCCCTGCAATTCACACTGCCGCTGGGGAATGGAGACTGGGCTCCCAATTCCCTGCTGGACACTCTGCCGCTGGGGAGAGGAGACTGAGCTCCCTCTGTCCTGCAACTGTAACTTCCGATGGAGGTCCACCCAACATGGCAGCTGACCGTCCCCTTCTGCCTGGTATAGTAGGGTCTTGAACACTAGACTCCTCACGAACTTCACGTATTTCTCAGCTGGATTGGGTCCGAAGAAGTTCAGCCGCAACCACATCATACAGTCAAATTCCTCAACAGAGTATCTGTACTCCACTGCTGGTTCCATCCTGGTGCTTTTAGGGTCGCTGTACTGAGACATGCGTTGCCCTTAAGTTGTAAAATCCAAAGAAATGGTGTTTCCTGTAGCTGTCCTTCTGGCTGTAGAAACGATCCCGCTGCTTGCCACCAATGTAACGGACCGTTTCAGCAGACAAGGGGTTAAAATCCGTTTAGGCGATATGCCCCTTTCTGAGAGACAGGCACAGCTACTGCAGGACACCAAACTCCCGAACTGGATACAAAATAGCACTCCAAACTGGAACCTCACGAATGGCTGCTAGCAGACAAACAGGAATCAGCTTACACTCCTGGCAATCAGTCTCTAACAGCATACAGCGGATCCCCCCAATAACGAGACAAGGCTCCGTGTTGAGGGTCAAGCAGTGGTCTGACTGTACAGCCTCTTTTATTCATAAACCACAAACATAGTACTGCCCACAGGGTTTTGAAATACAACCAATCAGTAATTTACAACACATACAATGTAAGTACAGCAACCAATCGTTCACTCCCCCAGAGGACCAGAAGGGAGACTGCGACACAGGACAGATACAACAGATCCCCACAATGCATCATGGTTTCCTCCTCTCTGTCCCGGAGACAACCGAGGAGCAATCCAATTATCTCTCAGGACAAAGGGAAATCGCCATTACACATGTGCAGACAACAGACAGAGATCACCATTTAAACACACAATGGGACAATGGCACAATAGAAACATTTCTTCTTGTTGCAAGTTGAAGCTCTACTTGTAACTTTGTTAAGATCCAGCCATGCTAAATATGATTTTTTGTGGGGGATTGAGTCAGCACAACCTGTATGTAGGTGCACATCACTATGGCGAAATACATATACAAACGGAAAATACAAATGTGATAGCACTCTACATCCAGCCTTCTGCCCTGCCTTCATGCTGGATGAGGCATTGGTGTACATTTTGGCCAAAGCGTAATAAGCCACTCACCACGTCAAGGTCGCCTCTAATGAGTGGTCCCTAACACTAGTTCCTACCTGTTCATGGGCCATGACAGCCACACAAAGTCCAGGGAATGCAGGTCAGCATACACGCCAAGCACACTCTGCTTTTAACCCCATCCGGTGCCACTACAGCTTTCATCGGATCCAGGGATGCAAGTACCAACATGCACGCTGAGCCCACCATATACTTCTCCTGGAGCCAAATGGCTACTGGTAGGTTCCAGGACAGATTGACTGGTCAGGTGTATAAAAACTGAGTCTGCTTATATAGAACCTACCAGTAGCCATTTGGCTCCAGGAGAAGTATATGGTGGGCTCAGCGTGCATGTTGGTACTTGCATCCCTGGATCCGATGAAAGCTGTAATGGCACCGGACGGGGTTAAAAGCAGAGTGTGCTTGGCGTGTATGCTGACCTGCATTCCCTGGACTTTGTGTGGCTGTCATGGCCCATGAACAGGTAGGAACTAGTGTTAGCGACCACTCATTAGAGGCGACCTTGACGTGGTGAGTGGCTTATACGCTTTGGCCAAAATGTACACCAATGCCTCATCCAGCATGAAGGCAGGGCAGAAGGCTGGATGTAGAGTGCTATCACATTTGTATTTTCCGTTTGTATATGTATTTCGCCATAGTGATGTGCACCTACATACAGGTTGTGCTGACTCAATCCCCCACATTTTTTCCTTGTAGTATATATTGGAGGCGTGGCGATCTCCTTGGAGTCATGCACACCTGACCAGTCAATCTGTCCTGGAGGCTGGTTTTAAAGTCAGTATAAAACTGAGTCTGCTTATATAGAACCTACCAGTAGCCATTTGGCTCCAGGAGAAGTATATGGTGGGCTCAGCGTGCATGTTGGTACTTGCATCCCTGGATCCGATGAAAGCTGTAATGGCACCGGACGGGGTTAAAAGCAGAGTGTGCTTGGCGTGTATGCTGACCTGCATTCCCTGGACTTTGTGTGGCTGTCATGGCCATGAACAGGTAGGAACTAGTGTTAGGGACCACTCATTAGAGGCGACCTTGACGTGGTGAGTGGCTTATTACGCTTTGGCCAAAATGTACACCAATGCCTCATCCAGCATGAAGGCAGGGCAGAAGGCTGGATGTAGAGTGCTATCACATTTGTATTTTCCGTTTAAATATGATTTTTTGCCATTTTTCAAGTTGTCTTAAACTTTTGATCAGGACTGTATTTATAAAAGTGTTGAATGAGCACCAAAGTGCTTGGGAGCTCTGGTGCTCGAGTAGAACACTTTGGGATGCTATGGTGCTCTACAGAGTACCCAAGCACAATGGAAGTCAATGGGAGAACCAGAGCATTAAACCAGGCAACCCCTGCTCTGAAGAGGGGAGGGTGTCTGGTTCATAGGAAAAGGTCAGAAATTCATGGAAACACCACTGAAATGGTTCGGGAACAGCATGGGGAGGATGTCTGGATGCATCTTGGACTCCCAGGTTGCTGCTGGGATCGATGTTGCCCGAGTAGTATGCCACTTTTACAGACTGACAATAATCCGCACAAAACCAAAGATAAAATCAATTTTAGAGGAAATTTTTTTAGGAAACATTCTTTCCTGTGTATTTACTTGTATATAAAGTGAAAAGGCTGCCAGAAATTACAAGCAACTGGCACTCCAATACAGCCTTTATTACACATAAAGGAGGTCATCATACACACCCTTCAAAAATGATGATTGATGGCCTGCTGGTGACCCTCAAAAACTTAGGAGCAAGGGCTTGCTGCTGACCCTCTAAAACATTAGGGGTGAGGGTCTGCTGCTGAGATGACCCTCTAAAACATTATGGGCGAGTGCCTGCTGCTAATCTGACCATCTAAAAACATTAGGGGTGAGGGTCTGCTGCTGAGCTGACCCTCTAAAACATTAGGGGCAAGTGCCTGCTGCTGATCTGACCATCTAAAACATTAGGGGTGAGGGTCTACTGCTGATCTGACCATCTAAAACATTATGGGCGAGGGCCTGCTGGTGACCCCACTAAAACATTAGGGGTGAGGGTCTGCTGCTGAGCTGACCCTCTAAAACATTAGGAGCGAGGGCAGCCTAATAAGCATGTTGATATGTTGGGGGAGAAGGAGGAGGATGAGAAAAGGGAGATTGAACCATATACCCTTTTTGTAGTGGAAGGGGTGCATGGAAATACAGTGTATTCAATACACCATAAAAGCCACATTTAAAGTGCTTTTATGTTCAGCCGCTTTCCTCTGGTGGAGTAGAGAAGTCAGGGCAATCCAGGCCTTGTTCATTTTGATAAGAGTCAACCTGTCAGCATTTTCAGTTGACAGGCAGATGCGCTTATCAGTTATTATGCCCCTAGCAGCACTAAATACCCGCTCTGACAAAACGCTTGCGGCAATGCAGGCTAGCACCTCCAAGGCGTAGAGCGACAATTCGTGCCCAGCTTGGACACCCAATAGTTGTAAGGCACAGATGAATCACTGAGGATGCTGACATGGTCTGCTGCGTACTCCTTCACCATCTTCCAAAACTTTTCCCTCCTTGTGACACTAGGACGCGCATCAGGGTGAGGGTGCTGGCGGGGTTTCATGAAACTGTCCCAGGCCTTGGAGAGTGTTGCCCAGCCTCTGTTGGAAGTGCTGCGTGTTCCCCTCGTCTCCCCTTCTCGGTTGCCCAAGGAACTACGTACTCTGCCACCAGCATTGTCAGCTGGAAATTTTTGGAGCAATTTTTCCACAAGGACCTTCTGGTATTGTACTATTTTGCTAGTCCTCTCCACTACAGGAATGAGAAATGAAAAGTTCTCTTTGTAGCGGGAGTTGACAAGGGTGAACAACCAGTAATCAGTGTTGGCCAAAATGTGTATAACGTGCGGGTCACGGGAAAGGCAGCATAACATAAAGTCAGCCATGTGTGCCAGAGTCCTAACAAACAAGACTTCGCTGTCCTCATCAGGAGCATGACTCTCAATCTCCTCATCCTCTTTTTCCTTATCGGCCCATCCACGCTGAACAGATGAAATAAACTTTTCCTTCCGTAAAAATCATGCGGACATCTGAATGGAGCTTTACAGGGGGGTAATCAATGACAGGGGGGTAATCAATGACAGGGGGGTGATCAGGGAGTCTATATGGGGTGATCAGGGGTGATTAGGGGTGATCAGGGGCTAATAAGGGGTTAATAAGTGACGGGGGGGGGGGTGTAGTGTAGTGTAGTGGTGCTTGGTGGGACTTTACTGAGCTACGGTCCGTTACACCATCCATCCCCAAAGGTTCTCAATTGGATTTAGATCAGGGGAACACGCAGGATGGGCCAAAAGAGTGATGTTATTCTCCTGGAAGAAGTCCCTTGTCCTGCGGGCATTGTGTACTGTAGCCTTGTCCTGTTGAAAAACCCAGTCGTTACCACACAGACGAGGGCCCTCAGTCATGAGGAATGCTCTCTGCAACATCTGGACATAGCCAGCGGCCGTTTGACGCCCCTGCACTTCCTGCAGGGGCGTATATGGTGGGAGAAGTATATGGTGGGCTCAGCGTGCATGTTGGTACTTGCATCCCTGGATCCGATGAAAGCTGTAATGGCACCGGACGGGGTTAAAAGCAGAGTGTGCTTGGCGTGTATGCTGACCTGCATTCCCTGGACTTTGTGTGGCTGTCATGGCCATGAACAGGTAGGAACTAGTGTTAGGGACCACTCATTAGAGGCGACCTTGACGTGGTGAGTGGCTTATTACGCTTTGGCCAAAATGTACACCAATGCCTCATCCAGCATGAAGGCAGGGCAGAAGGCTGGATGTAGAGTGCTATCACATTTGTATTTTCCGTTTAAATATGATTTTTTGCCATTTTTCAAGTTGTCTTAAACTTTTGATCAGGACTGTATTTATAAAAGTGTTGAATGAGCACCAAAGTGCTTGGGAGCTCTGGTGCTCGAGTAGAACACTTGGGATGCTATGGTGCTCTACAGAGTACCCAAGCACAATGGAAGTCAATGGGAGAACCAGAGCATTAAACCAGGCAACCCCTGCTCTGAAGAGGGGAGGGTGTCTGGTTCATAGGAAAAGGTCAGAAATTCATGGAAACACCACTGAAATGGTTCGGGAACAGCATGGGGAGGATGTCTGGATGCATCTTGGACTCCCAGGTTGCTGCTGGGATCGATGTTGCCCGAGTAGTATGCCACTTTTACAGACTGACAATAATCCGCACAAAACCAAAGATAAAATCAATTTTAGAGGAAATTTTTTAGGAAACATTCTTTCCTGTGTATTTACTTGTATATAAAGTGAAAAGGCTGCCAGAAATTACAAGCAACTGGCACTCCAATACAGCCTTTATTACACATAAAGGAGGTCATCATACACACCCTTCAAAAATGATGATTGATGGCCTGCTGGTGACCCTCAAAAACTTTAGGAGCAAGGGCTTGCTGCTGACCCTCTAAAACATTAGGGGTGAGGGTCTGCTGCTGAGATGACCCTCTAAAACATTATGGGCGAGTGCCTGCTGCTAATCTGACCATCTAAAACATTAGGGGTGAGGGTCTGCTGCTGAGCTGACCCTCTAAAACATTAGGGGCAAGTGCCTGCTGCTGATCTGACCATCTAAAACATTAGGGGTGAGGGTCTACTGCTGATCTGACCATCTAAAACATTATGGGCGAGGGCCTGCTGGTGACCCACTAAAACATTAGGGGTGAGGGTCTGCTGCTGAGCTGACCCTCTAAAACATTAGGAGCGAGGGCAGCCTAATAAGCATGTTGATATGTTGGGGGAGAAGGAGGAGGATGAGAAAAGGGAGATTGAACCATATACCCTTTTTTGTAGTGGAAGGGGTGCATGGAAATACAGTGTATTCAATACACCATAAAAGCCACATTTAAAGTGCTTTTATGTTCAGCCGCTTTCCTCTGGTGGAGTAGAGAAGTCAGGGGCAATCCAGGCCTTGTTCATTTTGATAAGAGTCAACCTGTCAGCATTTTCAGTTGACAGGCAGATGCGCTTATCAGTTATTATGCCCCTAGCAGCACTAAATACCCGCTCTGACAAAACGCTTGCGGCAATGCAGGCTAGCACCTCCAAGGCGTAGAGCGACAATTCGTGCCCAGCTTGGACACCCAATAGTTGTAAGGCACAGATGAATCACTGAGGATGCTGACATGGTCTGCTGCGTACTCCTTCACCATCTTCCAAAACTTTTCCCTCCTTGTGACACTAGGACGCGCATCAGGGTGAGGGTGCTGGCGGGGTTTCATGAAACTGTCCCAGGCCTTGGAGAGTGTTGCCCAGCCTCTGTTGGAAGTGCTGCGTGTTCCCCTCGTCTCCCCTTCTCGGTTGCCCAAGGAACTACGTACTCTGCCACCAGCATTGTCAGCTGGAAATTTTTGGAGCAATTTTTCCACAAGGACCTTCTGGTATTGTACTATTTTGCTAGTCCTCTCCACTACAGGAATGAGAAATGAAAAGTTCTCTTTGTAGCGGGAGTTGACAAGGGTGAACAACCAGTAATCAGTGTTGGCCAAAATGTGTATAACGTGCGGGTCACGGGAAAGGCAGCATAACATAAAGTCAGCCATGTGTGCCAGAGTCCTAACAAACAAGACTTCGCTGTCCTCATCAGGAGCATGACTCTCAATCTCCTCATCCTCTTTTTCCTTATCGGCCCATCCACGCTGAACAGATGAAATAAACCTGCTATGGGTACTAACCTCTGTAGCGGAGGCAACCGTCTCCTGCTCCTCCTCCTCATCATCATCCAATTTGCGCTGAGAAGGCGAACTGAGGGTGGTCTAGCTATCACCCTGTGTACTGTCTTCCCCCAATTCCACCTCTTCCACATGCAAAGCGTCCGCCTTCATTGTGAGCAGTGAGCGTTTAAATAGACACAGAAGTGGGAAGATTACGCTGATAATAGCGGCCTCACCGCTCACCATCTGTGTTGATTCCTCAAAGTTGCATAAAACCTCACAGAGGTCAGACATCCATGCCCACTCGTCGCTTGTGAAGAGCGGAAGCTGACTGGAAAGGCGACGACCATGTTGCAGCTGATATTCCACTACTGCCCTCTGCTGCTCATAAAGCCTGGCCAACATGTGGAACGTGGAGTACCAGTGCGCGCTCACGTTGCACAACAGTTGGTGAGCTGGCAATTCCAAGCACTGCTGCAGCGTTGCCAGACTGGCGGCAGCTGTAGATGACTTTCTGAAATGGGCACACATGCGGAGCACCTTCACCAGTTGCTCAGGCAAATTGGGGTAGATTTTGAGAAACCGCTGTACCACTAAGTTGAACACGTGGGCTAGTCATGGTATGTGTGTGAGCTTGCCGAGCTCCAAAGCCGACACCAAGTTACGCCGATTATCAGACACGACCATGCCTGGTTGTAGGTTGAATGGCGAGAACCACAGCTCAGTCTGGTCCCTTATACCCTGCCACAGCTCTGCGGCGGTGTGCTGTTTGTCACCTAAAAAAATTAGCTTTAGCACAGCCTGTTGCCGCTTCCCCACTGCAGTGCTACACTGCTTCCAGCTACTGACTGATGGATGACTGGTGCTGCAAGATGAGAATTCAGAGGTGGAAGTGGAGGAGGAGGTGGAAGAGGAAGAGGAGAAGGGGGAGGGGGGTTTTAGCCACTAATGTAGGTGGTGGCGGAAATCCTGATGGAAGTAGGGCCCACAATCCTTGGCGTCAGTAGCACCTGTGCCATCCCAGGGTATGACTCACTCCAGGCCTCCACAACGTTCACCCAGTGTACACCTACAGAGATATTTGTTAACATGTAGCCATTGTATGAGTTTGCAGTATTCATATTGTACATTTATATATTTAAAGGGGTTTTCTGAGATTTTGATACTGATGACCTGTTCTCAGGTTAGGTGAGCTGTTTGAGAAGGCAGTCATACATTGTATAGTGGCTGTTCTTGGTTTTGCACCACAGCTCCATAGTAGTGAATGGGGCTGAATGCGATACCAAGCACAGCTGCTATATTATGGATGGCGCTGTGCTTCATAAGCACGGAGAAGGCCGCGGTGCTCACAGTAGCGCTGGTGCCTTCTCTAACAGCTGATCAGCGGGGGTCCAAGGTGTCGGACCTCCACCGATCAGATACTGATGACCTATCCTGAGCAAAGCGAAACATACAAAGTGGAATTCGGTCTGAAGTTTAGCAAAAATTTGATTTGCAATGAAGCCAAATTTCCTCGCACTTCGTGGTAATGAATCAGGTTTTCCTAAAATGGCGGCTGTAAGAAACCCGAGAATGGCGAAAGTAAGAAACCCGAGAATGCGAGATCATCCATAATGCTGTGCAGCCAGCCAATCCGCAGATAGCCATTTCCTGTGATGTTAGATCCCTATAAATCCTGAGCGTATGTCACCATTTCACTGTGAGCTGAGCATAGTGAGAGATGTGGCAAGCGCTCATGTGCGAAGGACATTGTGGCTGAAAACTTTTAAAAAGGAATATTGAAGAGGGAGAGTGCAGGGACAGCACAGGGAGATCGTAGGGAGAGTTTTTTGAGACTGTAGGGAGAGCATAGGGAGACTGCAAGTTGAGCGTAATTGCCATGTGCATCACGTTCTAGTGCACCCATATTTAGAATTAATCTCTTATTTTAGTGATACAGTTAGTGTGTCTGAGTATATAAGGCAGGTGTAATCGCTGTGTGCATCACGTTCTAGTACACTCATATTCAAAGTTAATCCCTTATTTTAGTGATACAGTTATGTTGTGTCCGTATTCCATGACGGTGTAAATTTTTGCCTTCTGTTAGCTGTTGAATTACATAGCATTGGTATTAGGCCACGGTTAAATAATTTCCCCTGTACATGTGTGCAGTGGAACTAAATTGATTATAGCAAATGCCTTCTGTTAGCTGTTGCGTTACATGGTGTCAGTATTATGCCACGTTTAAATACATCACCCTGTATATGTGTGCAGTGGAGTGAAATTGATTAGCGAATGCCTTCTGTTAGTTGTTACGTTACATAGCATCAGTATTAGGCAACGGATAAATATCTCGCCCTGTACATATGTGCAGTGAAACTAAATTGAGTATAGCGAATGCCTTCTGTTAGCTGTTGCATTACATAGCATCAGTATGACACCACAGTTAACCACCTCCGGACCGCTGTACGCACAGACGCGTCCTGGAGGTGGTTGATTCATTCCTCCTGGACGCGCCGGCGCGTCCTCTCGCGAGACGCGAGATTTCCTGTGAACGCGCGCACACAGGCGCGCGCGCTCACAGGAACGGAAGGTAAGAGAGTTGATCTCCAGCCTGCCAGCGGCGATCGTTCGCTGGCAGGCTGGAGATGTGTTTTTTTTAACCCCTAACAGGTATATTAGACGCTGTTTTGATAACAGCGTCTAATATACCTGCTACCTGGTCCTCTGGTGGTCCCATTTGTTTGGATCGACCACCAGAGGACACAGGTAGCTCAGTAAAGTCCCACCAAGCACCACTACACTACACTACACCCCCCCCCCCGTCACTTATTAACCCCTTATTAGCCCCTGATCACCCCTAATCACCCCTGATCACCCCATATAGACTCCCTGATCACCCCCCTGTCATTGATTACCCCCCTGTCATTGATTACCCCCCTGTAAAGCTCCATTCAGATGTCCGCATGATTTTTACGGATCCACTGATAGATGGATCGGATCCGCAAAACGCATCCGGACGTCTGAATGAAGCCTTACAGGGGCATGATCAATGACTGTGGTTATCACCCCATATAGACTCCCTGATCACCCCCCTGTCATTGATCACCCCCCTGTCATTGATTACCCCCCTGTAAAGCTCCATTCAGACGTCCGCATGATTTTTACGGATCCACTGATAGATGGATCGGATCCGCAAAACGCATCCGGACGTCTGAATGAAGCCTTACAGGGGCATGATCAATGACTGTGGTGATCACCCCATATAGACTCCCTGATCACCCCCCTGTAAAGCTCCATTCAGATGTCCGCATGATTTTTACGGATCCACTGATAGATGGATCGGATCCGCAAAACGCATCCGGACGTCTGAATGAAGCCTTACAGGGGCATGATCAATGACTGTGGTTATCACCCCATATAGACTCCCTGATCACCCCCCTGTCATTGATTACCCCCCTGTAAAGCTCCATTCAGACGTCCGCATGATTTTTACGGATCCACTGATAGATGGATCGGATCCGCAAAACGCATCCGGACGTCTGAATGAAGCCTTACAGGGGCATGATCAATGACTGTGGTGATCACCCCATATAGACTCCCTGATCACCCCCCTGTCATTGATTACCCCCCTGTCATTGATCACCCCCCTGTAAAGCTCCATTCAGACGTCCGCATGATTTTTACGGATCCACTGATAGATGGATCGGATCCGCAAAACGCATCCGGACGTCTGAATGAAGCCTTACACGGGCGTGATAAATGACTGTGGTTATCACCCCATATAGACTCCCTGATCACCCCCCTGTCATTGATCACCACCCCTGTCATTGATCACCCCCCTGTCATTGATCACCCCCCTGTCATTGATCAACCCCCTGTCATTGATCACCCCCCTGTCATTGATCACCCCCCTGTAAGGCTCCATTCAGACATTTTTTTGGCCCAAGTTAGCGGAATTATTATTTTTTTTTCTTACAAAGTCTCATATTCCACTAACTTGTGACAAAAAATAAAATCTCACATGAACTCACCATACCCCTCACGGAATCCAAATGCGTAAAATTTTTTAGACATTTATATTCCAGACTTCTTCTCACGCTTTAGGGCCCCTAGAATGCCAGGGCAGTATAAATACCCCACATGTGACCCCATTTCGGAAAGAAGACACCCCCAGGTATTCCGTGAGGGGCATATTGAGTCCATGAAAGATTGAAATTTTTGTCCCAAGTTAGCGGAACGGGAGACTTTGTGAGAAAAAAATAAAAAATATCAATTTCCGCTAACTTGTGCCAAAAAAAAAAAATTTCTATGAACTCGCCATGCCCCTCATTGAATACCTTGGGGTGTCTTCTTTCCAAAATGGGGTCACATGTGGGGTATTTATACTGCCCTGGCATTCTAGGGGCCCCAAAGCGTGAGAAGAAGTCTGGTATCCAAATGTCTAAAAATGCCCTCCTAAAAGGAATTTGGGCCCCTTTGCGCATCTAGGCTGCAAAAAAGTGTCACACATCTGGTATCGCCGTACTCAGGAGAAGTTGGGGAATGTGTTTTGGGGTGTCATTTTACATATACCCATGCTGGGTGAGATAAATATCTTGGTCAAATGCCAACTTTGTATAAAAAAATGGGAAAAGTTGTCTTTTGCCAAGATATTTCTCTCACCCAGCATGGGTATATGTAAAAAGACACCCCAAAACACATTCCCCAACTTCTCCCGAGTACGGAGATACCAGATGTGTGACACTTTTTTGCAGCCTAGGTGGGCAAAGGGGCCCATATTCCAAAGAGCACCTTTAGGATTTCACTGGTCATTTACCTACTTACCACACATTAGGGCCCCTGGAAAATGCCAGGGCAGTATAACTACCCCACAAGTGACCCCATTTTGGAAAGAAGACACCCCAAGGTATTCCGTGAGGGGCATGGCGAGTTCCTAGAATTTTTTATTTTTGTCACAAGTTAGTGGAAAATGATGATTTTTTTTTATTTTATTTTTTTCATACAAAGTCTCATATTCCACTAACTTGTGACAAAAAATAAAAACTTCCATGAACTCACTATGCCCATCAGCGAATACCTTGGGGTCTATTCTTTCCAAAATGGGGTCACTTGTGGGGTAGGTATAATGCCCTGGTATTTTAGGGGCCCAAATGTGTGGTAAGGAGTTTGAAATCAAATTCTGTAAAAAATGACGAGTGAAATCCGAAAGGTGCTCTTTGGAATATGGGCCCCTTTGCCCACCTAGGCTGCAAAAAAGTGTCACACATCTGGTATCTCCGTACTCAGGAGAAGGTGGGGAATGTGTTTTGGGGTGTCATTTTATATATACCCATGCTGGGTGAGAGAAATATCTTGGCAAAAGACAACTTTTCCCATTTTTTTATACAAAGTTGGCATTTGACCAAGATATTTATCTCACCCAGCATGGGTATATGTAAAAAGACACCCCAAAACACATTCCCCAACTTCTACTGAATACGGAGATACCAGATGTGTGACACTTTTTTGCAGCCTGGGTGGGCAAAGGGGCCCACATTCCAAAGAGCACCTTTCGGATTTCACTGGTCAGTTTTTACAGAATTTGATTTCAAACTCCTTACCACACATTTGGGCCCCTAGAATGCCAGGGCAGTATAACTACCCCACAAGTGACCCCATTTTGGAAAGAAGAGACCCCAAGGTATTTCGTGATGGGCATAGTGAGTTCATGGAAGTTTTTATTTTTTGTCACAAGTTAGTGGAATATGAGACTTTGTAAGAAAAAAAAAAAAAAAAAAAAAAAATCATCATTTTCCGCTAACTTGTGACAAAAAATAAAAAGTTCTATGAACTCACTATGCCCATCAGCGAATACCTTAGGGTGTGTACTTTCCGAAATGGGGTCATTTGTGAGGTGTTTGTACTTTCTGGGCATTGTAGAACCTCAGGAAACATGACAGGTGCTCAGAAAGTCAGAGCTGCTTCAAAAAGCGGAAATTCACATTTTTGTACCATAGTTTGTAAACGCTATAACTTTTACCCAAACCATTTTTTTTTTTTACCCAAACATTTTTTTTTTTATCAAAGACATGTAGAACAATAAATTTAGAGCAAAATTTATATATGGATGTCATTTTTTTTGCAAAATTTTACAACTGAAAGTGAAAAATTTCATTTTTTTGCAAAAAAATCGTTAAATTTCGATTAATAACAAAAAAAGTAAAAATGTCAGCAGCAATGAAATACCACCAAATGAAAGCTCTATTAGTGAGAAGAAAAGGAGGTAAAATTCATTTGGGTGGTAAGTTGCATGACCGAGCAATAAATGGTGAAAGTAGTGTAGGTCAGAAGTGTAAAAAGTGGCCTGGTCTTTCAGGGTGTTTAAGCACTGGGGGCTGAGGTGGTTAAATACTTTGCTCTGTACATGTGTGCAGTGGAACAAAATTGATTATAGCGAATTCTTTCTGTTAGCTGTTGCTTAACATAGCATCAGTATGACGCCACAGTTAAATACATTGCCCTGTACATGTGTGCAGTGGAGCGAAATTGATTATAGCGAATGCCTTCTGTTAGTTGTTGCATTACATGGCGTCAGTATTAGGCCACGGGTAAATATTTCACCCTGTACACGTGTGCAGTGGAACAAAATTGACTATAGCGAATGTCTTCTATTAACTGTTGCGTTACATAGCGTCAGTAGGACGCCATGGTTAAATATTTTGCCCTGTACATGTGTGAAATTCATTATAGCGAATGCGTTCTGTTAGCTGTTGCATTACATAGCGTCAGTGTTAGGCCACGGTTAAATATTTTGGCATGTTTGAAGTGAACGCCTTCTGTTCTTTTTTAAAGAGATTCATGTTTACAGTGTTAAAAAATTATTTCTGTTCTTTCAGTAGTTTTCCATTTGACAGAACAGAGCCATTTATAGTTTTTAGATTTATTCTCAGTCCGTTTTTGAAAATTCTTCATTGTTTCTATTGTTTTCAGAGCATATAGTATGGGGCTCATTTTTGGTTTTGCATCTTCATTTTTTCCTCCCAATGTTCCAATAGCCATAACCTTTTAAATTTTCCATTCACATAGCCATATAAGGGCTTATTTTTTGTGGGAAAAGTTGTACTATTAAAGGGCACCATACAATTTACCATGTCTGTTATTGAAAAAAATTCTTTGTGGGGTTAGATTGAAAAAAAAATAAATTATGCTAAAGTTTTTCGGGTTTTGACAACACAGCACTAAAAATGACATAACGTACTTATTCTGTGACTCAATACGAATATGGCGATACTAAACGTGTTTTTAAAAAATTTATTTTCACTATTTTCTGACAGTCATAACTTTTTTATATTTCGGTCTACAGAGCTATATGAGGGCTTGTTTTTTTGCGGGATGAAATTTTGAAATTTATGGGTACCATTTTTGTGGTATGTACAACTTTTTGATCACTGTTATTCAATTTTTGGGGTGAGAAAAGGTGAAAAGAACAGCAAATCATGTATTTTATTTTTTTCCATTCCGGCAATCTGCGCACAAGAAATTTTTATTAATATTTTAATACTTTTCGTACAAGGAGATACCTAAATTTTTTTGTATATAACATTGGGAAAGGAGGGTGATTTAAACTTTTAATATTTGCATTTTTTTTTTACTTTTACAGTGACAACTTTTAACCCCCTTAGGGGGCTAGAACCTGTGATCTTTTGATCCCTTGTCCTATTCACCCTAAGGCCTCATGCACATGGCCGTTGTGCGGCCATTCCGTGCATTGGGGACCGCAATTTGCGGTCCCCAATGCACAGGCAATGTCTGTGCGGCGGCCGGGACGAATCGAGACCCATTCAACTTGAATGGGTCTATGATCCGTCCGGACCGCAAAAAAATTGAACTTTTTAAAAAAAATTTGCAGTGTGGAGGCACGGACAGAAACACCACAGAAGCACTCCGTAGTGCTTCCGTGGGGTTCCGTGCCTCCGTTCCGCACTGCAGCTCCAGATTGCGGACCCAAGTGAATAGGTCTGCATCCGTGATGCGTGGAGCACACGGCCGGTGCCCGCATATTGCGGACCCGCTGTTTGCGGGCAGCAATAGAGATCACACTGTGGGGGCTCCGATCGGAAGGTAGAGGGAGGCGCAATGTGAAACTTTTTTGCTTAGTGCACCTGTTACTGTACACGCAGCAATCCAAAGCTTTAAAGAGGCAACTTCAGGGAAAGCAAATCACTTGCTTTTATTCATGTTATCCATCTGCAAACTATGGACCATCAGTTACTATTAATGGGCTGCAGGGTAGCCATAGGTAATTTAACTTCTGTGCTTCTTCCTTGGTTTAGCTGCAGAATATTCCCACCAGTGGCAATAGTGTTTCTGTTAGCAAGAGCTTATTAGGGACTTACACATAATGCAGTTCATAATACCCTATATTATCTTGTATACCTCAACACCATTATTATGCATTAAGCCTATCACAACCCCATTCAATCTATAATAGAAGGAAACCAAGTAAGGTCTATTTGAATGTGCTGCCACTGTTCAAACACGTCCAGATTGTCTTTGTAATTTGTAATCCTCTATGTCGTTGCCGTGGTAGAGATGATGGTGAAAAGATCTTTGCGGATGAGAATTGTAGTTAATTAATCTCCTATAGTACAATGTCTGACATAATGTGTTGGTAATAATCTTTCTCAGTATATCAAGCCATAACCTGTGATTACCATACAGCATAAATATACTGCATTGATCCTGTTCACTCCCAAGAGATACCTCACATCCAAGTTGTGGACATCTCATTACCGTGTCCACACTATGCTCATCACGTTACTTTCTCTGGAATGGAAAAAAGTCCAATGAGAAAAACCCACTATGAATGCTAACCACTTTCCAGGAAATGTAGTGAAAATGTGGTTATCTGTTATTCCAGTCGGATGTTAAAAAGTACTTTGTGAACTGCCATAGGAAGGATAAGGGACATGGCATGGTATAAAGTACAGTATGCATTTTTAGATTGTTAACAATAAGGCAATCGGGTCTTTTATTTGCTTCCCGTTTTCTACTTTAAAATGTCTGGTTTAGGGCTCTTTCACACCTGCGTTATTGTTTTCCGGCATAGAGTTCCGTCGTCGGGACTCTATGCCGGAAGAATACTGATCAGGATTATCCTAATGCATTCTGAATGGAGAGAAATCCGTTCAGGATGCATCAGGATGTCTTCAGTTCCGGTACGGAACGTTTTTTGGCCGGAGAAAATACCGCAGCATGCTGCGCTTTTTGCTCCGGCCAAAAATCCTGAAGACTTGCCGCAAGGCCGGATCCGGGATCAATGCCCATTGAAAGGCATTGATCCGGATCCGGCCTTAAGCTAAACGTCGTTTCGGCGCATTGCCGGAGCCGACATTTAGCTTTTTCAGAGTGGTTACCATGGCTGCCGGGACGCTAAAGTCCTGACAGCCATGGTAAGTGTAGCGGGGAGCGGGGGAGCAGTGTACTTACCGTCCGTGCGGCTCCCCGGGCGCTCCAGAGTGACGTCAGGGCGCCCCAAGCGCATGGATCACGTGATCACATGGATCACGTCATCCATGCGCATGGGGCGCTCTGACGTCATTCTGGAGCGCCCGGGGAGCCGCACGGACTGTAAGTATACCGCTCCCCCGCTCCCCGCTCCTACTATGGCAACCAGGACTTTAATAGCGTCCTGGGTGCCATAGTAACACTGAAAGCATTTGGAAGACGGTTCCGTCTTCAAATGCTTTCAGTACACTTGCGTTGTTACGGATCCGGCAGGCACCTCCGGCAACGGAAGTGCATGCCGGATCCCAACAACGCAAGTGTGAAAGAGGCCTTAGGCCTCCTGCACACGACCGTTTTTTTTTCCCCGTTTACTGGCCGTTTTTTGCGTTCCGTATACGGAACCATTCATTTCAATGGTTCCGCAAAAAAAATGGAATGTACTCTGAATGCATTCCGTTTCCGTATTTCCGTTTTTCCGTTCCGTTTAAAGGTAGAACATGTCCTATTATTGCCCGCAAATCACGTTCCGTGGCTCCATTCAAGTCAATGGGTCCGCAAAAAAAAGGAACACATACGGAAATGCATCCGTATGTCTTCCGTTACCTTTCCGTTTTTTGCAGAACCATCTATTGAAAATGTTATGCCCAGCCCAATTTTATCTATGTAATTACTGTATACTGTATATGCTATACGGAAAAACGGAACAGAAAAACGGAACAGAAACGGAAACACAACATTAACAAAAAACGGAACAACGGATCCGTGAAAAACGGACCGCAAAACACTGAAAAAGCCATACGGTCGTGTGCAGGAGGCCTAAAGCAGTTGCCTGGTATAGACAAACCCTTAGGCTGGGTTCACACGGGCGAGATTTCCGCGCGGGTGCAATGCGGTAGGTGAACGTATTGCACCCGCACTGAATCCCGACCCATTCATTTCAATGGGGCTGTTCAGATGAGCGGTGATTTTCTTGCATCACTTGTTCACGTTGCGTGAAAATCGCAGCATGCTCTATATTCTGCGTTTTTCACGCAGGCCCCATAGAAGTGAATGGGGTTGCGTGAAAATCGCAAGCATCCGCAAGCAAGTGCGGATGCGGTGCGATTTTCACGCATGGTTGCTAGGTGACAGTCTATTCACTGTATTATTTTCCCTTATAACATGGTTATAAGGGAAAATAATAGCATTCTGAATACAGAATGCTTAGTAGGTGATCAGTTGAGGGTTAAAAAAATAATAATAATTAACTCACCTTCTCCTCTTGATCGCGTAGTTACCGGTCTCTTCTTTACTTCTTTAATGAGCTGTGGGCTAAAGGACCTGTGGTGACGTCAGATCACATGCTCCAATCACATGGTCCATCACCGTGGTTCTGGTATTATCCGTTATGGATTCTGTTGTCATGGAATAAAACAGAATGCTATGACAGAATGCACCACGGAAGCCTTTATCAGGCGTTCCGTTTTGCATTCCATTATAATAGATGTAAACAGGTTACATTTTTTCTCATCAGAGAATGAAACTTTCTTCCACCTTTGAATGTCCCATGTTTGGTGCTCTCTTGCAAAGTCCAAACGAGCAGTTCTGTGGCATTCAAGGAGACGAGGTCTTTGAAGACGTTTTTTTTTTTTTTTTAAATATATTCTTTATTAGCTTTTGTCATTTTTCATTCCAATAACATGTCACAATAGTATGACAAATTGACAGGGCTTGACACATAAGATACAGTACATCTGATACATGTTGAACAATCCCGTACATGCATAAAGCTGTTATCCAGCTGCCATTACTTACACAGTATTACATTGACTGCTCGTTCAATTTCCTGATCTTTAAAGCTAATCTACTAGCCCCTAACTAACAGAGGTTAACCCCTTGCCCCCCCTCTCCCCGCCCTCCCTCCCCGAACGTTTCCCTCCAGTATACCAGATCCTAATATGTATTATACTTTAATCAGACAGTAATCTCCCCAGGGTCCCTGCAATTTTACGTTTCAAATACCACTCCGAGGATAGAAAGGGCGTCATTAAACTCTTCAATTCCAGATCTGAGTATACTACTATCATAAAATCCTCCCATCGTTTGAAGAAATTTTGAAGACGTTTTTTGTTTTTGAAGCCCTTCAGTCTCAGATGCCGTCTGATGGTTATGGGGCTGCAGTCAGCACCAGTGAGGCTCAGTTCACACCTGAGCGTTCTGAAAGGAGCGCTCTGTATGCGCGATTGTACGGGCGTTTACAAGCGCGCATACAGAGACAAGTGTACACACAGTGTCGCGCGTTCCCGAAAGTCTATGTACGGGAACGCGCGACAAGCGCCCAAAAAAACGCTCCTGTACTTGTGTGAGCGTCGGGCGTTTTACAGCGCGATCGTACGCGCTGTAAAACGCCCAGGTGAGAACCATTCCCATAGGGAAGCATTGGTTTCTCCTTGTTGAGCGTTTTACAGCGCGTAGGAACGCGCTGTAAAACGCTCAGGTGTGAACTGAGCCTGAGGGCCTTAATTTGGGTCGAGGATCGTCGAGTGTCTTGATGGACAGCCAATTGGATCCTCCGGCTCAGTGCTGATGAAATTTTTTTGGGTCTTCCACTTGACTTTTTTGTTCCATAACCCTCAGGATCATTTAAGAATTTAAGAAATTCCAAATAATTGTCTTACTGCGTCCCACCTCAGCAGCGATGGCGCGCTGTGAGAGACCCTGCTTATGCAGTTCAACAACCCGACCACGTTCAAAAAGGGAGAGTTTTTTTTGCCTTTGCCATCACAACGTGTGACTACCTGACAGAAAATGACAATGAATCCACATCTTTGCACAGATTTGGCCTTTTAAAGGCATGTGGTCCTAAACTTTTGATCAGCTGAAAAACAGCCTGTTTCAGTTTTATTCGTTGTTTTCATTAAATTGAATGCTCAAAAAATGTTTTGTCTCGCTCCCATTTCTTCTTGTTGCATGTTGAAGCTCTACTTGGAACCTTGCTAAGATCCAGCCATGCTAAAAATGATTTTTTGCCATTTTTCAAGTGGTCTTAAACTTTTGATCAGGACTGTACCTTATTTCTGTGGAGGCTCCAGTCCTGGTTTTGGCTCTCTGTCACTGATGGAAATCCCTGACCAAAACACTAAGGCCTAGTTCACACGAATGTATGGCTTTTATAGTTTTTTGCGGTCCGTTTTTCACGGATCCGTTGTTTCGTTTTTGAGTTCCGTTGAGCTTCCGTTTCCGTTCAGTTTTTCCGTTCAGTTTTTCAGTATGGCATATACAGTATACAGTAATTACATAGAAAAAATTGGGCTGGGCATAACATTTTCAATAGATGGTTCTGCAAAAAACGGAACGGATACGGAAGACATACGGATGCATTTCCGTATGTGTTCCGTTTTTTTTGCGGACCCATTGACTTGAATGGAGCCATGGAACGTGATTTGTGGGCAATAATAGG
Source organism: Bufo bufo (assembly GCF_905171765.1). Classification (NCBI taxonomy): domain Eukaryota; kingdom Metazoa; phylum Chordata; class Amphibia; order Anura; family Bufonidae; genus Bufo; species Bufo bufo. The sequence continues at coordinate 366,854,338 of NC_053391.1, read as the reverse complement.
ACATGTTCTATCTTTCAACGGAACAAAAAAATGGAAATATGGAAACGGAATGCATACGGAACACATTCCGTTTTTAATGCTTAAAGGGCTTCTGTCACTCCACTAAACTCATTATTTTATTTTGTCTCCTTAAAATCCTTATGCTGCGATTTCTCAATATATAGGGCTATTACTCAGTTTGGTTCAGTAGTTATATCAAAAAACTGACTTTTATAATATGCAAATTACCTCTCTAGCAGCAGGTAGGGCGGCTACCTGCTGCTAGCAGCCGCATCCTCCATTCAAAATGACGCCCCCTCCTCATGTTGATTGACAGAACCAGCCAATGCGCTTGTCCTCTGACTGGTCCTGTCTGCGTTTTAAATCTCGCGCCGGTCTTCAGTTGGCGCAGGCGCACTGAGTGGAGGACGCTTGCTCGGCCGCTCCATCCTCAGCCGCCCTACCTGCTGCTAGAGAGGTAATTTGCATATTATAAAAGTCTGTTTTCTTTATATAACTACTGAACCAAACTGAGTAATAGCCCTATATATTGAGAAATTGCAGCATAAGGATTTTAAGGAGACAAAAAATAATAATGAGTTTAGTGGAGTGACAGAAGCCCTTTAACCATTGAGATGAATGGTTCCGTATACGGAACACAAAAAAACAGCCCGTACACTCGCAAAAAAAACTATCGTGTAAAATAGGCCTAAGGCTAGGTCTACACGACGACATTTGTCGCGCGACATTTTGTTGCACCAATGTCGCGCTACAATTTTTATAATGGCAGTCTATGGTGTCGCACTACAACATGCTGCGACTGCGACGCAACAGTCGCAGAAAATCCATTTGAGATAGATTTTTCGGAGACTGTCGCGTTGCAGTTGCAGCATGTCGCATGTTGCAGTGCGACACCATAGACTGCCATTATAAAAATTGTCGCGCAACATTGGTGCAACAAAATGTTGTGGGACAAATGTTGCAGTGTAGTTGTACCCTATCTGTCGCGCGACAAATGTCGTCGTGTAGACCTAGCCTAACATGTGAATAAGGCATGCACACAAACCTATTTTTGGTCTGCATTCTATCCACATTTTTTGCGGGGTCAGATGAGGACTCATTCACTTCAAAGGGGCTGCAAAAAATGCGGACAGCACACGGTATATCCGTCCTGTAGCATCCGCAAAAATATAGAACTCGTACTATTATTGTCTGCATTACGGACACGGATAGGACTGTTCTATTATGGGCTGGACGTTCCGTAAAATGCGGAAGGCACACGGCCAGTATCCATGTTTTGCGGATCCGCAATTTGCTGACAACAAAAGCGGCTACGGCCGTGTGCATGAGCCCTTACTCTTGCCCATTTTTCCTGCTTCCAACACATCTAGTTAATGAACTGACTGTATACTCGCTGCCTATTATATTCTACCCCTTGACAGGTGCCATTGTCAGAAGATAATCAATGTCGTTCACTTACTCGTCTGATCAGTGTACAGAATATCTAGCCTAATAAGGTGAAGTCATCACCACAGTGTTTCTACCAGAGCATTGTACCACAATCAAATGAAATCCCAGAAGTGAGAGCCATTATCTCCAAATGGACTAGGAATAGTACCCCAAGGGTGCAGCGTCAGCTCATCCAGGAAGTCATGGGACAGTAAAGTACTGCACTCCGAGTACCAGTAATGGACATTATAATGTTCTATGGACAAATAAGTCAAAGGTGAATCTGTTTACTAAGTTCTCATTATACTTTTCCAAGGATTGTATAGTAGACAATTGAAGATTTTAATTGTCTGTGTATCAATTGTCTGGGATCTCTTGTTTTTAATAGTCTGTATGCTTTACTTCTCATGCATGTGAGGAAGATCTGCAAAGCTGACATTGCTCCTCTATGTGCTCTAAGGGCATTCTGTTTGTACAATGTATTCACCGCCCATGAATAATACATGAAGGTCTGTCTGGATGGAGTTCACTCACTCCGCAGACTGTCTAAACGATAGCGAATCTCTGACTCCAAATGACATGTAAGGTTTATCCCCCACAAAATCTTTGCACTCTGGTAGTCTTGTATGTCTAGGGATTTCTCTCAGAGCCAATGTATCATGCATCTACTTTCTGTCCTCTTATTAGAATGTTTAACCCTTTCTTGATTGACGGCTCTGTCTAGTATTCATTTTTTAGCAGCCGAGTTGTCATGGCAGCACAGACGGACCTGTCATTAGGTAAGCTCAGGAAGCTAGTTGTGATAGGTACGGGATTGTTGCTATAGTTTTCCATTATGCTGCTAGTTTGAATCTTGCCAAATTTAAAGTGACAATATATTAGAATTTTCTAGCTGCTCACATACAGAGGGTTATAATGGCTTGTATGAGGGATGGGGAGAGCACAGTTTCAGCTCTTGCCTCCGGCAGAAGAATTCTAGACCCACAACCGCATAACACTGCATCTACTTATCATTTGGAAATACCAAGAATAGAACATTATGAGCTGTAAGAATAAAGCTTTGACAAAACAACATTGATACGGTTCATTAATTGTATAGTTCTCCTTGGCAATGGTTAGGTTAACAGGCACATTGTGGAGCTCCACGCCTCAGGTCTGGGTTTTGAAATGTTTGCTGCAGTTGCGGAGAAAGAAAAGGAAGAGAAGACACCGTTCTGGGGACCCCCTGATGTTCTCATAAAGGAAAGAAAATGTAATGGACAAGGAAAGTAGCCACAAACAGTGGGGATGAAGCTGTAAGAGGCAGCAGATAATGGAGAGCAGTTAGTAATATCTGGCAGATTGCAGACTCTCTCTGCTGACCTCCGGTTCTGTAAATAGAAGCTGGTGTTATCCCTGTCCTCTGTGAACCATCTTTTGTATGATCAGATGCTTGCTCACCATCTCTCAGCAGCAGCTCCTATCCCCCACCCTGCTCCGCATTAATGTCTCTCCCAGCCTGACACCAGGTCACAGACAAATTGATTTCTTTCCCCGCTCAGGCTTTGCTTTAATTTCTGTTTATCTGCAAACTTTGTTTTCAATGACTTGAATTGTTTAGCTGCAAAGATTGGAGAGTAAAACCAAACCGCTTAGCCCCCCCTCTGTTACAAAACTGACATTCAATCTCTTTGCCCTGTTCCAGTCCAATATAGTTCAAGTTTCATCATTTAGGCACCCAACTTTTCTGCCTTAAAGAAATTCATTTTTAGATTGGATAGCTGACCTCTGACTTTTGTTAAGGCAATATTTGTTTTGTGACTTGGTGTGCTAGCTTCACTTACAAAAAAAGAGTTTAGAATTATTGGTAAAAACCAAATATGTTACAGATCAGCCAATGTGGACCCACTGTGCCAACTTACCGATTTTACCGGCTTACCGGCTTTTGGCTAAACTTTAAAGATGTTATTCCAGCGCCCCCTTGGTATCCACCCTTTAACCCCTGTACAGGGATCTGACCTTCACTGCAGGGAAGCAACTGAACCTGTTACAGATCAGCTAATGTGTACCCACTGTGCCAACTTACTGATTTGGCTTTGGGCTAAACCTTAAAGGTGTTATTCCAGTGCCCCCTTGGTATTCACCCTTAAACCCATGTATAGGGGCTGGCCTTCACTGCAGGGAAGCAACTGAACCTCTACCTCCTGGGATAGTCCTGTGGACTTGCAGGTTTCTGAGATCCAGACAGCACACTTGAAGTGTAGATGGTGAGAGACACAGGATAAACAGGTACACAGGGTGAAGTGGTAATACAGACAAGGCAGGCAGACTGGCTACTTGGTAGGAACACTCATGAGGAAGATGGACAGGGTTAACTTAAACACAGACAGAACTAAAACTGGAGGTGCTAGAACATACAGGCAGGGTATGTAGAAGCTGGAGCACAGAGAGAAATGCAGGATAAATATAGCTAACTCACAATAGCACTAGACTATCAAATACCTTTTCTGGTCACCAGGGAACCTTAAAGGAGTTGTCCGGCCATATATATTGATGACCTATCCTCAGGATAGGTCATCAATATTTGACTGGTGGAGGTCCGACAAGCTGTTGAAGAGGAGGCGGTGCTCCAAGCGCTGCTTCCTGTCCATTACACTGCACTTCGTCCTGCTCTAAAATACCTATTTTAACTTGGGTAATTGTAAAATTAGAATTTGAAATAAAATGAAAGTGATTCATTTATTTATTTTTAAAAACAAGAAATTGATAAAATCCAAGAACAATCCTGAATGCAGATGACATGGATTACTAGCTTACTAAAGTTAGCTTCTTAAACTTTAGAGATACACACTATGGAGGAGATTTATCATAAGGGGAGTTTTTAAAGTCAGTTTTGCAAATGTCTGTGTTGCAATAATTTGCACAAAATGTTTTAAATGTCGTATGATGCTTGATAAATTTGGTCCATCTTTAAATCTCACACTTATGGCATGAGATGTTCCTCCATTTTCTAGGCCATTACTTTACTGGAGTACGACTGCTCTAATTTTTGCAATTTTTTAAAAAGTTGCAGATGATAAATCTAGTTTAATTCTGCTTGACATATTAACCAAGCTCATTTTCCAACCCACTTTTCAATGGAGCAAAAATGCTAAATGTTCTAAAATACTGTAGTTGTACAAATAAGCCCAAAAATTCAACCCAGAATTCTGGTATGCAGGGTGTAATAAAAGTGCAGCAAAGCATATGATCACAGCCTTGGCCATACTTTGCTGTAGTTATTTGATTGGGGAACAGTAAAGCCTGTATTATACTGTCCGATTGTCGTCCAGTACATCATTAATGAGCGTTCACAGGAATATTAGCGATGATCTGGCAGTTTAATACTGCCGCTGATTACCTGATGCTCGTTCATCAGACAGTCCAGATTGTTAAGCATGTGTCACGGCCACGGTTTTGGCCGTGACTCCTTGGGAGCCGCATACAGTTGCCCGCGGTTTGGGTTGTTGTTTCAACCGCAGCTTGAGGATTGATGTTGTTTGCCTCAAGTGCGGTTGCCGCGGTCCCTTTGGAGTTTGTGTGCGTGTATGTATGCACTGTCGTTTGTCTGTGTGCACTCTGTGTAGTGTGTGGTGTGCACGGACACCTTTCCTGCACTGTGGTTGCCCGTGGCAACGTTTGTCGTTGCGTACATGTGGTGGCAGTGTCCCGGCCTTGGGGCTGACTCCCAGGACATGGTTGCCACCCATGTCGTTGCCTGCAGCAACAACCACAGTGTGTTTGTTGTGTTGGACACTTCCCCTTTAAGTTGGTGTTTTCCCTTTCCTGTGGTGCTGGAAGGGTTAACTCCCTTCCTAGTGTGTGTGATGTCACTGGGTGTGTCTGACCGTTGGGTGTGGCCTCTTAGGCCTATAAAGCCTCTCACTTTGGCATGGCTCAGTAGGTTGCTTCAGTCATGCTTTGCTGTTGCAGCCTCCTGTGATTTCCATCTTCTTGTAAGGGCCACCCTTCCGGTCATAAGTTCTAATACCGTGATGTGTTGTTGATGTCTTGTGTCCCTGTGTTTTGTGCAGCTATGGATGTCCTGGTCCCTGTGTGTCTTCATGTGTGTGCTGTTTACCTTTGTCTGTGTGGACAGCCTTTCCTTAGCACGGGTTTTAGTCAGCAAGGCTGAGACAGGTTTGTGTGGAACTGTTTGGTTCCCCTGTCTTATCCATAGTCCTGTTTATGTACCCCCTTCTTCATGCTGCTTGGCCAGTGAGACTCCTGCTCCTCCGTGCCTAGGAGGAGTGGGTTGTCTTACCCTGCTCCTTAGCCCAGGGACCGGTCGGAGGGTAAGTCAGGGATCCGAGGTTCCTGCGCATGGGTCCTCCTACCATCAAGGTCGGCCCATGCAGGTAGGAGACAGGGTCAGCGTTAGGGACGCAACAGGAGGTGACCTGCGCCCTGATTCTGTGTTCCTGGCGAGTAGCGACTGGACATCCTCCGCCACCGCACGGCTGAGGATTTCCCCCATCCTCAGCCGTGACAGTATGACCGGAAAGGCTCCTTGCTTGGAGGTTCCCTCGAAAGAGGGGGCAGCATGTACCGCCATCTATGGATGGGTGCATGCGCGTTCTCCGGAGGGAGAGCGCTATAGGGGTATCACCGGTTACGGCGCGGTGAGTGGCATTCCCCGCCATTCCTTTCTCACCGTGTCCGTGTTGGTGTCTCCTTGTTTGTCATTCCCCTCCCCCCCTCCAAATGTTTTTTGTGCCTCACCAACCTTCCCCTTTTGTTGTTGGGAGGGGCTTTGAGGGGTGGGAGTATCCGTCCCTCGAAAGAGGGTGAAGCATGTACCGCCGTCTGCGGAAGGGGTACATGCGCGCTCTTCGGAGGGAGAGCGTTCTGGGGGTTTCGCCTCTGACGGCGCGGTGAGTGGCGTTTCCCCGCCATCCCTTCACCGTTGCCTCGTTTGGCATCCCCCTGATTTTATGGCACCGGTGTGTTTGTTTGGTGTGCGGGTGCACACCTTCGAAAGAGGGTGCAGCATGCAGTGCCATCCCCTTGTGGCCTGCATGCGCGTTCTCCGGAGAGAGAGCGTTCCGGGGGGATCACCGTTAACGGCACGGTTGGTGGCTTATTCCCCGCCACCTTACCTTCCGTGTCCGTGTTGGTGATCCCTCGTCCCTCTCCATGTTCCCATCTCTGGTCGTTTGCTGGCAGCACTCCGTAAATGGTCCGGCTGCGTGCTGGTTAGGAGTGTCTGTTGTCAGCGACTGGAGTGGGGACGTGTGTGGAGAGTCCCCTCGTTCATCTCTCTGTGGTTCTCCCCCCTGTGTCGCTGGTGCGGGCTGCAGGCCTTGTCGGACTGGCTGAGTTGTGTGCTGGGAGAGGATGCAGCTGACAGCGACTTTTTGGGAACCGTGTCTGAGAGTGGACGTCCCCTTCTCCCATCCCCTTGTGTGAGTCCCTCACGTGTTTTGTTTTTTTTTGGTGGGGGGGGGCTTTGAAGGGTGGGAGTGTCACGGCCACGGTTTTGGCCGTGACTCCTTGGGAGCCGCATACAGTTGCCCGCGGTTTGGGTTGTTGTTTCAACCGCAGCTTGAGGCTTGATGTTGTTTGCCTCAAGTACGGTTGCCGCGGACAACAGGTATGTGTGTGGTCCCTTTGGAGTTTGTGTGCGTGTATGTATGCACTGTCGTTTGTCTGTGTGCACTCTGTGTAGTGTGTGGTGTGCACGGACACCTTTCCTGCACTGTGGTTGCCCGTGGCAACGATTGTCATTGTGTACATGTGGTGGCAGTGTCCCGGCCTTGGGGCTGACTCCCAGGACATGGTTGCCACCCATGTCGTTGCCTGCGGCAACAACCACAGTGTGTTTGTTGTGTTGGACACTTCCCCTTTAAGTTGGTGTTTTTCCCTTTCCTGTGGTGCTGGAAGGGTTAACTCCCTTCCTAGTGTGTGTGATGTCACTGGGTGTGTCTGACCGTTGGGTGTGGCCTCTTAGGCCTATAAAGCCTCTCACTTTGGCATGGCTCAGTAGGTTGCTTCAGTCATGTGTAGTGTACGGGGACTGTAATGCCCGTCACTACAGAAGGGTCACTTGTGTGCTGTCGTCCCCCTTATTTATGGGGAAGTTGGTATAAGTCGTCTTTATAAAATGTTATGTAAGGTAATGCTATGTACTTCCCTGTTACTGTGAAATGTGCATGTACAGGCCTGCTAGGGGTGTCATTCTAGCTCTGAGTCACTAGAGGGAGCTAGGGAGTCCTAGGTTATATAAGGCCCAGTCAGGGAAGGGAAAGTCAGTCTAAGGTTGATAGTCTAGTTTAACCAGAGATTAGACAATGTCAGAGTCCAGTCCAGGCCTGAAGCCTGAGGACCAGGAGAGGGTATTGCAGTCCCTGTAACCGGGTTCCAGATCCAAGGAGAAGGTTCCCCTCCTGAATTTATATATGCAGAAGCAGGAAGACCACTGTTAAACAGCGAGGGAGTTCAGAAGTTTCTAGAGCCTGAGGAAGCTGAGAGAGAGAGACAGAGGCAAAGCTCAGAAAAGCAAGAGGTACTCAAGACAACAGAGGAGGTACTTGATAAAGATAAAACCAAGGATATACGCCAGAGCTAGGGTATTGGGCCTTGGAGAAGATTTTCTATGTTCCAGGATCAGTCAGGAATAGAGTGCAAGCTGCCTGTACTGCAAGTCCTGTGTTTAACACTCTGAAGTCACCTTGCTATACATATATTGTATGCAAAGGAACTGCGTTTCCGTTAATGTCCCTATATGATGACTACTAAAGTTTGAGTTCTGCTTTAACATCACGTGGTTCCTCAGTTATTCCTGCTATCAGCAAACGGCGTGCCACCGTTTAATTGGCACTGGCGTCACGAACATTACTTATCATCACCTGCCCTTGCAGAGAGTCAGCTGTCTCAGGTTAGTGTCACAATTGCACTACAACACCCAGGAACATTTCTACACCTAACTTGAGTACGCTGCACATGCTTTGCTGTTGCAGCCTCCTGTGATTTCCATCTTCTTGTAAGGGCCACCCTTCCGGTCATAAGTATCTTCTTGTAAGGGCCACCCTTCCGGTCATAAGTTCTAATTCCGTGATGTGTTGTTGATGTCTTGTGTCCCTGTGTTTTGTGCAGCTATGGATGTCCTGGTCCCTGTGTGTCTTCATGTGTGTGCTGTTTACCTTTGTCTGTGTGGACAGCCTTTCCTTAGCACGGGTTCCAGTCAGCAAGGCTGAGACAGGTTTGTGTGGAACTGTTTGGTTCACCTGTCTTATCCATAGTCCTGTTTATGTACCCCCTTCTTCATGCTGCTTGGCCAGTGAGACTCCTGCTCCTCCGTGCCTAGGAGGAGTGTGTTGTCTTACCCTGCTCCTTAGCCCAGGGACCGGTCGGAGGGATCCGAGGTTCCTGCGCATGGGTCCTCCTACCATCAAGGTCGGCCCATGCAGGTAGGAGACAGGGTCAGCGTTAGGGACGCTACAGGAGGTGACCTGCTCCCTGATTCTGTGTTCCTGGCGAGTAGCGACTGGACATCTTCCATCATCGCACGGCTGAGGATTTCCCCCATCCTCAGCCGTGACAACATGCTTCAGTATGGGAACGAGCAATGACATTAATGATTGCTCCTCCCCATACTGTAGAGCAGATTACTGCATCTAATAGCAGTGGTCTCTTCCGCTAGCGAGCAGGCGTTTCCTTCCCAACAATCGCCTACTAGACTGTGTAATCTAATACAGCCCTAAGTCTGAGGCTGCTTTAGCTCAACACCCTCCATTCATATGAATAAACATGTGAATTTCAACTTTGATTTTCACTTCGTTGTGATCATTGTACATGCATATAACATACCACATGTGGTCCAAAGTTTGAATCCGACCAAGGACAACATCTGCATGGAGTTTGTATGTTCTCCCTGTGTTTGCGTGGGTTTCCTCCGGGTACTCCGGTTTCCTCCCACACTCAAAAGACATACTAATAGGGAACTTACATTATAAGCCCCAAGGGGGACAGCTTGATGCTAATATCTGTAAATCGCTGCGGAATATGTCAGCGCTATATAAGTGCGTATAATAAATAGAATATGAATTAACCCATAAAAAACCAAAATCCCCTTCAAATATGGTCATCTGCTGGACCTGTTGTGCTATTGGGCAATTGCCTGGGCCCACTGGAGTGTACTTTTGCACTTTGAAGGGCCAGTCTGTTCGTGATATTGGGCTCTTACTGCAGGAAAAGCCTTATGACACATGTAAGCATATATGTTGATGAGATTGGTGCTAATATATTGTGCCTCTTAATACTGGGATGTTTGACCTTATTAAACATGGGTTATGACCATTTCAGAGGTGTTAACTGGTTAATATACTGCCTACAACAAAAAAAAATCCAAGATTTAATCACCACTTTTAGTAAAAAGTGCATTAATACTGCATTTTTTTCAACCGCCTTTTCCTCAGTTTGTGCCTAGAAGTGATAATAAATAATTCTCTTTAATTTTCAGATGCAAACAGATCAGGCGGGCAGTTTGTGTAATAAGACACCCTTCCGGGCGTCTCCTGGGCAATGAACGTGTTATTGAAAATGTCTGAATCTGATAAACAACTGTCATTTCAATCGAACACTTTCACTTTGCTCATAGCAATTGTTAAGCTTTACCCATTGGGAGTTGGCATCGTTTTAGTTTTTCTTAAGAAAGAAGAGGTGTTAAAAGCTTCTATTTTTATGTATCATTCGGGCACTTAAGATAAAATGCAAGCGGCGTCAAGATTCACCAAGGTTTTGATTTTTCTAATTTTCACCATAGGGGAAGGTTCAGAAATACCATTGTAGTATGTCACTGTAGATATACATTTAGTCCTAATTATTGAAGAAAACTTTGCCAGATAATTAGGACTGATCATGAAATGTTAACATATGGTGTTTCTGCTGTCACACTTCCCTAGTGGGACATAAGGTTTCCAACTCACCTTCATATAATGGATCGGTGTGGTATATATCCATAAAATGATATATACAACCATACAGTATCCGCATTGTGCCTCCAAGTTATTCTCGCATGAACTCCATATGACTTTGCAGGAAGTAAATTGTGGCACGCCATATAATATGCCTCATGAGTTACCATAGAGTGGCTGGGGGTCTATAATATGGACTTGTAGGATCTGTGTGTGCCATACATGTGGCCATAGAAATAGATTCCATGAAAAGTCAGTGGCAGAGCCCCTCACCTACCATAGTACTTGGGTCTTCTTATGACAGAGGGTTCTTTGGGCTCCCTTAAGGCCCTTGGCATGACAGCTACCCCACATCTCCTAGAGCTATGCTCTTGTAGCCTATAAAGTGATGTTATTAGGGTTGTCCTCATGTACTGTTTAAATTGCATCTTGCACATTGTGTATCGGAAAACTGCACATTTTTTAAGCCAGAGCATGCCCTTTTTATCAGTGTTTTATTGCAGAATTTCATTGTTTTCCTCCATTGACTTGAAACCATGATGTTAAAAAATGAATGTTGAAAAAGTCTGATTGCTGTTTTCGAATACAGTACGGCAACATAAAGCTGTGACCACTGTCAAGGCAAAATGTGTTTTTTCCATAATTCTTTAAAGCAAGCAGTGATGTGACTGACCACTACTGGCTCAGCTTTCTGTGTGCTACTACTGGCACATATGAATATACTCTTACAGAGCTCCTGGCTGCTCATCCATCTTTCTGTGATCCCAATTCTAGCCCGTTAGTTACTCCTTACAACATGTATATACACTGCTCAAAAAAATAAAGGGAACACAAAAATAACACATCCTAGATCTGAATTAATTAAATATTCTTCTGAAATACTTTGTTCTTTACATAGTTGAATGTGCTGACAACAAAATCACACAAAAATTAAAAATGGAAATCAAATTTTTCAACCCATGGAGGTCTGGATTTGGAGTCACACTCAAAATTAAAGTGGAAAAACACACTACAGGCTGATCCAACTTTGATGTAATGTCCTTAAAACAAGTCAAAATGAGGCTCAGTAGTGTGTGTGGACTCCACTTGCCTGTATGACCTCCCTACAACGCCTGTGCATGCTCCTGATGAGGAGGCAGACGGTCTCCTGAGGGATCTCCTCCCAGACCTGGACTAAAGCATCTGCCAACTCCTGGACAGTCTGTGGTGCAACGTGACGTTGGTGGATAGAGCGAGACATGATGTCCCAGATGTGCTCAATTGGATTCAGGTCTGGGGAACGGGCGGGCCAGTCCATAGCATCAATGCCTTCGTCTTGCAGGAACTGCTGACACACTTCAGCCACATAAGGTCTAGCATTGTCTTGCATTAGGAGGAACCCAGGGCCAACCGCACCAGCATATGGTCTCACAAGGGGTCTGAGGATCTCATCTCGGTACCTAATGGCAGTCAGGCTACCTCTGGAGAGCACATGGAGGGCTGTGCGGCCCTCCAAAGAAATGCCACCCCACACCATTACTGACCCAATGCCAAACCGGTCATGCTGGAGGATGTTGCAGGCAGCAGAACGTTCTCCACGGCGTCTCCAGACTCTGTCACGTCTGTCACATGTGCTAAGTGTGAACCTGCTTTCATCTGTGAAGAGCACAGGGCGCCAGTGGCGAATTTGCCAATCTTGGTGTTCTCTGGAAAATGCCAAACGTCCTGCACAGTGTTGGGCTGTAAGCACAACCCCCACCTGTGGACGTCGGGCCCTCATATCACCCTCATGGAGTCTGTTTCTGACCGTTTGAGCAGACACATGCACATTTGTGGCCTGCTGGAGGTCATTTTGCAGGGCTCTGGCAGTGCTCCTCCTGTTCCTCCTTGCACAAAGGCGGAGGTAGCGGTCCTGCTGCTGGGTTGTTGCCCTCCTACTGCCTCCTCCACGTCTCCTGATGTACTGGCCTGTCTCCTGGTAGCGCCTCAATGCTCTGGACACTACTCTGACAGACACAGCAAACCTTCTTGCCACAGCTCGCATTGATGTGCCATCCTGGATAAGCTGCACTACCTAGCCACTTGTGTGGGTTGTAGACTCCGTCTCATGCTACCACTAGAGTGAAAGCACCGCCAGCATTCAAAAGTGACCAAAACATCCGCCAGGAAGCATAGGAACTGAGAAGTGGTCTGTGATCACCACCTGCAGAACCACTTCTTTATTGGGGGTGTCTTGCTAATTGCCTATAATTTCCACCTGTTGTCTATCCCATTTTCACAACAGCATGTGAAATTGATTGTCACTCAGTGTTGCTTCCTAAGTGGACAGTTTGATTTCACAGAAGTGTGATTGACTTGGAGTTACATTGTGTTGTTTAAGTGTTCCCTTTATTTTTTTGAGCAGTGTATTATGAATTCTGTATATACGAATGTGTTTGATTGCTTTGATGTTGATTTTCCATTTAGCTGTATGTTTTATGAGATTTAATCGCTATAAACAGCAAAAAGTACATGATGCAGAGTGTCTATCCTGATGCAAATTAAGGCATCTCTTTTACTAATGCATGCATTTGCTGTAAAGTGTAAATGATTGGTTTCAGACTTACAGGTAGATAATAAAGATGAATGTTATAGTGATATCAATAGCAAACATTACTTGCATACAAGCATTTATAGCAGTTTGCATAATGAAAGAGACAGGTGCCAATATAATTTCTGCACAAGAAAGTGGAGTGACTATGCATACTAAGAATGCTAGGCTAACTCCTTAAGATCCTTATAATGGAGAGCTGTAGCTAAGCTAAGGTAAGCAACTATAACCAAGAGTATATATTTCAAATGGCTTCAGCCAGGGGCGTAGCTATGGGCTCATGGGCCCTGGTGCTAGAGTTCAGCTCAGGCCCCCTTCCCTCAGTGCTTTGTGGCCAGGGGCAGGGAAGCACATGACCTTCGTGCTGCCTGAGGCAAAAACCTCACCCTCACCCCTGACATAACAAATTCTTGGCCTAACCCTTTCCCTCCAGCCAGAGGGGTAACTTGACCAGCATGCACTTTCTATAATGCCAGTGTCTTTTTATGTGGCATAAGGGTCTTTGGGCCCCTTCAGGCTCCTGGGCTCGGTAGCGACTGCTACCTCTGCACCCCCTATAGCTACGCCCCTGGCTCCAGCCATATATCCTGCAAACATATGCCATATGCAGATGTGAAGAGTAATAGAATAGGCGGCACTCACCAGCGTAGATATGACGATTCTTTATTCATACAAAAGATAAGTAATTCTTTGGGCTGGAGCAAATGGTGCTGTGGAACACAGATGAAGTCGTTGCGCTCACCTGCGCATTTTATACACGTCACTGCGTCAGGTTGCCAAAGCAAACAAGACGCTAGACTTCATTGCAACCGCCCATACGATCAAGCCCAGCTGGATACAATAACTTCTATGCGGCGTCAGGAAAGAAGGTCAGATAAATACACTTAGATCATTTCTGTCATTGAGTCCTAATGGACCTACAGCGTTAGCTTTCATAATCCACATTGATTCTCTCTGTAGGAGTGCACGGTGCCTGTCCCCACCTCGGGACCTAAATGGGACTAGCTCTATTCCCGCAAATGAAATACACTGTGGATTACCACCATGTTCATTGTGGACATGTTCAATGAACCTGGTACAACCTTTTCCTGTTTTTAGGGAATTTAGATGTTCTCTGAACCTCTCAAATAAAGGGCGGATTGTCTTTCCTATGTAAAAGGCCCCGCAATGGCAGGTGATCAAGTAGACCACATAGTTACTTCTGCAAGTAATGAATTGTGTAACTCGATGTGAAACCTCACCAAAAGACAGGTGTTTCATTTGGTTATTATAATTGCAGAAGGAGCAATTCCCACACTTGAAATTGCCCTCAGGTCTACTTTTTGAAGGCTATGAGTGGCCTGTTATTTGCAACCACCTCCAAACCTTCCTCATTTTTCAAAATATCCCAGTTATTACAGATGGCTCGTCTAATGAGGTTTGCTGAAGGACTATATTTGAATGTAAAAACGAATCTTTCCATTTCATTACGGGTATTTCTCCTTTTTCTATACAATAGCTCTTGTTGAGTGAAGGAACCTGCTTTTTTTCTGACTATGTCTACATCCCTCTCCTTGTATCCTCTATCGAGTAGTCTACCTTTTAGTTCCTCTGACTGTCTGTTGTGTCCCTCTTCAGTATTATTTATCCGTTTAAGCCGCATAAATTGGCCATAAGGTATGGATTTCTTGACACTATCCGGATGGAAGCTCCTGTGATGCAAAAGGGAGTTTGTGGCTGTGGGCTTTCGGTGGCCACTAGTATGGATGCCGTCCTCTCCAGCCTCTATGTATACATCCAAAAACTCAAGAGACTGGCCCCCAAAATTGAGGGTAAATCTCATGTTCATATTGTTGCTATTGTTTAAGTAAGACACAAAATCCCTGCATTGCATCTCAGAACCCGACCATATCATGAATACGTCATCGACATATCTCAGGAACAACTGTATATATTGCAAGTATGGATTAGCCGTAGTGAAGACATATCTGTCTTCAAAAACGGCTAAAAACAAGTTAGCATACGTGCAAGACACAGGCGTACCCATAGCAGTGCCTACCCTCTGCCTATACCATTGGTTATCAAATGTAAAGACGTTGCTGGAAAGGATGAAATTAAGTGCCTATGCAATGAATTGGCAATATATGTGTTTTTTATCAGTTTTTCCAAGCACTTGACTGATTGCCTGAACCCCTATATCGTGTGGTATTCTAGTATAAAGGCTCTCCACATCCAGCGACACCAGTGTATGTCCCCTGCACCACTCAAAGGAATTGATGGCCCAAAGGAAGTCACTGGTGTCACTCAAATATGTAGGAGCCCTAGATAAAAGGGGTCTAAGCAACCAGTCAACGTATTGGGAGAGAGGTTCTGTTAAAGACCCTATCCCCGCCACAATGGGGCGGCCTGGAGGAGCTGTGAGAGATTTGTGTATTTTAGGAACAAAATACCAGGCTGGCTTGTTGGGATTCTGTGGTATCAACTTCTCAAACATGTTAAGGGGCAAGAAATCCGTCGCTACATATTTAGAAACTAATTCTTTTAGCTGAGACAACAAACCTGTAGTGGTATCCTTCCCTAATGTTTCATAGGTTACTGTGTGAGAAAGCTGCCTATGTGCCTCACTAATATAATAATGTTTGGTTAGTAAAACCACTTTGCCCCCTTGTCAGATGCCTGACAACGACATCTTCCAAACTACCCAGCCACTTCAAAGCGGCTTTTTCTTTCTTGGGGAGTAACATTCTCGTATATAGCGGGGTAGATGAGAGCTTTTACATCTCTCATCACCCGCTTCTGGAAGATGTCGATGCCACAGCCAGCCGGCATGGGGGGGGGGGGGGGGGGGGGGAGAGTGGATTTAACGCCGCCTTTAAATATGTCCCTCTCCACAACTTCATCCTCTCTCTCCTGTGAATTCATGTCAATAAGCAATTCTAGGCAGCCAATCTCTTCTGCATTGAAAGGGTCAGCAATGTTAAACCCCAGGTAACTGGTATAGGCTGGGATCTCTCCCTGTTTAATGGGTCGTTGGTAAAGTGGTAGATCTTTAAACATTTTCTTTAAACAGAGCTTGTGCACAGCCCTATGCAGATCCACTTCAAATCCCACCAGATCGAATTGTTCGACCAGACTGTATCCCAGCCCCAGATTGAGGGCTGAGATACAGTCCGGGGACAACTCGTAATCCGTGAGGTTTACAACAATATTCTGTTTCGATCGTATGTCCTTATTAGCAGGAGACAGGACTAATGCTTCCAAGAGACTTGTCTCCTCCTTCTGGTTGATTTTCTTTGTTCTCTTATTCCTCCTTCTTCCCCCTCTTCGGGTTTTCTTCCCAAAGGGTCCTCTTCAGTGATGTTATTAACTTGACCTCCTTCTGAGGCACTGGAGTCAGAATCTGTGGTCAAGAATTCGCTTCTACTTCTAAGTGCGGGACGTCTCTTGCGCTGTCTCCGTTTATTCCATTCCAACACCCTTCCATTCTCATAGTCCCACTTGTCTCTTAGGAACTTATCCTTTTTCCTCTCTTTAATTTCTACTTGTGTCAGAATTAGCTTTTTATTCAATTTCTTCTCAAAGTTGAGGTATTTGGTTTCGGTTAATCTCCCTTTAAGTTCTTCTTTCATTTTTGCTAATTCCTCATTTACAGTCGCATATTCAGCTTCATCCTGCTGGAGCACCAACTGTAATATTTGCATGGAAAAATTCATGTGCATGTCCTTCCATTTAGCAACAAAGGTGTCATTATCCTCATATTGCATGAGTTCCTTATAGATCCTCAATCCTCTGGGAACTCTTTGACTCTCTTTGTATGATGTAAGTGAGTTAACCGTCAGAAAAAAAACGTACCTCCTTGTCAGCCAGCTGTGTTAATCTATATTCCAGTGACTTAACGCTCATGGACTGGAGCGTATCTTGGTGGTTGCAATCTGTGAAAAACGCACCCGCTCCTTCTCTGCCCATGTTCAGACTAGGTGTTGAATCCTCGGACGCCAAGGGTACAAAATATTTGTACGTCAAAAATACTCAGCGTGCTCTACCAATAAAAGTCCATGAAGCATGAATGGTTGGGAGAGGAGAAAGATAGGTGGCACTGCCAGACGTCACAATATGTATATATGTGTACCCGGTCCTCAACTACCTGTCCCTTTAATACGCCATCAGCGGTGCACAGCCTCAACAGCATAAAATATGGTGATGTGAAGAGTAATAGAATAGGCGGCACTCACCAGCGTAGATAAGACGATTCATTCAGACGATTTATTCATACAAAAGATAAAATTTTATTCTTCGGGCTGGAGCATATGGTGCGGTGGGGGGGCGCTTAGGGGGTGGGGGGGGCTGACTGATTCATGCGCATAACAAAACACAAGGTGCATATTAAAATATATAACACTATTTAACGACTATATAAACTGACTATGGTCTCTGCTGCACTGGTCTCTGCTGCACTGTTCGTTTAATTTCAAATCCATTGTGGTGGTGTATAGAGCCAAAAATGTTAGTTTTAGAGGAGAACAATAAGAAAAAAAATATTTAGAGGAGAACAATAAGAAAAAAAATATTTTTCATTACACCTCAGGTCAGACCAGCAATCAGACCCCCAATGTTAATCAGACCTCAGATCAGACCCCCAATGGCTCAGATCAACCCCCAAACCTTTAGCCATCTATCAGCCCCCAATGTCAGCCATAAACCCCCCCAATGTCAGCCATAAACCTCCCAATGTCAGCCATAAACCTCTCCAATGTCAGCCATAAACCCCCCCAATGTCAGCCATAAGCCATATTTTATGCTGTTGAGGCTGTGCACCCCTGATGGCGTATTAAAGGGACAGGTAGTTGAGGACCGGGTACACATATATATATATTGTGATGTCTGGCAGTGCCGCCTATCTTTCTCCTCTCCCAACCATATATGCCATATGCATCTGTCTACCTACTGACTTCCATTGTCAAAACTAAAAGTTCCCTAGTATGTACTTTTTTTGTGCCATTGTAAAGGGATTTCATATTCAGTACCATAAAAAAGAATTGACCTATAGAATTGAACTAAATATGAATGTTAAAGTATATGTCTGTATACTTAAAGGGCTTCTGTCACCCCACTAAACAGTTTTTTTTTTTGCTTACTTATAATCCCTATACTGCGATTTATGCATACATACTGTAATTAATCATTTTGGTTCAGCAGATTATGTTAAAAACACACTTTTAAAATATGCAAATTACCTTGCTACCAGCAAGTAGGGCGGCGACTTGCTGGTAGCAGCCGCATCCTCCTATCCTAAAGACGCCCCTCCGCATGTTGATTGACAAGGCCAGAGGACGGGATCTTTCTCTGCTGGCCCTGTTTGCATTCAAAATCTGGCGCCTGCACCGTACCTGTCTTCAGTCGGCGCAGGCGCACTGAGAGGAGGACGCTCGCTCGGCCGCTCCTTCCTCAATGCGACTGCTGAACCAAAATGATTAATTACAGTATGTATGCATAAATCGCAGTATAGGGATTATAAGTAAAAAAAAAAAAAAAAAACTGTTTAGTGGGGTGACAAAAGCCCTTTAATCTATCGGTAGCATGGTAGGCCATTGGTCTGCAGTGTTGCTTAGGGGATCTGGGGTTCTGGGTTTGTATCTAACCATGGGTAACATCTGCACAAAGTTTGTATGTGCTTCCTGTTGTGGTGCAGGGGTGCTCCAGTTTACTTTTGCACTCCAAAAAACATACAGATAGGTTAAAGGGTTTCTGTCACCAGATTTAACCTTATTAAGCTAGCTGACATTAGCGATGTGCTAATGTCAGCTAAACCTAACTAGCCTATTCCTACTTTTATCTATGCCCCGGTTACGCCAGAAATCTAACTTTTATAATATGCTAATTAGCCTCTAGGAGCAGGGGGGCGTTGTTCCTGACAAAGGTGGGAGAACGGAGCCTCTAGGAGCAGGAACAGCCCCCCTGCTCCTAGAGGCATATTATAAAAGTTAGATTTCTGGCGTAACGGGGGGATTGATAAAAGTTGGAATAGGCTAGTTAGGTTTAGCTGACATTAGCACATCAGCTAGCTTAATAGGGTTAAATCTGGTGACAGAATCCCTTTAATCCAGAATTTGGATTGTGAGACCAAATGAGGATAGGGACTAATGTGAGTGACAACAATCTTTACAGGTATGGCCTTAATGTGATTAGAACCCAATATTCAGAGGGTTGTCCACTCCACTAGAAGAAAACGCCTATTGTCAGGATAAGCCATCAGTATCTGATCAGTGGGTGTCTGACACCATCCTATTGTGCTGTTCTATAGTTCTAGTGCTGCAACTATACAGTTCTTTCCACTGTGAAATGGATAGAGCTGGTTACTGTAGTGCTGCTCTGATTCACTACAATCAGAGCAGCGCTGTACTTCAATTACAGCAGCACCAGCTTCATCCACTAGCCACAATGGATGAAGCTCTAGTTCCAGAACCGTGCTACTCTGGGGTGTCAGACCTTTGCCCATCAGATATTGATGGCCACCAATATGTGTGGACTGTGGATCACAGTCTTGTGTTAAAGCTTTGATTCTCAGAAAAAGTCATATCTCTAGCTGCTATACAGTCTTAGAACAGGTTAAAGTAGCTCCTCCCTTCAAACAGCTGTTGTTACAGAATGCCCTTGTGGAAGCGTGTGTAGAGGATGGGAGTGGTAGTAACCTTAATGTAGCAATGTGGTGTCCTACCTCAGACCGTCGCTCCCTGGGGTCAGACCATCTCTAACTGGGTTGGTCCAGTCAAGGAGTGGCAACCTATATTCCCTCGGGACATTCCCTGTAGTTGTGGACTCCCTGCCTGATGGTAGCTTGGGGAGCCCTGGATATTAATGTCCAAGTTGGTGCAAGGCAGGGCTCTCAGGAGTTTTAGTACATACGGTCTTTATCCATATATAATGCAAAGTCCACACAGATATCCAAGCATGAGTCAAATGAGTAGATAGAATTGAATGGAGGTTACTCTTCTCTACTGCTACAGTCTCTAATCCTGGGATTTCCATCAATTTATCACAATGTCCACAACTCGTAATTCCTATAATACAACTTGCCAAAATCATACCTGAAGCATGCTGGATATCTTTGCCTCGTTTTCCCTCCACTGCAAACCTGAAGTGTGAAGGGTGTCTCTACCCTGTTTTCCCTCCACTACAGCAAGGCCTGTAATGCTTGATGCTGATCACCTCGCTACATACTGTAGCTTTGAAATTCTCCTTTTACTTCTCTCTCTCCTACTGTAGAAGTGACAGAGGACACTCGGGGAACTGTTAGTCTCTGGACACTTCCAGCTGAATGCAGTGTGCTCCCTCTCCTCCAGCACCCATCCTCATGGCTGCCTACCCCTAGCACACTTTAGAATCTTCTGGAGTTAGTGGGAAGGGCCAGCCCCCACCCTGAGCTCCAGAGAGTCCTGGGCCAGAATAGTTAACTCTGGCCATACCGGACATGCTGGAACATGCTGACTGTGTGTTACATAGAAGCATACTACACGTCGTTAAATGCAGCACAAACATTAAACAGTGCAATAAGAAGCAATTGCAGATTCCCCATCTGGTGTACAGCATTTTCTCACCCATTGTGAAAAAGGAGCTGGGCCAGTGGGGGATGTGGTGACAGGATGCAGGGAGAGGAGTGAGATACAGATCCTTCTTGCCCTGTGTATCTATTGTGTGTGACCGCAGGGAGGGGGGGGGGGGGGATCTCTGTGCAAGTTATCCCCTCCTACCCACATCAATCACATAACAAACTTTTTTCAGAAAATGAGTGAAAAGATGAGTGTTTGCCCATCTAGTCACTCCTTCTGTGCCTAATTAGGCCATTTATTGAAGCTACGACCTAGACGTCTACTAGTGTCAGGATCATGGAGTAAAATAATTTGCACCAGACCCTTGTACCACACTCACGCAAACATCAATAAAGTTTCTATTTTACACCGGTCCTATCCTTTCCTTTTTTCCATGAAATGGGCCATTTTTGTACAAAAGTAGTAAAACGTAAAAAAAAAAAACATACTTTATATCTGCTTTCACTGTAATTGTATTACCCCAGAGAGCAATAGATCATTGATAATACATGTTGGTGATGGTGAGTAGTGATGGACGAACATCTGCCGGGTGGGTCCCATTCATTTTAATGGCAGGCGAGCCTGAAAAACCTTCAGCTCATATTTGCAGCCAAGAAATAATTACTAGAAGTGCACAAATAGTCCCACAACATGGACAATGACATACCAGATGTATTATTCAAATTTGCGATCTCCATTTAGTTTTGTTTTCAATGCGAAATATCGGCAATATAATTTTCGCGTACGCGCATGCGCAAATGCACTATACAGTACCCAAATGCACTATAAAGAAAGTATATTGGTATATAACACCCCGCTTCTATCTGTTTTTTTGGGGGACGACTGGTATATGACACCAGTAGAAATTATTTGTTCCAATAACTCTTGTCCCTCTATATACCTGCAGTATCGCAGCAGAACCGCACAATACAAATGCACCATAATATACTTTCTAACATAGAAAGTATATTATAACATTGTACAAGGAAGGCAATCTATTAGAATATACATAAAGATAAAACGTAACCTTTAATAATGTTACTATGAGGGTTCATTCACACGTCATTAAGTGTTTTGCGGATCCGCAAAACACGGACACTGGCAATGTGCATTCCGCAATTTGTGGACCGTACATCGCCGGCACTATAATAGAAAATGCCTAATCTTGTCTGCAATTGCGGACAAGAATAGGACATGTTCTATTTTTTGGCGGAAACGGAAGCACAGATACGGAAGTGCGGATCCGCGGATACGGACAGCACATTCCGGCCCCATTGAAAATTAATGGGTCTGCACTCGTTCCGCAAAATTGCGGAACGGATGCGGACCCATTTTGCGGACGTGTGAATGAAAATAAATGAAATTATTCAAGTTAACCAAAAAGCATAGATGTGGTGGGCAATAACAAGTGCTCGGCGGCACCAAATCAGAAACCATATGTCCTACCACAATCCGGGGGGTTCCAGTGCACATCCATGAATCCAGGAGGGAAAGCAAAAAAACATCCATCCCTGGGCTAGATGATGTTGTGGTATTGAAGGACAGGGTGGGCAAAGAACTGTCCCTGATATTGCCCTACGGGGGGTGCTATTCTGGCCCTGATAGCCTAACCATAGACCACCCACCCTGATAAGAGCGACCCCGCCCGGAACCTTACCCTATATAAAAATGGCCCTAGTAAGCCCCAAGCCCCTAGGCCCCTGACTTCCAGGTGATCACTATATAGATTAATGTGTTTTTGACTCATTAGAAAAGTATATTATAAGTATATCGCTCCCCTCTGTGTATCACACATATCGATAGCACACCTATACTAGTGCTTAAAAGGACTTTTGTGGCCCTATTAGCTAGCGTTTGGTGTCCCTAACAGCCTGCAACTGCTCCACATAGCAACCTCTCCCTACACTGGCAAAACACTGAATGTAAAATGGCGGCCAGATCAGGTTTATTTATAAGGTAGGGGGTATGTCCATGTGCTGAAATGTCTCAATTGGCTGTCCTGTACCACCTGATTGATGTGTCATGGGTCAAAGTTCTTCACAATGTAAAAGAATATGGCGGGCGCGAATTTCTCCATATGTTCGCATGTTCGGCGAATCGCGAACACGCAAAGTTCGCCGCGAAACGACCACCGGGCGAACCGCAAGGCCATCTCTAATGGTGAGGGTATCCAAAAGTTTACTATGAGGCCCAACCTAGTTACGTTCCTGGCAATATTCCCATGATTCAGAAAATGCAATAAACAAAATCTCTTAGATTATAAATTCAGAAACTGCTCTCCTTTGTGTGCGGAAATGTCCATTTCATTCCTGGTTTCAGTATATTAAATCTGTTACAATTTGCTTCTCCACCATTGGCATCTGTCATATTTGCAGCTGCTGTTCTGCCCTCAAGCACTAATCAACAGCTATACAAATGACAGGACCTCTTTAACCCCTTCTACCCCGGGCCAGTTTTCACCTTTCTGCCCAGGCCATTTTTTGCAAATCTGACATGTGTCACTTTTTGTGGTAATAACTTTAAAATGCTTTTACGTATACAGGCCATTCTAAGATTGTTTTCTCGTCACATATTGTACTTCATGACAGTGGTGAAAATAAGTAAAAAATCTCCAAATACCAAATTTACCCATAAATTAGAAAAATTAGCAAATTTGCAAATTTCAATTTCTACTTTTATAATAGATAGTAATACATCCAAAAATAGTAATTACTTTACATTCCCCATACGTCTACTTAATGTTTGGATGATTTTGAAAATGACATTAAATTTTTTGGGGGCGTTAGAAGGCTTAGAAGTTTAGAAGCAAATCTTAAAATCTTTAAGAACATTTCCAAAACCCACATTTTTCAGGACCAGTTTAGTTATGAAGTCACTTTCTGGGGCTTACATATTAGAAACCACCCATAAATCATGCCATTTTAGAAACTACACCCCTCAAGCTATAAAAAACAGATTTTACAAACTTTGTTAACCCTTTAGGTGCCCCACAAGAATTAAAGGGAAAATGGTAATGAAATTTCAAAATTTCACTTTTAAATTTTAATCAATTTTTTTCTGAAACATATCAAGGGTTAACAGCCAAACAAAACTCAAAATCTATTACCCTGAATCTGGAGTTTACAGAAACACCCCATGTGTGCTAAAAAACTGATGTATGGGTGCACAGCAGGCTTCAAAGTGGAAGAGGCACCATATGGCTTTTGAAGAGCGGATTTACCTGGAATGGTAATTGGGAACTATGACACATATGAAGACACCCTGAGGTACCCCTAGAGTGGAAACCCCCAAAAAGTGACCCCATTGCGGAAACTACACCCCTCAAGGAATATTTCAAGGTGTGTAGTGAGCACTCTGACCCATCGTGTTTCACATATTTAGGAAACTCTTGGCTGTGAAAATGAAAAAGTAAATTTTTTTCTGGAAAAAGTTGCTTTACACCCACATTTTTCACTTTCACAATGGGTAACAAGACAAAATGCACCTCACATTTTGTTCCCCATTTCCCACCGAATATGCCAGCACCCCATATGTGCTAAAAAAAGATGTATGGGTGCATGGCAGGGTTCAAAAGGGAAGTAGCGCCATAGGGCTTTTGGAGGACAGATTTTGCAGGATTGGCTTTTGAGAGCTATGTCGCATATAAAGACACCCTGAGGTACCCATAGAGTGGGAATCCCCAAAAAGTTACCTCATTCTGGAAACTACACCCCTCAAGGTATATTTCAAGATGTGTAGTGAGAACTTTGTCCTCAAAGGTGATTCATGGAATTGGCTGTGAAAATGAAGAATTAATTTTATTTCCAGAAAAATTTAATTTAGGCCCAAATTTTTCACTTTGACAAGGGGGAAATGGAGAAATTATACACCTAATTTATTGCCCATTTTATCCTGATTACAGCAATACCCCATGTGTGCTTGTATACTGCTATATGGGTGTACCACAGGGGTCAGAAGGAAAGGAGCACCAAATGGATTCTGGAAGGCAGATTTCACCAGAATAATTCACAGGTGCCATCTTCCAATTGAATACACCCTGTGGTACCCGTAGAGTGGAAACCCCCAAAAAGTGACCCCATTCCGGAAACTATACCCCTTAAGGATTATTTCAAGGTGTGTAGTGAGCACTTTGAGCAATCGGGCGTTTCACAGTTTTAGGAAGCGCTTGGCTGTGAAAAAGAAAAATTAACATTTTTTCCAGATAATTTTGCTTTACACCCATATTTTTCACTTTAACATGGGATAACAGGACAAAATGCACCCCATATTTTGTTCTCCATTTCCCCCCTAATACGCCAACACCCCATATGTGCTAAAAAAATGATGTATGGGTGCACAGCACGCTACCTCGTGGAAGGAGCACCATATGGCGTCAGGAGAGCGGATTTAGCTGGAATCGTAATTGGGAACTATGTCGCATGTGAAGACACCCTGAGGTGGCCCTACAGTGGAAACCCCCAAAAAGTGACCCCATTCCGGAAACTACACCCCTCAAGGAATATTTCAAGGTGTGTAGTGAGCACTTTGACCCATCGGGCGTTTCACAGATTTAGAAAACGCTTGGCTGTAAAAATAAAAAATTTCAATTTTTCGCGGAAAAAGTTGCTTTACACCCACATTTTTCACTTTCACAAGGGGTAACAGGACAAAATGCACCCCACATTTTGTTTACCATTTCCCCCCCAAATACGCCAACACCCCATATGTGCTCAAAAAATGATGTATGGGCGCACAGCACGCTACATCGTGGAAGGAGCACCATATGGCGTTAGGAGAGCCGATTTAGCTGGAATCATAATTGGGAGCTATGTCGCATGTGAAGACACCCTGAGGTGGCCCTACAGTGGAAACACCCAAAAAGTGACCCCATTCCAGAAACTACACACCTCAAGTAATATTTCAAGGTATTTAGTGAGCATTTTCACCCATTGGGAGTTTCACAGAATTAGGAAACGCTTGTCTGTGAAAAAGAAAAATGAAATTTTTTTCCTGAAAAAGAAAAATATTTTTTTTTACCTGCTTTAGGCTACATGCACACGACCGTTCAGTTTTTTTGCGGTCCGCAAACCGCGGATCCACAAAAAATGGAAGCCGCCCTTGTGCCTTCCGCAATTTGCGGAGCAGAACGGGCGGCCCATTGTAGAAATGCCTATTCTTGTCTGCAAAACGGACAAGAATAGGACATGCTATATTTTTTTTGCAGGGCCACGAAACGGAGCAAAGGATGCGGGCAGCACACGGATTGCTGTCCGCATCTTTTGCGGCCCCATTGAAGTAAATGGGTCCGCACCTGAGCCGCAAAAACTGTGGCTCGGATACGGACCCGAAAAACGGTCGTGTGCATGAGGCCTTACACTAACATTTTTCACTTTCACAAGGGGTAACAGGACAAAATGCACCCCATATTTTGTTCCCCATTTCCCCCTGAATACGCCAACACCCCATATATGCTCAAAAAATGATGTATGGGCGCATGGCAGGGCTCTAGAGTCAAACAGCTAAATATGGATTTAGCTGACCTGAATTGGCAGACATGGATTTTAGGTGCTATGTCGCATTCAATAAATTCCTGAGGTCCCCAAAAATGAAAAACACCAAGAAGTGACCTCATTTCGGAAAAAGCACCCCTGTACGAACATTTTAAGTGGTAGAAAGGGTACTTTTCAGCAGATGACTCACAGGAGGCAGAAATACTAGAGAAAGGATTTCAAAGCACATATTTATAAAAATGAAAATTTTTTACTTTCACAAGAGGTTAAAGAAGAAAATGCACCCCAGTATATATTCCCCATTTTCTCCCCTTTTTGCAAACACCCCATATGTGCTTGTAGCCTGCTGTAAGGGCACACAGCAGGGCTCTAGAGGCAAGGTGCAAAATATGGTTTTTACAGGCCTGAATAAACAGACATGGATTTTTCCTGAGGTCCCCAGAAATGAAAACCCCCAAAAAGTAACCCCATTTCGGGAAGAGCACCCCCGTACAAACATTTTGGGGTGGAAAGGGCACTTTTGACTAGAGTTGAGCGGACACCTGGATGTTCAGGTTTTGCCGAACTTGAAATAAAAGTTCGGGTTCGGCACCCGAACTTGACCCCGAACCCCATTGAAGTCAATAGGGACCCGAACTTTTGGGCACTAAAATGGCTCTAAAATAGTCCTGGAAAGGGCTAGAGGGCTGCAAAAGGCATCAAAATGTGCTTGAGAGCATGGCAACTGTTCTGCAAACAAATGTGGAAAGGGAAATGACTTAAAATAAGATCAAATACAGAAAAATTAAAAATAACAATCTGGATCTAGGAGTAGGAGGTTGAGGAGGCGGTGGATGGGTGGATGTGGCGGTGTAGGTTGACGTGGCGGTATAGGTGGAAGCGGCGGTGAAGGAGGAATAGGTAGCCAACACTGATTTGTGTTATTTTTTATTTTTAAATTTAAATATTGGAACATATAACAAAATAAAACAAAGAATAAGTGCACTTGAGTACAAGAATGGATGGTTGAGGCTGGTATAAATGTCTATTCTGCACAAGGTACGGACAAGTCCTGTGGGATCCATGCCTGGTTCATTTTAATAAACGTAAGCTTGTCCACATTGGCTGCGGCCTGTGATAATGCTCTCTGCCGTGCTAAACACACATTCACACTATACACTGGCTGCAGGGCAGGTCAGCACCTCCAAGGCTGACAAAGCTTTTCCACATTTTGGCAATGCTAACCCTGCCTTCTCAGGTGCTGGTGGTGCCCCAGCTGCGTTGGTGACCTCTTCCTCCTCCTCTGCCTTTGCCTTGTGCTTCCACTGTGCCCCCGCTGTCAGGTGGGAATGCTATCATCAGCGTGCGCTTGTAGTCGCGCATCTTCCGATCAGTAACAGATGTTTTCACTAAATTTAGTTCCCTGTCAGCAATGCAGAGCAGGGGTTCATTCACGGCAAAAGGGGGTTCATGTCACCCAGCAATACAACAGAGGATTTTGAGAGATTTTGGCCCCTGTCACCCAGGCACAGCAGGGGTTCATTCACGGCAAAAGGGGGTTCTTGTCACCCAACAATAGAACAGAGGATTTTGAGAGATTTAGGCCCGAGTCACCCAGGCACAGCAGGGGTTCATTCACGGCAAAAGGGGGTTCATGTCACCCAGCAATACAACAGAGGATTTTGAGAGATTTTGGGCCCTGTCACCCAGGCACAGCAGGGGTTCATTTACGGCAAAAGGGGGTTCTTGTCACCCAGCAATAGAACAGAGGATTTTGAGAGATTTAGGCCCCTGTCACCCAGGCACAGCAGGGGTTCATTCACGGCAAAAGGGGGTTCTTGTCACCCAACAATAGAACAGAGGATTTTGAGAGATTTAGGCCCGAGTCACCCAGGCACAGCAGGGGTTCATTCACGGCAAAAGGGGGTTCATGTCACCCAGCAATACAACAGAGGATTTTGAGAGATTTTGGCCCCTGTCACCCAGGCACAGCAGGGGTTCATTTACGGCAAAAGGGGGTTCTTGTCACCCAGCAATAGAACAGAGGATTTTGAGAGATTTAGGCCCCTGTCACCCAGGCACAGCAGGGGTTCATTCACGGCAAAAGGGGGTTCTTGTCACCCAACAATAGAACAGAGGATTTTGAGAGATTTAGGCCCATATCACCCAGGCACAGCAGGGGTTCATTCACGGCAAAAGGGAGTTCTTGTCACCCAGCAATAGAACAGAGGATTTTGAGAGATTTAGGCCCCTGTCACCCAGGCACAGCAGGGGTTCATTCACTGCAAAAGGGGGTCCTTGTCACCCAACAATAGAACAGAGGATTTTGAGAGATTTAGGCCCCTATCACCCAGGCACAGCAGGGGTTCATTCACGGCAAAAGGGGGTTCTTGTCACCCAGCAATAGAACAGAGGATTTTGAGAGATTTAGGCCCCTGTCATCCAGGCACAGCAGGGGTTCATTCACGGCAAAAGAGGGTTCTTGTCACCCAGCAATAGAACAAAGGATTTTGAGAGAT
Organism: Bufo bufo; assembly: GCF_905171765.1. Classification (NCBI taxonomy): domain Eukaryota; kingdom Metazoa; phylum Chordata; class Amphibia; order Anura; family Bufonidae; genus Bufo; species Bufo bufo. The sequence goes on along the minus strand of NC_053391.1, from coordinate 366,825,856 downwards.
TTAGGCCCCTGTCACCCAAGCACAGCAGGGGTTCATTCACGACAAAAGGGGGTTCATGTCAGCCAGCAATACAACAGAGGATTTTGAGAGATTTAGGCCCCTGTCACCCAGGCACAGCAGGGGTTTGTATACGCCAAAAATGGTAAAATGGCAACCAACAATTGAAAAAAAAATAAAAAATCAATTTAGGGCACTAAAATTGGCACTTTTTTGCATTAAAATGGCTCTAAAATAGTCCTTGAAAAGGCTAGAGGGATGTAAAAGGCAGTAAAATGTGCTTAAGAGCATGGCAACTGCTCTGCAAACAAATGTGGATAGGGAAATAACTTAAAATGAAATAAAATAACTAAAAATTACAAATTATTCACCTGCAACTCAGAGAAGGAGGTGGATATGGAGTCAGAGGTGGAGGAGGCGGTGAATGTGGTGTTGTAGGTGGAGGCAGCAATGGAGGAGGAGGAGGTAGCCAACAATGTTTTTTTTTTTTTTTTATTGGGGTAGGTAGCCTCCTGCCGTGCTAAATACACGTTCAGAGAGTACACTGGCTGCAGGGCAGGCCAGCACCTCCAAGGCATACAGGGCAAGCTCTGGCCATGTGGACAATTTGGAGACCCAGAAGTTGAATGGGCCAGAACCATCAGTCAGTACGTGTAGGTGTGTGCACAGGTACTGTTCCACCATGTTGTTCAAATGCTGCCTCCTGCTAACACGCTCCATATCAGCAGTTGGGGTCGGTTGTTGCGGCGAGGTGACAAAGCTTTTCCACATGTCGGCCATGCTAACCCTGCCTTCTGAGGTGCTGGCACTGACACAGCTGCGTTGGCGACCTCTTCCTCCTCCCCTGCCTTCGCCTTGTGCTTCCACTTGTCCCCCGGCCTCAATCGGGAATGCTCTCAGGAGCGCGTCTACCAGCGTGCGCCTGTAGTCGCGCATCTTCCGATCACGCTCCAGTGAGGGAATGGGAATTAAGGACGGCACATTGTCTTTGTAACGTGGATCCAGCAGGGTGGCCACCCAGTAGTCAGCACACGTTAAAATGTGGGCAACTCTGCAGTCGTTGCGCAGGCACTGCAGCATGTAGTCGCTTATGTGTGCCAGGCTGCCCAGAGGTAAGGACAAGCTGTCCTCTGTGGGAGGCGTATCGTCTGCGTCCTCCGTATCCCCCCAGTCATGCACCAGTTATGGGCCCGAGCTGCGTTGGATACCACCCCGCTGTGAACATGCTTCATCCCCATCCTCCTCATCCTCCTACTCCTCGTCCTCCAGTAGTGGGCCCTGACTGGCCAAATTTGTACCTGGCCTCTGCTGTAGCAAAAATCCTCTTTCTGAGCCACTTCTAAAAGACTGGCCTGAAAGTGTTAGAGATGACCCCTCTTCCTCCTCCTTGTCCTGGGCCACATCCTCTTCCATCATCGCCCTAAGTGTTTTCTCAAGGAGACATAGAAGTGGTATTGCTACGCTGATAATGGCGTCATCACCACTGGCCATGTTGGTGGAGTACTCGAAACAGCGCAACAGGGCACACAGGTCTCGCTTGGAGGCCCAGTCATTGGTGGTGAAGTGGTGCTGTTCTGCAGTGCGACTCACCTGTGTGTGCTGCAGCTGAAACTCCACTATGGCCTGCTGCTGCTCACACAGTCTCTCCAGCATGTGCAATGTGGAGTTCCACCTGGTGGGCACGTGGGCTGTGAGCAGGAAGGCCGAAGTTACGCTGTAGAGCAGACAGCCAAGAGGAGGCAGGATGAGAACGCCGGAAGCGCGCACAAACGGCCCGCACTTTTTGCAGCAGCTCTGACATGTCGGGGTAGTTGTGAATGAATTTCTGCACCACCAAATTCAGCACATGCGCCAGGCAAGGGATGTGCGTCAAACCGGCTAGTCCCAGAGCTGCAACGAGATTTCGCCCATTATCGCACACCACCAGGCCGGGCTTGAGTCCCACTGGCAGCAACCACTCGTCGGTCTGTTGTTCTATACCCCGCCACAACTCCTGCGCGGTGTGGGGCCTGTCCCCCAAACACATCAGTTTCAGAATGGCCTGCTGACGTTTACCCCTGGCTGTGCTGAAGTTGGTGGTGAAGGTCTGTCGCTGACCGGATGAGGAGGTGGTTGAAGAGGAGGAGGAAGCCGAGTAGGAAGAGGAGGCAACAGGAGGCAAAGAATGATGCCCTGCGATTCTTGGCGGCGGAAGGATGTGCGCCAAACACCTCTCCGCCTGGGGCCCAGCCGCCACTAAATTTACCCAGTGTGCAGTTAGGGAGATATAGCGTCCCTGGCCGGGATCGAGGGTGGCTAGGTGGGAATTTACGCTTTCTCTCAAAGGTTTGTGAGATGGAGAGCTGAACGCTTCCGTGTGACATGGTGGAGATGCTTGGTGACGGAGGTGGTGTTGTTGGTGGCACATCCTCTGTTTGCTGGGCGGCAGGTGCCAACGTTCCTCCAGAGGCGGAGAAAGAGGCCGAGGCAGCAGCAGAAGAGGGAGCAGGAGGGGCCTGAGCCCTTTCTTGGTTTTGAAGATGCTTACTCCACTGCAGCCCGTGTCTCTCATATAGATGCCTGGTCATGCAGGTTGTGCTAAGGTTCAGAACGTTAATGCCTCGCTTCAGGCTCTGATGGCACAGCGTGCAAACCACTGGGGTCTTGTCGTCAGCACATTGTGTGAAGAAGTGCCATGCGAGGGAACTCCTTGAAGCTGCCTTTGGTGTGCTCGGTCCCTGTTGACGGTGGCCAGTAGCAGGCAAACTGTTTTGGCGACGGCTGCTCTGTTTTTTCACCCTGCTCCTGCTTTTGCTACGCTGTTGGCTCGGTCTCACCACTGCCTCTTCCTCCGAACTCTGAAAGTCAGTGGCACGACCTTCATTCCATGTGGGGTCTAGTATCTCATCGTCCCCTGCATCGTCTTCCACCCGGTCTTGCTCCCTGACCTCCTTTTCGGTCTGCACACTGCAGAAAGACGCAGCAGTTGGCACCTGTGTTTCTTCATCATCAGAGATGTGCTGAGGTGGTATTCCCATGTCCTCATCAGGAAACATAAGTGGTTGTGCGTCAGTGCATTCTATGTCTTCCACCCCTGGGGAAGGTCTAGGTGGATGCCCTTGGAAAACCCTGCCAGCAGAGTCTTCAAACAGCATAAGAGACTGCTGCATGACTTGAGGCTCAGACAGGTTCCCCAATATGCACGGGGGTGATGTGACAGACTGATGGGCATGGGTTTCAGGCGCCACCTGTGCACTTTCTGCAGAAGACTGGGTGGGAGATAATGTGAACGTGCTTGATCCACTGTTGGCCACCCAATTGACTAGCGCCTGTACTTGCTCAGGCCTTACCATCCTTAGAACGGCATTAGGCCCGACCAAATATCGCAGTAGATTCTGGCGGCTACTGGGACCTGAGGTAGTAGGTTCAGTAGGACGTGTAGCTGTGGCAGAACGGCCACGTCCTCTCCCTGCACCAGAGGCTCCACCAACACCACCACCACGACCATGATCGCGTCCCTTATTAGATGTTTGCCTCATAGTTAGTGTTCACAAAGCAAAGTAAAAAGTGGTTAAGTATGTTAAACATAATTAACCGCCAATATAAACCCTGATGTAGGGTATTGCACAAATTTTTTTTTTTCAAACTCTATATGACAGTGGTATTTGTGGCCTAAATGTGACACTCACTTATGCACGTCTTATCCCAGATGTGCAGTATATCAGAGGCTTTTTTCACCCCAGTAACCAAAAAGCCGTATTTCTGTCCTAAATGTGACAGTCACTTATGCATGTGTAATCCCAGATGTGCAATATATTCAAGGTTTTTTTCACCCCAGTAACCAAAAAGCCGTATTTATGGCCTAAATGTGACAGTCACTTATGCTTGTCTAATCCCAGATGTGCAGTATATTAGAGGGTTTTTTCACCCTAACCAAAAAGATGTATTTCTGTCCTAAATGTGACAGTCACTTATGCACGTGTAATCCAAGATGTGCAGTATATTAGAGGGTTTTTTCACCCTAACCAAAAAGCTGTATTTCTGTCCTAAATGTGACAGTCACTTATGCTTGTCTAATCCCAGATGTGCAGTATATTAGAGGGTTTTTTCACCCCAGTATGTCAAAGCCGTATTTATGGCATAAATGTGACAGTCACTTATGCTTGTCTAATCCCAGATGTGCAGTATATTAGAGGGTTTTTTCACCCTAACCAAAAAGATGTATTTCTGTCCTAAATGTGACAGTCACTTATGCACGTGTAATCCAAGATGTGCAGTATATTAGAGGGTTTTTTCACCCTAACCAAAAAGCTGTATTTCTGTCCTAAATGTGACAGTCACTTATGCACGTGTAATCCCAGATGTGCAGTATATCAGAGGCTTTTTTCACCCCAGTATGTCAAAGCCGTATTTATGGCCTAAATGTGACAGTGATTTATGCACGTGTAATCTCAGATGTGCAGTATATCAGAGGCTTTTTTCACCCCAGTATGCCAAAGCCATATTTATGGCCTAAATGTGACAGTCACTTATGCATGTGTAATCCCAGATGTGCAGTATATTAGAGGGTTTTTTCACCCTAAACAAAAATCTGTATTTCTGTCTTAAATGTGACAGTCACTTATGCACGTGTAATCCCAGATGTGCAGTATATCAGAGGCTTTTTTCACCCCAGTATGCCAAAGCCGTATTTATGGCCTAAATGTGACAGTCACTTATGCACGTGTAAAACCAGATGTGCAGTATATCAGAGGCTTTTTTCACTCCAGTATGCCAAAGCCGTATTTATGGCCTAAACGCGACAGTCACTTATGCAGTGTAATCCCAGATATGCAGTATATTAGAGTTTTTTTTCACCCTAACCAAAAAGCTGTATTTCTGTCCTAAATGTGACAGTCACTTATGCTTGTCTAATCCCAGATGTGCAGTATATTAGAGGGTTTTTTCACCCTAACCAAAAAGCTGTATTTCTGCCCTAAATGTGACAGTCACTTATGCACATGTAATCCCAGATGTGCAGTATATTAGAGTGTTTTTTAACCTTAACCAAAAAGCTGTATTTCTGTCCTAAATGTGACAGCCACTTATGCACGTGTAATCCCAGATGTGCAGTATATTAGAGGGTTTTTTCACCCTAACCAAAAAGCTGTATTTCTGTCCTAAATGTGACAGTCACTTATGCACATGTAATCCCAGATGTGCAGTATATTAGAGGGTTTTTTCACCCTAACCAAAAAGCTGTATTTCTGTCCTAAATGTGACAGTCACTTATGCTTGTCTAATCCCAGATGTGCAGTATATTAGAGGGTTTTTTCACCCTAACCAAAAAGCTGTATTCCTGTCCTAAATGTGACATTCACTTATGCATGTGTAATCCCAGATGTGCAGTATATAGGAGGGTTTTTTCACCCTAACCAAAAAGCTGTATTTCTGTCCTAAATGTGACAGTCACTTATGCTTGTCTAATCCCAGATGTGCAGTATATTAGAGGGTTTTTTCACCCTAACCAAAAAGCTGTATTTTTGTCCTAAATGTGACAGTCACTTATGCACGTGTAATCCCAGATGTGCAGTATATAGGAGGGTTTTTTCACCCTAACCAAAAAGCTGTATTTCTGTCCTAAATGTGACAGTCACTTATGCACGTGTAATTCCAGATGTGCAGTATATTAGAGGGTTTTTTCACCCTAACCAAAAAGCTGTATTTCTGCCCTAAATGTGACAGTCACTTATGCTTGTCTAATCCCAGATGTGCAGTATATTAGAGGGTTTTTTCACCCTAACCAAAAAGCTGTATTTCTGTCCTAAATGTGACAGTCACTTATGCACGTGTAATCCCAGATGTGCAGTATATCAGAGGCTTTTTTCACCCCAGTATGTCAAAGCCGTATTTATGGCCTAAATGTGACAGTGATTTATGCACGTGTAATCTCAGATGTGCAGTATATCAGAGGCTTTTTTCACCCCAGTATGCCAAAGCCGTATTTATGGCCTAAATGTGACAGTCACTTATGCATGTGTAATCCCAGATGTGCAGTATATTAGAGAGTTTTTTCACCCTAAACAAAAATCTGTATTTCTGTCTTAAATGTGACAGTCACTTATGCACGTGTAATCCCAGATGTGCAGTATATCAGAGGCTTTTTTCACCCCAGTATGCCAAAGCCGTATTTATGGCCTAAATGTGACAGTCACTTATGCACGTGTAAAACCAGATGTGCAGTATATCAGAGGCTTTTTTCACTCCAGTATGCCAAAGCCGTATTTATGGCCTTAACGCGACAGTCACTTATGCACGTGTAATCCCAGATATGCAGTATATTAGAGTTTTTTTTCACCCTAACCAAAAAGCTGTATTTCTGTCCTAAATGTGACAGTCACTTATGCTTGTCTAATCCCAGATGTGCAGTATATTAGAGGGTTTTTTCACCCTAACCAAAAAGCTGTATTTCTGCCCTAAATGTGACAGTCACTTATGCACATGTAATCCCAGATGTGCAGTATATTAGAGTGTTTTTTAACCTTAACCAAAAAGCTGTATTTCTGTCCTAAATGTGACAGCCACTTATGCACGTGTAATCCCAGATGTGCAGTATATTAGAGGGTTTTTTCACCCTAACCAAAAAGCTGTATTTCTGTCCTAAATGTGACAGTCACTTATGCACATGTAATCCCAGATGTGCAGTATATTAGAGGGTTTTTTCACCCTAACCAAAAAGCTGTATTTCTGTCCTAAATGTGACAGTCACTTATGCTTGTCTAATCCCAGATGTGCAGTATATTAGAGGGTTTTTTCACCCTAACCAAAAAGCTGTATTCCTGTCCTAAATGTGACATTCACTTATGGATGTGTAATCCCAGATGTGCAGTATATAGGAGGGTTTTTTCACCCTAACCAAAAAGCTGTATTTCTGTCCTAAATGTGACAGTCACTTATGCTTGTCTAATCCCAGATGTGCAGTATATTAGAGAGTTTTTTCACCCTAACCAAAAAGCTGTATTTCTGTCCTAAATGTGACAGTCACTTATGCACGTGTAATCCCAGATGTGCAGTATATAGGAGGGTTTTTTCACCCTAACCAAAAAGCTGTATTTCTGTCCTAAATGTGACAGTCACTTATGCACGTGTAATTCCAGATGTGCAGTATATTAGAGGGTTTTTTCACCCTAACCAAAAAGCTGTATTTCTGCCCTAAATGTGACAGTCACTTATGCTTGTCTAATCCCAGATGTGCAGTATATTAGAGGGTTTTTTCACCCTAACCAAAAAGCTGTATTTCTGTCCTAAATGTGACAGTCACTTATGCACGTGTAATCCCAGACGTGCAGTATATTAGAGGGTTTTTCACCCTAACCAAAAAGCTGTATTTCTGTCCTAAATGTGACAGTCACTTATGCACGTGTAATCCCAGATGTGCAGTATATTAGAGGGTTTTTCACCCTAACCAAAAAGATGTATTTCTGTCCTAAATGTGACAGTCACTTATGCTTGTCTAATCCCAGATGTGCAGTATATTAGAGGGTTTTTCACCCTAACCAAAAATATGTATTTCTGTCCTAAATGTGACAGTCACTTATGCTTGTCTAATACCAGATGTGCAGTATATTAGAGGGTTTTTTCACCCTAACCAAAAAGCTGTATTTCTGTCCTAAATGTGACAGTCACTTATGCTTGTCTAATCCCAGATGTGCAGTATATCAGAGGCTTTTTTCACCCCAGTATGCCAAAGCTGTATTTCTGGCCTTGCAGATAGCCTGTGCACTATCGTTGCATAAAATGGCTGCCAATCATGTATTGATATTGACTAACTGAAGAAAAAAAAGTTAGTTTTCAGGAGTAGTTGGCTCAGGGCAGGCTTCAAAAAAAATTGTGCACTGCACCCACAAAACACTTTTTCTGTAGATCACTGAGTACATAAACCAGTTCTTGATAAGATTGCTCCCTGATCTCTCCCTCACAGCAGCTGCAGCCTCTCCCTACACTAATCCGAGCAGAGTGACGGGCAGCGCTACGTGACTCCAGCTTAAATAGAGGCTGGGTCACATGCTGCAGTTGGCCAATCACAGCCATGCCAATAGTAGGCATGGCTGTGATGGCCTTTTGGGGCAAGTAGTATGACGCTTGTTGATTGGCTGCTGTGCAGCCTTTCAAAAAGCGCCAAGAAAGCGCCAAACACCGAACTCGAACTTTTACGTAAATGTTCAGGTTCGGGTCCGGGTGCCGAAAAACCTAAAGTTCGGTACGAACCCGAACTTAAGGATGAAATTAAAAGTCCATGGATGAGTGGTAAGTTCGGAAACAATCCTTTATGCAGAGGCCAGGTTTATCTGGGCAGTTTTTGGGTCTTTCCCCTCTTCGCTGTTTGTGGGACTTCACCAGGGAAATGTTGTCCTGGTACAACATGGGAACTATGACCTCCTGAAGTACTCGGGCCCTCCCCTTCCTGACTTTGGAAAATTAGGGCCTTGATGACCACCTTTTGGAACTGAAGGAAATTTCCTGTGTGGCCTGCAGCTCTATGTAAAATGTACGCATTGTACAGTGCCATCTGTACAATGTATACGGCCAGCTTTTTGTACCACACCTTAGTTTTACGCATGGCACTGTAGGGCTTCATAACTTGATCAGACAGATCAACCTCTCCCATGTGCCTGTTGTAATCAAGGATGCAGTCTGGCTTGTTGACAGTGGTTGTGGTACCTCGCTCTCGGGCAGGAGAACTGGTGTGAGTGTGAATGGTGGTCAGTACAAGGACATCCCTCTTGTCCTTGCACTTAACCGCCAGGATGTTCTCATGGCAGAGAGCCTTACTGTCGCATTTTTCAGAGTAGTTGCCCTACCAGGGAACAAGGGAGGCCTCTCTGATTTTTGCAAATCTTTCCCCTCATAAACCTGGAACCTGTAGGTGTACCCGGAGGTACTCTTGCACAGCTTGTACATTTTAATTCCGTACTGTGCCTACTTGCTGGGCAGGTAATGGCGGAATTTAACCCTTCCTTTAAAATGTACAAGGGACCCGTTTATGCTAATTTGTTTTTCTGGGGTGAACACCTCTGTAAATTTGGAGTTCAGGTGCTCCAGGAGGGGTCTTTTTTTGAATAGACAGTCAAATTGTGGGTCATTTTTTTTGGGGGGGGGGGGGGGGGGGGCGGGCGGTGCGTTATCATTATAATGTAGGAATTTCAAAATGGATTAAAATCTTGAGCGGGACATGGCCATATTGTAAATTGGAGTGTTGTACAAGACATCTCAACTGCAATATTGTCTCTTTTTTTTAATTTATTTTTTTACCAGGCCTATATGCAGCAACAGCCCCCAAAATGTCATAATGTCGGCTGCATTTCCTGGGGTCCAATCTAGGTCTAGCATATGAGGATGTCGGGTTTTGAGCTATAAACTACTGGGTGTATAAATTTGTTTGGGTCACCATCAAATTTATGAATTCGTCAGAGAAAAAGATTTGAACAAATCTATTTCTGTGAAGCCCGTGCAGTCAATCTGAATTCCAGTTTCCTACAAACTCTGGAATTTGGGGCTCATAATCCTCAGGCAGTGTGGTCCATAAGGGATTACTAGGGGGGGGGGGAGCTACTTCATCTCTCCTGGGGAGTCTCCGTGAGGGGCCCTCATCAACGGATGACGATGATGATGAAGGAGTAGAGGAGTAGAGGAATTTGGCATCCTCTTCTCCCTCACTTGCAGACTCCGTTACAGAGGCAAGGATAGTGTATGTCTCCATCAACGTCCATTCTTTGGGATAAATTGGACATTTTTATTTTTATTGGTGTGTGTAAAATGAAAAGTGTCAGGGGGGTGTATGTAGTGATTTAACACATGAGGGGGCTTGTAATGAATTTAAAATTAAATTTATGATAAAGAAAAAAAGAGAAAGAAAGAAAAGAGAAAAAGAAAAGAGAAAAAGATAAGTTAAAGAATAAGATAAAAATTTTGAAAAAAAAAGGCTAAAAAAATAAAAGGCTAAAAAAAAAAAGCACTGAAACCTGAGTAAACACTGTCAGTAATTGACAGTACTGACCGCCTCTCAGTACGTGCAGGACCTGCACACGCAGACAGCACGTGTGTGGGTTCAAAAATCTAAACTAATACTAACTAAAATTGACTTTTATATACAGTATGTATATTGTGGGGATTCGCTCTGGTAGGCAGGTTAGCGGACACAGTATAGAGGCAACAACAAAGTCTTTAACTTAAACAGTTCAGTGTTTATTCACACTTGGCAGATTAACTAAGTATAAACAAAGTCACCTTAGTTTAAATCCTGGTGTTCCATTCACATCTTGCTGCAGGTACCGCATAAGAAGGTCAAGTCCTGGTGTTCACTTCACACCATGCTGCGGGTACCGCATAAAGAGTCCTAGTCCTGGATGTCGTTCCCTTGTCTTCCCAGACAGGTCGCTGGCATGCATCCAGCTACAAGCCAAACCCGGACCGGCACTTAAACTCCGGTCCGGCATTTGAGCTCACCTGGCTGGAAACCAAAAAATAAAATAAAAAAATGCACTAAACCTGAGCAGATGCTGTCAGTAATTGAAACTAGTGACCGGCGCTCAGCAGGTACAGGACCCACGTACGCAGACGGCACGTGCGTGGGTTCAAAAATCTAACCTAGTACTAGCAAAAATTGACATATATATGTATATGTATGGATGTATATATATATATATCAGTCACAGCTCGGACACAGAAAAAGTGGTGCAGAGCTGGAAAAGCCAAAAAAAAAAAGGCAAAAAAGCCCCCCCCCCCAAAAAAAAGGACAGACTGGAGTCCGCCGTGGGGCACAGGTAATATGGGGATCTGAAACTGCTGCAGATGAGCCAAAGATCACTACAGCTGTTCCAGATGTTGTTCTTCTTCTTCTGTGAAAAGTGAAAAGTAGTGAAAAGCACTGATTTGTGGTGGTACCATAAGTCCCAGCCGACAACCAGCAGCACAGTGGGGAACAGGTCATCTCTGCAAGCAGTCACCAAGCTAGAATGGCTGCCTGCAGAGAGGAACCAACTGTTCTTTCAGCTGCATAGTGCTGCCATTGGCTGGAGCGTTGTTCCAGCCAATCGCAGCGCTGGGAGGGGACATCAGTGTCTGATGCCCCCTCCCTGACCTCGGAGGTGACATGGGCTGATGTAATCAACCCCAATCACCTTATTCCCAGCCACCAGCAACATCACAGATTGGCTAATGGTAGTATAGCGCTGCCATTGGCTGGAGTGTTTCTCCAGCTAATCGCAGCACTTGGAAGGGACACCTGTGTCTGGTGTCCCCTCCCTGACCTAGGAGGTGACATGGGCTGATGTCATCAGCCTCTCCCACCTCTAGCCAGGTCCCCCTGCAGCACCATACATTGCCGGTGCTGCGATGGGCCGGTCTTCACTAACCGGACTATCACAGCGATTGGGGCTGCAAGGGGGCGGAAAAACTCCTCAGCTAAGATGGCTGACTGCCGATTAGTGCAGCCATCTTATTCCGGTCACCGCGCGATGCAGCGCGGTGACCGGAGTTATGTCAAGATGCGGGAATGCACTGGCTTCCATGACGTAATAGTATGTCATGTGTCGGGAAGGGGTTAATCTGGCTTTGTTTGCAGGGTCTAATGAATTAAACATTAATACGAAGATGCCCATGCTTATATGCCTGGCACAGAGAGAGAGAGAGGTTGAGTTAAGCTAAAGAGGCGCACACAGACAAGTGGATAGTAGTACACGCTGCTGGGGTCTTTATCTATAGAAGGGCCACAGATTATGGACAAGTAGTAATACAACAAGAAAACCTGCCTTTCTATTGCTGGAGCCCAAAAATAAAATCATGTGTACTGCAAGGTATACATGATATAACGTATAGTCTGATAATATTTCCCAGCTTCTACATCAGGATATGGTAGAAGGAATACAAGAAATAGATTTTGGAGAAACACAATAGTAACAATAGTGTCTAAGTGCAAATTTAAACTAGACGGTCTAAAAATCTGGCAGATTTTTCACAGTAGTTTATAGTGGATGATTAATCTGGGGTGCCTTTGGACTGTCTAGTCTAAACTTTTCTAACCTATTAGGTCACTTTGTGCCAGAATCCCACCGGAATTTAGGGACATCTAAAGGCATGCCTGCTCCACTGATAATCCACACCCTTTCAGTCCCCGTGTCAGCTAAGGCTACATGTACACAACAGTGAAAAAAAAGTCTGTTAAAACCAGATAAACAGACGTTTTTAACAGACTTTTTTTTTCATTGATGCCTTTCTGAGAAACGGACGTTAAAAACGGACCCATTCAATTGTATTGGGGCAGTCTGTCAGTGAGAAACGGTCAAGTGCCTGTGACACTTAATAAATGCAGTGCAGCAACCTCAGGTGGAACGAGCAAAGGATAGGAGTGGTAGTGGCTCTGGCAATGATAGTTTATACAGTGATAAGAGGGCACACCTTTTCCTCCCTCGGGGCACACCCTGAATTGGGGCTTCTGTCTGGTGGTACGTGGGGTCCCCTTGGTGTTAATTGTTTCAGCAGGGTGTAAGACAGGAGTGTGGATGAAGGTGCAATGGCTGGTGTATGGTGGAGTCAGGGACCAGGCCAGTGGTAATAAATAAATACTAAAGTGCAGGATATGAGTAGTAGTACATCCAACAGTATTAAGGCACTTCCAAGCAGAACACAGTGCAATTTCCTTCCCCAATAGCAATGTATGGATGGATAGCAGCAAAGAAGGGTTGTGGGACGCCATCTCTCTGAGTGAGGATCAGTGTGTATAGATCTGAAACGCATAACCTCTTTAAGTTTTGTTGCATGTTCCTGCCTCTGGCTTTACGTTATTTTTACTGTTTTTGAGGAAGCTAAATAAACTGCCGTATACTGCTGTGTCTAGTTTTTCTTTCTAGTGTACTACTGTGGCACTACCCCACCAACACCGACCCCCAGAAGGAACACACAAGAGACTCAAGAGAACATTTTGCCTAAACATCAGATACTTCTAAAAAATAAAGAAAATTTTAAAATTTGGCACAGGATGACTCCAAGTTGTCTGATGGGTGTGACTCCTGTGTGTACTGGTGGCCACTGGTGGATGGACAGTCCAAAGATGGCCATAAAATAATTATGGGGGACCCCTATGGCCCCTATAGAGAGGTATATCTTGTAAATACAAGAGAAGGAACACTCATACATCCTCTGGGGGTAGTGATGTGTTGGTGTATGGTTATGGTTGTTGGTATGTAGTGGTTAAGGGTGGGTCTCTCATTAAGGAAGAGATTTACCCTCCCAAACTCCATTGATCAACCACAAAAAGGATATTCCAGTTGCTGTTAGGAGGAATAGCGGCCTTTAAGATGATAAGCATGATTGCCTGCATCTGAGATAATGCCCAGGGGAATGTACAAATCTGGAAATATAATTCTCCTATGAAGTCTGAAGAAGGAGGTTCAGTGCCTGGAAGCCCACTTGTGCTGCTTGGGACTGGTAAACCATTCTCCTTGTTCCTGTTCTTCAGCTGTCTGGTTCGTTGGTTGGAGGTGGGCCTGAATCAGTGGCCTGGGTGGAGGGCTTTACCTATGACCTCTCTTCCTTCTCTGGTGTTTGGGAAACCAGGACCCCTCCAGGTTGTCGAAAAAACAAGATAGCAAAATATATCCTTTTTTTCTAATCTGTTTTTTATTTTCTGATTGTATATTTCTTTCTTTTATTTTCTGAACATGATTATGGGGGCTGCCATCTTGCATGAGCTGTTCTTAACCCCTTAAGGACCGGGCTCATTTTCACCTTAAGGACCAGGCCATTTTTTGCTCATAACTTTAAAACGCTTTGACTTATCCAGGCCATTCTGAGATTGTTTTTTCGTCACATATTGTACTTCATGACACTGGTAAAATGAAGTCAAAAAAATTATTTTTTTTGCACAAAAAAATACCTAATTTACCAAAATTTGAAAAAAATTAGCAAATTTCAAAGTTTCAGTTTCTCTACTTCTGTAATACATAGTAATACCCCAAAAAATTGTGATGACTTTACATTCCCCATATGTCTACTTCATGTTTGAATTGTTTTGGGAATGATATTTTATTTTTTGGGGATGTTATAAGGCTTAGAAGTTTAGAAGCAAATCTTGAAATTTTTCAGAAATTTACAAAAACTCAATTTTTAGCGACCAGTTCAGGTCTGAAGTCACTTTGCGAGGCTTACATAATAGAAACCACCCAAAAATGACCCCATCTAAGAAACTACACCCCTCAAGGTATTCAAAACTGATTTTGCATACATTGTTAACCCTTTAGGTGTTGCACAAGAGTTATTGGCAAATGGGGAGGAAATTTGAGAATTTCATATTTTTGTCAAATTTTTCATTTTAACCCATTTTTTCCACTAACAAAGCAAGGGTTAACAGCCAAACAAGATTGTATCTTTATTGCCCTGACTCTGCCGTTTACAGAAACACCCAATATGTGGCCGTAAACTACTGTACGGCCACACAGCGGGGCGTAGAGTGAAAGGTGCACCATATGGTTTTTGGAAGGCTGATTTTTATGGACTGGTTTTTTGACACCATGTCCCATTTGAAGCCCCCTGATGCACCCCAAGAGGAGAAACTCCCTAAAAGTGACCCCATCTAAGAAACTACACCCCTCAAGGTATTCAAAACTGATTTTACATACATCGTTAACCCTTTAGGTGTTGCACAAGAGTTATTGGCAAATGGGGATGAAATTTGAGAATTTCATTTTTTTGCCTAATTTTCAATTTTAACCCATTTTTTCCACTAACAAAGCAAGGGTTAACAGCCAAACAAGATTGTATCTTTATTGCCCTGACTCTGCCGTTTACAGAAACACCCCATATGTGGCCGTAAACTACTGTACGGGCACACAGTAGGGCGTAGAGTGAAAGGTGCGCGGTTTGGTTTTTGGAAGCCAGATTTTGCTGGACTGGTTTTTTGACACCATGTCCCATTTGAAGCCCCCCTGATGCACCCCTAGAGTAGAAACTCCATAAAAGTGACCCCATCTAAGAAACTACACCCCTCAAGCTATTCAAAACTGATTTTACAAACTTTGTTAACCCTTTAGGTGTTGCACAAGATTTAATGGAAAATAGAGACACAATTTCAAAATTTCACATTTTTGGCAGATTTTCCATTTTAATATTTTTTTTCCAGTTACAAAGCAAGGGTTAACAGCCAAACAAAACTCATTATTTATGGCCCTAATTCTGTAGTTTACAGAAACACCCCATATGTGGTCGTAAACCGCTGTACGGGCACACGGCAGGGCGCAGAAGGAAAGGAATTCCATACGGTTTTTGGAAGGCAGGTTTTGCTGGACTGTTTTTTTTGACACCATGTCCCATTTGAAGCCCCCCTGATGCACCCCTAGAGTAGAAACTCCAAAAAAGTGACCCCATTTTAGAAACTACGGGATAGGGTGGCAGTTTTGTTGGTACTAGTTTAGGGTACATATGATTTTTGGTTGCTCTATATTACACTTTTTGTGCAGCAAGGTAACAAGAAATAGCTTTTTTGGCACGTTTTTTTTTTTTGTTATTTACAACATTCATCTGACAGGTTAGATCATGTGGTCATTTTATAGAGCAGGTTGTCGCGGACGCGGCGATACCTAATATGTATACATTTTTTTTTATTTATGTAAGTTTTATACAATAACTTCATTTTTAAAACCAAAAAAATGTTTTAGTGTCTCCATATTCTAAGAGCCATAGTTTTTTCAGTTTTTGGGCGATTATCTTGAGTAGGGTCTAATTTTTTGCGGGATGAGATGACGGTTTGATTGGCACTATTTTGGGGTGCATATGATTTTTTGATCGCTTGCTATTACACTTTTTGTGACGTAAGATGGCAAAAAATGGCTTTTTTTACACTGTTTTTATTTTTATTTTTTTACGGTGGTCATCTGAGGGGTTAGGTCACGTGATATTTTTATAGAGCCGGTCGATACGGACGCGGCGATACCTAATATGTATACTTTTTTTTTATTTATGTAAGTTTTACAGAATGAGTTCATTTTTGAAAAAAAAAAAATCATGTTTTAGTGTCTCCATAGTCTAAGAGCCATAGTTTTTTCAGCTTTTGGGCGATTATCTTGAGTAGGGTCTCATTTTTTGCGGGATGAGATGACGGTTTGATTGGTACTATTTTGGCGTACATGCGACTTTTTTGATCACTTTTATTACCTTTTTTGGGAAGTAAGGTGGGCAAAATTTCAATTTTCTCATAGTTTTTATTTTTTTATTTTTATGGCGTTCACCGTGCGGGGAAAGTAACATGACCATTTTATAGATCAGGTCGTTACGGACGCGGCGATACCTAATATGTGTAGTTTATTTTATTTTTTTAATTTTTATTCAGTGATAAATGTTTTTTTTTTTTATCTTAACTTTTTTCACTTTTTTTTACATTTTTGTGACCCAGACCCACTTGGTTCTTGAAGATCCAGTGGGTCTGGTGTCTGTATAATACAGTACAGAACAATATATATTGTTCTGTACTGTATTTTACTTACACTGAACAGATCTGTGCTTTTAGCACAGATCTGTTCAGCACCATGGACAGCAGGACGCCTGAGCAGGCGTCCTGTTGCCATGGGAACCCTCCCCGTCTGCTCAGAACTTCGCAGACGGGGAAGGGTAAGGACGGGGCTGAGGGGGGCTCTCTGGGGGCTCTCTCCCTCTCCATCGGGGGGCTGCAAAGCCACAGCAGCCCCCCGATGGAGAGGGAGGGAGCTCCCTGACCAATGACAGTTAACTTTTTCCATACAGCGGTCCGTACGGACCGCGGTATGGAAAGGGTTAAACGGCTGACATCTTCACAGATGTCAGCCGTTTATACCAGGGTGCCAGCAATGTGCTGGCACCCTGGTATACCCACTAGAAGCCAACGCCCCCACCGCCTGCGACACCCCCCCCGCACCACCCTCCGGCATAAAATCGTGCAGGGGTGCAGGGGGGGGTGAAAAATAATGATTTTAGCCACTCTAAAGTTTCTGATCCCCGCGGTCAGGGACCGCGGCGATCAGAAACTGCAAAAAGCGCAGCAAACCGCAGGTCTGAATTGACCTGCGGTTTGCTGCGATCGCCGATACGGGGGGGTCAAATGACCCCCCCCTGCGTTGTTACGGGATGCCGGCTGAATGATTTCAGCCGGCGTCCCGTTCCGATTAACCCCTGCGGCGCCGGAATTCCGAATTTAAGTCAGGACGTACCGGTACGCCCTTGGTCCTTAAGGACTCGGGAAATAGGGCGTACCGGTACGCCCTGCGTCCTTAAGGGGTTAACAGCATTTAGAAAGCATTAAAAAATTGCTTGCTTTACAGCAGCCACATAAGCTATAGATACAATGGACAGGACAAGAACTCATTGACTTTTATGTTGAGAGTTTTCTAGGCATACTCTGTGACCTGTGCAGAGGTCAGGAATGAAATGCTCCGCTGGGATCTCTCTCTGTAAACATCCAGAAGTGGCGGACTGGGAATTTAAAGTTGCTCTGGAAAAAAACTAAAAGTGGCCCCATGTTGTAGGTGGGTCCAAACTGACAAAAGGCGGGCAACACAAGTAGGCGGGGGCAACAAATGTAAGCAGGCGCAAGATAAGTAGGTGTGGGCCAGCAATACTCTAGTGCAGCACGAAATACTGCCACAACAGAAACAAGTACCACAATGCAGCACAAAATACTGCTTCTCTCATCTGTTAGGATGACCATACAGTTGGATTCAGAAGGACACCTGCGGCTGCTAGCCATGTGCATAAGTACCTGATGCTCCCTATATTAATGCTGGGAGCTTCTGATCGCTTTGTACTTGGCTGGTGGCCATGAAGGGGGCTTGCCTGTAGGGTCTATGGCCAGTCCACCCCTGACATCTGGTTTGACATAGCAGCAGCTAATCACTATCAGCGGCAGAGCCTGGATCCCCTTGCATCCATGAGATAAAGGGATCCTCTCACCGTCGGTGTCAGTGATTGGCTACGGCAATGTCAAACTGGATGTTTACAGTGAGGATGTCCTACAGAGAATCGCAGGCCTGGAGGAGAAGGAGCGCGAGCCCCCCATTCTGAGAAACCCCTTTAATGGAAAAACAATCACTTTATTTAGTAGAGTAAGGGCTCATGCACACGTGGGGCCGCCGCATGCGGATCGCGGACCCATTCACTTGAATGGGGTCAGCGATCCGCATCCGACTGTCTTCACCGCAAAAAAGTAGTGCATGCGCTACTTTTTTGCGGTGCGGAGGCACGGACAGAAAACCCATGGAAGCACTCAGTAATACTTCCGTGGGCTTCCAATCTGAGCCTCAAGTGAATGGGTCTGGATTTGTGATGCGGGGTGCACACGGCCATTGCCCGTGTATTGCGGACCTGCGGTTTGCAACGACCGTGGGCATGAGCCCTTAGTTGAATACCACCATGGCATGCATGGCCATGCAATTCTCGCCTTATTGTGAATGTGTTTTGCAGTACAGCTGTGCCATGTGGTGAGAAAGTGCTGCATGATAGAAAGGTTTGCAAAGTTACATCTACTTATTTCATGACTAAACAGTCTTACAGATAAAAGAAAAAAAATGAAATAATAGGTTAGAACTCCTTTAAGTCAGAAGAGGTTTTACTTGAGTGAGCGCTAATTGTATTTTATGCACCTTCCGTCCCCCGTAATACATTTTGAAACCCTGTAGTAAAAAGAAAAACCTAATTCAGTATGATGCAATATATTTTGTGGCCAGCAGAGGGTAGTATACTCCTGCAGCAGCACTCAGAGCAGATGTTAATTATATAGAAAGTGTACCATATAGCATAGTGTATCTCAGAGCTACAATTATTTACCTGCAACCTCCCGCCAACCTTTGGGTATATTTGATGCTATATAATATCTGATTAGGTTTGTAACGCATTCTTACATATTCAAAGTGCTATGTAGCAGACATGAGATAACCTTTAAAAATCTCCTCTTCTTTCACTTGCCAGGAGCTCCGTGAGCCCAATTTCCTGTCTCAAACCTGGTGAATCATTTGATTCTATCATCTTTTCAAGCATGCTCCTGATTCTACTTGGCCACTTTCAGATTTTTATACTTGTCTAACTGCAATAAATTTCCTAATGTTAATAAAGATACTGAATTATGAGAAGCGTGTTATAAGCATATTCTAAGGCTTAGAGTGGGATAAAAAGGCAAAAAAGTCATACTCACCTACACTGATCTCCAACTGCTGTCCCACCACTCTCATTCTGACACACAGGCAATGCCTCCTCGGGTGGGTCATCGCATGGCCAGTGATTAGTTACTTGGGTAATGCCTTTGTCTTGTACCAGGAAATAGAGACTAGCCTAATGAGCATTATAATTAAAACATTGGAGTCAGTCTTAAAACAAAAAAAATAAAAATTGATCGGACAATCCCTTTAACTTAAAACTCTGAACCACCAGTACAAACTCTGCCATGTTCAATATATAACACTGACATATTTTTAAGCGACAGAGAGACCTTTGGGCCTCTTGGGCAGCACAGGCCAGGTGTGACTGCTACTTTTGGGCCACCTATAGCTACGCCCTTGATTATAATGTCTTCCATTTAAAGGGTTATGCCATGACTCATGTAAAAAATGAAAATTAAGACATCATATAGTACATGACAACCTCTTTCTAACAAAGCTAGAACCAGTCCTGTACCTCACATGGGTCCAGAGATCTCCACATTCACTGCCCCATTGCTAGATTATCTTCAACCTGGCAGCTCAGGGGGCATGCCCTTTCTGCTGCAGCTCTCTTTCTGTAACTGTCACAGCTTCTAACAGAACATATGGCTGGATGCAGCTGAAGATTTAAACTTTGCACGTTCGACCAGCTCAGTGAGATGGACAAAAAAATAAGTAAAAGAGCAAACAGCAGGTGGCGCTGTACAGATACATTTTATTGAATAACTCAGAGGCTATACTACATTTTTAGTTATATGCAATTATAAAAGTATTCAGATGCAGGTGCTGGTTTGAAACATGTACAGTATGTTTTGTGACACAACCCCTTTAAGTTGACCTTTTTTCCCGGGTCTGAATGATTGGAATCCACTTTTTTAAGTCAAGACTTTTCAGGATGTTTTATGGGAAAATCATTGTTTCATTTTGCAATCTTAGAGAGATTGTCTCCATCTTGGTAATATCTTTTCACTCTGCAAATAGCCAGATTGTTCCTGTAACATATCATTGAGACAAGGGTCAGCTGGTGGGGGAAATAATATTGTATTAAAGGGGTATTTCCCATCTCAGACATTGATGGGATATTGCCAAGATATGTCACATAGGTGTGGATACTACCTCTGCGACCCACTCCTCTCTTTAGAATGGGCTCCTCGAAGTGAAGGAGAGTGTTCCACACAAGTGCAACCATACGAGTTCTAAAAATAGTCGAGCCCTGGCTCAGCTGTTTCTTGCAGTCCCATTGTAACAAATGGAGAGGTGGTCGAGCATGTGCAGTACGCTTTCCATTCGCCGCTATGGGATCTCTGAAAATAGCCAAACGTGCTCGCTTGGTTACTTTCAGAACTCAGCACATGCACAGTGTGCTCTTCTTTACTTCTAGGACCATGTTCTGGAAACAGGTGTGGGTCCCAGAGGTGGGATCCACACCTGTCTGACATTAATGGAACATCCTACTGATTTGCTATTAAATGGGTTTTCTGACATTTTAATACTGATAGGTAGGGTCCGACACCTGGGACCCCCCGCTGTTCAGCTGTTTGAAAAAGCACCAATGCTCCTGTGAGCGCTGCTGCCTTCTCGCAGTTTACCACGCACAGCACCGTACATTGTATAGCAGCTGTGCTTGGTATTGAAGCTCAGCCCCATTCACTTCTATTGGGTTGAACTGCGTCTAGGCCACGTGACTGATGAACATGATGTCACTGGCCTAGAAAAAGCTGAGAGAAGGCCGTGGAACTCACGGGAGCACAGGTGCCTTCTCAAACAGCTGATCAGCGAGGGTCCTGGGTGTCAGACCGATCAGATACTGATGACTTATCCAGAGCATAGGTCATCAGTATTGGAAAATAGTGATGAGCAGCAGGGGCAATATTCGAATTCGCAATATTTCGCGAATATTTGGGTGAATATTCGCCATATATTCGAGCATTCGCGAATTCATGATCTCTAGGCATTATTTTCTTGATTGCTAAAATTCGCATAAAAATTCGCATGAACTGGTATTTAAAAAAAAATCGAATTTCGAATATTCGTGATCAACACTATTGGAAAACCCCTTTAATGTCTGAGATGGGCAAACCCCTTTATGGTAGCCTAGCATTTACTTTTGGTATAGACTGGATTATATTTGCATAGTAAAGCGGAGTTTAGCAGAATTTTTATTCTACCTCTATCTCTACCTACAAGACCGTAAAGCTGGTACGGCAGATATAAGGATATACTGTATATATGAAGATGTATATAATATATATATTTCAAGAACTTGCATTTTCTGTATTACTTTGTCACTGGGCATCATGTCTGCTGGTTACATTCATCACGGCTCTGCCTGCTCTCTTGGATGTTGTATGAATATTTGATCCATGATATCCAAGGGAATATGAAAGAGGAAATATCCTTCTCAGGAAGGTAGGAGCAGTGTCAGGAGTGTGAAGAGGAGAAAAGGCGTGTGGTTATTGCTCTGATGTCCCTGGGGAGGGGGAAGGCTCTGATTTATTATTTTTTTGTCGTATTAACGCACATGTTCAGGAGGGGGAGGCGAGCTGGTGTGACTTCCTAGCTCTCAATGGATTTTATAAGGCCACAGCTAGCTCAAGCCTTTGTGAAAACAATTTAAAGGGAAGAGCAAGGGACAACTCAACATCTCTGTACAAATCAATCTACACAGCGTAAAAAAGCAAGCCACAATTTACCGGCAGGGGAATGACAACAGATTAAAGGGTCTGCTTTGTACAGCAGGTGTTGAAAGTGGCAGCATTCTCTTTTTTTCTTTGTTGTAAACTTAAATTTGTGGCAATGTGAAAAATAGTAGTAGGATGTATCGTTTGCATGCTCACAAAATTGATGTGGACCTCTTTACGTTACAATATAGGCAAAATAAAATCATAATTTGACACTTTTTGCCAATGGTATCGTATTGTCCATATGGTTAAAGCAAATATTCATTTAACCACTGTATACTGTGTATAGGCTAATGTAAAATCTGGCATCTTGGTTATTTAGTACTTGAGAGAAAGGCCAGCTGTCTGGAAGCAGTCAACAAGCTGCTGTTTACAGATCTATACTTTTATGTCACTAGTTCTTTAATAGGGCATAGGATATGCTATAAACGTCTGATGCTGACTCCATCTCTAGAACCTGCACCAGCAGCCCCATCCAGGTGGTCAAGGAATGGAAAGGTGGGCTTGCATGCATATGGCTCAATAGATAGACTTTTATGGGAGTTCTATAAACTGCCTCTTGCTCAGTTGCTTTCATAATTCCCATAGAACAGAATGCATGCCTGTCCGGCCACTCTTTCTCAGTCAACTCCCTAGACACATCCCTTTTTACACCTAGCCGGCTTCTTGAACCTTTCCATAAACAGATGTGTCCACTCATTCTTTTTATGGTCCTTTTTTAAAATTAAAGAAAAATAGAGGCATAGAAGCAAATGAGGCATGCTATGATGCAACATGGTACGAATAAGAAGGAAATCAGAGAAAAGAACATGATAAAGAATTAAAGCAGACCTCTACAATCCTCCTTATTAAGGCTTACTTCTCTCAGCACAGTATATGTACAAGTGCCTGATAAAAATCTTTTTTTCATTGCTGGTTGAGTAGTCTTTATCTTACATCTTTAGAAGTCCTCCATGCACTGACTTCCTGGTGAGGCTACGACAGACTGATCTATGCATAGCAGCCAGTCTGAGGAGGCAGACCTGGAGGGGTAGGGAGTAAGCAACAGTCTGAACCAATGATGAGTGGCAGGGGCAATATTCGAATGTAGAATATTTATCATATATTTGCGAGTTTGCGAATTTGAGATTATATTCTTGATTGCAAAAATCGGCAATGTATTATTCGCGTAATGCACGTGAAATACCGGCGTGGAGTAGGTAACTTTTATATTGGTTGCTAGGGATGTTGCTAAGCTGTGACAAAGCCTTCTCATTGGCCCACAAGCTAGAAGAAGGGAGGGATGATCACCAGATGTGTACTGAGTTAAAAAAACAAACAAAAAAAATGAATATTCATCATTACGAATATATTCCACTATATTCTAAATATTCGCAAATTCTCGAAGTGCCGATATTCCCGATAAAAATTTTCTTTTTTAATATTCGCACTCAACACTAGTAAGCAGTAGGTAATTCTCAGTAGGTTTGGAGCCATCATGTCTTATTTCAAAATTACTGCTTTGGTTTTCCTGATCTTTGGCCCTTGTAAAAGGGTCCTAACTGAGTTGTGATAAATTCAAGCTAATTTGTGATGACCATACTTTGTTGTTGTCAATCATATCAGATTGATGTTGTTAATTAGGGATTACAACCATATTATCTCTGATTAAAATGATGTCTGACCAATTTAATTTTAAACTAAAGACAGATGTACCAAGTCACACAGTCCTGTTATGTGACACACACTTTGACGTTTCCTTATTAGAACTGTCATTAGGAGATCAGAATAAGTCCTACTCAAATTTTGAATCACATACAAATCAAACAATGTTTTAGAAAACATACTAATGCATTTTTTATAACTTGATTGATTTTGCACTGTGTTGTTTTCCCTTTTCTGTCTTTCAAGTGCCACTGATCTACCTGTTATATGAGTTTCTATTTACTAGGCTATTATTATATAATATGTTTTAATGGGAATATTCTAAAAATGTTGAAATATTCCAGTTTTTATACTGTCTGCTAGAGCTCACTCAAAAATATTCCCTTTAAAGGGGTTGTGTTGGACAGTGTGAACACTGCTTATCACTAGAAATAAGCGAATTTTCCAAAATTCATTTCAGGTCCAGTTCGGTCTAATTGGCTGTTAGATTCAGTTCGGTCCAAATTAATTCATCCCAAATTGAAAGTGCCCCAACTGCCCAGAACAGTCGTGTATGACACTCTGAGGTCTCCTAGGGCTGTATACAACCTTTCTAAAGTTCTTTAATGCCAAGACACCATTACTAATTTCAAAGTGACAGCAACATATATGGTTATAGGTAAATGAATGGTAGCTGGTGGTCACAGATGGCCTATTTGAAAGAACACTGCATTATTAGATGTTTTGTTTTATTTAAAAAAAAGTTCCAAACTTATCCCTTTTTGGTGGCAGGTCCTCTCTGTCTTCTAAACTGTAAAATGGCTGCCATTTTGAATAATTTGTGTCAGACGAATCATAAAAGTTTCAGATTCCCCAAAATATGAATCTTTTGGGAAAGTTATAACGAATTTGATTTCTTTGGAATTGATTCACTCATCTTTACTTGTCTCCCACAACTCCATATCTCTCCTGTAGTAGTCCCAATAGTCCCTGATGCTGTTATGCAGTGATGGCATTGCAACCACCCTCATGTGATTGCTGCATTTAATTAGCGAACAATGATGGGCTTGGTCACAATGTCATCACTGCAGGTCAGCACCACAGATAGGAGTGACCATTGGAGTGGAAAGGGATTTATGAGGTGAATAATACTTATTTTGTTATTTTATCCCATCCCTTGCACTGTTTGAATATTCTGGGTGACAACTTTAACCTAATTGGGACAGGGTTAACTTTAACAGCATCTATCTATCTATCTATCTATCTATCTATCTATATCTAAAACAAAAGAGAGAGACCCTGGAACCCTGAAATGCATCCCACAAGTTAAAATCAAGAGATCAGTGCTTAAAGAGCAATGAGCCTCTGTCTGGAAGAGTGTATTTTTTTTATTTTGTGAATTAATTGCTGTGTCAATATGCATTTCTTTTAGCAGGGACACGATAAAAAATTCAATATTTGGCTCAAAATTTGTAGAAATATTTTGCGACCATGGCACTGTTTAAAAAGTGACTGGAGCTTAATGGAAGGAGCAAGAGGCTCCTAGCTGGTGCTGGTTTCAGTTCAGTTCTTGGTGCATAAGTTATACCAATGTCCCGTGCTGCTCTGTTGTCCCTGACGGGCATGGGCTTCACGCTACTCACCCACTCGCATGATAAATTTTGGAGAGCTATCTGTAAACAGTTTGCTATCAAATTGCACTTTTCTTTGACCTACTGTTCACAGTCTGGTGGCAGGTGGGATGCACTAATCAAGTCCTTGTCATCTATATGCAACACTTCACAACCATCCCAGTAAGTCTTTCAGTAAGACCCCTTTCTTCATGGTGTATGGTCATAATGTGTGGGTTCCTCATCCTCTGGAGTTTCAACAGCCGAGTCCACTATCAGTAACATTGCCCAGACTAAAATATAATCACAATTCAACAGCACTCTGCAAACAGAAATTAAAAAATATATATATTTTAAATAATGAAGAAACTGGGACTCAATAGGGCATCAATATAAATAAAGCGAACAATCTCTTTAACAATTCTACATTAGAACAATAAACCTTTTCTCAGTGACCCTGTTCTGGGGTACTGGACCCACATGAAGAGGTTCCCTGGTAACAAGCGCATGACTCCACCTTAGGGCTCATTCAGACGGCCGTATGCTGTCCGCAAAAATACTGAATGCTATCCGTTTTTTTGCGGATCCGCAAAAAAACGGATCTGCAAAAAAACGGATAGCATTCAGTATTTTTGCGGACCCATAGACTTCAATGGGGCCATGTCCTGATTTTCACGGACAAGTATAGGACATGTTTAATTTTTTTTGCGGATCCGCAAAAAAACGGATAGCATTCAGTATTTTTGCGGACAGCATACGGCCGTCTGAATGAGCCCTTAGGGATAAGGTATGGCCCTCCTCTGAGAACATCAGACTCAAGGTACAATTGTGCAAGTTGACACCACGTTTCATTTGGTTTTTTAAGACTTTGAGACAGTTTCCCTTCATCTCTATTCATCCTCAATTCTTTTCACGTTTCTCTTCTCAAGCCAGTTATAGTCTTAGGGCTCTTTCACACCTGCGTTGTTGTGTTCCGGCATAGAGTTCCGTCGTCGGGGCTCTATGCCGGAAGAATCCTGATCAGGATTATCCTAATGCATTCTGAATGGAGAGAAATCCGTTCAGGATGCATCAGGATGTCTTCAGTTCCGGAACGGAACGTTTTTTGGCCGGAGAAAATACCGCAGCATGCTGCGCTTTTTGCTCCGGCCAAAAATCCGGAACACTTGCCGCAAGGCCGGATCCGGAATTAATGCCCATTGAAAGGCATTGATCCGGATCCGGCCTTAAGCTAAACGTCGTTTCGGCGCATTGCCGCATCCGACATTTAGCTTTTTCAGAGTGGTTACCATGGCTGCCGGGACGCTAAAGTCCTGGCAGCCATGGTAAAGTGTAGCGGGGAGCGGGGGAGCAGTGTACTTACCGTCCGTGCGGCTCCCGGGGCGCTCCAGAGTGACGTCAGGGCGCCCCAAGCTCATGGATCATGTGATCACATGGATCACGTCATCCATGCGCATGGGGCGCTCTGACGTCATTCTGGAGCGCCCCGGGAGCCGCACGGACTGTAAGTATACTGCTCCCCCGCTCCCCGCTCCTACTATGGCAACCAGGACTTTAATAGCGTCCTGGGTGCCACAGTAACACTGAACGCATTTGGAAGACGGTTCCGTCTTCAAATGCTTTCAGTACACTTGCGTTTTTCCGGATCCGGAGTGTAATTCCGGCAAGTGGAGTACACGCCGGATCCGGACAACGCAAGTGTGAAAGAGGCCTTATTCAACCATTATTCCAGGTATTCGGTCCCTGCTCCTACTCTTGTTGGCTCAGAGAAAGAGTATGAAGTCAAGATTATTCTGCTTGAAAAAAGCCATAGATATAACCTACTTTCTGGTGGATTTGAAGGGTCTTGGCCCAGAGGAGAGATCATGGGACCTTGCCGAAAACATTAATGCCCCAGCTCAACTGAAGACTTTCCTGTAGCTGTCTGGACCAAAGAAGACAGAGCATAAGGGGGTTACTATTATGTCGGTGTCTGTGCCCGCTGTTACTCTACTTTCCTTAGCAGGAATGAGCTCTGCACTACTTACTTGCTTCCCCGCCTGCTGACCTTCCCCTCCTTCTCTCCTGATGGGCCTAGCTGCCATAATGGCTGGTGGATCCTGCTTGCAGGTCACGACCAGCTTCTTGCTATCATTACCTTTCACTGCCTGTAGGGTGCAAGTACTCTATCTTTGGCTCTTAAAGGGCCAGCGCACGCACTGTAATGTTCCCTGGCCTACGACTGACAAGACTCTAGATGATGTGCCAGGCAATACCACTTTTTTTTATTTTTTTCATATAACCTTTATAAATACCTCAGCAGAGCAGTAAGAAAAAGATTACTTAAGCTCACCGTACTTCAATAACTTGCTGCTAAATGCATAATGGTGCTCTAGGAGATGCATCTTGGCAATGAGTAATCCTGTACAATCTTGGGGAAAAAAACTCTGGCTCTCCAATGGAAAAAATATATTAGGCTACTTTCACACTAGCGTTAATATTTTCCGGTATTGAGATCCGTCTTAGGGTCTCAATACCGGAAAAAAACGCTTCCGTTTTGCCCCCATTCATTGTCAATGAAGACAAAACGTAACTGAACAGAACAGAGGGCTCCAAAATGCATTCTGTTACGTTCTCATGCTTGAGAGCAAACCGCAGCATGCTGCGGTTTTCTTTCTATCCAGGGATGCGGAGCAAGACAGATCCGGCATGACCCCCAATGCAAGTCAATGGGGACGGATCCATTTTCTCTGACACAATAGAAAATGGATCCATCCCCCATTGACTTTCAATGGAGTTCGTGTCGGATCTCTTTTGGCTATAACAGATGCAGATGGTTGTATTATCAGTAACAGAAGCATTTTTGCTGAGCCTTACTGGATCCAGCAAAAACGCTAGTGTGAAAGTAGCCATAAAGACAGCACTGATTGTAAATCCATTAACCGCTTCACGTCTGCCCATAGACTATAAACGTCCTATGGGTGGACGTCTATTTCTGACAGCACGTTTTAAAACGTCCTGTCAGAAATAGCAGCTGCACGCTAATCGTGCAGCTGCTGATCGGGTTGCCCGCTGTCAGTGACAGCAGGGCAACCCTAAGACAAGGCAGGGACAGTTCCCAGGTGTCCCTGCCTTCACGATCGCTGCAGACACAGCGCTCACCGAGCGCTGTGTCTGCAGAGAAGGAAGCGCTGTGCGCTTCCTGTTCCGGCCCGGCGGTCATGTGACCGCCGTGACCGGAGTGTGCAGGAGCTGTGTGAGGTCTCTCAGAGACCTCGATCAGCCCTGCTCTGAGGCTGTACAGCGCTGGATTGCTGCTGTACAGCCTATCTAGGGGTGCATTTGTCCTGTAACTGGGGCTACTATGTCAGCCCCAGTTACAGGAGAAATCAACAGTGAAAAGAAAAAGTGAAGCAAATGTCCCGCAGAGGTCTTGTATGACCTTATGGGGGACGAAAAGTGTAAAAAAAAATAAAAAAAATAAAGGGTTGAAAAAATAAAATAAAATAAAGTTTCACATGTAAAAAAAAAAAAAGTTCCCAAGTAAGGAATAAAAAAAAAAAATTTAAAATAGAAAAAATAAAATAAAATATACATATTTGGTATTGCCGCGTCCGTAAAAACCAGCTCTATAAAAATATCACATGACCTAACCCCTCGGGTGAACACCGTAAAAAATTTTTTTCAAAAAATGTCAAAACAAGCAATTTTTGTCACCTTGCATCACAAAAGGTGCAACACCAAGTGATCAAAAACGCGTATGTCCGACAAAATAGTACCAATAAAACTGTCACCTCATCCCGCAAAAAATGAGCCCCTACATAAGAAAATCTCTCAAAAAATAAAAAAACTATAGCTCTTAGAACATGGAGACACTAAAACATCATTTTTTTGGTTTCAAAAATGCTATTATTGTGTTAAAGTGAAACAAATAAAAAAAAGTATACATATTAGGTATTGCCGCGTCCGTAAAAACCAGCTCTATAAAAATATCACATGACCTAACTCCTCGGGTGAACACCGTAAAAAAAAAAAAAAAAACTGTGTCAAAACAAGCAATTTTTGTCACCTTGCATCACAAAAGGTGCAACACCAAGTGATCAAAAATGCGTATGTCCCACAAAATAGTACCAATAAAACCGTCACCTCATCCCGCAAAAGATGAGCCCCTACATAAGAAAATCTCTCAAAAAATAAAAAAAACTATAGCTCTCAGAACATGGACACATTAAAACATAATTTTTTTGTTTCAAAAATGCTATTATTGTGTAAAACTTTAATAAATGAGAAAAAGTATACATATTATGTATCGCCACGTCCGTAACAATCTGCTCTATAAAAATGTCACTTTAAAAATAAAATAAATAGAAACTGTGCTAAAACAACCAATTTTTTGGTCACTTTGCCCCATAAAGTGTTATAATGAATGATCAAAAAATCATATGTACCCAAAAAAAGTACTAATAAAACTGGCACCTTATCCCCTAGTTTCCAAAATGGGGTCACTTCTTGGGAGTTTCTACTGAAAGGGTGCATCAGGGGGCTTCAAATGGGACATGGCATCTAAAAACCATGTGGAGTTCCTTTTCTTCTGCGCCCTGCCATGTGCCCATACAGCAGTTTATGACCACATGTGGGGTGTTTCTGTAAACCGCAGAATCTGGGTAATAAATATTGAGTTTTGTTTGGCTGTTAACCATCGATGTGTTAAAGAAAAAAATTTATTAAAATGGAAAATCTGCCAAAAAAGTGAAATTTAAAAATTTGATCTCCATTTTCCTTTAATTCTTGTGGAACGCCTAAAGGGTTAACAAAGTTTGTAAAATCGGTTTTGAATACCTTGAGGGGTGTAGTTTCTACAATGGGGTCATTTATGGGGGTATCCACTATGTAGGCCCCACAAAGTGACTTCATACCTGAACTGGTCCTTAAAAAGTGGGTTTTGGCAATTTTCTTAAAAATTTGAAGAATTGCTTCTAAACTTCTAAGCCTTCTAACGTCCTAAAAAAATAAAATGACATTTCCAAAATGATGCCAACATAAAGTAGACATATGGGGAATGTTAAATAATAAATATTTTATGAGGTATCACTTTCTGTTTTAAAAGCAGAGAAATTGAAATTTAGAAAATTGTGAATTTTTCAAATTTTTGGGTAAATTTGGGATTTTTTCATAAATAAAGGTGAAATATTTTGACTCAAATTTATGACTATCATGAAGTACAATGTGTCACGAGAAAACAATCTCTGAATGACTTGGATAAATAAAGGCGTTCCAAAGTTATTACCACATAAAGTGAGATATGTCAGTTTTGCAAAATTTGGCCTGGTCAGGAAGGGGGCAAATGGCCCAGATGGGAAGTGGTTAAAGACATAATACAGTCCACCCATAAAAACATTGACGCAAAATACTCTGCCCTATGACCTCAATGGTTTGGAGGAGTGAAACATCATATTAACCCTTTACATCCTGTACCATTAGCCGATAACATGTTTAGATATATTAAATTAATATAGATAAATACGATCAGTTTTGTAATTCAATCCATTTGGATATCTTGTAATGAAAGTCCATATCCAATATGCCTCTCTTTGTTGGCTACAGTTAGGCTCCATTCACAACTCCGTAATAATGGGTCCGCATCCGATCCCAAAATTGCGGAATGGGTGCGGACCCATTCATTCTCTGTGGGGCAGGAATGGATGCGGACAGCACACAGTGTGCTGTCCGCGTGCACATTTCTGGAGCACTCCGGAAAAAAATAGAACATGTCCTATTCTTGTCCGCTATTGCGGACAAGACTAGGCATTTCTATGGGGGTGCCAGTCGGGTGTATTGCGGATCTGCAATTTGCGGATCCACAATGCACTACGGACGTGTGAATGGACCCTTAGACTGATATAAATTAGGTGAAATTAAAGTTTCTTTCAGTATAGAGTGTATGTTATAATTAAGAACCAGTGCACAGAGGTTCGAAATGCGTCAATGTTTTTATGGGTGGACTGTTATATGTTTTTAATAGAATTACAATAATTGCTGTTTTTAATATATTTTTCTTCCACTGGAATGCCGGAATTTCATCCCCCAAGATTGTCCAGGTTTACCCATTGCCAAGATGGCATCTCCATCAAGTGGCAAGTTATTGAAGTACTGTGAGCTGGAGTGGAATTGCATCTAGGGTCTCCATACAGTCTGTTTTGAAAAGATAGCAACTATATATATATATTCATACATACTTTTATCAGTATTTCAAAGACTGCTGTACCCCTGCATGAACAGTAATGTGAGGAGAGACATTGATCTGATCTCCTACTCCAGGATGTTGTCAGAAATGTCTGCTTGAGGGAGAGAGCCCGCAACTGTTGGGTTACAAAGTGTCAGAAAATCTTGTTAATGATATCCTGACCGAGTCTGAGAATGATACTAGAAATAAAAAAATAACCACCCAACCATTAGCATCCTCGTTATCTGTAATTTTAGTGACGAACAATCTTTCTGCTGCATGTAATTTTGAAAAAGGAGAAGAGATTCCTTCTCAGGCACATGGGTAACATTAGTCGTCACAGTAAAGTCAAGCCTAAAACAGGTCATTTTCAGAGCAGAATCCCAAAAATTATAGTAGAAAAAAGCTTGCAGCCAGAGGTGTACATAGATTTCATAGAGCCCCATTACAAAATTTAGAATGGGCCCCTTCCAAGAGATTTATAACGCATTAACTATTTTTTATTATAGCCATTGACCAATCTCAGCCTTTCATGGCCAAGATGGGAATAACCCACAACGATCGCCAGCCCAGGGTAACTAGAATTGCGTAAATGGCCAGGGGGCCAGTGTTTCACTGTTTCCATAACTTGGGAGAAACAGTGCAGCTTGCTGTACTGCGCTGTTTGCATAGCTCCCATTCATTGCTATAATGGAAACAGCGAACCACCGGCCACTTGACTGCTAAATCTCCCCCTACACAGCTATAAATCTGATTTCCTTCACATAGTACATGGTAAAACTGGCTACCTGCAGCCACCAGTAGGCTGAGCCCAGTGCATAGGAATTTATAGTTAGTAGTTACCATTCAAATTAATAGAAGCTGTAAAATGTCTATTTGCACTGAGCCACCATTAGAGACAGCGGCTGTTGTTTTATGTCGAGTCCAGTGGTGGGTCCACCCTCTCCATAGCAGTTGTGCAGTCTCACTCCACGGTATGTATGCTACTGCTTTTAGCCAGGAATTGTTGACATTTGGAGACTTGAAGACTCCACTGTAAGGGCTTATATACAACTCAGTGATACAGTGTTCTCCACAGACAACACACACATCCATTGATTCCTCTATGTGTCTGTTTTGCAAACCGTGGACAGCAAATGGATGCCATCTGTAAAAAAAAGCAGTTTGCGGATACAAAAAATGACGGTGAAAAAAACTGACTGACACTTCCTGAACTCTGACACACACAATACTCCTTGTGGATGTAAGGGGACTAAACCCACCTTAAGAAAAGGGCGCTTTTGAGAGTCATGAGAGGTGCATGGCCACTGCATAGTAGATGGAGTTGTCTGCTTCGGGCTACGTTCACTGTGTTATTTCTGAGACTGATTGGGGTGGACGGGGTGTTGGACCCCCATCAATCTGACATTAACCCCTTAATGCACAATCATGTATATGTACATGATTAGCATTAGAGGGATGTATGGGATGAGATCACATGCTGAGCTCGCTCCATACAAGGCAGTTGCTGGCTGTATAATACAGCCGACACCCGGCAATGACGCCTAACCCAGTCATTTAACCCCTCAAATGCCACTGTCAATAAGGCGATGGCATCTGTAGGGTTAGGCAGAGGGGGGTCTCCCTATTCCTTCCTATCGGATATGTTGCTGTGACACCCTTGTAGAGGTTCCCAGGCCTGTCATGGTTAACTTCCTGAAATGCTCTGTCAGAGTCTCTTAGAATCTACAATAAAAGACCTGCCAAGTGTCCCTCTTTTGGAGGGACGGTCCCTATTTTTGATCCACATCCCTCTGTCCCTTTTTGCCCCTTAAATGTCCCTCTTTTTGATCTGAGGTATAGATTTGCATTATTACATTTAAAGTTTTGTTCCAGAAAGTGTTTATCTGGTTCCTATCTGTATATTAGAGCCTACCTTGTATATTATTTCATTATTTGATGCAAGTTGAATTTTATACAGTTCTATATTCAGAATTTTTTTGCTATTGTGTAAAAAAAAACTATTTAAGCATATAAATATGCAGAAAAAATTGATCTTTCACACAGTGAACAATATCTGTCCCTCTTTGACTGTCCAAAAAGTTGGGAGGTATGCAATAGTATTTTATTGCAATCAATGGGACAAGCAATCAGAAGATCACATGTTTAAGTCTGCTAAAGAGACTTAAAGTTACTGTGTAAAAAGTTAAAAAAAAAAAAAAAAAAAAAAAATTAAAATCAACCTCCTTTCCCAATAAACATAATAGGTATGACAGTGTCCCCAAATAATCGAACTATTAAAATATAAAAATATTTTTTCTGTGGAAAAAAATAATCCACAATTCAGCATTTCTTGGTCACCTTGTCCTCCCCTAAAGAAAATTAGTAAAAAGTGATCAAAAAGTTGTCAATATCAATAAAAACTAGTTCATCCTGCAAAAACAAAACCTCTGTAGATGGAAATATAAAAAAGTTATCGGTATCAGAAAATGGTGATGCAAAGAAAATGTGCATTTTTCCATCACAGTAAATCACAGTCTGACAAGTGTACCATCAGCAGGTTATATATTTAGTAGCAAAAGCCGCATTAATCAATATCACAAAACCACTACCACTAAAATGTAACCTTTTTTAGATCATTCTAAAAACTAAAAAGTCCCCAAACAAAAGATTGAATGATTTGGCCAATAAAGGTGTATGATATAGAGAAAAGATACTATCCCAATATAATCTCTTTAATATCTATTGAACCCTTCCTAAAAACGGAATGGCTGTTCTGTTAAGGGCGATCCCATGTCAGGAACCTCCCACTGACCATCGGTTAATCCTGACACAGGAAGGTGCCACCACCAAGGGAGATGTTTTAATAGTGAATGTCCTTTAGTCCACTGTTTAGTCAGCATCCAAGTCTGTATGATAGTTAGACCATAAAGGGGCAGCCATTCTGTTTTAAGGCAGGGCTCGTTAGATATTAAGGAGAATATATAGTGATAGTATCTTTTCTTTATATCATACATTTCTTCTATTGGCCCAATCACACAATTTTTTGTTTGGGGCACTTTTAGATTTTTATTATGATCAAATAAAGGTTACATTTTAGTCGTGGTGGTTCTGTGATATAATTTTTTTTTTTAAGTAGTAAAACAAAATTTAAACTATACAAATTTGGTATCACTATAATCGTACTGACCTGCAGAATTAAGATGACACAATCTTCAATAAAAATGTGGCACTTTAATTTTCTAACACCAACGGACATAAAGGTGTGTATGCTTTGATATCCCCACTTGACCACAATTCAGATTCAACCCAAAGAAATGCACCAAAAATATTTTGTCTTCTAATCCATACTTATCCAAAAATTCTGTGCATACATCAATTATTTCATATCATGAGCATATTTTTCAATATTGTCCATACTTGACATATAGTCCATTCTGCAAACAGGGTTACATTAGGATTCAGTGCACAAGTCGCCCATCAAGCATGTAGCATCTAGGTTTCGGGGTTTTGACCCCTTTGTTAAACATGCGTTATGTGTTGTTAATAGGGTTTAAATACCTATAGTCTTATTGTACCTGTTTCACAAAATGTTACAAATTATCACTTAGACAACATAGTAAAATAACAAAATAAATAGCAAAACCTACAAAAAGACATTGAAGTTACATCATTCATTTAACCCTTTGGGGCTCATCGATTCAAGTTTCACTATCCGGTAAACTTCACGCTGTAATAAGCAAACTTCTTGCTGAGTATAATAATTACACAACACCTTCTTAAGTACCACCCATCTCAAGTCACATATATTATGTGATCAGCTATCGGACGAGGCTTTAGCACAAAGTATTATCAGTGAGAGCATTGAAAAATGATTATCCTCATGTACCAGTGTTATATTTATTACCAAAAGTGCACAAGGATTTGAACAATCCCCTGGGACGTCCTATAGTCTCAGGGGTCTGGTCCTTGTTGTATCATTTGGCAGTTTTTGTTGACAATTACTAACAAAGTAGTGCGTGCAAGCTGCCAGATTGCTTGTGTGACACTAGTGATTTTTTACTGAGGATTAAAGATTCTTGACCAAAGCTCTTCCCTCCAGCCAGAGGTGTAACTTGAAGATTCTGGGCCCCAGTGCAAAATCTATAACAGAGCCCTCCCATCTTCTATTATACCAGTGTCTTCTTATACAGCACAAGGGTCTTTGGGCCCCCTCAGCCTCCTGGGCCCGGTAGCGACTGCTACCTCTGCACCCCCTATAGCTACGCCCCTGGATGTAGACATGATTAAAGTAACTTGTTTATTTTCTTTTTAATGTCATTATTACAAATGGTATTGACTAAAAACTATTTCCGATTTGGTTCAGATTTTTACTTGCAGCTGCAGAAGACTTCGATAGGGTCCCCTGCAGCACCAAGTTTCGCTATCATTTTTAGGTCCTATTTTGAGAAATGTCTTCTATGGAATTGTCCACATGCCTCACACATTTTTATGTGGTTGAGGCATGTGGACGACATGTTCATGTTGTGGGCTGGGACAGAAGAACAATTAGCAGAATTTGTTACACACTTGAATGGTTAACATTATTTAATTGAATACAGTTTTAACAAAGGATAGGACTAATATACATTATCTGGATGTGGAGGTGATAAAAAAATGTTTTTAATCTTTCTACTGCACTATTCCCTAAACCGAAGAATAAAAAATAATTTACTAAAGATAGATAGCGTTCATGTTCCTCAGGTATTCAAAAGAATTGTACTCTCCCATAAAATAATATTTTTACTTTAATTCAAAATTTTACCTACAAAGGGAACCGCAATGGGCACCAGATTTTCCCCCAGCTATGCTAATCTATTCATGGCGGCAAGAAGGAAGGATGTAATGCCTAGGCTGGGGTTGGGTCTGGTGCTCTGGTGACGGTATATAGACAATATCATTTTAGTTTGGGATAGATAACAAAAAGAACTCATTCAATATATTGAAGAGATCAATAGCAATCAACTCGATTTCAAATTCATGCCTAATATTAGCACACAGACTATAGAATTTTTCGATCTCAAAATCAAAACTAAAGGGAATGCATGACCATCTGATGATGAGATCGGGGAAAAGATCCTGGAAGGCTGGGGCAAGGTCCGCCAATGTGTGATAAGTGAAACCTGGCGTGAAACATTTTTTAAAATGATGCACCAGGCAATTTACGGGTTTAATTTTCCAGCCTCTTCTCAATTCCCGGATCGCATCACCCATTGTCCAAATTGCAAAGCCGCGGCAACGGATTTCTGGCATGGTATATGGGAGTGTACCAAGGTAGCTATCTTTTGGGTCAACGTGGTCGCTTATGTAAAAAAACACTGGTTTTTAGTTTTTGCCTATGGAGCCCCAGGCTCTGATTTTTCACTACATACGTCTTGAGGGGGGCAGTCTGGCTGTCCAACTAAGATCCCGATCATCATGCATTCCATACTACTGATCGCCAAAAGAGTTTTGCTGCAACGCTGGCTTATAGATACCATGCCAGACATTCCTGTTGTGATCTCTGAGTTGAAGGTGCTGATGGGTTTTGAAAGAATAGAGGCAGTAAAACACAAGGAGTGCTCGGCTTCAAACATTTTCAGCAAATGGCGAATATTCATTACTACACACTTTAGTCCCGAAGATATAAAGGAGTTGGTCAAACCCTTCCAATACACCTCCTGGTACCTTAAATCATCTTTATGTGATACCTTGGGTCCCCTGGCAGTGTAGCCCTGCCTTTTTTTTCCCCCTCAACCCCCTTTCCCTCCCCTTCTTTCCCTCCCTGGTTTTTGATCACTGTTTTATTTATTTTCATTTGAAAAATGCACTCAGATACGCATGTGTAAGGCTCATGTTCCTTTAAATTCTGTACCGACCCCTTTATCCTTGTCTAGGGGAACATGGGGGATATATTGTTGTGTGATTTGTATGTGCATGACCGTTGTTCTTGTCATTCTGCGAATCTGCTTTAAATAAAGAGAATTAAAAAAAATATATAAAAATCAAAACTAAAGAGTCAATGTTCATCTGTAGTAGCTATCAAAACTCTGTTGCCAAAAACAGCTGTCTATTAAATATCAATTGCCATCTACCTCAATGGCTACTCAATGTACTGTTTAGCCAGTTTTCTCACCTTAAATGTCATTGTACACAGCAAGATCAATTTGAAATTGAAGCAGGACAGATGAAAGCCCAATTCTTAGACAAACAATACCCATTAGATCTATTGGATAATTCATTAAACCGAGTAAGAGAGTTAGATAGAGCAACGTTCTTTCGTAAGCCACAACAAATGGAGAATGTAGAGGAAGATACATTCAAATTAATACAGCCATTTAATGTAGAATATAGAAAGATATCAGCCATAATACACAAATATTGTCATTTATAAGACAAACTCTTAGGTATGAACCTTCCTGTAAAACCACCAATAGTATTTAGAGAGCTCCCAATCTAGGCCTACAAGTAGTCCCAAGTATTAGAAAACCAAAAGAGAAGTCGCTAACAACACCATGGACTACATTAAAAGGATTTTAAGATGTGGGATATGCCGTAATTGTAAAATGACTGTTTAAAAGAAAAACAACCACAATGTAGACAATAGTAAATGGGTTTGAATGGGAAGTTAAGGAAACTCTATCATGTAATAGTGAGGCGGTAATTTAGATTCTGGAATGCCCATGTGCAAAACAGTACATAGGTCGCATGAGAAGGACTTTAAAAGTCAGAATATCAGAACACATTAATAATATAAAAAAAGGGTATGAAAAGCATACATTTGAAACCATTTCAAAGTATACTATGCAAATGATCCAACAGTGTTGAAATTTTCCGCCATTCAATCTGTAAAGAAAGATTGGAGAAGGGGGGATTTTATATCTATGATGTCAAGACACGAATCCAAAAAGATCTTTGAGTTTGGATCCTTGCTGCCTGTTGGACTCAATTCGGAATTGGACATCTTCAGCTTCCTGTAGTTGGGTCTATGGCAGAGTTTCATGACATGTCAATGCCAGGCGGTTTTCCAGCCCCTTGAAATGGCCTGCACCCTCTCATTGGTCCTATCACACTATACAAGACCAGCTATTAATAACATTTCGATGTATCTTTTATTTATTATTATTTTTATTATTTTTTGTATATTGTTATTTTCAGCATTCTCAGGTTTTGTCAGGTATTTATTTTAAATGTTTGCTTCACTGCTGACTATTATTCATCGTATTGCAAGTAACTAGGCTTCTATTATGTATGTAACTTAATGCTGTATGTAAGTTAAAAGGCAAAAAAAGGCAATGAGAAAACCGCAAGATGTGTATTGCAAGCGAGAAATATTCACAGTCCGTTCCAGGTTTTTAATGTTGCATTTAGCTCCATATAAGGAGCGAGAGGTCCCTCATTGTCATATTATTTTTACGACCGAGGAAGAAACTTATAGTTTCGAAACGCATCTGAAGAAGATGCCAGGTGCAATATTGATTTACCCAATGCAACTGTAATACAGAGATATCGAGAGGATAAAATCTACCTCTGTACAGCAAGGATAAATATTGGCGTTTAGACATCGTGATCCCACATGCGCAAGGGATTGTGCCAGTACAAGCACGAACTGCAAATCCCAGCAGTTAGCAAATAACAGAGAAGAAACGAAGCACAGCTAAATCGGGATCACACCAACTACCCACGCAAACTTACCTGACACTGCCGACGGGCCGTGTGGATGAACGGGCAGATCCGGGTACTGGTAAGAAGCACTACAGCGTGATCCACTCTGCATGTTTAAATAAAAAGCCTTTCTTTTGCTGCTATAATACATTTCACTAGGCCAACTCTGCTACATTGAGTATCTAACATCAATGGTTATGCAAGTGGAACTGATATGGTCATGAATAACCAATATATTTAGAGATGTACTAATAACCTGCATTGGGAACATATAATTTATACCGTACTGTGTGAACTAAATCTAATCCCCCTTTGCGTGAACTCCACAATTGGGTAGATAAAAGGGACCGTGACTGTGAACAGTTTTGCATGTATTAATTAGACATATGGTTTTAGGTATATTTTTTTGTAAATGTATTTATTTGGATGACATGAATTATTGAAATGTTTTAATAAATTGCTCATTATTATTTTTATTTGTGAGTCGGCCATTTGTGTATAAGGTTTCAATATTAGCTAAGTGGTTATAGCAGGCCAAGCACTACTCTGGTGAGCTCCCCATAACTGTTGTATTGAAGAATAAAAATAATTTACTAAAGAAAGATATCTTTCTTGCTCCTCAGGTATTCAAAAGAATATAAAAAAGCCAGATGTTGAGGGCAAGACAAATATATAGTAATGATGAGGAATACCAGAAGAGCATGATGACTGCGGTAAACAAATTTACATCAAGTGGCAATGACAGAAAAGAAATTATGCATGTAGGACAGAAAGTCGAGGCAGTGTATTTGAATACATTATTTGAACAAAAGGTTAAAAAGGAGAAGAAAAATAACAGAATGATTTACTGTTCCTCTTATGACTCACATGCCATGTTAGTTAAAGAAAACAGTAGTGAAATATCGCCAAGATTTGGCTCTTAATTTTAAGTTTTGTATATAGAAAGGGGAAATTGTTAGCCTATAAATTGATCAGAGCAGATAATATACCTAAAAAGACCAAACAATCTTTCCTCTGCACACAGAAGCAGGGGATATATACAGTCAGGTCCATAAATATTGGGACATCGACACAATTCTAACATTTTCTGGCTCTATACACCACCACAATGAATTTGAAATGAAACGAACAAGATGTGCTTTAACTGCAGACTGTCAGCTTTAATTTGAGGGTATTTACTTCCAAATCAGGTGAACGGTGTAGGAATTACAACAGTTTGCATATGTGCCTCCCACTTGTTAAGGAACCAAAAGTAATGGGACAAAATAATAATCATAAATCAAACTCACTTTTTAATACTTGGTTGCAAATCCTTTGCAGTCAATTACAGCCTGAAGTCTGGAACGCATAGACATCACCAGACGCTGGGTTTCATCCCTGGTGATGCTCTGCCAGGCCTCTACTGCAACTGTCTTCAGTTCCTGCTTGTTCTTGGGGCATTTTCCCTTCAGTTTTGTCTTCAGCAAGTGAA
This sequence comes from Bufo bufo, assembly GCF_905171765.1. NCBI lineage: Eukaryota > Metazoa > Chordata > Amphibia > Anura > Bufonidae > Bufo > Bufo bufo. The sequence continues at coordinate 366,785,438 of NC_053391.1, read as the reverse complement.
ATGCATGCTCAATCGGATTCAGGTCAGGTGATTGACTTGGCCATTGCATAACATTCCACTTCTTTCCCTTAAAAAACTCTTTGGTTGCTTTTGCAGTATGCTTTGGGTCATTGTCCATATGCACTGTGACGCGCCGTCCAATGAGTTCTGATGTATTTGGCTGAATATGATCAGATAATATTGCTCGAAACACTTCAGAATTCATCCTGCTGCTTTTGTCAGCAGTCACATCATCAATAAATACAAGAGAACCAGTTCCATTGGCAGCCATACATGCCCACGCCATGACACTACCACCACCATGCTTCACTGATGAGGTGGTATGCTTAGGATCATGAGCAGTTCCTTTCCTTCTCCATACTCTTCTCTTCCCATCACTCTGGTACAAGTTGATCTTGGTCTCATCTGTCCATAGGATGTTGTTCCAGAACTGTGAAGGCTTTTTTAGATGTTGTTTGGCAAACTCTAATCTGGCCTTCCTGTTTTTGAGGCTCTCCAATGGTTTACATCTTGTGGTGAACCCTTTGCATTCACTCTGGTGAAGTCTTCTCTTGATTGTTGACTTTGACACACATACACCTACCTCCTGGAGAGTGTTCTTGATCTGGCCAACTGTTGTGAAGGGTGTTTTCTTCACCAGGGTAAGAATTCTTCGGTCATCCACCACAGTTGTTTTCCGTGGTCTTCCGGGTCTCTTGGTGTTGCTGAGCTCACCGGTGCGATCCTTCTTTTTAAGAATGTTCCAAACAGTTGTTTTGGCCAGGCCTAATGTTTTTGCTATATCTCTGATGGGTTTGTTTTGTTTATACAGCCTAATGATGGCTTGCTTCACTGATAGTGACAGCAATTTGGATCTCATTTTGAGAGTTGACAGCAACAGATTCCAAATGCAAATAGCACACTTGAAATGAACTCTGGACCTTTTATCTGCTCATTGTAATTGGGATTATGAGGGAATAACACACACCTGGCCATGGAACAGCTGAGAAGCCAATTGTCCCATTACTTTTGGTCCCTTAACAAGTGGGAGGCACATATGCAAACTGTTGTAATTCCTACACCGTTCACCTGATTTGGATGTAAATACCCTCAAATTAAAGCTGACAGTCTGCAGGTAAAGCACATCCTGTTTGTTTCATTTCTAATCCATTGTGGTGGTGTATAGAGTCAAAAATGTTAGAATTGTGTCGATGTCCCAATATTTATGGACCTGACTGTATGTGTTTGAATTGTCAGAACTGTAGTGCAATTATAAAGGCAGGGACGTTGTCTTACCCTTTATATGGATCCAAAATAACTATATTCTTTACATGTGATAGCAGTGATTTATATGATAAAGTGCCCCTGTGGGAAAGTATATGTAGGACAGACATCAAGACCAGTGAAGAATAGATTAAACCAGCATCGTTCTGCGATCAGAACATTTGCCTTTATAAACAACTGGCAGTAGTTAACAAGCAAGATTCAGTACAGAAAAAGAGTTTTGGTGAAACAACAGACATTTCTTTGAGGAGCGACATAATATATGTGACTTAAGACAAAAAATTAGCCCTCATACGTCTATGTGAATGGAAAATTTTTAAAGTTATGGAATGTGGTGAGGAAAAATATAAAATACAAAAATGAAAATGGGTCCAGTCCTTTGATGTATCTACAAGAGACATCTTGGCTGAAGTTGCTTCTGCCAGGAAGTAAGAAAACAAACCCTGGACAGGAAGTTAAAGATTAAAGGGTTTCTACCACCAGAAATACCGTTATGTAGCTGACTGACATTAGCGATGCGCTAATGTCAGCACTACATAACAGTATGTTTCTAGCATTAGTCCCTGCAGCCGTTTTTGTTAAAAAAGCACTTTTATAATATGCTAATGAGCCTCTAGGTGCTATGTGGGCGTAAAATCAGCACCTAGAGGCTCCGTCCACTCACCCATTATCCCACCCAGGTCCAGTGTTCTGCCCGCCCCGCTCCTCTTGATTGATGGCACTGTTCCCTGCATCTTTGGCGAAATCCCGCGCCTGCGCCGTTCACTTCTGTCTTTGGCGCAGGCGCAGTGAGTGAATGATGCGATCCTGGTGCCGGATTCCTCACTGCGCCTGCGCCGATTACGTCACAGTGAGAAAGCCGGCATCAGGAGAGCGGCCTTCACTCACTGCGCCTGCGCCAAAGACAGAAGTGAACGGCATAGGCGCGGGATTTCGCCAACGATGCAGGGAACAGTGCCATCAATCAAGAGGAGCGGGGCGGGCAGAACACTGGACCTGGGCGGGATAATGGGTGAGTGGACGGAGCCTCTAGGTGCTGATTTTACGCCCACATAGCACCTAGAGGCTCATTAGCATATAATAAAAGTGCTTTTTTAACAAAAAACGGCTGCAGGGACTAATGTTAGAAACATACTGTTATGTAGTGCTGACATTAGCGCATCGCTAATGTCAGTCAGCTACATAACAGTATTTCTGGTGGTAGAAGCCCTTTAAGGAGCTAGCACTGAGGAACAGAGCGGCAGAGAGCAGGTAAGTACGATCCTTTCACTGGAGGAGAAAGGCTATCGGCACCTTTTTACAAATTATGTATTCCCACACATCCCCTTTAAGGGTTTTATGACCTGACTTACGGATAGATCATCAATATCTACAACACTTGTGAAGGACTGTAAATCTGAGCAAGTAACTGACATGAATTATGTAAACTCATGTTGAGTGCATTGCAACCGTGAAGCCTGCGCGCCATGTCAGTATGTTAGTTATGCAACATTCGTAAGTACTGTGCTCTCCTGTGGAGTGAACATATGCAAATACAATACACCATTTTAGGGTTTGCTGCAAAAATTTACATGCCTCCACCAGCCTTATTTCTGATCCATCCAAAAATGAACATAGTGAAAGCAATGCTAACCCAGTGCAGGCAGCACGTGGCTTTTTTTCAAAGCTTTTGCAAAAAAGGCCCTATAGCAACTGTATGTTCACAATGAACTGCAGTTATAATATGAGAAATGTATGAGAGCAATTATGCTTGAAAATCTATTATTAGCAAACGCTTTGAGATGTGAAATCTGTAGCGCTGACAGGAAGATTTTGTGCCTTTTCAGTATTCAGAAATACAGAGGCACAACACAGAGATTATGGTGAAAGAATAGGGCATGAGGTTTAGTACATTGATGGGTTTTAGCATCCCCTGCAAATACACTGATCTTCTGGATACAGGGAGCTAGGTGCAAATGAATATTCCTTAGCTGAAGCCTCGCATTTACCTAATGATAGAATGGAGAATACCAGGGAGGGCTCACAACCTCTGGAAGCTTATGTTTATTAAGGAATCACTGCTTACAAAGTTGGACTTGAACAGTAAAATATACTATTCTAGGCTCATTTCTATGCACAGTAGCAGGGATATAGCTTTAGTGGTTTGCATTCACCAAAGGCCCATGATCGTATGAGAAGAAACTAGTATCATAAAAAGTCACCTGATAGGTGTGAGGTCATGTTGCAGATTTGAATTGGGGCCAGGAACTTCAAGTTATGGTTTTGTACTGTATACTATTACTCCAGATACATGTGTCACGGATGATGTTGCAGATAGCTGGAAGTTATGGATAAACATCCGACTGGCTTGATCCCAAACTAAGGAGCATAAAGGTGACCCCTATAAAACCCTAAGAGCTCATCCTGACTGCTATGCCCCTGCAAAGATCTTTATGGTAGAGGATTGCATGCCCCCGTACCTTACTCTGTGACACCTGAAAACCCTATAATAGTGAGGGGACACGACCACCGGCTCCCTGCACTTAATACGGACGGAGTCAGGGTCACCTACAATCAAGCCAGCAAAGAAACCCAAATAAAGGAAACAGACTTATTTGAGGAATCAGGAGAAGCAGCATCCAGCAGTGAACAACTATCCAGGAAGAAGTATAAACCGCAAAGTGAGGCAGTATGGGAGGGAATATAAAAGGGAGGCAAAACAAAGAACATCATGCAAGAGGTACAGAAGAACGTCTGCCAGAGCTTCTCAGAAAGCTGGCACTGACAACATGTCATTTCCTTCCCTTCACACCTGTATGCCATGCGCCTTCCAGTCTATGAATGCTGCAGGGTTCCATGCTTTAGTCTAACCTTCAGCCTTTATGGTAGTCACAAAATCTATGTATTGCTCCAACATACACAAATATAATGATTTGAAGAAACTTGGCATCATGTTTCATGCCCAGTGGATTTCCTGGTGTAGATTCTCTCCTTGTAGATCCTAAGCTCTATATGGGAATCGTTTGGCATATATGAAATCTTAGAATACTGATGACATGAAGGCCGGATTCATCAGTAGTTACAACTGTCTGCTGTTCTTTCCATACATAGCATGAATGCCAATCTTATTTTACAATCAAACAAATAACTGGTACTGATATTGGGAATTGTACAGCCTTGAAATGATGACATCATGCACAAAGCAATTCGGTAAGGAGATACAAAGAATACTTACAAACTTGAAATTCTATAGAATGCCTAAAGTATTTAGACTAAGTATAAAATGTGTTATTTCCGACGTTTACATACTTTGTCTAGACAATATAAAGAATGATGAGTACTCTTTGGGCAAAGTATGAAATGTTAACAAGTATTAAATGTTAAGAAGCCTTTATTGATGTGAAAACATGAAAGAAAGAAATGCAAAATAAACAAAATGCAAAATAAACTAAGGTTACTTTCACATCTGCATTTTTGCTGGATAGAAACATAGAAACATAGAATGTAAAAAGTATAGTATAGTTGTACCTGCGCTGTCAGTGGGTGGTTAACTCTATAAACCAATAGTAAACAGAGCCGCTGCTGGGTACCTAAAAGGATGTCGGCTGCCCCGATCCAGTTAAACATGCAAAAAATGTATAAAATAAATGGCGGTACCAGCGCTGGAATAAAGAAAGGGTATACAGCAAAGCTATTAGAAAGTACCTGTTCTGGTGAAATGATAGCTCGATGCTGGTGTGTTATATAGCGAATGTTCAAACCATCGATGTTGCAGGATAAATCACAGTACTTCTTGCTCAACTTCAAAGCGCGAGCGCCGCCCCGGCCGGTAGCTGGCGTACGCGCGAAGGAGCCAGTTGGTATGGGATTCCGGAGTGTGGAGTGTGACGTCACAACGGTCCTACTTACCGTAGGACCGTTGTGACGTCACACTCCACACTCCGGAATCCCATACCAACTGGCTCCTTCCAAAAAAGATCCTACGCGTTTCGAAGCCTATGAAAACGCGGAAAGGGAAAGCACAGGTGTGAAAGTAGCCTAAACTTGTCATAAAATAGTGAAGGAACGGAACTTTCTTACTGAAAAACTAGAGAAAGAAGTCAATATTGTCCTCATGCGTTGCAACAAAGAAGGCTATCATTGCACTTTTATTTTTAAACAAAACTTTATTGTCTTTTCCAACAATTTTCCATCAATTTACAATATATTACAAAACATAAAAGTGCAACATGTGATCAGTCTTTGCATTACAGACAGAAGATAAATTGCCCACGTCTCTCCCTCTCCCTTACCCCTATAGGTCTGCAGACTGATGTCTCCCTTTCCCCCTAGTTTTCACACATGCCGTACCGTGGCCATCACGTATTCGGTTGTCTCAGGTTCTCTGGCAGGTAATGGCTAAGTGCCCTATTGAATATCAAGAGGTTCTTGGGCAAAGATGGGGAATTTGTTTAGAAGTGATATGAGTAGTAGTAGAATGACCCAATGCAGTTAATATGTCAGTCGCCCCTGCAGGAGATTAAAATGCTTTAATAAACATCCTTATTTCCTAAGAAAGCGTTTAGCATGAGTGTATCTTTGCCTCACGGCCTCCCATTTATCCGCCTCCAGACATTGCTTAGCATGATCTATTACTTCAGGTTCAGTCGGTGTATCTGGTTTCGACCAGTATCTCAATATACACCATTTGATCGCTAATATTAGCTTCTGGACTGCCATGGGGACTGGCTGTATGGTATAGTGAAAAAGAAGCAATACGACTGATGCTGATAATTTAATCTGAATGTGATTACAAAGTGTCTCTAGCAGCGACGCCCAAAGTTTTCCTATGACTGGGTAGGTCCAAATCCCATGTGTGAGGTCAGTGTTGATCGTTTTACACTTGGGGCAAGCGGTGATTAATCCCTGTTGGAGATCCCCTCTCTGAGTATGGGAGTGAAACCCATATATTCCCCTATGGATAAGTCGAAATTGTGTCTCTTTCCACACCTTGCTGGACACAGCTAATTGTAATACCTTCCAACCCCTCATGATTACTTCAGTTAATGCCCACTGCTTCGTCCCACTTCTTAAATAGAGCCCATTTGCCCTTCTTTAATAGTTCCCATCTTCTTTTGGGTCAGAGAGGATGTTATCTACCACATCTATGGAGAGATCATTTGAAAGGTCTGTCAGCCTTGCCTTGAGAAAGGTACCACTTGGAACCGAATCCGAGTTCTGGAAATAGTTTTTCACAGTATAAATCAATTTCTGAAGTTATTATGCGAAGTCTCACGACACTTTGCAAAGTAATAACTTTGGCTCCTATGGATAGGTCATCATTATCTGATTGGTGGGGGGTCTGACACCTGGGACCCCCACCGATCAGCTATTTGAGAAGGCACCGGTGCTCCTGTGAGCACCATGGCCTTCTTCGTGCTTATCAAGCACAGCTCCGTACATTGTATAACGGCTGTGCTTAATATCAGAGCTCAGGGAAATTCTGTTCGACAAACCACACCCATGTGCAGGTAGCCTAAGAATGCCTCTTTCACAGTCCCTGGCCCTGGAATCTGCATGAAGATTACTGCTAATTGCCACGGCTGCTCCTGTACTTGCCTGCAGATCCTGTGCCCTGACGGGCAACCTAATATGGAGCTTTACAGTTATTTGAAAAACTTTCCATTCATTTGTAGAATTATACTTGATTATGGTTGTTAACAATTATTTGGGAGTGTAAACAATCTATTCACTTGCTAAGCAGCCTGCTTTCTGCCAGGATGTTTGTTTGTTATTACCCATAATTTGAGAGATATTTGGTTGCATATATCAAGAACAACCTCCAAGATCTTTTATTATTTTTAGAATTTAAACTAAGCAAACACATTTAGACTTCATACCACACAGCGTCTTTGTATTACCTGTTGAGCTCTGGAAACATGGGCTGTTGAAATCTGACGACGCCTGGAACAAACACTGAATCATGGTCTATTACTCTGCGCTGTGTTTACCAGAAGCTGAATAATATGATTCATTCTTTCTTATCTATTTTCCATGTTCTTCAGTATATGGGTGTATGTTGCGTAGATATACATTATCATTTGTCTAGATTTTAGGAGCTTTCAGAGGGAGTCATTTTAATATTCTCCTTATTGCTGTGTGAATTTCCTCTAAGGAAGGCAACGTGCGGTGCAATCTTGGAGACTTGTTTGACAAGCTCTTCCTGTAACGCAACTGCAGAATAATCACAGAGTTTCAGAGTAATAGCTTTATAATTTAATTCTTCTAGGGCTACATAAACTGTACATTTCAGAGGCATTATTTCCGTGTTTTTTTAAGTTTTGGAGTAAAAGAATTAGGCTCATGCAGATGTCTGCATTACAGATGCATGTTGTACAAGAATCTGTAATTTTCTTCCTGTAGGTTGCTATGGGATCATATTGAACCTTTGTCCTTGTCCTTGTTTTTATATGGAGGCACCCAGAAATAATTTTTTTAGATATTTCAGGAGAATATGAGAGGAAAATATCATGGCATGTTTCAATAAATATTATTTTATGCAAAGAATAGGAGAAGTAAGCAAATTCCTAGACAACCCCTTTAACTTATTTTCATTTAGAAAAACATCAAAACATCTTCTTTATCAAATCCCAGGGAAACAGAGGAATGGGGCTGAGACTTGGAGTCTATGAGAGTTCCTGGTTTTCACCCTTTAACCCATGTACAGGAATCTGGAGGGAATCCTCAGATCACAATCCCCATAGTACCTGTGATTGACTATTTGGCACTGAGACTGTGGAAATGTTAGAAATTAAACCAACCAACGAGAAAAAACCAATAACCCCATAGAAAATAGGAGAACACACATACACTCACCTAAAGAATTATTAGGAACACCTGTTCTATTTCTCATTAATGCAATTATCTAGTCAACCAATCACATGGCAGTTGCTTCAATGCATTTAGGGGGGTGGTCCTGGTCAAGACAATCTCCTGAACTCCAAACTGAATGTCAGAATGGGAAAGAAAGGTGATTTAAGCAATTTTGAGCGTGGCATGGTTGTTGGTGCCAGACGGGCCGGTCTGAGTATTTCACAATCTGCTCAGTTACTGGGATTTTCACGCACAACCATTTCTAGGGTTTACAAAGAATGGTGTGAAAAGGGAAAAACATCCAGTATGCGGCAGTCCTGTGGGCAAAAATGCCTTGTGGATGCTAGAGGTCAGAGGAGAATGGGCCGACTGATTCAAGCTGATAGAAGAGCAACGTTGACTGAAATAACCACTCGTTACAACCGAGGTATGCAGCAAAGCATTTGTGAAGCCACAACACGCACAACCTTGAGGCGGATGGGCTACAACAGCAGAAGACCCAACCGGGTACCACTCATCTCCACTACAAATAGGAGAAAGAGGCTACAATTTGCACGAGCTCACCAAAATTGGACTGTTGAAGACTGGAAAAATGTTGCCTGGTCTGATGAGTCTCGATTTCTGTTGAGACATTCAAATGGTAGAGTCCGAATTTGGCGTAAACAGAATGAGAACATGTATCCATCCTCTGATGGCTACTTCCAGCAGGATAATGCACCATGTCACAAAGCTTGAATCATTTCAAATTGGTTTCTTGAACATGACAATGAGTTCACTGTACTAAAATGGCCCCCACAGTCACCAGATCTCAACCCAATAGAGCATCTTTGGGATGTGGTGGAACGGGAGCTTCGTGCCCTGGATGTGCATCCCCCAAATCTCCATCAACTGCAAGATGCTATCCTATCAATATGGGCCAACATTTCTAAAGAATGCTATCAGCACCTTGTTGAATCAGTGCCACGTAGAATTAAGGCAGTTCTGAAGGCAAAAGGGGGTCCAACACCGTATTAGTATGGTGTGCCTAATAATTCTTTAGGTGAGTGTATAAAATATATATGTAGTTTATTAAGACACAATACAATAAATATGACATGAAGGCACAGGGTAAAGGACGGTGGGATGCCCCGTGTGGCGGGACTGTGGACAACTACCCTCACATATACCCGACTAACAAGGAAGTGTCATAAATACTGGGTATAAAAACGCATTAGAATGGGAGAGCTGTAAGTTCGCTTAAAGTAACATATAGACATATGTATGTTGCATGTATGTAAGGGATCAATAAGGTCACACATACCAAACTTGCCCACCACTAGTAACGTAAATGGCCATCACGTAAATACAGACAACCAAACCACCTCATAAAGTGGGGCGAGGCAAGGATGCTATGTGCAAGCAGTGACATTACAGTAACAAACTAACCATACATGGAACAAAGCATAAGTTACCCATGATGTGCTGGAACCCCAGGTGTATGACCAGAGCTGCACCTCGACGTGCGTTTTGCCGAGAAAGGCTTTGTCAGGAGGTAAGGATATCAATCAGATGTAAATCTTTAAATAGTGTGGTCCACAGCCGGCAGTTGATTTTGCGCATACGCCCAGTGATGCAGGTCAGGATGTCATAGAGGCGCGCCACCCGCTCCCGGAGACCAGATGAGGCACGCCCAGAGCGTCACATGGCTAGGCAAGTGTTAGAAATTAAACAAGGGTTTATAAACAAGAAGTCAGGCAGGAGGCTTCAGGCTTAGGGATAACCCATATGTGTAGTCATGGGTAAGTCAGAAGTCGAAATTAGAGGAACATGATAGAACAAGGCGAGGTACATGAGCAAGACCAAGGTTAGAATAGCAAATGGACATTGGCCAGGAAAGGTCTCTACTTTGATTACTAGACAGTGGGTTTGAGAACCAGATGGGTTTAACCCATTTAGTACCTCCGCCGCACACAAGTCCGGTCTTTAAACATGGAGCCCGCTTGAACGTGCAGTGGGCGCTACAGCCGCCAGGTTTCTTCTGTTTAAAATAGCAGAGACCCAATATAAGACCCAATATAAGGCTGATCGCTGACATTTTCCCCTACAGATGTCGTGGTCAAATGTGACCACGGCATCTGAGCAGTCCGGAAGCGGAAGCCACGCGCTTCTGCTCCTGTAACAGAGTTCCCCGGCTGAGATCGAGGAACCTGTTACAGTACGCTAATAGACCAAAGCCTCAATCAGGCTTCGGAGTCTATTAGAGGAATATACCAATACAGGCCACTAGGTGGCAGCACTAACATAGTAACATAGTACATAAGGCCGAAAAAAGACATTTGTCCATCCAGTTCGGCCTGTCATCCTGCAAGTTGATCCAGAGGAAGGCAAAAAAACCCTGTGAGGTAGAAGCCAATTTTCCTCACTTTAGGGGAATAAAAAAAAATTCCTTCCCGACTCCAATCAGGCAATCAGAATAACTCCCTGGATCAACGACCCCTCTCTAGTAGCTATAGCCTGTAATATTATTACACTCCAGAAATACATCCAGGCCCCTCTTGAATTCCTTTATTGTACTCACCATTACCACCTCCTCAGGCAGAGAGTTCCATAGTCTCACTGCTCTTACCGTAAAGAACCCTTTTCTATGTTTGTGTACAAACCTTCTTTCCTCCAAACGCAGAGGATGTCCCCTCGTCACAGTCACAGTCCTGGGGATAAATAGTTGATGGGATAGATCTCTGTACTGCCCCCTGATATATTTATACATAGTAATTAGATCTCCCCTCAGTCGTCTTTTTTCTAACGTGAATAACCCTAATTTTGATAATCTTTCCGGGTACTGTAGTTGCCCCATTCCAGTTATTACTTTAGTTGCCCTCCTCTGGACCCTCTCCAGCTCTGCTATGTCTGCCTTGTTCACAGGAGCCCAGAACTGTACACAGTACTCCATGTGTGGTCTGACCAGTGATTTGTAAAGTAGTAGAAATATGTTCTCATCACGGGCATCTATGCCCCTTTTGATGCAACCCATTATCTTATTGGCCTTGGCAGCAGCTGCCTGACACTGTTTTTTGCAGCTTAGTTTGCTGTTTATTAAAATTCCTAGATCCTTTTCCATGTCAGTGTTACCGAGTGTTTTACCATTTAGTATGTATGGGTGACTTGCATTATTCCTTCCCATGTGCATAACTTTACATTTGTCAGTGTTAAACCTCATCTGCCACTTATCTGCCCAAGCCTCCAATCTATCCAGATCCCTCTGTAGTAGTATACTGTCCTCTTCAGTGTTAATTACTTTACACAGTTTAGTGTCATCTGAGAAAATTGATATTTTACTATGCAAGCCTTCTACAAGATCATTAATAAATATATTGAAGAGAATAGGGCCCAATACTGACCCCTGAGGTACTCCACTAGTGACAGGGACCCAATCTGAGTATGTACCGTTAATAACCACCCTCTGTTTTCTATCATTGAGCCAGTTACTTACCCACTTACAGACGTTTTCTCTGAGTCCGAGCATTCTCATTTTATATACTAACCTTTTATGCGGTACAGTGTCAAATGCTTTGGAGAAGTCCAGATACACGACATCCATTGATTCGCCGCTGTCAAGTCTAGAACTTACCTCCTCATAGAAACTGATTAAATTAGTTTGACATGACCGATCCCTCACGAAGCCATGCTGAAATGGCGTTATTTGCTTATTTCCGTTAAGATGCTCTAACATAGCATCTCTCAGAAAACCTTCAAACAGTTTACCCACAACAGATGTTAAACTTACCGGCCTATAGTTTCCAGGCTCTGTTTTTGGACCCTTTTTGAATATTGGCACCACATTTGCCATGCGCCAATCCTGTGGGACATTCCCTGTCAGTACAGAGTCCGCAAATATCAGAAATAAGGGTACGCTGGGTGGGGGGATATACGGGGGTTTTTTTTGGACGTCAGGGGCAGGGATGGGTTTTGGTTTTTGATATATGTGACAGTGAATTGATACTAATTAAGGGAACTTCGAGATTTAGATGTTTTCATATGTATATATGCTGTTTGGCATTGAAGCGATGCATTGTGCTAAATATACCTGTTATATGTTCCCATCTGCTGTGACCAGACAACCTTTTTACATTTGTTCTATTAAGAAAAACAATAAAGATACAAATATTGAAAAAAAAGAAATAAGGGTCTGGCTATGACATTACTTAATTCCCTTAGGATACGGGGGTGTATGCCATCGGGTCCTGGCGATTTGTCTATTTTGATCTTTTTAAGTCGCTGTTGTACTTCTTCCTGGGTCAGACAGGACACTTTTAATGGGGAATTTATTTCAACATTCAGCATTTCATCTGACAGTTTATTTTCCTCAGTGAATACCTGTATTGTTATATTGAAAATTAAGTGTTCAATGATGGCTATAAAAAATAAACATCATAGGTATCGCCATGTGCAACAATGCTCATACAATTAAAATATTAATGGAATACTCCCCAATATAATTCTTATAAAAAGTGATCAAAAAGTCACACACAGTTCAAATTGGTATTACTGAAAAGTACAGATCATCCCGCAAAAAATAAGCCCTCACACAGCCCAGTACACATAGCTACAAAAAAGTTATAGGGGTCAGAATATGGTGATAAAATTTATATATTTTTTTTTTCTCAAGGGTTTTAATTTATTTTCAGTATTAAAACACAAGAAAAATTATACAAGTGTGGTATCTTTGTAACCATACTGACCTGGAGAATGAAAGTAACAGGTTCATTTTACCGCATAGTGAATGGTGTAAAAAAAAAAAAAAAAACGTTGTCAGAATTGCGTTTTTTTCCCAATTCCAACCCATTTGGAATTTTTCCGCTTCCCACCACATTGTATGCAACTGTATATGGCGCCATTAGAAAGTACAACTTGTCCTGCAAAAAATAAGCCCTCACCATGTGAACGGAAAAATAAAAAAGTGTGGGAAGGTAGGGATTGAAAAACGAAACCGCAAAAATGGAAAATCGCAGGGTCCTCGAAGGGCTAAATAGCAAGCCTTGATGACATCATAGAACCATGCAGAAGACAGCATCATGTTGCATAGCAACAGAGCCCAGAATAAAAGAGTTAACACAACTCTGCTAAGGCAGCAGGCTGTGGTGGAGCAAGAGAGAGTGGAAACTACACAGGAGCCTAGAGAGGAATGTGAAACTGCCAGGGCTTCAACTGAGATGTCTGCAAAGAACTGCTCATCTATCTTTATTCTTTTAATTAGAATATCTAAGAACAGGATGCTAACAGCCAAGTCCATGAGATATTACTAGTCTGAGACATTTATTTCTTCAAATTATTTTCCCCTATTCCTGTGATAACCAGATAAAATCTAATAGTTGTTGCTTTTTTTTTTGTTGCTACTGTGCAGAAAAATGTTTTATACAAAAAAATCATTGATCACAGCAAAAACTGTTTAGCTGGAACACTTCCATCCCAGTAGGAAAATCTCTGTTGATTATCATGCAACAAGTGAAGCAAAATTGGTAACCTGCAGGGGATTTTTTTTTTAGACCATTTTGGAAACTGATGAAAGAGATTTCCGTTGGTATCAGGGCAAAGATTATATGAACATTTACACTGATGACTGGTCTTTTGGCAAAATTATCTGTGTATCTATGGATCCATGTACTGTTTGTGTATTGTACATTTAATTCTCTATGCTATGTTGTTAATTTAATATCTCTGTGCTACTAGCCATTCACATATCATAAGGCTCAGTTCAGACAACAATAGGAAACTTGCTTGTGTTAAGGATGGTGAACATGGATGAGTTTTTAAATAGGCCACATATGGATGGCTTTATGTTCTTCCTTGCTAGACCAGTGGTTTATTATTTATCTCCAGTGATCCCGATTTTCTTGCCATAACATAGTGATCCAATAATCCATATCCAGTTGCTTATGCCAGTGATCCAGTTATTTATTATCTCTGCTGTGCCACTAGATTATACAGATTCTATTAATATACAGATTATACAGGTGGTTTATTTTAAAGTACATGTCTGATTGACTTAAATATTGCACATTAGCCAAAGTGTATCTCCAGGCTTAAAAATGTTAGGTACAGTGCAATGAAAAAGTATTCATACTCCTTGAACTTTTCCACATTTTTTTGTTACACCCACAAATTTAAATGTATTTTATTTGGATTTTATGTGATAGATCAATACAAAGTAGCAAGTATGTGTGAAGTGAAAAGAAAATGATGCATGGTTTTCAATATTTTGGGGTATGTCTCTACCAGCTTTGCACATCTAGAGGCTGAAAATTTTGACCATTCTTCTTTACAAGCTCAGTCAGATTGGATGGAGAGCGTCTGTGCACAGCAATTTTTAAGTCTTGCCACGGATTCTCAATGGGATTTAGGACTTGACTGGGCCATTCTAACACATGAATATGCTCTGTTCTGAACTATTTCAATGTAGCTATGGCTGTATGTTTAGGGTCGTTGTCCTCCTGGAAGGAGAACAACCACCCAGTCTCTTGCAGCCTCTACCAGGTTTTCCCTCAAAATTGCCCTCTTTTGACGGATCAGAAAAATGATATGAACTCTCCCTTATTTGGGCACTGCCTATGCTTTGCACTTTGTTGCAATGTTCTGCATCTTTAAAGAGACACTACCGTTAAAAATATCACATATTAACAGCCAATAAGTGAATACGTAATGTAATCATTTTACAAAATGGGTGGATGGTTGTCTGGATATAATTTTGTGAAGTCACTCCATGACTGACTGAATTTTATTTCTCGTTCCTGACTGCTACAGAAGGAAAATAATGTGTACTGCTGAGATGAAAAAGAAAAACAGCAAAAAGCCCTAAAGAAATGTTTGCTTTGAAGTTTCAAATAATACCCCTTTCTGACGGAAATGTCTATTTTAGACTGTTATAGGATGTCCGCCAAGTATAATTTTAGAAATTCTTGCAATTGCCATAGTAAGGGCTTAACTAAGTCCTAACAAAACAGCATGGGGCACTAATGTTAGACTGAATCCACTAGATGGATCTACAGTGAAGGGATATTTGTAGATAGGAGAAGGAAGGGAAAGTTGTTTGTGGTGGTAAGTACTAGTGATGAGCGGCAGGGGCTATATTCAAATTCGCGATATTTCACGAATATGTGGGTGAATATTCGTCATATATATAGGACACTTTGGAAAAAATTCCTTGAGTTGATATAATAGATGCTAAGGTGCTAGAAAGTAACTAGTTCGTATAATAAAAATCGATAGTAACTGATTGTCAGTCTGTACCTCCGCTACTACATGGCGTCCCACGGAGTGGTCAGTATCCGACTTGTTTTACCTCCCTCCTGTAGATGACTCCGGCCGTGATATTTTGCCATCCAGATACAGTACCCCACGTGGTCCTGGAGGTGTCAGCTCAGTGTCCCACGTGATTGGGTAAGTTAGTTTCCGACTGTACGGTCGAGTCTTGGATATCAGAGGTGGTGTAAAAGTTTGTGGAAAAGAAGCGCTTCTATTTGTTAGATGTTAAGGCCCTTGATTTTATCCATAAAAGTCGAGAGTAGGTCCTGCGATATGGGAATCAAAACCATACGGGTTTCGAAGTGTATGCTCACTCCTTCATCAGTGGTCATCTACAGGAAGGAGGTAAAACAAGTCGGATACTGACCGCTCCGTGGGACACCACATAGTAGTGGAGGTACAGACCTGACAATCAGTTACTATCGATTTTATTATCCGAACAAGTTACTTTCTAGCACCTTAGCATCTATTATATCAACTCAAGGAATTTTTTCCAAAGTATCCTATACTGACTCGAACAGCTACTTATTCGAATCAATACTGTCTACTGTAGCCATATGAACTGTGGATTTTGTCTGTTCTACTTAGGAAACTATCGAGTGAGAGGTCCATTTAATTCTCATCCATAGGCCTTAGGAATTGGGACTTTCAATTTATGTTGGTGTGTGATTTTATTGTGATTTTATTCATATGATTTTATCAATGCGATTTTTTACATGCGATTTATACATGGCATTATTGTATGAAACATTACACATGTATTACTAGTATTTATTCACATTTTTTACTTTGCAAATAAATTGAATTATCTATATCCTCAGAACACTAATGCATGGTGTCAAAGGTTGAGTGCCAGTTGCTACATTCTATATCCAATTTGAAGAGGAGGAACTCAGAGTGGATCAGAGAGATCCGTGACAGAATATGCCCAGGTACAATGCTTACATTACTTTTGTATCTCTTACCAACACTCTGTAATGTATATATACAGTTATGTAAATAAGTATTTCATCCCTTTACAAATGATAACTTAGTACCTGGTGTGACACATATCAAATCAGCAGGTTACATCATACAGCTCTACCTCGCCATGAGTATATATATATATATATATGTATACATACAGCGAGGTACAGATGTATGATGTAACCGGCTGATTTCGTGCGTTTCACACACACATATATATGTGTGTGTGTGTATATACATAAACTGCAATCATCATTCTGCATTCCAGTAAAAGGCCCCGTCCATCGTCCATCATTACATTAGATACATCCCACACTTAATTAGCATTTGTTATGAGTTCTGAGATGTTTGTCTAAATTCTAAACAATGTGTGATTAAAGGGGTTCCTGTTCCCTCCGTCCACCGCAGACCTTCAGCAGAGGATTTGGGAGGTGGTGGTGTTGTCTGCTGAGGAGGAGGAGGCAGAGTTGGGAGAGCAGGCCAGACCCTCCCCAGCAGTAGGCATGAGCGCCACCCCCACCTGATGTGGGCGAAGAGATGAAGGTGGAAGCGGCTGGGCCTCCCAGCAAGCCAAATTCCCCCCCACCAAGCTCCTGATAACGATGAAGAGGAAGAGGTTGTCACCAGCCCCCTGCCTGGAGGGTAAATATATGCACATAGCAATATAATTCTGCATCCATGCCTCTTAATCTGAATTGCAAGTTATTTTCATATTTTTTTACCCTAACAGTATTGATTAATTTAAAAAAGAAAATGAGGCAGATGTAACAGGAGCACGAAGCCGGGATGCACGAGATGCGGAAGCTGATGTGCAAGCAGATGCGGAAGATGGAGGCGCTGCACCTCAAATGGATGCAGGAGATGTTGGAACTTAATGAGCAACTAAAAAAGTTGCCATAGAGGAATGTTTGTAAATAAATAAAAAAAATTCAGTTCTAACGTGTGCTTTCCGTTTTTTTATAATGTCTAGTTGTTAGTGTAATTTTGAACGATAAGGTTGCAGTAAGGCCCCTTTAGTCCAGGGTCAAATTCATAAGGACAGGACAGATAGTAGCAGCAGCAGGTAAATGGTAACGGTGTAGTATAAGGCCTACACATAGCTTGCCAAAATCATCAGGATAGGCAGCAGCAGAATGTAAATGCTAACGGGGTAGTATAATGGCCTACACATAGCTTGGCCAAAATCATCAGGACAGATAGCCGCAGCAGCATATAAATGGTAATGGGTAGTAAGGCCTACACATAGCTTGGCCAAAATCATCAGGAAAGACATCAGCAGGTAAATGGTAATGGTGTAGTATAAGGCCTACACATAGCTCGACCAAACTCATCAGGACAGACAGCAGCAGGTAAAATGGTAACAGGGTAGTTTAAGGCCTACACAAATCTTGGCTAAAATAATAAGGACAGACATCAGCAGGTAAATGGTAATGGTGTAGTATAAGGCCTACACACAGCTCGGCCAAACTCATCAGGACAGACAGCAGCAGCATTAAATGCGAATGGGGTAGAATAAAGGCCTACACATAGCTGGGCAAACTCATCAGGAGAGACAGCAGCAGGTAAATGGTAACAGGGTAGTAAAAGGCCTACACGTAGCTGGGCCAAACTAATCAGGACAGACAGCAGCAGGTAAATGGTAATGAGGTAGTATAAGGCCTACACATAGCTGGGCCAAACTCATCAGGACAGACAGCAGCAGGTAAATGTAATGTGCAGTATAATGCATACACATAGCTGGGCCGAACTCAGCTTTGTTTGTAGCAGGAACATGTTCCAGAAATGGGCCCCTGCCAGACCGGGCAACACCAAAAATAAACTTATACACCTCTGACAGCAACAGGTTTCTTTGTCGAAAGCAGTAATGTGTTCCAATGCATACAAATTGCAATATATTCCTTTGACAATTTTTATTTCAGCTGATGTGCAAGCAGATGCGGAAGATGGAGGCGCTGCACCTCAAATGGATGCAGGAGATGTTGGAACTTAATGACCAATTAAAAAAGTTGCCATAGAGGAATGTTTGTAAATAAATAAAAAAATTCAGTTCTAACGTGTGCTTCCGTTTTTTTATATTGTCTAGTTTTTGTGTAATTTTGAACGATTAGGTTGCAGTAAGGCCCCTTTAGTCCAGGGTCAAATTCATAAGGATCAGGACAGATAGTAGCAGCAGCAGGTAAATGGTAACGGTGTAGCATAAGGCCTACACATAGCTTGGCCAAAATCATCAGGATAGGCAGCAGAATGTAAATGCTAACGGGGTAGTATAAGGCCTACACATAGCCTTGGCCAAAATCATCAGGACAGATAGCCGCAGCACATATAAATGGTAACGGGTAGTAAGGGCCTACACATAGCTTGGCCAAAATCAATCAGAAAGACATCAGCAGGTAAATGGTAATGGTGTAGTATAAGGCCTACACATAGCTCGACCAAACTCATCAGGACAGACAGCAGCAGGTAAATGGTAACAGGGTAGTTTTAAGGCCTACACAAATCTTGGCTAAAATAATAAGGACAGACATCAGCAGGTAAATTGGTAATGGTGTAGTATAAGGCCTACACACAGCTCGCCAAACTCATCAGGACAGACAGCAGCAGCATTTAAATGCGAATGGGGTAGAATTAAGGCCTACACATAGCTGGGCAAACTCATCAGGAGAGACAGCAGCAGGTAAATGGTAACAGGGTAGTAAAAGGCCTACACGTAGCTGGGTCAAACTAATCAGGACAGACAGCAGCAGGTAAATGGTAACAAGGTAGTATAAGGCCTACACATAGCTGGGCCAAAACTCATCAGGACAGACAGCAGCAGGTAAATGGTAATGGTGCAGTATAAGGCATACACATAGCTGGGCCGAACTCAGGCTTTGTTTGTAAGCAGGAACAATGTTTCCAGAAATGGGCCCCTGCCAGACCGGGGCAACACCAAAAATAAACTTATACACCTCTGACAGCAACAGGTTCTTTGTCGAAAGCAGTAATGTGTTCCAATGCATACAAATTGCAATATATTCCTTTGACAATTTTTATTTCAAAGTATTTTTAAGATTGCCCACAAGGAAATTTGTAAAAAATAAAAAATAATATATATATTATATGTGTGATAGGCTTTGGCCTGGATTTTGTGGGAGGGGCTGAGGTCCGCCTCCAGCCTATTTAGGGCACCCTCTACCTGCTCCTGCACCGTCCAGGTCTGAACTTGAGAGAGAGAGAGTCGCGTGTGGAGTTAATTGGAGAAGTTACTTACGAGTTGCTGTTTTTCTGAAGTTCCGTTTGCTTTCGGGTCCATGGATTTGGAGCATTCCGGTTCCATCCGTCCGGCTTCACCTGTTCCCTTGCGGGTCACGTTTTTGCCCGTTAAAACTGTGAGTCTTTCATACGGTACAGCACAGGGCCTCACGGCTGCCCCTGTACCAGCACGTTTCATTTCACCAGTTTCCATTTCAACCATGTCACAGTTTCACTCCAAGTCACGGTTTCATGTTTGCCACCTTTTTCCGGTCATGCATGCACGCGTACCACACCCGCATGCCACACTCCTAGCACTGGCCAACACGTGTACCAGGTTCCCATGCAGCCACCACGCCGTTCCCCTCCCACCAATCATCCCACGCACTTTTTTCTTCCCCTCACACCCCCGCCAGATCAGCGGCACGCCCGCCCTCCTCACTTGCACCAGATGCTCGCCGCATCCCGGCCGCTCCACACGCTCCCCCTCCACAAGCCAACACCAGTGCCGCGGTCCCCCCTCGTTCCCCGCCGCCGCGCCGGCCCGCGCCTCCGTCCTCCTGCCGCGTGTCGATGGCGGCCCGCCGCGTCCCGGCGCCCGGTTTGCGCATGCGCGGCGGGGGCGCTGCGCGTGCGCGCGGTCGGCACAGGTTGCCGCGCGCTGTGCGCTGTGTGTGGGGGTGGGGAGCCGAGGGGTGCCGCATGCACACCCCTGCACCAGCACACAGATCCAGCAACCGCTCCCCTCCATCAGGCAGCGCATCAGGGGGGGCGCAAGTCAATCATCACAAGAGCTTGCATCAGGGAACACACCCGCCATGCCAACATCAATGTACAATAAAAAATCCACCAATATCACACCATTCAAAACGCTTCATACAATCACCAAAGAAACCCGCCATGAAAATAAAATAAAATAAAGAACCCGCCATATGGTAAAAAAAAAAAAATAACCGTTTTCAATTGTAACATCAATATCTCAGTAAAACCCGCCATATAAAAAAAAAAAAAAAAAAAGGTCCGCGTTCACACCTTCCGCCACGGCACGGGGCCTCATTTCACATACCATCCACTATACCGGGTCACCGTTGCAACTCAAGGCGCAATCCTCTCAGGTCATGCTAAACGTTCAGACCACAGTCAACTCTCGTCATAACACTTTCTGTCTGCCCCTCTTTTAGGCGGTCAAGCTTAGACTTATTTACGCTGCACGTATCCAGTGACTTTTTTCTTGCTACCAGGTACGTACACCTGCTCAATCGTTTATTTTTCCTACATTTCAGTCCATCCCGTTAGGGTCAGCGTGCTGGCATCAGGGGCTTCGGAATCCCACTAGATTAACCCCCTCTTGGCTTCGCCATCAGTCAGTGGTCCGCGAGGCCAACACCCCGCCTCACACGCTCGGAGGCAGCCGCCCATCGCGCCACTCGTTAGTAAGCCGCCTCGCTGTTGCATAGAGAGGGCCTCACCTGTCACTCCCTTTCCCTAGTCCTGTCTTACAAGTCACCGAGAGGCCTCACACTCCTGCCACCACGTCAGTGGCCTCATCAACCCCTCGCGCCAACTCATAGATAGAGCCTCTCAAGCCGCTCGGCAATTAGCAGGGCCTCATCTGTCACCATCCTAGGCTTAATTATTTCGCCATCCGGCATAGCTAGCTTGCCAGCACGGTCCTGTGTTTCCCCACACTAACAAACTATTCTGTTTTAGCATGTCTCTGGAAGGAATTGAGAACTTTTCCCTTCCTGGCACTCCGGCTAGATCCATCACCTTAGCCCAGGGAGACGATCTTGCCAGCCCAGCGTCCATCAGATCCTGGACAATTCCGCGTATCACGACGGAATTGAGGAGACGGCAGATCCCCTTCCCCGCCACGGCAAGGAAAGCGGAGCTTTTCCGACTACTGCGCACGTCAACAAGTAACGCGGAGGCAGGGGAAGGACCCAGCCAGTCCAGCACGGGGGATATACACGCCATGCTGGCCTCTTTGATGACGTCCATGTCCAGGGTCAACGACAGGTTAGAGAGGCTGGAGTCGGTCACCACATCCCTCTCCTTGGCAGGGCCACCACCAGCAGCGTCACCGGCACCATCCGGTTTGCCAGTGGGCGTGCCATCCATCAACCCAGATGACCAAGAAGTCAGCCCGGCGCACATGATACCGGAGCACTTGAAAAGGGACATTCTGGAAGGTAAGGATGTGAACCTGGCCTCCCTCCTGATTGCCTCTCAAGATATTGTTGAGAACAAAACTTATGCCTACGACGATGTCTCAGTTGTGGTCAAATCTAGGGAAGGCCCGCCTCAATAGAAAACTGTCTATTCCAGAATTTGTGTTGGCTTTCGGCATCTACAGGGAGGTCGTCTGCACGGTCTAACCCTAACAGAAGGGAGGAGTTTGACCTCTACATGCACAAACTGGTGGACCCTGGGCAACAAATATGGGGGGTCGGGCATTCTATGACTACCATAGATCTTTTTCGGCAAAGGTGGCAGGGGCTTTCTCCCAGTACGGAGTCCGTTCCAACTGGGCAGAATCGACACTGTCATTTTTTGCGACACTTCGCAGGCCTGAGGACGCCAGCCTGTGTGCACTGCTCCTCCACGGCCCACACCACCAATTTCTGCCGAACGTGGCGGACCACACAAGCCCCCTCTCAAGCGGCCGGCCCCTCCGGGGTCACGGAGAAATTCAAGCCGGGACAAGCTGGGGCGGCCAATCAAGTTTTCTGGGAAAGTCCCAGATTTGTAACAATTCAATGTGGGATCCTGCAATTTCAGCGGGTGTAGGTTGTTGCACATTTGTACCAATTGTTTCCGGGCACATGCCAAATCAATGTGTCCAAATAAAATGTTTTCTAAACCATATCTATCGACCATAAATATGCCGGTTTTTACAGCATTTATGGCTCAGCACCCATCCAGACATCTCACGGATTTCCTCGTGGCGGGGCCTGACAGAAGGCTTCCACACGGGGCATCCTGCACATGCCGACGGGCACCCTGGAATGTCCAAATCTCCTATCCGCCCAAGGCAACCCCACCGCAATTGACGCCCTCTATAGCCCAGGAAGTCGCAGAGGGCTTCATGCTAGGACCATTCAGACACCCCCATTCACACATGGCGCACCAATCCCATTGGCATCGGTCACCGGGAAATCTTCCCAGAAACAGAGGCTAATCATCGATCTATCGGCACCACACGGTTCATCAGAGCCGACCCCAGTCCTCAACTCCCTCATTCCGTCGGAGGAATTCTCACTCCAATACACCACTATAGATCACGCCATCACCGCCATCAGGCAAGCAGGGGTCGGAGCATGGCTCAGCAAAACCGACATCGCAATGCGTTCAAATTGCTACCAATTCACCCGTCGCTATGGCACCTTCATGGCATCAAGTGGTCCGGAAACTATTATTTTTCTCCCCGGTTGACCTTCGGATCCAAGAGTAGCCCGGCCATTTTTGACACATTCGCGGAGGCACTATGCTGGTTGCTCTTGAACGTAGCAAGATGCCCGATGGTCTTGCATTACCTTGATGACTTTCTACTCGTGGAGGAAAACATCTCCCCTCCCGCCAGCCTCAGGGCCACCATCAAGCTGTTCGGGGAACTTGGGGGTACCCATCTCCACTAAGAAAACAGAGGGGCCCGGACACAGTCATCACCTTCTTGGGCATTCATGTTGGATTCTGCCTCTATGCAAGCCAGTTTGCCACTCGGGAAGATCCAGGTTATTCTCAACCACATAGACAATACCTTCAACTCGGCAACTGCAATCGCAAGGAATTACAGTCCCTATTGGGTTCCCTGAACTTTTGCCATGCGCATCAACCCCCAGGGGTCGCTCCGTTCATTTCACGGCTTCTGCGCCTTTTCCCCCTTTTCCCTTCACGGACTCTCACAGGGCTGCCCCTGGATGCCCACGCCACTGCAGATCTGGGTATGTGGAGGAGATTTCTGTCCGCCTGGAACGGCAGGAGCATGTTCCTCCCTCAGCTGTCGGACTCTTCCCCATCATCTGGTCGGATGCGGCATCCACCACAGGTTTCGCGGCCATTTATGGGAACGATTGGCTGTGGGGTAGCTGGCCTCCTGCGGTCCAGGGTTTGGAGGGATTCTCCACTACCTCGGCTCTGTTCGAGATCTACCCCATCGTGGCGGCCCGCCGTGGCGTGGGGTCATTCATGGGCAAACACGGTCGGTCCGATGCTACTGCAGACAACCAGGCAACCTGCCAGATCATTAACAGGGGTCGGTCCAAATCCCTCACAATCATGAGGGTTCCTGCGCAGGCTTACTTTGGTTGGCAGCTTGCAACAATTTCTTCATACACTGCTTCCACGTCCCGGGAGGTGCAATACGGCAGCTGACAATCTGTCTCGTTTCCAATTTCAGGCGTTTCTTCAGGCTCTCCCGTCAGCGTCACCCACGGCCTCCATCACCCCGTCATTTCACCAGCTCATTCTGGATTAGATGTCATCATGCGCCATAGCCAGTTATTATCCCTTTCTGCACTATCAGACAACACACGACAGGTCATACAACAGAGCATTCACACTGTTTAACAAGTTCCTGTTGGGACACAACATCACGCACCCATTTGTCATGACTTCCTGCTGGGTTTGCTTCCTTTTGCCACCTCAAGCTCAAACTGTCATACAACACCATCAAACTCTATCCTACCGGCATTCAACATCACATGCTGATCATACACCCTAAACAACATCAGTTTCATGGCCTCGCACCAGATCAAAACCATACTCAAAGGCATTCAGAAGACAGAAACCCGCACGGCCGACACAGAGACTGCCCATTAACAGTCACATTTTCAAGGCATTTATCCGACTTATTAGACACCAGACCTTTTGAAGCTGATACCAACTCCATCATCAAAACAGCGATGTACCTGGCCTTCTACGGATTCCTGAGGCCCGGGAATTCACTCACGACCTCGGCGACCAAACCACACATTGTCTGCTAGGCCTCCCACTTGACGAAAACACGGGGATCATTATATCCCTAACCTTTCCTCACTCCAAAAGCAGTCAGCTCTCACCCGTGGACATTCCATACTACCCTACGCAGAACAGATGGTGCCCAGTCGGGGGTTCTGGACGCATACAAACAGCATCACAAGTTCCTACCCTGTCAGCCACTACTTCAACTGCGTGGGTCTGCACTCACCACCACCACCTTTATGACCTATGTCAGGTCATCCCTCACTCAACTAGGCCTCAACGCATCCAACTACTCTGGGCACTCCTTTCGGATCGGGGCCGCGTCCACGGCCTCCAGTGCCAACATCCCGGCTCATGTCATTAAGAAGTTGGGGGCGCTGGAAGTCATCCGCTTTCGCACGTTACATCCCCAATCCAACACGGGAGTTAAGAAACGCTTTCCAAAACATGTCGGGTTTGAGCTTTCATGTATATCGAATACAATAAACTGTTATTTCTTTTTGCCCTCTTCTTTCTCAGGCCTACCTCATCCTCGGTTTCGGCACACCACAGAACCGACTTACGCTTATTCCCCTGATTTCCTATGTCTTCACAAGTGTGAAGGCTTTGGCCTGGATTTGTGGGAGGGGCTGAGGTCCGCCTCCAGCCTATTTAGGGCACCCCTCTACCTGGCTCCTGCACCGTCCGAGGTCTGAACTTGACCCTCCCACCACTCCACTCATTTATAACTCATTCTTCTTTCCACATCTATTTCCTTGGGTGGGCCCTCTTCTTTCTCAGGCCTACCTCATCCTCGGTTTCGGCCACCACAACCGACTACGCTTAATTCCCTGATTTCCTAGGTTCTTCACTGTACTACCGTAAGTGCCTCACACAAATATATATATATAATACAAGAGAATCCACGGCTATTTCCTTGCGTAAAAGCGTATAATTTATTCACCCAAACAGCAACGTTTCGGTTCGCCACTGGAACCTTTTCAAGCAGTGCTGAGCATACTCTAACCAATATTGCCCCTGTCTCCCTATCCAAAGGAATTAAAGTATCCAAAGGAACAAACGTACTCCTGTTAAGGACATCTCGGACCCTATGATGAGATTGGCCAGTACCAGTGCAAGAATCTAGAAAGCCTGATGACCAGGGGCGAAAGATGGATTACCCATTAGAGAGTCATGGGCCAGGTAGTTGAGACAGACCAAATTTTTGAGTCCATTTGTCCCAAATAGAGAGAGCGTGACAGTATTAAAAAAGGGCCATTCCTCGCGATGGCGGTCCTATCCATTAGAACCCTTGGACCAATTAAGGATCCGCAATGAGAATAGCCGCCGAATGGTACAGTTTCAAATCTGACAAACCCATGCCACCCCTGTTCTTGGGTTTAGACAGTATACGAGCATTCAGTCTGGGTTTATCCTTACCCATACAAATCTAGTTATTGCTCTATTAATGGTTTATAAAAAAAACTTCCCTGGAACGCAAATGGGGATTGTTTGAAACAAATACAAGAATTTTGGAAGGATATCCATTTTAACTACGTTTATTTCTACGAACCACGAAAGGGATTTTAGAGAGTAATTTCTCAGCTCTGAGATTATTTTAGTTTGGAGAGGGGTAAGTAGTATAAGCGGGTATAGGAGGTGAGACGGAATTTGCAATCCCAAGAACGTAATGCTCGTTGTCTGACATTTAAAGGTAAAATTGGATTGAATAAGTGTCATTTCCACGCCGGTAGTGAGATAATTAACATTTCATTTTTATTTATATTGACCTTAAAGGTTACTCAGAGACCCCGAATAGATGAAATTCTTGCAAAATAGATGGCAGGGTAATATGAGGGTTCGCAACATATAAGCGAGTAAATCGTCCGCATAAAGAGCTAACTTATGATGGTGGGTATGTAAGTCTACCCCCGTGATGTCGGGGTTGTTACGTAATGCAATGGCAAGGTGTTTCCATTACAAGGACGTAGAGAAGGGGGCAAAAGAGGGCACCCCTGGTGCGTGCCATTAACGAAAATTAAAAGCGGAGGCGAGAATACCATTTTTTTCACTCTGGTGGATGGTCTGGAGTATAGGGCACTAACTTTGTCAATCAGGTTCGGGCCAAGGTCCTAATCTGACGCAGAGCAGCTATCATGAAGCTCCATCGAACCCGATCAAAAGCCTTCTCGGCATCTATTGAGAGAAGACAATAAGGTTAATGGTTCTGTTAGTATTATCCCTAGGCTTCCCTGCCAGGTATAAACCCCACTTGGTCCCCTATGAATGACCGTCGGGAGCACCAAGTTAAGGCGGGAGGCAAATAATTTGGAATACATCTTAATGTCACCATTGATAAGGGGCTTATGGGACGGTAATTACTGCAGCAGGAGGCATCTTTGTTAGGTTTCGGGATTAGGACTATATGCGCTTCCAGCGCCTGTTTCGGAAAAGGATTTGACTGGGAGATGCTATTAAAAACTTTAAGAAGGAAAGGGACAGGAGGACAGCAAATATTTTTAAAAAAGGAAGCCGTAAAGCCATCTGGGCCTGGGCTTTTCCCTCCCTTTAGGTTAGAGATGATCGTTCTGAGTTCCGGTTCCGTGAAATCATTCTCAATGTCGGCCATTGTGTCCACGGGAATAGTGGGAGGGCCGTGTCCGTAATATATTGATGAATGCGACTATCTAGAATATTTGTTGCACTACTATCTAACTGATCATTAATGTTATATAAAGACTCAAAGTATTGTTTGAAGGCATCCGCAATCCCTATCGGGTTATGAATCATGGTACCAGTGCGTCTTTTATGCGGAAAATATAACTCAACTGTTGGCGGGGATGAATGAAAGCAAGCTAGAATTTTAACCCGGTGTACTGCAGTGTTCAAAAAGAAAACTCCTGAATTTTTAATGTTGTCTGCGAGAAGTATCTTTAAGTAAGCCTAACAATTGTTCTCTAAGAGTAGTGAGCTCATGAAGGTTATGGGCATTTAAAGTTTGCTTGTGAGACCTTTCCAGCTCAGAAACCTTGGACCACAGATTCTTAATTTTAGCTGCCTTTTCCTTTTTGATCCTGGACCCATGTTGTATTAAAACGCCTCTCAAAACACACTTCAGTGCCTCCCACTGAAAGGGAAGAGGCGAGGCATCTGAAGCGTGTATATCCAGAAATTCCTTTATGCTGGAAGAGATGGCCGCCCGACAGATGCTATCTTTGAGCAAAGTGTCATTTCAGGCGCCAGAACCCATTCTTTAGCCCACAGGCCAGGCAGTTTCTAGAGAGAGAATACTGGGGGAGTGGTCAGACCATGTCATAGTGCCTATGTGGAGGATGGATTAATCGTCAATGCATGGTGGGAGATAAAAAACAAATCTAGTCTACTATAAGATAGGTGTGTCGGGGAAAAGATTGTATGGTCCCTATCCTTCGGGTGTTAGGATGCGCCACACGTCAACTAATTGCCTTGAGAAGAGTGAATGATGCACCCAGGAAAACGTCGATTTTGGAACCCGTGAGAGTCCCGATGAGGAGTCTAACCATGGCTCCAAGACCATGTTAAAATCTCCACCCAATAGTAATAATCCTTCTGCAAACCTGTCCAGCTTCGACAACATTTTACTCAAGGATTTTCCTTGGCCCACGTTGGGAAGATAAAGGTTTCCAATGGTGTACACTCTCTCACAAATCCTCAGCTTCAGGAACAAGAATCCCCCGAAGGGTCGGCTTGATGGTCTAAAAAGGGAAAAAGAGAGAGATTTATGTATGGCGATAGCAACACCCCTGGACTTTGAATCAGGGTTAGTACTATGAGGCCCAATAACCAAAATGTTTTGGTAGATAAAAATGGAACACGGCCTTTTCTAAAATGCGATTCCTGGAGGTAAAAAGATCTGCACCCTCTCTCTATGCATGCAATATAAAATCCTAGAGTGTTTTTTTGGGGATATTCAAGCCCCTGACATTGAGCGAGGCTAACTTGATACAAGGTGGAGGAGCCATGACTGCCAACAGACACTCAGGAAACGGTATCAGGCCACGAATCTACAGAACAGCAGAGAACACTCATCTGCAAAATAGGACAATGGGAAGGGAAGGACACACAAGGAAGGGAGGAGGAAGAAAAAGCAAGGAATAAAGAAAGAAATTTGAGAACACACACTAAAACCGTCACAATAATATCTGAGCAACAGTATAACAAATTAGAAGCAAGCTGAGTGTGTTCTAAGAAAAATCAGACCAAAAAGAAGGGGGGGAAGCCCGCTCATGGGCAAAGTCCCAACACAGCCCAACGCAAGTTTTCTTATCCACGAAAAAAAATAAAAAAACACTAAACCACCAGAGGTTCAGCTAACTAGAAAGAACACTGTGTCCTAAAATATCATAAATGAAAAACAAGTAACATAATAATACTGAGGAATACAACTGTAGACCCCTGATGTGGCGGGGGGTCCGAGCCCTTAAACAGTGCCAGCAACTAAAAGTTACCGAAGGGTAAGGACCTCCAACCATAACGGCCTGGAGAAAAAAAACCTCGAGAATCATCACAAAAAAGAGTCACAATACATATTTAGGTGAGATGATTGTCGTCCTGACGTCTCTGGGAGTATAATCGATTTCTTCTGAATGGAGGACCCGTTAGAAGTGGAAGAATGCTTTGCCAATTCGGTACGCGAAGAGAAGGGAGGTCAAGCGCTTTGAGGAAGGGGTCCAAATCTGCAGGATCTCGCAGTTCAAGAATAGGGAATATCATGAGCTCGTAGAAGATCCAGCAATGGTTTGAGGGCCCTCCTCTGGGCCAACGTGGCTCGAGAGAGATCTTGCAATAACAGTAGCGAAGCCCCATCAAAATCAATGGAGGTTTTAGTTGCCTCCGGAAGGCCTCTAATTCTGATATTATTCCTTTGATTCCTATTTTCTAAATCATCGTACAATTTGTATAGTTGGCAAATATGACGATCTCTGATAGTCCCTTGTGTAACCAGTTCCTCCACTTTCTCAGCCGTGCGGTCCTGTATGGACGCTACCTCCTCCACCCTTTCCTCAATGGTATCAAGTCCATTACGAATTATACGAGCAACACCTGTTCTATCAACACTGGAAATTCTTTCTCTCTTGATGATCTAAATAATTTTTATGCACGATTTGACAAAAACAATAAGCTGCCTAGCATCAAATTAGCCCAGCAAGAGGCTCCATCATGTTCCCTGATGCTGAGAGCACATGAGGTAGAATGGGCCTTAAACCACATTAATCCCCACTAAGCAGCTGGCCCTGATGAAGTTCCTGGAAAAGTCCTAAAAAACTGTGCTAAACAGCTGAAAACAGTGTTTACCAGTATGTTTAACAACTCACTAGAGCAGGCCATTGTCCCCACTTGCCTGAAGTCCTCCACAATTGTCCCAATTCCAAAACAGGCAGGGGTGAAGACCTTAAGTGATTATCGCCCGGTGGCTCTCACTCCTATTGCTATGAAGTGCTTTAAACAACTTGTCCTCAGGCACATGAACAACAAGATCTGCACCTCCATGGACCAATACCAGTTTGCTTACAGAGCTCATAGGTCAACTGAGGATGCTGTCTCACTTACCCTTCACACTGCGCTGTCACACCTGGAGCAGAGAGACAGCTATGTGCGGATGCTGTTCATTGATTACAGCTCGGCCTTTAACACCATCCCTCCCAACAAGTTGGCAACGAAACTGAACAACTTGGGTCTCAGCTCACACCTGTGCAACTGGATACTGGATTTTCCTACAAAAGACCACAAATCGTACGCATGGGCAAGCACTTTTCTTCATCCTTAAAACTAAACACTGGGGTACCTCAAGGCTGTGTGTTGAGCCCACTCCTTTACTCCCTCTTCACAAATGACTGTAAACCTATTCACAATACCAATACCATTATAAAATTTGCAGATGACACGATCGTGATAGGCCTAATCTCCAACAATGATGAAACAGCCTATAGGAAAGAGGACCTAGAGAGATGGAGTAAGAACAACAACCTCATACTCAATACCAAGAAAACAAAGGAGCTAATTCTGGATTTTAGGAAGAAGAAACGAAATGGACACCATCTCATTAGCATTAATGGTGGAAACGTGGAGATAGTTCAAAGTTTCAGATTCTTAGGAGTTCATATTAGTCAGGACCTGTCATGGATAAAAAACACAACAGCAATTACCAAAAAAGGCCTTCAGAGGCTTTATTTTCTGAGGAGTCTGAAGAAAGCACAACTCCCAAAACAGCTGCTAGTCAATTTTTACAGGTGCACCATAGAATCTGTTATCACATACTGCATTACAGTGTGGTACTCCGGCTTCTCTTCTGAGGACAAGAATACCCTCAAGTGCATCATCAGAATGGCTGTCAGAATCACTGGTACTCAGTTTCCATCACTGGATGACATCTTCACTGCTCGCTGCAGCAACAGGGCAAAAATTATCTGCGGGGAGCCAACTCACCCCGGCCACAGCCTTTTCATTCCCCTACCCTCTGGTAGGCGTCTTAGAGCCACACATGCCCGCACCACTAGGCTGAAGAACAGCTTTTACCCCAAAACAATCAGTCTCCTAAATGCTCAGAGATTATTGCCCCTTCCTAGGATAGAAACTACCACAGACTGAAAGTGACTGCTGCATTCATGAACCCATGATGATCTCTTGTCTGCAGTGGTGTCTGAATCAGTGTGTATATATACTCATAAGCACTTCCTACTTTGCTCTTGCTATATACACTCACCTAAAGAATTATTAGGAACACCTGTTCTATTTCTCATTAATGCAATTATCTAGTCAACCAATCACATGGCAGTTGCTTCAATGCATTTAGGGGGTTGGTCCTGGTCAAGACAATCTCCTGAACTCCAAACTGAATGTCAGAATGGGAAAGAAAGGTGATTTAAGCAATTTTGAACGTGGCATGGTTGTTGGTGCCAAACGGGCTGGTCTGAGTATTTCACAATCTGCTCAGTTACTGGGATTTTCACGCACAACCATTTCTAGGGTTTACAAAGAATGGTGTGAAAAGGGAAAAACATCCAGTATGCGCCAGTCCTGTGGGCAAAAATGCCTTGTGGATGCTAGAGGTCAGAGGAGAATGGGCCGACTGATTCAAGCTGATAGAAGAGCAACGTTGACTGAAACAACCACTCGTTACAACCGAGCTATGCAGCAAAGCATTTGTGAAGCCACGACATGCACAACCTTGAGGCGGATGGGCTACAACAGCAGAAGACCCCACCGGGTACCACTCATCTCCACTACAAATAGGAAAAAGAGGCTACAATTTGCACGAGCTCACCAAAATTGGACTGTTGAAGACTGGAAAAATGTTGCCTGGTCTGATGAGTCTCGATTTCTGTCGAGACATTCAAATGTCCAAATTTGGCGTAAACAGAATGAGAACATGTATCCATCCTCTGATGGCTACTTCCAGCAGGATAATGCACCATGTCACAAAGCTCGAATCATTTCAATTTGGTTTCTTGAACATGACAATGAGTTCACTGTACTAAAATGGCCCCCACAGTCACCAGATCTCAACCCAATAGAGCATCTTTGGGATGTGGTGTAACGGGAGCTTCGTGCCGCGGATGTGCATCCCTCAAATCTCCATCAACTGCAAGATGCTATCCTATCAATATGGGCCAACATTTCTAAAGAATGCTATCAGCACCTTGTTGAATCAATGCCATGTAGAATTAAGGCAGTTCTGAAGGCAAAAGGGGGCCCAACACCGTATTAGTATGGTGTTCCTAATAATTCTTTAGGTGAGTGTATATATGCTGTGAACTGTGAATAGTAATGCTTTCTAGTGCAATGTTTTTTTTTTTTTTCTAGTGTAATGCTTTAGTTTAACATAGAAACATAGAATGTGTCGGCAGATAAGGACCATTTGGCCCATCTAGTCTGCCCAATATGTCAGTTCTTGTTCCTCTGTCCATGGTATCTAGGATTGCTCCAATCCTAGATAGGATTGCTCCAAACAACATTTCATTGTATTGTACATTGTATTACATTGTATTGTACAGTGACAATAAAGGCATCTTATCTCTTAATAGCTTGTATATTTGCAGTAACTACTGACAGTTCCTGTTTATAGGAATTTTCCAAGGCATAAATTTCTCCATTTCTTATCTGGTAGGAAGAAGTTTTACGTGCTATTTCCAGTCCCATTGTTCCCAGTCAGGGGTAGTAAGAGTAGCCCCCTTGCAACTTGGGGACGCGGTAGCACCAAGCAGCGTGGCCGTTTCTGGGCCTTGTGGCGGCGAAGAATGTGCGGTTTGTCGGTTAGGTTTAGGTCCCATTGTTGCAGAAGCTGGGGACTGCAAATGTGAAACAGGCAAGTCCCTTGGAATGTCCACAATAGCTGAGGCCACAGACCTTCCTTGTACTGGAGAAGAACTCGTGGGGTGGCGTGCACCGGGAACAAAAGGCTGTGCGTCAATATTGAGTTGTAAAGTGTAACTTTGTCGATCGCGCACCATAAAGTAGCTACGTAAACCCCTGTGTGGACTGGGCTTTCCTTTAGCAGGCGTATTACTTTTAGAACTTTTCCTGGTGCCCACCATGTTAGCTATTCAGATGTAGGCTGTAGCCTAGGAACCGCCCCACCACTGATGTTTCAGCCCCTCATAAAAGACGCTGGAGGGGGGTGACAAAACCAGGTATATAAAGGTCCTGGCTACCAGGAGTCGGCTGTCCCCAGGGCAGGCCTGTAATGTAATCAGGGCCGGCTGCTGGGACCTGTAGTGCGCTGACAGTTGTGGCCACAGGCTGCAAAATCCTGCAGCTTTGAGCTAAGCAGGGAGGAGGCCTCTGGTAACAGGGGGTCAGTCTCTCACCCGTCTCCTGGCCTTAGAAGACCACCGACCACGCTGAAGACCCGTGCAGAGCGGGAGTCGCAAGTGCGCACCAGCGCCGTCAGAAGGCCTCCGTCCGCGAAGTAGGCTGCACTGGCCGATGCCGACCTGGCTCACGTATCGGGACCGGGAAGGTCTCAAAATGATCCACAGGACCCCCGACAGTGGAGCGGAGCAGAGTCGCCTTTGTGGGTACGGCGGGTCAGGGCAGGAAGAACCTCAAAGGGCCGGCACAGACGGAGCAGCGCGGAACTGCGGCCTCACCCCTCGGCTTCCGGTCACGCCCCCAAACTCAGGTGATTGTTTAATGAAAACGATTAATAATTGAATTACGATTAATGTATTGTGTCCAAAAATAAAAAATACTGTTTTAAAAAAAATGACATAATTTACAAGTATCCATGCTGTGAAGAAATTAATAACTTCAATTCAACTATGTGAATTCATAGTATCTGCTTAATTCATCAAAATTACATATTAAAAAAAAGTCCAAAACCAATTGTGTAATTAAAATATCAGATGTACCGATTAAAAACATAATGGAGGGGGCCAAGAACTAACCAGCATGGATCTGATATAGCGTCTTGTTTGGTTAACTGCGCATGTCAGCGCATTGCTACCGCATTACATAAAGAAACGTGATGCAATCACGTGATCGCATCGAAGGAGGAACACACACAGGCCACGAGTGTCCATAGGGCGTTCACATGATAACAGATCATGTGTTCGCATCAGAAATTGAACGCAAGCTAAACCACAAACACATCCTGTCTATGCGGTCACATGATAGCAGCCATGGAAATGAGTAAAATAACTCCCAAAATGGTGACATGGCTTCAAGAATATAATATATACCACAGTTTATATTGCAAAGTGAAAAACTGTGATTATATAAAAATTACATAGTTGTCAAGAAGTAACATAAAATATAAATGTACATATAGATATATACATGTGGCAATAACGCTCCATTTCCAAAACTGGATTACCACATGGAGGAGTATAACGCCAGTCACACCCAACCATGTAGAGAGGTCAACATGGAGGTCAGGCATCCTGTTCAGGACGACAGACAACACCATATTCGAACATAAATCCTGATTAAAACAAACAAGAAAAAAAAATTATAAAATGTAATTAGGTTCCCCAATCAGTCCTGTACAATCTTAACTGCACAAGACCTTTTCACAAGAGAAGCCCATGCACATGCGCAAAAATGAAGCATGCACACCAGTTTAAAAGATTTCTAATACTCGATAGTTGATAAAGTCCTAGGGTGAATTAGTGGTCCATGCTGGTTGTCCTCAGCAGGATCAGGACAGACAGCAGCAGCAGGTAATTGTTAATGATATAGTATAAGGCCTACACATAGCTCGACCAAACTCAGGAGGCACAGGACAGACAGCAGCAGGTAAATGGTAACGCTGTAGTATAAGGCCTACACATAGCTCGACCAAACTCATCAGGAATAGTGTTGATCACGAATATTCGAATTGCAAATTTTTATCGCGAATATAGGTGCTTTGAAAATTCGCGAATATTTAGAATATGGTGATATATATTCGGAATTTTGAATATTCGAGATTTTTTTATTGCGAATTTTCGTTATGCACATTTTTATTGCACATTTTTCAACTGCCGAGTAAAAACTTGATTACTCCCTGCTTCTTGCTTGTGTGCCAATGACTCATTGGCCCACAAGCAAGAAGCAGGGAGGAATCATGATTTTAAATGGGAAAAATTCTGAATATTCTAAAAAACAAATATATAGCACTATATCGAATATATTAGTTTTTTCGAATATTCATAATATTCTAAAACAAGAATATATAGCAATATAGCGAATATTCGGAAAAAACAAATATAGAGCAATTTAGCTAATATAGTGCTATAATCTTCTTTGTCTAATAGTTGTAATTTTTTCCTCATCTGAAGTTCAGATTGGAAAAAAATTTCAACTATTGAAAAAAAAGATTATAGCACTATATTAGCTAAATTGCTCTATATTCGTTTTTTCCCCCGAATATTCGCTATATTGCTATATATTCTTGTTTTAGAATATTATGAATATTCTAAAAAACTAATATATTTGTTTTTTAGAATATTCATAATATTCTAAAACAAGAATATATAGCAATATAGTGAATATTCTAAAAAAACGAATATAGAGCAATTCAGCTAATATAGTGCTATAATCTTCTTTGTCTAATAGTTGTAATTTTTTTCTCATCTGAAGTACAGATTGGAAAAAAAATTCAACTATTGAAAAAAAATGATTATACCTCTATATTAGCTAAATTGCTCTATATTAGTTTTTTTTTCCGAATATTCGCTATATTGCTATATATTCTTGTTTTAGAATATTACAAATATTCGAAAAAACAAATATATTCGATATAGTGCTATACATAAATTTTTTTGAATATTCATCATTTTTCCCATTTAAAGTCATGATTCCTCCCCGCTTCTTGCTTGTGGGCCCATGAGTCATTGGTCCACAAGCAAGAAACAGGGAGGAATCATGTTTTTACTCGGCAGTTGAAAAATGT
Source organism: Bufo bufo (assembly GCF_905171765.1). Lineage (NCBI taxonomy): Eukaryota > Metazoa > Chordata > Amphibia > Anura > Bufonidae > Bufo > Bufo bufo. The sequence continues at coordinate 366,749,515 of NC_053391.1, read as the reverse complement.
GGGATAAAAATTTGCATTCCGAAAATTTGCAATATAAAAATCTTGAATATTCAAAATTACGAATATATATAACTATATTCAAAATATTCACAAATTTTTTAAGTACCTATATTCGCGCTAAAAATTTGCAATTCGAAAATTTGTGATCAACACTACCGCCGATGTCAGTCTATCCACGGAGTCTGTGGATAGACTCCATGGGGTCGTTGGTGATCATGCTGTCAGAAGCACTGACGGACCCCATGTAGTCAGCCACCATGCGGGCCAGCCGCTGGTGGTGACTGCTGCTGCTGCTACTGGATTGCGCAGGCTGGTAGAACAGCCTCATCTGTACCACAAGGTTGAGGACATGTGTCATGCAGTGCACGTGTGTTAGACTGCCAGCATGAAGGGTGGCGAGGAGGTTGTTGCCGCTGTCAGAGCCTTCAGAGTGTCAGCCACTTGTGGACCAGTGGTCCAGTGTGTCTCCGTTCCCCTAAGCTCACAAGCTGGAGCACGGCCTGGCAGCGGACATGCCTCACACTTATGTAGCTATGGGGACGTTTTTCTGGGGGACTCAGCAGCGGTGGAGACAGTGGCTTGAGGGAGAGCAGCAGTTCTCCCCTGGACACTCCAGGGTGGCACCACAAACTGAGATGCCGCCACATCTAATGATCCCACCCCGGCACCTTGGAGAGACACCCAATGGGCTGTAAAGCTGATATAGCGTCCCTGCCTATGTCTGCTGGTCCAGGCATCCATTGTCAGATGCACCCTGTTACTGACAGCATGATCCAGCGGCAGGGATGCATTCTGCACAATTTGCTAGTGTAGGACAGGGACACCGGTCCTTGCAAAGAAATGGCGGCTGGGGACACACCATCTGAGTTGGGCCTGCTCCAACATCTGCCGAAATGGATTGCAGGCCACAATAATGAAGGGCAGCAGATGTTGGGCGATAACCTTTGCCAGGATCCATTGAGTGAATGCACCAGTCAGTTCTCGGGTGCGTAGGCTGTGGTGCGTTCAAATGCCTCGGCGACAGACGGCTGTTGGATGGCAGTGCAGGCAACAGAGGAGGGTGCAGAGGAGGCAGAGGTCTGGCTGCCGGTACCAGTACCTCTAGGAGAAAGAGTAGGGGAGTGGGAATGCATTGTTGGAAGGAGGTGGGGTGGCTGCATGACAGTGGCAGGAGCTGCTGTCCCCTGCGCACTGCTGCTGGCGCTGCTGCGACCACCATGCATCTGGTCCCACTCCCGCCAGTGGTTGACTCTCAGGTGCTGGGTAACGGCAGTGGTACCCAGCCGAGCAACAGACCTCCCTCTCCTCACCTTGGCATGGCACAGCTGACTGATGGCAATTGTCTGATCGTCTTCTGCCAGGGTGAAATAAGCCCAAACTGGCGACTTACGCACCAACCTCCTTTCAGATGGGATGGTGCTGGCTTGCACCTGTTCGGGCTTGGTGCGCACAGGTGGAGGTGGCACCTGCTGCTGCTGCCACCGCCTCCTGCTGCCATTACCAGTGGAACCCCTGCCACTGGGCTCCCTGGTGACCTGTCACACCGTTTGCCTCAGGTGCCTACCTTCCTCATCAGTACTGCTGTCACCTGACAAGGGAGGAGGCACCCATTCTTGGTCACCCTCCTCTTCGTCGTCTGCATTGTCAGTCCCAAGGTCGACCAGTGGTGGACTGAGGGGAACAGCAGACATGGAGCCCCTGACCTGGCTCCGCTGTCCCTGGTTGATGCCTGGGTCTGACTAGGTGCAGGGGTTCTGTGGCTGAAACCACCCGCATAAGTTAGAAGGGATGTCACTGGGGTACTGATGGGTGGTACCCCCTCCTCCATCCCTTCCAAAAGGTCCTGCGCATCTGGATCAAGCTGCAGCTCACTCTCCTGCATTACCTCCCCCAAGATGTCCCTCTCACTGTTGCTGTCAAACAGCATCAGGGACGAGTCTTAGGGGCTGGTGGGTGGTCCTGCAAGAGGTGGACAGCTGCTGCTGCTCAGAGCTGGGGCAAAGTACTCTGTGCCACTGGTTTGTGTCACGAATGACACAACTGCCTCGGCGTCCTGAGATGAAATGGGGTGGCTGCCACGCCCAAAAAAATCTCTGATGTAGGCGAGGCCCTGCCAGCTGCACTCCCGCACCCTCATGGGTAGAGGAGTGTCCCCGTGCTGGCAGCGGTCCAGCACTGGAACCGACTCCCCTACCACAACCACGGCTTCTGGCACCCCCATGTCCACTCATGATCGATTCTGCAAACACACCAAAAAAATATATAAAGAAAATGAAGAGGGAATTTGGGCTAACTTTATTGGGTTTGGGAAAATGGGGCAAAAATGAAATAAAATAGACACGAAACCCTAAGACAATGACACTAAAACACCAAGCAAAAGACTGTTATTTTTGTTTGTTTTCAGTTTTTTTTCACAGACGAACGACAATGACAATAATCCCTCCCTAGCACACGAAACCCTAAGACAATGACACTAAAACACCAAGCAACAGACTGTTATTTTTGTTTGTTTTTTTGTTTTTTTCACAGACGAACGGCAATGATAATAATCCCTCCCTAGCACACGAAACCCTAAGACCATGGCAACTTAAACACAAGCAACAGACTTTATTTTTTTCCACAGACTAGCGACGATGAAAGAATCCCTCCCTAGCACAGCGAACCACCCCAAGGACAATGACACTAAAACACCATGCAAAAGCCTTTTTTTTTTTTCACAGATGAACAACGATGACAATAATCCCTCCCTAGCACACGAAACCCCAAGACAATGACACTAAAACACCAAGCAAAACCCTTTTTTTTTTTCACAGATGAACAACGATGACAATAATCCCTCCTTACCACCCGAAACTCTTAGACAATGACACTAAAACACCAAACAAAATACTTTTTTTTTTGTTTAACAGACGAACGACGATGACAATAATCCTCCCTAGCACACGAAACACTAAGACACTGACACTAGAACAGCAAGGAAAATACTTTTTATCAGCTCCACTACTAACTACAGTGTTTTCAAAATTATTCAACCCCCAATGCTGTAAAGGGTTTTAGGAATTGAGTGTACATTTGTAATTGTGTTCAGAATGAAATCTTACAAGGACTTTTTAAAGAACCAAATGCAACTAAAATGACATCAATTGTTTTGTAATACAGTATTAAATGTTTTTTTTTGTGATTTCTTCATTGACACAATTATTCAACCTCTTAAAGACTACCACTCTTAAGAACAGAGGTTCATTCAAGTGTTTTTGATCAGGTATTGAAAACACCTGTGGATGTCAAGGAGCAGCAAATCAAGCATAATAAAGCACCAATTAAGAAGATTAAAAGGACTGTGATACTCAGCTCCTTCTAGACATTACTGGGGTTGTTTAACAAACATGGTGAAGTCAAGAGAATGGTCCAGGAAGACAAGAGAAGAGGTGATTTCTCTTCACAGGAAGGCAATGGCTATAAGAAAGATTGCAAAGAGTTAAACATACAAGAGACACCAGAGGAAGCATCATTCACAAATTCAAGGCAAGGGCACTGTTGAAACGCTACCTGGTCGTGGCAGAAAGAAGATGCTGACTTCGACTGCTGTGCGCTACCTGAAGCGCAAAGTTGAGAAAGTCCCCGTGTGACTGCTGAGGAACTGAAAAAAGATTTGTCAGATGTGGGTACTGAAGTTTCAGCTCAGACAATAAGGCGCACACTGCGTAATGAAGGCCTCCATGCCAGAACTCCCAGGCGCACCCCTTGCTGTCTCCAAGAATAAGAAGAGTCGACTGCAGTATGCCAAAAGTCATGTGGACAAACCATAAAAGTTTGGGATAGTGTTCTGTGGACTGATGAAAACAAAAATTAGAACTGTTTGGGCCCAATGGATCAACGCTATGTTTGGAGGAGGAAGAACAAGGCCTATGAAGAAAAGAACACCTTGCTACTGTGAAAGCATGGCGGGGGGTCAATCATGCTTTGGGCTGTTTTGCTCTACAGGTACAGGGGAAGCTTCAGCGTGTGCAAGGTACCATGAATTCTCTTCAGTACCAGGAGATATTTGGATGAAAATGTGATGCAGTCCGTCACAAAACCTGAGGCTTGGAGACGTTGGACCTTTCAACAGGACAATGATCCCAAGCATACCTCCAAGTCCACTAGAGCATGGTTGCAGATTAAAGGCTGGAACATTTTGAAGTGGCCATCGCAGTCACCAGACTTAAATCCGATTGAGAACTTCTGGTGGGACTTAAAGAAAGCAGTTGCAGCACGCAAGCCTAAGAATCTGACTGAACTGGAGGCTTTTGCCCATGAAGAATGGGCGAAGATACCTGTAGATCGCTGCAAGACACTTGTGTCAAGCTATGCTTCACGTTTAAAAGCTGTTATAACTGGAAAAGGATGTTGTACTAAGTACTAAGATTGAATGTCACTTGGGGGTTGAATAAAACTGATAATGATGTGAGCACAGAAAAGACATTTGATGTTATTTCATTATAAATGTTATGTTATATTTGTCTGACTTACAAGTGCCTCTTGATTTAATTGTAAAACAACATGACTGAAATGATCAAAATCAATGTCAAAACTGGCCAAAACACTCAATTTCAGTGGGGGTTGAATAATTTTGAACACAACTGTAACCTACACTGTCTATCTCCCCCTATATAATATATATGAGCTATCTAATGTAATGTATGATGACACAGCAAAGCACAACACTCCTCTCTCTCTCACAACTGCAAAAATCAGCAGGAAATGCTGCTGGGGAGGTTCTTATATAGTAAGGGTAGGCAACTTTCCTATTGGTTGCTTAGGGATGTGGCTAAGCTCTGACAAAGATATTGCAGCCTTCTCATTGGCCCACAAGCTAGAAGCAGGAAGGGATCATGTGTGCTGGTGAAAAAAATAATCAAATATTCGTGATTACGAATATATAGCGCTATATTCTAAATATTCGTGAAATACTCGAAGTGCCGATATTCGCAGCAAAAAATTTGCAAACGACTATTCACGCTCAACACTGGTAAGCACCATCTTGTGCCAATGGAATCTTCTGAACACAGCCCTTGGTTTGGAAGCCATGAAGAGCAGTCCATGCATTAGCAGTTTGAGCCTCCTGAAAATGCCGCCAATAGTAACACAGTTAGATTAAGTAACATACTGAGAGAAAGCTTTTAGTCCTAACAAAAGGAGTTGGTCAGAGAGACAGAGGGAAGTCCGACAGGGCAAAAAACTGGCCAGTGACAAGTGAATACTGCTATTAGAGGCTGGGTTTTGATTTCTGTGCTATGTATCGTGTTTACAGATAGAGATAATAACCAATCACAGGTTTGGAGCAAAACATTCTTCAGAGCCATAGCTGAGATTCTTCCAAATGCTGTCACAGTGACCTACTCCTTAAAGACTATAAATAGGTTGATACCAAAAACTCCAAGAGTTGTGCCTCATTTTAGTAAAACCTCCAGACTGTGACTGTACCTTGAAAACTGCTACTCATTTTGTGCCTTAAGAACAATAACCACATATGCATTGTGCCCGTTTGCAAACCATTAAACATCTGTACCTCTCCATAGAGAAGAAAGTTGCATTTCTGTAAACTCCTGACTGCCCTTTTCTTTCTGTCTCATCCTCTGCGAGTGCCGTTACTATAAGATCTTTGCCTACACATTTCTAATTACTTGGACATTTTACTGGACAGCACCCAAAATCTAGAGCTACACTCACCTAAAGAATTATTAGGAACACCTGCTCTATTTTTCATTAATGCAATTATCTAGTCAACCAATCACATGGCAGTTGCTTCAATGCATTTAGGGGTGTGGTCCTGGTCAAGACAATCTCCTGAACTCCAACTGAATGTCAGAATGGGAAAGAAAGGTGATTTAAGCAATTTTGAGCATGGCATGGTTGTTGGTGCGAGACGGGCCGGTCTGACTATTTCACAATCTGCTCAGTTACTGGGATTTTCACTCACAACATTTCTAGGTTTACAAAGAATGGTGTGAAAAGGGAAAAACATCCAGTATGCGGCAAAAATGCCTTGTGGATGCTAGAGGTCAGAGGAGAATGGGCCGACTGATTCAAGCTGATAGAAGAGCAACGTTGACTGAAATAACCACTCGTTACAACCGAGGTATGCAGCAAAGCATTTGTGAAGCCATAACACGCACAACCTTGAGGCGGATGGGCTACAACAGCAGAAGACCCCACCGGGTACCACTCATCTCCACTACAAATAGGAAAAAGAGGCTACAATTTGCACGAGCTAACCAAAATTGGACTGTTGAAAGACTGGAAAAATGTTGCCTGGTCTGATGAGTCTCGATTTCTGTTGAGACATTCAAATGGTAGAGTCCGAATTTGGCTGTAACAGAATGAGAACATGTATCCATCCTCTGATGGCTACATCCAGCAGGATAATGCACCATGTCACAAAGCTCGAATCATTTCAAATTGGTTTCTTGAACATGACAATGAGTTCACTATACTAAATGGGCCCCCACAGTCACCAGATCTCAACCTAATAGAGCATCTTTGGGATGTGGTGAAACGGGAGCTTCGTGCCGCGGATGTGCAATCCCTCAAATCTCCATCAACTGCAAGATGCTATCCTATCAATATGGGCCAACATTTCTAAAGAATGCTATCAGCACCTTGTTGAATCAATGCCACGTAGAATTAAGGCAGTTCAGAAGGCAAAAGGGGGTCCAACACCGTATTAGCATGGTGTTCCTAATAATTCTTTAGGTGAGTGTATATGAATCTAGGACATTTGAGAAGGCAAGGCCACAGTGTCTCCATAATTAGTAATCTTTGACAGATTGCTTCTGCTGGGACACACGCATGCTAGTCCAGGACAATGGAACCATACTACCAATCTGGGACTATACCACTGAATCCAGGATACTTGATATGTCTTTCCTTACCTTTCCTCTGGGCTGGACAGGTTCTGATGTGTGTGCCACCAGTTAACCAACCGTTCAAAATGAAATGATTTTGGTGATTTTGTATCACAGGATCTCTTCCTATGTGTGTCTATGTGTGGCCACCCTGTGGTTGTGTTGAGAATTGCAGCCTTTCAGTGTTTGATAACATGTCACAGTATTGTATTGAATTGGTTTCATTGGAGGCCTAAATCAAATAAGAGTTAGGGGCTCATGCTCACGAACGTAAGGGCTCCGTGCCTGTGCTGCGGACCGCAAATTGCGGTCTGCAATGCAGGGCACCGACCGTGGGGCAGCTGCATGCGGATCATGGACTCGATCTGCATCCGACGGTCCCACCGCAAAAAAGTAGTGCTGTGGGGGTCCGTGGGGTTCCGATCGTGCTTCCGCATCACATCTCCAGATTTGTGGACCCATTCAAGTGAATGGGTCCGCATCCGTTATGCAGAATGCCACGTGTATTGCGGAAACCCCCGTATGCGGTCCACAGCAGGGGCACGGAAGCCCTTTACGTTCGTGGGCATGTGCCCTTAAGGCAAGGGTGGACACATCTGTATTCTATAACAGCATGTGACATTTGAAGACTGTTTAAATGGGCATTTATATGCTGAGTTGTTTCTCTGAATATGTCACAGCTCTGTAGCCATACTATAATCAGCACTAGTTTTCTACCACTGAAGATAATGGCTCTCAGTGGAGTCTCACAACTAGAAAATGGCTTTGTAACCGATTCCAGACTGAATAAATTCAACAAATCTCACAATTTAAATCTGCTGCATGACCTATCCATTATACAGTTTGCAAACTGTTCCTATTTCAGCTGAAATCCACATCTGAATGCTTTTGTGTCTCCACATGTAGATGCATGCAGATTTACAATGAAGAAATGTTTGGATATCTAGGCAATTTAGACCTTGTACGGCTGATAGCATCTTGTAACTCATGACTCCCCTATAGCTTGCTTTTTCATCGAGAATGAGTAATCTCACAATTCACATTATTTTTCATGTAGCCTTTATTATGTTCTCTATTCCTCACTGCTTTTCTGTTAACTTCAATTGCCTAGATGCTCGTTCATTTTATGTCTTTTATGTCTGTTTTTAATCTTGGATTCAAACCCTGCATAGAAAACTGGTTAACACTGTTCCCTGACAATGGTATGGCTAGTGCATGTCGGCTTGTGACCGGTAGAAAGATTTTTGTAGATTAGGTGGATGTAAATAAATCAGCTTTGTGAACAGATCACACAGTTTCTACCAAATGCGCAATATCAGCTGCAGGCGAGCAGCTTCTGACGTGGGACTACTGAGCTTTTAATCCATGTTCCTCATACAAATTCCAGGCCAGTCACTGCTTCATCTCTCTCTGCATTGTAGAAACCAAAGTCTTACGTTTATTACATGTAAATACTCCCTGTGGAACAATCGATCGCGACCAAGCGAGCCTGTGAAATGCATAGTTAGCAGAGCGTTAGATGGGTATAAAGCGCAGTTTGCACTGAGGGACTCTTTCTTGAGATGCATTATGCACACAACTATCATATTTCTATCCTGTTATCGGGAACATACTGTAATGATAAATAGGTGCTTAAATTGGGAGAGGTATGTAATATTATTATTGAAATTCAAATACTGAAATATTCCTGGGGCTTTGCATATCCAGGCTTAAAAGCAGTATTCATAGACCAAACCATAGGGGTGACATGTAAATGAGAATGCCTGATGACCTGTGTATTGTGTATTTAGGACGCTCTTTATTTGTATAACATTCAGGCATGGTTAACCTAAAGAAAGAACTGCAATGAAAAACGAGATCATAGACCCCGGCAAAGAGTGAGGCGTTTCTGACGCTGATCTTGATATCCTCTGCGCTGCCAGAGAATGCATTTCATTTATGATGAGGAGCATGTCTCATCATGAATGAAATGTATCCTCTGGCAGCCTGTGCTCCTGATTGATATCTATGCCAGCTAGTAGATTTCAGTCATTATTTACACCAGAAAACTGGGTTAAACGATGATAAAGCCCTCGCCATACGGCTTTTTGGAAAGTGGCGGCGTAAAAACGCCAATAGAAACTTAATTCAGTACCAATGGCTTTTAAAAAGTTTCAAACCTGTGTTTTGTGATCTTTTAATGCCAGAAAACTGGCGTAGGCTTGCTGATGTATGTGGAGTTTGAAGGTTAGCCTATCTGGTGTGACCCCACATGGTAGCATGAATTGTTGAATGGTTTGGTGCTGGATATCATAGAAAGGCCACAGATAACACAGTCCTCTGCAGCAATGTTAGACATTTTAGAACAGGTCTTGAAACATGACCTTAGGGTTGTGACAAAGTCAGTCACGCTTCGACAGGCAGCTGTTTCAGGGTGATTAAGAAAGGTAAACGCAACATAAATATATAGACAGAAGTTCTAAATGAGGTCTTGCAGAAGCTTGGATCTTTCTGAAGCTTAGATGATGAACCCTATGCTATAGCGCAAGAGGAACGGAAAACAATTTCGGAAGATCCATCTTTTCTTCTCAAAGAGGTTCTGCAGTTCTGTAATGCACCTTTCCATAGAATAATCCACAAAATGTCCTTCTCCATTTCAGTAAGACAACATATGGTATGTGTGTAAGACATAATGTACTCACAAATATAAAGTATAAAAGGAGTTATAATATCTCATCTAAAAATGTCCTTCTTAGGGCTCGTTCACACAACCGTTGGTGTCCTGTTCCCGTATTGCAGACCGCATTTGCGGATCCTCAATATACGGGCAGCGTTACGTTGTCATTCTGCATCACGGATGCGGACCCATTCATTTCAATGGGTCCGCAAATCCGGAGATGCGTAACGGTGCGTAACGGAAGCACGGAACGGAACACTACGGAAGCACTACGGAGTGCTTTCTGGGGTTCCGTTCCGTACCTCCACACCGCAAAAAGATAGAACATGCTCTATCTTTTTGCAGAACGGAGGGATCGCAGACCCATTCACCTGAATGGGTCCACGATCCCCATGCGCCTGCCACAAGAAAGGTGCCCATAGCATTGCGGACACAATTTGCGGTTCACAGCACGGGCACGGGACACCAACGGTCGTGTGAACGAAACCCTTAGAATGAGCCACTGTGGCGATTATCTGATTTCCTCATGGCTGATTTCCCTGGCCCTAAGCATTGAGCTTTATTCCAGTGGAATGTTCTGTGTGGCCACTTATTTCTTATCCAGCGTTTGTTGTAGAAGAAACGCAGCATTACATGGTACCTATGTCATAGTGCTGAGTCTGCCATAACGGGGGATATTCTTTTCTGTGCCTTTCTGCTCTTTTGGCTATCTTCATAAGATACACGGTTATAAAGCCGGTGGCAGACCAGCACATGAACACGCTATTGACTAAGACATAGCTCACCCTCTCCCCCTCTCTGCACAGTGACCTTTGCACAGGTCACAGAACATGCCTACGGACAATCTCCGATGGAAGTCAAAGCTACCTCCTTTAAATCAATTCTTGCTTGTAGCAACTCAGTCCAGATAGCTGTTCATAATTAGAAAATTAAAAGATCAGAAAGTCAGTCTGCCTCAGTAATATAATTTTTAATAGTAAAAAAAAATTGGTGTCAAATTCCATTTAAGAATATGGCTGTAGACGATTGCTTTTATATGACTCTCCAACTAGCATAACGGTTTAAAATGGACATGATACACAATTTTTGAAATGACTGTGACTGAAATAGAAAGATTCCATGCTCTTGGAGAAATATTCCTAGGTGTAAAAACGTTCATTACAGGCCAGTTCACACCAGGTCTGTGTACACAACAGGCATCTAGGTGTGCGTCAGCTTCCAGCAGCTTTATGCTCTGTGTAGTGGAAGTTGCTTCGGTCTTTGAATGTGAAGACAAGGAACTGACAGCAGGGTTAACCTAGCAATAGGCTCATAACATTTTGCAGGTATTGATTTTGTTGTGTCTTCAGTCAGAAACCAAAGGATACCGCACTTCTTATCTGAAAAAGTGTCAATTATGAAAGTTACAGTTAGCAGTAAGGACTTCTGACCTTGTGACATTAGCACTGAGAACATAGAGTGAATGTGAATTGGGATAAGAATGGTGATGAAATAATAGAAGTGACCTACGTGCTACCTAAAATCTGTATTTGCTACAAAGTTCAATTTTATATGCCCTCTTGAGCACAATGGACAAACAGAGACATATTGTAAAGCATTATTTCTGAAACAAATATTAATCATAATATTAATAATCTTTATTTATATAGAGCCAAAATATTCTGCAGTGCTTTACAATCATGGCCAAATAAACAAATCATACATTACATAACAACAATTACCCCTTCTACCCCGGGCCAGTTTTCACCCTCCTGCCCAGGTCATTTTTTGCAAATCTGACATGAGTCACTTTATGTGGTAATAACTTTGGAACGTTTTTACTTATCCAGGCCATTCTGAGACTGTTTTCTTGTGACACCAAAGGGCCAGATTTATCATTAGCTCAGGTCAGAATAATGGAGTGAAAAAGTCCCAAAAAAAGTCCCAAACGCTAAAACTGCGCACAAATTTGCGACTTTTTTCTGCTCTGCACTATGCTCGCCAGTTTTCTGAAAGTGGGCGTGTTTTCTTATGTAAATGAATCTCTAGACAGATTTACTATTGGGACTATTTAAAAAGTCGCAAAAAAGTCGCAAAAAGTCGCAATTTCACTCTAGTGAGGACCATGCTTATCTTATGAGACTTTTTAATAGAACATGCGACTTTTTCATAAAAACGTGCGACTTTTTCGTAAAGATGTGCGACTTTTGTAAAGCTGCTTACTGACGGTTTGGGGCTATAGGTTGTCATCAGGTTTGGGGCTATAGAGATACGGACATGCACGGCTAGATCGCCACTAGCATGTCCGCAATATATGTGTCCTATAGGGCTGTGTGGTTTTAATTTCTTTAAAAAAGGATTTTATAGATATGCAAATGAGTGTTGAATGTGTCCAAGGGGCTGTACGAACCTTACTTGTGCCCAGCCGTGCCCAGCCACGCCCGCCTGTGAATGAGCCCAGCACCGCCTATGTCTCCTCTTTTCATCAACGATAGATAGCCGTAATCTCGCGATGCGCGAGCTCGCGCATGCGCAGTTTTTTCCCTGAGGCTGATGCCAGCACAGGGAAGAAACACTATACCGGCACTGCGCATGCTCGAGCTCGCGCATCACGAGATTACGGCAATCTATCGTTGATGAAAGGAGGAGACTTAGGCGGTGCTGGGCTCCTTCACAGGCGGGCGTGGCTGGGCACAAGTAAGGTTAGTGCAGCCCTTGGACACATTCAACACTCATTTGCATATCTATTAAATCCTTTTTTAAAGAAATTAAAACACACAGCCCTATAGGACACATATATTGCGGACATGCTAGCGGCGATCTAGCCGTGCATGTCCGTATCTCTATAGCCCCAAACCTGATGACAGAATCCCTTTAACCACTTCCCGCCACGCTAACGCCGAAAGGCGTCATTTCTGCGGCGCTCCAGGTCACACTAACGCGATTGCGTCATCTCGCGTGAGCCGAGATTTCCTGTGAACGCGCGCACACAGGCGCGCCGCGCTCACAGGAACGGAAGGTAAGAGAGTGGATCTCAGCCTGCCAGCGGCGATCGTTCGCTGGCAGGCTGGAGATGTGATTTTTTTAACCCCTAACAGGTATATTAGACGCTGTTTTGATAACAGCGTCTAATATACCTGCTACCTGGTCCTCTGGTGGTCCCCTTTGTTTGGATCGACCACCAGAGGACACAGGTAGCTCAGTAATATGTTGCACCAAGCACCACTACACTACACCCCCCCCTGTCACTTATTAACCCCTTATTCACCCTTGATCACCCCATATAGACTCCCTGATCACCCCCCCTGTCATTGATTACCCCCCTGTCATTGATCACGCCCCTGTAAAGCTCCATTCAGATGTCCGCATGATTTTTACGGATCCACTGATAGATGGATCGGATCCGCAAAACGCATACGGACGTCTGAATGGAGCCTTACAGGGGCGTGATCAATGACTGTGGTGATCACCCCCATATAGACTCCCTGATCACCCCCTGTCATTGATTACTCCCTGTCATTGATCACCCCCTGTAAAGCTCCATTCAGATGTCCGCATGATTTTTACGGATCCACTGATAGATGGATCGGATCCGCAAAACGCATACGGACGTCTGAATGGAGCCTTACAGGGGCGTGATCAATGACTGTGGTGATCACCCCATATAGACTCCCTGATCACCCCCCTGTCATTGATCAACCCCTGTAAAGCTCCGATCAGATGTCCGCATGATTTTTACGGATCCACTGATAGATGGATCGGATCCGCAAAACGCATACGGACGTCTGAATGGAGCCTTACAGGGGCGTGATCAATGACTGTGGTGATCACCCCATATAGACTCCCTGATCACCCCCCTGTCATTGATTACACCCCTGTCATTGATCAACCCCCTGTAAAGCTCCATTCAGATGTCCGCATGATTTTAACGGATCCACCGATAGATGGATCGGATCCGCAAAACGCATACGGACTTCTGAATGGAGCCTTACAGGGGCGTGAGCCAATGACTGTGGTGATCACCCCATATAGACTCCCTGATCACCCCCCTGTCATTGATTACCCCCCTGTCATTGATCAACCCCTGTAAAGCTCCATTCAGATGTCCGCATGATTTTTACGGATCACTGATAGATGGATCGGATCCGCAAAATGCATACGGACGTCTGAATGGAGCCTTACAGGGGCGTGATCAATGACTGTGGTGATCACCCCATATAGACTCCCTGATCACCCCCCTGTCATTGATTACACCCCTGTCATTGATCAACCCCCTGTAAAGCTCATTCAGATGTCCGCATGATTCTTTACGGATCCACTGATAGATGGATCGGATCCGCAAAACGCATACGGACGTCTGAATGGAGCCTTACAGGGGCCGTGATCAATGACTGTCGTGATCACCCCATATAGACTCCCTGATCACCCCCCTGTCATTGATCAACCCCTGTAAAGCTCCATTCAGATATCCACATGATTTTTACAGATCCACTGATAGATGGATCGGATCCGCAAAACACATACAGGCGTCTCCCTGGAGCCTTCCAGGGGGGGTGATCACCCCATATAGACTCCCTGATCACCCCCCTGTCATTGATCACCCCCCCCTGTCATTGATCACCCCCCTGTCAGGCTGCATTCAGATGTCTGTATGATTTTTACGGATCCACGGATACATGGATCGGATCCGCAAAACACATACAGGCGTCTCCCTGGAGCCTTCCAGGGGGGGTGGTCACCCCCATATAGACTCTCTGATCACCCCCCCTGTCATTGATCACCCCCCCTGTCATTGATCACCCCCCTGTAAGGCTCCATTCAGAAATTTTTTTGGCACAAGTTAGCGGAAATTATTATTTTTTTTTCTTACAAAGTCTCATATTCCATAACTTGTATCAAAAAATAAAATCTCACATGAACTCACCATACCCCTCACGGAATCCAAATGCGTTAAATTTTTTTAGACATTTATATTCCAGACTTCTTCTCACGCTTTAGGGCCCCTAGAATGCCAGGGCAGTATAAATACCCCACATGTGACCCCATTTCGGAAAGAAGACACCCCAAGGTATTCCGTGAGGGGCATATTGAGTCCATGAAAGATTGAAATTTTTGTCCCAAGTTAGCGGAAAGGGAGACTTTGTGAGAAAAAAATAAAAAATATCAATTTCCGCTAACTTGTGCCAAAGAAAAAAAATTCTATGAACACTCCATGCCCCTCATTAAATACCTTGGGGTGTCTTCTTTCCAAAATGGGGTCACATGTGGGGTATTTATACTGCCCTGGCATTCTAGGGGCCCCAAAGCGTGAGAAGAAGTCTGGTATCCAAATGTCTAAAAATGCCCTCCTAAAAAGAATTTGGGCACCTTTGCGCATCTAGGCTGCAAAAAAGTGTCACACATCTGGTATCGCCGTATTCAGGAGAAGTTGGGGAATGTGTTTTGGGGTGTCATTTTACATATACCCATGCTGGGTGAGAGAAATATCTTGGTCAAATGCCAACTTTGTATAAAAAAATGGGAAAAGTTGTCTTTTCCCAAGATATTTCTCTCACCCAGCATGGGTATATGTAAAATGACACCCCAAAACACATTCCCCAACTTCTCCTGAATACGGCAATACCACATGTGTGACACTTTTTTGCAGCCTAGGTGGGCAAAGGGGCCCATATTCCAAAGAGCACCTTTAGGATTTCACAGGTCATTTACCTACTTACCACACATTAGGGCCCCTGGAAAATGCCAGGGCAGTATAACTACCCCACAAGTGACCCCATTTTGGAAAGAAGACACCCCAAGGTATTCCGTGAGGGGCATGGCGAGTTCCTAGAATTTTTTATTTTTTGTCACAAGTTAGTGGAAAATGATGATTTTTATTTTTAATTTATTTTTCTTACAAAGTCTCATATTCCACTAACTTGTGACAAAAAATAAAAACTTCCATGAACTCACTATGCCCATCAGCGAATACCTTGGGGTCTCTTCTTTCCAAAATGGGGTCACTTGTGGGGTAGTTATACTGCCCTGGCATTCTAGGGGCCCAAATGTGTGGTAAGGAGTTTGAAAATCAAATTCTGTAAAAAATGACCAGTGAAATCCGAAAGGTGCTCTTTGGAATATGGGCCCCTTTGCCCACCTAGGCTGCAAAAAAGTGTCACACATCTGGTATCTCCGTATTCAGGAGAAGTTGGGGAATGTGTTTTGGGGTGTCATTTTACATATACCATGCTGGGTGAGAGAAATATCTTGGCAAAAGACAACTTTTACCATTTTTTTATACAAAGTTGTCTTTTGCCAAGATATTTCTCTCACCCATCATGGGTATATGTAAAATGACACCCCAAACACATTCCCCAACTTCTCCTGAATACGGCAATACCACATGTGTGACACTTTTTTGCAGCCTAGGTGGGCAAAGGGGCCCATATTCCAAAGAGCACCTTTAGGATTTCACAGGTCATTTACCTACTTACCACACATTAGGGCCCCTGGAAAATGCCAGGCAGTATAACTACCCCACAAGTGACCCCATTTTGGAAAGAAGACACCCCAAGGTATTCCGTGAGGGGCATGGCGAGTTCCTAGAATTTTTTATTTTTTGTCACAAGTTAGTGGAAAATGATGATTTTTATTTTTAATTTATTTTTCATACAAAGTCTCATATTCCACTAACTTGTGACAAAAAATAAAAACTTCCATGAACTCACTATGCCCATCAGCGAATACCTTGGGGTCTCTTCTTTCCAAAATGGGGTCACTTGTGGGGTAGTTATACTGCCCTGGCATTCTAGGGGCCCAAATGTGTGGTAAGGAGTTTGAAATCAAATTCTGTAAAAAATGACCAGTGAAATCCGAAAGGTGCTCTTTGGAATATGGGCCCCTTTGCCCACCTAGGCCTGCAAAAAAGTGTCACACATCTGGTATCTCCGTATTCAGGAGAAGTTGGGGAATGTGTTTTGGGTGTCATTTTACATATACCCATGCTGGGTGAGAGAAATATCTTGGCAAAAGATAACTTTTACCATTTTTTTATACAAAGTTGTCTTTTGCCAAGATATTTCTCTCACCCATCATGGGTATATGTAAAATGACACCCCAAAACACATTCCCCAACTTCTCCTGAATACGGAGATACCAGATGTGTGACACTTTTTTGCAGCCTAGGTGGGCAAAGGGGCCCACATTCCAAAGAGCACCTTTCGGATTTCACCAGCCATTTTTTACAGAATTTGATTTCAAACTCCTTACCACACATTTGGGCCCCTAGAATGCCAGGGCAGTATAACTACCCCACAAGTGACCCCATTTTGGAAAGAAGACATCCCAAGGTATTCGCTGATGCGCATAGTGAGTTCATGGAAGTTTTTATTTTTTGTCACAAGTTAGTGGAATATGAGACTTTGTAAGAAAAAAAAAAAAAATCATCATTTTCCGCTAACTTGTGACAAAAAATAAAAAGTTCTATGAACTCACTATGCCCATCAGCGAATACCTTAGGGTGTCTACTTTCCGAAATGGGGTCATTTGTGGGGTGTTTGTACTGTCTGGCCATTGTAGAACCTCAGGAAACATGACAGGTGCTCAGAAAGTCAGAGCTGCTTCAAAAAGCGGAAATTCACATTTTTGTACCATAGTTTGTAAACGCTATAACTTTTACCCAAACCATTTTTTTTTTACCTAAACATTTTTTTTTTATCAAAGACATGTAGAACAATAAATTTAGAGCAAAATTTATATATGGATGTCGTTTTTTTTGCAAAATTTTACAACTGAAAGTGAAAAATGTCATTTTTTTGCAAAAAAAAATCGTTAAATTTCGATTAATAACAAAAAAAGTAAAAATGTCAGCAGCAATGAAATACCACCAAATGAAAGCTCTATTAGTGAGAAGAAAAGGAGGTAAAATTCATTTGGGTGGTAAGTTGCATGACCGAGCAATAAACCGCTAAAGTTGTGGAGTGCCGATTTGTAAAAAAGGACCTGGTCTTTAGGGGGGTATAAACCTGTGGTCCTTAAGTGGTTAAAACAGAAAGTGATACCTCATAAAATATTTATTACTTAACATTCCCCATATGTCTACTTTATGTTGGCATCATTTTGCAAATGTAATTTTATTTTTTTAGGACGTTAGAAGGCTTATAATTTTAGAAGCAATTCTTAAAATATTTAAGAAAATTTCAAAAACCCACTTTTTATGGACCAGTTCAGTTATGAAGTCACTTTGTGAGGCTTACATAGTAGACTTACATAGTAGTACATAGTAGAAACCCCCCATAAATGACCCCATTTAGACCCATAGTAGAAACCCCCCATAAATGACCCCATTGTAGAAACTACACCCCTCAAGTTACTCAAAACTTTGTTAACCCTTTAGGTGTTCCACAAGAATTAAAGGAAATTGGAGAAGAAATTTCAAAATTTCACTTTTTTGGCAAATTTTCCATTTGAATCCATTTTTTTTCTTTAACACATCGAGGGTTAACAGCCAAACAAAACTCAATATTTATTACCCTGATTCTGTGGCTTACGGATGTGGTCTTTAAACTGATGTAAAGGCACACTGAAGGGGTGCAGAAGAAAAGGAGAGCCGTATGGGTTTTGGAAGGCAGATTTTGCTGGACTGGTTTTTAGACACCATGGTTTGATTGGTACTATTTTGGGGGCATACGCCTTTTTGATCACTTGGTGTTGCGCTTTATGTGATGTTAGGTGACAAAAAATAGCTTTTTTGGCAGTTTTTTATTTTATTTATTATTTTACGGTATTCACCTGAGGGGTCAGGTCATGTGATATTTTTATAGAGCTGGTTGTTACGGACGCGGAGATACCTAATATGTCTACTTTTTTTATTTATTTCACTTTAATACCATAATAGCATTTTTAAAACAAAGAAAATTATGTTTCGGTGTCTCCATATTCTGAGAGCTATAGTTTTTTTTATTGTTTGACTGATTTTCTTAGGTAGGGTCTAATTTTTTGCTGGATGAGGTGACGGTTTTATTGGTACCATTTTGGGGGGCATACATCTTTTTGATCGCTTGGTGTTACACTTTTTGTGATGTAAGTTGACAAAAATGTCTTTTTTTTGACAATTTTTTTTTTTACGGTGTTTATAGGATGGGGTGGATAGTGTGAAATATTTATAGAGTTATGGATGCGGCGATACCTAATATGTGTGTTTTTTTTTTTTTTCAATTTTTTATTATTAAAATTTGGGGAAAGGGGCATTTTTTTCTTTTTTTACTTGAAACTTTATTTTTTTTATTAAAACACTTTTTTTTTAAACTTTATTTCTGTCCCACTCTGGGACTTCAACTTTTGGGGGTTTGATTACCTCTGCAATGCAATACAATACATCTGTATTGTAATGCATTGCCTGTTAGTGTATTACACTGAGTAATACACTAACAGGTTGCCTAGGAGACCCAGCCTGAGGCTGGATCTCCTCGGCACCCATATAAGGCAGGTCCCAATGCCATGCAAGGCATTGGGCAGCCTCTGCACGGCATCAGGCTGCCTTGTCACCCATCGGGTCCCCGCCACATCAGTGTGGGGACCCGATGGGCTCCCTGACCCGCCGAAAACCCCTTCTATGCTGCTGTCAGCACTGACTGTGGCATAGAAGGGGTTAATCTGCCTGCATCGCCTTTTAGAGCGATGCTGGCGGATACAGCAGGGGCCCGGCTATCAGTGACTGCCAGGCCCCTGCAGTGATCGGGCGCGCACCGCTCAGGTGCCCACCCGATCATCATGACGTAATAGTACGTCCAAATGTGGGAAGTCACTTGCCGCCATGAAAAACGATTACGTCATGTGTCGGGAAGGGGTTAAAACAAGCGGAGTAAGGGCCCTGCTCCCAAGAGCTTTTAATCTAAGAGGAGCAAAATCTAGCTAAACTGCTCAACAGCCTAGTGTACCTCGAAGCCTCACTTTCTAACCATAAATGGTTTTCAGGTAACTGGTTACTGTTTAAAATAGCAAAAATTTAATCAATTTAATATTATGGCTATCAAAAGCATTCTTTCCAATATACACTCAAAAATAGCATCCGGATCGAAATGTTGAATTGCTGCAAAACTCGGCATGCAGTTATGTCTCAGGCCCAAATGTAAATGATTACTGGTGTCTTTTGATTACTGGTGTCTTTCCACAAGAGGGCATAAAAGTGCTTCCCCCTCAGCCCTATAAAAAGTCTGTCAGAGGCTACTTTTTGGCAGTGTACCTTTGGGTAAGAAACTGTTGACCGCTAGACATGCCTCTACAATGCAGTCAAAGACATTTTGCCCAAGTGACAGACTTTGAAAGGGGGTGCATTATTGGACTGAGAGGAGCAGGGTGTTTTTTTCAGCAAATTCTTTGCTATTTAAGCCTCTCTAACCTAGCTGTTAGGAGATGTTGGGAGACCGTGCACACATGCCAAACAAGCTTCAGATGGCCCAGACAGACCACCAGTGGAGAAGATTATTTGACTAGCCGATGAGCAGCTCCCACAGTTTCATTGACCACCATCCAGACACAGGTGGCACCTTCATTACACACCCCTGTCTCTGCCCAGACCATTTCTAGGCACGTATAAGAAGGAAATTGTGATCCTAGGATGGTTGGGTTTGAGCATGGAGGCCTCGTAGTGAGTGCTTCAATCGTGACCTTTCTGTGGAGCAACATGGAGACACTGAATATGACAGCCACCCCTATTAGTCATAGAAGGGACATTAACAGCTCAGCAATATGTGCAGAACATCCTTTGGACACATGTGTTGCCTCTTATGGCTGTGTTTCCAACTGCCATTTTTCAGCAGAAGCAATAATTCTAGGGGACCATACCACCATAAACGGTTTGATGGAGCATATATGTTTCTGTTTTAGATAGTATGAAATTAGAGGCATACAATAGACAGCTCATTCACCTCTATGAAAGCCCTATTCTGGCTCCATACAAAGAGCTATAATATATTTGCTATAGAAAATGTGCTGCTTGTATTTTTGACTTTACAAAAGATAAGAAAAGCTATAACAACAATTTGGAAGTAATACATTTAGATCTTTAAATAAAACAATGCATCTTAGGCTCTTCTTTATGTACAGAGACATTTTAATAAAGTATGATGGAGTGCAGTGAGTAAAGAGGAGAAACATCTTTCATACAGAGACAGAAAACATAAAAAGAAAATCTTATATAAAAAGCATGATGGTTCTGCAAAATGATGAAAATTTTATTCTGTGTAAAATTGTTTGGCATAAATACCCAGCAGAGACTGGAAGTGAAATTCTCATTGAGATATGCATGCAAATCTTTCATATATTATGCAAGACAAAATATCAAATAGGATCAGTGATTATTAAAAGGGCACAATGGGTGGGAAAGGCAGTTTTCATCCGCAGTTTCCACTTGATATACTAAACAGACTCGTCAGCAGAAGCCTGTTAATTGTTCTCCTGCTGGATAATAGTGCAATTCAGTAGCCACTTATTGAAAAAAATTCAGCTTTCCCAAATGTCAGCTTTCCGCTGGGAATTCTTCTATTAACTACAAAGCTATCTTCTTGTAAGTCTAAATTTGTTATTGCTTGGGCTGAGTTTATGAAAAGATAAAACAGATAAAAGTGACATTTATGCAGGTATAAGTAACATCTAAAGGTAACCCCATACATAGCACCTCTATTAGGGTACGACCACACGGTTTGGTTGTGATGGTATTGTGATGTGGTCATGATGCAGTTAGGGAACACATGTGTCTGACCACATTCAGTTACTGGATGCATAGTTATGTGTTTAGGATGTGTTTTTTGACTGCTATTTAGTTTGAACGGTGAATTTTCCTGGTTCTTTAGCATTCTGATTAACTTCAAATAGTAACACCTGTTACTGTAGCCTGCAAGCAGCTACACAACTGTATGGCCCCTTTCACACGGGCGAGTATTCCGCGGGGATGCGATGCGTGAGGTGAACGCATTGCACCCGCACTGAATACCGACCCATTCATTTCTATGGGGCTGTTCACATGAGCAGTGATTTTCACGCATAACTTGTGCGTTGCGTGAAAATCGCAGCATGCTCTATAATCAGCGTTTTTCACGCAACGCAGGCCCCATAGAAGTGAATGGGGTTGCGTGAAAATCGCAAGCATCCGCAAGCAAGTGCGGATGCGGTGCGATTTTCACGCACGGTTGCTAGGAGACGATCGGGATGGAGACCCAATCATTATTATTTCCCCTTATAACTTGGTTATAAGGGAAAATAATAGCATTCTGAATACAGAATGCATAGTAAAATAGCGCTGGAGGGGTTAAAAAATAATAATAATTATTTAACTCACCTTAATCCACTTGATAGCGCAGCCCGGCATCTCCTTCTGTCTTCATCTTAGCTGTGTGCAGGAACAGGACTGTGGTGACGTCACTCCGGTCATCACATGGTCCATCACATGATCTTTTACCATGGTGATGGATCATGTTATGGACCATGTGATGACCGGAGTGACGTCACCACAGGTCCTGTTCCTACAATCAGCAAAGAAGGAGACAGAAGGAGATGCCGGCTGCGCGATCAAGTGGATTAAGGTGAGTTAAATTGTTTTTTATTTTTTTAACCCCTCCAGCGCTATTTTACTATGCATTCTGTATTCAGAATGCTATTATTTTCCCTTATAACCATGTTATAAGGGAAAATAATACAATCTACAGAACACCGATCCCAAGCCCGAACTTCTGTGAAGAAGTTCGGGTTTGGGTACCAAACATGCGCAATTTTTCTCACGCGAGTGCAAAACGCATTACAATGTTTTGCACTCGCGCTGAAAAATCGCGCATGTTCCCGCAACGCACCCGCACATTTTCCCGCAACGCCCGTCTGAAAGAGGCCTATATCTCATGCAGTCAGCAGCCGCAATCAGCAGGACATCTCTTACATTTAATACTTCCGTCCTTATATTATTTATAATAAAGGTTACTAATTAATGCCTTCTCACAGCACTAATGTGTACAATTCTACTTTTATTTATTATATTTTTATTTTTATTTTGTATATGCTTTTATATATTATTCTTTTTCATATTACCTTTGCTCACTGCATTGTAATGCATACATGCTATCCTGAAAAATTTCAATTTACAAAAATTACATGACCGTGCTGTGTAGCCATATTCTTACTCTATTACTATTCTACCTCTATACCTGTGCAGCCATTTTATATCTCAGTCGGGTGATTTTAAGATATACACATTGTGAGAGCACCTTTACAATTCAACTGTGTCTTCTTCTGAAGTGAGATCTTTGTAGTTAGACTATGCTCAAAACTCTGCTATTGACTTCCATCAAAAACGATGGAAGCTCAGAACGATGCCCATTGGACCCCATGCAGGTATAAACACAGACTTAGGCCTCTTGCACACGACCGTATGTATTTTGCGGTCCACAAAAAATGGAAGCGCAAAAAATACGGATGACAACCATGTGCATTCCGTATTTTGTGGAACTGAACAGCTGGCCCCTAATAGAACAGTACTATCCTTGTCCGTAATGCAGACAATAATAGGACATGTTATATTTTTTTGCAGAACGGAAATAAGGAAACGGAATGCACATGGAGTACCTTCCATTTTTTTGCGAACCCATTGAAATAAATGATTCCTTTACGGTCCGCAAAAAAAAAACTGAACGAAAACGGAATGAAAATACATTCGTGTGCAAGAGGCCTTAGAGGAAGACTAAAGTACTGGTACTGTTTGGTAGCACTGCTAATATCTGTTTTTGACCCAAAGTAATGCCCAATTCACACATCAGTGTTTTGGTCAGTGATTCACACTAGTGATTATGAGCCAAAACCCTCCACAGACATAAGGTATAAGGGAAAGATCTGCATGTGTTCTGTTTTTAGAGCCCCCAAGAGGAAGCGACGACGAAACGTAAGTCGGGGTGGTGTGTCTCCTGATTGCTGGTTGGTATCCCCACAGTTGTGTCCATGTATGTGTATGCTATTAGGCTGCTCAAGAGTAATAGTGTGTTGGGCACTTGTTGTTAGCATTCCCGGCTGGGGGTGCAGGCACTTGTCTCTATTACACAGCTAGGCATATTGCCCTCTAAGTTCGAGTCTTATTTATGGATGCTGGGTGGGTGTAGGATTCGGGCAGTGTTTGTTACTTAACCATAAAAGTTATAATTTGACGTTTTTGACTATGTGTCCTTACCAGTTCAGTGTAATTGGGGGACACACATTGTTTCCATATTCTCTCCTGCATAATCTGTCCCTTATGGGTTTTATTGTTTCTATAATGTAATTATGGTATATAATAAAATATGATATTTTGAATATGTGTGCTCTCGAATTGGTGTTAGTTGTTGCATTATCACACATTATTGGCTGCGATTTGTTTAACCCCTTAGGGACTTAGGACGCCCTGTTTCCCGAGTCCTTAGGGACCCAGGGCGTACCGGTACGTCCCTCAGATGAACACCGTAAATTTTTTTAAATAGAAAAACTGTGCTAAATAAACCATTTTTGTCACCTTACATCACAAAAAGTGTAATAGCAAGCGATCAAAAATTCACACGCACCCCAAAATAATGCCAATAAAACCGTCATCTCATCCCGCAAAAATCATATCCTACCCAAGGTAATCGCCCAAAAACTAAAAAAATTATGGCTCTTAGACTATGGAAACACTAAAACATGATTTTTTTTGCTTCAAAAATGAAATCATTGTGTAAAACTTACATAAATAAATACAAAAGTATACATATTAGGTATCGCCGCATCCGTGACAACCTGGTCTATAAAAATATCACATGATCTAACCTGTCAGATGAATTTTGTAAATAACAAAAAATAAAAACGGTGCCAAAACAGCAATTTCTTGTTATCTTGCCTCACAAAAAGTGTAATATAGAGCAACCAAAAATCATATGTACCCTAAAATAGTACCAAAATACTGCCACCCTATCCCGTATTTTCTAAAATGCGGCCACTTTTTTGGAGTTTCTACACTAGGGGTGCATCAGGGGGGCTTCAAATGGGACATGGTGTCAAAAAAACCAGTACAGCAAAATCTGCCTTCCAAAAACCGTATGGCATTCCTTTCCTTCTGCGCCCTGCCGTGTGCCCGTACAGCAGTTTACGACCACATATGGGGTGTTTCTGTAAATTTCAGAATCAGGGCCATAAATATTGAGTTTGGTTTGGCTGTTAACCCTTGCTTTGTAACTGGAAAAAAATTATTAAAATGGAAAATCTGCCAAAAAAGTGAAATTTAGAAATTGTATCTCTATTTTCCATTAATTCTTGTGGAACACCTAAAGGGTTAACGATGTTTGTAAAATCAGTTTTGAATACCTTGAGGGGTGTAGTTTCTTAGATGTGGCCAATTTTTTGGAGTTTCTACACTAGGGGTGCATCAGGGGGGCTTCAAATGGGACATGGTGTAAAAAAAAACAGTCCAGCAAAATCAGCCTTCCAAAAACCGTATAGCATTCCTTTCCTTCTGCGCCCTGCCGTGTGCCCGTACAGAGGTTTACTACCACATATGGGGTGTTTCTGTAAACTACAGAATCAGAGCCATAAATATAGAGTTTTCTTTGACTGTTAACCCTTGCTTTATAAAAGTAAAAAAATAAATTAAAATGAAAAATCTGCCAAAAAAGTGAAATTTAGAAATTGTATCTCTATTTTCCATTAATTCTTGTGGAACACCTAAAGGGTTAACGACGCTTGTAAAATCAGTTTTGAATACCTTGAGGGGTGTAGTTTCTTAGATGGGGTCACTTTTATGGAGTTTCTACTCTAGGGGTGCATCAGGGGGGCTTCAAATGGGACATGGTGTCAAAAAAACCAGTCCAGCAAAATCTGCCTTCCAAAAACCGTATGGCCTCTTTCACACGGGCGTTGCGGGAAAATGTGCGGGTGCGTGGCGGGAACACCCGCGATTTTTCCACAGGAGTGCAAAACATTGTAATGCGTTTTGCACTCGCGTGAGAAAAATCGCGCGTGTTTGGTACCCAAACCCGAACTTCTTCACAGAAGTTCGGGCTTGGGATCGGTGTTCTGTAGATTGAATTATTTTCCCTTATAACATGGTTATGAGGGAAAATAATAGCATTCTGATTACAGAATGCATAGTAAACTAGCGCTGGAGGGGTTAAAAAAAATTAAATTAAATTTAACTCACCTTAATCCACTTGCTGGCGCTGCCGGCATCTCGTCTGTCTCCTTCTGTGCTGAGCATTCATTCCAGGACCTTTGATGACGTCACTCCGGTCATCACATGAACCATCACCATGGTAAAAGATCATGTGACGTACCATGTGATGACCGGAGTGACGTCATCAAAGGTCCTGTAACTGTACTTAATGCTCACCACAGGTCCTATTCAGACAGAAGGAGATGCCGGGCTCCGCGATCAAGTGGATTAAGGTGAGTTAAATTATTTTTTATTTATTTTTAACCCCTCCAGCGCTGTTTTACTATGCATTCTGTATTCAGAATGCTATTATTTTCCCTTATAACCATGTTATAAGGGAAAATAATAATGATCAGGGCCATAAATATTGAGTTTGGTTTGGCTGTTAACCCTTGTTTTGTAACTGGAAAAAAATTATTAAAATGGAAAATCTGCCCAAAAAGTGAAATTTAGAAATTGTATCTCTATTTTCCATTAATTCTTGTGGAACAACTAAAGGGTTAACGACGTTTGTAAAATCAGTTTTGAATACCTTGAGGGGTGTAGTTTCTTAGATGGGGTCACTCTTATGGAGTTTCTACACTAGGGGTGCATCAGGGGGGCTTCAAATGGGACATTTTCCATTAATTCTTGTGGAACAACTAAAGGGTTAACAAAGTTTGTAAAATCAGTTTTGAATACCTTGAGGGGTGTAGTCTATTGAATGTGGTCATTTTTGGGTGGTTTATATTATGTAAGCCTCGCAAAGTGACTTCAGACCAGAACTGGTCCCTAAAAATTGGGTTTTTGAAAATTTCTGAAAAATTTCAAGATTTGCTTCTAAACTTCTAAGCCTTGTAACATCCCCAAAAAATGAAATATCATTCCCAAAATGATCCAAACATGAAGTAGACATATGGGGAATGTAAAGTAATAACTATTTTTGGAGGTATTACTATATATTATAGAAGTATATAAATTGAAACTTGGAAATTTGCAATTTTTTTTTTTTTTTTTGTAAATTTGGTATTTTTTTATAAATAAAAATTATTATTTTTTTACTTCATTTTACCAGTGTCATGAGGTACAATATGCGACGAAAAAACTATCTCAGAATGGCCTGGATAAGTCAAAGCGTTTTAAAGTTATAACCACTTAAAGTGACACTGGTCAGATTTGCAAAAAAGTCCTTAAGGTGAAATAGTCCTTAAGGGGTTAATGTT
Source organism: Bufo bufo (assembly GCF_905171765.1). Taxonomy (NCBI): domain Eukaryota; kingdom Metazoa; phylum Chordata; class Amphibia; order Anura; family Bufonidae; genus Bufo; species Bufo bufo. Next base: position 366,722,620 of record NC_053391.1, on the reverse strand, counting down.
GGAGATGCATAGATACATACATATGGTGCTGCACAGAGTTTTGCACTTTTTGTGCCATTGTTGGTACTTTGTGGGTCTCCATTTTCATAGATGGAGAAAGGACTCTAGAGGAGAATACCTAGGCACATAGAAGGCTAACGCCTCTTTCACACAAGCGTCGCGGGTGAGGGCCGGATGCATTGCCGGAAACCCGCGTGAGTGCTTACGCAACTTCAGTCAGTTTTGTCTGCGATTGAGTTGCGTTGTTCAGTTTTTTTCCACGTGAGTGCAAAGCGTTTTAATGCGTTTTGCACGTGCGTGATAAAAAACTGAATGTGGTACCCAGACCCGAACCCGGACTTCTTCACTGAAGTTCGAGTTTGGGTTCGGTGTTCTGTACATTTTATTATTTTCCATTATAACATGGTTATAATGGAAAATAATAGCATTCTTTAATTCAGAATGTTAAGTAAAATGTCCATTAAGGGTTAAAAAACAATAAAAAAAATTACTCACCTCATCCATTTGATAGCGCAGCTGTTATCATCCTCTTTCTTCTTCTTGCAGGACCAGCAAAAGGACCTGCGATGAAGTCATCGCGCTCACCACGTGGTGATGTCAGAGCAGGTCCTGCTGAATGAAGATAGAAATACACAGCTCAGCTGCTGCAGAACCTGATAAAACACACATCAGCTACTGAAGAACATCATAATGTAAACCTCTGTGGTATGTTTTTACATGGAAGTCTCTAAGGGTCTGATGTCTAGTCTGTCTCTGCATTATTCTTATAGCACAGATGCCTGGACAACTGCCCTGGCATAATCCTATTGGCTATGATGGGGGCATACTTATATCTTATGTAACTGGGTACCACTTCATTCAGACTGACCTTCAACACCTCTCTACTGCGATCAGCTTCCTCACTTTCTATAGGCTTTTTTCCTTTCCATATGCTTTTTTCCTCCATTACATCATTCCTGTCCCATTGCTTTCTCCTTCCATCCACATGTTCCTGAAGTGCCAATGTTTATTTTTGTGGCCCACCTTGACCACTGTCTGCCCACTACACCAGTTACCAGCAGCAAAGGGGCTGGGTCAGCTGGACTCACTGCTGCATCATCTCCTCTCTAGATGCATTCTTACTTAAAGGGGGGCTCTCCAATTTCATAATATTTTTTTTTTATATGCCCGAATTACCCCAAGTACTACATATTTTTGACCCATATACCTGTTTTTCATGTCAGCTCTTTCCTATCCCTGTTCTCAACTTCACTGCATTCTGGCAGAATGTTTACATGCAGAATTTTTATAAACTTCCTGCTGGGTTTTCAAACCAAACCCAGCATGCTTCCCTTTGTAAGGTTCCACAGGGCTTGTTCAACATGGCTAATATGGAAAGGGGAGGTGTAGGGGACATGACTTCAGTGTGGCATGGAGAGCAAACCCTTAGAAACATTACAGAGCAAAGCATGCTGGGTTTGATTAGAAAACCTGGCAGGAAGCTGATGAAAACAGGAAGTTCTGCATGTAAACATGTAGAAAAAAGGATAAGGAAAGTGCAGACATGAAAAACACCTATATTGGGCACAAATATGCAGTGTTTAGGATACTCTGGGTACGCAAAAAATTTAATTATGAAACCGAAGAAACTAGTGTCCTCTTGCCTGCACCCCATGCTGTTAAATATGGGGCACAGGGATGCAGCAGAGCACAAGTATTATGGAAAAATTATGGAGAAGCATTATGGAAGAATAGTACAGAAGCTACTTGGAGACCATGCTCTTCATCTTGTGGAGTCCACAAAGAAAGCTGCTGGGAGCACGGTCTCCTCTGAGTGTCAGTTTAAAATTTAAGAGAGTTTGCGGTTACCCGGCTAACAAGTGTGGCTCCCTGTCTGTTTAGCCTCCTTCCATCTAGTAAAAACTGTTTTGATATCACTGATAGGATGGAGGCTGCAGCAAACAGCTGGTTTCTTGAATGGACAATTAGCTGTTTTCGACGCTTCAAATGATACATGCGTCGTATATGAAAAAACCGCAGCACTCACTTGTCTTCAATTATGCAGGATTTATTCACCAACAAAAATGCGACGTTTCGACCATCATGGTCTTTCTCAAGCAACAAATAATGTGAACAAAAGCAGATATACAGTACAGACCAAAAGTTTGGACACACCTTCTCATTCAAAGAGTTTTCTTTATTTTCATGACTATTAAAATTGTAGATTCACACTGAAGGCATCAAAACTATGAATTAACACATGTGGAATTATATCCATAACAAACAAGTGTGAAACAACTGAAAATATGTCATATTCTAGGTTCTTCAAAGTAGCCACCTTTTGCTTTGATTACTGCTTTGCACACTCTTGGCATTCTCTTGATGAGCTTCAAGAGGTAGTCCCCTGAAATGGTTTTCACTTCACAGGTGTGCCCTGTCAGGTTTAATAAGTGGGATTGCCTGTCTTATAAATGGTTGGGACCATCAGTTGCGTTGAGGAGAAGTCAGGTGGATACACAGCTGATAGTCCTACTGAATAGACTGTTAGCTGCTTTTTTCTTGCCATAATACAAATTCTAAGTAAAGAAAAACAAGTGGCCATCATTACTTTAAGAAATGAAGGTGAGTCAGTCAGCCGAAAAATTGGGAAAACTTTGAAAGTAAGGGCTATTTGACCATGAAGGAGAGTGATGGGGTGCTGCGCCAGATGACCTGGCCTCCACAGTCACCGGACCTGAACCCAATCGAGATGGTTTGGGGTGAGCTGGACCGCAGAGTGAAGGCAAAAGGGCCAACAAGTGCTAAGCATCTCTGGGAACTCCTTCAAGACTGTTGGAAGACCATTTCAGGGGACTACCTCTTGAAGTTCATCAAGAGAATGCCAAGAGTGTGCAAAGCAGTAATCAAAGCAAAAGGTGGCTACTTTGAAGAACCTAGAATATGACATATTTTCAGTTGTTTCACACTTGTTTGTTATGTATATAATTCCACATGTGTTAATTGATAGTTTTGATGCCTTCATAGTCATGAAAATAAAGAAAACTCTTTGAATGAGAAGGTGTGTCCAAAATTTTGGTCTGTACAGTATGTATATATAATGTGTAGAGTGAATCTAAATCGCACATCCTCATTCCTATGCTTCTGATATGACCATTGTTTACAAATATCAGCATTTCTTTTGATAAAACATGGCTATACAGCACTGTTATCAATAATTTGCTGTGCACTAAAAGAGGCAATTAGTATACAATTTGATCAAAGAGCATAGGCCCACTTACCGCGACAAGGTTGCCTCTTGTTTAAGTGGGAACCTACTCTAACCATGGCGCGGCTCCGTGCAGCGACCACAGCGCCTCCACACCGCTCCAGCAGGCAATGGGACCCAGCAGCCGCACAGCGGCCCCACTGTACAGTGAGGCCACCTGGGCCCCGGGTCCCATCACTCCACCGGCACGGCACAGAAGCAGCGACGGCTGCCGTCCAGCGCTGCATGTGAACTGGTGCAAAAGGTTCACCTGTTCACAACCTCCCAGGAACTCCAACTGGGATGTGGTAGGAATTTATAGACCCTTTGCAGACTTCTGCTAATTTAAAAGCACCTGAGCTAAAATGGGGAGGAGTGCTGATTCAGAGGGGGAGAAAAGGTTGTGAACAGGTGAACCTTTTGCACCAGTTCACATGCGGCGCTGGACGGCGGCCGTCGCTGCTTCTGTTCTGTGCCGTGCCGGTGGAGTGATGGGACCTGGGGCCCAGGTGGCCTCACTGTACAGTGGGGCCGCTGTGCGGCTGCTGGGTCCCATTGCCTGCTGGAGCGGTGTGGAGGCGCGGTGGTCGCCGCACGGAGCCGCGCCATGGTTAGAGTAGGTTCCCACTTAAACAAGAGACAACCTTGTCGCGGTAAGTGGGCCTATGCTCTTTGATCAAACTGTATACTAATTGCCTCTTTTAGTGCACAGCAAATGATTGATAACAGTGCTGTATAGCCATGTTTTATCAAAAGAAATGCTGATATTTGTAAACTATGGTCATATCAGAAGCATAGGAATGAGGAGGTGCGATTTAGATTCACTCTACACATTATCTGTACTGTATATATACTCCCTCCCAGTAGGTCACATGACCAAATTAAATATGCAAATTATAAATCAATTATGTGAATTATCTAGATCTCACCAACCTGTTGTCTAATCTTTTATATCTGAGTATACTTGTCATTACCCTGTATATTTTACACGCAGTGTCATTCCCTTAAGTATAATTATACAACAACAAGAGTGTTTACTTATAAAAACCTTGGTAGGAGTCTGGTTGGCACATCCTGGAGGGGACCTTCCTCATCGTTCTGTGCTGTCAGAAAAGCGCGCGCATCTCAGCGTTTCCTTGTTGGAGGTGCGCACGTGTTCCCAGCGCGTGCGCACCTCCAACAGGGAAACGCTGAGATGCGCACACTTTTCTGACAGCACAGAACGATGAGGAAGGTCCCCTCCAGGATGTGCCAACCAGACTCCTACCAAGGTTTTTATAAGTAAACACTCTTGTTGTTGTATAATTATACTTAAGGGAATGACACTGCGTGTAAAATATACAGGGTAATGACAAGTATACTCAGATATAAAAGATTAGACAACAGGTTGGTGAGATCTAGATAATTCACATAATTGATTTATAATTTGCATATTTAATTTGGTCATGTGACCTACTGGGAGGGAGTATATATATCTCCTTTTGTTCACATTATTTGTTGCTTGAGAAAGACCATGACGGTCAAAACGTCACATTTTTGTTGGTGAATAAATCCTGCATAATTGAAGACAAGTGAGTGCTGCGGTTTTTTCATAGACGACTCATACAAGGGGGATCTTCAGACTGGCTTCCAACATGGCTGGCACCACCACAAGAAAGGTTTTATTTTTTCGTTGTGCTGCTATTAACATTTTTTCTATCAAATGATACATGGGCAGCATGGTGGCTCAGTGGTTAGCATTGGTGCCTAGCAGTGCTGGGGTCCTAGGTTTGAATCTGCATCTGCATGTATGTTCTCCCCGTGTTTGCATGGGTTTTCTCTGTGTAATCTGGTTTCCTCCCACACTCCAAAGACAATGATAGGGACCTTAGATTGTGAGCCCCATTCTGTAAAGCACTGCGGAATATAGTAGCGCTATATAACTGCATAAAATAATAATGCTGTTATTTAAAGAAAAGTACTGTACATCCATCTAGCACACAGTTTAACAGGCTGGGGCCCCCATCTGACCTACATCCTAATTGGACCAAGGGCACATGCCTCACTTCCCTGCCCCCAAACCCCCACATATGATCCATGGCTATGGTCTACAAATTAGGCTGTATCTCTTTTGGATTTTTAAGCCCTAATGGTATCTTTGAAAGCAGAACATACTTCATTTTATGCAGAAAATAAAAACTTTTAACTCTTTGTTATGTAACCCAGTGGTTTTCCTATAGTGGTCAATGTGCATAAATCAAAGGTGGCTGCCGCTCAGCCAAAAAGACTTCTTGGCTAGATAAATGGCCAATGTACAGTTTTCATAATGTTTGTGTATCCCTCCTAATTTGATGTGTATATGCATTTAAAAAACGTGAAAGACACAATATTTCATGGACACACTATATAGACACTGTGATGCAAACACAGTAGATGCATCTGTGTCATTATAATACAAAATTGCAATATTGTATTGGCCGATCGGTAATTCTTCACCAATGGCAGGGCACTTTGCTTCCTGCCGTATTTCATGTTTGTAATGTGCAGAGAAGATTTGCTTTAATTTACATACTAGGGAAGGCAGGATTAGTTATGTTTCTCCATTTACTTCATTATTCTATCCTTGCTTATATAAATATTGTAGCTGAACTTCTTAGTAATAGACACAATTAAAATGATTTGCATCTATAATTTTATATTATATTCCTTGTGGCTCTATAGTGTAAATTACTTTGTATTATAAATGTAAACTGTGATCAAGACTGTGTTTACTGGTGGTTACGGTCTAGGAAATGTGTGTCAATACACCATACACTAGAAACTGTGCCACCTTACAAATAGGTGTCATTTATTGGGGCCTTATGCCAGTTTTCTGGCATGAAAACAATCTTGGTGCAATTCATTTTTGTGCAAAATTATGAGAACTTTTGCCCTTTACTGCTTGCCTTCCACTTAGTAGTGACAACCAAAGCGGGCAGGGTTTAGTGGTGGGGGACTCCGTAGACTAAACAGATTTACTATTGGTAATCTCTGCCCTTTTAAAGAGAACTTGTCACCTCCTTTATACTGTTTTTTTATTATTACTGTTTTATCTCTTTGTGGCAATGTTTGGTGGCCTATATTTTAGGATACAATGGCACCACTGACATAGGTTTATACAGTTATAGTGTTTATACTGCTTTAAAGCAATCAGACAGTTTATATATATGACATGGTATGCAAGATCAGTGTCCTGAAAGCCCTGTGTATAATACCCCATCATTGTGATATGATGGCTATGGGAAATGTACCCTGAGTGACAGAAATCAAAGAGTAATGGCTAATAAATGTCAAATCTTTCTATGGAGGTTTTTAGCCCTTAAATGATTGCTTCTTTGGGAGAATACAGTACCTCTTGTAGGCAGGATTTGTCAGCACACAGTGAGCCTAGATATTTTACAATGTAATCCACATCAGGGACTTTTGTCATGTAAATGTGGTCTTACCCCGAGATTATAGACATTTATCTGTGAGCAAATCATTGCATTTTTCCAGGGGATTTGCTAATAGCTTTTCATCCCCATTGGACATGGGGGTATGCTGGATAAGCAGTGCTACAGTATGCCAGGGTACGCAGGGGTGTAGAAATGTAGCAGATCATTTTTGTTTCCATTGTTAACTGTGGCATTATTATTTAATGTCTTAATTTGCCAAAGAGTGGCACCCAAGGAAAAGTGTTTGCTGTAACAGCATGGTAATGCTTTCTCTGTTGTTTTACAATTTGCAGTATAGTTCATGTTATTTTTGCTCTAATGGAACATTTATTTTACTGCTCCACATATTGGTTTTATAATAAGCAGTGCCACAGGAGAAGCATTTCACTAACTTTTCCACCTTTGACACTAATCTATTTTAGTTCATGGTTAGAAATATTTCACATTGGTAAGCATACCACTGCAGTAGAGTTCAGCTGATATTTTTCTTTCTTTCCTTTGTACTGTACCTGAGGTTTCGGTATTGCTTTTTCTAAAGGTCATCTTTTTTTATGACTAGTGCTTTCTTTATTATGGCAAGTTGCCAACAGTGGTAGATTGACCAGATCCACATGTGCTCTTAGTCTTCAGCTAAGCCCATGAAACAAAGCACAGTAGCTGCATTCAGGGCCTTTTATTCCTAAGGTGCTCTCTTCCTACTACTGATGTCACCTACTCTTGCTGGTTCTAAAATATCTGGATGTACTGTAATTGACTTATCATCCAGATCCTGGTCTTTAAGGGAGTACCTGTGGGCAGGGGTGTACTTTCAATGGAAGCAGACTGCTATAGGGACGAGGGGGAGGGGTGGCAGCGCTGAACCCCTTCTCTTTCAAATGTAAAAAACACTTCATTTTCTGCAGCCAGAAGAGGTAGAGGGACTGTCAGTGGAAAGCCATTTCCAGGTCCCTCCAAAGATGAACGATTGGGTTCAAGTCAGGTCTTTGACTGGGCCAATTAAGGACATTCACAGAGTTGTCCCTAAGTCACTCCTGTGTTGTCTTGGCTTGTGTGCTTAGGGTCATTATCTTGTTGGAAGGTGAAACTTCAACCCAGCGTAAAGTCCAGAGCACTCTGATTCAGGTTTTCATTAAGAATATCTTTGTACTTTTTTCCATTCAGCTTTCCCTCAACCCTGACCAGTCTATCATTTCCAGCCGCTGCCACCACCATGCTTCACTGTAGGGTTGGCATTGGGCAAGTGATGAACAGTGCCTGGTTTCCTCCATACATGACTTTCTCTGTCTGTCATCCTACTTGCGCTCTCCATTGTGCCCATAATCTAAGACTAACATTCTCCATAGTTCAAACCTCCCACTCCCATCTTCAACTGTACCAGCTCTCTGACCAGACAATCAAGTTAATTCCTAAATTTGAATATTTCCTTTTTAATAAGTTTGAAAACATTTTTAAAATGATCTTTTCATTTTTTTATTAAGGTAGATTGAGTGCTGATTGATAGAGGAAAACTAGATTTTTTCTTTATTTTAGCACAGTGCTGCAAAATAACAAAATGTGAAAAAAGTTAAAGGGTCTGAAGATACATTGTAATGTATCAATGTATTTAAGCCAGTAGATTCTGCATTGCTTTATTTATTGCTTTAGGCCTCATGCACATGGGCTTCGACCGTTGGTGCACCGCATTACGGATACGGACCCATTCTGTTGAATTACGGAGTGCTTCCATGGGGTTTCTCTCCGGGCCTCCACACCTCAAAAAATAGAACATGTTCTGTTTTTTTGCGGTGCAAATGGATCATGGACCCATTCAAGTTGAATAGGCGTGGATCTATCTGCAGCGGCTGCACGGATGGTGCCCGTGCATTGGGGACTGCCTACAACTTTTGCACAATACTTTATTTTGTGTTCTTATGTTTGTATGGCTCTAATTTGTGCAGTCTGGCTTGTCTTGTTGTTATACATGGTTTGATATTTTTCTGTTGATGTCATATTTTATTTGAACACAGTTTTATTTGTGGACTTTTAAATGCTTAGGCCATCTGTGGAATAATTTTGTTAAAATGCTTTATACACAATTTTTGCCACAGGCAATCCCATTGAGGGGATATTATAGGATGCACCAAGAAAAGTCTTCTAGAAATTATTTTTCTGAATATTAGCAATGATGTGGTGTTTTATGTTATGGTGTTTCCTTTGAACTCCTGAAGTCCTTCTAGTTTAATTAACACTTAAATTATAATAGGTTCTTCTTAGAATATAATATTGTAAGCAAATGACATCTATAACCCCTTAATGCATAATGCCGTACATGTATAGCATCATGCACCCGCATTTGCATGGAGCAGGCTGCTGCAGTGCCGTCCACTCCATATGTGGTGGGTGCTGGCTGTATCATACACCCGGTCGTAGCAGACCCCACAGATGCTGTGTTCAACGCTGATCGTGGCATCTGTGAGGCAAGACAGAAGGATGCGGCTCTCTCCGCCTTCCGATCGGAGCCCCTGCAGAGAAATCGTGGGGCTCTGTTTGGTTACCATGGCAGCCTGGATGCTTCGGAAGCCTTCCAAGCCTGCCATGGTAAGATTGTCAGAATCCTATTCACCCTAATAGATCTCTGTGAATAGGAAAAGCGATTGAAAGATCCCAGGTTCTAGCACCTAAGGTGGCTAATAGTTAAAGGGGGATAACTCCTTCTTCTCTTACTCAGCCCCTCTGAGCATGTGCAGACCTCAAAAACTGATCCATTTTGCAGGAAAACCCGGGGTCGGCATTAATGCATGTCAACGGGAAAAAATGCCGGATCCGGGATTCCGGCAAGTGTTCCGGAACTTTGGACGGAGATAAAACCGCAGCATGCTGCGGTATTATCTCCATCCTGAAAAGGCAAAAAGACTTCACTAGTGTGATAGAACCCTAACCCTACATGGACTTTATAACTATTTCTCTTATATCTCCTTTTACGTTTCCTCAACACTGGGGCCCCTCTCAGTATGTTTATTGGACAATAGGACATGTGGATGAATATTCAACTTTTTCTTTGGTAAATTTGTTCCATATTCTGATGTAGCATTAGGAAATATATACAATGTATGTATATACTGGATGACAGAGGTGTATAACCAACTCTACTGTCTGCTAGTATACACATTTTCAACCTATATTGTTTTTAGTTTTCATTTTTTTATTTATTTATATCTTTTAGGAGGTTTTACATGTACATGTATACATTTTTATATGTAGTTGGTAGATATAATAAAAAATGTGATGTTCATAGTCTCCGGGTGGTTACAGATAATGAGTGCCTGCCGTCACTAGTTATATTATTTCCTACTATATTATTTAATAGACCTAGATGGGCAAGCACTCAAATGATCATGGGACAGGCAGAATATTTATTATACTACATTGGTATTAAAAGCATACTGAATAAAATAGACAGCAATAAAATAAGCAACAAATGATTAAAATAATAACGATAAAATGTCACTCTAAAGGAAGGTGCAAGGAAGAGTTCCTGCTGGAAAAAGTGTGTATTCCAAATTGTGTCCTTAATAACGCATCTGATATTGTATCACAATGTTACCGCTGGATTTGTAACAGCCTGTATGCAGCTGCTTGTACACGCTCTGGTCTAGCGCTATAGCTTGCCTGCGAGTTGTGTCAGGACCACGAGCTGAGAGGGTTTGTAGCCGCACTAAGATGTCAACATGCGGGTAATAGAATATTGCTCACTGAGAACTCACCCCACCTGATGGCATAGGATCTTCACACTGGCTAGTGTGCGCTCGTATATGCGCACTTTGAGCGGATCGATAACCTGCGGTGGGGTCCGACTTTAATGTAGTTGTTCGGACTTCTCTGTGTGTGGCTCCGTGTGTGGTTCTCACGGGAACTTGGGTGTGAAGTCACGGGCCAAATCTCTTCTCACGTTGTGTTCTATAATGTGGCTGGAAGATCGTCTCACAGACCGCTGGATTCGTTTGTAGAGTATTTTTATCGCATGGCCATGCTTAATCTGGTTATGGAATCTTCTAAAGCATCAGTATACGGTACCAGACGCGTTTCGAGGTCTTGCTGACCTTTTCCTCAGTGGTTATACTCCATATGCTTAGACTCCATTATTTATACTCTACTTAGTAATGGACAAATCCTGGAGAATCTCGAAAAAGGCAAAATGGTAATGAGTAAGTCCTGGAGCAGCGGATTTAAAAAAAGGACAAATTTGGCAGGTATGTGGCCTGGCCCCTGTCTCACATCAAAGAATGCCTGGCGATACAAAGGCAATTTTTTTTTCAAAGGTTTTAATTTAAGTGAGTGGGAGGGGCCCTGTAAAAAAATTGCTGTGGGGCCCAGTTAGTTCTAGCTACGCCCCTGCCTAATAGGGTACATAAAAATGGGTTCATCTCTTGAGAAAGCTCACAGTAAAATGTACATTAGGTTTTTCAGGTGGTGATCACTAGAGATGACCGAAGTTTTGAAAAATTTGATTCAGCAGCTTTACCAAAGATCGGAAAGAAATTCGAACTGTTACAAATTAATTTGTAACAAATCGCTAAAAACCAGATATACTCAGGCTACCCTAATCATATTCTTCCCACTTGGTGGCCCAATCTCAGTGTGAAGGCTTGAAAGTTAACCCTTTCCAGACCACTGATAGTAAGTTTATGTCAGCAGTCGGGCAATTAAAAATGGCGCCCGCTTGATATGCAGCGGGTGCCATGGCCTCCGGGTGTCTGCTGTTTTAAAGAGCAGCCACCTGGCACTAATGTCCATGACCAATGGTGCGCATTGCAGCACAGGGCAAACAATTCACTCTTAGCACGCTACAATTCACTCTTCAGAAAAGAGGTAAAAAAATTCCATACCCGGCCAGACACGTGGGATGCCACGAAGTATCGGCGGGTAGTATTCTCATTAACTATTACTAACATTGAAATTACTGTAATGTAAGTGACATTTATTAATAAACTACATGTTGAAAAAGACTTACCTATTGGAGTCCATTACATCTACAATTATGATGCATTAACATGAAGGAGTATTATGTTGGATAGATTTAAAGCTCACCTAATCATAATGGAAGTCTTTCTGGTTGACTAACCCTATGTGGACTTTATAACTATGTCTCCTATATCTCTTTTTATGTTTCCTTAACACTGGGGCCCTTCTCAGTATGTTTATTGGACACTAGGACATGTGGATGAACATTCAACTTTTTCTATGATGGCAGACAAGATTCAGCCTATATTGTTTTTAGTTTTCATTTTTCTTTTTTTTAATATCTTTTAAGAGGTTTTATATGTACATGTGTAATTGGTAGATATAATAAAAAATTTGATGTTCATAGTCTCCGGGTGGTTACATATAATGAGTGCCTGCCGTCACCAGTTATATTATCTTCTTCATTTGAGTCTCCAGCCTTGTATTTAGTAATGTCGGCTACTGCATTTTGTCCTATGCAGTGACACATGAAGATTGTCCATGATCATCTCACAACTTATCAAATGAATTTTTTCCATTCAGCATTTGAGAATTGTCTCTATTCTTGCAGAGGTAATATACCCTTAGCATTAATCTTTTATAAATCTCTAAGTAATGCCAGCATATAATCCATCAAAGTTTTCTTTGTAGTTGTCTAACGCACTCAGCATTTATACCAATGTTTTTTTTTAGCAAACTGTATTTGTTTCCTCCAAGGGGTGAAACCTGCAAGTTAAGGTTCAGTTGATTTCATTTAGCTGCATAGCATGGAGTTGTTTCTTTAGAATTCATATTGTGCAAATGTATTTGTCATTTTTATATAGCAATGCAAGCAATCTTTGTTTGCCCTTACACCTAATCTGTATTCTAGATTTGTACCCAAGTGTTCCTACAGAGTGTACATATCATCAGCTGGTCATCCTACATACAGTTGCTGATGGGACTACATAGTAGAAACCTTTATTTATTAACAGAATTCAACATTTGCAAATACTGTAAATCACAGAGGCACTTGCTTTGAGAACATTGAGACTAAAAGAGAGGGAACTTCAGCAGGATTATCACTGTTATCTGCAATGTTTATAGACATACACAAATGTGATAGGTACAATACACACAGGTAGATGTTACTTTTGGTGAGTGTCTAAAGAACCTTGTAGTTACAAGGCTTCTCGGTTACATAAATGGAATTCTAGAAAACAAGGTAGGGAAAGCATTGACCAAAAAGACTTGATAAACCTTTTATGGCATTTGAATGGTTCCCAGAATATAAAAATGATTTGTGGCTATCTTATTGGCACAGTCCTCATCCAGTGACCATCTATGTTTGGATTGTGTTGGAAATAAGCATTTGGAAATCTGACCAATGGTTAGGAAAGCCATCAGGGGTGACAGAGGGTGGTGTTTCAGAGGTCCTCGTTATTTGACTTCCAAGGGGCCCTGGACCCATGAAAATAATCTTTGTATATTTCTCCAACATATAGTGGCTATTTAATTGTAGGCTGAAGTCATGTCCACTTTATTCAGTCATGCAAAATGGTTGCTACCATAGTTGAGGACATCAGGGTGTATGTAAGAATCATTATACTGTACATTGATTGTTGTCGACCGTGAAAAAGATTCTTAACTGTAGTTGGCTTGATACTGGCTACACTAGGGTGAGAAAATCTCCCCCTTCTTCACCTAGAACCCACCACAAGATCTTTCCTAGTATTCTTAGATTGTTGTAGTGACCAATTTGCTGTGGGTGCACTGTGGAAATATCTGTAAAGCTGCAGTATCAGAATCAAAGTGAATCCAGGGGTCGACATTGGGAGAGCAGTCAAGATGCAAGAAACCAGGATGAGAAGATGAAGACTAGAAGAGGGGCTAGTGGTTAAAATCAAAAAGTCAAGGCAGCAAACAAGAATTGGCAAGACAACGTGAAATCCAGACATAAGGTGAGGGTGAAAATGCAGTACTCAGCTGGTTTGAGGACGTCTGACCAGTATCCTCCCTTGCCACATCCCATAACCCTCCAGTAAGGTCCTGGTGACTGGGCCAATCTTCAGAAAGACTTATATTTGAGTAGAATGTTCCTTCTTTTAATAAATCAGAATTGTAAGGCTAGATCACTTGATTTCTGTGCAGATATAATAAAATGAATTTGGCTTTGTGTAGAAAGTAGTGGGCAAATAAGAATTCAAATATTAGCCAGTGAACTTATTGCTATTTTATTTCCCAGAAGGCTAAAACTAATATGGCCTAGTGCATCACAATTTATTTTTGCAGCACCTGGATTGTAGATATTATGTTATTTTTTTTAACCCTTTTATGAGTTTAACACGTGTTCAAAATGATGTTGCCTTTTAATTAAATTTGCAATGCAGTCTGTATCCAATTACATGTTCCTAATTAAAGGAACAATCTTACAAGCACGATAAGTCTCCCTTTCAGTGGCGCTGATTAGTTCAATGGACGGTGCAGGTCTTCGGTTAAGTGGGGGTTTGAACGATGATAATTAGAATGTAATCCATGGCGTTCAGGGGAAATCTGGAGGTGATGAGAGATGGTAGACAGTTTTCATTCTGTGTGAGCAGGTGCTGTGTATAAGTCAAGTGAAGAGATTCATATAATTTCAGCACTTACAAATACATGCTACATCATTTCTGATGATTGGATGGCCATTGATAAATGAACAAAACAAACCAGTGAACATGAAACAAATCTGTTTCACCATACTTATAGACCACATCACATTGCCATGGCTTATTACATGTATTTGGGATAAATGGCTGGTTCAGTAATACAGAGATCCTGCTTTCTGATGATTACAAACTTGCCATATGGTCAGATAAGCTTAGGAACCTCCTGAGCGCCATAGGATGGCCCTGAATAAGGGATAGAACTACCAGCTAGTATATGCTGACCAAAACATAAATTGTCACTACAGTGATAAGTAGCACAATATACTACCAGCGCTGTATATGTACGGCGCCTGTGCGATGTGTAAACATGATGTGCGAGCGGGCGTCATGGCCGGCAGATCTGTTTCATACAGCAGAGACCTGCAGCTAATTACCGTGACCGGCAATAATGCCGTTCGTGGTAATTAAATGCTTTAGATGCCGTGATCAATTGAGATCACGGCACCTAAATGCGCAAAAACCTGGAAGCTCGCGCTTCCGTGCTTCCTACCTATGCCTCGTGTGTCCAATCCGGGCATAGATAGTTGCGCTGAATACTGGTAGCTTTACTGAGTAAGCGAACAGTATTCACACTGCAATTCTTATTTTGGCCACCAGATGGCAGGCCAGGATAAGAAATGAGCAAAAGTGAGCAAAATAAGCTAAAAATAAATTCCTGATAAACCAAAATTAAAACGTTTTTTATAAAAAATGTAATAAGCTCAAATATGAGGCACATAATTATCACAATTTTTTTTTTAAATGTTAAAAAATATATATATAAAAAATGTTATATATAAAAGTTTAAATCACCCCCCTGTCTGTATAATTAAAAAAGAAATACCTAAATAACAATAAATATACGGTAAACATCATGAATATCACCACGACTGAAAATGTCCATACTATTAAAATAGAAAAAAATCCAATACGCCGATTGCGTAATGGAAAAAAGGGTCAAAATGGCCAATTTTTCATTACCCCCAAAAATTTTATAAAATGTGATAAAAAAAGTCACGCATACTCCAAAATGGTATCAATTAAAAGTACAGATTTTTCCGCAAGAAATGAGCCCCTAAACAGCTCAGTAGACTTTATAAGTATAAAAAGTTATGGGGGTCAGAATATGGTGATTCTTTTTTTTCTCAAAGTTTACATTTATTTTTATACCATTTAGACATAAAGAACCTATACATATGGGGTATCGTTGTAATCATACTGACCCATAGAATAAAGGGCATGGGTCATATTTGCTGTAAACAAAACTCTGTGGGAATAAAACCTGTAAAACGGTGGAGGGACAGTTTTTTTTTCCAATTTCACCCCATTTGAAATTTTGTCACCGCTTCCCACAACATTTTATGCCATAATTAATGGTGGCATTAGAAAGAAAAACTTATCCCGCAAAAAATAAGCCCTCATACAGCTGTGTGACATGAAAAATAAAAAAGTTATGGCTCACGGAAAATAGGGAAGAAAAATGAAAACACAAAAATGAAAAAACCTCCGGTATCCAAAGGGTTAAAAAAGAAAACAAAGCATACACACAAAAAAAGAAAATAAATACGAATCCGGGTTTTTATATCACTCCTGTAAACCGATCCTGATTATAGATAAATGGAAAATTGATATTATAGCAAAAAGATGTCATTGTCCCGACGCGTTTCACCCATTTTATAGTTGGGTTCATCAGGGGACATGTTAGGTAAATACCTGACCTGGATCAGATCAAGAGTTAGATCTGAGAACACATTGAACAAATCATACGGAGCTTCCAGTTTAGATACCAGAATTAGATATACCAGGTTTAAAAAAAAAAAAAGATATATGAAATGTCCATAACAACTCATTAGTATGGTGCAGTGTTCCTATTAAGGGGAGAACTGCTAAAACTAAACCAATCGTCCACTTGAGTGTCAGCTAGGTACAGACAGATGATGCTGTCATGCAGGAGCCAATTACCCCGATATTTAAATCAAAAGATGGACAGCAGTAGACGTGTATCACAGCCACCTATAAAATAATGTATAAAGAACCCCATTAAAAAGAGGTATATCAAAGGGGCAGTTCTTGAGAATCCGCAGGAACTGCTCTGAGCAAGATGACTTTACAGTGGAGGCATCAAAACTGTTTAACCTCTTCAAACAAAGAGGCTATCCTAACTCATGTCTCTATGAGGCATGGAATAATGCCAATTCAGTTGATCGCCCGACTCTATTTCAATCCAAAAGGAAAGAAAAGTCACAAGAAATGATTAGGGTCATTGGCGCATATGATACTGTATCTTTACAAATACGGGACATACTCAGTCGTTATTGGTCATTATTAAAAATGGACCCTGGTCTAGATAAATTCCTCCCTGAGAGTCCAGCTATCACTTTTAGACGCGGTCGGAGCATTGGGGATACACTTGTTCATAGTCATCTAGAACCCCCCGAAATCAGCACTTGCCTCCAAAATAGCAGTACAGGCACTTTTAGGTGTGGGAAGTGCAAAGTGTGCCCCTTTGTCTCTGTGGGTAACACATTTATGAATAGCTCAGAGACAAAGACCTACACAGCACGCAGTTTTGCAAACTATAACACCAGTTTATCTGGCGGAATGTGATTGTCGATTGAAGTATGTAGGGAAAACGTGTAGATCCTTCAAAAACACATCCTAGAACATATAGAAGACATACGGAATAGACGTGACAAACCCAGGGCCGGTTCTAGGTGAAATGGGGCCCTGGGGCGAAAAACAATAAGGCCCCCCCCCCCCCCACATGACACTTGCTGACTTTAACGTCTCGTATTGTAAACAAGTGCAAGTGGCAAAGCCACATGTACAAGTAAAAATTTCTTTAATATTTATTATTACAATAAATAAATGCAACAAAAAAGGAATCAAATATCTAAATTTCCAAGTACCAAAGTATTTTTCCAAATAAACAGTGCAGTTAGATTTTTTGGGTAGGCTTAAAACCCTGCTGTAGGGGAAAATTAGGTATTTTCTCCTAAATGGGGACATAACACACTACAAAATAAAACACAATGTAAACTATAACGTGCAATAGTCAAATATAAATGATTCCTGAAACTGGTCTCTAACAAATGTTCAGATAAATATAAGTTCGCTAATTCAAAATGAACCTATGGCATGTGAACAAACATTTCTAAAGTGGTCTGAAAAGGGTGCTCTTAAATTATATGTGCAATTACATCAACTATAACATGGGAATTAAAAAAAAAGTCATCCCAGGTAAGTATCAACATAAGCTATAACAAAATTGTCTCCATCAAAATAGTTAGAATGACCATATAGAAATAAATAGAATTATTATAAACAAATAGAAATATATAGAATTATTATAAACAAATAATTTAACGTGAAATGTTTTAACTTAACGTTAGATAAAAAAATACTGCGTCTTATAAAGCGAAAAATACGGTATATGTTATAAAGCCCTTTTTGCCGTGTATTTGTGGCAAAAGAAAAATATATTTGCCGTTCAGCAGTGCAGTTATATGTTCTAAAGCCCTTTTTGTCGTGGATTAGTTGCATAAGAAAAATATATTTGCCGTTCAGCAGTGAATTGTGATTGTTATATTTATTTTTCTAGGTTGTATTAATAGGAAAAATAATACGTCTTATTAGCCGGTCTGCAGTGAGCCGACATTGTTATACAACCATTGTTGGGGTGTATTAATGGGAAAAATAAGAAGTGTTATTAGCCGTTATGTGGGGAATTTACATTGTCATTCAGTGGTGAAATTTTTTGTGATACAGCCTTTTTGGGAAAATTGATCAGAGATTGTGGACTTTCTTCTTTATGACCCGAATTCCATCGATTTGCCATTCAGTGGTGAAATTTGTTTGTGATACAGCCTTTTTTGGGAAAATTGATGGGTGATTGTGGACTTTGTTCTTTATGGACCGCATTCTGTCGATTAGCCATTCAGTGGTGGAATTTGTTTGTAATACAGTCTTTTTGGGGAAAATTGGTTGGTCGCTGTAACTATAGTCAAGGACAATATATGTCCTTTATGGCCCACTGGGTAAATGTGGTTCCTGCCCAACCACACCAGCAACTTGGTCAGGTGACGCTACTTCGCCTCCACGCTCTAACGCCGTTGGTCCTGCGACAATGTCTGCCTCCACCTCCTCATCCTCCACCGTGTCCTCAGCCTCCACTGCAGGGATGTTAGCCCAGCGGCCTGTGCCGTCGCCGCTGCCCCTATCACCAGGCATGGGCGCCGGGCTCCCTCTTTTCCCTCCTGCCAGAGGAAGGACACTAGGGTCAGAGGAAGGACACTAGGGTTGTAGTGGCCTGAGGTAGCGCGTTCAGCGTGAAATGGCCATCTCCGCTAGTGTGTGTGCTTGATATGCGTGCCGCCTCCGCCTGTATATGGAAACGTTGGTTTGTACAATAAAAGAATACTCTTCGTGAGTGCTGCCTGCTTTATTTTCCTACGTGACTTACTTGACTACCTGTTGTTGGGTTTGTGCACCACTATACTGTATATGGACATATAGGTGCAGTCGACTCTTGACATATTTAAACACGTGAGATTTGGGAGCTTTGGACAGTGCCGCACGTTCAGGGCCAGTGCAAGGATTTTTGGCAACACAAGCGAAGCTCCATTTTGGCGCCCCCCCCTCGCAGCTCACCTGGCCCTGGTCCCGTCTGCAGCAGCTGTCTTCTCCTCTGTGTGGTCCTGGTATCTTCTCTCTGCTTCAGACAATCGCTGGTTTGAGGACCATAGTTTCTACCCTCTAAGACACACCTAGGTTTTAGAGGAGGATAATAAGAAAAAAATATTTTCCATTACACCTCAGGTCAGACCAGCAATCAAGCAATCAGACCCCCAATGTTACTCAGACCTCAGCTCACAGCCGCAATCAGACCCCTAATGTTAATCAGACCTCAGATCAGACCCCCATGTCAGACATCATGCCGCCATGTCAGCCATTAGCCCCCCATGTCAGCCATCAGCCCCCATCCATCAGCCCCCCCATGTAAGCCATCATGCTCCCATATCAGCCCTCAGCCCCCATGTCACATTTCTCCCCCTCCATGTCAAATCACCCCCCTATGTCACATCAGCCCTCCATGTCACATTTCTCCCCCTCCATGTCACATTTTTCCGCCCTCCCCCAGGGTGCGCCCTAAGGCAGCCGCTTGGTCTGCCTTATGGTAGCACCGGCCCTGCGCACGGTAACTCTTTTGTTTGCAAAATAATCAGTGACATCAACACAAACTTACTGCTGACACCCTCTCCACTCTGTCGGGGGGCTCTACTTGTATAAGCGTTTAATAGATCATGTTCTGTAGACATCTATGTGGAATCAGCTGACGACGGTGTAAAAGGAGTGCACTTCTTCTCTGAGTTCATACTTGAGTTATTTGGTCAGTTTTGGCCCCGTGACTGCCCAAATAAGTGAAGTGTGCAGTGATTCTAAGAGCGATGCCTGTCATCTGCATGTCATACTGACTTACAGTATTATTTCACTACCACAGCAGCCTCCCTATGCATGTTACTGCAAGGAACAGTGTTCTACACCCCTATAAAGGCTCTCTGCAGTCAGAAAATAGCAGTTTTTTAACGTGATTCACAGCAAATAAATTTGGATCAAACAAAAAAATGTTAAAAAATTAGGCGAACCGGCCGAATCGAATTTTTGAGAAATTCGCTCATCTCTATTAGTGACCAGCAGGCAAGAGGTCATTAGGTTTTTCTAATCTGATGTATGTCTCAAATGAACATTTTAGAATCCAACCATCTCCTCTCCTCTGTAAGTGGGTGATGTCATGTTGGAGTAATAAATGTGGTGACAGCATTCCTCAATAGACTTTTTATAGACAATTTATTTTAATTTACTCCTTAAAAATGGACAGTGAAGACACAGATACATCTACATGTATGTGACATATACCTATTCTTATAATTGGACGAGGACTTGAGGGCAATATGTAGAATGCGCTTTATTTCCCCCACAACTGCACTATACGTATATGTCAAGTCTCTTATACTCCTATTTACAGCTACAGTTTCTCACACCTCTTGGTTTTGTACAAATCATATTCTTAGCTAATATCCCATTTGAAAGCCACATTTAATCCCCTTGTACTTTTTTTTTTAATCGTTTCTGGTGAGGCTGAGAATTCATAGCTACAGAATTAAAAGCTAAAACACAGATTGTCTTGGGGATTTTACAGATTTTTTTTATGGTGTGAGAACAAGGGTTTTATGCATCTAGCCATGATTAACTTGTGCAGAATTGTTTTCGTTTACAGGGGGAGGTGGTTAAATACTGCCTCTAAATACTCTACCTTTCCCCATTGCTTTTTCATAAACTTGATGTATTTGTTAGGAAACAAAGCAGAGAAGTCCCTGTGGAATGAACTTCTGTATTGTGTTCCGATTCTTGTAAAAGCTTTGCAGTACAAATTAGATTTTACTGCCATATACCGGACTCATGGGAGACCAATATGAAGAATATGATTTCATTATGCTACAATTACCTGCAGATCTTTGCCTTGGATGTGTTTTAACTACCTTTTAGATTGGAAAGTCTTCTTCAACAGTTCTTATGGATATGGATGGACTGAAAGTTCTTCTTTTATTGATTTTTGAAACAGGAATTCCAGATG
This sequence comes from Bufo bufo, assembly GCF_905171765.1. Classification (NCBI taxonomy): domain Eukaryota; kingdom Metazoa; phylum Chordata; class Amphibia; order Anura; family Bufonidae; genus Bufo; species Bufo bufo. The sequence continues at coordinate 366,701,665 of NC_053391.1, read as the reverse complement.
GTAATGTGAAACTTTACAACTGTTTTACAATTCTTTGGTCTTTTTCAAAGCCTTAATAAAGTCAGTTGAGCCTAGCTCTGAAGATGTTGATGGATTTTCATAGCCTAGCCATTGTTTCCAGGACACATTTGAAGGATGCTTTCTCTTGGATTGGCTCTGAATTGGAGGAATTATCTTGTAATCTATTGCACAGAGTGGTGGTATTTATAGAAGTGGGACTATGGAAAGTTGTTTTCTGGTTGGCGTGTAGTCTGTGGAATGGTTCAGCTCTGCAATTCTTTTTACTCATTCTCTCTGACTTTTCTACAGTGGTCTTGTTTCTTCTGCCAGAGATACTTCTAGGAGTTTCTTCATTTATCTTGGTGGTAACACAGAAGTTGATTTGGGTTGGACTATTTATTGGATGGCTGTTGTTCTTGATCACTGTATTTTTCTGCTATCAGATACTGACTCCACTATTATTTATAATGTTTCTTGTTATTTGGTTAATTCCATGGTCTTTTATTACTGGCTCCGTTTATTTGCTAAAAGTAGTTGAGAGGCCAATTAAATTCTTGAACCTATGGTAAGATAAAATCTTTTAGTCTTCTACCAATCTCTCCAACAATTGTCTTACATGTGTCACATGACCACATTTGGTACTTGGTATGGAAAAGATGAAACAAAAATGCAATATAAACGAATGACAAAAATGATGAGAATTTCTGACAATCACATGCATCACTTCTACAATCCACCTCAAATTGGAAATGATTTCAACATTGAAAAAAAGCAGTCGAACATTCTAGTGCTGACATTACAGGAGCAGAGCAATTATTAAGCAATAATGAAGGCGGAATGTGAAGAGGCTGATGTAGATAATTGTTTCATTTACACTTGTAATTGCTAAAAGAAATGTGGGATACAAAAGAAGAAAGAAACTTTTGAAAATAAATTGTTACTTGGGGTGTGAAATTAAGCCAAGCTTTTTGGAATGATAAAACTAGTGCATAATCTTTTTTCCCCAGCTGAATTTAAAATGCATGAATCCAACCATCAATGAGACCAACCACAGATGCATCTCCACAAGACTAATTTCATTGACAGCAGGGTGATATTCTTTAGGACATACTGTACCAAGTAAAAAGTCAAAATAACATGCTGCAACAGCCACGTCTACAATCTTGCTATGTTTCCATAAGTAATGGGTTAGCTACAATAAGCAGGTCGCTACAGTGTGCTTTAATCCCCACCCCCTCATTATCAGAGGCGTACTTAAGGTTCAATCACAGACTTAATGGACCCATGCGAATTATGAGACTAATTAAGGACATGCAGAGCTTGTAAAACAAAACAGCTGTGGTGACTGCAGGAATGAGGGACATTCTTCCAACTCCAGCTTGGAAACAAGGGTGGGGCTCTACGCAATATATGAGCTGTGGGATTTGGACAAACTAGAGGCTTTTTTTTTAAGATGCAGCAAATGAACACTTAGCCATATTATATAATTTGCAGTTGTTTGCTACAAGATTTAATTACCTGAATATCATGTTACATATTGGTGTTATACAGTTGCAGTTTTATTATTATTATTATTATTACCATATTGATGCATCACAAATTTCTTTACATTGATTTATAACTTGAAAATAAATATGGAATAATTAAAGAAATAATTGGATCCGAGCAAATAATTTGGCCCCAGAATGTGAATAGACAATCTATGTGTAAACCATGCATGATAAACCAATAAAACAGTAACCAGTCATATTTGAAAATTATTAATACTGAGAACGATATAGTACATGTTAGTTCAGAATTGCCATTGACGTTTATGTAAATGATTTTGATTATATAGGTATATTAATAAAATCTGTATAATCAGCACATTCTAAAATTAGAGTATGCTGATTATACAGAACAATTGTGCCTGATATGTTTCTAGACTGTTGAAAATAATTGCTCTCTGCTTCACAGATTTGAATGGCAGCTCCCCTAACCTTGCCATTACTTACTTATCCCAATCCCTTCCATGGTTTATACTCTTTTCCTCATCTGGATTTTAACTCCACGCTTGCTCATGCCATTCAAATCAATTTCTACCTTTTAAGGGGTTTTCCATGATTAATTTAAAAAATTTAAATCAGACATCATGTAGAACATGGATATCACTTTGTAACATAGTAACATAGTACATAAGGCTGAAAAAAGACATCTGTCCATCCAGTTTGGCCTGTTATCCTGCAAGTTAATTCAGAGGAAGACAAAAAAACAAAAAACTGTGAGGTAGACGCCAATTCTCCTCACTTTAGGGGAAAAAATTCCTTCCCGACTCCAATCAGGCAATCAGAATAACTCCCTCGATCAACGACCCATCTCTAGTAGCTATAGCCTGTAATATTATTACACTCCAGAAATACATCCAGGCTCCTAGTGAACTCTTTTAGTGAACTCACCATCACCACCTCCTCAGGCAGAGCATTCCAAGTTCTCCCTGCTCTTACTGTAAATAATTTTCTTCCATGCTTGTGTATAACAACACAAACAGCAACTGAGCCAATACATTAACTACCGATAAAAACAATTTTTATTAAATATCTAATAAAAACAATTAGAATTCAAAGTAACCCCCAAAATTACTAATGGAGATGGAATACCAATCTAGGGCAGAACCACAATCTGTCTCAATAATAGTCCTCAATTATAAGCAAAATATGCATTGCAATTATAAACTATGGCACCGTCTCTAAGGGATGATATACCCCTATCTATTCATACTGAAGTTGACATGTTCATTACTCAAAACACCTGTTTGCTGTGGCAAAATTCCAGCTTTCACCAGGGTGAAGTTATATGTAACAATAATATAAAGGAAAAAATGCCATACCGAGTAGAAACAGTATTAGTGGTCCTGCCCCCGTACCTCAACGCAGGGGCTTAACTTCAAGCTGGTCTTAAAAGGGCAAGTTGGCCAATCCACAATGTATATTAAAGTCATATGATAGTAACAGATTATAAAGGTGACGCATGGCCAATCCACCCATGCCACGTAATGGACTCTCCTCGCTCAAGCCGGTCTGCCCCGCTGATGAGGAAGGCGCATCACGTGCCCCATCACCGCGACGCCGGAAATAGCTCTTGCACTGAGACTCCTGTGGCCATGTGACCAGCCATGCGCACTACAAACCAGGTATCCACTACTGGAAAGGGCAACTAACTAACTTAATCGAGAATAATAATAGATAAGAAACAGTATCCTTTTCTGTAAAATTACCTGGTGGGAAACATTTAAATACAATACTAGTGTGAATACAGTGAAATAAGGCAACAGCTAATACATGCTATATTCAGAGTGCAGAGAAGTGCTTTGCATAAAAAATGTGACTAATTGATGGGATATAATATTTAAATCCTAAAACAATTGTGAAAAAACGACAGCAAAAAATTGCCCACGCTGTGAAAAATCCTTGCTAATAAAGTGCAATAGTGCTATAAATATAATATATTATCTAAAAACGTGAACTCATTTCATCCAAAAAATAACAAAAAATTAATACATAAATATGCAGTCCTAGAACAGCCGTTTGAGGGTGCATATCTTTGTTCAAAATTTTAGCAAATTGCCCATTTGGAATCGCACATCGAGTATCTAACCGGGTGAATTTCAACACTGAGAAACGTTGACAATTTGCTAAAGAGTTTGTTGCTCACTGAGCAGGCACTCTATGGGGTAGATGTGGGGGAGGGTGGTAGCGAGGAGGCTCAGGAAAGTGAGGTAGCTAGCTTGGTAACAGTTAGAAAGTGGGGTAGAGGGAAGAGAACCAGGGAGGCTATCCCTGATCTGGCACACCCCAACAAGTTTGCAAGGTTGGCAGATGAGGGGGATGTCAGTTCAGGGAGAGCACTGCTGTAGCCGGACACTTTTGACACTAAGGGGAATGTCAGCTCTAGTAAGCAGGGGACCAGGAGAGCAGGGCAGGGCAGACATGTTCTGGTAGTGGTAGACTCAATTATTAGAGGTACAGATAGGGGGCGTTCTGTCACATAGACTGGGATCATCGAATGGTGTGTTGTCTTACTGCCGCTCGAGTTTGACACATCGCGGATCGGGTTAACAGATTACTGGGAGGGGCTGGAGAAGATCCAGCAGTCATTGTCCATATCGGAACCACTGACAAAGTTAGAGGTAGGTGGAGCGTCCTTAAAAATGACTAATAAAACTGGCGAACTGGAATTAATGATGTGTGAGGAGGACTATGACATAGTAGGAATAACTGAGACATGGCTGGATGATAGCTATGACTGGGCAGTTAATGCACAGGGTCACAGTCTGTTTAGAAAGGATCGCCAAAACCAGAGAGGGGTCTGCCTTTGTGTAAAGTCCTGTCTAAAACCCACAGTCCGAGAAGATATAAGTGTGGGACATGGATATGTGGAGTCACTATGGGTAGAAATACATAGAGGCAAACACAATAATAAAATACTAATAGAAGTTTATTATAAACCACCTAATATACCAGAGTCCACAGAAAATCTGTTCCTAAACGAGATAGACGGAGGCGGCAGATCATAATGAGGTCGTTATTATGGGGGACTTGAACTACCTAGATATAGACTGGGAAACTGAAACCTGTACATCTCATAATGGAAACAGGTTCTTGGCAATAACCAAAGACAATTACCTTTCCCAACTGGTTCAGGACCCGACTAGAGGGACGGCCATACTGGACTTAGTATTAACCAATAGACCAAACAGAACAACAGATGTGCAGGACGGGGGACACCTGGGAAATAGTGACCATAAAGTAATAACCTTTCAATTGTCATTCAAAAGAGTGTTTCTTCAGGGAGGAACAAAAATACCAAACTTCAAAAAGCTACATTTAACCAACTAAGAGAGGACATAGGCCTAACTACGGTAACTGGGACAATGTCCTCAAAAATAAAAATACAGCCACAAAATGGGATATTTTTAAAAGCATCCTAAAATCTAATTGTGAGAGGTACATACCTTATGGGAATAAAAGGTTAAGGAACAAGAAAAAAAAACAATGTGCATAAATAGAAATGTAAAGAAAGTAATAAATGACAAAAAGAAAGCATTTAAATCACTAAAACAGGAGGGTAGCGAGAAAAGACTGAAAAACTATAAGGAAAAAAATAAAATATGTAAAAAACAAATAAAAGCAGAAAAACTAGAGACCTAGAGATTAATTGCCAAAGAGAGCAAAACTAACCCTAAAATGTTTTTCAATTATATAAATGGTAAAAAGTATAAATGTCGACACTTTACAGAGTAAGGAGGGGAGAGTTGCAGAAAGCAATGAGGAGAAAGCTAAGCTATTAAATATTTTTTTTTCTCCACTGTATTCACTAAGGAAAATAAACTGGCAGATGAAATGCAGAATGTAAAAGTAAATTCCCTATTAAAAGTACCCTGTCTGACCCAGGAAGAAGTACAACGGCGTCTTAAAAAGATTAAAATAAACAAATTACCAGGACCGGATGGCATACACCCCTGTAACCTAAGAGAAATAAGTAATGTCATAGCCAGACCCTTATTTCTGATATTTAAGGACTCTATACAGACAGGGAGTGTTCCACAGGATTGGCTCATACCAAATGTGGTGCCAATATTCAAAAAGGGTCCAAAAACAGAGCCCAGTGGGTAAACTGTTTGAAGGTTTTCTAAGAGATGCTATTTTGGAGTACCTCTTGCAGTACTAAAGTAATAACTGGAATGGATGGACTACAGTACCCTGAAAGGAAGGCCCATTGTGGGTAATGGAAGTATGTGCGACAATATTTGTAAATATTTGGATATCTACCTGCAAGACCTGGTCACCAATTTACCTTCTTTTTTGAAGGATACCACCTTGGCCCTTAATAGATTGGAAGAAATCATTCTCGATAACAACATATGGTTGGTGACAGCAGATGTGGAATTGTTATACACAAGTATTCGTCATGAGTATAGTCTCAAAGCTACCTTAATCAGGATTTTTTATTTTTATTTTTTATTACTTTGTTGGAATTTGTCCTGAAACACAATTTTTTTGTCTTCAAGGACAAATTCTATCTTCAAACCCAAGGTGTTGCCATGGGTTCGATATGTTTCCCCCGGCATATGCAAATTTATTTTGGGAGCTTGGGAAAGGGATATGTTTTTAAATGAGAATATTCCAGGAATTGAAAAGGTGCACAATTAGATGCGCTACATAGATGATATTCTGTTTATATGGGAAGGAACATCCTCGGAATTGAATACCTTTATGGAAGAATTGAATCAAAATAACCGTAATGTCAAATTAACATTCAAGATGGCTAGGGAAATAGATTTTTTGGATCTTAAAATTAAAGTGGATAGTGAAGGTAAGATCTAAAACGGATATTTTTAGAAAAAAAAGAGCTGTTAACGCCTTACTACATGATGGATCAGAACATTGTAAACCTCTTATTAATGGAATTCCCACTGGACAATTCTTAAGATTAAAAAGGATCTGTTCGACTGAGGAGTGTTTCCTGGCCCGTGGACAGGAACTTAGTAGGCGTTTTGAAGAAAGAGGTAATAGTAGACGCCAAGTTAAAAAAGGAATAAATTAAACTAAAGAAAAATCCAGACAATTGTTACATCCTAATGAAAAAACAGCAGATAAGATGACTCCCGATATACGATTTATTACCAAGTATAATAAACAGTGGCATCAAATTGGAGAGATTTTGTTGAAATATTGGGATATTCTTTTGACAGATCCAATCTTGAAAGAAAAATTACCGGATGGACCCCTGATAACTGCAAGGCAAGCAAAAAATTTGAAGGACGGGCTAGTACGGTAAGTGTGGTAATTGTAAAGCGTGTGGTAATATTGACAGAGTGAAGTATTTTACAAATATAAATGGATCCCGCAACTTTGAAATCAGGCATTATATCTCTTGTGGCACCAGTGGTGTTATACAGTATATTATGCCAGTTGCCCTTGTGAAAAAATCTATGTGGGATTGACCACGAGAGAATTAAGAATAAGAGTCAGGGAACATATTAGGGACATAGTGAAAGCAGCAGATGTGGAAGATACTCAACTTTTGAAGACGCTTCCAAGACATTTTAGATTATTTCATGGATGTAATTCTAAACTGCTTAGATTTAGAGAAATAGATATGCTTAAAGGGTTTCTGTCATCAGAAAAATCGTTATGTATCTGCCTGACATTAGCGATGTGCTAATGTCAGCAGAACATTACTGCATGATTTATAACTCCCTGCCTGCCGCAGTTCCCTCAAAATAAAGACTTGGCGTGCCGTCTTCTCACCCTTTGGCACACCCATGTCCAGTTGATTGAAGTCCTAGTTCTCCTCAGTGCCCCGTAAATCCCGCGCCTGCGCCGTCCCGTTTACTATTCGGAGCAGGCGCAGTGAGTGAAGGACGCTCTCCTGCTGCCGGCTTCATTCACTGCGCCTGCGCCTAATACTAAACGGGACGCGCAGGCATGGGATTTTATGGGCACAGAGGAGAATAAGGATGTCAATCAACTGGACATGGGCGTGCCAAAGGGTGAGAAGACGGAGCCTCTAGGTCAGTGATGGCGAACCTTTTAGAGACAGAGTGCCCAAATCGCAACCCCAAAACCCCCTTATTAATCGCAAAGTGCCAACGTGGCAAGTTAACCTGAATCCTACAGTCGAATATAGTATATCTTTCATGTACTTTATCATGTAGTAGCTATAATAGTCTGTCTACATTCAGTGCGCTGCCTGTGCTGTTCATGGTGCGTCCTGCGCTGATGAATGGCAGGAAAGGTCTAAGGCATATTGGTACACTTTTTCTAGGGTGTGGGTGCCCACAGAGAGGGCTCCGAGTGCCGCCTCTGGCACCCGTGCCATAGGTTCGCCACCACTGCTCTAGGTGCTGCAGCAATGCCCCACTAGCACCTAGAGGCTCATTAGCATATTATAAAAGTCTTTATTTTGAGGGAACACGGCAGGCAGGGAGTTATTTTTTGGATGAAATGAATTCACGTTTTTAGATAATATATTACATTTATAGCACTATTGCACTTTATTAGCAAGGATTTTTCACAGCGTGGGCAATTTTTTGCTGTCGTTTTTTCACAATTGTTTTAGGATTTGAATATGATATCCCATCAATTAGTCACACTTTTGATGCGAAGCACTTCTCTGCACTCTGAATATAGCATGTATTAGCTGTTGCTTTATTTCACGGTAATCACACTAGTATTGTATTCTAATTTTTCCCAACAGGTAATTTTACAGAAAAGGATACTGTTTCTTATCTATTATTATTCCCCATTAAGTTAGTTAGTTGCCCTTTCCAGTAGTGGATACCTGGTTTGTAGCGCGCATGGCTGGTCACATGGCCACAGGAGTCTCAGCGCGAGAGCTATTTTCGGTGTCGCGGTGACAGGGGCCCGATCGTGTGTCTTCCTCATCAGCAGAGAGGACTGGTTCGAGCGAGGAGAGTCCATTACGTGGCATGGGTGGATTGGCCATGCGCCACCATTGTGATCCAGGTATAATCTGTTACTATCATATGACTTTAATATACATTGTGGATTGGCCAACTTCACCTTTTTAAGAGCAGCTTGAAGTTAAGCCCCTTCCTCCTGACGAAGCGATAATACGCGAAACGAGCGTCGAGGTATGGGGCAGGACCACTAATACTATTTCTACTCGGTATGGCATTTTTTCCTTTGTATTATTGTTACATATAACTTCACCCTGGCGTAAGCTGGAATTTAGCCACAGCAAACAGGTGTTTTGAGTGATGAATATGTCAACTTCAGTATGAATAGATAGGGGTATATAATCCCTTAGTGATGGTGCCATAGTTTATATTTGCAATGCATTTTTTGCTTATCATTGACTATTATTGAGACAGATTGTGGTTCTGCCCTAGATTGGTATTCCATCTCCATTAATAATTTTGGGGGTTACTTTATATTTTGGGCATATTAAAATCCTTATTGTACGACCATTCCCTATATAGGGCTCTTACCTTGTTCTGTGGCTTTGTTTCATTAAAAATCAAGCTTTTAAAATATGCAAATGACTTCACTACCAGCAAGTAGGGCGTCTACTTGCTGGAAGCCGCCGCATCCTCCTTTTAAAAAAACGCCCCCTCCTCCAGTTGATTGACAGGGCCAGCGAGCGCTCTCCTCCTCCGGCTGGCCCTGTCTGCAATTCAAATCCCGCGCCTGCGCCTTACGTGTCTTCATTCGGCGCAGGCGCTCCTAGAGAAGGACGCTCGCTTCCTCAGCACTAAGAGGAGGATGCGGCGGCTACCAGCAAGTAGACGCCCTACTTGCTCGTAGTGAAGTCATTTGCATATTCATGTCTGGTGCTGCAGAAAATGAAAGTGAACATGATAATATGGGCAGAATTTGCATAGCCATTGGTGGAAACCACTTCTAGCCTCTACTGTAACAGGTAAGTACCTTAAAGAGGTTGTCTGGTCCCAAAATCAGATTTTTTTTATGTGCTCCTAACACCCCTCACCATGCATACATATGCCCCCAATACCTGTTTTTCATGTCTGAGCTTTCCTCCCCCCCCCTGGAAGACATCACATTATCCTGGCAGATCTGTTTACTTTCTCCCCTTCTTGTTTTGTTGAATACATAACTTTATTGATACACAAGCCTGGCTGCACTGCACAGTGATGAGTCACAGGCTGGCCACACCCCCACTCTGCTCTGCCTGCAGCAGCTACTCCATCTACAACTCCTGTGTCTTTCTCAGACATCCCAACCTGCAAAAACTCATTTCAGGGAGGTGCACTTCTCATTTCAGGGAGGTTTTCATTTTTTTTCTTTCACAAACTTTTAATACATTTTCCAAACATCTGCAGTATCTGCACACTTTGCTCTATGGTGTGGAGCACTGGGCTCATTACCCTGCCCCAAATTATCATATTTATGTATATGATTAAAGGGATTCTGTCCCCACCTAAAAGCCCTGTGAGCTAAACATCTGCTCATGTCCAGGGTAGCATTCTGATTTCTAAGGTGGCCTTATAAAAGCTATTTGTGGCTTTATTCTGCGGAAAAACAGGTTTTACTAACCTGTCAATCATTGAATTAAGGTGCCCAAGCAGGGGAGGTCTGTGGATGCATGGTGCCCGGCTGCACGCATCGCCATTAGTGCCGAGCGCCACCTTCTACTCCTCAGTGCCGCCTCTCCCTCCCTCCCCCTCCTCCCGCTTTGAGATCCCGCGCGTGTGCACAGGCTCAGCCTGATGCGCCGTTGCGGACTGTTGGCATCGGCTTCTTCTTGCACTGTGCGCACGCGCTTCGATTCACTTGCTGACTCGCTGAGTCAGCTCTTGGTCTGAGTCAGGAAGTTTATTCTTTAAAACCCTGTGTGTAATTATCTACCCCACTGTAGGAAAAAAACAAGCATCCATGGGGTGTGAATTTAACACTGGGGTAAATAATATAATTAAAATAGAGGGTTAAATGTGTAAATGTATTTAAATAAAATACATCTCTCTCAATAGTTCTATAGCTACTGAATGAGACAGAAGAAGGGATGCCTTTAACATATATATCTCCTTGAGAAGCCAATTTGACCCTAAAGGGTTAATTCAACCTGTAATCTAAACTCTGTCCTGTCACTTCTCTTATCTCTCTGCTCTGCTATCAGTAAACCTTTCCGGGATATATTGTCTCACATGCGGGTGTCAGGGAGCCGCTATCTAATAGCGGGAGACTCCCTGAACCTCCGGGAGACTTGAGATCCCTGCTTTCTACACCCAGACATGAATCTACTTCTCACTCAGTAACGGAATGCCATCACTGATCGTCCACAGGCTCTGCCCTCACATGTGTATCTAATCCTATCCTGTGTGATACAGCCTGCTGAGCTGTGTATCTAATCCCATCACTGACCGTCTGCAGGCTCTTCCCTCACTATCTCCAGAGTGTGCACACGACCGTATCCATTTTGCTATCCACATTTTTTGCAGTCCCACTGAGTTCCATGGATTTGAGGTCCTCATTTTGAGGACCAGAATAGGACATGTTCTGTCTTTACTGGAACCGACATACAGATGTAAAAAACACACTTATGACGTCCATGTGCTTTCCACATCCGTATGTCAGTTTTGCGAAAGATAGAACATGTCCTATTCTGGTCCTCATAATGCAGATATAAAACCCATAGAACTCAATATAACTGCAAAAAAATGTGAATCGCACACGGACAGTATCCTTATTTAGTAGATCTGTGACTTGCAGACCACAAAACAGATATGGTTATGTGCACGAGCCCTATCACTTATACTCAGCGCCCATTACAGTGACGTCCACAGTGCCCCCATAACAGTGACATCCACAGTGCTCCCATAACAGTGACATCCACAGTGCTCCCATAACAATGCCGTCCACATTGCCCCCATAACAGAGACGTCCACAGTGCCCCATAACAGTGACATCCATAGTGCCCGCATAACAGTGATGTACACAGTGCCCCCATAACAGTGACATCCACATTGCCCCTATAACAGTGACATCCACATTGCTGCCATAACAGTGACGTTCACAGTGCCCCCATAATAGTGACATCCACAGTGCCCCCATAACAGTGACATCCACAGTGCCCCCATTACAGTGACATCCACAGTGCCCCCATAACAATGACATCCACATTGCCCCATAAAGCCTCATGCACACATCCGTAAAATACGGACCATGTGATACCGGCCTGGATTTCTTCTGAGTGCAAGAGCGCACGGCGCCATTGGTTGCTATGACGCCGTGCGCTTCCTGCTACCAGTGTATTACTGTACTGCGGCGAGAGCAGGAAGCGCACGGCGTCATAACAACCAATGGCGCCGTGCGCTCCTGCACTCAGAAGAAATCCAGGCCAGTATCACACAGTCCGTGTTTCACGGACGTGTGCAAGAGGCTTAACAGTGACGTTCACAGTGCATCCATAACATCCACAGTGTCCCCATAAAAATGACATCCACATTGCCCCATAACAGTGACGTCCAAAGTGCGTCCATAACAGTGACCTCCACTATGCCCCATAACAGTGCCATCCAATGCCCCCTATTTGTCAGCCAGTGCCCCTAGTACCATCCAGTACCCCCACTATGCCATCCAGTGCCCCCTTTTTTGCCATCAATTGCCCCTTGTGACATCCATTGCCCCCCTTGTGCCATCCAGTTCCCCCATTGTGACATCCATTACCCCCTTGTGCCATTCATTGCCCCCCCTTGTGCCATTCATTGCCCCATGTGTCATCCACTGTGCCCCAGTGATATCCAGTGCCCCCATGTGCCATCCTAATTGCCTCAGAGTGCCAACCACAATTCTACAGTGCCCCCCCATGTGCCAGTCAGTGCCCCCACAGATCCACAGCATAGTGATCAGGCTCTGTGGCTGATCGCTATGCTGTCACTCCTGCACAGCGCTTACATCGCGCTGTGCAGGAGTCAGTACAGACTTCACATAGAAGCCTGTACGATACAGAGAGTGGCCTAGTGCACTGTGAAGACTGCCGGCCGCCGCTTTCTCCAGCAGGAGGCAGTGGCGTCACTAGTGACGATCCGTCTCCGGCTGGAGAAAGGAAGTAAAGACAGGAAGAGAAGAAGACGGACTTCGGCCGGAAGCCAAGAAAAGCCATCTGGAGGGACCAAGTGACCGGGAGAAGATCTCAGGAACGGCTGCACTGTGGAAGATAAGTATGTGATCATTAATCTTTCCTCCACAGGTTAGATTTTTAAAGGGAAAAAAAAGGTTAAGCCCGGAGAACCCCTTTAAGTAAGTTAATCATTCTTCCATTATCAATTAACCCGGTCAAACCATACAAGGATAACAAAGTTCAATTTTTCATGGCCCACCATGTTTGTTATCCCCTTACAGCAAAAGCCAGTTTGGACCAAATGCCGAAGCCCCATTTTTCTAATCTGACGTGTCACTTTATCTGGTAATAATTCTAGAACACTTTTACTGATCCAAGCGATTCTAAGACTGTTTTCTCGTAACACTTTGTACATCATGTTGGGGATGAATTTGAGTTGATATGTTTAACCTTTATGTATAAAAAAAATCTATAATTAAAAAAAGAAAAATGCAACTTTCTAAATGAGAATTTCTCACATTTTAAGACAAGTAGTGATTCCTCGCAAAATAATAATAATAATATTAATTAACCTCTTCACTACCGAGCCACTTTTCACCTTAAATCCCAGGCCGATTTTTCCAAATCTGACATGTGTCACTTTATGTGGTAATAACTTTAAAACCCTTTTACTTATCCAGGCCATTCTTAGAGTGTTTTCTCATCACATAATGTACTTCATGATAGTGGTAAAATTGAGTCAAAAAATTTCATTTTTATTTATAAAAAATACCAAATTTACAAAAAAAATAGAAAAATTAGCAAATTTGCAAATTTAAATTTCTAACTCCAAATATAGTTATTACTTTACATTCCCCATATGTTTACTTTATGTTTGGATCATTTTGAAAATGACATTTTATTTTTTGGGGACGTTAGAAGGCTAAGGCTACTTTCACACTAGCGTTCGGGGCTCCGCTTGTGAGCTCCGTTTGAAGGCTCTCACAAGCGGCCCCGAACGGATCCGTCCAGTCCTAATGCATTCTGAGTGGATGCGGATCCGCTCAGAATGCATCAGTCTGGCAGCGTTCAGCCTCCGCTCAGCAGGCGGACACCTGAACGCAGCTTGCAGCGTTCGGGTGTCGGCTTGGCCGTGCGGAGGCAAACGGATCCGTCCAGACTTACAATGTAAGTCAATGGGGACGGATCCGTTTGAAGATGACACAGTATGGCTCAATTTTCAAACGGATCCGTCCCCCATTGACTTTCAATGTAAAATCCAAACTGATCCTTTGGCATTATCATGAAAAAAAAAAAAAAAATTTTTTTTTTTTTTTTTTGTTCATGATTATGCAAACTGATCCATTCTGAACGGATGCAAGCGTTTGCATTATAGGAGCGGATCCGTCTGTGCAGACACCAGACGGATCCGCTCCTAACGCAAGTGTGAAAGTAGGCTTAGAAGTTTAGAAGCAATTCCAAACCCCAATTTTTTCAGGACCAGTTCAGTTATGAAGTCACTTTCTGGGGCTTACATATTAGAAACTTCCCATAAATCACCCCATTTTAGAAACTACACACCTCAAGCTATTCAAAACTGATTTTACTAATTTTGTTGAAAATGTCACTTTTTTTAGCAAATGTTTAATTTTAATCTATTGTTTCTGCAACACATCAAGAATTAACAACCAAACAAAACCTAAAATCTATTACCCTGAATCTGGAGTTTACAGAAACACCCCATGTGTGCTAAAAAACTGATGTATGGGCACACAGCAGGCTTCAGAGTGGAAGGGGCACCATATGGCTTTTGGAGAGCTGATTTAGCTGGAATGGTAATGCATGTGAAGACACCCTGACAAGGCCCTAGAGTGAAAAACCCCCAAAACGTGACTCCATTCCGGAAACGACACCACTCAAAAAATATTTCAAGGTGTGTAGTGAGCACTTTGACCCATTGGGCGTTTCACAGAATTAGGAAATGCTTGCCTATGAAAAGGAAAAATTAAAGTTTTTCCCAGAAAAAGTTGCTTCACACCCACATTTTTCACTTTCACAAGGGGTAACAGGACAAAATTCACCCCACATTTTGTTCCCCATTTCCCTCCGAATACTCCAACACCCCATATGTGCTCAAAAAATGATGTATGAGCGCACAGCAGGGCTCTAGATTCAAACAGCTAAATATGGATTTTGCTGACCTGAATTGGCAGACATTTATTTTAGGTGCCATGTTGCATTCAATAAATTCCTGAGGTCCCCAGAAATTAAAAACCCCAACAAGTGACCCCATTTCAGAAAGAGCACCCCATACGAACATTTTAATTGGTAGAAAGGGTACTTTTCAGCAAACAGGTGACTCACAGAAGGCAGAAATACTAGAGAAAGTATTTCAAAGCACACATTTGTAAAAATGAAAAATGACTAGCAGACCCCAATTTTTCACTTTCACAAGGGGTTAAAGGAGAAAATGCACCCCAGTATATGCTCCCCATTTTCTCCCCTTTTTGCAAACACCCCATATGTGCTTGTAGCCTGTTGTATGGGCCACAGCAGGTCTCTAGAGGCAAAGTGCAAAAAATAGTTTTTGCAGGCCTGAATAAACAGACACATATTTTAGGTGCCATGTCGCATTAAATAAATTTCCTGAGGTCCCCAGAAATGAAAAACCCCAAGAAGTGACCCCATTTTGGCAAGAGCACCCCTGAACAAACATTTTAAGGGTCTCCAAAAAATGGACCATAATCTTCACAAAGTGAAAATCGAAAAGCTTTATTAATAATATATAATAAATACATACATAATAATAAATTTATTTATGGCTCCTTGTGGGTCGTTTTTTTTCCCGAGATTTACTTCTGTCCGGTAACAATTGGGGAACATTTTAAGGGGTTGATAGGGCACTTTTGACCAAACAGGTGTATTACAGAAATTAATATGTAGTGGTTGGTGAAAAGTGGATATGTAAGTTCTGTGGACAAAATCAGTTATAAGGTGGTAAAATTACAGGGTACATCAAGGATGAAATTATTCCATGGATGAGTGATAGATTCTGAAACAATCCTTGATGCACAGGCCAGGTTTTTCAGGGCAGGTTTTGCAAAGGTGAATGGAGTCTTTCCTTATCCCCCTTTTGGAACACACCCTGCATCTTTTTTGGGTCCCTCCCTTTCTCGCTCTTTGGGGGACTTCACCAGGAAAATGTTGCCCTGGTAAAACTCGGGCACCGTAACTTGCAGAAGTACTGGGGCCCTCAATTGCTTGGCTAGAAAAAATTAGGGCCTTTATCACCACCTCTTGAAACTGTTGGAATGTTCTTGGATGGCCTCTAGATTTAAAAAGCACAAACGCATTGTACAGCGCCATCTGTACGAGGTGCACGGCCAGCATTCTGGGGGTTCAATCCGGGTGTCCCTGCCTTCGTAAACCCAGAACTTGTGCGTGTACCCAGAACTACTCTCACAGATTTTATACATTTTTATGCCATACCTTGCCCGCTTGCTGGGCAGGTACTGGCGGAATCTTATCCTCCCTTTGAAAAGTAATATGGATTCGTCTACGCAGACATTTTTTTCTGGGGTGTACACTCCTGAAAACTTTGCATTGAAGTGGTCAAGGACGGGCCTAATTTTGTAGAGACGGTCAAATGTGGGGTCATTCTGGGGTGGGCACTGTGCATTATCGTTATAATGCAAAAATTTCATGATTGCTTGGAATCGATAACGTGCCATGGCACTACTGTAAATTGGAGTGTGGTACAAGACATTCACACTCCAATACTGAGTAATCTTAGTTTTTTTTTAACAATGCCCATATGCAGCAAGAGCCCTCAAAAGGTCATCATCTCTGGGAAATAAATAGCTGGGCGTATAAATTTGTTTGGGTTACCATCAAATTTATGAAATCTTCAAAGAAAAAGATTTTAACAAATTCAATTTCAGTGAAGCCCACACAATCAATCTGCCCACAAACTCAGGAATTTGGAGATGATAATCGTCAGGAGGTGGGGTCCATATGGGGTCACTCTGGGGTCTGTCTCCGCTGCTAACCTGGGGCGCCTTGGATGATGATAATGAGGGGGTAGAGGAGTAGGGGAAAGTGGCATCCTCTACTCCCACACTGGCCTACTCAGGCCTACTCAGTATCAAGAGGCATATGCCTCTTCAGCTGAGTAAACTCGTTGGGACGGACGGGCCTTTTTTATTTTATTGGGGTGTAATGTGTGAAATGTGTAAAACTTTATTTAGTACGGGGTGTGTATAAGGTGCTTTCACACATGAAGGGGCTTGTAATAAATTGGAAAATAAATTTAAGAGAAAAAAACAAAACAAAATTATTTTCTGCACAAAAAAAGTCTCTTCTGCAAAAAAAAAAGCGTCGAAAACTGAGCAGACGCAATCAGTAATGGACACTACTGATCAGTGCTCAGGGGTTGCAAAATTCACGCACGCAGATGGGTCCTTGGGATTTGTCAGGATTGTGAGGGAGGGACCCTGTAATGGGGTCCACCCCTACCTGTCGGTGACCTAATACTCAGCTATGGAGCTGGTTCTGGTGTATGGCAGAGTGGATTTGCATACCTACGGTGACTTTCCAGTGACTAAGATGACGCGTTTGTGCCTGATTCTCACTGGGCATGCGCCGAACAACACACCGAGGCTGTCTATCTGAGCGACGTTTGGGGAACGTGCATGCGTGGGCAAGTGCCTGTGGCGCATGACGTCCACGGCCGCATAAGCTCCCTGTTTGGCGCAGTACTGAGCGGCGCAGAGCGATGTGTACAACGCCGAGATGCCGCATGGAATGTGTCTCCTTCCTGATTGGTATGCCTGCGTTATTTTTTCCTTTGCTCCTCCCCCTGTATTTTAGATTATCACTTGTATGACATGATCAATTATCTATATGTGAATTACCAGTTTATATCACAAGATTAGCACAGTATGTATAGCACGCATTATGATTAATATGTATGATCATGTCCTTATTGTATATAGTATTTTTCTCACTGTATTTCCACTGTATTCATTTTATTATGTTTGTTGTAACACACCCACAGGGTGGAGTGTGGTCACATGATTTGTATCTTGATTGTTTCACCTATATATTTGCCATCATTTGTATTGATTCTCTGCTTGAAAAAGGCTCTAGTTGTGAGCCGAAACGTTGCACCGCACGGGTGATTAAAGGAATCATTTGTTCTTAAACTCACCGGAGTGGCGCTCATTTTCTGGATTATTAACCGGGGTAAGAAGTCTATTCCCTTGGATCGTGCACCCGATTTTTTCTATTTGTTGCCAGTGCCGCCATTTTTCTCTTATCTCTATATATACAGTACAGACCAAAAGTTTGGACACACCTTCTCATTCAAAGAGTTTTCTTTATTTTCATGACTATGAAAATTGTAGATTCACACTGAAGGCATCAAAACTATGAATTAACACATGTGGAATTATATACATAACAAACAAGTGTGAAACAACTGGAAATATGTCATATTCTAGGTTCTTCAAAGTAGCCACCTTTTGCTTTGATTACTGCTTTGCACACTCTTGGCATTCTCTTGATGAGCTTCAAGAGGGAGTCCCCTGAAATGGTTTTCACTTCACAGGTGTGCCCTGTCAGGTTTAATAAGTGGGATTTCTTGCCTTATAAATGGGGTTGGGACCATCAGTTGCATTGAGGAGAAGTCAGGTGGATACACAGCTGATAGTCCTACTGAATAGACTGTTAGAATTTGTATTATGGCAAGAAAAAAGCAGCTAAGTAAAGAAAAACGAGTGGCCATCATTACTTTAAGAAATGAAGGTCAGTCAGTCAGCCGAAAAATTGGGAAAACTTTGAAAGTAAGGGCTATTTGACCATGAAGGAAAGTGATGGGGTGCTGTGCCAGATGACCTGGCCTCCACAGTCACCGGACCTCAACCCAATCGAGATGGTTTGGGGTGAGCTGGACTGCAGAGTGAGGGCAAAAGGGCCAACAAGTGCTAAGCATCTCTGGGAACTCCTTCAAGACTGTTGGAAGACCGTTTCAGGGGACTACCTCTTGAAGCTCATCAAGAGAATGCCAAGAGTGTGCAAAGCAGTAATCAAAGCAAAAGGTGGCTACTTTGAAGAACCTAGAATATGACATATTTTCAGTTGTTTCACACTTGTTTGTTATGTATATAATTCCACATGTGTTAATTCATAGTTTTGATGCCTTCATAGTCATGAAAATAAAGAAAACTCTTTGAATGAGGTGTGTCCAAACTTTTGGTCTGTACTGTGTATATATATATATATATATATATATATATATATATAAAACTAACTACCTCCTACCACTAACTGCAACTCTTTTTTCCCACCAAAAAAATATAAAAAAAATACACTTACACCACGCAACAAAAAATAACTAAGTATGCCTAAATGAATTAAGAACTTGGAAAGCATTGAATAACTTTGAACAGAACAAGTTTTACTCCAACAATTACCTGATCTACATAGCGTAGTAAACAGTGTATGAAAATGTAATGGAATAACAAAATTTGAAAAAGACTGATTTTTCAATTTAAAAGTCTTACTTGAGCAAGTCCCAGTACTGTTAAAAGTGCTTCAGTTATCTGTTTTGGCATTTGTGAACGGTCATATTTTCCCGTTGCAAAAACCAGCAGTAGTCCCCCATCATGTTGGGATTCCAGTGGCCTTGATACCTGTATATTCTAGAAATATCTCCATGTTCGTGACTTTCGTGTCCCAAATTGGGTGTGAAAAAGTCAAGCTGGGAATGTAAGAAATGCAGTTTCAATGACATTCGGCAGCCAAGTTGTTCATATGCTGTAAGCATGTTGTCTACTCAACATAGTTTGCAGCTCGTCTGTTCCCAAGGAAGTTCTGCACTACTAGCACAAATGCATCCCAAGCTTTAAGACGCACTCGCTTTGTCAGATTCTTGCACTGATCATAAGTAGTGTATTTGCCACATACTGTATGTAGCAGAAATTGTCTGGAAATAAAAAATAAACACCATGGGCGTTGCCACGTGCAAAAATGCCCATACTAATAAAATATAACAATATCAATGGCATACGGCAAATAAAAACAGCCAATTTGCCATTTTTTGTCACTTCAACTACCATATAATTTTTTTATAAAAAGTGATCAAAAAGTCTCACACACTTAAAATTGGTATCACTGAAAAGAACAGATCTTCCCGCAAAAAATTTGCCCTCACACAGCCCCGTACACATAACTACAGAAAAGTTATAGGGGTCAGAATAAGGTTATAAAAACTTATTTTTCCTCCTCAAAGGTTTTTTTTTAATTTTTTTTCAGTATTAAAACGCAAGAAAATTGTGCTATAATTGTAACCGTACTGACCTGGAGAATGAGGATAACAGGTCAATTTTACCTCATAGTGTACAGTGTAAAAAATAAAAAATAAAAACCTTCATCAGAATTGCGTTTTTTCCCATTTCTACCCCATTTGGAATTTATTTTACCGCTTCCTAATACATGGAATGCAACCGTAAATGGTGCCATTAGAAAGTACAACTTGTCCTGCAAAAATTAAGCGCTCATAAGGCTATGTGAATGGAAAAATAAAAAAGATAGGACTATGGGAAGGCAGGGAGTGAAAAACAAAAACGCAAAAATGGAAAATCCCAGGGTCCTTAAGGGGTTAAAATCTAGACGTATCAGGCAAATTCTGAGTTCATATTTGGAATCAGCGCACTCATTTTAGTATAAATCACATGTTTTTCTCTCAGTAGCAAAATCATTGTTGCGCAGTGTTATCAGTGCTCTGCAGCACGCACGCACACAGATGGTGCGTGTGTGCAAAAACTGTAGTATAAAAACGGAACAGGAAGGGACAGGGACGGAGGGTGGTTTAGGGATCTAGAACTGCTGCAAATGGGAAAAAAAATAAGCACTGCAGCCGTTCCAGATGTTTATCTTTTCTTCTTCTTTACAGGAACAGTTGAAATCGCAGTGCTGGTGCACCACAAATCCCAGCAAGCCAACCAGCAGCACAGAGGGGCACAGAGCCTCTCTGCATGCAGTCACCAGCTAGAATGGCTGCATGCAGGGAAGTTTAGCCCTTTCCTGTGCACATGTAGAGCTGCCATTGGCTGGAGCGTTGTTCCAGCCAATAGCAGCGCTGGCAGGGGACGCCAAACACTGGTGTCCCCTGCCTGACCCAGGGGGGACAGGTGCTGACAAGTTCAGCACCAGTCACCCCTGTACAAATCCTGTTCCATCTCCCTGCAGCTTCCTGGATGAATAAAAAAATCATACGGAGCTGCGATTGGCCGATCTGCAGAAATCGGCCAATCGCAGCGATCCATGTTGCAGGGGGTGGGGGGGGCAAAAAACCTCCCTGTACCCCTAGGGAAGAGGGCTGCCTGACGTCTTGAGCAGCCATCCTCACCCAGTCACCGAGCGATTTTGCTCAGGGATCGTTTGCTCAATGATTTTTCTCCATAGGTGGACTCACTTTATTTATTATAATTTTTAAAGGTGGACTCACATTATGAATTTATTATAATTTTTAACGGTGGAATCACGTTATGAATTTATTATAATATTTAGGTGGTTTCACGATTTATTACATACTTCACGTTTGTACAGTATTTTTATTTTTACTATTCTTATCTTGTGGTCCCACTGTTGATAACATTTACTGTTTTTACTTGGCCGAATTGTGGATGAATTTCAATCACTATATTGATGAATTCTGATTAATGATTATACCCGTTTGAAGAGAATTGACATATTTTATATATATTTTTATTTCACATATTTATAATATTATTTCAATTATAATACTCTTTCTGAACGGTTAGAGGTTTATATAATCATATGGGGACTATCTGAGACATCCATTGGCTTACCCGACCCTGGTCCGCCCTTGAGTGGCTCTGAGACTCCTCACATATTAGATACTGCCATATAGCTATTGGATTAAAATTTTAATCAATATACTTTTCTATGCGTTAGTTGTATTCTTCCAAATGAGGTGTGCACAACTACTCTATATTCTACAAAAATAGGATGTGAACCCAGCCCTAGTGTCAGAATAAGCACCAGTACACAGCGGAGCAGTATGGCGGAGAGGGGAGATCGCCATGTACTGACAGAGAGCTACCTGGTCCTGGTGGTCAGGGATGAGGACTGTGTTTCCCAAGGATCGCTTTCTACTGGGAAATACAGGGCACAGTATAATACACTAGAATCTATATGATATAAAGATATTAGCCCTACCCCCAAATAATAATACAATTAGGTGGTCATTTATTATATAGAAATATGTCTATGTTAGGCGTATTTCTGACACAGATTGTGGCGCAAAGGTCTTTAGCACTGCAATCTGCATATTTTTCCCGCTCATGCCAGGTCTAAAAAAGGATGGCGTCGGCAGGGAAAGGGATATAGTTATGGCCATCCAGTTATTGGATACCACCGCCATACATTGACCGGATAACACCTCTGTACAGTGACCAGATAACATCGCCATACCGTGACCGGATTAAAGAGTATAAGAGGGCACAGTACAGGGAATGAATAGGGGCGCTGCACAGGGTGTGGTAAGAGGGCACAATGCAGGGTATAAGGGGGCACAGTACGGGGTGAGGGCACAGTATGGGGTGGGGGCACAGTAACATGGCCCTGTAACATTAGGAGTGAGACAGGGCCATGTTAGAGATAAAAAATTTAACTGTCGGCCAGTACAGGACCCAAAAATTTGCCAATAGGCATTCACCTGACAGCAAAGAACTTTGGATTCTGTGTCTGGAGGTACATTAGGCGGTCACAGGAAAAATTTATAACTGTGGGCCTTACATGCCCCAAATATTAGCCAATAGGCATTCACCTGACAGCAAAGAACTTTGGATTCTGTGGCTGGAGGTACATTAGGCGGTCACAGGATAAATATGTAACTATCGGCCAGTACAGGCCCCAAAAATTAGCCAATAGGCGTTCACCTGACAGCAAAGAACTTTGTATTCTGTGGCTGGAGGTACATTAGGCGGTCACAGGATAAATATATAACTGTCGGCCGGTACAGTCCCCAAAAATTAGGCAATAGGCATTCACCTGACAGCAAAGAACTTTGGATTCGGTGGCTGGAGGTACATTAGGCGGTCACAGGATAAATGTGTAACTATCGGCCAGTACAGGCCCCAAAAATTAGGCAATAGGCATTTACCTGTCAGCTCAGAACTTTGGATTCTGTGACTGGAGGTACATTAGGCGGTCACAGGATGAATATGTAACTGTCGGCCAGTACAGGCCCCAAAAATTAGGCATTCACCTGACATTAAAGACCTTTTATGCCGCTGTATATACATAAGGCAAGGACCATTCTTTGTTCTGGGTGGTGGCGGATATGTGTGGGCTGGCATGAGGAAATTCAATTTCACGTGGTCATCACAGGTGTTGAAGTCCTCTGAGATCCATGCCTCATTCATTTTTAAAAATGTGAGGTAGTCCACACTGTCGTGAGCTAGGCTTATCTGTCACAATTCCCCCTGCTGCGCTGAACGTCCTTTCGGACAGGACACTCGACTCGACGAAGAGTTCCATGGCAAATTGTGCCAGCTCTGGCCACAGGTCAAGCCTGCACACCCAGTAGTCAAGGGGTTCCTCGCTTCTCAGAGCGTCCACATCGGCCGTTAACCCGATGTAGTTTGACACGTGTTGGTCTAGGAGTTCCCTGAGGCTGGATCCGGAGGGCGGCTGTCGATGGGTTGGCTACAAGAATAATCTCAACATCTTCAAACCTCCATCTTTTTGCAGGCGCGGTATGATTGGTACCCACACCTGTTTTGCTGTGGGTGGAAATTCCTCTGCCAGTGCCCGCAATAGCAGAATGCAGCATCTCTTGCAGCAAGGCCTGGAAATGCTGCATTTTAACAGCCCTCAGTGATGCTGGTAACATATCCGCCATTTTGTGTTTGTACCGGGGGTCTAAGTACGTTGCCACCCAGTATAGGTCCTTGACCTTTATGCTTTTTATATGGGGGTCCCTCTTCAAACACTGGAGCATGAAGGCCCCCATTTGCGCTAAATTGGAAGCGGTGGAGTGCCCTGGCTCATGCTTATAGAATGTCGTCCTCGATCTCCTCCCCCCAGCCACGGACAACACCAGGGATCCCTGAAATGTTTAAAGCCTGCTCTTCTTGCTCCTTTTCCTCCTTCCCCCAGCCAACATTCTCCTCTGACTCCTCTTCAGACTCCTGCTGACTGGAGACTCCTCTTCAGACTCCACCCCTGGGAATTCATCTAGCATTGCGACTTCCTTGTCTTCCAGCTCCTGCTCCTCGATGGCTTGATCAATGACACGACGCAATGCATGCTCCAGAAGGAAGGCGTAAGGTACGATGTCACTGATGGCGCCCTGTCTGCGACTGACCAGTTTGGTGACCTCATCAAATGGCCGCAGAAGTCTGCATGCATTTCGCATGAGCAGCCACTGGCGCGGTGTAAAAAAAAAACAAGCTCCCCAGAACCTGTCCTGCCGCAGAGTTCATACAGGTAGTCGTTAACGGCACGTTTCTGCTGGAGCAGCCTATGAAGCATATACAAGGTGGAGTTCCAGCGCTTCGGGTAGTCACAAATCAGACGTCTTACGGGCAAGCGGTGTCGCGGCTGAACGTCAGCAAGGTGAGCCATGGCTGTGTAAGAACTTCAAAAATGGGCAGAGATTTTCCTGGACTGCT
Organism: Bufo bufo; assembly: GCF_905171765.1. Lineage (NCBI taxonomy): Eukaryota > Metazoa > Chordata > Amphibia > Anura > Bufonidae > Bufo > Bufo bufo. The sequence continues at coordinate 366,677,402 of NC_053391.1, read as the reverse complement.
GCTGCTCCTGGACCCCGGGGTATTTGGCAATGAATCGCTGTACGACTAAGTTCAGGACGTGTGGTGCCATGCACGGCACGTGTGTCATTTTGCCCTGTTTCAGCATGCTCAGCAGATTGGCACCGTTGTTGCACACCACTTTGCCAACTATCAAATTGAGCGGGGTTAGCAACTGATCAGCCTGTGACCGCAGAGCTGAAAAGAGTGCAGGACCGGTGTGGCTCTTGGCTTCCTAGGCACAACAGCCGCAGCACAGCATGGCAACGTCTCACCTGGCACATCGAATAGGTTCTGGGGAGCTTGGGGGGTCAGCCGAGGAGGAGACGGAGGATGGAGTAGGAGGTGGAGAAGAAGAGGCAGGCCTGCATGTAATCCGTGGTGGTAACACCAAATCCACACGGGTGCCACGGGTTACATGCTTGACGGCCGTCAGAAGGTTCACCCAGTTGGCAGTAAAAGTTTAGGGTGGAGCGGGAGGTGCCATATTCTATTTAGTGATATTTTGCGAATATTCGATTGAATATTCGTCTTATATTCTACGAAATCGAATATTCGTCATTATTCTATTTATCGCGAATAATATGCGATTACATTTTTCGTGTATTGTGATTTTCTTTTAACTGTATAAGGCAACTTTCCTATTGGTTGGCTATTTAGAATATTAGCATTTTTTTCCCCAATCTGTACAGTTGTTCACATACTTCTCCTCCACAAGCGTCCCCGTCACCATGGGAAGGCATGTGGATTAGAAAATACTATTGGATCTGCTTTTTCACTGAGATCGTGAAAACTCAGATCCGATGGTATATTCTAACCCACAGGCGTTCCCATGGTGACGGGGACGCTTGTCGGGGAGGAGTATGCGAACGACCGTACAGATTGGAAAAAAAAAAAGACGAATATTCTAAATAACGAATATTCGCTATATTGCTATATATTCATTTTTTAGAATATTCGTGATATTCATCATATTCTAAAACACGAAATTATAGCAATATAGCGAATATCGTGAAATACACATATAGACTGCAATGTAGCTAATATAGTGCTATAGTATTTTTTTTTATAGTGTACATTTTTTCCAAATCTGAACTTCAGAAGAGACAAAAAAATTTTGACTATAAAAAAAAAGATTATAGCCCTATATTAGCTAAATTGCAGTCTATATGTGTATTTTACGAATATTCGCTATATTGCTATATATTCTTGTTTTAGAATATTACGAATATTCTAAAAAACAAAGTTATAGCAATATAGCGAATAATCGTAAAATACACATATAGACTGCAATTTAGCTAATATAGTGCTATAATATTTTTTTTTATAGTCTAAATTTTTTGTCTCTTCTGAAGTTCAGATTTGGAAAAAATTTACACTATAAAAAAAAAAAATACTATAGCACTATATTAGCTAAATTGCAGTCTATATGTGTATTTCACGAATATTCGCTATATTGCTATAATTTCGTGTTTTAGAATAAGACGAATATTCTAAATAACGAATATATTCCCTATATTGCTATATATTAGTTTTTTAGAATATTCGTCATTTTATTTTCCATATGAAAACTTGATTCCTTCCTGCTTAAGTTGCTTGTGGGCCAATGACTCATTGACCCACAATAAAGAAGCAGGGAGGAATGTTTTCAGATGTAAAAAAATGACGAATATTCGAAATAGCAAATATATAGCACTATATTCGTAATATTCGTGAATTTGCGAAGTTGCGATATTCGCGATTAATATTCGCTATTCGAATATTCGCGCTCTACACTATAAAAGTTATGTACCTTTCCTGCCCGTGTTTGCTAGACCACGTGTCTGTGGTCAGATGTATCTTGGCACCGACACTGTGTGCCAGAGATATATTAACTTGCCGCTGAATGTGGCTATATAGTCCAGGGATGCCCTTCTGGGAGAAAGCACAGACTGCAGATGGCAACACTATTATCAGCAGCTAACACGTAAAAAAAAAGCCCACACTGCGGAGCCATGTGCTGGCGTCCTGGGAGCACAAGATGTGACCGTGCATGGTGGATGGCTCGCTCCAGATACATTTGCAGTCTGCTTTTTGCCTCATGTGCACTGCGAGTTCTGCCTGCTTGTCCTCCTTCTCCTCCCTATCTGCTGCTCTGTCTCTCCCTCTGAACTCCCCTCCTCTTCCTCTCGTGTGGGCACCCACGTGACGTCCAGACATGTCATAATGGTCACCTTCATCACCACTGACATTAGAGATCTCAGAGTAGGCAGCAACAGCGGGGACCACCCTTCTTAGGCTGATCTCAATCAGTATTTGGTGGAAGTAGGTATATAGCACCCCCCAATCAGTATTTGGCGGAAACTGGTATATAACACCCCTCAATCAGTATTTGGCGGAAATAGGTATATAGCACCTCTCAATCAGAATTTTGTGGAAGAAGGTATCTATATACCTTCTTCCACAAAATTCTGATTGAGAGGTGCTATATACCTATTTCCGCCAAATACTGATTGAGGGGTGCTATTTACCTGTTTCCGCCAAATACTGATTGAAAGGTGCCATATACCTTCTTCCACCAAATACTGATTGAGGGGTGCTATTGCTATATACCTTCTTCCACCAAATACTGATTAAAGGGCTGCGATACACCTGCTTCCACAAAATACTGATTGAGGGGTGCCATATTCCTGTTTCCGTCAAATACTGATTGAGGGGTGCTATATACCTTCTTCCACAAAATTCCGGTCAGCCGAGGAGGAGACGGAGGATGGAGTAGGAGGTGGAGAAGAAGAGGCAGGCCTGCATGCAATCCGTGGTGGTAACACCAAATCCACACGGGTGCCACGGGTTACATGCTTGACGGCCGTCAGAAGGTTCACCCAGTGGGCAGTAAAAGTTTAGGGTGGAGCGGGAGGTGCCATATTCTATAATGCAGCCCTTTAATCAGTATTTGGTGGAAGAAGGTATATAGCAATAGCACCCCTCAATCAGTATTTGACGGAAACAGGAATATGGCACCCCTCAATCAGTATTTTGTGGAAGCAGGTGTATCGCAGCCCTCAACCAGTATTTGGTGGAAGAAGGTATATAGCAATAGCAGCTCTTAATCAGTATTTAGTGGAGGAAGGTATATGGCACCTTTCAATCAGTATTTGGTGGAAACAGGTAAATAGAACCCCTCAATCAGTATTTGGCGGAAACAGGTATATGGCACCCCTCAATCAGTATTTTGTGGAAGCAGGTATATTGCAGCCCTCAATCAGTATTTGGTGGAAGAAGGCATATAGCAATAGCACCCCTCGATCAGTATTTTGTGGAAGAAGGTATATGGCACCCTTCAATAAGTATTTGGTGGAAACAGGTATATAGCACCCCTTAATCAGTATTTGGTGGAAACGGGTATATGGCACCCCTCAATCTGTATTTTGTTGAAGCAGGTGTATCGCAGCCCTTTAATCAGTATTTGGTGGAAGAAGGTATATAGCAATAGCACCCCTCAATCAGTATTTTGTGGAAGAAAGTATATAGCACCCCTCAATCAGTATTTGGCGGTAACTGGTATATAACACCCCTCAATCAGTATTTGGCGGAAACGGGTATATAGCAGCCCTCAATCAGAATTTTGTGGAAGAAGGTATATAGCACCCCTCAATCAGTATTTGACGGAAACAGGAATATGGCACCCCTCAATCAGTATTTTGTGGAAGCAGGTGAATCGCAACCCTCAACCAGTATTTGGTGGAAAAAGGTATATAGCAATGGCAGCCCTCAATTAGTATTTAGTGGAAGAAGGTATATGGCACCTTTCAATCAGTATTTGGCGGAAACAGGTAAATAGCACCCCTCAATCAGTATTTGGCAGAAACTGGTATATTACACCCCTCATCAGGATTTTGTGGAAGAAGGCATATCGCAGTCCTCAAACAGTTTTTTTTGGGGGGCAACAGGTATATCACACCCGTTACAATTAGTTACTCCAATAGCGCTTGTCCCTCTATATAGCTGCAGTATCGCAGCAGAACCGCACACAACTGCTGCACAATACATATACACTATAATATAATTTCTATGTTAGAAAGTATATTATAAGTATATCACACCCCTCTATATTACACCTATAAATAGCACACCTATACCAGTCCTTAAAAGGACTTTTGTGGCCCTATTAGCTAGTGTTTGGTGTCCCTAACTGTCCCTGATCCAAAATGCAACCTCTCCCTACACTGGCAAAACACATAATATAAAATGGCTGCCAGATCGGGTTCTGTTATAGGGTTGGGGGTGTGTCCATGTGCTGAAACGTCTCAATTGGCTATCCTGTCCCACCTGATGGATGTGTCATGGGTCAAAGTTCGGCGCTATGCAAAAAAAATGGCGCAAGCGAATATCGCCATATGTTCACATGTTCGGCAAATCGCGAACGAGCAAAGTTCGCCGCTAAACGACCGCCATAACTCACAGATGTTATCCTTCGCTACCCTGCATATTGTAAGACAAGTATATGCTGGTTATGTAATGACAGAGTAATGACTGGCTTGATTCACTTTTCAATCACATTATACACTGCTCATTTCCAGGGGTTGCGGCCAGGGGTGTACATAGAAATCATTGGGCCCCATAGCAAGAATCTGAATTGGGCCCCTAACTCCGCCCACTAACCAACCCCTGGCCCATCCCTGTGCTCCACGGAGTTCAGCATGCCCCCCGCAGGCCACAGGGGGTACCAGCTTACACACAGCCCCAGAGAATAAAGAGTTAAAGCAGTGACGTCACCTCCTTCTGCAAAACAAGAACTTATCTGAAGACTGGAATCACAGGACAGGGGAAGACGACAACATCGCCCCCCTGACAGCCACAAGCAGAACAGCATTCCCCCGGATGATAAAAGTCAGCAGTCAGACGCCCCTGTGAAAAATAGAGGTTGAGGAGACACAGGGTAAAGAACTGCAGGCAGATGGGGGCGCAATAGAGCAGCCAGTGCGGGAAAGGCTGCAGTGCATTGGCCTGGGCAATACTTATACCAGCTGTACATATATAATTATTTACAGGAGATACCCAGGTTATACCAGCATGGTCCATATCACTATATATAATAATATGTATACGGTATAACATCTTCTTGTATATAGTGATATGGAACATGCTGGTATAACCTAGGCATATCCTGTATATAATTATATATGTACAGCTGGTATAAGTTATACATCTTCTGGTATATAATATACCAGAAGATGTGTAACTTATACCATATATGTTACAATATATACATATATAATTATATACAGGCGATACCCAGGTTATACCACCATGCTCCATATCACTATATGCAAGAAGATGTTATACCGTATACATATTATTGTATATAGTGATATGGACCATGCTGGTGTAACCTGGGCATCTCCTGTATATCATTATATATGTACAGCTGCTATTACCATCTGTACATATATATGAGCCTCCCCCCCTTGAGTCCTCTATGAGCCCCCCAACCCCTAATACCCCCCAAAATGCCGGGGGGGGGGGAGTAGGATGAAAGCACACTGTCCTCTATGAGAACCTCCCTCCACCTCCCTGTTCCCTCCATCCTATGAGTCCTCTTGATGCATGCTACATGATGAACCAACCATATGGACCGGCCCCAGGTCCGGGGAGGGGGGTTGTCTGCCACTGCACTGGCTGATAACTTCAGGCGGGCGGCAGACGTGAGCGGCACGCAGAGACTCCAGAGGATGATACCCACATCTCCTCGCTCGACTGTATGTATGACTGAGGCGCCCACTCCTGCTGCCTGTGCCAGCAATACACTGGCCAATCAGCAGCAGCCTCTTTGCGCTGATTGGCCAGTGTGAAATGCAGCACGCCTGCAGCCCGGAGTCCCGATCCTTCAGGTCAGTGATTGGCCAGTGGCTTCGACGGACACACAAGTGCTGCTGCGCTGCATAGTAACTAAGTAACTAAGTGTGCAGAGCAAACGGAGGGGGTGGGGCCTTCCGTGCGCTCCGGGCCCCCCTGTGTTGCGTGCCCCATAGCAACGGTATGGTCTGCCGATATTGGCGGTACGCGACTGGTTGCGGCCACCACTACAATTCATCAGCGGTGGCCGTGGTTGCACACTATAGGTGGCTGTAACTCTTTGAAATGAGCAGTGTATAATGTGACTGAAAAATGAATCAAGCCAGCAAAGGAGGCAACATGGCCAATCACAATACATTAGTAAGTGCCTTGTATTAATTTTGTCTACATGATAAATTCCATTTGCTAAAGTGAGACAACCCCTTTAACACTTTTATTACTTTACTAATATGATGCATTTTACCTGTAATGCCTAGTTACGTATATACTTTTATGACCAAACAAATAACCTGTAAATAAAAATCCTTTATCATTTGGCGTTTAGGTCCTACTAAATTACCACTTCGGCTTTAGGGCTCATGTACACGACCGTATTTTCTTTCTGTGTCTGTTCCGTTTTTTTTTTAGGACTGTATGCGGAACCATTCATTTCAACGGGTCCGCAAAAAAAACAGAAGTTACTCGTTGTGCATTCCGTTTCTGTATGTTTGTTCCACAAAAGAATAGAACATGTCCTATTATTGTCCACATTACGGACAAGGATTGAACTCTTCTATTGGGGCCAGCTGTTCCGTTCCGCAAAATACGGAATGCACACGGACGTCACCTGTATTTTTTTGCGGATCTGTGTTTTGCGGACTGCAAAATACATACGGTCATGTGAATGAGCCCTGACAAACATTCAGACTTCCAAAGGTTTACAAATTTTATTATTCAATTAAAAGCGTTCTGCAGCTTCAATTTAATTGAAAATGTCCTCATACTTGAAATTAGACACATTCCTATGTAACATCTGTATACATTGAAGCAAACTGTGAACTCCACTAGTGAAAAGCTGATTGAAAATCTGTTTCTTTTCCAATCTTCCAAATGTATTAACAAAGTGGGTCACATTTAATGCATACAACCAAAGATGCTTTTTAGGATGGAGTAAAAACCACCTTTGTCTTCCATCAAGAAAAATTTAGTGCCCAATTTAGAGATGAGTGAACCACTTGAGATTCATTTCAAGCCCTGTTCGCTGAATTTTGAGAAAGTTCGGTTTGGACCCGAATTGATTTGGGTGCAAACTGAAGTTGCTCCAATTGCCGTGAAAATTGGTATATAACACCTTCTAGCCTCCCAGGACTCATAATTTTTACATACGACAAGCACAAGTGTTGATTGTCAGAAGAAAAAGTGGGTGGTTGTGAACGAGCCTAAAAAAATCTCCCTTTTAATTGGGAGCAACAGCAGTGCAGTGTGGATGTGGAAAGGGTACAGATATAGTGGCATGCAGCTGCAATAGTAGTGGCAGAAGCATAGTATGGAACATGGTAGTAGTAGTAATAGTAGTAGTCGTGGTGGTAGTGGTATTAGTGGCAGATACTATGCGTTAATGATGGTGGTAGTAGGGGATTAGCAGCAAGGAGCAGCAGCAGCCATATGGTACATGTTGGCAGAAAGGCAGCAGCAGGATGGAGGCAGCAGCCTTTCAGAAGTTGATGGTCGGCAGGCCACAGCAGCAGCATTATAGGAGTGGTGGCATGATGGAGGAGGCAGCAGACGTACAGAACATCACGGTAGGCAGGTCACAGCAGTGGCATGAAGGAGGTGGCAGCAGCAGCTGTACAGAACATGATGGTAGGCAGGCCAAAGCAGTGGCTTGATGGCACCGGTGGCATTATGGAGGCAGGCAGGCAGCAACAGTAGTAAGATTGGGCACCGTCAGCAAGGCCAGATCTATTAATCTGCCTCAGCCGGGGGAGTGTGAAAATAGTCCCGAATCCAGCCTTGGTTCATTTTGACAAAAGTGATGTTTTGGACATTGGCAGAGGAAAACTTGGATCTGAAAACCCTCTCTGAGATGACACTGGAGGCTGTTCAGGAAAGAAGAAAGAGGGCTTGCTGTGCTAGTTCGGGCCACTGTTCCAGTCTGCCAGCCCAGAATTCCATGGGTATTCACCAGACACTGGCCAGATTTTCAGTAGGCCTGAACCTGGGCATTGAGGTCGGAACTGTTGGCTTGCTGACTGGCCTCAGCCTGGCAAGTGGAGAAACTGCTCCATTATGAGACTGAAATGGCTGCTACTACTGCTGCTGCGGCTTCTGCTGCTCATGTCCGCAGGGAGGGGGGGATGACTCTGTGGAAGACAGAGAGGGGCCTCCCTTTCAGATATGCTGGCAGCAGGTGTCTGCTCACCGTAAACTGTGGCAAGCTGCGTACACAGTGTTTCCTGGTAACATAATTTGTCCTCCCTTTCTGTGAGAGGAAAAAAATTCCCCCATTTTGCCTTAATAACGAGGATCTAAAAGCATGGCTATCCAGTAATCATCAGACAGCTTGATGTCAGTGAACCGCCTGTCACTGCGTAAGCAAGCGAATCTACAGGTCACAATTCTGGCCCATGTGCCTGAGGAGCCAGTATTTTCCACTTCCGTCCTTTACTGAAAAGATTGGGTGTCATGGCCAGTTTCACCGTCATAATCATCATCCTCTTTCTCCACCAATTCCGACTCCTCTTCCTCAAGTGGCAGCACCTCCTCCCCAATGGGAGTTTCTCATTGTGGGTCCCCAACAGTTACAGGGCGAACAGCAAGATGAGTTAGCTGTTTGTTTCTGACCGGCTCACGGTTTTTTATGGCCAAACATTCCGTTATAGATGTTTCACGATGGAGCTGAGGACAAGGAAGAGTCTTAGCAGGAGAAGAAGAAGGTGATGATGATGATGACAAAGATACTGTATTGCTTGGGGATGTTGGTTGGCTGCCACAAAGAGGACCGAGAGAAGTAGGAAAGACTTGTTCAGATTGGGAATGCTGGCAAGTTGTTACCTATAAGAGTGTGAACGGCCACGGCATATTTTAATCCTGCAGATCTTGCACACCGCTGTGGTTTTGTGTGCCCGTCTTGTAAAGAAAAAGCGTCATATGAGAGTTGCACGCACAGAGCTAGAGGCAGCCAAGCTAGGCTTAGCTGTGGCACGTTGTGGGCCTAACCCACCCACAGTGTCAGAAACATCACCAGATCCCGAATCAGACATGGCCCTGGCTGTTCTTTGGGAGGTAGGTGGCCTCCGCTCTTTATTGCTACTGACACTGCCCTTTTCCACTGATGTTGCCTCCTCCTCAGCGCCCTGATTCACCTCCCAGGTCCAGTCCAGAACACAATCGTCATTGGAATCCTCACCGTCCCTGTTGATTTTATCAGATTGTGAGATATCATGGTGGGCTTCTTGGCCTTTCCTCCCCTGCTCTGCATTTGCCCCAACTGCCACTGTCGCTGCCCCCACCGCCAATGCCATGGCTACAGCTGCCACTATTACCATCACCATCAACAAAGGTATGCATGGTGTCCCTAGCCTACTCCTCAGGGCAGCCCAAACAATGACTGCTCTCACACAAGTCGTTATCAGGAAGACTCTCCTGACTGTCTGCCATAGGGCATGGTGGGGTTTTCTTGCCACTTCTTAGCGAAAAGCAAGGTGCTCCACTAGGAAGGGGCTGTGAAGACATAGAGGACTCCACTAAAAGCCTTCTCTTGGGCTGCAAGGAGGAGGAGCAGGAGGAATGCTGTGACCCCTTGCTCCACTGCACAGTGTCAGACTTCGAAGTCACCTCCATGTCATCCTGCTGCGATTGAGAGGAGGAGTGAGCCATCAATCTACAATATCATCCTCTTTCTCCTCAACAATAATGTTGCAACTTTAAGCCAGCAGGGACAACTGTGGCCTACTACTACTACTACTACTTCTGGCTGGATAACTGGTGCTGCTTTCACATTTTGGCTCTGTGTCTTTTGTTTGGAACCCTTCCGTAGCCCTGACATTTTTAGGCCCCTCAGATAATGTTGTGCACTGGTGTATTATTGTACTAATCACATACATATGCTGGTTTGAATATAATGACAACAACCCCCTTCATTCACAGCCAAGCACAGAATGGCATTCTGCTCATTCTGCTAGGGCACCTCCCTGCCTTCTATAGCACTGATTGGCTCATCCAGGCTGTCTGTCAGGCTGGGAGCTAATCAGAACAAGCCCTCTATCCCACTTCCTCTCAGGGTCACGTGAGAACCCATCTTCTTCCTTCCTAGTGCTTTTTTCCCTCCAACATGTGTGCGCCGTTTTAGTGGATTCATCCGCAACTGTTTAGGTTCATCTGCCTTCCAAAAAATAGCAAAGTTCCCGTAAAAAAATTGCAAACCTGGATGGGTCCAAATTGGTTCGCTTATCCTTAGCTCAGTTTCTTATGTCAGTGTTGGGCTGGGGTTTCTTAGAAAATAAGTTAAGGGGTCAAACTTCCAATTATGAAGAATACATACATGTGCACTTATAATTGGACAAATTAATAATGTCTAATAGGTTATTGGTGAAGTAAACCATAAGACAATGAGCCTTGTGACAAGTGATTGGCTCAAAAGTTGGTTCCAAATGGTGTTTGTTCCATTATTATGTTAGTGATAAATTGACATTGTGGTGGTGTTGGTCTTTGGCTTAGATCTTTGAATTGCAACGATAATGAATTCTGTATTTAAAGCCAGAATCTGTTACATGTACTTAATGAGTGCCATGGGTCATGTTTGCTGAGAAATTAGCATGTATATCTATATTTACTTTGTCCAGTGTCTTAATATAATCAACAATAATAAGCCTAATAAGTGTCGCCTGTGATCTGCCGTGGGGTTGCTGCCAAACAAAGACCTCTATTTGATCCAATGCCAGTAACTCATTCTCTTTCCCTGAACAAAACAGCAGCTAAAGCCTGACATAACTCTGCACTAATTGTGCCTGCTGAGCTGCATAATAATATAGCAATACTTTAGGAACAGAAAGTTCATAAAATCGCTCACATTGACATATAATGCACCAACTGTATGTCATTATATCTTCCTTGCAGCATCTCTATGATCTTATATACAATTTGGTAAATATGTGAACATGAAACTTTGTATGTCTATATGGCGCCATCATTCCAACTTCAAATAAAAATGCCTGTGGCATATTAATAACAGTGATGATAGGAGTGAGATATTGCTCATTGGCTAAGCTTTCCACTCCTCTCAATACAGGCTGCCATTATCTGTTCTGCTAGCTTAATACACAGGTGACACCTCTCTTTCTGATCTGTAATTTTAGCCATATCATCATTACAAATGTTAGCTGAATTGATGACAGTTGATCACTGGCTATGGCAAATACTCATGCGTTTTCTTGTATAATATTCTGTATTTCTTCTCTGCCTGACTATTGCAGAAAATGTTAACCATTTTCACTGTATGTCGATGTACAGTGAGGAACAGAAGTATTTGAACACCGATTTTGCAAGTTCTCCCACTCAGAAATCATGGAGGGCTCTGAAATTCACATTGTAGGTGCATTCCCACTCTGAGAGACAGAATAAAAAAAATAAAAAAACAGGAAATCACATTGTATGATTTTTAAAGAATTTATTTGTCTTGCACTGCTGAACATAAGAATTTGAACACCTGAGAAAATCTGTGGTAATATTTGGTACAGAAGCCTTTGTTTGTTTGCAATTACAGAGGTCAAACGTTTCCTGTAGTTCTTGACCAGGTTTGCACACACTGCAACATGGATTTTGGCCCACTCCACCACACAGATCTCCTCTAGATCTGTCAGGTTTCGAGGCTGTCGCTGAGCAACACAGAGTTTCAGCTCCCTCCAAAGATGTTCTATTGGATTTAGGTCTGGAGACTGGCTAGGCCACTCCAGAACCTTGATATGCTTCTTACGGAGCCACTCCTTGGTTTTCCTGGCTGTGTGCTTCGGGTCGTTGTCATGTTGGAAGACCCAGCCACGACCCATCTTCAATGCTCTGACTGAGGGAAGGAGGTTGTTGCTCAAAATCTCACAATAAATGGCCCCATTCATCCTCTGCTTAATACAGTGCAGTCGTCCTGTCCCTTTCGCAGAAAAGCACCCCAAAGCATGATTTTACCACCCCCATGCTTCACAGTAGGGATGGTGTTCTTGTGATGCAAATCATCCTACTTTTTCCTCCAAACACTACGAGTGAAGTTTAGACCAAAAAGTTCTACTTTGGTCTCATCTGACCACATGACTTTCTCCCATGTCTCCTCTGGATCATCAGATGGGCCTGGACATGTGATGACTTGAGCAGGGGAACCTTCCGTGCAATGCATAATTTGAAACCATGACAGCGTAGTGTTCTACCGACAGTGACCTTTGAAACTGTGGCCCCAGCTCTCTTCATGTCATTGACCAGCTCCTCCCCTTATCATCAGTGATACCCCACGTGGTGAGATCTTGCATGGAGCCCCAGTCCGAGGGAGACTGACAGTCACCTTTAGCCTCTTCAGCCCTTTCCAGCCTTGTGGAGGTCCACAATTTTGTCTCTGGTGTCTTTTGACAGCTCTTTGGTCTTGCCCATGGTAATAGTTGGCGTCTGACTGACTGTGGGGTGGACAGGGGTCTTTAAAGAGCTCAGACAGGTGCTACTAAGTGAGATTAGGCTACTTTCACACTGGCGTTTTGAATTCCGTTTGTGAGATCCGTTTCAGGGATCTCACAAACGGTTCAAAACGGATCAGTTCAGCCCCAATGCATTCTGAATGGATAAGGATCCGTTCAGAATGCATCAGTTTGGCTCCGTTCCGCCTCCATTGCGCTCTGGATGAGGACACCAAAACTCTGCTTGCAGGGCGGATCCGTTTTCACTGATACAATATGGTGCAATTGAAAACGGATCCGTCCCCCATTGACTTTCAATGTAAGTTTTGACTTTGTTCTTCATAATGCAAATGGATCCGTTCTAAACGGATACAATCATTTGCATTATAGTTGCAGCTCCGTCTGTGCAGATACCAGATGGATTCGCACCTAACGCAGGTGTGAAAGTAGCCTTAATGAGTGGAGTAGAGGTGGACTTTTTAAAGGCACAGTAACAGGTCTTTGAGAGCCAGAATTCTTGCTGTTTCTCAGGTGTTCAAATACTCATGTTCAGCAGTGCAAGACAAATACATTCTTTAAAAATCATACAATGTGATTTCCTGATTTTTTTTTTTATTCTGTCTCTCAGAGTTGGATTGCACCTACAATGTGAATTTCAGACCCCTCCATGATTTCTAAGTGGCGGAGAACTTGCAAAATTGCAGGGTATTCAAATACTTCTGTTCCTCATTGTATGTACCATAGTAACCTGGAGCACTTTGATGTACAGTTATGGCTTCAAACTGAAACTTTCTAACATACTGTCATGACAGAGGGTAGGGATAAGTGCAGCCCTAAACTCCACCCCACCTCTGTTCCTGCCTACTTTCATGGCTCGTCCTAACCGCCGGCGTACAACTTGGCAGCAGTCCTTTGCTTAGATATCTGCAGGGGCCAAAGAAGATAACAAAAGTAATGTAACAGAGTCAGACAAGCCAAAGTCAAAGCCAGGAGGTCATGCAGGTACACAGGGAGCAATCTGATAACGAAGTCAAAACACAATCCGGAGTCTGAAGCCAAGAGGTCACGTCAATTACAGGGAGGTCACAAGGTCGAGGTCAAAAACAGAGCCGAGGTCAAAAACACACAGAAGGCAAAATACGAAAATGCTGGTGAGGGTAGCAAGACCATTCACAGGCAACCTGTGGCCAGCAGGCTGCCTGTTTAAATAGCAGAACAGGTGAGTCACATGACGTGGCCAGCGCAAACCATCTGAGCGCCAATAAATTACAATCGGCGCTCAGTACCTCTTTCAGCTAGGAGGATGTCCTCCCCGTCCCCTGGTCCCCATGGAGAAGAGGCCGCAGGCAGCATCCTCGCTCCTCCACAGATGTGGGATGCCGGCGGCAGAATAGACAGTCTAGAACTGCACCAGATTTATCACAGTGGCTGATGCTGGATGATAAATCTGTATCCTATAGGTTGTCTAGTCTAACTTTACACCACCTTTTAGGCCTCTTCCACATGGCCGCATGTATTTTGAAGTCCGCAAAAAAGGATCCGCAAAAAATACAGATGACATCCGTGTGCATTCCGTATTTTGCGGAACGGAACAGCTGGCCCCTAATAGAACAGTACTATCCTTGTCCGTGATGCGGACAATTATAGGACATGTTCTTTTTTTTGGTGAAACGGAAATACGGAAAGGGAATGTACATAGAGTAACTTCTTTTTTTTTTGTGGACCCATTTAAATGAATGGTTCCGCATACGGTCTGCAAAAAAACGGAACAGACACGAAAAGAAAATACGTTCATGTGCAAGAGAACTTAGTTGGCTAACTTTACACTTTGATACACATTGTCAAACCAAGCCCATTTCCAGCAGACCATGCCCATTCCTGGGCAGACTCACCCCCTCTCTGGTCCAGCTGGAAAATGTAGTATAAAGCATGTATGCCAAATTTTGTCAAAATTATGTCAAAACTGTGTTGCATTTTGATTAATAAATATACCTCACTATCACTGTTGCAGCTGATTAGCTGTCCCCGTTACCCTAGTCTGCACAGCAACTTTTCAGCTGTCATAGCCTTTATCTAGCATGCATATACAATTGCTCAATGTGTTCTTATACAGTGATGGCCAGTTCGCCGTGTTCGCCCGCGAACACATGCGAGCTGCCATCTTAACTGACAAGTCCGGCGATGCACAGGTAAGTCCTTACCTGTGCCTGTGCGCGAGCCGGTCTGAAATGAAATGTGGTCACCGGGACCAGGCAGTTCCGAGAACAGCCCGATGAAGGCCCCCGGCGGCTGTTCTCGGAACTGCCTGCTCCCGGTGACCGCATTTCATTTAAGACCGGCTCGCGCACAGGCACGGGTAAGGACTTACCTGTGCATCGCCGGACTTGTCAGTTAAGATGGCAAACTGGCCATCACTGCTCTTATATACACTCACCTAAAGAATTATTAGGAACACCATACTAATACGGTGTTGGACCCCCTTTTGCCTTCAGAACTGACTTAATTCTACGTGGCATTGATTCAACAAGGTGCTGATAACATTCTTTAGAAATGTTGGCCCATATTGATAGGATAGCATCTTGCAGTTGATGGAGATTTGAGGGATGCACATCCAGGGCACGAAGCTCCCGTTCCACCACATCCCAAAGATGCTCTATTGGGTTGAGATCTGGTGACTGTGGGGGCCATTTTAGTACAGTGAACTCATTGTCATGTTCAAGAAACCAATTTGAAATGATTTGAGCTTTGTGACATGGTGCATTATCCTGCTGAAAGTAGCCATCAGAGGATGGGTACATGGTGGTCATGAAGGGATGGACATGGTCAGAAACAATGCTCAGGTAGCCCGTGGCATTTAAACGATGCCCAATTGGCACTAAGGGGCCTAAAGTGTGCCCAGAAAACATCCCCCACACCATTACACCACCACCACCAGCCTGCACAGTGGTAACAAGGCATGATGGATACATGTTCTCATTCTGTTTACCCCAAATTTGGACTCTACCATTTGAATGTCTCAACAGAAATCGAGACTCATCAGACCAGGCAACATTTTTCCAGTCTTCAACAGTCCAATTTTGGTGAGCTTGTGCAAATTGTAGCCTCTTTTTCCTATTTGTAGTGGAGATGAGTGGTACCCGGTGGGGTCTTCTGCTGTTGTAGCCCATCCGCCTCAAGGTTGTGCAAGTTGTGGCTTCACAAATGCTTTGCTGCATACCTCGGTTGTAACGAGTGGTTATTTCAGTCAACGTTGCTCTTCTATCAGCTTGAATCAGTCGGCCCATTCTCCTCTGACCTCTAGCATCCACAAGGCATTTTCGCCCACATGACTGCCGCATACTGGATGTTTTTCCCTTTTCACACCATTCTTTGTAAACCCTAGAAATGGTTGTGCGTGAAAATCCCAGTAACTGAGCAGATTGTGAAATACTCATACCGGCCCGTCTGGCACCAACAACCATGCCATGCTCAAAATTGCTTAAATCACCTTTCTTTCCCATTCTGACATTCAGTTTGGAGTTCAGGAGATTGTCTTGACCAGGACCACCCCCCTAAATGCATTGAAGCAACTGCCATGTGATTGGTTGACTAGATAATTGCATTAATGAGAAATAGAACAGGTGTTCCTAATAATTCTTTAGGTGAGTGTATATACAATAATGACATCATCAGAGTGTGACAAAATCCACATCTATGACATTACAAGAGTTAAATCGGAAACAATCAGCTTCAGATTCAAATGTAATTGCTCAGTGTGTGTAAAAGCATCACCAGAGTGTGTCAAAGCCCACATATATGACATCACAAAGGTCAAATCCGAAGAAATAAGGTTCAAAGGTTTTTGCATAGTGTGTGTAGCAGTATAATAAACAAAAATGAATGGGAATAATTCAGTATTTTTTTTATTTTTTTTAAACTCTTTTTATTTCAACTTTATAAAAACATATACTTTTATACCCAAAACACAACAATTCAACAGTATAAAAGTCCATATTACAAATTGGTAAATATTATAGTGACTTTTTCCCCTTTTTTTTCTTCTTTTTTTCCCTCTTTTCCCCTCCCACCCGTTCCATCCCAGATACCCACCCACCACCCATAGGGAGAGGGATGGGGACGAAAAAGAAATAAAATAAAAAATAAAAAAGAACTTCCAGCCCTAAAGTAACCATTTTTTCCATATTTCATCAAGTTTTTGTGATTTTTTGTTACTATGGCTCTCCGTCACCCGTTCCATTTTAATCAAGTTGACAACTGCTTCTCGCCACTGTCCCACTGTCGGAGGATCTTTCTTTACCCATTTCCTAAGTATAAGGAGTCTACCTTGAAATAGTACTTTACACAGAACCAGTTGTGTCTCTTTATTTGACTTCAGATGTTCAGTTGACCCTAATATGCAGATTACTGGATCTTCAAATATTTGAACCTTCAAAAATACTAATACTGTCTCTGCTATTTCTGTCCAATATCTAAACAGTCTGGGGCATCTCCAAAAACAGTGTATTAAGTCTGCTTTCTCTCCCCTACATTTTGGGCACTTGTCTGTAGCTCTCACGCCCATTCTCTTCAACATCCAAGGGGACCGATGCAATCTATGCACTATAAAAAGCTGTGATATCTTATGTGAACCCCTATCCGACACCATAGCATAGCTTCTAAGAGCATCTTTCCATTTCTCTTCCGTGAAAGACTGTAGTTCTTTTTCCCATTTTTTCCCGGCAAGTAATATAATCAGTTTTTTCTTTCCCTCCATCAAAATCCTATATCTTTTTGCAGTTGTTCCTCCTTTTTCTCCTCCATTGGTAAATTTATGTAATCTGTCTGATTTTTCCCTTCTATATTTGTCTACCTGCACCACTGTCCTCAACGCATTCTTAAGCTGGAAGTATTTATAAATATCCTTTTGGGGATCCCAAATTCCCTAGCCAGTGTATTAAAGTCCTTCAGTTTATCTTCCTCAAATATCTCCCCTTTTTTTCCCAATCTATATAAATCCTAATCGTTTGCAGTTCCTTTAAATTAAAATTTTTCCAAATAGGTGTATAGTGCAAAAAACCTTTAATCTCTAATATTTTTTTAACTTCCACCAATATATACTCCAGTGAATTTAATATTCTATTTGCTGTATTATTTTTCCCTAGTGTGCCTGATTCCAATACCTCTAAGTGATTCCATTCCTCTCTCCAACCCAGTTTAGCTACTTCCTGCCTTCCCACTAAACAGTTCAAGCTACCTTTTATCTGACCATATTGTATTATTAAATAATAAAAAAAACTGTTCAGAACAGCTAATCCACCCTCTCTTACTGGGAGCAGAAGCACTTCTTTTTTTATCCTAGGGATAGCACCTTTCCAAATACAATCCCCCTTTAGGTTATCGAGTAGCTTAAAAATATTCTGCGGTAATCTCAGTGGGGCATTTTGTAGAACATAGAGTATTTTTGGGAGGAAAACCATTTTTATTAGATTTACCCGACCCTGTATTGACATCTGTAATCTTTTCCAAATATGTATTTTAGTTCTAAGTTCTTTTATTACGGGGAGTACATTTAGTTTTTCATATTCTTCTATATTTCCGGAGATTTGTATACCTAAATATTTAAAACTCTCGTGTTTTTCAAGCACATGCACCCTTGAATCTCCCTGTGATTGCGCATCTCCTAATATCATCATGTGAGATTTCCCCCAATTAATATTTAAACCAGGAAAAAAAAAAAACGTATCTATTGTATCTATTACTCTATTAAACTGATCCCCGGTATTGTGCATAAATAATAAAATATAATCCTTATACATTAATAATTTTTCTTCTCCTTCCGGATATTGAAAGCCTTTAAACTCTCTATCATTTCTTATTATACTTGCCAGGGGCTCAATCGCAATAGCAAATAGTAGTGGGGAGAGAGGGCATCCCTGCCTAGTGCCCCGATAAAGGGCAAGAGGCAGGGACAAGCTCCCATCCACCATCACTCTAGCCCTTGGGTTGGAGTATATAAGCTGAACTCATCTTATAAAACGCTCCCCTATACCGACCCTTTTCAATACTGCCCATAAATACTCCCATTTAATATAATCGAATGCTTTTTGGGCATCCAGTGAAAGTACAGCTTTCTCCCCTGTTTCTAATCTATTGGCTTCAATATTAAGGATCAACCTTCTTATATTTGAATATATTGTTCTACCGGGTATAAAACCAGTCTGATTTTCGTGTATTACAACTTTAATCACCTTTGAAAGCCTATCTGCCAAGACCTTTTCCAAAATTTTAACGTCCATATTTAACCGCCTCACGTCCGCCCATAGGATATAAACGTCCTATGGGTGGACGTCTATTTCTGACAGCACGTTTTAAAACGTCCTGTCAGAAATAGCAGCTGCACGCTAATCGTGCAGCTGCTGATCGGGTTGCCCGCTGTCAGTGACAGCAGGGCAACCCTAAGACAAGGCAGGGACAGTGCCCAGGTGTCCCTGCCTTCACGATCGCTGCAAACACAGCGCTCACCGAGCGCTGTGTCTGCAAAGCAGGAAGCGCTGTGCGCTTCCTGTTCCGGCCCGGCGGTCATGTGACCGCCGTGACCGGAGTGTGCAGGGGCTGTGTGAGGTCTCTCAGAGACCTCGATCAGCCCTGCTGTGAGGCTGTACAGCGCAGGATTGCTGCTGTACAACCTCTAGGGGTGCATTTGTCCTGTAACTGGGGCTACTATGTCAGCCCCAGTTACAGGAGAAATCAACAGTGTAAAAAAAAAAAAAAAGTGAAGTAAATGTCCCCCAGAGGTCTTGTATGACCTTATGGGGGACGAAAAGTGTAAAATAAAATAAAAATAAAATAAAGGGTTGAAAAAATAAAATAAAAAAAAGTTTCACATGTAAAAAAAAAAAAAAATCCCAAGTAAGGAATAAAAAAAAAAATTTAAAATAGAAAAAATAAAATAAAATAGACATATTTAGTATTGCCGCGTCCGTAAAAACCAGCTCTATAAAAATATCACATGACCTAACCCCTCGGGTAAACACCGTAATGAAAAAAAAAAAAAAAACTGTGTCAAAACAAGCAATTTTTGTCACCTTGCATCACAAAAGGTGCAACACCAAGTGATCAAAAACGCGTATGTCCCACAAAATGGTACCAATAAAACCGTCACCTCATCCCGCAAAAAATGAGCCCCTACATAAGAAAACCTCTCAAAAAATAAAAAAACTATAGCTCTTAGAACATGGAGACACTAAAACATCATCTTTTGGGTTTCAAAAATGCTATTATTGTGTTAAAGTGAAACAAATAAAAAAAAGTATACATATTAGGTATTGCCGCGTCCGTAAAAACCAGCTCTATAAAAATATCACATGACCTAACCCCTCGGGTGAACACCGTAAAAAAAAAAAAAAAAAAAACTGTGTCAAAACAAGCAATTTTTGTCACCTTGCATCACAAAAGGTGCAACACCAAGTGATCAAAAACGCGTATGTCCCACAAAATAGTACCAATAAAACCATCACCGCATCCCGCAAAAAATGAGCCCCTACATAAGAAAATCTCTCAACAAAAAAAAAAACTATAGCTCTCAGAACATGGACACATTAAAACATAATTTTTTGGTTTCAAAAATGCTATTATTGTGTAAAACTTTAATAAATGAGAAAAAGTATACATATTAGGTATCGCCACGTCCGTAACAATCTGCTCTATAAAAATGTCACTTGACTGAACCCCTCAGGTGAACGCTGTAAAAATAAATAAATAGAAACTGTGCTAAAACAACCAATTTTTTGGTCACCTTGCCCCATAAAGTGTTATAATGAATGATCAAAAAATCATATGTACCCAAAAATAGTACTAATAAAACTGGCACCTTATCCCCTAGTTTCCAAAATGGGGTCACTTCTTGGGAGTTTCTACTGTAAGGGTGCATCAGGGGGCTTCAAATGGGACATGGCATCTAAAAACCATGTGGAGTTCCTTTTCTTCTGCGCCCTGCCGTGTGCCCATACAGAAGTTTACGACCACATGTGGGGTGTTTCTGTAAACCGCAGAATCTGGGTAATAAATATTGAGTTTTGTTTGGCTGTTAACCATCGATGTGTTAAAGAAAAAAATTGATTAAAATGGAAAATCTGCCAAAAAAGGGAAATTTAAAAATTTGATCTCCATTTTCCTTTAATTCTTGTGGAACGCCTAAAGGGTTAACAAAGTTTGTAAAATCGGTTTTGAATACCTTGAGGGGTGTAGTTTCTACAATGGGGTCATTTATGGGGGTATCCACTATGTAGGCCCCACAAAGTGACTTCAGACCTGAACTGGTCCTTATAAAGTGGGTTTTGGCAATTTTCTTAAAAATTTGAAGAATTGCTTCTAAACTTCTAAGCCTTCTAACGTCCTAAAAAAATAAAATGACATTTCCAAAATGATGCCAACATAAAGTAGACATATGGGGAATGTTAAATAATAAATATTTTATGAGGTATCACTTTCTGTTTTAAAAGCAGAGAAATTGAAATTTAGAAAATTGCGAATTTTTCTAATTTTTGGGTAAATTTGTGATTTTTTCATAAATAAAGGTGAAATATTTTGACTCAAATTTATGACTATCATGAAGTACAATGTGTCACGAGAAAACAATCTCTGAATGACTTGGATAAATAAAGGTGTTCCAAAGTTATTACCACATAAAGTGAGATATGCCAGTTTTGCAAAATTTGGCCTGGTCAGGAAGGGGGCAAAGGGCCCAGATGGGAAGTGGTTAACAAGGATATTGGTCTATATGACCCGGGGTCTAGTTGTTCTTTACCCTTTTTTGGAATTAGTGTGATAATTGCCTCTTTCATAGAATCTGGTAAATCCCCTATTTTTTGAACCTCGTTCAGTGTTATTTTTAGTTCTGGTATTAGCACCTGGGAGAACGTTTTATATATTTCGAAGGGAAGGCCATCGTACCCTAGTGCCTTTTCCGGTTTCACCTTGCCCAAAACCTTGTTCATTTCTACCGTCGATATTTATTTTTCTAAATATTCCTTTTGGGCCTGAGATATCTCTCTGAAAGCAATCTGGTCTAAATATAGATCCAAATCTAGTTTCGAGTATTGTACCCTGGACTTATATAGTTCCTGGAAATGTTCCAGAAACACTTTTTTAATTCCTTTCGGTGAACTAATTATTTTATCCTTTTTATCTCTAATCGCCCCTATCCAGGATTTCCCTCCTTGATTTTTTACTATACTTGCTAAAATTTTACCGACCTTTTCTCCCTCTGAGGCCAACCGGATCCCTTGAAAAAGCTATTCTTTCCTACTTCTATCTAGTTGATGTATTTTTAACTTTTCCTGTTCTTCCTCCCATACTTTCCTATTATGTTCAGTGGAGTGCGTTATACATGTTGTTCTTGCTTCTTCAAATTTTTTTTCCAATGCATTACCTCTTTCTCTAGTCAGCCCTGCCTTCCAGTAATTCACCTTTTTAAACAACATTCCTTATAGGTATGCCTTGGCAGTATCCTGTAGTTACCTGTAAAAATGTGTCCTCGTACCCCAGATACTAACAAAGAAGTAGTTCTGTTAGTGAGGTACAAAAGTGAAGTCTTTAGGATTAAGTTGGATCAAAACCCTATAGGGGTGCACACCCGCACATCTTGATCATTTGGAGTGCTGTCCACTTGTAATTTTTTAACTTTAATTGATTGCCAATCAGAGCTGAAAAAAAAAACAGTTGCATGCTATGAACTGTGATATCAGATCCTGTCAGTGAGGTAAAAAGATAAGAGCCTGTATTATTCCACTGCTTCCTCAGTCCTACAACAGCACAGATTAACCCTTTTATTACCCATACTGTGTCCCACTGCTATGGCAATGTTCCACTGCAAACAGATTTTTAGGTACATTTCCTATCTGTACGCAGCTTAAAATGGCAATGTTCCACTGCAAAAAGGTTTTAGGTGCATTTCCTATTTGTAAAATGTCAAACATGTAATTTATGATGCATGTATAGATGCATTTTATGTGTACCGAGCAGTTAACTGTTAACAGGCCTTAGCAACCAGTTGCTAGGGGTGGCTGTGTACCTCTCCCCATAAGGAAGAATTAAGTCAGAAGATTCAGTGTACAGACAGTAAATGTCTAGACGGTGTGCTGAGGCAGCAGGACAGATCCCTGAAGAAAGCTAGCCAGAAACAAATTTTAAAACCAGCAAGAGGAGAAAACAGAATAAGAAAATGTTGTAAAGCCTCCCAGTGTTGAGAGGAGGTGCATGTAGAAACTCTGTGGAGTTAAACTGCTTAAAGAGAAGCTTAGAGGCTTTGCAGCCAACCCTTTCAGGATATTAAAGTCTTCTGGTGCCTGGGCAGACTTAAAAAGGCAGAATCTGGATATGTCTACTATACCACATCCCATCATGGAAAACTGAAATACTATTAACTGTGGATACGGCAACCTCTAAAAAAAGGTGCAGAACTTAGTATGACATGATGGACTGCCCTATGGTTGCATAGTGAAAGAGTAATGTTTCATCCCTATTCCTAGGTGCTTAAGTGTGAGATAGAGAAGTGTAGGTTGAGACAAAATACTTTAAAGAGACACATTGCCCTGTTAACTCTGCTCTGCAGCTGTGTAACCTGAAAGATCTGTGGAAATTTGCTAGAACTGGCAGTCCATGCTAGCTGAGAACTGTAACTGATGTGCCTGAACTGCTCTACTGTTATAAACTGCCTAATCATTGCCCTTAAGGCTGCTGGGCACCCTGCCTTGCACCTCACAATTCCTCACTATCAAGGGCACCCCAAAAACCATCAGACAGGAGAACCCCAAAACCAGGATATGCCCTGAAGTGAAAAAAGATGTGCCCTTCCCATCACTACACGGCCCAGAGAGCGTCAGAATGAGTAACCTTTGCAACCACCATTTCTGCTTCTATCATTCCTATCCTCTGCTCTCCTCTCCTGGGCTCTCTGCACCCCCATAAACCCCATTTATCACTCTAAAAGTATGAGGGAGATTTTTGTTAAATTAAATCATATAACACTAAAAAAGCTAGAGTTATGGTTACAGTTAGAGGGATTTAGTACAAGAGGGTTGAAAATAAGGTTTAGTGGCAAGAGTTAGGGTTAGTTGTAAGGTTTAGGGTTAAGAGTAAGGGTAAGGTTTAATGTTTAATGTTAAAGGGATTGTTCACTTTATTTATATTGATGACCTATCCTCAGGATAGGTCATAAATAGATCGGCAGGGGGCTGACTCCCAACAGCCCCTTCGATCAGCTGTTTAAAGAGAAAGCAGCGCTTGTGTGAACACTGTCCTCTCTTCTATGTTTACCTGCTTGTCGTCGCAACCGCAGCGGTGAGCAGTGTAATTACATCTAAGCTGTCCCAGTCCCTTCAATGGGAAGGCTCCTTCCTATTCATTTAAACAGGAAGGAGCTGTCCCTCAGAAATGAATGGGACCGCTTAGTTGTAGTTACACTGCTCACCTCTTGTCACCGCCAGCTCTGTGAGAAGGTCTGTTAGACGTTCTTCTCTACCTCTTGCATGAAGTTCTTTGTTTTGGTTTCACATTGTCATCTCCTTTTCTTCTCCCAGCTGTCATCTATTTGCACTGATTGTCTCCCTTTTATATTCCCTCCCATACTGCCTCACTTTGCGATTTATACTTCTTCCTGGATGAGCTGTTCACTGCTGGATGCGCCTTCTCCTGATTCCTCAGATAAGTCTGTTTCCTTTATTTGTGTTTACTTGCTGGCTTGATTGTAGGTGACCCTGACTCCGTCCGTATTAAGTGCAGGGAGACGGTGGTCATGTCCCCTCATAGGGTTTTCAGGTGTCAGATAGTATAAGGTACGTGGACATGCAATCCTCTACCATAAATATCTTTGCATGGGCATAGCAGTCAGAGAGAGCTCTAGGGGTTTTATAGGGCTCACCCATATGCTCCTTAGTTTGGGATCAAGCCAGTCGGATGTTTATTTATAAGTTCCAGCTTTCTGCAACACCATCCGTGACACCTCTGCAGTTGCAGCAGCAAGCAGGTAAACATTGAAGAGAAGGCAGCACTTGTATGACCACTGCTTTCTCTTCAAATAGCTGATCGGCAGGGGAAATGGGAGTCAGACCCCTGCCGATCTTATATTGATGACCTATAGTGAGGCTTTTAGTGTCAAAAAACAAAAAAATAAAAATAAATTATGTGTGTTAGTGTCAATAGGTGTTTGTTATAGTTAGGTGTAGCCAGGGCCGGAGCTTCCATATAGGCAAGGGGGGCAATTTCCCCCGGGCCCCCGAGTCCTTAGGGGCTCCCAAGCCCACCACCCGACACCGGCCCGCAACTAACGGCAGGTAACAGGGAGATGAACACTTCCATTGTGGAAGCGTTCATCTCCATAGTCATATGTATCGCCGTCCTCAGGAGAGCGATACAGATGGCTGTGGGGCAGGGGAGGGAGAGGCGTCTCCCTTCCCTGCTCCTCTGATAGGCTGTGGGCCTTGTGCCGGCAGCCTATCATAGGCCGGTGCAGGTGGCGCGATGACGTCATTGCGCCACCTGAGCTGTACAGCGTGGGACACAGGCTGGAAGAGGCCTGCATCGCATCGCTGTGTGATGGAGGTAAGTATAAGTGTTGTTTTTTTTTTTTTTTAATACCGGACTATCTGTTACTGCCACATGGGGGGTGGAATAGAGGCACTTGATACTGGCACATTATTATGGGGCACTATGGGGGCTTCTACTATGGGGCACTATGGGGGGCCACAAAAAGGCGTATTTTATATGGGGGGGCTCTGTGTGGTACTAGTATTATCTGTTTCTGCAGTATAGTATTGGGGAGAACAGTGGCACAGTATTGTAGTAGGATGATTTGTCCAGAAGATGGGAGGATGATGGAAAAGTAGTAAACTAAGATATTTTTTTTGTTGTCAAACTGCAGCGACAGAAAATGGCGACAAAATGGTGGTCTGGTCTGAAGGTCTGAAAGGAGAAGACGAGGACAGAGAACATCTATATCAAAGGAGACGTCACTGGAAGTAAGAGGTATGTGGGGTGCTGTATTTCTGTAGTGATGGGGGGGGGGGGGACGTTAAAGTCAGCAAGCATCATGTGGGAGGGGGGGGGGGACACCCTTATTGTTTTTCGCCCCAGGGCCCCATTTCACCTAGAACCGGCCCTGGTAGCACACGTTCATTTTATTTATTTTCTTCATTTGTATAGTGTTAGCATATTTTGCAACATTGTTCTGACATAGTCAGGAATAAATTGCATGTTTGGTGATAAATGTGAAAAATTTTAAATAAAAAACAAACAAACTTTAAAGTTCTATATTATACCGTTGCTGCCGTTCATTCACTTCCTGTAACACTTTGTTACACAAATATACAATATATACTCTCACTAAGTATATATATGCAAAAAACAAAAATGGTACAGAGGACATATTCTACTGTAGAGGGAGATAGTAATGGTTGAGGTGGCTTGGCTGTTCTCTGCTTCCTAATATGCACTGCAGCAGTATTCCAATCTGCACGAAAGTGCCATTTTTGACCATTTTGGAAAAGTAGAGTAAGCCAACAGAAACAAAGGCTCTCTCACCTGCAGGGCCGTTTGAAGGAATTTGGGGGCCCCAAGCATTTGGAGGGGTGCCATGATGGCACTGTTTAGGGGAGGGGGGATCTGTGGATGGCACTGTTTAGGGGGGATCTGTGGATGGCACTGTTTAGGGGGGATCTGTGGATGGCACTGTTTAGGGGGGAGATCTGTGGATGGCACTGTTTAGGGGGGAGATCTGTGGATGGCACTGTTTAGGGGAGGGGGGATCTGTGGATGGCACTGCCATCCACAGATCCCCCTACAGTGCCATCCACAGATCCCCCTCCCCGACGCTCACAGCAGTATATTTATAAACTAATCAGTAACTACTTTAACTTTAATCATTGCTCATTGCTGAGCTCTTTACTTGGATTATTTGGATATCTTACTTTGTCTTAGCTCCGGTAATAGCAGGCAGTGCGGGGGGCGGCGCTCACTCACTGACGTCACGCGCCTGCGCCGCCTAGTGGGAGGAGCAGGCGCGTGACGTCAGTGAGTGAGCGCCGCCCCCCCGCACTGCCTGCTATTACCGGAGCTAAGACAAAGTAAGATATCCAAATAATCCAAGTAAAGAGCTCAGCAATGAGCAATGATTAATGTTAAAGTAGTTACTGATTAGTTTATAAATATACTGCTGTGAGCGGCGTGGCCCTGTATATTCTAACCTAACCCCCAGGCAAGCGTCCCTGTCACCATGGGAACGCCTGGGGGTTAGAATATACCATCGGATTTGAGTTTTTACGATCTCACTGAGCTCGTAAAACTCAGATCCGATGGTATATTCTAACCCCCAGGCAAGCGTCCCCGTCACCATGGGAACGCCTGGGGGTTAGAATATAGCATCGGATCTTCTGAGTTACTCAGCCTTAAAGGAAGCAAAACAAGCACCGGCTCTGCTTGGCCCCGGGCCAGCTCGGGGCCCCAAGCAATTCGGGGCCCCAAGCAATTGCTTGTTTTGCCTGTCTGTTAGCGGCGGGCCTGCTCACCTGCTGGGGTGCACAGTTGAACACCTGACTGACAAATGAAGCCACTACGACTTCCGCCACGGGTGTGATCAGTCAGGTTCCATTGTGATAGCATCGTTCTTTGACACTGAGTAGCGCCATAGTGATATGAACAGTGCACATTTTTCCTGGGGGATGCCATACTGATTTTCTAGAAGCTGCTGCTACACTTGGACAGACCTGGTCAATCCCATCAATTAGCCCTGTGGTAAATAGGTTGGATTGCAACAATAAAAGCCAATAAGGAGACAGCCTAGTCTCTGCCAGGGGTGCCTCAGGCAGCACCAGGTAGGGGCAAGAGGGCGGGAGCGCCGAAGGGCCACGAACTCAAGGGGTTAGGTTAAGAAATTGGCATTGGGGAGGGGAGGGGCGCTGTTTCAGTTTTCGCCTCAGGCAGCAGAAAGACCAGGTGCACCACTGGTCTCTGCTACACGATTGCTTGCAGCTGATTTGCAGCACTGAGCTGGATCCTACTTTATGAAACCTAGACAGGGTATCATGGGTGCAGTAGTCCTGGGGAACTGCAGTATGAGCACAGCAAGTGGATAATACAGATAAGCTTGTTCTTTATCTAGCCCACAAATTCATTAAACAGATGGTATCTCATGGAAAGGCGAGTGGTGTGAACACTAAATTGATGTGGACCTGCAACACTGGGGCCAAGAAGCAACAAACAGAAATGATTCCCCAGTGGCAGTGGCCACTGTAGCTCTTACCTTGAAGCGACCGATGGGTGCACCAGTGCAATCTCAGAGTCCATAGGGCCATCCCATCAGAAATGAGTGAGGTGGCTTGTCTGTTCTGTACTACCCAAAATATATTGTAGCTGTATTCAGCATAAAAGCATCTCGTTGGACCATGCCTCTCCGTCTATTGATGCACATTTGCATGCCTGACTGATGAGTTAAGTCATCATGACTGCTGTCAGGGAGGTAGATAGCTGGGGCAGTTTGTAATGTCATCATCCTTAACCCCTTAAGGACACAGCCTTTTTACACCTTAGGACCAGGCCATTTTTTGCAAATCTGACCAGAGTCCCTTTAAGTGCTGATAACTTTAAAACGCTTTGACTTATCCAGGCCGTTCTGAGATTGTTTTTTCGTCACATATTGTACTTCATGACACTGGTAAAATTAAGTCAAAAAAATTTTTTTTTTTGCACCAAAAAATACCTAATTTAACAAAAATTTGGAAAAATTTGAAAATTTCAAAGTTTCAGTTTCTCTACTTCTGTAATACATAGTAATACCCCGAAAAATTGTGATGACTTTACATTCCCCATATGTCTACTTCATGGTTGAATTGTTTTGGGAATGATATTTTATTTTTTGGGGATGTTATAAGGCTTAGAAGTTTAGAAGCAAATCTTGAAATTTTTCAGAAATTTACAAAAACTCCATTTTTAGGAACCAGTTCAGGTCTCAAGTCACTTTGCGAGGCTTACATAATAGAAACCACCCAAAAATGACCCCATCTAAGAAACTACACCCCTCAAGGTATTCAAAACTGATTTTGCATACGTTGTTAACCCTTTAGGTGTTGCACAAGAGTTATTGGCAAATGGGGAGGAAATTTGAGAATTTCATTTTTTTGTCTAATTTTTCATTTTAACCCATTTTTTCCACTAACAAAGCAAGGGTTAACAGCCAAACAAGACTGTATCTTTATTGCCCTGACTCTGCCGTTTACAGAAACACCCAATATGTGGCCGTAAACTACTGTACGGCCACACAGCGGGGCGTAGAGTGAAAGGTGCGCCGTATGGTTTTTGGAAGGCTGATTTTTATGGACTGGTTTATTTACACCATGTCCCATTTGAAGCCCCCTGATGCACCCCTAGAGGAGAAACTCCCTAAAAGTGACCCCATCTAAGAAACTACACCCCTCAAGGTATTCAAAACTGATTTTACATACGTCGTTAACCCTTTAGGTGTTGCACAAGAGTTATTGGCAAATGGCGATGAAATTTGAGAATTTCATTTTTTTGTCTAATTTTCCATTTTAACCCATTTTTTCCACTAACAAAGCAAGGGTTAACAGCCAAACAAGACTGTATCTTTATTGCCCTGACTCTGCCGTTTACAGAAACACCCAATATGTGGCCGTAAACTACTGTACGGCCACACAGCGGGGCGTAGAGTGAAAGGTGCGCAGTTTGGTTTTTTGGAGGGCTGATTTTTATGGACTGGTTTATTTACACCATGTCCCATTTGAAGCCCCCTGATGCACCCCTAGAGTAGAAACTGCCTAAAAGTGACCCCATCTAAGAAACTACACCCCTCAAGGTATTCAAAACTGATTTTACATACGTCGTTAACCCTTTAGGTGTTGCACAAGAGTTATTGGCAAATGGGGATGAAATTTGAAAATTTCATTTTTTTGCATTATTTTCCATTTTAACCCATTTTTTCCACTAACAAAGCAAGGGTTAACAGCCAAACAAGACTGTATCTTTATTGCCCTGACTCTGCCGTTTACAGAAACACCCAATATTTGGCCGTAAACTACTGTACGGCCACACAGCGGGGCGTAGAGTGAAAGGTGCGCCGTTTGGTTTTTGGAGGGCTGATTTTTATGGACCGGTTTATTTACACCGTGTCCTGTTTCAACCCCTCTGATGCACCCCTGGAGTAGAAACTCCCTAAAAGTGACCCCATTTTGGAAACTACGGGATAAGGTGGCATTTTTTTGGGGACTATTTTTAGGGTAAATATGATTTTTGGTTGCTCTATATTACATTTTTGTGAGGCAAGGTTACCAAAAATAGAAATTCTGAAATTTCATCTCCATTTGCCATTAACTGTTGAGGAACACCTAAAGGGTTAATAAAGTTTGTATAATTAGTTTTGAATACCTTGAGGGGTGTAGTTTCATAGATGGGGTCAGTTTTGGGGAGTTTTTACTCTAGAGTGCATCAGGGGGGCTTCAAAAGGGACATGGTGTCAATAAAAAAGGCCATCAAAATCGGCCTTCCAGAAACCATGTCGGTCCTTTCCTTTTGCGGCCTCCCTTTTACTGATACAGCAGTTTACGACCACAAATGTGGTGTTTCTGTAAACTGAAGTATTAGAGTAATAAATATTAAGTTTTGTTTGGTTGTTAACCCTTGTTTTGTTACCGTAAAAAACGTATTGAAATGGAAAAGTGCCAAAAATAGCGGTTTTGGCACGTTTTTTTTTTTAACCATGTTAATCTGGGGGGTTAGGTAATGGGGTATTTTTATAGAGGAGATTCTTACGGACGCGGCAATACCTAATAAGTCTACTTTTTTTTTTACAATTATTTAGGTTTTAGACTATATTATCTTTTTTGATACAAAATATTTTTTGGGTATCTCTAAAGTCTAAGGGTCATTTTTTGAAATTTTTTTTTATCCAATTATCTCATGTGGGGGCTCATTTTTTGCGGGATGAGCGGACGGTTTTATTGGCACTATTTTGGGGGCTATATGACTTTTTGATCGCTTGCTATTAAACTTTTTATTATGTAAGGTGGGGGGTTAGGTCATGGGGTAGTTTTATAGAGGAGATTATTACCGACGCGGCGATACCTAATATGTCTACTTTTAATAAATTATTTAATTTTTTTTGGGTGTCTCAAGTCTGAGAACCATTTTTTTTTATCCGATGTCAGTGCTAAATTGGGATATAAATTTAGTACTCCATGGAAGTGTGATACTCCCTGAAGCAACCGTCAATGCAGAGGCCCAGATGATCGGGGCACGTGTCGCACTGAGTAGTCGTGTCCTTCCGTATCCCCCTCCTGCGACACACTCTGCACTTTTTTTGGGTTCGTCCCTTCTTTCCAGTATGGGG
The DNA here is from genome assembly GCF_905171765.1 of Bufo bufo. Lineage (NCBI taxonomy): Eukaryota > Metazoa > Chordata > Amphibia > Anura > Bufonidae > Bufo > Bufo bufo. The sequence goes on along the minus strand of NC_053391.1, from coordinate 366,646,565 downwards.
GACCACACCTGGAAAGTGTTGGCCAGGGACGATCCGGGCACCTACAGTTCCCGAGGTACTCCGGCCTGCTCTTTCCCGGTCCGAAAAGATCAGGGCCTTGAGGACTGCCTCATAGAACTGGAGGAATGTCCCTGTGCTGCCAGCGCTTCGGGATAGTACAAAAGAGTTGTACATCGCAACCTGCACCAAGTAGACCGCAACTTTTTTGTACCATGCCCGGGTTTTGCGCATGGCATTATATGGCTTGAGGACTTGATCCGAGAGATCAACTCCTCCCATATACCGATTGTAGGCGACGATACAATCGGGCTTGAGGACCGTTGCCGCGGTACCTCGCACAGGGGCAGGGGTGATGCCGTTACCATGAATTGTGGACAGCATAAGGACATCCCTCTTGTCCTTATACCTGACCAGCAACAGGTTTCCAGTGGTAAGGGCACGGGTCTCACCCCTGGGGATAGGTACCTGGAGGGGGTGGGCAGGGAGGCCGCGTTGATTTTTCCGCACGGTCCCACAAGCGGACGTGGATCTGGCGGCAAGGGACTGGAACAAGGGGATACTGGTATAAAAGTTATCCACGTAAAGGTGGTAACCCTTATCCAGCAGTGGGTACATAAGGTCCCACACAAGTTTCCCGGTAACACCCAGAGTGGGGGGACATTCTGGGGGTTGAATCCGGGAATCTCGCCCCTCGTACACACGAAATTTGTAAGTGTACCCTGTGGTACTCTCACAAATTTTGTATAGCTTCACGCCATACCTCGCCCGCTTTGAGGGAACATACTGGCGGAAAATGAGTCTCCCCTTGAACGCAATGAGAGACTCATCAACCGCGACCTCCCTTCCAGGTACATAGGCCTCCATGAATTTGGCCCCAAAGTGATCGATGACCGGCCGTATCTTATACAGACGGTCATGGGCAGGATCACCTCGGGGGGGACATGCTGCATTATCGGAATAATGCAGACATTTCCGGATGGCCTCAAACCGGGAGCGTGTCATGGCTGTACTGTAAAGTGGGGCCTGGTACTCCAGTACAGCCTGACACTGGGTTTTTTGACCAGGCCCATATGCAGCACGAGGCCCTAAAATATCCTCATTTCGGCTGCACTGACCGGCGTCCAGCCACCGGGCTTTGCCAAAAAGGAGCCCGGGTGTTGAGCGACGAACTGTTGGGCGTACAGATTCGTCTGCTCCACCATCAGATTTACCAGTGGGTCACTGAAAAAATGACAAAAAAAGTCATATTCAGTGTAGCCCACTGTGGAAATCTGGATTCCTGATTGGCCTACAAAATCAGGAATCACGGGCTCGTATCGCTCTGGGCTACACCAGACAAGTTCACCGGCAGGGGGCTCCGGTGGATTTAACTGGTGGGCCGGGAAACCAGTACGAGCCCCAGAGCTGCTCGTACTAGTGTGGGCCACAGGGTCCCTAACATGGCGGTCCCCTTGCTCCGCTTGGCGGCGTCTCCGCAGCCTTGGGGGCTCATCATCATCGCTAGATGATGAGGAGGATGCGGATGACAACAGGAATGTAGGGTCATCCTCATCCTCACTGGGACTCTCGGAGTCGGAGGCAAGCTGGGCGTATGCCTCCTCGGCCGAGAACGTCCGGCGGGCCCGGGCCATAGGGGAATGTGTGTCTGCGTGTATATGTGCGTGTGTGTGGGGGCACGGGTGTTCGCGGACTTAACCCTAAAACTAACAGAAAAAAAAAAAATAAACTAACTAAAAAAAGGGCAAAAAAACTGGAGAAAAAAATTCAAAACCGCTGATCAACCGTCCGAAGTTGATCAGCGGTGGGGTGTGCGATGCGCTAACAGTGGCCGGACACTAAGTGCCGGCCACAGTCAGCGTACACAAAAAAAAAAAAAAATGCACCCCAAAAAAGGTGGGGGGGGGGCAAGTGGCAGCACCCCTGGGGGGTCTAGGGTCACACAGCTGTGCTGTGGACCCCAGACACCCTAACCTAGGGTGATGCAATCAAAGTTTAGAAAAGTTCAGAAACTAACTTTCCCTTTTTTTTCCCTGCCTAAACCAAACTTTCCCTGTGCTGTCCCTATGTACCTGATGGGGGGTCCTGGGGGCACAGATCGGGTCCTGGGGGCACAGATCGGGTCCTGGGGGTGCTGGCAGCGATTGCAGACACACGTGCAGGCAGCTCCTCTCTCCTCCGGCCCCGGAACACAAGCCTGCCTCTTTTGAATCTGCCGCCGGACCGCCTACAGACCAATCAGAAAGCGATCCTGAGTGGTGATGTCACCATCACCACTCAGGATCGCTGGATGGTGATTGGTGGGGTGAAATCACACCACCATCACCATCCTGTTCCGGGTTATCGGGTCTTCAGAGACCCGAACAACCCGGAAACGCAGAAAACCGCAGGTCTGAATTGACCTGCGGTTTTCTGCGATCGCATACATGGGGGGGTCACCGGACCCCCCGGCGCATTTGCCCCAAGTGCCTGCTCAATGATTTGAGCAGGCACGGGGTTCCGATCACCGCCCTCAGCGCGGCGGTGATCGAAAATACACAGGGCGTACAGGTACGCCCTGTGTCCTTAAGTACCAGGGCACAAGGGCGTACCTGTACGCCCTATGTCCTTAAGAGGTTAAATGCTGAGGGGCCCCCATTGTGATATGCACAGTGTGCTGTCTATGCACACTGTGTCATGGTGGCTGTTATACTGATTATCTAGAGGCTGTCACTTTGATTTGCACATCGACAGATCTATCAATCCAATAAGCTGTGGTCATTGGGTTGGATTGCAACATTAGAGGCCAGCAAAGAGGCACCCTATTCTCCAAGCACGATTGCTTTTAGCTGAATCGGAGAACTGGGCAGGATCCTGCTTTTGGAAACCTGGACGAAGGAGGGTGGGTGCAGGGACCCTGGGGAATTGCAGTACCAGCACAACATTTGATCATACAGACAGGCTCATTCTATATCTCTGTTGCTCAAAAAGTCATAGAATGTATGGTATTCCACGGAGGGGTAATTGGCGTAAACACTAAACTGTTGTGAGTCCGCAACACTGGGACCAAGAAGTAACAAATATAAATGGTCCCTAACCACCATTACCCATTCTTGAAGTGATGGATGGGGACACCAATGCAATCTCTGCCACAAGCCCTGGAGAAGCAGAGGATGGGAGCGGTAGTGGCACTGGCTGCAATGACTAATCACAGTGGCAATCCTCACACCGATGCTTCCTAGGTCCAGGGAGGAAGGTGCACCCTTTCTTCCTTTGGGGAAGAAAAGTTTTGTATGGGTGCAAGGCAGGGTGTGTAGTTACAGTAACCAGCATATGATGTTGGAGTCAGTAACCAGGCCAGTATAAAATAAACATTTCTCTTTACTAAAGTGAAAAATTGGAGTTGTTATACATCCAAGATAGCAATGTATGGAAAAAGACCAGGAAGGAGATTATAGTACTCCTTCTTTCTATCTTCTCAAAGATCTTTGCAGAGTCTAAGGCTGGGAATATTACTCTTGCAATGGTGGATATAATACTCAACGGAGGGGTACAGGATTAAGATATGACTGGCCAGGCCATGTCCAAGTGTGAAGGGTGTATTATCAATGGCCCTCTCACTGCATTAAAGTCTTTATCAGCCTTAACAGTGAATACCTTACTAACTGACTCCAATGCTTAGTCATGCAGATTCTGGACCTTTTAGTTCTTTCTCTCTTTTTTACTGTAGTACTGTAAAAGTAGAGATGTCTTTTTCTCAGTAGACAATCCTCAGAGATAGTGATTCTCTGGAACTTTGGCCTCGTCCTATGAGGAGTAAGCACATGTCCTAGTTCTCATTTCCTCTGCTAACTATAGACTAACAAGACCAAAGTCCACACCTAACTTCCTGCAGGGGCTAAGTCAGGATTAATAACTTTGAGAGAATCATCCATAACTATGCTAGCTACATTACAATAACTAGAGATGAGCGAATTGAATCAGACGAAGTGGAATTCGATTTGCAACAAATGCGAATTTCCTCGCGCTTCGTGGTAACAAATCACAATTTCTCCTAAAATGGCGGCTACAATGGTGGCTACACATGTGAGGACATGGGGCAAGGATCTCTGGGAAGGCGGGCTGACCCATAATGCCATGCATGCAGCCAATCAGCAGCCAGCCAGCTCTGTGATGTCACAACCCTATAAATACGGCAGCCATCTTGGATTCAGACATTTTCCAGAGTTCTGAGTGCAGGGACCGACGTTGAAGGCGCTAGTAAGAGTTATACTGAAAACCTCATTGTGAAAAAAAAGCGAAGTGCAGGGAAACATTATTCAAATTGCAGGGAAACAATAGGGAGGAATCATTTCACAGCATCTTAGTGCAGGGAGAGATGTCTGAAGTTGCTAGGGACAGTGCTAGAAAAACCTCATTGTGAAAAAAAGAGATTTACAAGTGCAGGGAAACGTTATTTGGGGATCCAAATAGCCGTTATACAGCTCTGGCATTCTAGCAGTTTGTTCTTGTTATTGGGGTGCAAGTGCTATGTTGAAAAGCCTTTAGTGGCTTATATCTGTGGAAAAAGAAAAATTTATATGCATTTCATTTATTTGTGGGGAAAGAATTTGGTGGCCTATTTCAGTACAAAAACGAAAAATATATATGCATTTTACTTCTGAAGTTATACTGTATGTGGTGAAAGCGTTCAGTGTCCCATTTCCATCCTCTCCCTCTCACAGCTCAGGAGGCATTTGAAGGATGAAACTGAGCATGTGTGGCTATCTCAATAAGTAGGACAAAGAAATAAGACAAAAAACAAACAGCGGGTGGCGCTATACAGATACATTTTATTAAATAACTCAGTAGCTATGCTAAACGTTGAATTACATTCAATTACAAAAATAATCAGATCCAGGTGCTGGTTTGAAGTGTAGAATATTTTTCGTGGGACAACCCCTTTAAATTAAGCCATCATGGCTGCTGCCATGGATATAAGCAGCTGGGGTCCTTTGTGATGTCATCATCCCTAGATGCTGAGGAACCCATTATGATTTGCAGAGTACTGTCTATGCATAGTTTCAATGGGCTGCCATACTGATTATCTGGAGGCTACCATTTTGATTTGCACATGGACAGACCTGTCAATCAAATTAATTAGAGATGTGGTAAATGGTTTGGATTTCAACAGTGCAGACCAGCATAGAGGCACCCTAGTCTTCATGCACAATTGCTTGCAGCTTTACTGGGGCGCTGGGCTGGATCCTGCTTTTGTGAACCTGGACCAGGTAGCAAAGTACATGGATCATACAGCCAGGCTCATTCTCCAACTCCCTGACCCAAAAATCCATAGAATGTATGGCATTCCATGGAAGAGTGGGTGGCACAGAAGCTACACCGATGTGAACCTGCAACACAGGCCAAGATCAACAACCAGAAATGGTTCCACACTGCTGGTGGCCACGAAAGCAATAGGGGGTTGCATCAGTACAGTCTCCAAGTCCTGAGGGCAACCCCATAAGAAACAGGTGAGATGGCTTGTCTGTTCTCACTTGCCAAAATATCCTGCAGCAGTGTTCCAATCTGCACAAAAGTTCCTTTTTGGACCACGCCCCTCCCCTATGAAAGCACACCCTTATCCAAAACAGACAAATGCGCCATCTCCTGCTGATGTGCACGGTTGCACACCTGACTGATGAAAGAAGACATCACTGCTGCTGCCAGGATGGTATACAGCTGGGGCCTTTTGTGATAACGTTGAGGAGCCTCATTATGACATGTGTAGGGTTCAGGCCCGACGCTTTTTTAAAATAAAACACTTGCGCGCCGGCCCACGGCTGTTCTCCTCTGTGGGGTCCTGGTATCTTCTCTCTGGGCTCCCGAAAAGTTTGAGGACCTTTCCCACTCAGCCAATCAGTGGCCGCAGCTGTGTCACCTGTCAGTCCAGTGATTTCCCGCTGAGCCAAAAATAACCTGGACAACCCCTTTAAAAAGAAATTATGGCAAATCCCCTGCTTCCCTGTGAACAGCAGATTTTCCCATTTTGTAAATGGAATGTGCACACAGGCCTGCCCTAATGACAACATATAACGACAGCTCTTGTGAATAGTCCATTTACAGGACTTATCTACATTTCATATATATTTGTATTTCTGGAATGGATATTGGATTATGTTGCCTTTATTGCCTTTTTTTTGTACATTTTATTTACCCACCTCCGGTGGGAATGCTCAACGATCTTTGTAGCAGCTTGTTTGTACATGTCTTGATGTTCAGAAGAACTATTTCAAATTGTACAAAAAATGAGCCACCTAAATATGAGTAGAATAGTAGTCCTACTGAAACACAAAACATTACAAAAACACATGAAGATATCTTGGTAACGTAGGTACACAGTCCTTTCTAGCTGTTACCTTTAAAAATATATTTGGCATTTTCAGAAATCGAATTTTACCTATCATAAAGCAATCCGTTGACCCAGCCACCTTTCCCTTCGCTTTTTGTTGGCTTCACAATGATATTATCCCCAGGCCAAGGCCAGTAAAATTAACACACATCTGTATCGGTGTCATGTAACTAATCAGTTACCCATAAAACCCGTCACTGCCGCCCTGGCACTAAGAAATCATTTAATTAGTGTATTGATTGGCTAAAAATATTAAGACATTACAGATCACCTGGCATTCCTAATGGCTTCTTATGTTCCGTTATTTCCACTGCATGATTATCTACAGGCCATTAGCTATGGCTCAGTGCCCCTCATTTGAAGGCTCTTTTCAATTATATTAGGGGTAACTAAGCAATTAACTATTTCTATGCCATGAACAAAGCCATACATTTGTGGATACACATGCACTGTGCAGGAAACAAAATTTAGACTTTACAAATATACCTTTGAGAACCTAGTTAGATCTAAATAACTGTTATTATAGCTCTGCTCTTTTATTTTATATACAGTTTGCTTAAAATTACTTTTATGTGGTCTTGCTGGGAGACATATGTTTACTGTCAGGAAAACACTCAACTTGAATGTTACTTTCGGGTAATGTTCTATGAATGTTAACCACCTCCGGACCGCTGTACGCAGATTCGCGTTCCGGAGGTGGCAGCGCTGCGCACAGTCACGCATATACGCGTCATCTCGCGAGACGCGGGATTTCGCTCCAAGCCGGCCCGCGCATGCGCATCGCGGGCCGGCAAAAGTTAAAGAACAAGTTCGTCACCAGCCTGCCAGCAATGATCATTGGCTGGCAGGCTGGCGATTTTTAAAAAATCCAATCACAAGCCATATAACAGATCATATTAGTAAATATGATCTGTTATATGGCTTCTCTGCTCCTCTGCTGGTCCTTTTCGTCGGTTGGATCCAGCAGAGAAGCAGACATCACTGTGAGTACACCAAACACTTCACTGTAGCCCCTGATCACCCCCCTGCACCCCAATTAACCCTTTGATCACCCCTTTGATCGCCCCTGTCAATCACCAGTGAAAGGAAAAAAAGTGATCAGTGTAAACTGTCGCTTTTTTTTTTCCACTAGTATTGGCTGTTAGGTTTTAGGGATAGTTTAGGCCCCTTGGTTAGGTAGTTAGCGTCAGTTAGCGCCCACCCCACCGCACCGCAGTCACTTTTATTCGCTGAATAGCGTATCGCTAATCAGCATTTGTACTTTTATAGTATCTGTAAGTGATCAAAACTGATCACGGTCAGATCTATAATAGTATTAGTGTCACTTTAGTTCGCCCTCCACCCAAAACGCAGTGTTTGCCCGATCAGGCCTGATCGGTCGCCCACACGTGCGTTCACCCACGCCCGCCCCACCGCAGTGACAAAAAATATATATTTTTTGATCACTGCACATTCATTTTACACGCACTGCGGCGATAAAAAAATCAGTTTTGATATTTTTTATCAACCGCAGCGGCCTCCGGTACTTCGCTAGCCTCCCCTTTGTAAGACAGGTTTGCTTTTTTTCTTGGGTAGTCTCAGGGAATACCCCTAAATTTAGTAGTCCAAAATGTCAAACAGGGGGTATTCTTCTGAAGAGGCCTACAGGATTCTGACCCAGTCGGATGAGGAGTGGGAACCCTCATCTGACGAATCTAGCGGGTCAGAATATGAACCTGTGGAAAGCAGTGGCTCTCTGACCCAAAGTTCGGACGAGGAGGTGGAGGTCCCTGGCAGCACCAGGCGTACCCGGCCCTGTGTCGCTAGACCACAGGTTATGCAGGATCCGCTTCAAGAGCAGCAGAGTGGGGCTGTCGCTGCCGGATCACGTGCTGAGGCATACACCAGCAGCGCAGCCCTCCCTGGACCTAGTACCAGCACTGCCGTACAACATGGTGACGTGGCGAGCACCAGAAGGGCAGTTGAAGCTGGTACGGTGGCACGTGCAGTAGTTACCCCGTCGCAGCCACCGCATAGACAGGCCCGTAGAGCCCCTAGAATCCCTGAGGTGCTGGCAAACCCTGATTGGCAGTCACCAACTTCAGCCGCACCTGTAGTTCCCCCTTTCACCTCCCAGTCTGGAGTTCGGGTTGAGACGGCTCAAATCGGTTCGGCCCTGGGATTTTTTGAGCTGTTCTTGACTGCGGAGCTCTTGGACTTAGTCGTGGCAGAGACCAACCAGTATGCCACACAATTTATATCCGCCAACCCGGGAAGCTTTTATGCCCAGCCTTTCCGGTGGAAACCAGTCCAAATTTCCGAAATTAAATTTTTTTTGGGCCTTCTCCTCAACATGGGCCTGACAAAAAAGCATGAATTGCGGTCATATTGGTCAACGCACCCGATTCATCACATGCCCATGTTCTCTGCTGCTATGTCCAGGGCACGATTTGAGGCCATCCTCCGTTTCCTGCATTTTAGCGACAACACCACCTCCCGTCCCAGAGGCCACCCAGCTTTTGACCGGCTCCACAAAATTCGGCCCCTCATAGACCATTTCAACCAGAAATTTGCAGATTTGTATACCCCCGAGCAAAACATCTGCGTAGACGAGTCCCTAATACATTTTACCGGGCGCCTTGGCTTCAAACAGTACATCCCAAGCAAGCGTGCCCGGTATGGGGTCAAATTGTATAAGCTCTGTGAAAGGGCCACAGGCTATACCCACAAATTTCGGATCTATGAGGGAAAAGATCAGACCCTGGAGCCGGTCGGTTGCCCTGACTACCTGGGGAGCAGTGGGAAGACAGTCTGGGACTTGGTGTCACCCTTATTCGGCAAGAGGTACCATCTTTATGTGGACAATTTTTACACAAGTGTGGCCCTCTTTAGGCATTTGTTTCTAGAACGGATTTGCGCCTGTGGCACCGCGCGAACTAGTCGCGTGGGCTTCCCCCAACGGCTTGTAACCACCCGTCTTGCAAGGGGGGAGAGGGCTGCCTTGTGTAACGAAGAACTGCTCGCGGTGAAATGGAGAGACAAGCGTGACGTTTACATGCTCTCCTCCATTCACGCAGACACGACAATCCAAATTGAGCGAGCAACCCGTGTCATTGAAAAGCCCCTCTGTGTCCACGACTATAATGCGCTCATGGGAGGGGTGGACTTCAATGACCAGATGTTGTCTCCGTATTTAGTTTCCCGCAGAACCAGACGCTGGTATAAGAAGGTGTCTGTATATTTAATTCAATTGGCGCTCTACAATAGTTTTGTTCTCTACAGTAAGGCTGGGAGAACACGATCTTTCCTCAAATTCCAGGAAGAGATCATCGAGAACCTCCTTTACCCAGGAGGTTCCGTGGCCCCATCCCCCAGTGTAGTTAGCCGTCTACACGAGCGACATTTCCCCAGTGTCGTTCCTGGTACCTCAACCCAACCGTCACCCCGAAAAAGATGTCGTGTCTGTAGCAGGAGTGGAATAAGGCGTGACACCCGCTATTTCTGTCCTGACTGTCCGGACCACCCTGCCCTATGCTATGGAGAGTGTTTCCGGAAGTACCACACACAGGTACACTTAGCATAGGGATTGCATCTCACAGGACAGGCACACAGGGCTATTAGGGCCCTTTTACTCTCAGCTGCTGCAAACCTCTCCTTTCACCTGGGATAAAGTGCATAACGTACTTCGCCACATCTTTGGGCGATTTGCGCTTTGCACATTGTCCCATGGGGAAGGAGAGGTTTGTTCTATAAAGGTAAAAAAAACTAAACAAAAAAAAAATTACCGGTAAGTAAAAAAGTTAAAAAAGTTTAAAAAAGTTAATATGTTCTTTTCTAAAGTTAATAAAGTTATTGCTTTGCGGCCTGGTTTTTTCTTTTTTGTTTTGTTTTTTTTACCTTCCAGGTGGACCAACCGATCGACCAGCTGCAGCACTGATGTGCATTCGGACAGAAGCATTGCGCTGCTGTCAGATTACACGCAAGTCGGTGTATGCGGCGCTGCAAGACGAGATTTCTCCTCTGCAGTAAAAGATATGTTTGCCGAGGCATATGAGCTGAGGAGGTGGCGGTGTTCATATACTTTGGCAAACACTTATATATAAAAAAATAAAAATCCCGGCAATGATTTATTCATCCACATCGATTGATGTGAATGGAGAAATCGGGTTTGCCAGGGCATACGAGCTGAAGTGGGTATGGATGTTGGGCGGAGCTCCTATGTCCTGGCAGACGCCTTTCCCCTCCTTTTTCTTTTTTTGGCAGAGATTTTTTCATCCACATTGATCGATGCGAATGAAGAAATCTGTGCCGTTCATTTTTTTTCTTTCAGCCCAGAGGCTGAACGGAAAAAAAAAATCTCATTACCCGTATGCTCAATATAAGGAGAATAGCAGAAACTCCTAATGCTGGGCATACATGTAATGATTGCGGAGATCCTCAAATGCCAGGGCAGTACAAACACCCCACAAATAACACCATTTTGGAAAGAAGACACCCCAAGGTATTCGCTGAGGGGCATATTGAGTCCATGAAAGATTGAAATTTTTGTCCCAAGTTAGCGGAAAGGGAGACTTTGTGAGAACAAAATCCAAAAAATCAATTTCCGCTAACTTGTGCCCAAATTTTTTTTTTTCAATGAACTCGCCATGCCCCTCATTGAATACCTTGGGGTGTCTTCTTTCCAAAATGGGGTCACATGTGGGGTATTTATACTGTCCTGGCATTTTAGGGGCCCCAAAGCGTGAGAAGAAGTCTGGTATCCAAATGTCTAAAAATGCCCTCCTAAAAGGAATTTGGGCACCTTTGCCCACCTAGGCTGCAAAAAAGTGTCACACATGTGGTATCTCCGTATTCAGCAGAAGTTGGGGAATATGTTTTGGGGTGTCATTTTACATATACCCATGCTGGGTGAGATAAATATCTTGGTCAAATGCCAACTTTGTATAAAAAAAATGGGAAAAAAATGGGAAAAGTTGTCTTTTGCCAAGATATTTCAAAGGGGCCCACATTCCAAAGAGCACCTTTCGGATTTCACAGGTCATTTACCTACTTACCACACATTAGGGCCCCTGGAAAATGCCAGGGCAGTATAACTACCCCACAAGTGACCCCATTTTGGAAAGAAGACACCCCAAGGTATTCCGTGAGGGGCATGGCAAGTTCCTAGAATTTTTTATTTTTTGTCACAAGTTAGTGGAAAATGATGATTTTTTTTTTTTTTTTTTTCATACAAAGTCTCCTATTCCACTAACTTGTGACAAAAAAAAAAAATTTCCATGAACTCACTATGCCCATCAGCGAATACCTTGGGGTCTCTTCTTTCCAAAATGGGGTCAATTGTGGGGTAGTTATACTGCCCTGGCATTCTAGGGGCCCAAATGTGTGGTAAGGAGTTTGAAATCAAATTCTGTAAAAAATGACCTGTGAAATCCGAAAGGTGCTCTTTGGAATATGGGCCCCTTTGCCCACCTAGGCTGCAAAAAAGTGTCACACATCTGGTATCTCCGTACTCAGGAGAAGGTGGGGAATGTATTTTGGGGTGTCATTTTATATATACCCATGCTGGGTGAGAGAAATATCTTGGCAAAAGACAACTTTTCCCATTTTTTTATACAAAGTTGTCATTTGACCAAGATATTTATCTCACCCAGCATGGGTATATGTAAAAAGACACCCCAAAACACATTCCTCAACTTCTCCTGAGTACAGGGATACCAGATGTGTGACACTTTTTTGCAGCCTAGGTGGGCAAAGGGGCCCATATTCCAAAGAGCACCTTTCGGATTTCACTGGTCATTTTTTACTGAATTTGATTTCAAACTCCTTACCACACATTTGGGCCCCTAGAATACCAGGGCAGTATAACTACCCCACAAGTGACCCCATTTTGGAAATAAAAGAGACCCCAAGGTATTCGCTGATGGGCATAGTGAGTTCATAGAAATTTTTATTTTTTGTCACAAGTTAGTGGAATATGAGACTTTGTAAGAAAAAAAAAAAAAAATCATTTTCCGCTAACTTGTGACAAAAAATAAAAAGTTCTATGAACTCACTATGCCCATCAGTGAATACCTTAGGGTGTCTACTTTCAGAAATGGGGTCATTTGTGGGGTGTTTGTACTGTCTGGGCATTGTAGAACCTCAGGAAACATGACAGGTGCTCAGAAAGTCAGAGCTGCTTCAAAAAGCGGAAATTCACATTTTTGTACCATAGTTTGTAAACGCTATAACTTTTACCCAAACCATTTTTTTTTTACCCAAACATTTTTTTTTTATCAAAGACATGTAGAACTATAAATTTAGAGCAAAATTTCTATATGGATCTCGTTTTTTTTTGCAAAATTTTACAACTGAAAGTGAAAAATGTCATTTTTTGCAAAAAAATCGTTAAATTTCGATTAATAACAAAAAAAGTAAAAATGTTAGCAGCAATGAAATACCACCAAATGAAAGCTCTATTAGTGAGAAGAAAAGGAGGTAAAATTCATTTGGGTGGTAAGTTGCATGACCGAGCAATAAACGGTGAAAGTAGTGTAGGTCAGAAGTGTAAAAAGTGGCCTGGTCTTTCAGGGTGTTTAAGCACTGGGGGCTGAGGTGGTTAAGGAGGCATATTCTACTATGGCGTATATGTTCACGTTAGGCTAAGAAAAAGTGTTAGGGCTCGTTCACACGAACGTGTGATGCCCGTTGCCGTATTGCGGACCGCATTTGCGGATCCGCAATACACGGGCACCGTTCCGTGGCCATTCGCATCACGGATGCGGACCCATTCATTTCAATAGGTCTGCAAATTCGGAGATGCGTAACGGTGCGGAAGAGAAGAACGGAACTGAACACTTCGGAAGCACTACGGAGTGCTTTCTGGGTTTCCATTCTGTGCTTCCGCACCACAAAAAGATAGAACTTGCTCTATCTTTTTGCAGAACGGAAGGATCGCGGACCCATTCTAGTGAATAGGTCTGCGATCCCCATGCGGCTGCCCCACGGACGGTGCCCGTGCATTGCGGACTGCAATTTGCGGTCCACAGCATGGGCTTCACACGTTCGTGTGAACGAGCCCTTATATTTAGACTACCGCAGGAATATTCTGTAAAAGCTTGTATGTGTGTAGCACACAGGGCTGGTGCAAGGATTATTGCCACCCTAGGCAAAAGCTAATTTTGCCGCCGCCTTGACTCCGTCCATTGACCACACCCTTTTACCCGCCCCCTTTTCAGCCACCTATTGCATGCAACATTTAACTATGGTCGTGTACCCTGTGCCAGTCTATGGTCATGTACCCTGTGCCAGTCTGAATATGGTCATGTATATATAATATCCAGCCATTGTCTGCCACCTAGTACCATCCCAGTGATGCTAATCACTCTGCGCTGTTCAGCAGGTTGGCACACCAAACACGAGCAGTGCCACCTATTCACTGCCAGGCGCTATTCAGCCACTGTCTGAATTCCTGTGCCACCAGGGCAACATAAAACAGTATGCTGCCTTGTGCCCTCTGCCCGTCTGGCACTGTCCTGCATCCTGTACCATTCATAGCCCTTTAGACAGTCTGTGCCACCTATTAGGCTCCATGTGCCACTGCTGGGCACCCTGTGCCAGTCAGAATCTGTGGCCCCTAGTCAAGCAGCAGGTGTGCCCTTACCCCTGTACACAAGTGTGTGCCACCCTGCTGCCAGTCACTGTCCTGCAGCCTCTGACACCCTAGTGCAGGTTGTCAGAGTGTGGTTGCCAGGGATGCTCACCAGGTTCTGCTCCTCGCTGTGCTCCAGGTCCACATTGCCTTGGCTCTTGCCAAGATCATGTGTCTTCGGCGTGTGATCCTGCGAGACCCACCTCTGGAGGTCACTGGTCTCGCGGGATTGCGCGCCCGAAGTCAGGGCCGGTGCAAGGATTTTTGTCAACACAAGCGAATCTACATTTTGGCGCCCCCCCCCCCCATCATTTCACATTTCTGCCCCTCATGATTCATGTCCATTTTTTGCCCCCCCCATCATTTCACATTTCTGTCCCTCATGATTCATGTCCATGTCTTGCCCCCCCATGTGCTAATATCCTACTGCCATCCTCTCTCCCTGCCCCCTAATGTGCCAGTATCAAGTGCCTCTCTCCTCCCCCCTCCATGTGCCAGTATCATGGCGCCAATAGCCCCCCTCCCCGTGGCAGTAAAGTAACAGTCCGGTATTTAAAAAAAAACATGTCAGCGATGCGATGCAGGCCTCTTCCGGCCTGTGTTCCCACCAGCCTCTTGAGTTGAAGATTTGGTGCTCGTGTTCTTATTTAGCCTGTCTTTCAGAAAAGCTTATGCTGGGATTCGAACCCATGACCTTCTGTATCAGAGGCAAGACATTTACCCACACAGCTACAAGAGCTGTATAGCCAGTAGAGATGGCCCGAATAGTTCGCCGGCGAATAGTTCCCGGCGAACATAGCTTGTTCGCGTTCGCCGCGGCTGGCGAACATATGCGATGTTCGGTCCGCCCCCTATACATCATCATTGAGTAAACTTTGACCCTGTACCTCACAGTCAGCAGACACATTCCAGCCAATCAGCAGCAGACCCTCCATCCCAGACCCTCCCACCTCCTGGACAGCATCCATTTTAGATTCATTCGGAAGCTGCATTCTCAGTGAGAGGAGGGACAGTGCTGCTGCTGCTGATTCAATAGGGAAAGCGTTAGCTAGGGCAGTGTTCTGTGTCCACAGACTCATCTGCTGTAAGGACAGCGTCCTGACAGCACCCCAAAAAGCTCTTTTCAGGGCTGGTACATCAGTCTGCTTTTTTATATATATATATATATATATATATATATATATATATATATATATATTGCAGTTGCCTGCCCGTGTGAGGCTGCAGGCTCAGTCACAGACAGTACTGTGTGCACACCATTCATACAGGGTGTGACAGAAAATACCTCGCAGATAAAAAAAATTCTATTTAATATTTTTCTGTGAAAAAATCACATTTGCAAGCCTGTGTGTGTCAGGCCCACACAGACTGTATTGTGGCCACTGGCTAGTGGCTAGGCCTCCACTCATACCATTACAGGGTGTCACTCACTCACAAATACCTCGTAGATAAAATAAAATTCTATTTAATCTTTTTCTGTGATATAATCACAGTTGCAAGCCAGTGTGTGTCAGGCCCACACAGACTGTATTGTGGCCACTGGCTAGGCCTCCACCTATACCGTTACAGGGTGTCACTCACTCAAATACCTTTCAGATAAAAAAATTCTATTTAATATTTTTCTGTGATATAATCACGTTTGCAAGCCCGTGTTTGTCAGGCCCACACAGACTGTATTGTGGCCACTGGCTAGTGGCTAGGCCTCCACTCATACCATTACAGGGTGTCACTCACTCACAAATACCTTGCAGATAAAAAAAAATTCTATTTAAACTGATTAGAAGAGAGTACTACAGAAAATACCACTCATATCGGGTGGGACAGTAAATTGCACGGCGCAGACGCAGTGACCGTGGCGTGGATTCAAACAAAGGGGAGGGAGCCAGCGTTTTTTTAACCATCTCCCCGTTCGAAAAAATCTATTTAATAAATGGACCCCAGATTGGGGACATAACAGGGATTAAACTGATGAGAAGAGAGAACTACAGAAAATAACACTCATGTCGGGTGTGAGAGTAAATTGCACGGCGCAGACGCAGTGACCGTGGCGTGGATTCAAACAAAGGGGAGGGAGCCAGCGTTTTTTTAACCATCTCCCCGTTCGAAAAATCCATTTAATAAATGGACCCCAGATTGGGGACGTAACAGGGATTAAACTGATGAGAATAGTACTACACAAAATACCACTCACGGGTGTGACAGTAAATTGCACGGCGCAGATGCAGTGACCGTGGCGTGGATTCAAACAAAGGGGAGGGAGCCAGCGTTTTTTTAACCATCTCCCCGTTCGAAAAATCAATTCAATTCACCTTTCGGGGACCCTTGGTTTTGTACGTGGCTGGGTGGAGGAAGAAACCTTCAATGACATCAACGGGACATGGCTAGCTTGGTATCCAACCTTGTGCAAATGGGAAGTTTGCGGTTGGGCAAATGGACTGTTTGCGGTTGTTTACAGTGCATTAAAAGGGGAGTTTGGTCTGTCAATGTCTGTGAAGCGGGCGTAACCCTTACACTACCTGTTCGATACAACATCATACCTGATCGTATACACACACTGGATGTTTTCAACCACGTTGTTCAAAAAAAATTGGGATTGTTAGGTGATTTATGCCCTTTATGGATTAAAATCCAACTCTGCGTCAACTATGTAATTTTCCATGGGAGTTTTGCCATGGATCCCCCCCGGCATGCCACAGTCCAGGTGTTAGTCCCCTTGGAACAACTTTTCCATCACTACTGTGGCTAGAAAGAGTCCCTGTGGGTTTTAAAATTCACCTGCCTATTGAAGTCTATGGCGGTTCGCCCGCTCGCCAACATTTGCAGAAATTCGCGTTCGCGAACGGAAAATTTTATGTTCGCGACATCTCTAATAGCCAGTTACTTAAAAAAAAATATATATAAGACTTCTACTGTAGATAACTTTGATACCTAGTGTACATCCATACACATGACAGCTGCCCCAGTACACTGTGTATGGATGTAGCAGAGCTGGGTCTGTTGGGGGCAGCTGTGATGTGTATGAATGCACACTAGGTATCAAAGTTACCTACAGTAGAAGTCTTATATTTTTTTTTCTTTTTTTTTTTTAAGTAACTGGCTATACAGCTCTCATAGCTGTGTGGGTAAATGCCTTGCCTCTTATGTGAAAGGTCGCGAGTTCAAATCCCAGGAGAAATTTTTCTGAAAGACAGGCTAAATGAGATTTAAATACACCAGGGTCTCGTAACTGTGTGTCAGCTGCGTGCCGCTCGCTCTGCCCAAAGTGACTGAGCGCATCCGGCCGGCAAGTACAGGAACAGAAACAGTCAAGGAGATGATGTCAGATGGATCACAAGTAGGGGGTGGGGCGCAGGCGGCGGCCGGGTGCTACTGCTTGGGATTCGGACTCCAGAGTGTCGCGCTCTACGCGGTGGCCTACTCTGCTTATGGGTGGCGCCGGCCATGGTAGCACACCACTTTATATAACTTCCCTTCTCTATTTGCTATATTTCATGTATTTTTTTTACCTTTTAGGTTGCATCTATTCCTTCATTTCAAATTGTATTAAATTGCTAACATCGACAGCCGGGGGTTTGCTAATTCAAGACATTGTAGATCTAAAACTCATTTGCTTCTCCTGACTTCTTTCAGCTGTACATTATGATTTGAGAGTGACGACACTGAAGCTGGTTGGTATCTGATAATTATGAGATTCCAGATGTTCCTTCCACGGATCTACATGTTAAATTAAAATGTCTTTGTGCGCTGTCTAAACAAAACATCATTTTGTGTGCAATGTTCCACTTCTTTGTGTGACGATGATTGATGTGCATTAAACTTGGGATCAGGAAGTAAACACTCGCCTGTAACTCATGTCATTTTTCATGAAATCACACAGCAATTGAATAACATTACATTAAAATTTATGCACAGTGTATGAACATTGAAAAATATCTGTATTTTACTGGTTCCAAATGATTCCTAAAGCTGATTTAAAAAAGAAAATAGGTAAGACAATATTAATTCGCGCCCTCTGAAATTGCTTCTACTCCTTTTAGATTTGTCAATGAACTGTTATCTCAATGATCATCTATCAAAAATCTTTTTGGTCCAGCTCTCTTTATTTTGGACATTGGCAACATTAACAGCTTTGGAGATGTATTCCTTGATACCACTGGTGTCTTTGCAGGCAACAAAGAAGACTTCTAGCACCGAGAGACCAAATTAAAATCTTTTTTATTCCATATTCTATACACAGTTGCAGGGGCGTTGCTAGTGTCTCAAAAGATGCGGGGCCCAAGCCCCAATGCATATGGCCCAATTCTCTAAGTCGACCAATAAAGCCCTTACAGAGTCCCCAGTATAAATAAGGCCCCTCTATTGGTCCCCCAGTGGTAATAACGCTCACTACAGACCCCTTAGTAGTAATAAGGCCCCCCATAAGGCTCTTAGTAGAGATAATGCGGATCTATAAGTCCCTCCTATAGAGCCCCCAGTAGTAATAAAAACGCCCTAATGCCCCCTGGATTTAAAATGCCTCCACAGTGCGCCCAGTATTTATAATGCCCCCTACTGTTATTATGCTCACCGTGAAGTGCCCCAGTATTTAAATCACCTCTAATATTATAATGCCCCCACAGTGCCCCCATTATTTATACCGCCCCTACTGTTATAATGCTCGCCCTAAAGCACCCCCAGTATTTAAAATGCCCCCTGCAGTGCCCCCTGTAGTTATATTCCTCTGTTTACTGTCCTCAGAAATTATAATTCCTCAGCCCCTGCACCATACAGTCCCATGTAAATAACATTATTTCCCTCCTCCGCCATAGACTCCCATGTAAATACCATCACACCATCTTTCCAGCCCCCTCCAATATACAGTCCCATGTAAATAACATTCCTCTCTATCTACATCCCCCTCCAAAATACAGTCCCATGTAAATAACATCACACCATCTCTCCCTCCCCCTCAATTTTCAGCCCCACATAAATTACATCACCCCCTCCCCAGCCTTAAACATACAGTCTCATGTAAAGAACATCACCTCCTCCCTAGCCTCCTTCAACATACAGTCCCATGTAAATAACATCACCCCCTCAATATTCAGTCCCATGTAAATAACATCACTCCCTCCCCCAGACACCTTCAACATACAGTCCCATGTAAATAACATTACCCCTCAACAATCAGTCCCATGTAAATAACATCACTCCCTCACACAGTCGCCTTCAACATATAGTCCCATGTAAATAAAATCACCCTGCTCCAGCCACCTCCAAAATGCATTCCCATGTAAATAACATCACCCCCTCAACTTTCAGTCCCATGTAAATAACATCACTCCACCCCACTGTTCCATGTAAATAACTTCCTTCCCTTCAGCCCTAACATACAGTCCCAGTTAAATAACCACAACTCCCAGCACTACTCTGCCTCTCCCTTCACTTACCTCTCCCCATGTAGCACACCTCACCACAGCTTCTTCCCAGGACTTCTCTTCACTGCTGAGCTGTGCTCTCCTGCACTGGTCACATGATAGTGACATCATTGCAGGTCCTTTTCAGCTACTGTATTTAGAACTGATCACATGAACTGTGATGCCATCACAGGTCCTTCAGCTCTTGCAGGGCATTAGATTCAATTGTATTGCTGTCTTGAGGATGGCAATACAGTTGTATCTATCTGGCAGGCAGGACATTCGGGAACTGGGTCAAAACATTATGTTTTAACTTAGCAATGCCCCTGTACAGTTGAATGACCTGTCTGCTAATGTGTTTCAAGCTCCTGTTGGGCTCTTAAAGGGCATCTGTCAGCAGACTTGTTCCTATCACTGCCTGACCTGTTGCATGTGCTCTTGGCTGCTGAAGGCATCTGTGTTGGTCCCATGTTCATATGTGCCTGCATTGCTGAGAAAAATTAGGTTTTAATATATGCAAATGAGCCTCTAGGAGCAATAGGCTCAATTCTCTCTGCGATGGCATGGCCTTCATTGCTCCTAGAGGCTCATGTGCATATATAAAAACTTAATTTATCTCAGCAATGCAGGCACATATGAACATGGGACCAACACAGATGCCTTCAGTTGCCAAGCGCACATGTAACAGATCAGCCAGTTTCATAGATACAAATCTGCTGACAGAAGGCTTCCGCCAAACAGTGAGCCCGGTGACGTCACTGGCATTAATGGGTGGGCTTTAGCACTGCCTATTCTGCTGCTAGGGCAGCACTAAATCCCATCCATCAGAGCCGGTGATGTCACCGGGAACACTGATTGGCGGAAGCCTCCAACTAGCAGTGTTAAAAATATAAACAAACAGCCCTTGCCCTGCGCAATACAGAGCATGAAATGCTCCAATGCTCATATCAGGAGGGCTGCCTGTGTGAAAATGGGCATATGCCTGGGTTCAGCTCTGAACCCGGACAACCCCTTTAACCCTTTCACCCCCGGAAGTTTTTTCAAATTGAATTTTTTTTTTTCGGGGGCCATAACTTTCAATTTTTCTGTTTACATAGCCTTATAAAGGCTTGTTTTTTGTGGGACAACTTGCATTTTCTAAATTGACCATTTAATATTGCATATGATGTATTGGGGAGCTGGAAAATAATTTCAAATTGTCACGGAACCATGAACCAGACGTACAACAAGAGATAAGTGAAAATAAGAAGGCTTTATTGAAAATAAAGCTGTAAAGCAAAAGTCCAAACGGATGGCGAAACCGAAGCAGAGTCTTTGCGAAGCCAGAGGTCAGGAACCAGAAGGGTAGTCAGACGAAGCCAGGATCAGGAACCAGCAGGGTAGTCAGACGAAGCCAGGATCAGGAACCAGCAGGGTAGTCGGACGAAACCAGGATCAGGAACCAGCAGGGTAGTCGGACGAAACCAGGATCAGGAACCAGAAGCAGCAGCAGTCTAGAAGCATGTAAACACAGGAGGACCAAGCAAGGAACTGAAGCCACAGACCTCCTATATATATGAGCTAGGCATCCAGCTCCTCCCAGTGGGAAGGAGGAGCCGCAGGGTGGGAGGCTACAAGAAACCCAGAAACCAAGATGGCCGCCAGCACATGTCAAACGAAGGAGAACAGCAGAAGGTAAGACCATGACAGTACCTCCCCCTCAAGGGCCCCTCCTCCGCGGAGTAAAGAACGGTTTCTGAGGGAAGCGTGCGTGGAAGGCTCGGAGCAAGGCAGGAGCATGGACATCTGCGGAGGGAACCCAGGAACGCTCCTCTGGACCATAACCACGCCAATGGACCAAAAACTGCACCCGACCGCGGACCAGGCGTGAGTCCAGGATATTGCTCACCTCATACTCCTCACGATTGCCCACTTGGACAGGACGAGGCCGAGGAACCGAGGAAGTGAAACGATTACACACCAGTGGCTTCAACAGGGAGACATGAAACACGTTGGAGATCCGCATGCCAGGAGGAAGCGCAAGGGCATAGGCTACCGGGTTTACCCTGCAAAGCACTCGGAAGGGACCAACAAAGCGAGGCGCCAGCTTGGGAGTGGGCACTCGAAGGTTGAGGTTGCGGGTGGACAACCATACACGGTCTCCGACCTGGTAGGAAGGAGCAGGCGCTCGTCTGCGATCAGCCTGGAGTCTCTGGCGCTGCGCAGAGACCTCAAGGGACTTCTGGATCAGTACCCAAGAAGCACGTAGGACGGAAAGGTGATCCTCCACAGCCGGAATATCCTGGGGAGAGAATACCTCCGGTAACACGGCAGGTTGGAACCCATAATTGGCCATGAAGGGAGACGTCCCAGAGGAAGAGTTCACCGCCGTGTTCCTGGCAAACTCAGCCCAAGGCAGGAGGTCAACCCAATTGTCTTGGTGATCGGAGACATAGCAACGAAGGAATTGCTCCAAGGCCTGATTGGATCGTTCTGCGGCCCCATTGGACTGAGGGTGGTAGGCCGAGGAGAAGGAGAGATGAATCCCCAACTGGGAGCAAAAGGCGCGCCAGAACCTGGACACAAACTGACTCCCCCGATCCGACACAATCTCCTTGGGCAAACCGTGCAACCGGAAGACCTCCCTGGCAAAAATCGTGGCCAACTCTTGTGCAGAGGGTAACTTCTTGAGAGGAACACAGTGGCACATTTTGGAAAACCGATCCACAATCATGAGAATGACCGTATGGCCTCGGGATGCAGGGAGGTCCACAATGAAATCCATCCCCAGGTGTGACCATGGGCGCTCCCCGGTGGCTATGGGTTGCAGAAGGCCCAACGGAAGGTGCCGAGGGGACTTACTCTGGGCACAAACGGAGCATGCTGCTACATATGCGGCGATGTCGGAACGTAGGGAAGGCCACCAGAACAGACGTGAAACAGCCCAGGACAGCTGATTCTTTCCAGGATGCCCCGCGGTCTTGGAGTTATGGTAGGTTCGCAACAACCGAGTGCGCAACTCCTCAGGCACAAAACATCTGCCGTTGGGTCTCCCAGAGGGAGCACCAGATTGAGCCGCCAAAATCTGCTCACCCAGGGGAGAGGTCAGGCTGGTGCGAATGGCGACCAAGATCTGATTCGGAGGTATGACCGAAGTCAGAATCGACTCCTCCCTGGACAGCTCGGAGTACTGCCGTGATAAGGCATCCGCCCTGATGTTCTTGGAACCGGGTAGGTAGGAGACCACGTAATTAAAACGTGACAAGAACAGAGCCCATCTGGCCTGACGTGGTGTCAATCTCTTGGCCTCAGAAAGGTAGGTCAGATTCTTGTGGTCCGTCAGGATGAGGACCGGAACCACCGAACCCTCGAGCAAGTGCCTCCATTCTTTAAGGGCCTGCACGATGGCCAATAACTCCCTGTCACCAATCTGATAGTTGCACTCCGCGGAAGACAGTTTCCGGGAGTAAAACCCACAAGGAAGCAGAGGACCCTCTGGTGTTCTACGCTGAGACAGAAGGGCGCCTACTCCCGTCTCAGACGCGTCCACCTCGAGGACAAAGGGCAACCCAGGGTTGGGATGCGACAGAATCGGAGCCGACACAAAGGCGGACTTTAGAGCCTCAAAAGCTCGGATGGCCTCGAGCGGCCAGACCTGGGAATTACTGCCCTTCCTGGTCAGATCCATGAGAGGCTTGGCTAGCATGGAAAAGTCCCTGATGAACTTCCGATAATAATTGGCGAAGCCCAAAAAGCGCTGCAGGGAACGAAGACCACTGGGCTGGGGCCACTGTAAGACAGCCGAAACCTTCTCAGGATCCATGGAGAACCCCTCAGCGGAAATGATGTAACCTAAGAAGGTTACCTGGGATCGGTGAAATTCGCATTTCTCAAGCTTACCGAACAGCTTGTTCTCTCGTAACCGTTGCAACACTCGTCTGACATCCAGAATGTGGGCCTCCATGGATTCAGAATATACCAAGATGTCATCCAAATAGACCACCACACACTGCTGCAACAGGTCACGGAAAACATCGTTGATGAATTCCTGAAAGACTGCGGGCGCATTGCACAACCCAAAGGGCATAACCAAGGATTCATAATGACCGGTCCTGGTGTTAAACGCGGTCTTCCACTCATCGCCCGCCTTGATCCTTACCAGGTTATATGCCGCCCTCAGGTCGAGTTTGGTAAAGACTGTGGCCCCTTTAAGGCGATCGAACAGCTCGGAAATCAAGGGTATCGGGTAAGCGTTCTTGATCGTGATGCGATTGAGACCCCTGTAATCGATGCAAGGCCTCAACTCACCGCCCTTCTTTTCCACAAAGAAAAATCCAGCCCCTGCCGGGGACGAGGATTTGCGAATGTGTCCGCGTGAAAGCGCCTCCCTCACGTACTCCTCCATGGCCTCATTCTCCGCTACCGACAGTGGATAGACTTTGCCACGAGGAGGAACGGCACCAGACTGTAACTCTATGGCACAATCGTATGGGCGGTGCGGAGGTAGGGCAACCGCACGCACCTTATCGAATACATCCCGGTACTCCTCATATTCAGGAGGCAACAGAGAGTCCGAGGAAGTACACAGCAACTTGACAGACCCATGGATGCAACTAGCCCCACACTGCGGTGACCACGAGAGGATCTCGGCCGATCTCCAATCGAAAGTCGGATTATGCTTCCGGAGCCAGGGGTACCCCAAGACCACCGAGTAGTGTGGAGACGAAATAACCTGGAGGCAGACCGACTCTCTGTGAACGGCACCAATGGCTATCCCCACTGGAAGGGTCTCATGAGTCACGTGTGGCGGCAGAAGGGGTCTGCCGTCTATCGCCTCAAGAGCCAGTGGGGAACCTCGAGCCTGCAGAGGAATGGAATTGGCGGCAGCGAACACATTATCAATGAACAAACCACCAGCACCAGAGTCCACCAACGCCTGGGTCGTCACCGAGCCCCCGACCCAGGAGAGGACAACAGTGATCAGTGGTTTGTCAACACGGGAAACCGGGGACGAGGAGACTCCACCCAAGATCTGCCCCCGACAGGATCTCAGGTGCGAGCGTTTCCCGGACGGTTCGGACATGCCAACCGAAAATGCCCACCGAGACCACAGTACATGCATCGGCCCTCGCGTCTCCGGAGTACCCTCTCCCCCTCGGACAGGCGAGCAAACCCCAGCTGCATGGGTTCACCCCCAGACAAGTCATCCCCAGGAGGCGTGGGAGGAGAGGGAGGCACGGGTGGGACAGCAAACGTAGGCGCCAATCTGTTAGAAAACCTCCGCAGGCTCTCCTTAAAGGAAGGTCTCTCCCTGAGTCTGGTGTCAATCAAAATCAGGAAAGAAATAAGAGACTCGAGCTCCACTGGTAGGTCCTTAGCTGCAACCTCATCCTTCAAGGCATCCGAGAGACCATGAGAGAAAGCAGCGACCAGAGCCTCATTATTCCAGCCCACCTCTGCTGCCAGGGTACGAAACTCAATGGCGTATTCAGCTACGGATCGTGAACCCTGTCTGATGGACATAAGGAGCTTCGCAGCAGAGGCAGCACGAGCCGGCACATCGAATACCTTCCGAAGAGAAGCAACAAAACCGGAAAACTCGGCAACCACCGGATTGTTGTTCTCCCATAAAGGGCTGGCCCAGGCCAAGGCCTTGTCCGAGAGCAGCGAGATCAAGAAGCCCACCTTTGATCTCTCAGTAGGAAAGGCATGTGGCAGCAACTCGAAATAAATGCCCACCTGGTTAAGGAAACCTCGGCACAGAGTTGGCTCTCCCCCAAAGCGCTGTGGAAGAGGGGCAGAACCGGTCATACCCCGAAACACCGCAGGTGCAACAACAGGTGTCGGGGTAGACTCTGGCGCAACAACCGGAGCGGCAGTAGGAGCGGGCCCAGGAGCGACAACCGACCCATCGGCAACGGGAGCGAAATGAGCCGTGCGTTCAAGCAGGGTTTGCAACGCCACAGCAAACCGACCCAACAGGTGATCCTGCTGATCAAGTCTGGCAACCAGCGTGGGTAGCGAGGATGGCCCTGTACCGTCAGAATTCATGGCTTGGTCCTAATGTCACGGAACCATGAACCAGACGTACAACAAGAGATAAGTGAAAATAAGAAGGCTTTATTGAAAATAAAGCTGTAAAGCAAAAGTCCAAACGGATGGCGAAACCGAAGCAGAGTATTTGCGAAGCCAGAGGTCAGGAACCAGAAGGGTAGTCAGACGAAGCCAGGATCAGGAACCAGCAGGGTAGTCAGACGAAGCCAGGATCAGGAACCAGCAGGGTAGTCGGACGAAACCAGGATCAGGAACCAGCAGGGTAGTCGGACTAAACCAGGATCAGGAACCAGAAGCAGCAGCAGTCTAGAAGCATGTGAACACAGGAGGACCAAGCAAGGAACTGAAGCCACAGACCTCCTATATATATGAGCTAGGCATCCAGCTCCTCCCAGTGGGAAGGAGGAGCCGCAGGGTGGGAGGCTACAAGAAACCCAGAAACCAAGATGGCCGCCAGCACATGTCAAACGAAGGAGAACAGCAGAAGGTAAGACCATGACACAAATGCTGTGGAAGTGGGGAAAAAAATACAATTCTGCAACAGTTTTTTTATTTAATTTAGTTTTTATGACATTCCCTATGTGCTAAAACTGACCTGTCATTCTCAAGATCAGTTCGATTACGGAGATACCACATATGTATAGTTTTTCTTGTGTTTTAATACTGAAAAAAATTAGTTTTTTCTTTTCATTGCCATATTCTGACCCATATATCTTTTTTGTATTTATCTACATGGAGCTGTGTGAGGGCTAATTTTTTCCAGGTAGACCTGTACTTTCCAAAGATATGGGGTATATATGAATTTTTGATCACTTTTTAATAAATTTTTTGTGGGAGGTAAGGCGACCAAATATTGTCCATTTAGACTTTTTTTTTTAAAGTTTTTTTTTATACTTGTTTGCTGTTTGGGATAAATATTTTTTAGATTTTAACAGTACGGGCATTTCCACACACGGTGATGCACTTGATGTTTATTTTTTTAATTGTTTATGTATTTTATTTTAATTTTGGGGAAGGGGGGTGATTTTTATATTTATATTTTTAATTTTTTTTATATTTTCTCAAAACTTTTTTTTTTACACTTTTTTTTATAGATCTCATAGGGAATTATAACAAGCAATCATAAGACTCTGATTAGCATTGGTCTATGAGGATTATACTATGATCTTGTGGCCAGGCTCCATAGGAACTAATGTACGACAGCCTCATATCATTCAGGAATACAGAGGCTGCTGCACACGCTGGCCCCCCGATCCTCAATAAGGGGAGCTGGTCCACAGCTGGAAACACGCTTCTGGGTATTTGGTAATGTTTGACCATGACATCTAAATGGGAATAAAACTGCAGGCATCAGGCACCATCTTTAAAGTCGGTTTAAAGTGGGTAAAGAGCCTCTGTCAACATTATCAACCCCATGCATACTGCTGATAATGCTGATTAAAATTATGCCTTTCGTTTGTATGTATGTTAGTAACATAGTAACATAGTACATAAGGCCGAAAAAAGACATTTGTCCATCCAGTTCGGCCTGTTATCCTGCAAGTTGATCCAGAGGAAGGCAAAAAAAACCTGTGAGGTAGAAGCCAATTTTCTCCACTTTAGGGGAATAAAAAATTCCTTCCCGACTCCAATCATGCAATCAGAATAACTCCCTGGATCAACGACCCCTCTCTAGTAGCTATAGCCTGTAATAATTTTAAGCTCCAGAAATACGTCCAGGCCCCTCTTGAATTCCTTTATTGTACTCACCATCACCACCTCCTCAGGCAGAGAGTTCCATAGTCTCACTGCTCTTACCGTAAAGAATCCTCTTCTATGTTTGTGTACAAACCTTCTTTCCTCCAGACGAAGAGGATGTCCCCTCGTCACAGTCACAGTCCTGGGGATAAATAGCTGATGGGATAGATCTCTGTACTGACCCCTGATATATTTTTACATATTAATTAGATCTCCCCTCAGTCGTCTTTTTTCTAAAGTGAATAACCCTAATTTTGATAATCTTTCAGGGTACTGTAGTTGCCCCATTCCAGTTATTACTTTAGTTGCCCTCCTCTGAACCCTCTCCAGCTCTGCTATGTCTGCCTTGTTTACAGGAGCCCAGAACTGTACACAGTACTCCATGTGTGGTCTGACTAGCGATTTGTAAAGTGGTAGGACTATGTTCATATCACAGGAATCTATGCCCCTTCTGATGCAACCCATTATCTTGTTGGCCTTGGCAGCAGCTGCCTGACACTGGTTTTTGCTGCTTAGTTTGCTGTTTATTAAAATTCCTAGATCCTTTTCCATGTCAGTGTTACCGAGTGTTTTACCATTTAGTATGTATGGGTGACTTGCATTTTTCCTTCCAATGTACATAACTTTACATTTATCAGTGTTAAACCTCATCTGCCACTTATCTGCCCAAGCCTCCAATCTATCCAGATCCCTCTGTAGTAGTATACTGTCCTCATCAGTGTAAATTACTTTACACAGTTTAGTGTCATCTGCGAAAATTGATACTTTACTATGCAAGCCTTCTACAAGATCATTAATAAATATATTGAAGAGAATAGGGCCCAATACTGACCCCTGAGGTACTCCACTAGTGACAGTGACCCAATCTGAGTGTGTACCGTTAATAACCACCCTCTGTTTTCTATCACTCAGCCAGTTACTTACCCACATACAGATGTTTTCTCCCAGTCCGAGCATTCTCATTTTATATACTAACCTTTTATGTGGTACAGTGTCAAATGCTTTGGAGAAGTCCAGATATACGACATCCATTGATTGCCGCTGTCAAGTCTAGAACTTACCTCCTCATAGAAACTGATTAAATTAGTCTGACATGACCGATCCCTCACGAAGCCATGCTGATATGGCGTTATTTGCTTATTTCCGTTGAGATGCTCTAATATAGCATCTCTCAGAAAACCTTCAAACAGTTTACCCACAACAGATGTTAAACTTACCGGCCTATAGTTTCCAGGCTCTGTTTTTGGCCCCTTTTTGAATATTGGCACCACATATGCCACGCGCCAATCCTGTGGGACATTCCCTGTCAGTATAGAGTCATAAATGTTAAAACGGTTAAAAAGATATCTGTGTTTGTATTCATATGCATATAAGCACATTGGAGCACTAAGAGGCAGGACTGAATTCTTGGAGCACTGCTTTTGTAATAGACCTGTGCTCTGTAGTTAGTTTTTTTTCTCCCACATTTAACCCATAATAAAAGGCTATAGCCTTACTATATTGAGAATCGTGTTTTTTTTATTCACAGCCACCATATATGATGAAAAAGACAACAGTAATATGTATTTGCTTTCTAAGCTTAAAAAGCCCACTATTCTCAATATTAGAAAGCTATAGCTTTTTATTATGGGTTTAATGATGGAGAAAAATAAATATCTGAGAAAAAAATTGAAAATTCTCTCCCAAGTTTCAAACCTAAGATTTCAACACGCAAGGCTGACCACTACTTCCGGGCTACAGCCTTATCAGTTTGAGTAGTGTTTTTTCTACACTTAGAAACCTAATACATATTACTGGTGTCTTTATGATCATATATTGTGCCTGTGAATAAAGCAGTAATATGTATGTTAGCTTTCTAATATAAAAAATCCACACTTCTTATTATGGTACGGCTATGGCAAGTACTGTCTGTGATTTGTACATGCTAGGACACATCTCTTGGACACGGCTTTGCCCTCAGCATGCTGATGTCCATCCTTGTCAATCAAGCGGAGGTGGGAATGTGTAATGCAGTGCTCCAAGGATTTAGTTTCTCCTCTTAGTCCTCCAATATGCTCATTTGCATATGAATAAAATGCAGATATCTCTGCATCTGTTTAACATGCAGACAAAAGAAAATATTGTTTTAATCTGCATGATCAACCCTACCAGGCAGTATGCCTTGTTTTTTAGTGTTGATCATGCTGCCAGAGGCTCTTTAACCACCTCAGCCCCCAGTGCTTAAACACCCTTAATGACCAGGCCACTTTTTACACTTCTGCACTACACTACTTTCACCGTTTATTGCTCGGTCATGCAACTTACCACCCAAATGAATTTTACCTCCTTTTCTTCTCACTAATAGAGCTTTCATTTGGTGGTATTTCATTGCTGCTGACATTTTTACTTTTTTTGTTATTAATCGAAATTTAACGATTTTTTTGCAAAAAAATGACATTTTTCACTTTCAGTTGTAAAATTTTGCAAAAAAAAACGACATCCATATATAAATTTTGCTCTCAATTTATTGTTCTACATGTCTTTGATAAAAAAAATATGTTTGGGTAAAAAAAAAATGGTTTGGGTAAAAGTTATAGCGTTTACAAACTATGGTACAAAAATGTGAATTTCCGCTTTTTGAAGCAGCTCTGACTTTCTGAGCACCTGTCATGTTTCCTGAGGTTCTACAATGCCCAGACAGTACAAACACCCCACAAATGACCCCATTTCGGAAAGTACACACCCTAAGGTATTCGCTGATGGGCATAGTGAGTTCATAGAACTTTTTATTTTTTGTCACAAGTTAGCGGAAAATGATGATTTTTTATTTTATTTTATTTTTTCTTACAAAGTCTCATATTCCACTAACTTGTGACAAAAAATAAAAACTTCTATGAACTCACTATGCCCATCACGAAATACCTTGGGGTCTCTTCTTTCCAAAATGGGGTCACTTGTGGGGTGGTTATACTGACCTGGCATTCTAGGGGCCCAAATGTGTGGTAAGGAGTTTGAAATCAAATTCTGTAAAAAATGACCTGTGAAATCCGAAAGGTGCTCTTTGGAATATGGGCCCCTTTGCCCACCTAGGCTGCAAAAAAGTGTCACACATCTGGTATCTCTGTATTCAGGAGAAGTTGAGGAATGTGTTTTGGGGTGTCTTTTTACATATACCCATGCTGGGTGAGATAAATATCTTGGTCAAATGCCAACTTTGTATAAAAAAATGGGAAAAGTTGTCTTTTGCCAAGATATTTCTCTCACCCAGCATGGGTATATGTAAAATGACACCCCAAAACACATTCCCCAACTTCTCCTGAGTACGGAGATACCAGATGTGTGACACTTTTTTGCAGCCTAGGTGGGCAAAGGGGCCCATATTCCAAAGAGCACCTTTCGGATTTCACTGGTCATTTTTTACAGAATTTGATTTCAAACTCCTTACCACACATTTGGGCCCCTAGAATGCCAGGGCAGTATAACTACCCCACAAGTGACCCCTTTTTGGAAAGAAGACACCCCAAGGTATTCCGTGAGGGGCATGGCAAGTTCCTAGAATTTTTTATTTTTTGTGACAAGTTAGTGGAAAATGATGATTTTTTTTTTTTTTTTTTTCATACAAAGTCTCATATTCCACTAACTTGTGACAAAAAATAAAAACTTCCATGAACTCACTATGCCCATCAGCGAATACCTTGGGGTCTCTTCTTTCCAAAATGGGGTCACTTGTGGGGTAGTTATACTGCCCTGGCATTCTAGGGGCCCAAATGTGTGGTAAGGATTTTGAAATCAAATTCTGTAAAAAATGACCTGTGAAATCCGAAAGGTGCTCTTTGGAATATGGGCCCCTTTGCCCACCTAGGCTGCAAAAAAGTGTCACACATCTGGTATCTCTGTATTCAGGAGAAGTTGAGGAATGTGTTTTGGGGTTTCTTTTTACATATACCCATGCTGGGTGAGATAAATATCTTGGTCAAATGCCAACTTTGTATAAAAAAATGGGAAAAGTTGTCTTTTGCCAAGATATTTCTCTCACCCAGCATGGGTATATGTAAAATGACACCCCAAAACACATTCCCAAACTTCTCCTGAGTACGGAGATACCAGATGTGTGACACTTTTTTGCAGCCTAGGTGGGCAAAGGGGCCCATATTCCAAAGAGCACCTTTCGGATTTCACAGGTCATTTTTTACAGAATTTGATTTCAAACTCCTTACCACACATTTGGGACCCTAGAATGCCAGGGCAGTATAACTACCCCACAAGTGACCCCATTTTGGAAAGAAGAGACCCCAAGGTATTCGCTGATGGGCATAGTGAGTTCATGGAAGTTTTTATTTTTTGTCACAAGTTAGTGGAATATGAGACTTTGTATGAAAAAAAAAAAAAAAAAAATCATCATTTTCCACTAACTTGTGACAAAAAAAAAAAAATTCTAGGAACTCGCCATGCCCCTCACGGAATACCTTGGGGTGTCTTCTTTCCAAAATGGGGTCACTTGTGGGGTAGTTATACTGCCCTGGCATTTTCCAGGGGCCCTAATGTGTGGTAAGTAGGTAAATGACCTGTGAAATCCTAAAGGTGCTCTTTGGAATATGGGCCCCTTTGCCCACCTAGGCTGCAAAAAAGTGTCACACATGTGGTATCGCCGTATTCAGGAGAAGTTGGGGAATGTGTTTTGGGGTGTCATTTTACATATACCCATGCTGGGTGAGAGAAATATCTTGACAAAAGACAACTTTTCCCATTTTTTTATACAAAGTTGGCATTTGACCAAGATATTTCTCTCACCCAGCATGGGTATATGTAAAATGACACCCCAAAACACATTCCCCAACTTCTCCTGAGTACGGCGATACCAGATGTGTGACACTTTTTTGCAGCCTAGATGCGCAAAGGTGCCCAAATTCCTTTTAGGAGGGCATTTTTAGACATTTGGATACCAGACTTCTTCTCACGCTTTGGGGCCCCTAGAATGCCAGGGCAGTATAAATACCCCACATGTGACCCCATTTTGGAAAGAAGACACCCCAAGGTATTCAATGAGGGGCATGGCGAGTTCATCGAAATTTATTTTTTTTGGCACAAGTTAGCGGAAATTGATATTTTTAATTTTTTTCTCACAAAGTCTCCTGTTCCGCTAACTTGGGACAAAAATTTCAATCTTTCATGGACTCAATATGCCCCTCACGGAATACCTGGGGGTGTCTTCTTTCCGAAATGGGGTCACATGTGGGGTATTTATACTGCCCTGGCATTCTAGGGGCCCTAAAGCGTGAGAAGAAGTCTGGAATATAAATGTCTAAAAAATTTTACGCATTTGGATTCCGTGAGGGGTATGGTGAGTTCATGTGAGATTTTATTTTTTGACACAAGTTAGTGGAATATGAGACTTTGTAAGAAAAAAAATAAATAATTCCGCTAACTTGGGCCAAAAAAATGTCTGAATGGAGCCTTACAGAGGGGTGATCAATGACAGGGGGGTGATCAATGACAGGGGTGTGATCAATGACAGGGGGGTGATCAATGACAGGGGGGTGATCAGGGAGTCTATATGGGGTGATAACCACAGTCATTGATCATGCCCCTGTAAGGCTCTATTCAGACGTCCGGATGCGTTTTGCGGATCCGATCCATCTATCAGTGCATCCGTAAAAATCATGCGGACATCTGAATGGAGCTTTACAGGGGGGTAATCAATGACAGGGGGGTGATCAGGGAGTCTATATGGGGTGATAACCACAGTCATTGATCACGCCCCTGTAAGGCTTCATTCAGACGTCCGGATGCGTTTTGCGGATCCGATCCATCTATCAGTGCATCCGTAAAAATCATGCGGACATCTGAATGGAGCTTTACAGGGGGGTGATCAATGACAGGGGTGTAATCAATGACAGGGGGGTGATCAGGGAGTCTATATGGGGTGATCACCACAGTCATTGATCATGCCCCTGTAAGGCTTCATTCAGACGTCCGGATGCGTTTTGCGGATCCGATCCATCTATCAGTGCATCCGTAAAAATCATGCGGACATCTGAATGGAGCTTTACAGGGGGGTGATCAGGGAGTCTATATGGGGTGATCACCACAGTCATTGATCATGCCCCTGTAAGGCTTCATTCAGACGTCCGGATGCGTTTTGCGGATCCGATCCATCTATCAGTGGATCCGTAAAAATCATGCGGACGTCTGAATGGAGCTTTACAGGGGGGTAATCAATGACAGGGGGGTAATCAATGACAGGGGGGTGATCAGGGAGTCTATATGGGGTGATCACCACAGTCATTGATCACGCCCCTGTAAGGCTTCATTCAGACGTCCGGATGCGTTTTGCGGATCCGATCCATCTATCAGTGGATCCGTAAAAATCATGCGGACGTCTGAATGGAGCTTTACAGGGGGGTGATCAATGACAGGGGGGTGATCAATGACAGGGGGGTAATCAATGACAGGGGGGTGATCAGGGAGTCTATATGGGGTGATCAGGGGTGATCAGGGGCTAATAAGGGGTTAATAAGTGACGGGGGGGGGGGTGTAGTGTAGTGTAGTGGTGCTTGGTGCTACTTTACTGAGCTACCTGTGTCCTCTGGTGGTCGATCCAAACAAAGGGGACCACCAGAGGACCAGGTAGCAGGTATATTAGACGCTGTTATCAAAACAGCGTCTAATATACCTGTTAGGGGTTAAAAAAAACACATCTCCAGCCTGCCAGCGAATGATCGCCGCTGGCAGGCTGGAGATCAACTCTCTTACCGTCCGTTCCTGTGAGCGCGCGCGCCTGTGTGCGCGCGTTCACAGGAAATCTCGGCCATCGCGAGAGGACGCGCCGGCGCGTCCACTCGGGATGAATCAACCACCTCCAGGACGCGTCTGTGCGTACAGCGGTCCGGAGGTGGTTAATACTGCTGTGTTTTTAATTTTGCTGATTAAGAGGCTACTATAATGTGGACCACCGGAGATCCGACTGCAACCCCAGATGTAGAGAACCGGCTGGACAAATACTGCTGCGTGCTGTGATTTGAGGACGGATCTCCACTGGTCCTCATCATAGTTAATTGAGCCAGCGGGCATTCAGGCAACGTCCAGCAATGGCAGATCCAGGGAACTCCGGCAGGCTGTTCCCTGCCAGAACAGCCTGCCGGATATCTGAAAGCTAGTGTTAAACTAGTTTTATAAGGCATCTTCTAAGAAAACCTGATTACAGGATTTCTATTGCAGAGACTTATCTAACATATGTAATCTGAAGGGAAACCTGGCAGCATGTGTTCAATTAGCCCTTAGTTAGGGACCTTTTATTTGGACAAAGGATTGGGAGAATTATCAGGTGCAAACATTCATGCAAACACTAGTTCCCGATAATATTCCCGGGTAAAAGCGATCACCTGACCAGCGTTTGTTGGGTGATCACATGTTTCATATGGCATCATCAATACTTGTTTGCACTATGTAAACAGGCATGTGCTGCCAACAAACAAGGAAACTGTAAGAGGACAGTCTGTCATGGTACCTCCTGTGACAGAGGTTAGAAAATTTGAGAGACTGGCTGCACGCGGGGTTAACTGACAGTCTCTTGATTCTCATTGTTGTTGCTTGGTAATGACCACACCTCTTGTCAGTTGCAGCTGTGGTCATTACTGCATTTCCTACTTAGTTTGGTCTCACACTTCATACCATGCGGTTGATATTCTCTGCTTGGATTTGGAAGAGTTGGTGTGTGGACCTTTCCTGTGTTCCTGCTCATCCATTTTCTTTAAGTTAATTTGTACTGCTCTTTGTATTTGGTTGTTCCCTAGTGCTTGTAGACCTCAGGGAGACTCTGGTTCATTCACCTGGGAAGGAACCAGTAGTCTCATTCCCTTTCACTACCTTGAGGGCATTTCAGGGCTTCTAGGGTCTAGGTTCCAGCATATGTATTTTCCCACCTAGGGTCTATACATACTGACAGGAATCAGGGCCAGGTTAAGGGGTTTCCTAAGAGGTGACCTTTCCCCTCTCCCTAGCCTTGAGGCCTAGTTCTGTGTCCCTCCACTCCCCTTTATTCGTGACACAGTCATTTTGATTGTTCATCCCCATACATCCTTGATCATTGCTGCCTTTAAGTGCAGCTATCAAGCAGGCAATGAATGAGAAAACACTTTCATTTCCAATCAGTATGCACTCTGTTGGTCCATGCAAAAGGACTTTACTCCAAAGCCTCATCCACACGTCCGTTCTGAGATCCATGAGCAGGTGTCAGTGATGCATCCATGAAGCTGTCCGTGAAGGATCCGTGTTGGGTCCGTGTGTCCGTTTTTTGCTGTCCGTGTTGCATCTGTGTTTCACTGACACTGATCAGCTGAAAAATAATTTTCAAAGAATCTCCTCTTAATGATCTGTGAAACATGGATACAACACGGATAGCATCCGTGGTTTTCACTGACCCATGGACTATAATGGGTGTGATGGATCCGTGAACAGGGACAAAATAGAACATGCATCCGTGCTAAAAAAACTGACCCACGGACCGTGCTAAAACACTGTTGTGTGAATACACACATTAAAATGAATAGGGATGTGTGCTGTCTGTGGAGAACACGTACAGCACACATCCGTGAAACACTGACGTGTGAATGAGGCTTAAAGCAAGGATGCCCAACCGGCGTCCCTCCAGCTGTTGCAAAACTACAACTTCCATCATGCCTGGACAGCCTACAGCTATCAGGGCATGCTGGGAAATGCAGCTTTGCAACACCTTCAGGGCTGCAAGTTGGGCATCCCTGCTCTGAAGCATTAATGCAGGAGGGCTGACCTTTGGGTTATGCAACTTGTGTGACCGCACAGGGCACATCACTCCACCTAGATGAAGGGCTGCAGGGTCAAACTGTGAGCCTAGGCACTGACCAGTGTAAAAGCTTTCCCCAGGTGGTAAAAGACAAAACTACTTTCTGCAGCCTGCATCTCAATGGATCGGGTGTCTGAAGATGCTTAATTTGCTGTGAATGGCCTGCTACAGTACTTGCACTCACTTCCACTACTCTCTGATTTATTAGATAACCCGGGAGAGCAGTGATGAAGCTATGATTGATAGCTGAGCTAGCATTGATGGCTGAGCCACAACTATCAGGGCTAGGCTTGTTATTGCTCAACAGCCTAACAAATAAGTCAGGGCTTTGACCGGAGTTGTGCTGCGGAGGTGCAGATCTCCAGGGCCATTGATTGCATCTTCTATGTGAGCTAAAAATGTCTTGCTTGTCAGAAACATATTTCCTCAGATAAACAGGAGATGTGGAGACAACATATTGTAAACTGCATGGGGGACAAACAATTGTAGTAATTATCGTTTGTCACCTATGCAGTTTCCACTGACCCATGTATGTGATTGTTGTAAAGGGTTTGTATGGAGGAAGCTCACATGCTAAGCTAGCTCCATACAGGGCATGTGACAGCTGTATAATACAGTAGGCACCCACCCACCAGCAGTGACCAGAATAGATGAGGATGTCGATCCCGGTCATTTAACTCCTCAGATGCCACTGTAAATAGCAATCTTGGAATTTGTGAGGTTAGACAGAGGAAAGGCGCTTCCTCTGTCCTCCAATCGGAGCCCCAGTGGAGAAATCGCACTGCTCTGATCAGTTTCCATGACGACCTAGGGCCTTGTGAAGGTACCCTGGCCTGCCATGGCTAACTGCCTGAAAAGCTGTGCCAGAGAAAGCAGTAATCAATTGCTATTTATGGGACAAGCGATCAGAAGATTGCATGTCCAAGTCACCTAAGGAGATTCTAAATTACACCGTAAAAAAAAAGTTTTTTAAAAAGTAAAAAAACACAATGATATAAAAAATTCAAATCCCACCCCTTTCCCAAAATTTTACATAACAGGCATTGCTGTGTCCGGAAATGTCCAATGTATTAAAATGTCAAAATATGTTTCCTGTGCAGTCAATGCTGCAGTTGGAAAAGTATAAAAATCTACAATTTGCCATTTTTTGGTCTACCTGCCCCCCCCCCCCAAAAAAAAATTTAGGAAAATTTTATAAAAAGTGATCAAAAGGCTGTTCTTACCCCTAAAAGGTACCAATAAAGGCTAAAGTTCGCCCCACAGAAAAATAAGCCCTTATACAGCACCATAGATAGAAATATTAAAAAAATTATGGGTGTCAGAAAATGGCGGTGCAAAGAAAAGTTGTATTTTTTTCCAAAGGTTTTATTATTTTTTTTTAAGTAAAAAAAATATACAAAAACTCTACAAATTTGATCTCACCTGCTGGTATCATCATACTGACTGGCAGAATAAGGTTTTCATGCCACTTTTAGTGCACAATGTATGTTGTAATATAATTTTAAAAAAAACAGATACATTTTACTACCACTCTTCACTATAGCTTATGAATAAAGATGCTTAACAGTCACCATAAACATAAAATTTTTAAAGATACGGCTAATCGGTGACACTAGTCGCACGACATGTGTCGCGGCCAGGATAGCAGTGTACTGGTGATCCCATAGAAATGAATAGAATCGCTGCACGAGTCTCAAAAAATCCAGCAGTGTAGCCGTACCCTAATAGTGCATATAGAAGTTTTTTTTTTTTCTAAACCTGAAAATCCATTTAGGTTTGTGCAGAAATTTTTTTGCATTTTTTTTTATATAAAAGTTACTTCATCTAGT
Organism: Bufo bufo; assembly: GCF_905171765.1. Taxonomy (NCBI): domain Eukaryota; kingdom Metazoa; phylum Chordata; class Amphibia; order Anura; family Bufonidae; genus Bufo; species Bufo bufo. The sequence goes on along the minus strand of NC_053391.1, from coordinate 366,608,797 downwards.
TGCTGCTGGTATGATAATAATATATCTTTTGGGTCTACAGGAAAGAAGGTCTCACCTTTAGGATAAAATGATGGATCAGACAAGTTTATAAAATATGGGTTTTGAAATGCTTTTCTTAAAATGTGATTCATTAAGCTCTATTAAGTCTTGTTAATAAAGTTATGGCTAATTTCTAGATCTCTCTTTCTCTCCCTCTGTATGTCCATATCTATCTGGTCCAGCAAGGATAAAGTAAAGGCCATAGCATAGGTTATCGATATCAGATAGTAGAGGTACGACACTCTGCACCTCCACAAATCAGCAGCAGCTGCGGTTCCAGCATGAAACAAAGCAGTGCATGGAGCCAGTACACCACAGTTTCACACAGTCTGTAGCGGCTATTCTACCTGAGGATGACCACTACACAGTGTAGTACACTAGCCCACATTTACTAGGTAAGTGCACCTAGAGGCTATCGTAAACTGTGCCAAAATTTGTTGCAAATTGGAAAAAATTGCCACATCTATCACCCTGAGCTCCCGTGATAAATCTGTAGCAGATCTAGACAGCCTGTGTAGATTTACCCCATCTATACAATTAACAAATCTTCCACTTTAATGGCCAAGATCATATCCCTGTTGTTTAATCTTGTTGCTGCCACATTCCATAGCCATTGTGGCATTTAAGGTACTGGAGAGGTTAACTGACAACACCATTATGCAATGTGATTATAGGAGCTGATGGTTTGCCGTGTTAGCTGGAGCCTAACAATAGCCCCTTTGGTTGCCATCTTAGCACTTACTTTAAGTTTCTGCCAGTGGGCTGTAAAAATAAGAAAAATAATTCCAAAATAGGGCAGCACTCCTTATACGTAGCAATCCGGGTGCCAGCGTTCAACCCTCGATCCTGGGTACATGAATATACAAGACATCCACGGCACTCCTCTGTAGATGGTGAAAAAACAAGTGTATATATTCACACATGTCACAGCCACGTTTTAGTCCCCTCATGGAACCTTTCTCAAGCCAAGTGAATTACAAAGTGCAAGTGCATATATTTGTATATCCCATAATTAGGTAATTAGTGACCAATATAAACAATCCATGATTTGCATACAGTGTCAACATGATTCTATTCAAATATAGTTCATATATGTACATTCATGTGTATAAATCCAATAAAGTGCAAAAGTGCCTGTGCGTAAACATTAAAAGCTGCTTGGCCATCAAGGTAATATCAACAATATGTAAACCTGTATGTCCAGTAAGGAAATCGTGGTCATAAAAACTGTCAGATAATCACCATGTCTATACATGTAGATCGCGTAAAAACCAAGACCTCGGCGTTGTGCTCCTCTCACTACGCATGCTCCACCTCTTGTATCCTCATATGCTCACCACCAACAGCGGTTGCCATCTTGTTTAAGGGCAAAATAATGGGCAAATTCTTATTCATAGTCTATAGTTATACAGCCAACTGATACAGGTCTAGAATGGACGCATTGTAAATTGATATACACCCTTCTTGGTCGTGCTCTCGTTCAGATCCACTGTGCTTATTTAAAAACCCAGCGACTGGAACCGGCAGAGCCAGACCAATTGATTCAGGCATCACTGTACAAAATAAAACCCTCTCGGGCTTTACATAAACTACCTAAAGAATATATATATATATCGTGACACAGTGAGGGGTTGTGTCTGGCAAGGCAGGTATTTTCCTCCCAACATGTGCGGCTGGGATGGTTTCCAGCCAGGTGAGGTCAAATACCGGACCAGAGTTTAAGTGCCAGTCTGGGTTTTGGCAGTACCTGGCTGTCCTTAACCACCTCCAGACCGCCTAACGCAGGATCGCGTTCCGGAGGTGGCAGCCCTGCGCAGAGTCACGCATATATGCGTCATCTCGCGATGGCCGAGATTTCCTGTGAACGCGCGCACACAGGCGCGCGCGCTCACAGGAACGGAAGGTAAGAGAGTTGATCTCCAGCCTGCCAGCGGCGATCGTTCGCTGGCAGGCTGGAGATGTGTTTTTTTTAACCCCTAACAGGTATATTAGACGCTGTTTTGATAACAGCGTCTAATATACCTGCTACCTGGTCCTCTGGTGGTCCCCTTTGTTTGGATCGACCACCAGAGGACACAGGTAGCTCAGTAAAGTAGCACCAAGCACCACTACACTACACTACACCCCCCCCGTCACTTATTAACCCCTTATTAGCCCCTGATCACCCCTGATCACCCCATATAGACTCCCTGATCACCCCCCTGTCATTGATTACCCCCCTGTCATTGATCAACCCCCTGTAAAGCTCCATTAAGACGTCCGCATGATTTTTACGGATCCACTGATAGATGGATCGGATCCGCAAAACGCATCCGGACGTCTGAATGAAGCCTTACAGGGGCATGATCAATGACTGTGGTGATCACCCCATATAGACTCCCTGATCACCCCCCCTGTCATTGATCACCCCCCCTGTCATTGATCACCCCCCCTGTCATTGATCACCCCTCTGTAAGGCTCCATTCAGACATTTTTTTGGCCCAAGTTAGCGGAATTTTTTTTTTTTTTCTTACAAAGTCTCATATTCCACTAACTTGTGTCAAAAAATAAAATCTCACATGAACTCACCATACCCCTCACGGAATCCAAATGCGTAAAATTTTTTAGACATTTATATTCCAGACTTCTTCTCACGCTTTAGGGCCCCTAGAATGCCAGGGCAGTATAAATACCCCACATGTGACCCCATTTCGGAAAGAAGACACCCCCAGGTATTCCGTGAGGGGCATATTGAGTCCATGAAAGATTGAAATTTTTGTCCCAAGTTAGCGGAACGGGAGACTTTGTGAGAAAAAAATTAAAAATATCAATTTCCGCTAACTTGTGCCAAAAAAAATAAATTTCTATGAACTCGCCATGCCCCTCATTGAATACCTTGGGGTGTCTTATTTCCAAAATGGGGTCACATGTGGGGTATTTATACTGCCCTGGCATTCTAGGGGCCCCAAAGCGTGAGAAGAAGTCTGGTATCCAAATGTCTAAAAATGCCCTCCTAAAAGGAATTTGGGCACCTTTGCGCATCTAGGCTGCAAAAAAGTGTCACACATCTGGTATCGCCGTACTCAGGAGAAGTTGGGGAATGTGTTTTGGGGTGTCATTTTACATATACCCATGCTGGGTGAGAGAAATATCTTGGTCAAATGCCAACTTTGTATAAAAAAATGGGAAAAGTTGTCTTTTGCCAAGATATTTCTCTCACCCAGCAAGGGTATATGTAAAATGACACCCCAAAACACATTCCCCAACTTCTCCTGAATACGGCGATACCACATGTGTGACACTTTTTTGCAGCCTAGGTGGGCAAAGGGGCCCATATTCCAAAGAGCACCTTTAGGATTTCACAGGTCATTTACCTACTTACCACACATTAGGGCCCCTGGAAAATGCCAGGGCAGTATAACTACCCCACAAGTGACCCCATTTTGGAAAGAAGACACCCCAAGGTATTCCGTGAGGGGCATGGCGAGTTCCTAGAATTTTTTTATTTTTTGTCACAAGTTAGTGGAAAATGATGATTTTTTTTTTTTTCATACAAAGTCTCATATTCCACTAACTTGTGACAAAAAATAAAAACTTCCATGAACTCACTATGCCCATCAGCGAATACCTTGGGGTCTCTTCTTTCCAAAATGGGGTCACTTGTGGGGTAGTTATACTGCCCTGGCATTCTAGGGGCCCAAATGTGTGGTAAGGAGTTTGAAATCAAATTCTGTAAAAAATGACCTGTGAAATCCGAAAGGTGCTCTTTGGAATATGGGCCCCTTTGCCCACCTAGGCTGCAAAAAAGTGTCACACATCTGGTATCGCCGTACTCAGGAGAAGTTGGGGAATGTGTTTTGGGGTGTCATTTTACATATACCCATGCTGGGTGAGAGAAATATCTTGGCAAAAGACAACTTTTCCCCATTTTTTTATACAAAGTTGGCATTTGACCAAGATATTTATCTCACCCAGCATGGGTATATGTAAAATGACACCCCAAAACACATTCCCCACCTTCTCCTGAGTACGGCGATACCAGATGTGTGACACTTTTTTGCAGCCTAGGTGGGCAAAGGGGCCATATTCCAAGAGCACCTTTCGGATTTCACAGGTCATTTTTTACAGAATTTGATTTCAAACTCCTTACCACACATTTGGGCCCCTAGAATGCCAGGGCAGTATAACTACCCCACAAGTGACCCCATTTTGGAAAGAGGAGACCCCAAGGTATTCGCTGATGGGCATAGTGAGTTCATGGAAGTTTTTATTTTTTGTCACAAGTTAGTGGAATATGAGACTTTGCATGAAGAAAAAAAAAAAAATAAATCATCATTTTCCACTAACTTGTGACAAAAAATAAAAAATTCTAGGAACTCACTATGCCCATCAGCGAAAACCTTGGGGTGTCTTCTTTCCAAAATGGGGTCACTTGTGGGGTAGTTATACTGCCCTGGCATTCTAGGGGCCCAAATGTGTGGTAAGGAGTTTGAAATCAAATTCTGTAAAAAAATGACCTGTGAAATCCAAAAGGTGCTCTTTGGAATATGGGCCCCTTTGCCCACCTAGGCTGCAAAAAAGTGTCACACATCTGGTATCTCCGTACTCAGGAGAAGGTGGGGAATGTGTTTTGGGGTGTCATTTTACATATACCCATGCTGGGTGAGAGAAATATCTTGGCAAAAGACAACTTTTCCCATTTTTTTATACAAAGTTGGCATTTGACCAAGATATTTATCTCACCCAGCATGGGTATATGTAAAAAGACACCCCAAAACACATTCCCCACCTTCTCCTGAGTACGGAGATACCAGATGTGTGACACTTTTTTGCAGCCTAGGTGGGCAAAGGGGCCCATATTCCAAAGAGCACCTTTCGGATTTCACAGGTCATTTTTTACAGAATTTGATTTCAAACTCCTTACCACACATTTGGGCCCCTAGAATGCCAGGGCAGTATAACTACCTCACAAGTGACCCCATTTTGGAAAGAAGAGACCCCAAGGTATTTCGTGATGGGCATAGTGAGTTCATAGAAGTTTTTATTTTTTGTCACAAGTTAGTGGAATATGAGACTTTGTAAGAAAAAAAAAAAAAAATCATCATTTTCCGCTAACTTGTGACAAAAAATAAAAAGTTCTATGAACTCACTATGCCCATCAGCGAATACCTTAGGGTGTGTACTTTCCGAAATGGGGTCATTTGTGGGGTGTTTGTACTGTCTGGCCATTGTAGAACCTCAGGAAACATGACAGGTGCTCAGAAAGTCAGAGCTGCTTCAAAAAGCGGAAATTCACATTTTTGTACCATAGTTTGTAAACGCTATAACTTTTACCCAAACCATTTTTTTTTTACCCCAAATTTTTTTTTATCAAAGACATGTAGAACTATAAATTTAGAGCAAAATTTCTATATGGATCTCGTTTTTTTTGCAAAATTTTACAACTGAAAGTGAAAAATGTCATTTTTTTGCAAAAAAATCGTTAAATTTCGGTTAATAACAAAAAAGTAAAAATGTCAGCAGCAATGAAATACCACCAAATGAAAGCTCTATTAGTGAGAAGAAAAGGAGGTAAAATTCATTTGGGTGGTAAGTTGCATGACCGAGCAATAAACGGTGAAAGTAGTGTAGGTCAGAAGTGTAAAAAGTGGCCTGGTCTTTCAGGGTGTTTAAGCACTGGGGGCTGAAGTGGTTAAATAGGCAGCTGGGCTCAGCAGAGCGGTCTCTGTTTTTGGGATCTGAGGCTTTGTGCCGTGCTGGAGGGCTGAGAGACGCATGCTGGGGAAACAGGCCCCCTAAAGCCTGCTGTGGACTACTGGAGGCAGAACTGCCAGCAAGGTGACTTGTGTTATATGAACTTTTCATTGTGTTTGAATTAACACCAAGACTGCAAAGATACATGCTGTTTTGTGCAATTGCCTGAAGTGTGAATAAACACTGATGTTTTGAGTTAAGAACTTGTATTTTGCCTCTGTACTGCACCCGCTTACCCTATCTACCAGAGCGAAACCCCACAATATATATATATATATATATATAAATATATAAAAAATATATATATATATAAATATATATATATGTATATAAATATATATACCAATGTAGTAGAGTTAACACTCATGCTTTCTGAGATTTCTGAGATGTGTTATCTAAACTAAGCAAACACATTCAATTGCTTTTCAATGGCTTTATTCTCAAGATAACACGATCATTTAGGAAATTTGAGTTAAGAGTTTGAGTGCTAACCCTGCTACATCTGTATGTATATATTGTGACACAGTGAGAGGTTTGGTTTGGGAAAACAAGTATTTTCCTCCCAGCATGTACTGCTGAGCTGATTTACAGCCAGGTGAGGTCAAATACCGGACTGGATTTTAAATGCCGGTCTGGGTTTTGGCAGCACCTGGCTGTCCTTAAACAGGCAGCTGGGCTTAGAAGCCATGTCTCTGTGTTGGGATCTGGGAGCCTTGTGTGTAGATGAGGGCTTGCAACCTGTTTGGCGTGAAAACAGGTCGGTGCTGCTTCCAGCAATGACTCTTTGAAGAATTGCCACATGGTGTGAATTACCACCAACACCACAAGTTTTTTTTGTCACTTGCCTAAAGTGTAAATAAAACACTGAACTGTTTGATCCAAAGAACTTGTTGTTGCCTCTATACTGCGTCTGCTAATCCTGTCTACCAGAGCAAGTCCCCACAATTGGTGGAGCATGTGGGCAAGAGCAGTCAGGCTGGTGTGAACGCCAATATTTTTGGTTTCTGAATTTTTCAGGCATCTCTGTATGTCGTACATTAAACCAGCTGTATTACAACCAGTGCCCCACAACAAAATGGAGGCTGTCGTGAAGGCCCTCATGGAGGCTAATCTGCAGCAGCAAGACAAACCTGCAGCAACGTGAGGCTAATAAGCAGCAGCAGGAGACTAATCAGTTGCTGCTACTACACGTGATGGCTTTGCAGACAGCAGGAGCAACCCCGAGCGTCCACGATGCCCTGAAAGCAGTCCGTGCCATGATTCCTACGATGACCCCCACAGACGACATCGAAACCTACCTCGCGATGTGCGAGAAAGTGGCCATCAGGGAAAAGCTACCCCATGACCAGCGGGTGTATTTCGACTTGCCAGACGATCAAGTGGCTGACTACCAAAAAGTAAAAGGTGAGATTTTGTCAAGACTGGGGGTGAATGTGTTGGTCCGGGCCCAGCTGGTACATCATTGAGGGTTTAAGTCGGCTAAGCCTGCGAGGACCCAGTATTTTGACTTACTCCACCTCTTGCAAAAGTGGCTACAGCCTGATGTGCTGAGTCCCCCGGCTATGCTGCATAGACTATTAACTGATATGTTCTGGAGGGCTTTGCCATACCCTCTGCAGCACTGGATCAGTCAGGTGTTTCCTGGCAATGCCCTTGAGATGGTGGACCTGGTGGAATGCTATGAAGCTACCAGGAATCTAAAGGAGGGCTCTGTCAGGAGGGGGGTCAGAAAACCCCAGAAACCTCCACCCCAGGCCCGGAGATTTGAGCCGATAAAAACCGTCCGGGATGTACCCACGGCAGACCTGGCTCCCATAGTCTGCTGGCGGTGTCAGGAGCCTGGCCATGTAAGGGCTGACTGTGCCCATCGGGTTGAGCCCATGGACACTAACTATGGCTACCATCAGTCGCTATATGCCAGGAGGCTGTGTGCAACAGGTACCCCAGAGTCTTTAGATCACTTGTGCCAGGTGGAAGTAGGAGACATTCCGGCGGAGGCTCTGCTGGACTCAGGGAGTCTGGTGACCCTAGTAAGGGCTACCCTGGTGCGGTCCACTGAGTATACTGGCTGGAAAGTTGGGGTGATGTGCATTCACGGAGACTTAAAAGACTACTCCACCACGCTGGTGTCTCTAACCACGGTGGATGGTAGATAAACCCACGAGGTGGCTGTCGCCACAAATCTACGTTATGGACTCATAATAGGGAGAGACTTCCCGGGCTTCCTGGCACTGTGGCCTGCTATGAGAGTGACTGATACCCATGAGACAGGGGAATCCCTAGCAGATTGGCCCGGCTCAGGGGGGAGACCAGAACCCTGGGAAACTGAGACCGAGGGGCCAGCGGTAGGGGTGACCGCCACTTCAGTGGAAGAGAGGGAGACAACCCCGCTAAATGTGATGTGGGAGACGTGGAGGACTTGCCAACAGGTTCTGAATTGACAGACCTCAATGTCTCCAAGGATAATTTTGGTACCGCCCAACGTCGGGACCCAACCCTATCCTGCGGCTGGGAAAATGTGTTAATAGTAGATGGCGAACCACAACAACCTGTGGCAGAGTCAGTGTTTCCCCGGTTTTTGGTTCATTAAAATATGTTGTATCGGGTAAACCAACTACAGGGTGAGCCTATTGAACAGTTGGTGGTCCCCAAGGCTTATCACAAGCTTGTGTTAGATCTAGCCCACCAACACGTTCTCGGGGGTCACCAGGGGCTGCAGAAAACTTAGGATCGTATTCTACAGCGGTTCCACTGGCCCAGCATATTTAAAGATGCAGAAGAGTTTTGTAAGTCTTGCCCGACCTGACAGAAAACTAACCCCCAGACACATTTCTATAGTCCCCTAGTACCTCTCCTGATTATTGAAGAACCGTTTGAACGAATAGTTATGGACCTCATAGGCCCAGTACCGAAGTCAGCCAGAGGGCATCAACACATCTTAGTCATTCTAGACTACGCCACTAGGTACCCAGAGTCGGTGCCACTGCAACATACCTCGACCAAACTCATAGCTAAGGAGTTAATGGAGATGTTTTTCTGAGTAGGACTACCTAAAGAGGTACTGACCGACCAAGGGACCCCTTCTATGTCCAAGGTGATGAGGGAACTCTGTAAGTTGCTGCACATAAAACAGCTTACGGATGTCCGTTTACCATCCGCAAACGGACGGTCTGGTAGAACGGTTTAACCAAACATTAAAAAATATTTTGAAAAAGGTAGTGTCTAAAGATGGGAAGGACTGGTAGCTCCTTCTGCCCTATCTCATGTTCACAGTGCGAGAGGTACCCCAGGCCTCTACTGGGTTCTCGCCCTTCGAACTGCTATATGGCAGACACCCTGGCGGTCTCTTGGACATGGCCAAAGAGGGGTGGAAACAACAACCCACTCCACATAAAAGTGTCATTGAGTACATTACCTAGATGCAAGATCAGATAGAGACAGTGTTGCCTCTTGTTAGGGAGCATATGGAGGCAGCTCAGCGAGCCCAGGGTTGGGTCTATAATCGGCAGGCTCGGGTCCGGATCTTTAACCCAGGTGATCGGATATTGGTTCTGGTGCCAACCATGGACAGTAAGTTTCTGGCTAGGTGGCAGGGCCCCTACAAGGTACTCGAGAAAATTTGAGATGCAAACTACAAGGTACACCAGCCAGGGCGGCAAAAGCCGGAGCAGGTTTACCATGTGAATTTACTCAAGTCGTGGAAAGATAGGGAAACCTGTACAGAAGACAGCCCGCGGCCCGGTTTTCTAGGAGAAGAGGTACGGGTCTGATGCAAGGGAGGCGGCTGCCACAGTAAAAATTGCTGACAGCCTCTCCTCTAAACAGACTCAGGAGACCAGGGAGTTTTTTTAGTCGGAACACGGATGTGTTCTCGGACCTCTCTGGACGCACTTCCTTAATCCAGCATGACAATTGAGCCTCAGGCAAAAGTCTGATTAAAACCATACCGAGTACCCGACAAGCCATATCAGAGGAGGTGCAGCTAATGTTGCAGCTAGACGTCATTGAGGAGTCAAAAAGTGAGTGGGCCAGTCCTATAGTATTGATACCCAAGCTGGACGGGACGTTGCGGTTTTGTAACGACTTTCGAAAACTTAACGAGGTTTCCAAATTCGATACCCCGGGTGGATGAGCTCATTGAGAGGTTAGGACAAGCCCGGTATTTTTCTTTTTTGGACCTCACGAAAGGGTACTGGCAGGTGCCCTTAACGGAGGCTGCCAAAGAAAAAACTGCCTTCATCACGCCTGAGGGGGCTGTATCAATTTAAGGTTTTCGCCACTTTTCAGCGACTAATGGACATTGTGCTTCTTCCACATCGTTGGTACGCTTCGGCTTACCTGGGCGATATTGTCATCCACAATACCGATGTGCGGGTCCCTGGTTTGGTGACCGTCCGACTTCAAAGGGGAGTTTATAGTACAGATCGATGCCTCTGAAGTAAACCTCGGTGCTGTACTGTCTCAGGAAGTCAACGGGGAGGAGCATCCCATTGTCTTCCTTAGGCCAGTTACAGGGAAACGCGGATGCCTTGTCCCAGGTACACTGGTGTGTTCCCCCTCCCTAAGGGTTGAACAAGGGGAGGGGTTATGTGACACAGTGAGAGGTTTGGTCTGGGAAAACAGGTATTTTCCTCCCAGCATGTGCAGCCAGGTGAGGTCGAATACCGGACTGGATTTTAAATGCCGGTCTGGGTTTTGGCAGCACCTGGCTGTCCTTAAATAGGCAGCTGCGCTCAGAAGCAATGTCTCTGTGTTGGGATCTGGGAGCCTTGTGTCTAGATGAAGGCTTGCTACCTGTTTGGCGTGAAAACAGGTTGGTGCTGCTATGACCAAGGACTCTTTAAAGGCAGAATTGCAGCGTGGTGTGAACAACCACCAACACCGCAAGGTGACTTTTAGTTTGAATATGACTGCTTGTTTTGTCACTTGCCTAAAGTGTGAATAAAACACTGAACTGTTTTAGAGTTGTTGCCTCTATACTGCATCCGCTAATCCTGTCTACCAGAGCGAGTCCTCACAATATATAGTTATAAAAATGAAAATCAGGCAGCACACTCACATGATAAAACTGAAGTGTTTATTCACCCATGCTGGAAGCGCTTCCAGCATGGGTGAATAAACACTTCCGTTTTTTCATGTAAGTGTGCTGCCTAATTTTGATTTTTTTTGCTCGTGGGTCATTGTCAGACATATGGGCTTGCACCTCTGTTTTCTAATTTTTGTCACTTTTTGTTCTTATCTGCCATTTTCTGATTTATCATATATATATATATATATATATATATATATATTTAGAAAAGTAAAGAAAAGAAGCAGCACTCAAGTAAGTATGCGGGTGCAAAAAATCCTCCTTATCAGACCTGTGACCAAGGTCCAAGTTGTGGATACAAGGCAAAAAATGAAGGCAGCACTCCAAATAGTGAAGAAAGTGGAAGGTTTATTCACCCAACCAGCAGCAACGTTTCAGCTCTCTCTATGGAACCTTTGTCCAGCTGAGTAACATGTGCATAGTAACATACATAAGTAGTGGCAGTGATTAACATAATTGCAAATCCAATCAAAATGTCATAGAAACAAATAAGATAAATATAAAAAATACAGTCATATGAATAGTACAATTCATCCATACACCTGGTGTCAATATGATGGGACATAAGTGAATATATAAAAATACATAATGTAATTCATATTGTGTGAAATATATCCAAACCTTACATAATTGGTAATCATTGCAACAGTGAACAGGTGTGTAAATAAAATAGAATCGATTAAAAACCTTTGAATGGATCAATGCTGGCTGAGACGACATGGTGGAAACTGCTGGCGTCCGGAAACAACAACTATCTGTTATCGCGAGACTTGTACAAGAGCTGAGTATCATTATAGACCATAACAAAGATGGCCACTGTGGGAACATCGCATTAGGGCGCATGCGCAACACGGCACTGTCGCCCATCCAGCTTAGAACATCACTAGATTGTAGAGCATATACCGCAGTGTTTTAGCAGAAAAGCCGGTCCATGAATCGGGGGCCGGCGGTTCAATGCCGGTCACCGTCAGGGTATCCGTATCGACAGGGGGGCGTGGCAATCATACCAACTCCACCCCGTCGTCCAGATGTATCGGCACATCCGCACCATGACGCTCATGACAGCCATGTAGTGACAAATCCAAAATATTAATAAATCACACTGGCCAGAAAGAGCGCACGGATCCAATGCATCAGTAATCATATGAGAATGAAAATGTACACAAAAAATTCATTAAGAGAGAAAACAGGACTGTCTGGCCGTCTGTGTAATGTGACCCAAGACCCAAATAGGAGCCAGGGCCACACAAGACAGACAGGGACGGTCACTGGACTGCTCAGCATCACAAAATAGTACAAAGTTGTATATAGGGATCGCCGACACAGTTCCTCCAGTCTTCACCATATATGTCCATTCATAATATGAAGTCATAGTAATTTCCTATATAGGACAAAGAAGATAAGGGAAAATTCAATTAATATATAGCACATGTTATTTTCCATACACGTAATCCAAATAAAAGAAAGAATATGCATAATCAGCAATTAGACAACCCTGAATTCCACATTTAAACCCTGAGGTTTCAGGGTGCCTAAAGTGTAGATCCAATACAGTTCACGTTTTTTTAGGAGTTTAATGCGGTCACCTCCTCGTCTAGAGGGGGTTATTTGTTCCAGAATTCTGAATCTCAAATCATTTTGTGTGTGCTTGGCATCAACAAAATGTTTTGACACAGGGAGATCCATTTTTTGTTTTCGAATAGAATAACGGTGTTGGTTAAGGCGAGTTTTTACGTCCCAGGTGGTCTCCCCAATATATAAAAGATTACAGGGGCAGATTAGCAAGTAGACAACATACGACGAATCGCATGTTAGGTACTGTCTAATTTTAACGCTCTGTCCTGAGATTGGTTGGAGAAATGTATCACCTCTCAGCATTAACTTACAGTTAATACAATTGTAACACGGGTAACAGCCCTTCCTAGTGGACCCAAAATAGGTCTCACATGTCTCCCTAGATGTACCAATATCGGATTTGACCAATCTGTCGCCCAGATTGCGACTACGTCGATATGAGCAAAGAGGTGGGGATTTGAATTCCTCAACCTGCTCAAAATTGCTGGCTAAAATTCGCCAGTGCTTTCTAATAATGGCCGCAATATTCGTGCTGTTGGTGCTGAACTCAGAAACAAAAGGGATCCGAGGCTGGGATCGTTTAGGATCACCTAGTCCCGCCTTGATGGTTTCGTTGGTGAGGGATTTGACCCTGTTGGTGTGTTCTTGAATGAGTTTTTTGGGGTATCCACGTATCTGGAATTTTTGACCCATTTCTTTTAATCTCATATCTACTATCTTGTACAATTTTCTTCACACGAAGAAGCTGACTGAAAGGGAGTGACCTTAGCATAGGTTTTGGGTGGTGACTCTCATAGCGCAACAGTGTGTTTTTATCTGTGTTTACATATAATCAGTTGTTAGTTTACCATTTTTGAATGCTGACCTGAGTATCTAGAAATTGTATTGTTGACTCAGAATATGACAGTGTAAATTTAACACTGGGGTCAATAGTGTTAAGAAAAGCGTGGAAGGCGATGAGGTCCCCCATGGCGCCGACCCAAATCAGAAAAATGTCGTCGATGTATCGCCACCACCCCAGCACATGGCTGAAGTGGTGGCACACATAGACGACAGACTCCTCAAGATGGGACATGTAAAGATTTGCGTAAGTCGGCGACACGTTGGACCCCATCGCGGTCCCATGCAATTGTAGGAAAAAATCATCCTGGAACAGGAAATAATTCCTGGTCAGGATGAACCTAAGCAAGGAGCTCAAGAACTGTTGACAATCACTACTGTATTGTGTCTTCTCTAGAATCTGTTCAATGACCCGTATACCTAACTCATGTTCTATAGAGGTGTAAAGGCTTACTACATCAAATGAAGCCAATAACACCCCCTTGGGTAAGGACAGATCTGCAATTTTGGTTAAAAAATCATTAGTATCTCTGATATAGGAACGTGATGCTACTGCATAGGGGCGCAAGATTTTATCCAGAAAGATGGCTGCTTTACAAAACAATGAGTCCATCCCCGAGACAATGGGGCGTCCCGGGGGTGGAGTCAGAGACTTGTGTATCTTCGGTAACGTATATAAGATAGGCTTATCACAGTACAAAAATGAGAAAAAATTTTCATCAATTACACCTTTTACTTTTGCTCCAATCAGAATATCCTTGAGCTCTCTCAGCAACACAAACTTTGGATCATTATAGATCCTTTCATACACCTTGGTGTCAGCCATTTGCTCCCTGATCTCGGCCACATAGGATCCGGTGTCCATGACCACAACCCCACCACCTTTATCAGCAGACTTGATGGTGAGGCTGCGGTCTGAAGCCAGATCTCTAAGTGCCGACATCTCTGCTGAAGTCATATTAGCAAATTTCAATGGATGCTGGGATGTATCCTGTTTGAGGTTTCCGATGTCGCGTTTGACCGCGAGATCAAAAGCCTCAATATAGGAAAAGCCTCAATTATCTTCTTTGTCCTTTATAGGAAATTACTATGACTTCATATTATGAATGGACATATATGGTGAAGACTGGAGGAACTGTGTCGGCGATCCCTATATACAACTTTGTACTATTTTGTGATGCTGAGCAGTCCAGTGACCGTCCCTGTCTGTCTTGTGTGGCCCTGGCTCCTATTTGGGTCTTGGGTCACATTACACAGACGGCCAGACAGTCCTGTTTTCTCTCTTAATGAATTTTTTGTGTACATTTTCATTCTCATATGATTACCGATGCATTGGATCCGTGCGCTCTTTCTGGCCAGTGTGATTTATTAATATTTTGGATTTGTCACTACATGGCTGTCATGAGCGTCATGGTGCGGATGTGCCGATACATCTGGACGACGGGGTGGAGTTGGTATGATTGCCACGCCCCCCTGTCGATACGGATACCCTGACGGTGACCGGCATTGAACCGCCGGCCCCCGATTCATGGACCGGCTTTTCTGCTAAAACACTGCGGTATATGCTCTACAATCTAGTGATGTTCTAAGCTGGATGGGCGACAGTGCCGTGTTGCGCATGCGCCCTAATGCGATGTTCCCACAGTGGCCATCTTTGTTATGGTCTATAATGATACTCAGCTCTTGTACAAGTCTCGCGATAACAGATAGTGCGGCGCATGCGCCGTTGTTGTTTCCGGACGCCAGCAGTTTCCACCATGTCGTCTCAGCCAGCATTGATCCATTCAAAGGTTTTTAATCGATTCTATTTTATTTACACACCTGTTCACTGTTGCAATGATTACCAATTATGTAAGATTTGGATATATTTCACACAATATGAATTACATTATGTATTTTTATATATTCACTTATGTCCCATCATATTGACACCAGGTGTATGGATGAATTGTACTATTCATATGACTGTATTTTTTATATTTATCTTATTTGTTTCTATGACATTTTGATTGGATTTGCAATCATGTTAATCACTGCCACTACTTATGTATGTTACTATGCACATGTTACTCAGCTGGACAAAGGCTCCATAGAGAGAGCTGAAACGTTGCTGCTGGTTGGGTGAATAAACCTTCCACTTTCTTCACTATTTGGAGTGCTGCCTTCATTTTTTGCCTTATATTTATATTTATATATTTTTTTTCCAGCAGAATGACCTGGATTTGCATGGGTTTATTTAGACTACAGTGTATTTAATTTATTGTTTTATCTGCATGATTAAAAGATATCCATAGTGTCCCCTGCCCCCTTAACAGTGACCTCTACAGTGTGCCACCCCTTAACAGTAACCTCCACAGCACCCCACGCCCTTAACATTGACCTGCACAGTGGCCCTCCCCCTTAACAGTGACCTCCATAGTGCCCTGCCCCTTAATAGTGACCCCCCCACAGCACCCCATCCCGTTAACAGTGACCCCCTGAAGCACCCCACCCCCTTAACCGTGACCTCCACAGCAGCCTGTCCCTAAACAGTGTCCTCCACAGCGGCCTGCCCCTTAACAGTGACCGCCTCAGGACCCTGCCCCCATAACATTGACCTCCACAGCAGGCCACCCCCTTAACAATGACCCTCCTACAGTGTCCCACTCCCTTAACAATGACCTCCACTGCACCCTGCTTCCTTAACAGTGTTGCACCCTTAAAATGTAACCTCCACAGCACCCCGCCCCACCCCATTAACAGTGACCTCCACAGCAGCCCGCCCCCTTAACAGTGACACTCCACAGTGGTCTACCCCTTAACAGTGATCGCCTCAGGACCCTGCCCCCATAACATTGACCTCCATAGCAGGCCACCCCCTTAACAATGACCCTCCTACAGTGTCCCACTCCCTTAACAATGACCTCCACTGCACCCTGCTTCCTTAACAGTGACCTCCACAGCACTCTGCACTCTTAATAGTGACTTCCATAACACCCCACCCCCTTAAGTGACTTTCACAGCGGCCCGCCCCCTTACCATTGATCTCCACAGATTCCTGCCCTTTAACAGTGTCCTCCAAGACCTCCACATCACTCTGCCCTCTTATCGTTGACATCTAGTGCATCATGCCCCCTTAACAGTGACCTCCACATCACCACACCCCCTTATCATTGACCTCTAGAGTTCCCCACCCCCTTAACAGTTACCTCTACAGCGCCAGGTTCTCTTAAAAGTAACCTATAACAGTGAAGAAACCGGGTATAAAACTGTATGTATGTCAAGACTGAAGGACCTGAAACTTAAATTGGCTAAGGGTCATGTGATTGTGTATGGCAGTTACAGTATGATATGAGTGAGGGACCTGGGAGCTTTTATTGACTGATAAGTGTCATGTGATGGGGTGTATGGCAGATAGGATATCAGTGAAGCTCCTATTGGCATAATATAATATGTAAATTCATTTTTTGGGACTATCTCAAGAACTGTATGTCCTAAAGAACTGAGAACTTTACGAAAAACCTTCCCAGACACTTGATGTACCTATGTGACAAATTTGGTGCAGATCAGTCCAGTTGTTTAGCTCTTACACAGCTCTGTATAGTGAAAAATAAAATTTTTATGAATGTAACACAAAATAGTTTTTATTTATTTTTCAAAAAAAGTGTTTTATTGTACAAAAGTAGTAAAGCATAAAGTTATATCGCACTAATGCACACAATAAAAGTAATTTATCCTGCACACTGATTGGTGCAAAATGTGATAGTTAAAAGTAAAATAATGGTGGAATTGCAATGTAAATAGAATGGCTCACCTAACTAATATGGATATAGAATTATCTACAAAATAATATGCCGAGCTACTGTACCTATCTAGCTCCTGGCTCCTGCAGATACAAAAAATTCTATATTTGTATAATAATGGTGAAATGCTCCAGGCATATATTTCAGAAATGTACAATTTAATCAATTGCAATAGGTAAAATAAGATACAACATAAAACTATAATCAGGCAATGTCATAAGAATATAAAAATGTGCTTGGCACAATTGGTTAATTCAAGTCCACCAGTATTCTGCAGGCCCAGCAGCTAATATTATTATGGATCCACAATATTAAACAAGAGTGGCTAAAGTAACAAAATGTTGCGATTGATTACATAAATATTGCGAGATACATGCACTGAATTGTGTTCGTAGCACAGATCGTTGATTGACAATGCTGATTATAATACAATTCATATGTTGTTGGTGGATTGATGTTGAATATTGTCCAGTGCAATAAAGTCACAAGTCTATAGCAGTTGATGTAAGAAGCAAAAGTGACTGTGACACCGCCACTTTTCTCTCCAGATGCGACGTGCCAGCAAAATGAAGAAGGGATAAAATCATGCAGTAAAGTGTAGGTCGGCTGTATACCAGTCACTTACCACTCCAGATGTGACGTACACAGGCTTGTGTGTGTGTAAGGATCAGCCCCTAGAATACTGTTCTTTGCACAGTTATCTACAATATGGTGCTACATAGACTGTAATGACTTATTTCAGCCACTAGAGGCCACTGTGGCTCTGAGAAAGAGGAAGCTGAACTGTTTCTGAGATACACAAGAGGTAGGAGGAGCCAGAAGTTCCCGGGGTTTGAGTCCTGGCTGGAGGTGGGAGTGCCCTGAGAGCTGGGAGAGGATGGCTGCCATGTTAGGAGCCAAGTAAAGGCTAGTGATGGGATATGGAGCCTGACTGATGGAGTCCTGAGAAGCTGGTTGTGCTTGAGACAGGCCAAGATAGACTCTGAACTGAAGTGCTGCAGCTGTGACCAAGAGAAAGAGACTGCACAGTGTGTTACAGAGGAGTGGGACCATGTGTCAGACACTAGTACAAGCCGGATCCTTCCTGCCAGAAATGAAGAAGATCTGTATCTGCTGTAACCAGAGAGAGAAAGACAGACAAGCAAGCGACCGGACCTGGAGCCAGACTGCATCTTATGGGATCAAGGAGAATCTGCAGAACTGTGAGTGGCACCGGTGCTTATCTGTGATAGGTTATAGAGTCAGGGACTTAGTCAGTGCGCTGTAGAAGCGTCCCCTGGGTAGCAGGGCTAGATAGGAGTATATTAGCTGAGTGTAGCCTGGACTCTGATGTGTATACTGTGGAACGCATTTATTCTAACTCGTGTTCATGTAATCTGTGTAAACCTGTTTATACTGTTAATCCGATTTTCCGGCAGTTACATCTGGTTCTTTAATAAAGACAGTTTTTGCTTCAGTCTCCTTGTCCGCTGTACTGTACTTGAATCCTGCTTTGCGGTCTCTCCCTCCTCTGACCGCTACAAGTGGCGCTGCGAGCAGGGTACAGTCACAGAGATGGAGGCGGCTGAAGGCAATGTGCATAATGCTAATGTGAGTACCTCAGGCAATGGTGGAACCCCTGCAAGGGCCCTCCCTATGGGCACGTTGTTTAACTTGCTACCCAAATTTGATGGCCAGAATATGTCACTGTCGGACTGGGTGATAAGGTTACGGAGCGCTGCTAGGATTTACAATGTCGGCCCAGAACTCCAGGTGGAAATCGCGTTGGCCGCCTTAGAGGGTGAGGCCCGGAAGACTGTTTTCCTACAACCAGAAGTCACCCGTAGGACGTTGGAAGATATTGTGCAATTTCTAGAAGAAATATACGGTGAGATGACTAGTGCGGGGCACCTCCGGGCAACGTTCTTTTACCGGATTCAGCAAGAAGAGGAAGGGGTCTCACAATATGCGATGGCGTTACAGGGAATATTGGCCTAGATACAGAAAAAAGAGGCAGACGGAGTAACCGGCCTGGGGCCCGTAGACCGTATACTGCGGGAACAATTCATTCTGGGACTCTACAGCACTCCCCTGAGACAGGCCCTGCGGGAATGAGTCAGGGTGGACCCTGCCCTAACCTTCCGACAAATATTGGCAGAGGCTGTGGCGCAGAGTAAAGAGGAAAGTTATGCGTCCGGAGTGATACGGACCCAGACCGTCACACCCCACGGGGTTACAAAGAGCGAAGAGGTCCTAGTCAGAGTGGTACAAGACTTACAGAGCGCTCTGAGTGCTATGCACGAAAAGTTGACGCACCTGGAAAAACGGATGGAGTCGTGCTATCTCCCTGAGGCAGCCTGTCCGGCTCAACAACAAGCCTATCAGGCGACCCTGCAGGTTCCTACACCAGAACATTCTCACCTTAAGTTGCCTCCCCACCAAGTTCTAGGGGCACCTCCCGCACGCAGGCGGAGAGGGGGCCGTCAAAGGGCACAGTGTGGCGGTGTGGAAATATAGGACATTTCACCAGAGAGTGTTGGAGTGAGCCGCCTGGATACCCAGAACCGCTGGATTATTGGGAGCAAGCCACTCTACACAAACCTACCCAGATAGCATTTCAACGGCGGATCCAATTTTGTGGGACCCGGAAGAGAGTCCCAGCACACCAATCTGTGATAACTCCGCAAGAGAAAGGTCCCAGAGGCGAGTTGAGCGAGTGTTGGGAGGTACGGCCATACAAAGTGAGCAAGGGAGTGTATCCCGATTGTCCGACTTACAAAGTGCAGGTTGAAAAGGAGGAGTTTGCCTCACGGACTCTACATCGGAATATGCCACGGCCATGCCGGTCCGAAGAACCCGCGACCACATCCAGATCTCCTGCTGTCCAGGAAGAACCCAGGTTAACAGCTACCAGTGGAGAAAGTCAGGTCCTAGCAGATTTTCAAGACCTCCGGAGATCCAGTAGGTCTACTGCAGGGGTTCTACCATACATGTACACTGCTGATGAGTTCATTTGGTCTGCCTGTAGGTATGGTGGACAATGTTGTACTTCCGTTTGAATGTTCCATTAACCCCTTTGTTTTCCATGGACCATATAGCGAGGCCGAGGACGGCCGTCTTTAAAGTGGGGGGCATGTAAGGGTCAGCCCCTAGAATACTGTTCTTTGCACAGATATCTACAATATGGTGCTACATAGACTGTAATGACTTATTTCAGCCACTAGAGGCCACTGTGGCTCTGAGAAAGAGGAAGCTGAACTGTTTCTTAGTTACACAAGAGGTAGGAGGAGCCAGAAGTTCCCGGGGTTTGAGTCCTGGCTAGAGGTGGGAGTGCCCTGAGAGCTGGGAGAGGATGGCTGCCATGTTAGGAGCCAAGTAAAGGCTAGTGATGGGACATGGAGCCTGACTGATGGAGTCCTGAGAAGCTGGTTGTGCTTGAGACAGGCCAAGATAGACTCTGAACTGAAGTGCTGCAGCTGTGACCCAGAGAAAGAGACTGCACAGTGTGTTACAGAGGAGTGGGACCGTGTGTCAGAGACCAGTACAAGCCGTATCCTTCCTGCCAGAGCTGAAGATCTGTATCTGCTGTAACCAGAGAGAGAAAGACAGACAAGCAAGCGACCGGACCTGGAGCCAGACTGCATCTTATGGGATCAAGGAGAATCTGCAGAACTGTGAGTGGCACCGGTGCTTATCTGTGATAGGTTATAGAGTCAGGGACTTAGTCAGTGCGCTGTAGAAGCGTCCCCTGGGTAGCAGGGCTAGATAGGAGTATATTAGCTGAGTGTAGCCTGGACTCTGATGTGTATACTGTGGAATGCATTTATTCTAACTCGTGTTAATGTAATCTGTGTAAACCTGTTTATACTGTTAATCCGATTTTCCGGCAGTTACATCTGGTTCTTTAATAAAGCCGGTTTTTGCTTCAGTCTCCTTGTCCGCTGTACTGTACTTGAATCCTGCTTTGCGGTCTCTCCCTTCTCTGACCGCTACATGTGCATGCACTCTGTAGTAAGTTGGTCTGTTGTGCCTTGCAGTTCCACCGCTTCAGTGGTATGACTTGATTGCCGTATGAATGCTTGTCTTTGCTGCCAATGTGTCAGAGTTTGCACGAATATTCATCCAATGGAGTTTGTTCAAATAGCCACTCTAAGGCTATGCTATACGTGTTTCGAGGCTCCTGGCCCCCTCCTCAGTAGCCACAAATCAAGATGGTGGAATTGTGTTCTTTTCCTCATAGAACGGGTTCAAAAAGGTTAATAAGTTATATGTACCGCAAAATATTGTCATAAAAAAATACAACTCAAGCCCTCATATAGTTACGTCAATTAAAAAAAATAGAATAGTCCCGGCTCTTGAAATGTGACAAAGAAAATAAACAAATAAGGTTGGTCCCAATTCTTAACCCCTTCGTACAAATGAATGTAACTGTACATCCCATGTGCATGCAGAATGGATTGAAGTGGCTGAGCCTGCTCCATACATGAAGGGTGCTGATCCTTTGTGGTTAAGCCCTTAGATGCCATGGTAAATAGTGACTTTGACAGGGTATCATTAAATTCCTGTAAAATGGTCATTCACAGAAGTACAGAAGTTTTGCTGTGACTAGCACAAGAGATCGCATGTTGAAGTTCCCTAAGGGGACTTTGAAAAAGTACAAATTAGATGAATAGAGTTTAACCCCTTTCAGGACACGACCTAATTTAATTTTTTAATTTTTGTTTTTCCTTCCTGGCTTTCCAAGATCCATATATTTTTTTTGCTTTCTGTTCGAGTAGCCATATAAGGATTTGTTTTTTGTGGGAAAAGATGTATTTTTAATGGCACTGTTTTTACCATAGCTTGTATTTTGGTCACTTCGCTTCCCTCTAGAAGTGTAATAAAAACTGATCCTTTCTCTAGTGGCTCCAGTGAGCCTTTCTGAAAAGTTCAATGTTTTTAGAAAAGGTCTTAAACATAATACAAACTATTTGGTATTTGGTATCTCTGTAATCTTACTGACTCGCAGAATCATCATGCCATTTTTACCACATTCTGAATATAAAAAAACAAAAAGCAAACAACTATGACAGAATTGCATTTTGTTTCACCCTACAAATATTTTTTTTTACTGTTTCACAAAACATTATATAGAATGTATATATTAAACGGTGCCATTAAAAATTACAACTCATCCGGTTATGTTGACGGAAAAAAAATAAAGTTCTGGCTCTTGGAAAGCGAGGAGATAAAAAAAAAACATTTCTAAAATTGTCCTGGATCTAGGGGAAAAGGTTAAATTTGTGTATGCGATGTTTGTCTATTTTCTTGGTGCGCTGTCATTATTTCATGGGAGGATCAATAAATACAGCTATAATTCTAATGAATGGTTAGTATTTATTGAGTAGTGAGAATGTTTATATTCATAGTTTGCATTCAGCTGGCTGTTATGATCGTGTAGTAAAATACAAAAAGTTGCGATAGTGTTCAACAAAGCAAACAAAAGCAGAATGAAACATTTATTTTAAAGTTAATTGGTTTGTGCATAACTTCTGTTGAATGCCATGGTGCTTTCAAGCAGCAGTTTTAGAACATTTTCTGTCGTGCTGAGCTATAATCAAGGATAGTTTGGAAAAATCTTGCTTGTATTTTTGTCGGAAATCACATAGACATAGAAGGAAGCCCAGTATCTTCATTAATGTAATTCTGTGCACAAAGGCTGTGAAGAAATTTAGCCAAACAAAACTACATTTGAAGAGCAAATGAGGTCAGACCCAACTTTCAATTCTTTTCTGCCTAATTGCTTCGCGGACAACATTTGCGTGATACTGTAACTTAATTATCTCTGAAATAAACATAGTTGAGCTGAGCAGACAAAGCGGCTGTCTTTCTAGAGATGAAAACAACATTTTGACTATATCACCCTTTCTTTTGTTGTCTGTTTCCCAATTTCTTTCATTTCATTTCTGTTCAGTTTCTCCACTTTAACACAGATTAATTTAGTTATCTCTGTGGGGCCTGTCATCGACTACACAAAAGACATGTCAATTGTATCGTCACTTAAGGGGAAATGTATCTAATAGGACATGCATAACGAAATTATACAATTATACAAGTATTACCATGTCTTTATAGAATTTTTGCTATTACTGAATGACTCATAATTAGGGATGAGACGAACCCGAACATGTATAGTTCGGGTTCGTACTGAATTTTGGGGTGTCCGTGACACGGACCCGAACCCGAACATTTTCGTAAAAGTCCGGGTTCGGGTTCGGTGTTCGTTCGCTTTCTTGGCGCTTTTTGAAAGCTGCAAAGCTGCCAATCAAACAAGCATCATTCTACTTGCCCCAAGAGGCCATCACAGCCATGCCTACTCTTGGCATGGCTGTGATTGGCCAGTGCAGCATGTGACCCAGCCTCTATTTAAGCTGGAGTCACGTAGCGCCGCACGTCACTCTGCTCTGATCAGTGTAGGGAGAGGGTTGCAGCTGCTGTAAGGCGAGATTAGGCAGGGATTAACTCAGCAAAAACACTTAATTCAGTGATCGAGCTACAGCTGTAGATCTTTGAACTGCTGCTATTTAATTGCTCACTGTTTTTAGGCTGCCCAGAGAGTTTTTATGTCACTTTTTTCTTGGGTGATCGGCGGCCATTTTGTGTCTTGTGGTGCGCCAGCACAAGCTGCCACCAAGTCCATTTAACCATCAATAGTGTGGCTATTTTTTTGCTATATCCTACATCAGGGGCTTGGCTGTGCTTGCTATTTTATTGAGGGGTGAAATACAATTGCCAAAATAGCAGAACCCTAAATCTGTTGTTTCAGCTGTGGCTAGCCAATTGTAATACTGTCTGCTGTCTGGCAAAGGATATATTTTTGTTCTGGGTTGAAATACAATTCCCAAGTTAGCAATTCCCTAAATCAGTGGTTTCTGTTGTATCAGGCCTACTTTAAATCGATCCATAAAAGGGTATATTAGATTGAAGGTGCGGATAGGGTCATTCTCAATAACTTCACACACTACCGTGCATTTCCAAGTCTAATTCTGTCTGTAAACGTATACCTGTCATCCAGCGCCTAAATAATAGGCCTAAAATTTTTATTTAGCTAAATCTGTGTTTATTGCTGAGACTGGTCAATTCATTTAGTGTCCACCAAAGCACAGTTTTTCTTCTGGGTTGAAATACAATTCCCAACTTAGCAATTCCCTAAATCAGTGGTTTCTGTTGTATCAGGCCTACTTTAAATCGATCCATAAAAGGGTATATTAGATTGAAGGTGCGGATAGGGTCATTCTCAATAACTTCACATGCTACCGTGCATTTCCAAGTCTAATTCTGTCCGTAAACGTATACCTGTCATCCAGCGCCTAAATAATAGGCCTAAAATTTTTATTTAGCTAAATCTGTGTTTATTGCTGAGACTGGTCAATTCATTTAGTGTCCACCAAAGCACAGTTTTTCTTCTGGGTTGAAATACAATTCCCAACTTAGCAATTCCCTAAATCAGTGGTTTCTACTGTATCAGGCCTACTTTAAATCTATGCATAAAAGGATATATTAGATTGAAGGTGCGGATAGGGTCATTCTCAATAACTTCACACGCTACCGTGCATTTCCAAGTCTAATTCTGTCCGTAAACGTATACCTGTAATCCAGGGCCTAAATACTAGGCCTACAATTTATATTCAGCTAAATCTGTCGTTACTGCTGTGCCTGTATTAGTGTGATACAGTACCTAAATAGATGGCCATATAGTGTTAGGTGTCTGTAAAAAAGGCCTGAATTTGAATTCAATACATTGGGCCAAATAATTTTTTTCTTATTGTGGTGAACAGTAACAATGAGGAAAACATCTAGTAAGGGACGCGGACATAGTCGTGGTAATGTTAGTGGACCCTCTGGTGCTGGGAGAGGACGTGGCCGTTCTGCCACAGCCACATGTCGTAGTGAACTAACTACCTCAGGTCCCAGAATTTACAGCGATATTTGGTGGGGCCCAATGCCGTTCTAAGGATGGTAAGGCCTGAGCAGGTACAGGCATTAGTCAATTGGGTGGCCGACAGTGGATCCAGCACGTTCACATTATCTACCACCCAGTCTTCTGCAGAAAGCGCACAGATGGCGCCTGAAAACCAAGCCCATCAGTCTGTCACATCACCCCCATGCATATCAGGGAAACTGTCTGAGCCTCAAGTTATGCAGCAGTCTCTTATGCTGTTTGAAGACTCTGCTGGCAGGGTTTCCCAAGGGCATCCACCTAGCCCTTCCCCAGCGGTGAAAGACATAGAATGCACTGACGCACAACCACTTATGTTTCCTGATGATGAGGACATGGGAATACCACCTCAGCACGTCTCTGATGATGACGAAACACAGGTGCCAACTGCTGCGTCTTTCTGCAGTGTGCAGACTGAACAGGAGGTCAGGGAGGAAGACTGGGTGGAAGACGATGCAGGGGACGATGAGGTCCTAGACCCCACATGGAATGAAGGTCGTGCCACTGCATTTCACAGTTCGGAGAAAGAGGCAGTGGTGAGACCGAGCCAACAGCGTAGCAAAAGAGGGAGCAGTGGGCAAAAGCAGAACACCCGCCGCCAAGAGACTCCGCCTGCTACTGACCGCCGCCATCTGGGACCGAGCACCCCAAAGGCAGCTTCAAGGAGTTCCCTGGCATGGCACTTCTTCAAACAATGTGCTGACGACAAGACCCGAGTGGTTTGCACGCTGTGCCATCAGAGCCTGAAGCGAGGCATTAACGTTCTGAACCTTAGCACAACCTGCATGACCAGGCACCTGCATGCAAAGCATGAACTGCAGTGGAGTAAACACCTTAAAAACAAGGAACTCACTCATGCTCCCCCTGCTACCTCTTCTGCTGCTGCCGCCTCAGCCTCTTCCTCCGCCTCTGGAGGAACGTTTGCATCTGCCTCCCAGCAAACAGGGGATGTACCACCAACACCACCACCTCCGTCACCAAGCATCTCAACCATGTCACACGGCAGCGTTCAGCTCTCCATCTCACAAACATTTGAGAGAAAGCGTAAATTCCCACCTAGCCACCCTCGATCCCTGGCCCTGAATGCCAGCATTTCTAAACTACTGGCCTATGAAATGCTGTCATTCAGGCTGGTGGACACAGACAGCTTCAAACAGCTCATGTCGCTTGCTGTCCCACAGTATGTTGTTCCCAGCCACCACTACTTCTCCAAGAGAGCCGTGCCTTCCCTGCACAACCAAGTATCCGATAAAATCAAGTGTGCACTGCGCAACGCCATCTGTGGCAAGGTCCACCTAACCACAGATACGTGGACCAGTAAGCACGGCCAGGGACGCTATATCTCCCTAACTGCACACTGGGTAAATGTAGTGGCAGCTGGGCCCCAGGCGGAGAGCTGTTTGGCGCACGTCCTTCCGCCGCCAAGGATCGCAGGGCAACATTCTTTGCCTCCTGTTGCCTCCTCCTCCTCCTACTCGGCTTCCTCCTCCTCTTCTTCCACCTGCTCATCCAGTCAGCCACACACTTTCACCACTAACTTCAGCACAGCCCGGGGTAAACGTCAGCAGGCCATTCTGAAACTCATATGTTTGGGGGACAGGCCCCACACCGCACAGGAGTTGTGGCGGGGTATAGAACAACAGACCAACGAGTGGTTGCTGCCGGTGAGCCTCAAGCCCGGCCTGGTGGTGTGCGATAATGGGCGAAATCTCATTGCAGCTCTGGGACTAGCCGGTTTGACGCACATCCCTTGCCTGGCGCATGTGCTGAATTTGGTGGTGCAGAAGTCCATTCACAACTACCCCGACATGTCAGAGCTGCTGCATAAAGTGCGGGCCGTCTGTGCGTGCTTCCGGCGTTCACATCCTGCCGCTGCTCGCCTGTCTGCGCTACAGCGTAACTTCGGCCTTCCCGCTCACCGCCTCATATAAGACGTGCCCACCAGGTGGAACTCCACCTTGCACATGCTGGACAGACTGTGCGAGCAGCAGCAGGCCATAGTGGAGTTTCAGCTGCAGCACGCACGGGTCAGTCGCACTGCGGAACAGCACCACTTCACCACCAATGACTGGGCCTCCATGCAAGACCTGTGTGCCCTGTTGCGCTGTTTCGAGTACTCCACCAACATGGCCAGTGGCGATGACGCCGTTATCAGCGTTAATACCACTTCTATGTCTCCTTGAGAAAACACTTAGGGCGATGATGGAATAGGAGGTGGCCCAGGAGGAGAAGGAGGAAGAGGGGTCATTTTTAGCACTTTCAGGCCAGTCTCTTAGAAGTGACTCAGAGGGAGGTTTTTTGCAACAGCAGAGGCCAGGTACAAATGTGGCCAGCCAGGGCCCACTACTGGAGGTGGAGGAGGATGAGGATGAAGCATGTTCACAGCGGGGTGGCACTCAACGCAGCTAGGGCCCATCACTGGTGCGTGGCTGGGGGGAAACGCAGTACGATGACGATACGCCTCCCACAGAGGACAGCTGGGCAGCCTGGCACACATGAGCGACTACATGCTGCAGTGCCTGCGCAACGACAGCAGAGTTGCCCACATTTTAACGTGTGCGGACTACTGGGTTGCCACCCTGCTGGATCCACGGTACAAAGACATTGTGCCCACCTTACTTCCTGCACTGGAGCGTGATAGGAAGATGCGCGAGTACAAGCGCACATTGGTAGACGCGCTACTGAGAGCATTCCCAAATGTCACAGGGGAACAAGTGGAATCCCAAGGCGAAGGCAGAGGAGGAGCAAGAGGTCGCCAACGCAGCTGTGTCATGGCCAGCTCCTCTGAGGGCAGGGTTAGCATGGCAGAGATGTGGAAAAGTTTTGTCACCACGCCACAGCTAACTGCACCACCACCTGATATGGAACGTGTTAGCAGGAGGCAACATTTCACTAACATGGTGGAACAGTACGCGTGCACACCCCTCCACGTACTGACTGATGGTTCGGCCCCATTCAACTTCTGGGTCTCCAAATTGTCCACGTGGCCAGAGCTAGCCTTTTATGCCTTGGAGGTGCTGGCCTGCCCGGCGGCCAGCGTTGCGGTCTGAACGTGGTATTCAGCACGGCAGGGGGCGTCATTACAGACAAACGCAGCCGCCTGTCTACAGCCAATGTGGACAAGCTGACGTTCATAAAAATGAACCAGGCATGGATCCCACAGGACCTGTCCATCCCTTGTGCAGATTAGACATTAACTACCTCCCTTAACCATATATTATTGTACTCCAGGGCACTTCCTCATTCAATCCTATTTTTTATTGTTCATTTACCTTTATATTGCGGGGCAACCGGAAAGTTGAACTGAACCTCTCCTCTGTCTGGGTGTCGGGGCCTAAAAATATCTGACAGTGGCCATGTCCAGTGTTGGGTGACGTGGAAGCATGATTCTCTGCTATGACATGAAGCCTGAATCTCTGCTATGGGACCTCTCTCCTCTTTCTGGGTGCTGGGGCCTAAATATCTGACAATGGACTGTTACAGTTTTGGCTAACATGAAGCCTGATCTCTGCTATGACATGAAGCCTGAATCTCTGCTATGGGACCTCTCTCCTCTGTCCTGGGTTCCGGGCTAAATATCTGACAATGGACTGGACTGTTCCAGTTTTGGCTGACATGAAGCCTGATTCTCTGCTATGACATGAAGACTGATCTCTGCTGACATGAAGCATGAATCTCTGCTATGGGACCTCTCTCCTCGTCTGGGTGCCGGGGCCTAAATATATATGACAATGGACTGTTCCAGTGTTGGGTGACGTGAAGCCTGATCTCTGCTATGACATGAAGACTGATTCTCTGCTGACATGAAGCCTGAATCTCTGCTATGGGACCTCTCCCCTCGTCTGGGTGACGGGGCCTAAATATATGACAATGGACTGTTCCAGTGTTGGGTGACGTGAAGCCTGATTCTCTGCTATGACATGAAGACTGATTCTCTGCTGACATGAAGCCTGAATCTCTGCTATGGGACCTCTCTCCTCTGTCTGGGTGCCGGGGCCTAAATATATGACAATGGACTGTTCCAGTTTTGGCTGACGTGAAGCCTGATTCTCTGCTATAACATGAAGACTGATTCTCTGCTGACATGAAGCCTGAATCTCTGTTATGGGACCTCTCTCCTCTGTCTGGGTGCCGGGGCCTAAATATATGACAATGGACGGTTCCAGTTTTGGCTGACGGGAAGCCTGATTCTCTGCTATGACATGAAGACTGATTCTCTGCTGACATGAAGCCTGAATCTCTGCTATGGGACCTCTCTCCTCTGTCTGGGTGCCGGGGCCTAAATATCTGACAATGGACTGTTCCAGTTTTGGGTGACGTGAAGCCTGATTCTCTGCTATGACATGAAGACTGATTCTCTGCTAACATGAAGCCTGAATCTCTGTTATGGGACCTCTCTCCTCTGTCTGGGTGCCGGGGGCCTAAATATATGACAATGGACTGTTCCAGTTTTGGCTGACATGAAGCCTGATTCTCTGCTATGACATGAAGACTGATTCTCTGCTGACATGAAGCCTGATTCTCTGCTATGGGACCTCTCTCCAAATTGATATTGGTTAATTTTTATTTATTTTATTTTTATTTTAATTAATTTCCCTATCCACATTTGTTTGCAGGGGATTTAACTACATTTTGCTGCCTTTTGCAGCCCTCTAGCCCTTTCCTGGGCTGTTTTACAGCCTTTTTAGTGCCGAAAAGTTCGGGGTCCCCATTGACTTAAATGGGGTTCGGGTTCGGGACAGAAGTTCGGGTCGGGTTCGGATCCCGAACCCGAACATTCCGGGAAGTTCGGCCGAACTTCTCGAACCCGAACATCCAGGTGTTCGCTCAACCTACTTAATAATTTTTTAAATCATTTGTTTGCTTTGTTTTAGGGTATTTTGAACATTAGTCTGGTTCAAAGTAGACCTATAACTCTTGAGATCAGCTGGTTCCCTCTGCTGCAGTGGTGACATCATGTCAACATATGAATCACTGGCCTCATTGGTACACTGAAGAGGGGTTGTCCTCCTGGACTGGACAACCCTTTTAATGACAGGTCTATAAATCGTGTCAGAATTTTTCAGGTTTTGGGCAAACTACTGTTGGTGGTTGCGGCAGGTTGTTATCTGCTCTCTAGTTACGGTTTTTATACGGGAATATGCACCAGCCCCAATCATTATAATGAGGTCTTGACGGAGATCTGGCAGTCACCTGGCAAACAAAATGAAAACAGCAGCACAAGTCAAGATGATGTGGTTGCAAACCCCCTCTAAGGCTACTTCACACATAGCGTTCGTGGCTCCGCTTGTGAGTCCGTTTGGAAGGGCTCCACAAGCGGCCCCGAACGGATCGTCCAGCCCTGATGCATTCGGAATGGATGCGGATCCGCTCAGAAGCATCAGTCTGGCTCCGTTTGTCCTCCGCCTCAGCAGGCGGACACCTGAACGCAGCTTGCAGCGTTCGGGTGTCCGCCTGGCCGTGCGGAGGCAAACGGATCCGTCCAGACTTACAATGTAAGTCAATGGGGACGGAGATCCGTTTGAAGTTGACACAGTATGGCTCAATTTTCAAACGGATCCGTCTCCCATTGACTTTCAATGTAAAGTCAAAACGGATCCGTTTGCATTATCATGAACAAAATAAAAAAAACTTTTTTTTTTTTTTTTTTTCATGGTAATGCAAACGGATCCGTTCTGAACGGATCTAAGCGTTTTGCATTATAGGTGCGGATCCATCTGGGCACATACCAGACGGATCCGACCTAAACGCAGGTGTGAAGTAGCCTAAGCTGTAGGTTCTTGAGCCAGTATACAAAAAAGTAAAGATGAGTCAGCACTCCAATATCTGGTGATGAAAAATGTGGACCACTTATTCACCCCTACTGCAACGTTTCAGCCCAACACAATGAGGCTTGAGAATGGCTGCCTCATCTTTACTTTTTTTTTTATCTATCTATACATTGTAGGGATCACTCTCTCACAGGGAGTCGCAATCACAGACTTCTTCTTCTCTGACAACGGGGTTCAAGTGCAAATGGTGCTTTATTGTGGCACTTCAGCACCATCACAAACAATAACATCGCAAAATAAACACCTGCCCTAAAGCACAGTTTACCACACAGGGTCTTAGGCTTCAACCCTTAGCAGGTCAGCTCACACAAACATAAGTCCAGGGGAGAGATCCGGCTTCACTAGGCCATACGGTCTAGCAGCCCACCTAGCTGTGACCACAGAAACCTCTCAGTCTTCCCTCTCTGTAGGGTCACTTCCTCTCCCCTAGACTCATACACAGAGGGTTGATTTATCCCAGCTTGATTAACTCAGCTGGCCTCACCTGGGGCCAGGGAACCTGTAGTGGACTGGTGTGTGGACTGGAATACCCCCACTACTAACCTGTCTCCTAGTCCAAAGAAATCCAGCCCATACAACAAACAGCTCCAGCAACTATGCCTTGCTGAAGCCATACCATTTCTGGATTTCAGTTCTCAGCCAGCTAAGGGCTCTTTCACACTTGCATTGTCCGGATCCGGCATGTACTCCACTTGCCGGAATTACACTCCGGATCCGGAAAAACGCAAGAGTACTGAAAGCATTTGAAGACGGAACCGTCTTCAAAATGCTTTCAGTGTTACTATGGCAGCCAGGACGCTATTAAAGTCCTGGTTGCCATAGTAGGAGCGGGGAGCGGGGGAGCAGTTTACTTACAGTCCGTGCGGCTTCCCGGGGCGCTCCAGAATGACGTCAGAGCGCCCCAATGCGCATGGATGACGTGTCCAATGCGATCACATGATCCTGCGCTTGGGGCGCCCTGACGTCACTCTGGAGCGCCCCGGAGCCGCACGGACGGTAAGTATGCTGCTCCCCCGCTCCCCGCTACATTTTACCATGGCTGCCAGGACTTTAGCGTCCCGGCAACCATGGTTACCATTCAGAAAAAGCTAAATGTCGGCTCCGGCAATGCGCCGAAATGACGTTTAGCTTAAGGCCGGATCCGGATTAATGCCTTTCAATGGGCATTAATTCCGGATCCGGCAATGCGGCAAGTGTTCCGGATTTTTGGCCGGAGCAAAAAGCGCAGCATGCTGCGGTATTTTCTCCGGCCAAAAAACGTTCCGTTCCGGAACTGAAGACATCCTGATGCATCTGAACGGATTTCACTCCATTCAGAATGCATGGGGATAATCCTGATCAGGATTCTTCCGGCATAGAGCCCCGACGACGGAACTCTATGCCGGAAGAAAAGAACGCAGGTGTGAAAGAGCCCTAAACTGAAAAAACACACATACATTACCACAACATGCATATTAACCCATACTTCAGTATATATAGTATGAACAGTATATATAGTATGTGTTTTTAATTTACATAAAGCAATTTTTCCTTCTTGACTTGATATATTTATTCATTTATATTTCTCAGAAAATTTATATGCAGGAGAGCCATCATTGTGTAGCTGACTTGGCAGCAGAGTTGATTCACCAGCTCACTGTGTCTCCAGTTGTCACATTTAAATTTTGATGTTCTGCTTTGTTGGATTTGTCATGCTTTTAAAAATTAAAAAGGTTCCAAAAATAGATCCTTAGTGGGGAAGATGAAGATGCATCCAAAAATTATGTCTTAACTAAACAGGTTCTTGGAAAAAAGTACAGACACAAATCTGATCACCTGTTATAATCTGCCCCTGCAGTAGGTACAGCAGAAATACTTGTTGAAATAGTTGGGCATTGTAGTGCCACATTTTGAGTCAACTACCTGAGATAGGATCAGAATCTAGTCTGTCATATAGGGAATGCCTCATGCACAAAAAAGTGTGATGCAGAGAACTGCAAAAGAGAAAGACAGAATTGTTCTCAGGGCCCAACCCGTATATCATCAATACAGTCTTATAAGTTTTAAATCAAAGAAATCTCTAGTGGCAAGTGATTAGTTGCAAAGGCAGCTCCAAAAAATTTTTTCTCCTGGACCTTTGAGGCCCACTAGGTTTCAGAGCTTGGGCCCACTGGAGGATCCTCTGGTACTATGGTGGGCCAGTCCAACTCTGCATACAAAAAGGAAGTGCCGCTGCTCAAGCAAATACTAGATACGGAGTTTAACATTTCATTTTTTTTTACATAGGTGATTGGATAACTTTGCTCCTTGAATACATTCAGTAATAATTTAAAACACAATATTTATTTATTTTCGTTATATAAGTTCACCAAAAATTTTAATTTATGGTCCAACACCCTTCAACCCTGCCATTCAGCTGTTTGTGAGGGAAAGTTCACATCACAATTTGTTTTCTGTTCATCTGAGCCTTCAGAAGAACAGAAGAAAAAGATCCTTTATTTTGAGCATCAGTTATGGTCAGTTAGCATAATTTGCACTAAAAATAACTGATGTGTATTTTCTTTTTGCATCAGTTATGATCAGTTTGCATCAGTTTTTTGACAGAAGAAAAAGTTCTGCGAGGAACACCTTTTTCCTCCCTTCTAAAATGGATCTCTAACATAACTGACAAAAACGGATGCAAACTGATCATAACTCATGCTCAAAAAAATGTTTTTTAAAAATGTTTCTGCTCTTCTGACAGATCAGAAGAATGGACAACAAAAGGGTTATGTGAGTGCACCCTAAGGCCTCTTTCATACAAGCGATTGCATCAGGATCTGTTCAGGAAAAAACTGATGGTTTTCCACGAAAGTTCAAGCAGTTTTGTCTGCGATTTCATTCAGTGTGTGTCATTTTTTTCGGTGCAGATGCAATCTGTTTTGATGTGTTTTTCAAGCAGGTGAAAAAAAAAAAGAAGGATAACAATCTACATCTCCCAGTAACCATCAATGAAAAACACATTGTATCCAGATTGTACCCAAATGACTTCCGTTTTTCATGCAAGCCCCATTCACTTCTGTGGAGCCAGGGCTAGGTAAAAAATGCACAATATAGAACATGCAGCGATTTTTCTAGAACGAAAAGATGATGCGTGAAAAATGCATGCATATAACCCCATTGAAATGAATGGGTCAGGATACAGTCCAGATTCTATATCTTCACAACATGCATTGCAAAACTCGCCCTTGACTCTGGCACATGACCTAGGCACTGGAACTACTCAGCTGTAACCAGCTCCATCAACTACACAATGGACGGAGCTGAATAGGTCTGGTGCTTCCAAACAACTCTATTGTTTTGGCACCAGAGCTACTTGGGAACAGCTATTTAGTGGGGTTGCAGGGTGTTGGATCCCCGCCAATCTGATTTTGATGTCATACTCTGAGTGTAGGCCATCGATATTACAATCTTGGAAAACCCATGTAAAGATCAATGTGACAAATAGGTAATGATGTGAAACATGACTGTAAACGTAAACCACTGTCAATAAACCAATGATGTTAAGCAATGTGACATTCACAAATACAGATTTCTGTTGTCAATGCAGCTTTTACTTTGCAGTTAATGCCCATTTTAGGGTTTTCGTTTTTCCCCTGGCCTTGTTGTTTCTGTTCTCTCCATTTTATATTAGCAAAAACAGGTTAGTAAAGATGATAGGTCATAAAAGTCTTCTTGTGTGAAAAGCACTACATCCATTTTGCTTGACATGCTAACACAACCATGACATACTTTTCTACATCCAAGGTACTTTACAATGAAAGTGAATTGTAAAACATTTTAATGACATATTGTAAAAGCAAAAGTATTGTACTGTATACATGGCCTTTGCAGGATTTATGTATAGACATGTTAACTGTGATCCAACAGGGAATCTTGGTTCATGCAAGTGGAGTATCTGTACATTTTGATATTGTCATCCAATTCTTACTTGAATGGCACAAAAGATTTTTGTTTTACAATCTGATCGTCACTACTGATACATTCATAGCACAGATAGAGTTTCATAAGAGAAAATTTGGTGCGTTTTAATCAAGCTAAATAATATAAATGCATTTCCTAATATTTTTTTGTATTTTTTTTCTTTCGCAATAAAACTAATTTGATTGGCACCAAAGCCAAATTTCCTCACACTTCATTGGTAACGAATCACATTTTTTCCTAAAATGACTGCTGCACGTGTGAGGACATGGAGAAAGGAACTCTGGGAAGGCGGGATCACCCATAATGCCATGCATGCAGTCAATCCGCAGCCAGCCCTGTGATGTCACAGCCCTATAAATACATCTTAGATTCTGCCATTTACCAGTGTACTTAGTGCAGGGAGAGATGTCTGCAGGCGCTAGGGACAGTGATAGGAAAGACTTGATTGGGGTGAAAAAACAATTTATAAGTGCAGGGAAAGTATAGGGAAGAATCGTTCCACAGCATTTGTGTAGAACAGGGTTCAGTAGGGGAGGTTAAAGACTGGGTAATAGGAGCAATCCTATTACACCTTGGTGCACTGACTGGGGATCCAAATTGGCATTATACAGCTCTGTAATTCCAGCAAATAGTTCTTGTTATTGCGTT
This sequence comes from Bufo bufo, assembly GCF_905171765.1. Taxonomy (NCBI): domain Eukaryota; kingdom Metazoa; phylum Chordata; class Amphibia; order Anura; family Bufonidae; genus Bufo; species Bufo bufo. The sequence continues at coordinate 366,573,361 of NC_053391.1, read as the reverse complement.
TGATACCGCCATTAACAGGGTTTATTACAAGGAAATATTTCTACAGTACGTCTTATTTGCCCTTGTGCGGTGCAGTTATATTTTGTAAAGCCCTATTTGCCATGTATTAGTGGCAAAAGAAAAATATATTTGCCCTTGTGCGGTGCAGTGATATATTCTAAAGCCCTGTTTGCCATGTATTAGTAGCGAAATAAAAACATATTCGCAGTTCAGCATTGCACTTATCTGTTGGAAAGCCTTTTGTGCTGTGTAAAAGTAGAAAAAAATTAGGGCCTAATTGCCGTTCAGCAATGCAGTGATATATTCTAAAGCCCTATTTGCCGTGTATTAGTGGTGAATTAAAAATATATTCGCCGTTCAGCGTTGCACTTATCTGTTGAAAAGCCTTTGTGTTGTGTAAAAGTAGAAAAGATTAGGGCCTAATTGCCATTCAGTGGTGCAGTGAAACACTCTAAAGCCCTGTTTGCCGTGTATTAGTGGGGAAATAAAAATATATTCGCCGTTCAGCGTTGCACTTATCTATTGAAAAGCTTGTTGTGTTGTGTAAAAGTAGAAAAAATGAGGGCCTTATTGCCGATCAGCAGTGCAGTGATATATTCTAAAGCCCTGTTTGCCGTGTATTAGTGGCAAAATAAAAATATATTCGCCCTTCAGCGTTTGCACTTATCTGTTGAAAAGCCTGCTGTGTTGTGGTAAAAGTTGAAAATAATTAGGGCCTAATTGCCAGTCAGTGATATACTCTAAAACTGTGGTGCCCAACCATTTTTCATCTGAGGGCCGCACTAGACATGGTATAAATTTAACATTGTGAGAGGGCATGTGTGAGCATTACTGCTGTGAAGGGGGCACATCTGAGCATTACTACTATGAAGGGGGCACATGTGAGCATTACTACTGTGAAGGGGGCACATGTGAGCATTGCTACTGAGAAGGGGGCACATGTGAGCATTGCTACTGAGAAGGGGGCACATGTGAGCATTACTACTGTAAAAGGGGCACATGTGAGCATTGCTGCTGTGAAGGGGGCACATGTGAGCATTACTACTGTGAAGGGGGCAAATTTGAGCATTACTACTGTGAAGGGGGCACATGTGAGCATTACTACTGTGAAGGGGGCACATGTGAGCATTACTACTGTGAAGGTGCCACTCTCTCTACCACCGCTACCAGTGTCACAATTCTAACCAAGACCAATGAACACCACTCTAATTGGACCAGATTTGGCATGAAACCATGGGGCATAGATAGGACAGTGTGCACTGCCCAGCATTAGTTTATGCTGTGGGCAACTCCTCTGCCTTCTGCACACCATATTCTCCAGCTGCAGATCAGTGACAGGTTTCACAAGGGGCACAGATTTGGGTCCTAATATCCAGCCTGTAAGGACCTGCTATCCCCTTATGGGTGTCATCATGGTTACAAGCCAGTCACTGGGATACATGGAGGTTATTTTGGGGCATATCAGAGTGTAACCCTCCCAGAAACCTGTATGTACATGGGAGGTGCAGTGCGGATATGGGACGGAGGCTATCGTGCCATTAGTGGCAGCCAAGCCTGCTCTAGTGTAGTTTGTTCAAATGGACCGCGCTGCTCCAGGGCAAACAGAAAGATCCTCCCTTCCAAATCACACAGACTTCCTTGGATATGGGAAAGCATTCAAGTCACTTGGATTCTCTTTCCCCTCTCCTTTGCGAACCTCTGTGAAAGATCAAGGTTGCCACAAAAAGTGAAGCACAGTCACATGGGTTGAACTGCGAAGGTTTTATTGTACTTACAGGATAAAAGAAGGTAACAAGCTTCAGAAAGCTTTGGTCATAGCCAATAAGGCTGATTACAAAAATTAAAACCCTTTTAAGGTACATAAAATACAAACTCATTAAATTTACATCACATAAAAACCTCCTTTAAATTGCCTAATTCCATAATTCACAGGAAATTTACCTAAAAAACTGTTAAATAGCGTTCTCCCATTCAGAAGTATCCACCCTCCCCACGTGACCCATATTCCAACCAATAGGGAAATGCACACCCTAGGACCGCCTACTTTCATTCATGGATTGCAGAACACATCATACCTCACATGATCTACTCGGGCCAATCACAGCCCCCAAGCAATACTGCCAAAGGTCCTCGAACGGCTCCAGTGGGATGGATACGCTACAACCTAAAGGGATGAACGTGGAGTTTGATCTGAAACCTTGCCTTACTTAAGAGAACATCCCGTACCGCAATATCCACTGGAGCCGTTCGAGGACCTTTGGCAGTATTGCTAGGGGGCAGTGATTGGCCCGAGTGGATCATGTGGGGTATGACGTGTTCTGCAATCCGTGAATGAAAGTAGGCGGTCCTAGGGTGTGCATTTCCCTATTGGTTGGAATATGGGTCACGTGCGGAGGGTGGATACTTCTGAATGGGAGAACACTATGTAACTGTTTTGAGGTAGATTTCCTGTGAATTATGGAATTAGGCGATTTAAAGGAGGTTTTTATGTGATGTAAATTTTATGAGTTTTTATTTTATGTACCTTAAAAGTGTTTTAACTTTTGTAATCAGCCTTATTGGCTATGACGATTTTATGGAGGTGTGGTGGATCCCCACCTGTGGGTTTATAAGACCGCCCTAAAGTGGGCGGAGGGAGATACCCCTGACGTAGCTTTCTGAAGCGAAACCCGGGTCAGGTGATTGATTTTTATACTCTGCTTGTTACCTTCTTTTATCCTGTAAGTACAATAAAACCTTCGCATTTCAACCCATGTGACTGTGCTTCACTATTTGTGGCAACCTTGATCTTTCACAGAGGTTCACAAAGGAGAGGGGGAAGAGAATCCAAGTGACCTGAATGCTTTCCCATATCCAAGGAAGTCTGTGTGATTTGGAAGGGAGGATCTTTCTCTTTGCTCTGGAGCAGCGCGGTCCATTTGAACAAACGCACCTGTATATGTGAACAGTATCCACTTCGCAATTGGAACTCGCGACGCACCATAAAAAGGCAATGTACTAACGGCTGTTTATCTTTATTTGTATTTCTGCTCCAGTGTAGGGCTGTGTGGCCAATGGAGCCTTGTCCAACTCACACACACAATGATGCACTCTGCTAGCTTTTTTTCACTTACTCTGTACTGCGCTGGGGGTCGCTTCCTCGGAGTACACGTAGCGCGGTCAGGAACTGATGGCTCATAGCGTGTGCAGTGTTCCCTGTGGGGAGCGTGAGTCGTGGCCTGAGTCCCCCAGCTTTCTTCCCACTGAAGACAGTAAACCCACACTGCTGTGCACCCGGGCACAGGCGGGCGCAGGTGATCGTTTCAGTACTGCAGCCGCCCAGCGTGTCCCTTCAATCTTCCACTATGCGCAAGCTCCGTCACTGCTCAAAGCCCTGTTTGCTGTGTATTAGTGGCGAAATAAAAAATATTTGATCTAACATTTGATTATTTGATCTAACAGTATGTCAGACAAAGAAGTGCCAGGCCCTGCACAGGGTAGCGTCTGAGACCTAAATGTTTCAGATGCAGGCAGAGGTTGCAGCAGAGTATGAGGGCATGGCAGCAGGGGTCGCAGCAAGAGGCCTGAGCTCCTGGTGTCATCTAGCGATCGTGTCTTGACCAGCAACCCAACGGTTCTTGAATGGTTGACTCGGTCATCCACTTCATCCCAAGTGACAGCAGACACCCCCAGCCAAAAGTTGATGGGTTCATCTGACACAAGGATTAGTTGGCATGGCCCAGGAGCAGGCCCTGTGCCCCCACCTGTCCTCAACCTTCCTATGTCATTTTCAGTTCCCTGACCGCGAGAAGTGTTATATGCCGTAGGCTCGGCTCCACTTTTCAGCGAAGAAGAGCTACTAGAGGAGAATCAGCAGCTACTGCCCAGCCAAGATCTGGAGGAGACATCCGCCGCTTTCTCCGCTAGGCGGGAAAGTAGTGATGAGGAGAGTGGCGTGGGAGCTGGTGTTGCAGCTTCTGACCCAGAGTAGGTTGAGGAGGACATCAGTGACAGTGATGGGCAGACAGTACTCGATGATGGTGATGTCTCTGATCGCACTTGGGAGCTGGGTGACGAAGAGGCTTCATCATGATCGGGAGAAGAGGGTGGCAGCTTTCCCGTGAGCCAGCGGAAAAGCCAGCAAGTCGCTAGTGTGGGCGGGAGTCAGCAGGGTGGCAGCAGTGGGAGGTCTGTATCCAAACGTGCCCGGAGTAGACCACCCACCTGCACGGGAAAGTAGCGGTGCAGGAGTTCAGGAGGCAGCGGCGGTAGCAGTCACTCAGTGCGTAGTGTTGGGGGTAAAATCACCTACTCGGCGGTGTGGGCAGTTTTTTGTTAAGCACCGGAGGAAGTGAACGTGGCCATATGTAAGAATCTGTGGGCAGAGGGTGAAGCGTGGCCAGGGTGTCAATGTAGCACTACGGCCCTGCATCCACATATGTAGCATCACCATAAAGTAGCCTGGGAGAACCGTGGCTCCAATGTGGTGGTCCAGCCTGCCGCAGCAACCGCTGCATCACCCAGTGGCATGCACCTGGTTTCAGGCAGTCAAGGCTCCACAATCTCAGCAGAAGGGAGCTGTCTGTCCTTCCCATCATCTGCTGGTACTGATGCTGTCACCACCAGTTCTGTGAGAAGGTCTGGCAGACGTTCTTCTCTACCTCTTGTATGACGTTCTTTGTTTTGGTTTCACTTTGTCATCTCCTTTCCTTCTGCCAGGTGTCACTTATTTAGACTAATCGTCTTCCTTTATATCCCCCCCCCATACTGCCTCATTTTGCGGTTTATACTACTTCCTGGATGAAGTGTTCACTGCTGGAGGCTGCTGTTGCTGTTTGCTCAGATAAGTCTTTTCCTTTATTGTGTTTCCTTGCTGGCTTGATTCTAGGTGACCCTGACTCCGTCTGTATTAAGTGCAGGGAGTCGGTGGTCGTGTCCCCTCACTATTATAGGGTTTTCAGGTGTTACACAGTCTTAGGTACGTGGGCATGCAATCGTCTACCATTGAGACCCTTGCATGTGCATAGCAGTCAGGGAGAGCTCTTAGGGTTTTAAAGGGCTCACCTATATGCTCCTTAGTTTGGGATCAAGCCAGTCGCTCGTTTATTTCTAAGTTCCAGCTATCTCCAACTTCATCTGTGACATTATAAACCGCCTTAACCGTCTTAAGCATGGATCCGGTTTCAGCCTTGATTGACCGCATGCAAGGTCTTTCGCTGGAGGTAGCAGATCTCCGTAAAACTGTGTCTCAGTTTCAGGTGACCGGTTCTGCTGGTGTTCATGGAGTTTGTTCTGAGCCTAAGATCTCGCTTCCGGATACGTTCTCCGGGGGTAGTGAGAATTTTGTTCGCTTGAGCTTGCAAACTCCATTTTCGCCTACTTCCTCATTCCTCTGGTGATGAGGAGCAGAGGGTGGGGATCATCATCTTGCTGCTCAGGGATAACGCTCAGTCTTAGGCCTTTTCGCTGCCGGTGGGGGCACGGCCGCTCCGATCGGTGGATGAATTTTTTGTAGCCCTGGGGTCTTTTATGCCAGGGTAAACAGTCCGCAGAGATATTTTGTTCTGAATTTCGGAGATAGGCAGCTGATACTGGTTGGAATGATGCTGCACTCTGAAGTCAATTTTGCCATGGTCTTTCGGAAAGATTGAAAGATGCATTTGCTTTTCATGAGAGACCAGCGTCGTTAGAGTCTGCCATGTCTCTAGCTGTTCGTATTGACAGGCGTCTTAGAGAGAGAGAGAGGAGACTACTCTTTCCTGTCATATTCAGCCCAAGGACAGTGGGGCTGTCTCATTCAGTGCGCAGGGGTCTCAGTCTATCTCAATCCCCTCTGAGGAGGAGGCCATGCAGCTGGGTTTGCTTGCCTCTGATAGTAGAGGATTCAGCTCTCAGAGGAGGGTTTGTTTCTGTTGTGGGGGTATAAATCATTTGGCTAGAGTTTTCTGAGGGTAATAAAAAAAAAAAAAGAAACACTCTAAAAACTTTCCTTTTGCTACTATTGGCAAGGTTGATGCGGAAATTGAAGGTTTGCCGTTTGCTTGTAGTTCCCGTTTTCTCCTACCTGCCAGGGTGGCGCTAGACAGCAAGTATAAGAGAGAGAGAGAGAGAAAGTATGAGGGTCAAACGGATCTCTTGGAATGGCTTTCCACTAGATCTGAAGACTTGAGGCGCCTCGGGTGGATAGGAGCGGGGTGGAGAGAAAGTTGGGTCATAGATGCTAGAGGCTGCTCCGGGTCTTGGGTCAGGTCGACAAGGAAGTCTGCCTGTATAGGATGAGGTAGTGAGCCAAAAAAAGGGGGACTGGTGGGTGGGGATACCCTCCAAATCTCGCCTCTTTTTTAATAAACCCTTGTGGGCGCCAATAGTGGTGGATGTTGGGAATGGTGGATTTGTGTTGGGCTGCTAGAGTGTGTGATGGCTTGTCGTTAGCGTTATGTTATAGTAATATGTAAAGGGATATCAAATGTATAGGAAAAAATTGTACATACATGTATGTAAAAAAAAATATATGTTAACAAGCGAAATAAACAAAATCTGCATACAAAGAGCGAGTGATAGTATACACATATAAAATCTGCTGAGAGAATAAAAGGATAAAAAAAATTAAAAATAGATTGTACATAAAAGTGGGATCACTGCAAACAGTCTCTATTGCCTAAGAGGCCGTGTTCTGCAGCGTCGTACACAGTATGATGTGGTACAGTAGGATAGAACAATGGATAAAAGGTTTTTTGTGTTTAAAAATACCGACATATATATTATAATATTGTGGTATCATAAGTAAGTTTACTCACTTCACGAGGAGGGGGGTTTACCAGGATAAGCATAATACACCTGTAAACCGAGTACCCCCCCCAGCCTGGATCGCTTCTAGAGTTATAACGGATGAAGGCAGCCAAACAACACGGGTGCTTCTCTTCAAAGGTCTTTATTTGCATGTGAAAAAATCTGGCTCAACGCGTTTCGGGACAGGCACGTCCCTTCATCAGGAGCAATAATGTCTCTATGTATGGTCACAGGTATTTATACCCTAATAATCCTATTAAGATCTTTGTTAAAATGGCCACTATTTGGCTAAAAGGCGCCAAAAAACGGAGAAAACGCGCCAAAAATGCATTGGGGACCGCCCCTGTGTGGTAAAGGGCGTTTATCCTGGTAAACCGCCCCCCTCGTGAAGTGAGTAAACTTACTTATGATACCACAATATTATAATATATATGTCGGTATTTTTAAACACAAAAAACCTTTTATCCATTGTTCTATCCTACTGTACCACATCATACTGTGTACGACGCTGCAGAACACGGCCTCTTAGGCAATAGAGACTGTATGCAGTGATCCCACTTTTATGTACAATCTATTTTTAATTTTTTTTATCCTCTCAGCAGATTTTATATGTGTATACTATCACTCGCTCTTTGTATGCAGATTTTGTTTATTTCGCTTGTTAACATATATTTTTTTTACATACATGTATGTACAATTTTTTCCTATACATTTGATATCCCTTTACATATTACTATAACATAACACTAACGACAAGCCATCACACACTCTAGCAGCCCAACACAAATCCACCATTCCCAACATCCACCACTATGGCGCCCACAAGGGTTATTAAAAAAGAGGAGAGATTTGGAGGTATCCCCACCCACCAGTCCCCCTTTTTTTGGCTCACTACCTCATGCTAGGACAGCAAGAACATTGTTTGTGAGATTTTTGTAGATAGTGGAGCAGCTGTCAATCTCATTGATAATCAATTTGCAACAATGCATGGTTTCCAGGTGTGCACTTTGGAAAAGGATATATCTGTTTTTGCTATCGATTCCGCTCCACTTTCTCAAAGATCGTTAAAGGGCATAGTTCACAATATCCGTTTGACTGTGGGTGACGCTCATGTTGAGGATATGTCATGTTTCGTTTTAAGCGGGCTTTCCATAGGTCACATCCTGAGAATGTGGGCTCTGAGTGTCCGGAGTCCACCCGTAGAGGGAGGGGTACTGTCACTGCCAGTTCTGTGAGAAGGTCTGGCAGACGTTCTTCTCTACCTCTTGTAAGACGTTCTTTGTTTTGGTTTCACTTTGTCATCTCCTTTCCTTCTGCCAGGTGTCACTTATTTAAACTAACTGTCTTCCTTTATATTCCCTCCCATACTGCCTCACTTTGCAGTTTATACTACTTCCTGGATGAAGTGTTCACTGCTGGAGGCTGCTGCTGCTGTTTGCTCAGAGTCTTTTTCTTTATTGTGTTTCCTTGCTGGCTTGATTCTAGGTGACCCTGACTCCGTTCGTTTTAAGTGCAGGGAGCCGGTGGTTGTGTCCCCTCACTATTATAGGGTTTTCAGGTGTCACACAGTCTTAGGTACGTGGGCATGCAATTGTCTACCATTGAGACCCTTGCATGTGCATAGCAGTCAGGGAGAGCTCTTAGGGTTTAAAGGGCTCACCTATATGCTCCTTAGTTTGGGATCAAGTCAGTCGCTTGTTTATTTATAAGTTCCAGATATCTGAAACTCCATCCGTGACAGATGCTCCTGCTCCTCCTCCTACTACTCGCCAGTAATTCCGTCAGCAATCGATCACCGAAGAAATTGCCAAGAGACAACAGTATGCGTGCACTCATCCAATGGTGTGTGCCGAGTCAAGGTGGAGAGTCCCAAGACGTAATTTCTTTGCCAAAAAGGCAGTACCAGCCCTGGACACACATGTAGAACATAAGGTGGGCCAGTGCTTGAGCCTGTCGGTGTCTGCCAAAGTGCCGACGTGTGGAGCTGTAACTATGGTGAGGGACAATACATGTCCTTTATGGCCCACTGGGTAAATGTGGTTCCTGCACAGCCACACCAGCAACTTGGCCAGGTGACGCCGCTTCCGCCTTTACGTTGCCAGGCAATTGGTCTTGCGACAATGTGTGCCTCTGCCTCCTCATCCTCCACCTTGTCCTCAGCCTCCACTGCAGGGATAATTCACAGTGCCCCTCCAGCATACCACATGTGCAGGGCACGGCGGTATCACGCTGTTCTGCACCTCATTTGCCTGGGCGAATGGAGTCACACAGAAGAGGAACTGCTCTGTGTGTCACGAAGAATGGAGAGAGGATGGACACCAGAAAGACAACAGAAGGGAGAGGACAAAGAACTAGGCCTCAAGGCTAGGGAGAAGGGAAAGGTCACCTCCTAGGAAACCCCTAGATCTGGCCCTGACCTCTGTCAGTATGTATAGACCCTTTAGGCCCCTGCACGTAGGTAAGCTAGAGACTGCCACCCAGTTGTACCCTGTCAGTTAGGACGAACCGTGCAAGTAGGTAGGGATAGAGAAGTGGGTGGAGGTTAGGGCTGCACTTATCCCTACCTTTTTGTGACAGAATCACAGGCCTTACCTAACCATGGACCCTATGCGAGACCTTACGGATCAGGTACATAATCTCGCCCAAATGGTGCAGAAAATGGCAGAGAGGCTACAGCAGCAGGAGTTGCTTCAGACCCCACCTATAGCGGCCTCCTCTTTTCAGAATCTTGAACCTCATTTTAAGTTGCTGGATCGTTTTTCTGGGGATCGTAAGCAGTTTCTGACATTTAAGGAGAGCTGTAAGCTTTATTTTCGTCTATACCTACACTCATCGGGTTCCAAAAAACAAAGAGTAGGCATTATTATCTCTTTGTTGCAAGGAGACCCACAAGAATGGGCTTACTCGCTTACCACAGATTCCCATTGCCTAGCTACTGTCAAAGCATTATTTCAGGCCTTAAGTGTACTCTATGATGAACCCGATAGGTCGGCTGTGGCAGAGTCTCAATTAAAGTCTCTTAGTTGGGGAGACAGACCTATGAAGGAATACTGCACCAAATTCTGTAAATGGTGCGTTTCCTCTGGCTGGAACGATCCAGCGCTTAAATGTCAGGTCAGGGTAGAGCTCAATGAAGACTTGAAGGATATGTTGGTCAGTTAACCCTTAGAACAGACTATGACTTTAGCTGTTAGACTGTACTGATGAATAAGGGAAAGACAAAGAGAACAACTGACGTTTACACAGGTGGTAGCTAAACCTGACTCCTCACCCTTGAGAGTTAAATTGGAGGATCGTCTGGAAGAGCCCATGCAGGGATCAAAGACATCAGAGGGGTGCCTGCTTTTATTGCAGAGAATTCGATCACTGGTTACAGCAATGTCCTAAAATCCCTCCCTCCAAGAGATCTCCGCGTCCTGACACTCAGAAGGATAAGGTACTCCCCAAGGTAGTTAAAGAGAAAGTAATGTTACCTGTGGTTATTTTCTTTTGGCACTTGTAAGGGTTCTGGGAAGGCATTTATTGGTTCTGGGTCCGCCTCTAATTTTATTGACCACAATTTTGCTCTGTCCCTTGGTGTGCCCATTTTTTCTCTTGCTAACCCCATTCATATTATTGCTATTGACTCCACTCCCTTGGTAGGCGGAACAGTAGAGTATTGTACCCCTGAGGTGACCTTGACTGTGTGGGCCTTTCATACGGAGTGTTGTTCTTTTTTTATTTTAAAGAATTTACCCGTGGAGATAGTTCTTGGCATGCCTTGGCTCCAGGTTCATAACCCAGTCATCAACTGGTCCACGAGTGAATTAGAGAAATGGGGGTTGAAATGTGATTCATGTGGTCTGCCTATTATTCAGGCTGGAGCCACTACGGAGTTGAAAACTCTTCCCACGTATATCAATGACTTTGCTGATGTTTTTTCCATGTCCGATGCTGATTTCCTTCCCCCTCATAGACCATATTATTGTGCCATCAATCTTGTTATGGGGTCTAAGTACCCTAGGGGTCGTATTTATAATTTGTTGTTCAATCTCTTTATTAAGGACAAAAAATAAATGCAAAGGCATACAACCACAAGCCAGGAGAACATACCAGTTCAATGACATAGCAGTATGAGAATACAAAGAGTGGTTGCGTGCATACCAAACATAAGGCGGTCCGTCAATAAGGTATCACAATTCGCATACAATCAGACCCCCACCCCAAAAGAGGACAAGAACACATGGAAACATATACACAGACATGACAGGGGCAAAAGGAAAGGGAGAGGGAAGGACGCCTAAACCAGTACAGGACAAACAATATCATGCATTGGTAGAAACATTGCCCAGCCACGTTTGATAAGTCTGGGAACTCTTGAAGAGCAACCAAGGAAACCAGATCTTAAGATATTTAGCCACATGACCCCCATCCTCAGCAATGAGCTCCTCCATTCTATGAATCTTTTCAAATGTGTTAAGCCATTCCCCGAAACGTGGAGTCTCCGTAGACTTCCAATGTCCAGGAATAACCAGGCGGGCAGCCTGTACAAAAAAATCTCAGGAGACCCCCCTTTAGGGAGGAGAGGGAGCCGGGAAGCATGGACAATAATGCGCCCTCAAGCGTCCACCTTGCGGTGTTACCGCTAACTAGACCATACAGCTCATAATTTTTTTTCCAAAATCGGGATATGCGATCACATTGCCACCACACGTGAGCCATAGTACCTTTCTTCCTCTCACAACACCAGCAAATATCCAGACATGTGGGGTAGTAGGAATGCAACAAAACAGGGGTCCTATACCATCTGGAAAGAATCTTGAAATTCTTTTCTTGTAAACTACAACTGACGGACGATTTGTGTGACAGTATGAGCGGCCTCTCCCATTGTTCAAAAGAAAAGAATTTACCCAACTCCCTCTCCCATGCTCCCACATAGGGTAGGGATGAAAGGGGCCCTCCCCCCTCCTGGAGTAGCCCGTAGACCAGAGACACTAAATGTGAGGGTGGCGTATTCTGGAGACAAAGAGACTCGAAGGCGGTAAGATCTCTAGAAAGGATTTCCAAGGGGCCTAATGTGTGCAGAGACTTCTTTAGGCTGTGATATTGTAACCACACCCCCCTCCCCCAGAGGTTGGGTCAGCAAACGAATTCAAAGGTCTAACGGACCCACCAGCTATCAACTGCCTAACCTGTGGGTTTTCTTCGCTTCGGAGCCCCAACACCATCCGATTACCCTCCCCCAGTGGGAGTCCTGGATTATTAAATATGGGGATCAGCGGTCCCAGGAAAGTGGTAAGCCCTAGGGCTACCGCATGCCTATCCCAAACCTTCCGAACGCCCTCCGTTAGAAAGGGGAGTTTCGAAGGTCTATGAGTTCTGGCTAACCAGAGCAAATTTGGGGTTGGAAATCCTGTTTCCCTCCGTTCGAGCTGAACCCATCTCTTAGAAGAACCACTGTGAAACCAGTCTAAAATGTACGAGAAGATTGCAGCTTTGTGATAATTGGGGAGATCAGGGACCCCCATTCCCCCTTTAAGCTTATGGCGAACCAAGAAGCGCATACCTAATCTGGGGAAGGATCCAGCCCAAATAAACTTTAGAAACAGTGATCTTAAGGCCTTAAAGAAACCACAAGGTAAGGGCATCGGTACTGTGCGAAATAGATATATAATCGCATGAATTCTCCCAAACGACGACAGCGGTAGTTGCCTCCAGGCATGCAGATCTCTTCGAACTTCCTCTAACAGGGGAGCGAAATTGAGGGAAAATATATCTGTCAAGCGTGAGGGGATAGCCGTACCTAGGTATGTGAGGTGACTGGAGGACCATCGAAATGGGAATGAAGACTGCAGGTCGTGTACCAAAGACTCAGGAAGGTTGATGTTTAGCATCACAGACTTATGTAGGTTAACCTTAAAGTTACTGAGGTCTCCAAAGAGTGCAAACTCCTTCAAGACATTAGGAAGACTGACCCTCGGATCCGAACAAAAAATTAGAAGGTCGCCTGCGTATACGGCGATCTTGGATATTAGGCCCCCCACCTGATAGCCCTTGATGGAATCATTAGCTCTGAGAGCTCTAACCAGGAATTCCATAACTAATATGTATAGCAGGGGGGAGAGAGGGAACCCCTGCCTCGTACCATTATGAATCTGAAATGGGGCCGACAGAGAGCCATTAACCCTTACCTGGGCTCTCGGGTTGTGGTACAGAGCAGTGATTCTACATAACATATTGGGACCAAAACCGAAGGCCTTAAGGACTTCCGACATAAAGGACCAATCCACCCGATCAAATGCCTTCTCGGCATCAACCGAAAGAAGGCAGAGGGGGGACTTTGTCGTAGTGGCTCGGTCAATTAAGGCCAGAGAATGGATGGTGTTGTCTCTGGCTTCTCGCCCCAGGGACAAAACCTGTCTGATCCTCGTGTATCAGCGAGGGCATATAAGGCTTCAACCTTTCAGCCAATATTTTGGCGTAAATCTTAACATCGATATTGATCAGTGATATCGGGCGATAGCTACTACAGGCCAGGGGGTCTTTCCCAGGCTTAGGGATAACACAAATATGTGCTGTTAGAGCCTGCGGTGGAAAGGAAGAACCCTCCACCAGGGAATTGCACATTTTGGTGAAGGGACAGGATATATCTTCAAGGAAAGTCTTATAAAAACGGGATGCGAACCCGTCCGGTCCTGGGCTTTTACCGACCACTAAACCTTTAATGGATCTCTTAACCTCTTGGGTCGTGATTACATCCTCCAGGGCCTCCCTACGGGCAGAGATATAGTTTCTGATCTTTTGGAGCTGGGCCTCGGGTTGAAGATCGGCAAACTTTCCTTTCAGGTTATATAACTCAGTGTAATAGGCACGGAATTCCCTCAGGATGTCCCCAGTAGAATGGACCCTACCCCCTTCCCTACAGTTAAGGGATGGAATATAGGAGGAGCTATGCTTTGGTCTCAGAGCTCTGGCCAACAGTTTATCGCTCTTGTCTCCCTGTCCGTACATAAGTCTGTGAAACCTGTCTCTAATGCCCAGATATTTCTGGTCAATCAATTTCCTGAGGGCTAGTCGAGTGTCGCACAGTTCTTGGTACACGACCGCAGAGAGGGAGCCTTTATGTCTCCGCTCTAGCACAACTAGTTTCTGTAAAAGCTCACCCATCTCCCCAGCCCTGATCTTTTTCAGCCTAAATGCATGAAGGAGGAACTGCCCCCGCACCACACACTTCAGCACCTCCCATTGAATCGTGGGACTAGAGGTGTCCATCTCATGTACCGCTAAGAAGTCCGAGATAGCTGAACGGATATCAGTTAAAAAGACCGGGTCCCTAAAAATATTGTCATTCAACTTCCAGGAGTATTGTGAGCGAGTACGGCTTGGAGTGGTCAGAGAATAAAGCAGGCTCAATATCCGCTGAGGGACTAAGATCTAACAAAGAATGTGAAAGGAAAATGTAGTCGAGGCGGTGATATACATTGTGAAACGTAGAATAAAATGTAAAGTCCTTATCAGTGGGGTGTAAGATACGCCATATTCCTACTAATCTGAGAGAGTGTAAGTGTCTCTGGAAACCTCGGGCCACCCCAGCCGGGGTAGAGGACCTACCTGATGAGGAATCTAGCGAGGCATCCAATGGGAAATTGATATCTCCCCCCAGGACGATCGGAGCGCCATCAGCAAAGGAAACCAGAGCTGACAATACCGTAGAAGCAAACTGAGAGTGTCCTGTGTTAGGAAAATACATGTTAGCTAATATCAGCACCTGAGAACATAGAGACACCTTGAGAAAAATGTAGCGCCCCATGTCATCGGGAGATACATGCAAGACCTTGCATGGTACGGATTTGTGTATAGCGATAGACATGCCCCTAGATTTTGACTCCGGGAACGTGCTATGCGCCCAGTATGTAAAGTATCTGTTCTTGCAAGAGGGGATATTACCCGACTTAAAATGGGTCTCCTGCAGGAAGGCTATAGAAACCTTCTGTTTATGAAGATTATATAAAACCTGACTTCGTTTAGCGGGGTCATTCAAACCGTTGGCGTTGAAGGAACAGATCTTTATAGGGTACATCATATGTTACAAGAAGAGAACAAACGCAGCATCCTGAGGTCTGAGAATAGGACATAGGGAAGAAACACCAGGGGAGATGGGCGAGACAGACAAAACATGACAAGACAAAACAAGACAAGACAAGACAGGGGAAACGAACAAACAATACAAAACACCAGCTAGCCATCAACCTGTGGCCCTGTAACTAAACAACAATATCGGGACCGAGTCCCACTACCCTAACTAGAGAGGGAGAAGTGAAAGCCCAGACGAAATCGGCAACCTTCCCACCACCTTAAATCACCAGCAAAATTACTGTTAAGACTGTCTGACAAAAGAAAAAAAAGAAAAAACAATATAGGAATTAAACCTCACTCTAATAAATGTGTACTATGAATGAGAACTGAAAAAACCAAACCCCAACCAACCACCCGCGCGAGGCGTCCATGTGCACAGAAGGTCCTCTGCAGTGGCCACCATCAAGGACGTCAGGACGGGCCTCTTAACTGCGGGTGAAAGTCCAGAAGAAGAAGAAACAAAGGTAAGTGAACACATAAGCCATCACGGTGACTTCCTCTGCCTAGTCGATCTGGGAGAAATCACAGACTATTTCTCCCTGGGTGGTAGCTGCAGTGGAGAAGATGCAGATGGCCAGTCCGGAAGGGAGACTGATGGCAGTAGAAAAGTCTAAAGGAACTTGGAAAGGTCCTCTGGGTCTTGGAAAATCGCTGATTTGCCGTCCTTCTTTGCATGAAGCTGAAAGGGGAACCCCCACCTATATTGGACGTCTCTGTCTCTGAGTAAGGTAAGGATGGTGCGGACTGCCCTGCGTAGCTGGAGGGTTCTCCTAGATAGGTCCGGCATTATCTGGACTTGGGATCCATCCACTTCCACTTTGTCTGCTTGGCGAGCTGCTTTCAGGATGGCCTCCTTAACTTTGTAGAAGTGGACGCGGCGTACTATATCACGTGGACTGCTTGGATCGGCCGATTACGGCCCCAGGGCTCGGTGTACGCGGTCCAGTTCAATAGGGGGGAAGCCTCTTCCTTTAATAAGGAGTGAAACAGCGCTTGCATGATGTGCTCCAGGTCACTTGGTTGGACCAGCTCTGTGACCCCCCTGATCCGCAGGTTGTTCCTACGATGGCGGTTGTCAATGTCATCCAGATGGGATAATAGCTGGGAGATGTGTTTAGAATGAGCCACCAGCACCTTATGGTGCTCCTCTAGATGACCCTGAAAGGCCTCCTGGGCGCGCTCACAGGCCTCCAGCCTATGGCCCAGATGTTTAATTTCACCCTTCAAGGCCTCCATTTCTACCTTGTAAGTCTGTTCCAGTCTGGAGACAGAGTTCTCCAAGTCCGTCTTTGTAGGTAAGGCCTGAAGGTGTGCTCGTATATCCCAGCTGCTGTCAGAAGTACACGAAGCGGGACTGCGTGAGTTCCGATCCAAAGGGGAAGTGCGCGCGGCAACCTCCATACTGGAAAAAGAAGAAGCGGCGGCCATCTTGGGAGCAACCTGAGGTCCCTTGGTCCCAGGCCGGGAGCCGAAGAACTTTTGAATGCCTGCCTGGTCCGGCTGGTGGTCGGTCTCCACCGGGCCCTTGGCTGTTTTCCTCCCCATTTGTATTTATAATTTGTGCGGTCCGGAACGTAAGTCTATGAGGGATTACATGAAGGAGACCTTACAAAAATAACATATAAGACCCTCGGTGTCTCCTATGGGAGCGTTTTTTTTTTTTGTAAAAATGGTGGACTGAGACTATGTATTGATTATAGAGTGTTAAATAAGATTACTGTCAAGAACCAGTACTCTTTGCCTCTGATCCCAGACCTCTTTAATCAAGTTCTTGTAGCTCACTGGTTCACTAAACTTGGTCTCAGGGGGGCCTATAATCTTATTCGAATTAAGGAGGGGGATGAGTGGAAAACGGCCTTTAATACCCCTGAGGGTCATTATGAATATTTGGTGATGCCGTTTGGTTTAAGTAATGCTCCAGCAGTTTTCCAAAATTTTGTCAATGACATTTTTAGGCAATTTATTGGAAAATTTGTGATTGTTTATTTAGATGATATTCTGATTTATTCATATGACTGTGATTCTCACGTTATTCACACTAGACAGTAGTGTTGGGCGAGCATGCTCGGCCGAACAACTTTTTCACTAGAGCCGAACACCACTTCAGTCGAGAACCGCGTGTGCTCGAGTCTCCTCCCCGCACATTTGTTGCCTGCTACGCAGCCAATAAACAAGCGGGGTAGTGGTGACACTTACTATAATGCCGTAGCCATGTTGCCTACTGGCATTACAGTGATTGGCTGGACGAAACGCGTCATCGGGTGGTATATAGCACCCGATGACATGTGGTTCGGCTCAGACTTAGCCAGGGCGAGGTGCAGCAGAAGGGACAGATAGTGTAGCGAGAGGAATTGTAGTTTTTTTTTAGGGAGTTTTGACTGTGGAAAGGTGTTAGAGACCCAACAGTTCTTTTAAGGACTATTGTTTTATTTGGCTGCGAAATACATTAGCGCAATGTGCGCTAAATTGCGTGCAATTTTTTGGCTGCTAGTGACAGCAGCGACATTACCTGCGCTACATCTCCTGTATAATGTTTGCGCATCCTAAATATCAGTGACATTCAGTTTAATTTTTTGCTGCTGGTGACAGTGACATTACCTGCGCTACATCTCCTGTATAACTTTGCGCATCATAACTATCAGTGACATTTAGTTAAATTTTTTTGTTGCTGGTGACAGCGACATTACCTGCGCTACATATCCTGTATAATGTTTGAGCATCCTAAATATCAGTGACATTCAATTAAATTTTTTCGCTGCTGCTCACAGCGACATTACCTGCGCTACATCTCCTGTATAACACTTTAGCATCCTAAATGTAAGTGACATTCAGTTTCATTTTTTCAACGCTAGTGACAGCGAAATTAGCTGCGCTACAACGTTTGAGCATCGCAAATATCTGTGACATTCAATTTAATTCATTTGAGTATACACTTACAAAACCTGCGCTACTGTACGTGTGACATACTTGCAAGCATATATACCATTTAATATGCTCAAGGCGCGCAGTAAGGGACGGGGAAGTGGCCGTGCTGCTGATGGTGCACGCAGAGGCCGGTGAAATTGTGCCCCCTGCCAGAACACAAGAAACACACTCATCCACGATACCTAGCTTCATGTCCCAGTTTGCAGGGCGGCGCAGGACACCACTCTTGAAGTCACACCAGTGCAACTAGGTGGTCGGTTAGATTGCAGCAGATAATTCTTCCAGTTGGTTAAGCACCACCCTGTCTTCCACAAAGTCCAGTCTCAGTAGCCAAGTCTGGTCAACAGAATCCTCACCCTGATCCTCCTTCCTCCCACCATGGAGAGTCTTGGCAAACAAGTGATCCCACACTCGGATATCCCAAGGAGCTCTTTTCATCACCATTCCTTGATTTGGCCCTCTCGCCAAGCCCACTTGAAGAGGGACATGAGGAGATCTTGTGCACTGATTCCCAAACTCTTGAGCATCCACAGTCAGAAAAAGATGACGGTGGGGAACGGCAATGACGAGGGGGATGATGATGATGATGAGACACAGTTGCCAATAAGTCAACGGCAATTAGTGTCTCAAGAGGTTGATGATGAGGATGAGACACAGTTGTCAATAAGTGAGGTTCTTGTTAGGTCAATAAGTCAGGAGGATAACCAGAGTGAGGAAGTGAAAGAGAAGGTGGTGGACGATGAAATCACTGACCCAACCTGGGAAGGTGGCAAGCCGAGCGAGGACAGCAGTACAGAGGGGGAGGGATCCGCAGCATCACAACAGGCTGGAAGAGGCAGTAGGGTGGCAATATAGAGAAGGCGGGCCACACCAAACAGTCCTGCAACTGTTCCTCGGAGCATCCCCTTGTGGCAATCTCCCTTGCCAAGGGGTAGGTGTTCCGCAGTCTAGCGCTTTTTTGAGGAAAGTGCGGACTATAAAAGAATTGTCATTTGCAACCTGTGCCGTACCAAAATGAGCAGGAGCGTGAACACTAGCAACCTCACCACCACCAGCATGATCTGCCACATGGCATCAAAGCACCCTAATAGGTGGGCCGAACGCCTGGGTCCACAATCAGTGTCTGCGCGTCACACCACTGCCTCCTCTTCCCCTGTCCAAGACGCAGGCCAATCCCCTGTCCAAGACGCAGGCCCAGATGCCTCCTGCCTTGCAATGGGACCTTCGCAAGCACCATCAGCTAGCACATCCACTTCTGTGTCCCAGAGCAGCATACAGATGTCCATACCCCAGGCTTTTGAACGAAATCGCAAATACCCCGCCACCCACCCACAGGCCATAGCACAATGCGCACCTTTCCAAATTATTTGCCCTAGAAATGTTGCCATTTAGGCTTGTGGACACTGAGGCTTTCCACGGCCTGATGGCGGCGGCGGTCCCTCATTACTCAGTCCCCAGCCGCCACTATTTTTCCCGGTGTGCCGTTCCCACATTACATCAGCATGTGTCCGATAACATCACTCATGCCCTGACCAACGCAGTTATTGAGAAGGTCCACTTAACGACTGACCCATGGACAAGTGCTTTTGGCCAGGGATGTTACATTTCCCTGACGGCACACTGGGTGAACATTGTGGAGGCCGGGAGCGAGCCGTCCCCTGAGATGGCACAGGTGCTACCAATGCGAAGGATTGCGGGCCCTACTTCTATCAGGATTTCCTGCCACCACCTACATTAGTGGCTGCAACCACCCCTTCTCCTCCTCCTCCACTTCCACCTCTGAATTCTAATCTTGCAGCACCAGTCAGCCATCAGTCAGTAGCTGGAAGCAGTGTAGCACTGCAGTGGGGTAGCAGCAATAGGCCGTGCTGAAACGAATTTGCTTAGGTGACAAACAGCACACCGCCGCAGAGCTGTGGCAGGGTATAAGGGACCAGACAGAGATATGGCTCTCGCCACTCAACCTACAACCAGGCATGGTTGTGTCTAAAAATGGCCTTAACTTGGTGGCAGCTTTGGAGCTCGGCAAGTTCACACACATACCATGCCTAGCCCACGTGTTCAACTTAGTGGTTCAGCAGTTGCCTGAGCTATTCGTGAAGGTGCGCTGCATGTGTGCCCATTTCTGAAAATCATCTACAGCTGCCGCCGGTCTGACAACGCTGAAGCAGTGCTTGAAATTTCCAGATCACCGACTGTTGTGCGATGTGAGCATGCGCTGGAACTCCACGTTCCACATGTTGGCCAGGCTTTGTTAGCAGCAGACGGCAGTAGTGGAATACGAGCTGCAACATGGTCGTCACCTTTCCAGTCAGCTTCCGCTTTTGACAAGCGACAAGTGGGCATGGATGTATGACCTCTGTGAGGTTTTACGCAACTTTGAGGAATCAACACAGATGGTGAGCAGCGATGCTGCTATTATCAGCATAACCATCCCACTTCTGTGTCTACTGAAACACTCGCTGCTCACAATGAAGGCGGACACTTTGCATGTGGAAGAGGTGGAAATGGGGGAAGAGAGTACACAGGGTGATAGCCAGACCACCCTCAGTTCGTCTTCTCAGCTCAAATTAGATGATGATGATGAGGAGGAGCTGGAGACGGTTGCCTCCGCTACATAGGGTAGTACCCATAGCAGGGTTATTCCATCTGTTCAGCGTGGATAGGCCAAAGAGGAGGAAGAGGATAAGGAGATTGAGAGTCATCCTCCTGACGAGGACAGCAAAGTCTTGTCTGTTGGGACTCTGGCACACATGGCTGACTTTATGTTATGCTGCCTTTCCCGTGACCCTTGCGTCATACGCATTTTGGCAACACCGATTGCTGGTTGTTCACCCTCCTTGACCCCCGCTACAAGGAGAACTTCTCATCGCTCATTCCTGTGGTGGAGAGGACTAGCAAAATGGTACCAGAAGATCATTGTGGAAAAATTTCTCAAAAAATTTCCAGCTAACAACGCTGGCAGCAGAGTACATAGTTCCTTGGGCAACCAAGGAGGGGAGACGAGGGGAACACACAGCAGTTCCAACAGAGGCAGGGAAACACTCTCCAAGGCCTGGGACAGTTACATGGCACCCCGCCAGCACCCTCACCCTGATGTGTCACAAGGAGGGAAAAGTTGTGGAAGATGGTGAAGGAGTACATAGCAGACCGTGTCAGCGTCATCAGTGATCCCTCTGTGCCTTACAGCTATTGGGTGTCCAAGCTGGACATGTGGCATGAACTGGTGCTCTACGCTTTGGAGGTTCTGGCCTGCCCTGCTGCCAGCGTTTTGTCAGAGCGGTATTTAGTGCTGCTGGGGGCATAATAACTGATAAGGGAATCCGCCTGTCAACTGAAAATGCTGACAGGTTGACTCATCAAAATAAAGAAGGCCTGGATTGCCCCTGACTTCTCTTCTCCACCAGAGGAAAGTGGCTGAACATAAGGGCACTTTAAATGTGGCTTTTATGGTGTATTAAATACATTGTATTCCCATGCACCCTTTCCACCACAAAAAAGGATATATGGTTCCATCTTCCATTTCTCGTCCACCTCCTCCATCATATCAACATGCTTAGTAGGCTGCCCTCGCTCCTAATGTTTTAGAGGGTCAGCTCAGCAGCAGACCCTCACCCCTAATTTTTTAGTGGGTCACCAGCAGGCCCTCACCCATAATGTTTTAGATTAGTAGCAGGCCCTCGACCCAAATGTTTTAGAGGGTCAGCTCAGCAGCAGACCCTCACCCCTAATTTTTTAGATGGTCATATCAGCAGCAGGCCCTTGCCCCTAATGTTGTAGATGGTCAGCTCAACAGCATACCCTCACCACTAATGTTTTAGATGGTCAGATCAGCATCAGACCCTCACCCCTAATGTTTTAGATGGTCAGCTCAGCAGCAGACCCTCACCCCTAATTTTTTAGATGGTCAGCTCAGCAGCAGACCCTCACCCCTAATTTTTTAGATGGTCAGATCAGCAGCAGGCCCTCTCCCCTAATGTTTTAGAGTGTCATCAGAAGGCCCTTTCTACTAATGTTTTTGAGGGTCACCAGCAGGCCATCAATCATAATTTTTCAAGGGTGTGATGCCCTCCTTTATATGTAATAAAGGGTGTATTGGAGTGCCGGTTCCTTGTAATCTTTGGCAGCCCTTTCACTTAGTGCATAGGCTTTATGAATGTAGGAGTCCCACTACCTGAACAATTGTACCACAATGTGAATGATGCCCTCCTTTATGTGATATACAGGTTGTATCTGAGTGCCTCTTCCTTGTAATTTTTTGCAGCACTTGCACTTTATATACAAGTAAATAAACAGGAAAGAATGTTTTCTAACAATTTTTCCTCTGAAATCAATTTTATCTTCGGTTTGGTGCTTATTATTGTCAGTCTGTAAAAGTGACGTACTACTCGAACAACATCGTTCCCAGAAGTGACCTGGGAGTCCAAGATGCATCCAGACATCCTCCCCATGCTGTTCCTGAACCATTTCAGTGGTGTTTCCATCAATTTCTGACCTTTTCCTATGAACCAGACACCCTCCCCTCTTCAGAGCAGGGGGTCCCTGGTATAATGCTTGGGTTGTCCCATTGACTTCCATTGTGCTCGGGTGCTCTGTAAAGCACCCTAGCATCCCAAAGTGTTCTACTTGAGCACCTGAGCACTTTGGTGCTCGATCAGCACAACTAGACAGGTACTGGAGGTTCTTCCAGAGAACCGATTATTCGCAAAAGGTGAGAAGTGTATATTTGGAGCGCAGGAAATTTCATTTTTGGGATATATTCTCACACCCCAATCCTTTAATATGGATCCGGGGAAGGTGCAGGCTATTTTGGAATGAGTGAGACCCTTCTCTCTTAAAGCGTTACAACGCTTTTCTGGGTTTTTCTAATTATTACCAGAAGTTTATAAAAAATTAAATAAAATTATTATTGCAAAGCCTCTCACTGACTTAACCAAGAAGGGGGCGGATCTAGTCAATTGGTTGCCTGAGGCCATAGAAGCATTTGAAACACTCAAGAGGTGTTTCGTTAACGCCCCAGTGTTGGTTCAACCAGATCAAGAGAGGCCTTTTGTGGTTGAGGCTGATGCCTCCGAGGATGGGGTAGGGGCAGTCTATCCCAAGGGTCATCAACTGAGGCCTTGTGCTTTCTTTTCTCGTAAGTTCTCTTCTACTGAGAGAAATAATGATATTGGTAATTGAGAGTTACTTACTATTAAATGGGCCTTTGAGGAATGGAGGGGGCTCAACATTGTGTGATGGTGCTAACTGATCATAAGAATTGAATGTTTTTGGAATCTGCTAAGCATTTGAATCCCAGACAGGCTAGGTGGGCATTGTTCTTTACACGCTTTAACTTTTGCATTACTTTCAGACTAGGAAGTAAAAATGTCAAAGCTGATGCCCTATCCCAGAGTTTTTGTGCCTTTCAGTCTCTTGATACTCCACCAGAACCTATTTTACCAGCAGGTATCATTGTGGCTGTGGTCTTCCGATTTGACGGCGGAGATTACTGCGGGACAACACTTGGCTCCGGTACAATCCCCTAAATATAAGTTGTTTGTCCCTGGTCATTTGCGTCTCCAAATATTAGGTCACAATTCTGTTTTTAGTGGGCATCCTGGCATTAATGCCACAAAGGAACTAGTTTGCAGGTTTTACTGGTGGCCCACCTTGTCTAGAGATATCCAGTCATGTGTGTCCTCTTGTGAAGTTTGAGCCAGGTCCAAGACTCTTATGTTCCATCTGGTCGGTGAGTTGCAACCGCTGCCTATCCCTAGTAGACCTTGGTCCCATATTTCCATGGATTTAAGTCGGTTGTGTGGGTAGTCATTGACAGGTTTAGCAAATTGGTTCATTTCATTCCTCTGTCAAAATTGCCCAGTGCTAAAACTTTAGCTTCACTTTTCGTGGACCAATTAATACGTCTTCACCGAATTCCGGAGAATGTGGTTTCGGATAGAGGTGTTCAATTCGTCTCAAAATTTTGGAGGGCCTTTTGTCATAAATTTCTCTGTCTTTTTCTTCAGCCTTTCATCCTGAAACCAAGGATGGATTCGTTCAGATAATACAACCATCTGCATCCGTTCAGAACAGATTCATTTGTATTATCTTTAACATAGCCAAGACGGATCCGTCTTGAACACCATTGAAAGTCAATGGAGGACGGATCCATTTTCTATTGTGCCAGATTGTGTCAGTGAAAATGGATCCGTCCCCATTGACTTACATTGTGTGCCACGACGGATCCGTTTGGCTCAGTTTCATCAGACAGTCACCAAAACGCTGCAAGCAGCGTTTTGGTGTCCGTCTCCAAAGCGGAATAGACACTGAACTGATGCAAACTGATGCATTCTGAGAGGATCCTTTTCTATTCAGAATACATTCGAATGCAAACGGATCCGTTTTGGACCACTTGTGAGAGCCCTGAATGGATCTCACAAACGGAAAGCCAAAACGCGAGTGGAAAATAGCCTAAGCTCATTCTTGCCGTCTTCCTCTCAGATTCCTGAAGCTGATTTGGTAGTTAAAGAACTGTGCATAGTCTGGGCCCAGGTTCAGACGAACCTGAAAAAAGCCTAGGAGGTTCAAAAGATTAATGCTGACAAAAGGCACTCTAGAGGGGTGGATTTTGGTTTATTGGCCCTTATGAGATTATTGACATCATTAACCCTGTGTCTTTTAAGTTACTGTTACCTGACTCCTTTCGCATTCATAATGTATTTCACAAAGCTCTACTCAAAAAGTATGTGTCGCCCGTGTCTCCTTCGCAGAAATCTCCGCTGCTAGTGGAGGTTGCCGGGCAACTAGAATACGAGGTTTCTAGAATCCTTGAGGTGAGGAAAGTTCGTAATTATTTTCAATATCTAGTTCACTGGAAGGGTTTTTGTCCTGAAGAGAGGTCTTGGGTGCCAGCGAGGGAAAATGCATGCTACGAGGTTGGTGAAGAGATTCCATTTGGCTCACCCGGAAAAACCGATGCCAGTGATTATGGGTCCGGTGGCTCATCATGGAAGTAGGGGGTACTGTAACGGGGAGCCGGCGACACACTCGCTCCCTGCAGCGCCACCGACATCCTATCCCTGAGGAGGAGCAAGGACGCTGTTGACGTCCTCGTCCCCATAGTAACAAGGCTAAGAAGGAAGAAACTCTGAACTTTACGTCGAGCGTATGGACCATGGAGGGCGCACTAACACAACCGGTCGTAGGCAATATTTCAGTTTCAGCAATTTTCAGTTTATTCGAAAGACAACTATAGAGTCAATAACCACCGTAGGGTGGAGAAAGGCACTATGGGGTAGAGAAGGGCTGTAACATACAGGGAGTGCAGAATTATTAGGCAAGTTGTATTTTTGAGGATTAATTTTATTATTGAATAACAACCATGTTCTCAATGAACCCAAAAAACTCATTAATATCAAAGCTGAATATTTTTGGAAGTACTTTTTAGTTTTAGCTATTTTAGGGGGATATCTGTGTGTGCAGGTGACTATTACTGTGCATAATTATTAGGCAACTTAACAAAAAACAAATATATACCCATTTCAATTATTTATTTTTACCAGTGAAACCAATATAACATCTCAACATTCACAAATATACATTTCTGACATTCAAAAACAAAACAAAAACAAATCAGTGACCAATATAGCCACCTTTCTTTGCAAGGACACTCAAAAGCCTGCCATCCATGGATTCTGTCAGTGTTTTGATCTGTTCACCATCAACATTGCGTGCAGCAGCAACCACAGCCTCCCAGACACTGTTCAGAGAGGTGTACTGTTTTCCCTCCTTGTAAATCTCACATTTGATGATGGACCACAGGTTCTCAATGGGGTTCAGATCAGCTGAACAAGGAGGCCATGTCATTAGATTTTCTTCTTTTATACCCTTTCTTGCCAGCCACGCTGTGGAGTACTTGGACGCGTGTGATGGAGCATTGTCCTGCATGAAAATCATGTTTTTCTTGAAGGATGCAGACTTCTTCCTGTACCACTGCTTGAAGAAGGTGTCTTCCAGAAACTGGCAGTAGGACTGGGAGTTGAGCTTGACTCCATCCTCAACCCGAAAAGGCCCCACAAGCTCATCTTTGATGATACCAGCCCAAACCAGTACTCCACCTCCACCTTGCTGGCGTCTGAGTCGGACTGGAGCTCTCTGCCCTTTACCAATCCAGCCACGGGCCCATCCATCTGGCCCATCAAGACTCACTCTCATTTCATCAGTCCATAAAACCTTAGAAAAATCAGTCTTGAGATATTTCTTGGCCCAGTCTTGACGTTTCAGCTTGTGTGTCTTGTTCAGTGGTGGTCATCTTTCAGCCTTTCTTACCTTGGCCATGTCTCTGAGTATTGCACACCTTGTGCTTTTGGGCACTCCAGTGATGTTGCAGCTCTGAAATATGGCCAAACTGGTGGCAAGTGGCATCTTGGCAGCTGCACGCTTGACTTTTCTCAGTTCATGGGCAGTTATTTTGCGCCTTGGTTTTTCCACACGCTTCTTGCTACCCTGTTGACTATTTTGAATGAAATGCTTGATTGTTCGATGATCACGCTTCAGAAGCTTTGCAATTTTAAGAGTGCTGCATCCCTCTGCAAGATATCTCACTATTTTAGACTTTTCTGAGCCTGTCAAGTCCTTCTTTTGACCCATTTTGCCAAAGGAAAGGAAGTTGCCTAATAATTATGCACACCTAATATAGGGTGTTGATGTCATTAGACCACACCCCTTCTCATTACAGAGATGCACATCACCTAATATGCTTAATTGGTAGTAGGCTTTCAAGCCTATACAGCTTGGAGTAAGACAACATGCATAAAGAGGATGATGTGGTCAAAATACTCATTTGCCTAATAATTCTGCACTCCCTGTATATAATGTATGAACCAGCAGACAGAGGGTGGTGATATCCTTCCCTACAGCCCTTCTCTACCCCATAGTGCCTTTCTCCACCCTACTGTGGTTATTGACTCTATAGTCCCCATGCCCTCAGGGATATTTACACTATGGTTCAGGATCAATTGGATCTTTATATCACAAGTACAAAGTACATTGTCCTGAGGGCTGTATTTGATATTCATGTACGCTCATCTGTATATATATATGTTCATCTTTTTATTTCATTTTAGTGGTTTGCCTTGGTGGTATCAATATTTTTATATATGTTCATTTATTATTATAATTTTTTTTTACTTCATTACCCTGGTGTTCTCACAGCAGAGATACTATTATATAATATTGTATGGAATCATCTAGTTTTATCACCCACTTCTTGTATATCATATTTGCTTTTATCCTAGCAGATGACAATTTTACAGCATTGTTTTTTTGATGTTACAACTTTCTATATATATATGATATTCGTTATTCTATATATATTTTTTATTTTATATATATATATATATATTTTTTTTTTTATATATATTTATATCTTTATACTGATCACTATATATTTGTTACACATTTTTATAGATGAGCACACATATTGTGTTTATTCTACATATGTGTCTTTTTATCAACCCTCCTTTTAGACTTGATAAAGGGGTCTCTAGTACCCCGAAACGCGTTGTCTTTCGAATAAACTGAAAATTGCTGAAACTGAAATATTGCCTACGACTGGTTGTGTTAGTGCGCCCTCCATGGTCCATATGCTCGACGTAAAGTTCAGCGTTTCTTCCTTCTTACCGTTACTCGAGTGGCAGGGTGGACCCTGCCCAAGGCGATCGGATGAATCTAGGCGGCACCAACCGTTGTTTTTCTTCACTTGGCCTTCATTGCGGTTTCTCCCAATTGATGCAATCGCAATAGGTGAGCAAACCATTTCTTACAGTAGAAATTTTATTTGCTGAAAATACTTACCCTATGAGAGCCTTTCTCAATCCTATTGGCCACTATTTGCTGTAGTAACAAGGGGGCAAGGAGGACCCAGCCACGCACGTCTCCTCAGTGTGGCCGGCGTCCTTCATCCCCTAGACAACAAGTAGGGGGGTAACTGAGCGCCAACGGCAATGAGTCGGCTCTCTGGTGTTTAGATCTGATGGACATGGGTCACGTGACGCTGGCCACGTCACGTGACTCATCAATTAGACCTATTTAAACAGGCAACCTGCTGGCCACAGGTTTCCTGTGATTGGTCTTATTACCTCACTAGCGTTCTCTGCATGTGTGACTTTGCTTGTTTGACTTTGGGTTGTATTTGACCTTGACCTGGTGTTACCTCTTGTACTGACGGGATCTCTTAGCTCTTTGTGCCTTTGTTACCTTCTGGCTCTTGACCTCGGCTTCCAGTTGTTCCTGTTGTGGTACTTTCCTAGCCTGGGAAACCTTGTTCTGTTTTTGTCTTTTGTATTCTTCCCTCATTATTTCCTTTCTTTAGGCCCCTGCACAAGTACATAAGCTAGGGACTACCGCCCAGTTGTACCCTGTCGGTTAGGATGGAGCGTGCAAGTAGGTAGGGATAGAGGAGTGGTTGAAGTTTAGGGCTGCACTTATGACTACCTTTTCGTGACACCGAGTTTGCCCTGGAAAAGCTGTCCTGCCCAGCCAGTAGTGTAGCATCAGAGCGAGTGTTTAGTGTGGTGGGGGCCATAGGTACCCCAAGAACTCCCCTGTCCACCCAAAATGTGGAGAGACTGACCTTTGTCAAGATGAATCAGGCGTGTATCAGCCAGGATTTCCACCCACCAATTCCTGATGCATCAGACTAGATCATCCATGGTGCTACACCAATAATTTGACAAAAGAGACCGGTTTCTTCTGGCTACCTGCCTCAGCTATTATTCTGATGCTGCCACCCGCCTGATGCCACACATCTGATACCAAGTGCTCCTTCTTTCACCACCATCCTTAGCGGGTCTGGTATTGCCACCCACCTCCACACTATGTCACCTTGCCACTCTGTGGTCTCCTGATGCTGCCACCACCTTCACACTATGTCACCTTGCCACTCTGTGGTCTCCTCATGTGGCTGCCACCTCCACACTATGACACCTTTCCACTCTGTGGCCTCCTGATGCTGCCGCCACCTCCACACTATGTCACCGTGCCACTCTGTGGTCTCATGATGCTGCCACCTCCACACTATGTCACCTTGCCACTCAGTGGCCTCCTGATGCTGCCGCCACCTTCACACTATGTCACCTTGCCACTCTGTGGTCTCTTCATGCTGCTGCCACCTCCACACTATGTCACCGTGCCACTCTGTGGTCTCATGCTGCTGCCACCTCCACACTATGTCACCTTGCCACTCTGTGGTCTCCTCATGCTGCTGTCACCGCCAGATCTCTGAGAAGTTCTGACAGACGTTCTTCAGTACCTCTTGCATGATGTTCTTTTGTTTTGGTTTCGCTTTGACATCTCTTCTCCCTCTCCCAGCTGTCATCTATTAGCAGTGATTGCCTCCCTTTATATCCCCTCCCATACTGCCTCACTTTGCGGTTTATACTACTTCCTGGATTGTGCTCACTGCTAGATGCTGCAACTGCTGGTTCCTCAGATAAGTCTATTCCTTTATTTGTGTTTTCCTGTTGGCTTGATTCTAGGTGACCCTGAATCCCTCCGTATTGAGTGTAGGGAGCCGGTGGTCGTGTCCCCTCACTATTATAGGGTTATCAGGTGTCACTCAGTCTAGGTACAGGGGCATGCAATTTTCTATCATAAAGATCTTTGCATGGGCTGAGCAGTAAGGGAGAGCTCTAGGGCTTTTATAGGGCTCACCCATTTGTTCCTTAGTTTGGGATCAAGTCAGTCGGATCTTTATTTGTGACTTCTAGTTTTCTGCAACACCATCCGTGACAGCTGCTGTCACCTCCACACTATGTCACCTTGCCACTCTGTGGTCTTCTGATGCTGCGGCAACCTCCACACTCTGTCATTGTGCCACTCTGTAGTCTCCTCATGCTGCTTCTACCTTACCACTATGTCATAGAGCTACTTTGTGAACGTCTCATGCTGTTCCCACCCTCCCCACTTCATGACTGGGCCACTATTTTGCTTTTTTGACTTGGCTGACATAATGATTTATTTGACTCTTCTTCTGATCTGTCAGAAAGAAGGAAAAATGAGACGCACAACAGATCCTGTCTATGTAACAGCTATATGGCCTGCATGACATGGTCCCTATTTTCCATCAGAATTGGCTTATGATTTGGTAGCCAAAAGCAGGAGTGGGTACAAAACACAGAAGACATGCAAATATTCCATTCACGTGTCATCTCTGTTTTGGATCCACTTCTGTTTTTGTTTTTTTTAAGCATTAGCAATACTGATGGATTACTAACCAAATGCTGACCGAGTGAAGGTGGATGCTCCACAGACTGGATCCGTTTTTTGTGGGTTATTGTTCTGACGGATCAGTCAGAGGAAGGGCAAAATAATCAGTGACGTCAAACACAAACTTACTGCTGACACCCTCTCCACTCTGTCGGGGGAGGGGGCTCTACTTGTATAAGCATTTAATAGAACAGGTTCTGTAGACATCTATGTGGAATCAGCTAACATCGACTTATAAAGCTGAGTTCATACTTGAGTTATTTGGTCAGTTTTGGCCCTGTGACTGCCCAAATAAGTGAAGTGTGCAGTGATTCTAAGAGCGACGCCTGTAATCTGCATGTCATACTGACTCACAGTATTATTTCACTACCACAGCAGACTCCCTATGCGTGTTACTGCAAGGCACAGTATTCTACACCACTATAAAGGCCGTTTTTTTACTAAATTCGCAGCGAATATATTCGGATCCAACCGATTTTTTAAATTTTTTTATTTGGCGAAGCGGCTAATCAAATTTTTTAAAAATTTGCCTATCTGTAATGTCCATACAACACAAGGACAGATCATTGATTTCACTGGGATCTGTGTAGTGCTTTACTTCCCTTGTAGTAGCACTACAGGGGAATTAAACGCTTCTAACAAAAAGGAATTGCTCAAAATGGATAACTGTTTAATTACAGACGCCTGTTCAATTAAGTTTGAAATCTATACGTGTAAGCTTGTCCTTAGCAAATCCTAAAATTATTAGGGAATTTATTTGGTTGGTGACAGATGACCCATCCAGCTGTATGCAAACATGAAGTATGTTTAACCCCACAAGGACCTGCGCCTTACATGTACGGCACTGGTGGACGTGACTTAAGGACCAGCGGAGTACATGTGCGGCGGGCTGATCGGGCGGGTGCAGGAGCTGCGCCCGCCCGATCAGCGGCAGGGGTCCGGCAGTCACGGATAGGGGGACCCCTGCTGTATGCTCCGGTATCGGTGAAAACACCGATGCTGGCGCATTAACCCTCGCACTGCCGCGGTCATCGCTGACTGCGGCACATGCAGGATCCTGCCGGGTGCAGGGTGGCCTTCGGGTCCCTGCGCTGCTGTGACGGGGACCCGATGGCAGGGAAGGCAGCCTTCCATGACAGCCTGTGAGATCCAGCCCCCTGGATCTCACAGGCAGGGAGCTGTAGGTGTAATACACTTACAGCCAATGCATTACAATACACAAGTATTGTAATGCAAAGGGGGATTAGACCACCAAAAGTTGAAGTCCCAGAGTGGAACAAAAAATAAAGTGAAAAAAAAAAAGATTAAAAGTTTTACAAAAAAATTTTCAAGTAAAAAAAAAAAGCGTCCTTTTCCCAAAATAAAGTAATAAAAAATTGTAATAAAATAGTGAACAAATGAAAAGTAGACATATTAGGTAATAAAAACTGTGCTTGAATTTTTTTTTGTCAACTTACATCACTAAAAGTGCAACACCAAGCGATCAAAAAGGCGTATGCCTCCCAAAATAGTACCAATTTAATCGTCACCTCATCTCGCAAAATATTAGCCCCTATCTAAGACAATCGCCCAAAAAATAAAAAAACTATGGCTCTCAGACTATGGAGACACTAAAACATGATTTATTGTGTTAAATGAAGAAAAAAAAAAAGTAGACATATTAGGTATCGCCGCATCTGTAACAACCTGCTTTATAAAAGTATCACATGACCTAACCCCTCAGATGAACACTGTAAAAAGAGCCAATTTTTTATCACCTTACATCACAAAAAAGTGTAATACCAAGCGATAAAAAAATCATACACACCCCAAAATCATACCAATCAAACCATCATCTCATCCCGCAAAAAATGATACCCTACCTAAGACAATTGCCCAAAAAATAAAAAAACTATGGCTCTCAGACTATGGAGACACTAAAACAAGATTTATTATTGTTCCTAAAATGATTTTATTGTGTTAAATGAAAAAAATATATAAAGTAGACATATTAGGTATCGCCGCATCCATAAGAACCTGCTGTATAAAAATATCACATGAACTAACCCCTCAGGTGAACAACGTAAAAAAAAAAGATGTAAAAAAAGCCATCTTTTGTCACCTTACATCACAAAAAGTGTAATACTAAGTAGGGATGAGCGAACCCGAACTGTATAGTTCGGGTTCGTACCGAATTTTGGGGTGTCCGTGACACGGACCCGAACCCGAACATTTTCGTAAAAGTCCGTGTTCGGGTTCGGTGTTCGGCGCTTTCTTGGCACTTTTTGAAAGGCTGCAAAGCAGCCAATCAACAAGCGTTATACTACTTGCCCCAAGAGGCCATCACAGCCTTGCCTACTATTGGCATGGCTGTGATTGGCCAGTGCAGCATGTGACCCAGCCTCTATATAAGCTTGGGTCACGTTGCGCTGCACGTCACTCTGCTGATTGAAGCATAGGAAGAGGTTGCAGCTGCGACGTTAGGGCGAGATTAGGCAGTGATTAACTCCTCCAAAAGACTTCATTCTGTGATCGATCTGCAGCTGTGGATCATTGAAGTGCTAATATTGACTTGCTCACTTTTTTGAGGCTGCCCAGAGCGTTTTTAGATCACTTTTTTTCTGGGATGATCGGCGGCCATTTTGTGACTTGTGGTGCACCAGCATAAGCTATCACCAAGTGTATTTAACCATCAATAGTGTGGTTATTTTGTGCTATATCCTACATCAGCTGCAGGCTGAGCCTGTGTCACCGAAGTGCATTTAACCATTAACAGTCTGGTTATTTTTTGGCCATATACTACATCAGCTGCAGGCTGAGGCTGTGTCACCGAAGTGCATTTAACCATCAACAGTCTGATTATTTTTTGGCCATATACTACATCTGGTGCAGGCTGAGCCTGTGTCACCCAAGTGCATTTAACCATCAACAGTGTGGTTATTTTTTGGCCATATACTACATCAAGGGCAAGTTGAGCCTGTCACCCAGCGCCTAAAAAATAGACCTGACATTTCTATTCAACCAAATCTGTACTGTTTTAGCTGGTCAAGTTATTTGTAGTGACCGTAAAAGCACACTTTTTGTTCTGGGTTGAAAAACTATTCCCAAATTTGCCATTCTCAAAATAACTAGTTTCTGGTATATGAGGCCTACTTGAAATCTATCCCAAAAAGGATATCTTACATTGAAGGTACTGATAGTGTCATTCAGAAAAACCTAAGACACACGCTACCGTGCAGATAGAAGTCTGATTCTGAGATTAAACCTTAACCTGTCACACAGTGCAAAAAAAAACAGGTCTCACATTTCTATTCAAGCAAATCTGTACTGTTTTAGCTGGTCAAGTTATTTTTAGTGACCGTAAAAGCACTTTTTTTTTTCTGGGTTGAAAAACTATTCCCAAATTTGCCATTCTCAAAATAGCTAGTTTCTGGTATTTGAGGCCTACTTGAAATCTATCCCAAAAAGGATATCTTACATTGAAGGTACTGATAGTGTCATTCAGAAAAACCTAAGACACACGCTACCGTGCAGATAGAAGTCTGATTCTGAGATTAAACCTTAACCTGTCACACAGTGCAAAAAAAAACAGGTCTCACATTTCTATTCAAGCAAATCTGTACTGTTTTAGCTGGTCAAGTTATTTGTAGCGACCGTAAAAGCACATTTTTTTTTTCTGGTTTGAAAAACTATTCCCAAATTTGCCATTCTCAAAATAACTAGTTTCTGGTATTTGAGGCCTACTTGAAATCTATCCCAAAAAGGATATCTTACATTGAAGGTACTGATAGTGTCATTCAGAAAAACCTAAGACACAGGCTACCGTGCAGATAGAAGTCTGATTCTGAGATTAAACCTTAACCTGTCACACAGTGCAAAAAAAAACAGGTCTCACATTTCTATTCAAGCAAATCTGTACTGTTTTAGCTGGTCAAGTTATTTGTAGCGACCGTAAAAGCACATTTTTTTTTCTGGGTTGAAAAACTATTCCCAAATTTGCCATTCTCAAAATAACTAGTTTCTGGTATTTGAGGCCTACTTGAAATCTATCCCAAAAAGGATATCTTACATTGAAGGTACTGATAGTGTCATTCAGAAAAACCTAAGACACACGCTACCGTGCAGATAGAAGTCTGATTCTGTGATTAAACCTTAACCTGTCACACAGTGCAAAAAAAAAACAGGCCTCACATTTCTATTCAAGCAAATCTGTACTGTTTTAGCTGGTCAAGTTATTTGTAGTGACCGTAAAAGCACATTTTTTTTTCTGGGTTGAAAAACTATTCCCAAATTTGCCATTCTCAAAATTGTGGTGAACGGGAACAATTAGGAAAACATCCAATAAGGGACGCGGACGTGGACATGGTCGTGGTGGTGTTAGTGGACCCTCTGGTGCTGGGAGAGGACGTGGCCGTTCTGCCACAGCCACACGTCCTAGTGTACCAACTACCTCAGGTCCCAGTAGCCGCCAGAATTTACAGGGATATTTGGTGGGGCCCAATGCCGTTCTAAGGATGGTAAGGCCTGAGCAGTTACAGGCATTAGTCAATTGGGTGTCCGACAGTGCATCCAGCACGTTCACATTATCTCCCACCCAGTCTTCTGCAGAAAGCGCACAGATGGCGCATGAAAACCAAGCCCATCAGTCTGTCATATCACCCCCATGCATATCAGGGAAACTGTCTGAGCCTCAAGTTATGCAGAAGTCTCTTATGCTGTTTGAAGACTCTGCTGCCAGGGTTTCCCAAGGGCATCCACCTAGCTCTTCACCAGGGGTGGAAGAGATAGAATGCACTAACGCACAAACACTTATGTTTCCTGATGATGAGGACATGGGAATACCACCTCAGCACGTCTCTGATGATGACGAAACACAGGTGCCAACTGCTGCGTCTTTCTGCAGTGTGCAGACTGAACAGGAGGTCAGGGATCAAGACTGGGTGGAAGACGATGCAGGGGACGATGAGGTCCTACACCCCACATGGAATGAAGGTCGTGCCACTGACTTTCACAGTTCGGAGGAAGAGGCAGTGGTGAGACCGAGCCAACAGCGTAGCAAAAGAGGGAGCAGTGGGCAAAATCAGAACACCCGCCGCCAAGAGACTCCGCCTGCTACTGACCGCCGCCATCTGGGACCGAGCACCCCAAAGGCAGCTTCAAGGAGTTCCCTGGCATGGCACTTCTTCAAACAATGTGCTGACGACAAGACCCGAGTGGTTTGCACGCTGTGCCATCAGAGCCTGAAGCGAGGCATTAATGTTCTGAACCTTAGCACAACCTGCATGACCAGGCACCTGCATGCAAAGCATGAACTGCAGTGGAGTAAACACCTTAAAAACAAGGAAGTCACTCAGGCTCCCCCTGCTGCCTCTTCTGCTGCTGCCGCCGCCTCGGCCTCTTCTGCTGCTGCTGCCGCCGCCTCGGCCTCTTCCTCTGCCTCTGGAGGAACGCTGGCACCTGCCGCCCAGCAAACATGGGATGTACCACCAACACCACCACCTGCGTCACCAAGCATCTCAACCATGTCACACGGCAGCGTTCAGCTCTCCATCTCACAAACATTTGAGAGAAAGCGTAAATTCCCACCTAGCCACCCTCGATCCCTGGCCCTGAATGCCAGCATTTCTAAACTACTGGCCTATGAAATGCTGTCATTTAGGCTGGTGGACACACACAGCTTTAAACAGCTCATGTCGCTTGCTGTCCCACAGTATGTTGTTCCCAGCCGCCACTACTTCTTCAAGAGAGCCGTGCCTTCCCTGCACAAACAAGTGTCCGATAAAATCAAGTGTGCACTGCGCAACGCCATCTGTGGCAAGGTCCACCTAACCACAGATACGTGGACCAGTAAGCACGGCCAGGGACGCTATATCTCCCTAACTGCACACTGGGTAAATGTAGTGGCGGCTGGGCCCCAGGCGGAGAGCTGTTTGGCGCACGTCCTTCCGCCGCCAAGGATCGCAGGGCAACATTCTTTGCCTCCTGTCTCCTCCTCCTCCTACTCAGCTTCCTCCTCCTCTTCTTCCACCTGCTTATCCAGTCAGCCACACACCTTCACCACCAACTTCAGCACAGCCCGGGGTAAACGTCAGCAGGCCATTCTGAAACTCATAAGTTTGGGGGACAGGCCCCACACCGCACAGGAGTTGTGGCGGGGTATAGAACAACAGACCGACGAGTGGTTGCTGCCGGTGAGCCTCAAGCCTGGCCTGGTGGTGTGCGATAATGGGCGAAATCTCGTTGCAGCTCTGGGACTAGCCGGTTTGACGCACATCCCTTGCCTGGCGCATGTGCTGAATTTGGTGGTGCAGAAGTTCATTCGCAACTACCCCGACATGTCAGAGCTGCTGCATAAAGTGCGGGCCGTCTGTTCGCGCTTCCGGCGTTCACACCCTGCCGCTGCTCGCCTGTCTGCGCTACAGCGTAACTTCGGCCTTCCCGCTCACCGCCTCATATGCGACGTACCCACCAGGTGGAACTCCACCTTGCATATGCTGGACAGACTGTGCGAGCAGCAGCAGGCCATAGTGGAGTTTCAGCTGCAGCACGCACGGGTCAGTCGCACTGTGGATCAGACACACTTCACCACCAATGACTGGGCCTCCATGCGAGACCTGTGTGCCCTGTTGCGCTGTTTCGAGTACTCCACCAACATGGCCAGTGGCGATGACGCCGTTATCAGCGTTACAATACCACTTCTATGTCTCCTTGAGAAAACACTTAGGGCGATGATGGAAAAGGAGGTGGCCCAGGAGGAAGAGGAGGAAGAGGGGTCATTTTTAGCACTTTCAGGCCAGTCTCTTCGAAGTGACTCAGAGGGAGGTTTTTTGCAACACCAGAGGCCAGGTACAAATGTGGCCAGACAGGGCCCACTACTGGAGGACGAGGAGGACGAGGATGAGGAGGAGGTGGAGGAGGATGAGGATGAAGCATGTTCACAGCGGGGTGGCACCCAAAGTAGCTCGGGCCCATCAATTGTGCGTGGCTGGGGGGAAACACAGGACGATGACGATACACCTCCCACAGAGGACAGCTTGTCCTTACCTCTGGGCAGCCTGGCACACATGAGCGACTACATGCTGCAGTGCCTGCGCAACGACAGCAGAGTTGCCCACATTTTAACGTGTGCGGACTACTGGGTTGCCACCCTGCTGGATCCCCGGTACAAAGACAATGTGCCCACCTTACTTCCTACATTGGAGCGTGATAGGAAGATGCGCGAGTACAAGCGCACGTTGGTAGACGCGCTACTGAGAGCATTCCCAAATGTCACAGGGGAACCAGTGGAAGCCCAAGGCGAAGGCAGAGGAGGAGCAAGAGGTCGCCAACGCAGCTGTGTCACGGCCAGCTCCTCTGAGGGCAGAGTTAGCATGGCAGAGATGTGGAAAAGTTTTGTCACCACGCCACAGCTAACTGCACCACCACCTGATACGGAACGTGTTAGCAGGAGGCAACATTTCACTAACATGGTGGAACAGTACCTGTGCACACCCCTCCAAGTACTGACTGATGGTTCGGCCCCATTCAACTTCTGGGTCTCCAAATTGTCCACGTGGCCAGAGCTAGCCTCTTATGCCTTGGAGGTGCTGGCCTGCCCGTCGGCCAGCGTTTTGTCTGAACGTGTATTCAGCACGGCAGGGGGCGTCATTACAGACAAACGCAGCCGCCTGTCTACAGCCAATGTGGACAATCTGACGTTCATAAAAATGAACCAGGCATGGATCCCACAGGACCTGTCCATCCCTTGTGCAGATTAGATATTAACTACCTCCCCTTAACCATATATTATTGTACTCCAGGGCACTTCCTCATTCAATCCTATTTTTATTTTCATTTTACCATTATATTGTGGGGCAACCCAAAGTTGAATGAACCTCTCCGCTGTCTGGGTTCCGGGGCCTAAATGTGTGACAGTGGCCTGTTCCAGTGGTGGGTGACGTGAAGCCTGATTCTCTGCTATGACATGAAGACTTATTCTGTGCTGACATGAAGCCAGATTCTCTGTTACGCGACCTCTCTCCTCTGCCTGGGTGCCTGGGCCTAAATATGTGACAGTGGCCTGTTCCAGTGGTGGGTGACGTGAAGCCTGATTCTCTGCTATTACATGAAGACAGATTCTGCGCTGACATAAGGCCAGATTCGATGTTACGGGACCGCTCTCCTCTGTCTGGGTGCCGGGGCCTAAATGTGTGACAGTGGCCTGTTCCAGTGGTGGGTGACGTGAAGCCTGATTCTCTGCTATGACATGAAGACAGATTCTGCGCTGACATAAGGCCAGATTCTCTGTTACGGGACCGCTCTCCTCTGTCTGGGTGCCGGGGCCTAAATGTGTGACAGTGGCCTGTTCCAGTGGTGGGTGACGTGAAGCCTGATTCTCTGCTATGACATGAAGACAGATTCTGTGCTGACATAAGGCCAGATTTTCTGTTACGGGACCGTTCTCCTCTGTCTGGGTGCCGGGGCCTAAATGTGTGACAGTGGCCTGTTCCAGTGGTGGGTGACGTGAAGCCTGATTCTCTGCTATGACATGAAGACAGATTCTGTGCTGACATAAGGCCAGATTCTCTGTTACGCGACCTCTCTCCTCTTCCTGGGTGCCTGGGCCTAAATATGTGACAGTGGCCTGTTCCAGTGGTGGGTGACGTGAAGCCTGATTCTCTGCTATGACATGAAGACAGATTCTGTGCTGACATAAGGCCAGATTCTCTGTTACGGGACCGCTCTCCTCTGTCTGGGTGCCGGGGCCTAAATGTGTGACAGTGGCCTGTTCCAGTGGTGGGTGACGTGAAGCCTGATTCTCTGCTATGACATGAAGACAGATTCTGTGCTGACATAAGGCCAGATTCTCTGTTACGCGACCTCTCTCCTCTGCCTGGGTGCCTGGGCCTAAATATGTGACAGTGGCCTGTTCCAGTGGTGGGTGACGTGAAGCCTGATTCTCTGCTATGACATGAAGACAGATTCTGCGCTGACATAAGGCCAGATTCTCTGTTACGGGACCGCTCTCCTCTGTCTGGGTGCCGGGGCCTAAATGTGTGACAGTGGCCTGTTCCAGTGGTGGGTGACGTGAAGCCTGATTCTCTGCTATGACATGAAGACAGATTCTGTGCTGACATAAGGCCAGATTCTCTGTTACGCAACCTCTCTCCTCTGCCTGGGTGCCTGGGCCTAAATATGTGACAGTGGCCTGTTCCAGTGGTGGGTGACGTGAAGCCTGATTCTCTGCTATGACAT
Organism: Bufo bufo; assembly: GCF_905171765.1. Taxonomy (NCBI): domain Eukaryota; kingdom Metazoa; phylum Chordata; class Amphibia; order Anura; family Bufonidae; genus Bufo; species Bufo bufo. The sequence goes on along the minus strand of NC_053391.1, from coordinate 366,534,091 downwards.
GAAGACAGATTCTGCGCTGACATAAGGCCAGATTCTCTGTTACGGGACCGCTCTCTTCTGTCTGGGTGCCGGGGCCTAAATGTGTGACAGTGGCCTGTTCCAGTGGTGGGTGACGTGAAGCCTGATTCTCTGCTATGACATGAAGACAGATTCTGTGCTGACATAAGGCCAGATTCTCTGTTACGCGACCTCTCTCCTCTGTCTGGGTGCCGGGGCCTAAATGTGTGACAGTGGCCTGTTCCAGTGGTGGGTGACGTGAAGCCTGATTCTCTGCTATGACATGAAGACAGATTCTGTGCTGACATAAGGCCAGATTCTCTGTTACGGGACCGCTCTCCTCTGTCTGGGTGCCGGGGCCTAAATGTGTGACAGTGGCCTGTTCAAGTGGTGGGTGACGTGAAGCCTGATTCTCTGCTATGACATGAAGACTGATTCTGTGCTGACATGAAGCCAGATTCTCTGCTATGGCATGAAGAGACTGATTCTGTGCTGACATGAAGCCAGATTCTTTGCTATGGCATGAAGAGACTGATTCTCTGCTGACGTGAAGCCAGATTCTCTGCTATGGGACCTCTGTCCAATTGATATTGGTTCATTTTAATTTTTTTAATTTTTATTTTAATTCATTTCCCTATCCACATTTGTTTGCAGGGGATTTACCTACATGTTGCTGCCTTTTTCAGCCCTCTAGCTCTTTCCTGGGCTGTTTTACAGCCTTTTTAGTGCCCAAAAGTTCGGGTCCCCATTGACTTCAATGGGGTTCGGGTTCGGGACGAAGTTCGGTTCGGGTTCGGATCCCGAACCCGAACATTTCCAGGAAGTTCGGCCGAACTTCTCGAACCCGAACATCCAGGTGTTCGCTCAACTCTAATACTAAGCAATCAAAAAGTCATACTCACCACAAAATTGTACCAACAAAACCGTCATCTCATCCCGCAAAAAATGAGACCCTACTTAGGACAATCACCCAAAAAATAAAAAATTAAGGCTTTTAGAAAATGGAGACACTAAAAAATATTTTTTTTTTAAAAATGCTTTATTATGTAAAACTGAAACAAACAACCAAAAAAAGGAGCCATATTTGGTTTTGTCGCATCCGTAGCAACCTGCTCTATAAAAATACCACATGATTTAACCTGCCAGATGAACATTGTAAATAACAAAAAAGAAAACCGTGCCAAAAGCTATTTTTTGTTACCTTGCCTCACTAAAAGTGTAATATAGAGCAACCAAATATCATATGTACCCTAAAATAATACCAACAAAACTGACACCTTATCCCATAGTTTCCAAAATGGGGTCACTTTTTTGGAGTTCTACTCTATGGTTGCATCAGGGGGTTTTCAAATGTGACATGACAACTTAAAATTATCCCAGTGAAATCTGCCCTTCAAAAACCATATGGCGTTTCTTTCCTTCTGCGCCCTGCCGTGTGCCCGTACAGCAGTTTACGGCCACATATGGGGTGTTTCTGTAAACTACAGAATCAGGGTTATAAATGTAGAGTTTTGTTTGGCTGTTAACCCTTGCTTTGTTAGTGGAAAAAAATGGATTACAATGGAAAATCTGCCAAAAAAGTGAAATTCTGAGATTTCATCTACATCTTCCTTTAATTCTTGTGGAACACCTAAAGGGTTAACAAAGTTTTTAAAATCAGTTTTGAATACCTTGAGGGGTGTAGTTTTCTAAAATGGGGCCATTTATGGGTGGTTTCCATTATGTAAGCCTTACAAAGTGACTTCAGACCTGAACTAGTCCTCAAAAAGTTTCAAGATTTGCTTCTAAACTTCTAAGCCTTCTAACGTCCCAAAAAAAGAAAATGTAATTTACAAAATGATCCAAAAATGAAGTAGACATATGGAAATGTAAAGTAATAACTTAAATTGTAGGAGGTATCACTATCTGTTTTAAAAGCAGAGAAATGGAAATTTTGAAAATTGCGAATTTTTCCACATTTTTGGTAAATTTAGTATTTTTTTATAAATAAAAATGAAATTTTTTTACTCAAATTTACCACTGTCATGAAGTACAATATGTGACGAGAAAACATTCTCAGAATGGCTTGGATAAGTAAAAGTGTTTTAAAGTTATCACCACATAAAGTGACACATGTCAGATTTGCAAAAAATGGCCTGGTCCTTAAGGTGAAAAATGGCAGGGTCCTGAAGGGGTTAAAAAAAAAATTGTGTGAAAGGAGAAAAAACTGAAACATTTGTATCTAACTGACACATTTCAACAACTTACTTGTATCTGTTAATATCCTTTTTGTCTCAAACATATTTCAAATTACAGGAAAGCCTTTATCTTTCAACCGTATGTCACTGTGACATTTTTGATAGTAAAATTTGTGAATGTGAAAAAAGCTGTGTACTTTCTATGAAAATTGCCTGTTGGCACAGAAGCATGCTACTCAGAGTCAGGGCTGGGGCGAGAGGGGTACACTGTTATACATAAAAAAAAAATTATACATTTGACGGGAACCTGCCACCTGTTGTATGCTGGGATAATGTTACATAACTGGATAACCCCTTTAATTAAAAAAGCATTTTGCTGTGATTCCCAACCCCCACACTGCAGTTATCTTCAAAGGAATGATGTAGCCATATAAATTAGGAATTGGGGTATGGTGCTACTTACATATAAAAACTTGTGCTTGGTGGTGCTGACTGCATCCTCTTGTGGTGCCTCAAGGTATCCCAGTTTCATTACTCCTGTTTTGTCCATGAGCACTAGGCTTTCCCAAGTATCTCTAATTCATCTTCACAAAGTTTATTTCTCTATATTCTGTTATACAAAAATATGGATTTTTTTTTAAAATTTACTAATAAATCACCATCAGGAGTTTGTTCTCACAGGAATACATTTCTAATAAAGTGTAGAAAAGAAGCAGCTACATTTCCATTAAACTTGAAAAAAAAAAAGGCTAATGGTAAATTGACACCAGTTGAAGTTTTCAGTCTGTGATCCATTCACCACTGTGTTAGGAAAAAACAGATCATGGTGGATTTGGTAAAAAAAAAATTATTACCATGACGGAAATGACTTTGTGTCATTAGTCTGACTCATATTGTATGAAAAAAAGGAATAAAAAAAAAATACTGGGAAAAAAAGTTTGCATTGCACCTACTCTTGTGGGTGGTGAGTGTCGTACACAGCTTTTTGTGGCAGTTTTTGATGCCTTTGACTAAAAGCCAGAAGTGGATCGAGCAGGGAGTAATAGTAGAAGTCTTTCCTTTATATTTAGCATTTACTTCCAACCCACTTCTGGCTTTGCCAAAAAAAAAACTGCCACAAAAAGCTGTAACACCCCTCTGAGATCAGAAACCTGTTTTCAAGTGCTGATTGTTAATGTGTATGAAACTTTACCACCAGTTTTATCAACACAAATTGTACAGTATACAGAAAATAATTTACAATTAATACATTAAAAATGTCCATCTCTTCAGTAAAAACAGGTTTGGTGTTTTTGTGTATATTTTAAGATGAAAAGTAAAGAAGCAATGGCTTTTTACAAAAAGCATTAAAAAAATTATCCCTTCTATGGGAGCAAGTTCAGGTATGTTATGCTGTGCAGTGTAGGGTTTCCAGCAGCAGTACAGTATGGAACATAATGGACAATGCAGGCGATAGGAGATATGAAGCTTTGTACGGGTAGCAGTGGCACCAGTAGTCCACTATGGAACATGATCAATTGCACAGAGTCCACTACAATATACTTGGTTAGTAACTGTGCTGCACACTAGTACTACAGGTGGCATACTGTCAGCACCAGGATTAATACTGTGAAAGACTTGTGATTTATGAATTATGTGATGAAGATTGCAGTGATTCACATTAATAATAAATTGAGTTGTATAGCTTTAAATTCTGCCTGTAAGTTTAAATAACATCATGGTTGCCAGATAGACTCTGTTATGAAGTTTGGGCTGATCTACAGTTGGGACACACCTTCTCATTCAAAGAGTTTTCTTTATTTTCATGACTATGAAGGCATCAAAACTATGAATTAACACATGTGGAATTATATACATAACAAACAAGTGTGAAACAACTGAAAATATGTCATATTCTAGGTCAGTGATGGCGAACCTATGGCACGGGTGCCAGAGGCGGCACTCAAAGCCCTCTCTGTGGGCACCCGCACCCTGGAAAAAGTCTATGGTGTACCAATATGCCTTAGACTTCTCCTGCTTTTCATCAGAGCAGGGCGCACTATGAACAGTACAGGCAGCACACTGAATGTATGCAGGCTATTATAGCTAAATGATAAAGTACATGGAAGATATACTATACTGGACTATAGTATTGCAGTGTTGGCACTCTGCGATAAATAAGTGGGTTTTGAGTTGCAGTTTGGGCACTCGGTCTTTAAAAGGTTCTCCATCACTGTTCTAGGTTCTTCAAAGTAGCCACCTTTTGCTTTGATTACTGCTTTGCACACTCTAGGCATTCTCTTGATGAGCTTCAAGAGGTAGTCACCTGAAATGGTCTTCCAACAGTCTTGAAGGAGTTCCCAGAGATGCTTAGCACTTGTTGGCCCTTTTGCCTTCACTCTGCGGTCCAGCTCACCCCAAACCATCTCTCGGGTTCTGTGGAGGCCAGGTCATCTGGCGCAGCACCCCATCACTCTCCTTCATGGTCAAATAGCCCTTACTTTCAAAGTTTTCCCAATTTTTCAGCTGACTGACTGACCTTAATTTCTTAAAGTAATGATGGCCACTCGTTTTTCTTTACTTAGCTGCTTTTTTCTTGCCATAATACAAATTCTAACAGTCTATTCAGTAGGACTATCAGCTGTGTATCCATCTGACTTCTCCTCAACGCAACTGATGGTCCCAACGCCATTTATAAGGCAAGAAATCCCACTTATTATACCTGACAGGGCACACGTGTAAAGTGAAAACCATTTCAGGGGACTACCTCTTGAAGCTCATCAAGAGAATGCCAAGAGTGTGCAAAGCAGTAATCAAAGCAAAAGGTGGCTACTTTGAAGAACCTAGAATATGACATATTTTCAGTTGTTTCACACTTGTTTGTTATGTATATAATTCCACATGTGTTAATTCATAGTTTTGATGCCTTCAGTGTGAATCTACAATTTTCATAGTCATGAAAATAAAGAAAACTCTTTGAATGAGAAGGTGTGTCCAAACTTTGGTCTGTACTGTACATCAAAAAGAAATTGAAAAGTATAGCTTTAAATACTGCACACTAGCACAAGCAGTCTGACAAACGGCTGACAAAACCAGCCTCTCTGAGGCAGCCTGATTAAGTTACATAATATAACACACTGATTCCTGTCTCTAAAACTTATCTCTCTGTGAAGAAGTTATAAATGTAACTTTTTATTGTATTCTCTTAACTGTGAAATAACCTCTCTGACCCTAAAATAGCTATATTGTGTGCTGTGAGATCTCTTTGCTCTGGCGTGCTATTCCTCCAACGTACAAGCCCAGAAAAACATGGCCAATCTTGACTGGGATCCTATATAGTGCCTATTACAAGTCTACTGACATCACAGCTATAGTCCCTCATGATTAGCTAAGGCTGACTGTGAGGCATTATGGGCAAGCCCGCAGGAACGTGGTTGTGTGGCCCTCCTTCTTTATCTTCTTATCTGCCCTGTATTCTGATATGTAAAATAGAGGACGTCATTTTGAGTGATTCATGCGGGATGGATCCCGAAAACTTTGGATTCAATAGATACCAAAGTTTTTGGGAAATTTATAACAAATTAATTTCATGTAGAATCAATTCGCCCATTGCTACTCCCAACATTTCAGTTTTTATAAAAATTTTAAACAAGACATCTTTCTCATTCCAATATAGCAATTTGGACTTCAGTGTTCAGGCAAACCTTTTTATTTCTTCTTTAAAAGTTTTTTTGCTCCACTTTTACTTTGCTGTGTAGTAAAAGAAAGAAAAAAAGGCACCATATGTGAAAGGGGAATACTAAGAGAATATTGAGATGAATAGGAAGGATAAAATATCATGCATAAAACTTGTGCTTCCCTTTCACGTTCCACAGTAAATGACCTCTGCTGTCATCTAAATTAAATGACCTTAAAATTGAAAATGCAAATTGATTCATAAAAAAGAGCAACAGTACTAGTTCTATTCACAAATATATATGCAAAGCTTGACAGAAGCTTAGAGAACTTAACACCCTGTAAACAGTACTGCAAAAATACAATTACATTTCCATTTTTATTCTGTTTGGTTGATTTAAATCACTGCATATATATGGCAATGATGAGCCTTGCACAGCATCTATGTTAGTGCATGTTGGCTTCTTTCTATATTAGACCCTGCGTTGCTACCATTTCCAGCAAAGTATTATGGCAGGATTTCCAAGGGTAAAAGTAAGTATGGTTTTGGTGCTTTGCTTCACACTAGGTGTGATTTGGAACTTAGGTCTGAGAATCATTCATTATTTCTAAAGGCTTTTGCTTTTCAGATCTAAACAGAAAGTCCTAAATGTCAAGCAATCATTTTTTGTCTCCCATGACAATGGGAATGGGTCATCATTTCACAGTTTAGATGCCTCTGGGAGACAAAAGAGACGTAAAGTTTCTGTCGCCATGTCAAGCAAAAATGACTTTATATATCTACTCTACCTGAATAATATTACTTCAAGCATTTGTAGCTAGTTAGTTGGTAAGTTATGAATCTGGGTACTCCTAAATTTGGTAATCCAAATTGTCAGCATTAAAACTAAATACCACAAATAAATGCTGTGTAGCGTCAAATAATTTGCCATAATTAAGTTAAAGGGCTTTTACAGGATCCCTTGTTGCTCCAGTGCTGCAGTCTCTTCAGTCTCTGTACATGTCACCACTTCTAGCAATCACTGTCCTCATTGGTCTAATCTGCATGTAAAGCACTATACTACACAGGTCAGTGATTGGCTGCAGATGTCACCTGGATGGAAGACACACGATCAGCTGCATGGAAATATACAGAGAATGATGGCATATCGGATTGATGGCACTAAAGTAGTGAGATGGGTATTTGTCTTTTATGCCTTTTGAACAAAAATTTTGAAACCCTGGACAACCCTGTTAATGGGTTTATGGTAACATCTAGAGATGAGCGAAGTTTAATAAAATTCGATTTGGCTGCTTCGCCGAATTTTACAAATAGATTTGCTTTGTGACAAATTACTTCGCCACAAAGCGCATTTTTTTGGTAAGTAGTGGGTGCAATGACAAGGAGCTGCGGTAGCGCGGCTCCCCATCATCGTACCACTCAGATGCCGCGTTCATACATGATCGCGGTATCTGAGTGTAAAAACAGTATAAAATTAACATTAAAAAAATTGATGGCAATGGCCTCCATTTGCTCGCAACGGGCACAAAATGTAGAAAGGCCTGAGATGACGTCATCATGCCTGGCCGGTCACCACGCATGGGATTTCGCCTGAAATCTTCAATCAAGATGGCGGCGGCCAGTCCATCGCGAGCAAATGGAGGAGGTAAGTATGATTTTTTTTTTGTTTTTTACACTATTTCAGGTTAAATTGATTTCCCATCACAAAGCACGAGGAAATTCGGCTTCGTGGCAAATCTAATTTATCCTGAAATTCGGATCGAATTCCACTTCGGTGGATTCGATTCGCTCATATCTAGAGTTGAGCGAACCCGAACTGTAAAGTTCGGGTTCGTACCGAACTTTAGCTTTTTTTGGACCCGGACCCGAACCCGAACATTTACGTAAAAGTTCGGGTTCGTGTTCAGTGTTCGGCGATTTTTATGGCACTTTTTGAAAGGCTGCAAAGCAGCCAATCAACAAGCGTTTAAATGTGTGCCTTTAGAAGCCATCACAGCCATGCCTACTATTGGCATGGCTGTGATTGGCTAACTGCAGCATGTGACCCAGCCTCTATATAAGGCTGAGTCACGTAGCGCAGCAAGTCACTCTGCTATTCTTAGTGTAGGGAGAGGATGCTGCTGCTGTCAGGGACAGATCAGGGATAAATACTAAGAAGAACTGCCTTATAACTCAGCGATCTCAATCCAATGTGTTTTGTGGGTGCAGTATACAGTTTTTTTAAGCCTGCACTGAGCCAACTTCCGTTGAAAACGCTTTTTTTTTTTTACTTCAGTTTGTCACTATGAATACCTAATCGGCAGCCATTTTATGCAGACATGCTGGTGCAGCACTAACTATCTGCATGTCTGCTAGTCCAGAAATACAGCTTTTCTGCTGGATGTGCTTAAAATATATATTTTTTCATATAGTGCACCAGCACTATCTATCTGCATGTCTGCTAGTTCAGAAATACACCTTTTTCGATGACTGTGTTTAAATTTTTTTTTTTTTCATATAGTGCCACCAGCACTATCTATCTGCATGTCTGCTAGTCCAGAAATACAGCTTTTTTGCTGACTGTGCTTAAATTGTATTTTTTTCATATACTGGTCATCTTTGATTACACGTGCATAAGTGACTGTCACATTTAGGCCACAAATACGGCCATTAGGTTACTGCGTTTAAAAAAAAAAATCTTTTTTTCATATACTGGTCATTTTGATTACACGTGCATAGGTGACAGTCACATTTAGGCCACAAATACGGCTATTTGTTTACTGCGGTTAAAATAAACCGTATGTTCATATACTGATCATTTTGGATTTAACGTACATCGAATACAGTCACATTTAGGCCACAAATACCGCTGTCATAAAGAGTTAAAAAAAAATTAAATTGAGTGCAATACCCTACATCAGGGTTTATATTGGCGGTTAATTATTTTTAACATACTTAACCAATTTTTACTTTGCTTTATGAACGCTAACTATGAGGCAAACATCTAATAAGGGAAGCGGTCATGGTCACGGTGGTGGTGTTGGTGGAGCCTCTGTTGCAGGGAGAGAACGTGTGCGTTCTGCCACAGCTACACGTCCTACTGAACCTACTACCTCGGGTCCCAGTAGCCGCCAGAATCTACGGCGACATTTGGTCGGGCCTAATGCCGTTCTAAGGATGTTAAGGCCTGAGCAAGTACAGGCGCTAGTCAATTGGGTGGCCGGTTCACATTATCTCCCACCCAGTCTTCTGCAGAAAGCGCACAGGTGGCGCCTGAAACCCATGCCCATCAGTCTGTCACATCACCCCCGTGCATATTGGGGAACCTGTCTGAGCCTCAAGTCATGCAGCAGTCTCTTATGCTGTTTGAAGACTCGGCTGGCAGGGTTTCCAAAGGGCATCCACCTAGCCCTTCCCCAGGGGTGGAAGACATAGAATGCACTGACGCACAACCACTTATGTTTCCTGATGAGGACATGGGAATTCCACCTCAGCACGTCTCTGATGATGACGAAACACAGGTGCCAACTGCTGCGTCTTTCTGCAGTGTGCAGACTGAAAAGGAGGTCAGGGAAAAAGACTGGGTGGAAGACGATGCAGGGGACGATGAGGTCCTAGACCCCACATGGAATGAAGGTCGTGCCACTGACTTTCAAAGTTTGGAGGAAGAGGCAGTGGTGAGACCGAGCCAACAGCGTAGCAAAAGCGGGAGCAGGGTGCAAAAGTAGAGCAGCCGTCGCCAAAACAGTTCGCCTGCTACTGGCCACCATCACCAGGGATCGAGCACACCAAAGGCAGCTTCAAGAAGTTCCCTGGCATGGCACTTCTTCACACAATGTGCTGACGACAAAACCCGAGTGGTTTGCACGCTGTGCCATCAGAGCCTGAAGCGAGGCATTAACGTTCTGAACCTTAGCACAACCTGCATGACCAGGCATCTACATGCGAGACACCGGCTGCAGTGGAGTAAGCACCTTCAAAACCAAGAAAGGGCTCAGGCCCCTCCTGCTCCCTTTTCTGCTTCCTTGGCCTCTTCCTCCGCCTCTGGAGAAACGTTGGCACCTGCCGCCCAGCAAACAGAGGATGTGCCACCAACAACACCACCTCCGTCACCAAGCATCTCCACTATGTCACACGGAAGCGTTCAGCTCTCCATCTCACTAACCTTTGATAGAAAGCGTAAATTCCCACCTAGCCACCCTCGATCCCTGGCCCTGAATGCCAGCATTTCTAAACTACTGGCCTTTGAAATGCTGTCATTCAGGCTGGTGGAGACGGACAGCTTCAAACAGCTCATGTCGCTTGCTGTCCCACAGTACGTCGTTCCCAGCCGCCACTACTTCTCCAGGAGAGCCGTGCCCTCCCTGCACACCCAAGTATCGGATAAAATCAAGCGTGCACTGCGCAACGCCATCTGTGGCAAGGTCCACCTAACCACAGATACGTGGACCAGTAAGCACGGCCAGGGACGCTATATCTCACTAACTGCACACTGGGTAGGCGCACGTCCTTCCGCTGCCAAGGATCGCAGGCATCATTCTTTGCCTCCTGTTGCCTCCTCTTCCTACTCGGCTTCCTCCTCCTCTTCTACCACCTCCTCATCCAGTCAGCGACAGACCTTCACAACCAACTTCAGCACAGCCAGGGGTAAACGTCAACAGGCCGTTCTGAAACTGATGTGTTTGGGGGACAGGCCCCACAACGCGCAGGAGTTGTGGCGGGGTATAGAACAACAGACCGACGAGTGGTTGCTGTCAGTGAGCCTCAAGCCCGGCCTGGTGGTGTGCGATAATGGGCGAAATCTCGTTGCAGCTCTGGGACTAGCCGATTTGAGACACATTCCTTGCCTGGCGCATGTGCTGAATTTGGTGGTGCAGAAATTCATTCACAACTACCTCGACATGTCAGAGCTGCTGCGTAAAGTGCGGGCCGTCTGTGCGTTCTTCCGGCATTCTCTTCCTGCCGACGCTCGGCTGTCTGCTCTACAGCGTAACTTCGGCCTTCCCGCTCACCGCCTCATATGTGGCGTGCCCACCAGTTGGAACTCCACCTTGCACATGCTGGACAGACTGTGCGAGCAGCAGCAGGCCATAGTGGAGTTTCAGCTGCAGCACGCACAGGTGAGTCGCACTGCGGAACAGCACCACTTCACCACCAATGACTGGGCCTCCATGCGAGACCTGTGTGCCCTGTTTCGAGTACTCCACCAACATGGCCAGTGGCGATGACGCCGTAATCAGCCTTACAATACCATTTCTATGTCTCCTTGAGAAAACACTTAGGGGCGATGATGGAAGAGGATGTGGACCAGGACGAGGAGGAGGAAGAGGGGTCATCTCTAACACTTTCAGGCCAGTCTTTTAGAAGTGGCTCAGAAAGAGGATTTTTGCAACAGCAGAGGCCAGGTAAAAATTTGGCCAGCCAGGGCCCACTACTGGAGGACGAGGAGGATGAGGAAAAGGAGGAGGATGGGGATGAAGCATGTTCACAGCGGGGTGGCATCCAACGCAGCTCGGGCCCATCACTGGTGCGTCGCTGGGGGGATACGGAGGATGCAGACGATACGCCTCCCACAGAGGACAGCTTGTCCTTACCTCTGGGCAGCCTGGCACACATGAGCGACTACATGCTGCAGTGCCTGCGCAAGACAGCAGAGTTGCCCACATTTTAACGTGTGCTGACTACTGGGTGGCCACCCTGCTGGATCCCCGTTACAAAGACAATGTGCCGTCCTTAATTCCCTCACTGGAGCGTGATCTGAAGATGCGCGACTACAGGCGCACGCTGGTAGACGCGCTCCTGAGAGCATTCCCGACTGACGCCGGGGGACAAGTGGAAGCACAAGGCGAAGGCAGGGGAGGAGGAAGAGGTCGCCAACCCAGCTGTGTCAGCGCCAGCACCTCAGAAGGCAGGGTTAGCATGGCCGACATGTGGAAAAGCTTTGTCACCTCGCCGCAACAACCGGCCCCAACTGCTGATATGGAGCGTGTTAGCAGGAGGCAGCATTTGAACAACATGGTGGAACAGTACCTGTGCACACGCCTACACGTACTGACTGATGGTTCTGCCCCATTCAACTTCTGGGTCTCCAAATTGTCCACATGGCCAGAGCTTGCCCTGTATGCCTTGGAGGTGCTGGCCTGCCCTGCAGCCAGTGTACTCTCTGAACGTGTATTTAGCACGGCAGGAGGCGTCATTACAGACAGACGCAGTCGCATGTCCACAGCCAACGTGGACAAGCTCACGTTCATTAAAATGAACCAGGCTTGGATCCCACAAGACTTGTCTGTACCTTGTGCAGAATAGACATTTATACCACCATCAAACATACATTCTTGTACTCAAGTCAAGTGCAATGATTCTTTGTTTTATTTTATTTTTATTTGTCCCAATATTTTGGGGGCTACCTTCCCCAATAAAAAAAAAAAAAAAAACATTGTTGGCTACCTGTTCCTCCTCCATTGCTGCTTCCACCTACAACACCACATTCACCGCCTCCTCAACCTCCGACTACATATCCACCTCCTTCTCTGAGTTGCAGGTTAATAATTTGTAATTTTTAGTTATTTTATTTTATTTTAAGTTATTTCCCTATCCACATTTGTTTGCAGAGCAGTTGCCATGCTCTTAAGCACATTTTACTGCCTTTTACATCCCTCTAGCCTTTTCAAGGACTATTTTAGAGCCATTTTATAGCAAAAATGTGCCAATTTTAGTGCCCTAAATTGAAAAAATTCTTATTTTCAATTGTCGGGTGACATTTTACCATTTTTGGCGTATACAAACCCCTGCTGTGCCTGGGTGACAGGGGCCTAAATCTCTTAAAATCCTCTGTTCTATTGCTGGGTGACATGAACCCCCTTTTGCCGTGAATGAACCCCTGCTGTGCCTGGGTGACAGGGGCCTAAATCTCTCAAAATCCTCTGTTCTATTGCTGGGTGACATGAACCCCCTTTTCCCTTGAATGAACCCCTGCTGTGCCTGGGTGACAGGGGCCTAAATCTCTCAAAATCGTCTGCTCTATTGCTGGGTGACATGAACCCCCTTTTCCCTTGAATGAACCCCTGCTGTGCCTGGTTGACAGGGGCCTAAATCTCTCAAAATCGTCTGTTCTATTGCTGGGTGACATGAACCCCCTTTTGCTGTGAATGAACCCCTGCTGTGCCTGGGTGACAGGGGCCTAAATCTCTCAAAATCGTCTGTTCTATTGCTGGGTGACATGAACCCCCTTTTGCCGTGAATGAACCCCTGCTGTGCCTGGTTGACATGGGCCTAAATCTATCAAAATCGTCTGTTCTATTGCTGGGTGACATGAACCCCCTTTTGCCGTGAATGAACCCCTGCTGTGCCTGGTTGACAGGGACCTAAATCTATCAAAATCGTCTGTTATATTGCTGAGTGACATGAACCCCCTTTTCCCTTGAATGAACCCCTGCTGTGCCTGGGTGACAGGGGCCTAAATCTCTCAAAATCCTCTGCTCTATTGCTGGGTGACATGAACCCCCTTTTCCCTTGAATGAACCCCTGCTGTGCCTGGTTGACAGGGGCCTAAATCTCTCAAAATCGTCTGTTCTATTGCGGGGTGACATGAACCCCCTTTTGCCGTGAATGAACCCCTGCTGTGCCTGGGTGACAGGGGCCTAAATCTATCAAAATCGTCTGTTCTATTGCAGGGTGACATGAACCCCCTTTTGCCGTGAATGAACCCCTGCTCTGCATTGCTGACAGGGAACTAAATTTAGTGAAAACATCTGTTACTGATCAGAAGATGCGCGACTATAAGCGCACGCTGCTGATGGCATTCCCACCTGACAGCGGGGGCACAGTGGAAGCACAAGGCGAAGGCAGAGGAGGAGGAAGAGGTCCCCAACGCAGCTGGGGCACCGCCAGTACCTGAGAAGGAAGGGTTAGCATGGCCCAAATGTGGAAAAGCTTTGTCAGCCTTGGAGGTGCTGACCTGCCCTGCAGCCAGTGTATAGTGTGAACGTGTGTTTAGCACGGCAGAAAGCATTATCACAGGCCGCAGCCAATGTGGACAAGCTTACCTTTATTAAAATGAACCAGGCATGGATCCCACAGGACTTGTCCGTACCTTGTGCAGAATAGACATTTATACCAGCCTAAACCATCCATTCTTGTACTCAAGTGCACTTATTCTTTGTTTTATTTTGTTATATGTCCGAATATTTTGGGGGATACTCCAATTTAAAAATAAAAAACAACACAAATCAGTGTTGGCTACCTATTCCTTCTTCACCGCCGCTTCCACCTACACCGCTACATTAACCTACACCGCCACATCCACCGCCTCCTCAACCTCCTACTCATAGATCCAGATTTTTATTTTTAATTTTTCTGTATTTTATGTTATTTTAAGTCATTTCCCTATCCACATTTGTTTGCAGAACAATTGCCATGCTCTTAAGCACATTTTGATGCCTTTTGCAGCCCTCTATCACTTTCCAAGACTAGACTTCAATATGGTTCGGGTTCGGGGTCAAATTCGGGTCAAGTTCGGGTCCCGAACCCAAACTTTTTTTTCAAGTTCGGCCGAACCTGGCGAACCCGAACGTCCAGGTGTCCGCTCAACTCTACTCATATCTAGTAGCATCCTTGGGGTCTAGGGCAGAGAAGGAATTCCTGTTTGCAAGCCTGTGAGTGGATAATGTCAGTATCCCTGGTAGCCTATGGAAGACATCTCTGGTGATCTAAGGCAGTAAAAGAGTTAATTCCAGTATCCCTGGGTATCTAGGTCACAAAAAAAATGTATGTTGCATATCTGGTATCCAGTGGGTTATTGACCCCTCTATGCTTCACCACTGTCATTGAGTCAAGAAGACTGAGGCTAAAATAGACAGACATCCACTCTCTCACACAGACTACTCCCCATGTTTCCTCCTCTCTTATGCAAACTACTCGGCATATTGATTCAGGAGTGATCTCAGTGAATCTGTTCGGGAAAAGCATTGCCTCCTGAGCAGAGGCAATTTTTTTAAAATAAAGGGAACAGTTATTTTGACCCATTGAGGCATGGATTCCACAAGGCCTCTGAAGTTGTCCTATGATATTTACATAGTTTGTAAGTTTGAAAAAAGACATACGTCCATTCAGTTCAGCCTGTTATCCTGCAGGTTGCAAGGCAAAGAAAACCTCCTGTGAGGTAGAAACCAATTTTCCTCAGTTTAGAGGGAAAAAAATCCTTCCTGACTCCAATCAGGCATTCAGAATACCGTAGTTTTTGCCCTATAAGACATACTCCCCCCCAAATGGGGGGAAAAAGTTAGTGCATCTTATGGGTGAATATAGGGGTGAATAATATATATAGGGGAAAAAACATGTCCTGCGCTTGTGGCCTCTGAAGTTACTTGTTACCTGCCATGCTGCTGTGCTGCGATGCGATCAAAGGGAGTCTGCGCTGCTGGCGCTTGGCAGAAGGAGCCGGACGTACTGCAGATGTTCGGAGGCAGGGACCGGGAGCTGCTTCAGATGGTGAAGCAAGGGCTGGTCGCCTCTGCGGGCTGTCTGTGGAAGGGACCGGCCGGCCTCATCAAGTGCTGGATGGAAGGGACCGTCCGGCGCGAAGCTATGTTATGGAGGAGGGAGGTGGAGGAAAGTTGATAGGAGCGCAGGAGCAGGCAGACGAGGGGTGGAGCAGACTTCCCTGTCACACATGCCTGCTCTGCCTCTCCGTCATCACACTGCCGGCTCCTGACTACGTGCTCCTGGCTACGTGCAGAGCTGTGCTTGAGAGCTGTGCACAGCCAGAAAGACATCCCTAAGGTACCTCTAATGACCCCACTTCTTATAAAGTGACCCCCCAATAAAGTACCCCCATAATAAAGTCACCCCACTCCTAATAAAGTGACCCCCCTTAATAAAGTGACCTCACTCCTAATAACACACCTTTTGTTAAAATATTTTTTTTACTATTTTCACCCTCTAAAAGCTAGCTGCATCTTATGGGCAGGTGCGTCTTATAGGGCGAAAAATACGTTAACTCCCTGGATCAACGACCCATCTCTAGTAGCTATAGCTGGTAATATTATTACACTCCAGAAATACATCCAGGCCACTCTTGAACTTTTTTTTTGTAAACTCACAATCACCACCTCCTCAGGCAGAGAGTTCCATAGTCTCACTGCTCTTACCGTAAAGAATCCTCTTCTATGTTTGTGTACAAACCTTCTTTCCTCCAGACGCAGAGGATGTCCCCTCGTCACAGTCACAGTCCTGGGGATAAATAGATGATGGGAGAGATCTCTGTTCTGACCCCTGTTATATTTATACAATGTTGTTAGATCTCCCCTTAGTCGTCTTTTTTCCAAACTGAATAACCTTTATTTTGATCATCTTTCTGGGTACTGTAGTCCACCCATTCCAGTTATTACTTTAGTTGCTCTCCCCTGAATAGGGCAACACTAATAGGCAGAGAAAACAGATGTAGGCGGGGCCAGCAATACTATATTGCAGAACAAAATACCCACCTAGCAGAACCAAATACCATGGTGCAGCACAAACTACTGCCTTAGCAAAGCCAAATATAAAAGTGCAGCACAAAATAATGCCACTCCCGCCACAGTATTTAACTGAATCAACATAAGTACCTGATGCTCCTAGCATTAATTAATGCTGAGAGCATCAGAGCATTATATTCCTGGCTGGATGCTGTGAGTGGGTCTCTGGGGGCTCCCTAGGCATCGTTCCGCTGGGAAATTTCCCTGTATAGTCTATGGTTAGTACACCCCTGATCTTCACATGTCATGTGCATAGTTGCTGAACTTATTTTAATGAAAAATAGACAAAATGCTCTTAATGTAAATCTATGGTCTATGGTGTAAATATTTATTAAATATAATATGATGATTCATAAATGCCCATAATGTTCTCTGGACTTATATGTACTTTTCTATATGTTTTTTAATATTCTTATCTTACTTATCTTTGTTTTTCAATCATAGCAGCCCTTTAAGGCTACTTTCACACTTACGTTCAGAGCGGGTCCGTCAAGGGTCTGCACAGACGGATCCGCTCCTATAATGCAGACGTTTGGATCCGTTCAGAACGGATCCGTCTGCATTATAGTTTAGAAAAAATTCTAAGTGTGAAAGTTGTTCAGACGGATCCGTCCAGACTTTACATTGAAAGTCAATGGGGGACGGATCCGTTTGAAAATTGAGCCATATTGTGTCAACTTCAAACGGATCCGTCCCCATTGACTTACATTGTAAGTCTGGACGGATCCGTTTGCCTCCGCACGGCCAGACGGACTCCCGAACGCTGCAAGCAGCGTTCGGGTGTCCGCCTGCTGAGCGGAGGCTGAACGCTGCCAGACTGATGCATTCTGAGCAGATCCGCATCCACTCAGAATGCATTGGGGCAGGACGGATGCGTTCGGGGCCGCTTGTGAGAGCCTTCGAACGGAGCTCACAAGCGGAGCCCCGAACGCTAGTGTGAAAGTAGCCTAATACAAGTCTTCTTAACTGAATTCAGTGATTATTTTTCATACATGCAGTGAGAGCACCTTTTAAAAATATTTGTGTGCCACATTTCAACCTCTGCTCCTATAAGCCTGGATTAGCAGCTCTGCCACTTGTGCGTTCGGCAGTATTCCTGTCTGCCCACTGAACACAGAAGAATAATAAGGAAACATCCCTACCACTTGGAAAGGTTGAGAGCCTACTATTAAAGCAAAATTATCACCTTATAAGACATTGTGTTAATTAAATACCAAATGATGAGATACTTGTAGACCCTTAAAAAGTATCAAGACTACATCTTGTGAGATGTAGTCAGCATGTATTCATTTTATTCTAATATGATCAGAAAACATTTTATTAAATACTGCTAATAATTAGATATGAGCAACATTTTGAAAAATTAGATTCGGCCGCTTTGCCAAAGTTCAACAAGAAATTCAATTAATTACAATTTTTTTTCTACAAATCACTATAAATCAGGTATACCCAGGTCAATCTGACTAATCATATTCTTCCCACTTAGTGGCCCAAATTCTGTGAAAAGGCTTGGAAGTTAAACTGCAGGGAAAGTGCAGGGAAGTGGAGGGACTGCTGAACTATAGACTCTGCTACAGTTTATCACCATGTACATAACTGTGCAGTTCACCAAGAGTCAAAGCTAATCCATTCTGCTGGTAGCTGCCAGTCATTATTAAAGGCAGGTCTAATTTATTGCTGTGTACATAAGTGTGCAGTGCACCAAGATTAATAGCTAATCCCTTCTGTTAGCTGTACAGTTACTGTGCAGTCAGTATTACAGGTCACTGTTACAGAAAGGTCTGATTTATCGCTGTTTACATAACTGTGCAGAGCACCAAGATTCAAGTAGTGGCTCCATGACAGAGCGGGGAGGGTGTTAGCAGCAGTGCCAGCAGCAGTGACAGAGGTGGCCCCATGACAGAGTGGGGAGGGTGGCAGCAGCAGTGGCAGCAGCAGTGACAGTAGTGGCCCCATGACAGAGTGGGGAGGGTGGCAGCAGCAGTGGCAGCAGCAGTGACAGTAGTGGCCCCATGACAGAGTGGGGAGGGTGGCAGCAGCAGTGGCAGAGACAGTAGTGGCCCCATGACAGAGTAAAGAGGGTGGCAGCAGCAGCAGTAACAGTGACAATACCATGACAGATTGGGGAGGGTGGCAGCAGCAGTAGTGGCAGTAAGGCTGTGTTCAAATCATAATTTTCCATTCTTCTGATCATCAGAAGAACAGAAAAAAAAGAAAAAAAACGGATCCTTTATATTGAGCATCCATATTGCCTCTTTCACACGGTCAGTATTTGGTCAGTATTTTGCATCAGTATTTGTAAGCCAAAAGCAGGAGTGGAACCTAAAGAAATAAAAATATAATGGAAATATTTGCATCTCTTCTATGTTTTAGACCCACTCCTGGTTTTGGCTTACAAATACTGATGCAAAATACTGATCAAATGCTGACTGTGTGAAAGAGGCCTTACGGTTGCAAAATACAGGGTCCATTTTTATTCTTCTGTTTTTCTGATGGATCAGAATAACGGAAAAATAAATGGTGATGTGTACACAGCCAAACAGTGACAAAACTGGCCCCAGGACAGAGTGGGGAGGGTGTCAGCAGCAGTGGCATGCAGCACAAGATGGTGGCAAATTACAGTAGTGGCAGAGCCTAACAAGGCTCAGTGGCATGCATATCCTTTTAAAAATTTACATATCACATATCACATACACATACAAAATGTACATATCAGTAGGCCAAGATGCCCCATTGTAGGAACGGCAGTAGAGGCAGCAGACGGGTGGTATCAGGCAGGTGGCCAGAAGTAATGGCCCATTTTGCACAATATTCCAGTGTGACAGCACACTACAGTGTGGAAACAGATGGAAACAACGCATATCAGGCGATGTTGGAGAAGAGCATTTTGCCTTTGCAGCTCAAGAAGGGCATGTTTTGCATAGTAAGAGTGGCTGAAGGGCATCCACAGTTTTTATCTACTGTAGTTTAAGAGCTCTTGCAGTCCATTGAAAGACTTAAGGAATCGGATGACAACGAGATTAAAGTTGTGCACCATGTAGGGCGCATGGGTACGCCCTCCCTGATAAAAAGAAAAAACATCCAAGCCATCGTGCGGATCGATTTATATGCCTACAGCGGCGAAAAGTGGTCCTATTTTTCTTCAACCTTCAAATCTCCCTGATGCAGCGCAGACAAAATGTTCTTCCCATTATCAGTAACCATGGTTCCTATCTCCAGTTGGCAAGGAGACAGCCAGTATTCCATTTCTTTGATGATAAAACAGAGCAGTTCCTCCCCGGTGTGGTTCCGTTCGCCCAGGCTGACGTGGTGCAGAACCGCATGACAACACCTAGCTTTGCATAGGTGATAAGATGGAGGACCGCTGGGAACTGTGCCTGGAGGGGAGGGTGAGGACAAGGTGGAGGATGAGGAGGCAGAGGAGGACATTGGTGCAGAGATCCCTCGATTACAACACGGAGGCGGCAGTGCCATCACCTGGACAAGTTGATATTGTGCCTGGGCCGGAACGACATTTAATCAGTGGGCTGTGAATGACATATATTGCCCTTGACCATAGTTACAACACCATACGTCAGCGCTGGCATGAACTGTACCAGACATCAAGAGGCCCATCTTCTGCTCAATGTACATGTGCAAGGCTGGTACAGCTTTTTAGAAAAAGTAATGTCAGCTTGGGAATTTCCACCTTGGTTGGACACAAGCCATCAGTTTTTCTGAAATCTGCAGAGTCGAATACATAAAAAGAGAGGGACTGAAGTACCAGCAACTTGGCCAGGAGCATGTTGAGCTTCTGCGTTACTGGATGAGTGTACTCGTACTGTTGTCTTTTTGCAATCACTGATCAAGTGACCAGGAGGAGGAACATCAGGAGCAATAGACAACATTGAAGTTGATGGAAAGGAATGACAGCTTCCTTCTGCAGATGTTAACGAGCCTTGACTGCTGGAGAGAGGGTGCTGGAGAGAGGTGGCAGGCCAATGGGAGATGCAGCGGTTGCTGTATCAGGCTGTAAGACTAAATGAGTGGCACGGTTTTCCCACGCCACTTTATGGTGATGCTCCATGTGTTGATACAGGGCCATCGTGCCAACATTAGCACCCTAGCTGTGCTTCATCTTCTGCCCAAACATCCTGCATAGTGCCATACTATCGCCCCCCCCCCAGTGACTTTGTGAAAAATTCCCACACTGCCGAGTATTGTATTTTCCCTAGACCACTGTGTGATGCCTGCTTGCTGCTGCTGTTATGAACCCATGCACTGCCAGTGTGTTCCTCACAGGTAGTCTCCCGAGTAGCAGACGATGTACCCCTTTTGCGTTTGGCTCCAGATCTCACCCTGCTTCCACCCTACTGTCTCACGGGCACGCTTCCACCCTGCTGTCTCTCAGGCACGCTTCCACTTTGCTGTCTCATGGGCATGCTGCCACCCTCGCTCCCTGGTGATGAAGATGCCCCCTCTTCACACGGCTCCCACATGCAATCGACTAC
Organism: Bufo bufo; assembly: GCF_905171765.1. NCBI lineage: Eukaryota > Metazoa > Chordata > Amphibia > Anura > Bufonidae > Bufo > Bufo bufo. The sequence continues at coordinate 366,513,279 of NC_053391.1, read as the reverse complement.
ATCATCATCTACATATGTTTGCGAGTCACTTGTGTCACTCTTACGCCCCTGACCTTTTGAAACACGTGCTCCCACCAGGGGCGTTGCTAGAGTCTCAAAAGATCCGGGGCCCAAGCCCCAATGAATATGGCCCAATTCTCTAAGTCGCCACCCCCCCTCCCACCAGACACCACATTTTGCTGTACTTGCTATACAGCAGCACATACCTGTCACATCTAGAGCTTCCCAGGTGACGTCTCCTCCGATGTAGATCTTCTGTCATCATCTCCATTTGGTCTGGACAACTTCTTTCAGTCGTGCCTCTTCTCTGTAGAGTGTGACACACAGACATCTTAGCTTCCTCACTTTTCTATCATCATCCCCCAACCTGGAGCCCCTACAGTGTTATCCTGCTGCTCACTGTGCTCCCCAATACTCCCAAATACTATCCTGAAGAAATAAAAGTGCCCCCAATAGTAATAGTGCTCCTCCATGTCCCACCAATAGTAATTCCTTTCCAGAATGCCCCCATTAGTAATACTGCCCCCTACAGTGCCCCCAACAGTGATAATGCCCCCCAATAGTGCCCCTATTAGTAGAAGAGCTCTCCAGTATTAATAAGGCCCTCACAGAGCCCCCAGTAGAAATAATCCCCCCTATTGTTCCCCAGTGGTAATAAAGCTCTCTACAGACCTCTCAGTAGTAATAAGGCCCCATAGTGCTCTTAGTAAAAATAAGGAGGATCTATAAGTCCCTCCTATAGAGCCCCCAGTAGTAATGAGAAAACACCTATAATGTCCCCTGGATTTGCAGTACCTCCTGTAGTTACAGTCATGTGAAAAAATTAGGACACCCTTTGAAAGCATGTGGTTTTTTGTAACATTTTTAATAAATGGTTATTTCATCTCCGTTTCAACAATACAGAGAGATTAAAGTAATCCAACTAAACAAAGAAAACTGAAGAAAAGTCTTTTCAAGATCTTCTGTAAATGTCATTCTACAAAAATGCATATTCTAACTGAGGAAAAAGATAGGACACCCTCACATGTATTCCCTCTTAAATTGGCTCAGATCTCACACAGGTATATCACACCAGGTGCACATAATTAGTAGATCGTTACTCTGCATGTTGAATGAGGCTTGCCCTATTTAAACCTCAGACATTTAGTTTGGTGTGCTCCTGACTGTTGAAGTGAGAGTGAGCACCATGGTGAGAGCAAAAGAGCTGTCAGAGGACTTCAGAAAAAAGATTGTAGCAGCCTATGAGTCTGGGAAGGGATTTAAAAAGATCTCAAAAGATTTTGAAATCAGCCATTCCACTGTCCGGAAGATAGTCTACAAGTGGAGGGCTTTCAAAACAACTGCCAACATGCCCAGGACTGGTCGCCCCAGCAAGTTCACCCCAAGAGCAGACCGCAAGATGCTAAAAGAGGTATCCAAAAACCCTAAAGTGTCATCTCGAGAACTACAGCAGGCTCTGGCTACTGTTGATGTAGAAGTACATGCCTCTACAATCAGAAAGAGACTGTACAAGTTTAACTTGCATGGGAGGTGTGCAAGGAGGAAACCTTTGCTTTCCAAGAGAAACATCGAGGCCAGACTGACATTTGCCAGCGATAAAGTTGACAAAGACCAGGACTTCTGGAATAATGTTCTTTGGACAGATGAGTCCAAAATTGAATTATTTGGACACAACAGCAGAGGACATGTTTGGCGTAAACCAAACACAGCATTCCAAGAAAAGTACCTCATACCAACTGTGAAGCATGGAGGTGGAAGTGTCATGGTTTGGGGCTGCTTTGCTGCAGCAGGACCTGGTCAGCTCACCATCATAGAATCCACGATGAATTCTACTGTGTATCAGAAGGTGCTTGAAGAACATGTGAGACCATCAGTTAGAAAATTAAAGCTGAAGCGGAACTGGACCATGCAACATGACAATGACCCAAAACATACTAGTAAATCAACCAAAGATTGGCTGAAAAAGAAGAAATGGAGAGTCCTGGAATGGCCAAGTCAAAGTCCAGATTTGAATCCCATTGAGATGCTGTGGGGTGACTTGAAAAGGGCTGTACGTGCAAGAAACCCCTCAAACATCTCACAGCTGAAAAAGTTCTGCATTGAGGAGTGGGGTAAAATTTCCTCAGACCGATGTCGAAGACTGGTAGATGGCTACAAGAACCGTCTCACTGCAGTTATTTCAGCCAAAGGAGGTAACACTCGCTATTAGGGGCAAGGGTGTCCTATCTTTTTCCTCAGTTAGAATAGGCATTTTTGTAGAATGACATTTACAGAAGATCTTGAAAAGACTTTTCTTCAGTTTTCTTTGTTTAGTCGGATTACTTTAATCTCTCTGTATTGTTGAAACGGAGATGAAATAACCATTTATTAAAAATGTTACAAAAAACCACATGCTTTCAAAGGGTGTCCTAATTTTTTCACATGACTGTATATTCCTCCCTCCACCATACAGTCCCATGTAAATAACATCACACCATCTCTCCTGCCCTCTCCAAAATACAGTCCTATGGAAAGAACATCACTACCCTCCCTTCAGCCCCTCCAACATACAGTCCCATGTAAATAACACTATTTACCTCCCTCTGCCATAGAGTCCCATGTAAATAACATCACACCATCTCCCCAGCCCCCTCCAATTTACAGTCCCATGTAAATAACATCCATATCTATTTACAGCCCCCTCCAAAATACAGCCCCATATAAATAACATCACCTCCTCCCCAGCCGCCTTCAACATACAGTCCCAAGTAAATAATATCACCCCCTCCCCAGCCGCCTCCAACATGCAATCTCATGTAAACATCACCCCCTCGACATTCAGTCCCATGTAAATAACATCATTCCCCCCGACCAGCCACCTTCAACATACAGTCCCATGTAAATAACATTGCCTCCTCAACATTCAGTCCCATGTTAATGCCATCACTCCCTCCCTCAGTCCCCTGTATTATTCAGTCCCATGTAAATAATGTCACTCCCTCCCCCAGCCCCCTCCGTCATACAGTTCCATGTAAATAACATCCCTCCCTCCCACAGCCGCCATCAACATACAGTCCCATGTAAATAACATCCCACCCTTCCCCAGCCCCCTGCCACATACAGTCCCATGTAAATAACACTACCTCCTACAGCCACCATCAACATACAGTCCCATGTAAATAACATGACCCCCTCCCAGCCACCTCCAATACACAGTCCCGTGTAAATAACATCCCTCCATTCAGCCTTAACATACAGTCCCAGTTAAATAACCACAACTCCCAGCATTGCTCTGCCTCTCCCTTCACTAACCTCTCCTCCAGTAGCAGACATTACCACAGCTTCTTCCCCCAACACTTCTCCTCTTCACTGCCGTCCTCCCCTGCACTGGTCACACGATGGTGACATCATGTCAGGTCCTTCTCAACTACTGCCTGTTTTACTGGTGACATGATCTGTGATGTCACCACAGGTCCTTCAGATCTTCCACTGCATTAGATTCAATTATATTTTCGTCCTGAGGATGGCAATACAGTTCTATCTAGCTGGCAGGCAGGACATTTGAGACCTGGGACAAAACATCAGGGGGCCAGGCAGGGCTGGGACAATATCCACCACCAACAGAGGCTGAGCAGCCCAAGTGCGCCCCCCCTCCCAACTTGTGGAGTCTTTACTAAATACTTACTGTTGTAATCACACATGAATATGCACAGTTTAATGTACCAATTAACCAGTGGCGTAGGGATCGCCATAGCAACCATAGCAGTGGCTATGGGGCCCTACGCCACTGGGGGCCCATCCGGGCCGCCTTCTGTTGATTTTTTATTTTATTTTTATTTTCACACACACAGGCAGCCAGGCCCGAGCCGCAGACCGCCCGCCCACTACACTAGACTAGTGTAGTGGGCGGGGCGCGGGCAGTCCACGGCACGTGCCTGGCTGGGGTGAAGGAGTCAGGACTGGAGCAGGGCACAAGCGCAGCAGATGAGGTAGGCGGTGGAGGGGGCCAGGACGGGGGCTTACCTGAGGGACAGAGCCAGCCACCAGCGCCGCAGGCCCGCAGCGCAGGAATCCTAAGTTCTGGATCTTCAATAGAAGCCGCGGTGGGCGTGTGTGGGGGGGTGGGGCCTGCTGCCGGCGACTTGTGGCGCCATTGTGAGCTGCAGGGCAGGCTAGCGCAGGGCCGAGGGCGGGCACAATTAGTGGGCGGTCCGTCCGCGGCCCATGCCGGCTCGGGCCTGGCTGGGGAGGAGTCAGGAGCAGTCAGAGCAGCACAGATAGAGGTAGGCAGTGGAGGGGGCCGGACCGGGGGCATACCTGAGTGGAGGGAGGAGGGACTGGAGCCAGCCAGCCACTAGGTGGACTCAGGCGGTGGAGGGGCCGGTCCTCTTCTCTCTGCTCGGTGCTCCTGCCTCCTCCTCAACTGGTCTCCACTCAAGTCTCCAGTCCTGCCAGTCTGTGCCTGCTGCCTGCTGTGACTAGTGTGCTCTAAATAAAAGTAAGTGTAAGAAAGTGAGAACTTATGATTTATGAGATACTTGATCTGAATTCTGAAGTTAAAAAGAGCTGCCTGCAGAGTGGGGCCCCCAAGAGAAGCAAGGGGCTCCCTTCTTATCATTGCAGGTCTGCAGGCAGCTCTTTTTAACTTCAGAATTCAGATCATCAGACTCTCACTAATTACAAATTTACAGCACACACACCCCTGTAGAGTCCACCATCAGACAGGGGAGAGAAGAAACCCCAGAACTAGAGTGTGCTCCCCAACTTGGGGAGCACACTGACACTCTAGTTCTGGGGTTTGTTTTCTTCCCTCCCCTGTCTGATGGTGGACACTACAGGGGTGTGTGCTGTAATTAGTAAGTGAGAGTCTGATGATCTGAAGTTAAAAAGAGATGCCAGTAGTGATAAGGAGGGCGCCCCTTCCTTCAATAACCACATAATCTTAATATAAATAAACATAATCCTCTGTGGAGGACACTGTTATGGGGGGATCTGTGGATGACACGGTTATGGGGGATCTATGGATGACACTGTTATGGGGGGATCTGTGGATGACAGTGTTATGGGGGATCTGTGGATGACACTGTTATGGGGGGGATCTGTGGATGACACTGTTATGGATTGTGATTCACAATGGATATTGGGGGCCAGCAAATTACAAGGAAGGCAGTGGTGGGGGATGATGATTGATAACATACATATCTAAATGGCTGGGGGGGTTGAGGGCTTGACTTGAGTCATCTACTGATCAGAGCATTGGAATTGCAGGAATAAATAACATCTAAATGTCTGGTGGGGTAGATGGGGGGGGGGGACGGGTAGATGGGGTGGTAGGACAAGGGCTGATGGGGGAAGGGGGGCTGGGTTAGATCATCTAACCCCCCCTCCCCCCACCAGCCCTCAACCCCCCCCATCTACCCCACCAGACATTTAGATGTTATTTATTCCTGCAGCTCTAATGTTCTGATGATCACTGATCAGTAGATGACTCAAGTCAAGCCCCCCCCCCGCCATTTAGATATGTATGTTTGTTAGACATCCACCCCAACCCACCCAACCCCCCCGGGGCGTTCCTTGTAATTTTACCCCATCCAGAACCCCATCAGTCCTCAGATCAGATGGAAAAGAATATTATCTTTATTTAAAAACTATCTTACTTCACTTCAGGGCAGACTCTCACGCTCTATCCCTGCTGGGGCCTGGGCTGGGTCGTGACACAGTGCTGTGCTGCTGCCTGCGCTGCTCCTGGTCTCCAGAGGGCGCACATGTGACCTGACTGCGTACAGCGCGTCAGGTCAAAGTGCGCGCTGTACGCAGCCAGTCAGGCAAGCGACAGAGCAGAGACCAGAGCAGCGGAGCGGCCGAGCCAGGAGGCGGAGCGGGGAGGGAGCACGTAAGTCAGTGCCAAGTGCTCACTACTCCCTCCATCCTCCAGCGCGGCTGGCAGCCCGGCAGGCATGGCAGCAGCAGCGACGTGGTCAGTGGCCTGCCTGCCGCACAGAGGCTGGGGAGCTTGCCTGCGCCCTGAGGCTGGAGCCTCCCCAGCCTCTGTGTCGGCCCGGCCCTGGGGCCAGGCCCCGAATGTTTTGACCTAGCAACGTCCCTGGCTCCCACCCAAAGGTCATCGTCAATGAAATGCAGAGTAGAGCTGGTGGCAAACATTACTTGGCTAACAGACAGAGCAGTATAAGCAAGAGGCAGGTTCAGGACAGGCGAGGGCATAGAGGCAGTTTCGGGGCCATTGATTCCTGGCTATGTGTATCTGTGGTAACTTGAGATGATTGTGAAGAGCGAGTCAATAATTCCAGTAAAGCTGGATTGTAGTCAAAGCACGTCCTCTGGATTACAGTGGCAGCTCTGGCTGTTGCTGCTGCCACCACCCCTTCTTCTGCTGCTGCTTGTACTGGCTACAGCATCATTTTTGCCACTGCCTGATCTATTGGAGGGCCAAGGGAAGTGTCTGTTGGCTATAGTGTATACTGTAACAACTGTATCGTTAACATAGTGGATTACCTAGGAAGATTTTTGGTCCACTGCACACTTATGTACAGGGCGATGAATTACACCTGCCTGTAATACAGACGCTCAGTAACTCTACAGCTAACAAACAAAATATGGCAGCACACTGTTATACATGCAAACAGTAGAACTAGGGATTATAGATTATTCTGGATTACAGTGGTACTATAACTACTATACATGAAAATGTACATGCACATTTTTTATCAAATGTGTGCTGGACCCATCTACCAACGTCAAGGTGGCTTCTGCAGATGGGTTCCTAACACTAACAGAACTGCCTTTTCTGGGCCTAACCTAAACCTACAATGTTCAGGGCAGTGTAGGAACCAGTTATATTTATAATCTGCTTAGAAGCCCTGGGCAGATGGGTGGGGAGTGCTTAAAGGCTATGTACACCTTCAGAAGCAATTTTTGTTTATGATTGGCTAAAAATCATATTTTCGATTGGCCTTTATTAAAAATATTGAGCCATTCTGTTAAAAAGGGTTAACTGTTTTTCTGTAGAAAAACGTCTCCAGATTCAATAAACGTCCTCTAAAACTTCTCCTTTATTTTGGTATAAAATAGTACAGCAGACACATCCCCCTTGTATACAGTGATTGTTGACGGGTTTCAGACACTACATCCTTAGTCGTAACAAAGTATCATAATGGAGAGCATGAATTTAAGTGTGCTCTAATCCCTCCTCTCCAAAATCAAGGGGAGGGAAAAGCCTCCTCCATTGGTCACTCCATCATGATTAACACCTGTCACCTAAACACACATAATCAAGTCAGAGATGCCTTTCACACTGTGCACAGGTTTCTTTCCCAGATTAACCCCTATTTATCTCTGATCATGGGGCACTAAAAATCTCCACCTCCAAACTTCCAACATCTGCCTGGACAAAAAAACGCACAGTGTGAATAGCATACTACCTAATAAAACATATGGTGACTAACACTTATATGGCCTCACCTCATACCATAAAAAAAAAAAAAAACTTTACACAGGGATCCAATAAGACCAGTTTGGAAAGACATCTATTTGCTGACCTTCAATGCACGTTATTGATAAATATACATTAGCTCCTTTTTTAGATTCAGGCCCGCAGGAACTCTGCTATTCAACCTGAATATCCAGTACGCCTCACGAAGGAGGAGTTTTTCTCACCTTCAGTCTTTTATCTATCGCGGTAAAGTCCTCTTCAAGAGAAAGGGACGAACTACAATTTCTGGCCGCTCGTATATATTCGCCCACAGGGATCGCTTTAATGACATGTAATGGATGGTGGCTTCTTGCATTCAGGATGGAGTTCCCTGCTATCTCTTTCCTATAAGTTCGTGTGTGTATGATCTCATTTGGAAAACCAGTAAGTGTCAGATCCAGAAAATTAATGCTGAATTCTTCCACTATACACGTAAAGCGTAGGTTGTATGCATTGTCATTCAAATACCCCTGGAGGTCTGGGACGGCAGACACATCGCCTGCCCATATAAGGAGCAGGTCATCAATGTATCTGCCGTACCAGACTAATCCAGGGCCAAATGGGTTGCTCAAGCTGTAGATATATTTCTCCTCCCAATATGCCATGGTCAAATTTGCCAATGAGGGCGAGAATTTCTGACTATTGGTTGCAAGATGTTATCCAACCAATTGCCCAGGCGTTCAGTCAGGGATCCTATTCCTGATACTATTGGGCGCAAGGGGGGAGGGTGGACAGATTTATGGACCTTGGGCAGGGCATGCATTATTGAAGTCACTGGTGCATCCACGCAAAGATACCTAAATTCGGCATCCTCAAAGATACCCATGTCACGGCCCTTATGAATCAATGTAAGGTATTTGCCGTTGAACTCTATTAATGGGTCCCTTGCTAGTCTCTTATATGTGGATGTATCAGATAACATATCCAACATTTGTTTATTATATACCGCCCTGTCCAAGACCACCACAGCTCCCCCCTTGTCCGCCATTTTAATCACAATCTCATCACACTTTTGCAGCTCTGTTAGAGCCTGGATCTGGGAGCGGGTCAGATTGTCAAGACCCTTGGCATCATACAGTGGGGGAAATAATTATTTGACCCCTCACTGATTTTGTAAGTTTGTCCAATGACAAAGAAATGAAAAGTCTCAGAACAGTATCATTTCAATGGTAGGTTTATTGTAACAGTGGCAGATAGCACATCAAAAGGAAAATCGAAAAAATAACTTTAAATAAAAGATAGCAACTGATTTGCATTTCATTGAGTGAAATAAGTATTTGAACCCTCTAACAAAAAAAGACTTAATACTTGGTGGAAAAACCCTTGTTTGCAAGCACAGAGGTCAAACGTTTCTTGTAATTGATGACCAAGTTTGCGCACATTTTAGGAGGAATGTTGGTCCACTCCTCTTTGCAGATCATCTCTAAATCCCTAAGGTTTCGAGGCTGTCTCTGTGCAACTCTGAGCTTGAGCTCCCTCCATAGGTTTTCGATTGGATTAAGGTCCGGAGACTGACTAGGCCACTCCATGACCTTAATGTGCTTCTTCTTGAGCCACTCCTTTGTTGCCTTTGCTGTATGTTTTGGGTCATTGTCGTGCTGGAACACCCATCCACGACCCATTTTCAGTTTCCTGGCAGAGGGAAGGAGGTTGTCGCTCAGGATTTCACGATACATGGCTCCGTCCATTTTCCCGTTTATGCAAATAAGTTGTCCTGTGCCCTTAGCAGAAAAACACCCCCAAAGCAAAATGTTTCCACCCCCATGCTTGACGGTGGGGACGGTGTTTTGGGGGTCATAGGCAGCATTTTTCTTCCTCCAAACACAGCGAGTTGAGTTAATGCCAAAGAGCTCTATTTTGGTCTCATCAGACCACAGCACCTTCTCCCAGTCACTCTCTGAATCATTCAGGTGTTCATTGGCAAACTTCAGACGGGCCTGCACATGTGCCTTCCTGAGCAGGGGGACCTTGCGAGCCCTGCAGGATTTTAATCCATTGCGGTGTAATGTGTTTCCAATGGTTTTCTTGGTGACTGTGGTCCCTGCTAATTTGAGGTCATTAACTAACTCCTCCCGTGTAGTTCTAGGATGCTTTTTCACCTTTCTCAGAACCATTGACACCCCACGAGGTGAGATCTTGCGTGGAGCCCCAGAGCGAGGTCGATTGATGTTCATTTTGTGCTCCTTCCATTTTCGAACAATCGCACCAACAGTTGTCACCTTCTCTCCCAGCTTCTTGCTAATGGTTTTGTAGCCCATTCCAGCCTTGTGCAGGTCTACAATTTTGTCTCTGACATCCTTGGACAGCTCTTTGGTCTTTCCCATGTTGGAGAGTTTGGAGTCTGCTTGATTGATTGATTCTGTGGACAGGTGTCTTTTATACAGGTGACTAGTTAAGACAGGTGTCCTTAATGAGGGTGACTAATTGAGTAGAAGTGTCTAACCACTCTGTGGGAGCCAGAACTCTTAATGGTTGGTAGGGGTTCAAATACTTATTTCACTCAATGAAATGCAAATCAGTTGCTATCTTTTATTTAAAGTTATTTTTTCGATTTTCCTTTTGATGTGCTATCTGCCACTGTTACAATAAACCTACCATTGAAATGATACTGTTCTGAGACTTTTCATTTCTTTGTCATTGGACAAACTTACAAAATCAGTGAGGGGTCAAATAATTATTTCCCCCACTGTATGTCTCTTTTTGTAATCGCCTCAGTTCTTTCTCTAGTACATCCTGAAAAATATCCATGCTGGCAGTGCGTGACATTACTGGATAAAAACAGGGATTACGTGTTTTCAATTTTTTACCTGGTTTGGCCATTTCCATGATTCCTTGTTCCTGCTGGAGCCCCGCAAGACAGCATAATGACACTTGTTCTTTGTACAATAAATCCTTGTACATATTTTCTTCATATAGATTTTCTTGTGTCAGCGGGGGATCAGCAGGAGCAGGGATATCATGGAAATGCCTGGAAACTGTCAAATTACGTACAAACTTATTAATATCCAATATAGTATTGAAAATATCAAACTGTGCAGAAGGCGCAAAATTTAGGCCTAATGATAATATATATTTTTGTTCTCTGCTCAATTCTATATTAGATAAATTTAAGACGTTTGAACAGTCACTCTTTACTTGTGTCTTGTCTGAAGTCGAGTTGATCTCTGATACAGCTTTTTTATGTTTCCGTCCTGCTCGGATTCTTCGTTTTTTGTACCACGTTCAGCATTCTTTTTGTCCTTATTCATTTTATTCCTTCTGTAATAGGACGGTTTAATTTTTTCACCTTCAGATAATATAGGGGGGGGGGCAGACATCGAAAATTCCGCCATTGATTCCCCAGTGGCATCCGGGCAGTCCGAGGTATCTATATCTGATGAAAAACTGACCCGTGATAACCTTTTTTGTGGTTTGCCCTTTTTGCGATTTTTCTGAATTGATTTAGGCGTAGAACATAGGTTTTCACGTCTTCCCCATTCATAAACCTGGTCTTTGGCATAGTCATGAAGGTCTCGCTGGAACTTAGTATGTTGGTATTGCATAATATTATCCTCCAGCTGATTAATCGATAGTTGTGACTTTTCCTCCATAGTCATGAACTCAGCACATTTATTATAAGCTGCCAGGGATTCTCTGCTGGTCTGTATTTCAGACTGTATCACAAGTAATTTGTCATTTTCATGTTGAATAATCAGTGCCATTAATTCCAATAAGCATTCAGATAGGATGCTATTCCCTTTTGCCACAAAGGCATCCAAAAAAACTGTTGTTGGTATTTTTTTTATTCTTAAACCCCCACGGAATCATCCGCCTTTCCGTGTATTTTGTCAGGGTGGTATAATCCCACGATATATGAGTCTCCTGGGATAAGAGTCTTTCCAAACTGGTCATCTTGCTTTTTAAATCCAGAAAGACTCTTATCCCAGGAAACTCGTATATGGTCATTTCCATTCCATTTTTCACTTCCATTCTAAAAGCAGAAAAACAAAAAAAAAATGGCAGCACCAGACTAAAGCAGCACCAACTAATGGTGGCTAACCGCCAATTAGAGATGAGCGAATCGAAGATGACCAAGTGAAATTCCATCTGAATTTCAGGAAAAATTTGATTCGCACAGAACCCGAATTTCCTCACGCCTTGTGGTAACGAATCGCATTTTTTCCTAAAATGGCTGCTACACGTGTTTGGACATGGACCGTCTGAAGTTTGCCAATGAACATCTGGATGATCCAGATGAGGCATGGAAGAAAGTCATGTGGTCAGATGAGACCAATTAGAACTTTTTGGTCTAAACTTCACTCGTAGTGTTTGGAGGAAAAAGAAGGATGTGAAGCATGGGGATGGTAACATCATGCTTTGGGGTCGCTTTTCTGAGAAGGGGACAGGACGACTGCACTGTATTAAGTAGAGAATAAATGTGGCCATTTATTGTGAGATTTTGAGCAACAACCTCCTTGCCTCAGTCAGAACATTGAAGGAGAGTCGTGGCTGGGTTTTCCAACATGACAACGACCCGAAGCACACAGCCAGGATAACCAAGGAGTGGCTCTGTAAGAAGCATATCAAGGTTCTGGAGTGGCCTAACCAGTCTCCAGACCTAAATCCAATAAAACATCTTTGGACGGAGCTGAAACTCTGTGTTGCTCAGCGACAGCCCTGAACCCTGACAGATATAGAGGAGATCTGTGTGGAGGAGTGGGCAAAAATCCCTGTTGCAGTGTGTGCAAACCTGGTCAAGAACTACAGGAAACGTTTGACCTCTGTGATTGCAAATTAAGGCTTCTGTACCAAATATTAACACAGATTTTCTCAGGTGTTCAAATACTTATGTTCAGCAGTGCAAGACAAATAAATTCTTTAAAAATCATACAATGTGATTTCCTGAATTTTTTTTTTTTATTCTGTCGCTCAGAGTGGGAATGCACCTACAATGTGATTTTCAGACCCCTCCATGATTTCTAAGTGGGAGAACTTGCAAAATCGCATGGTGTTCAAATACTTCTGTTCCTCACTGTATATGTTCTAAAGCCTTTTGTGGCGTGTATAAGTGGAAAAAATAAAGGGCTTATTTGCCGTTCAGCCATGCAGTTATATGTTTTAAAGCCCTTTTCAGCATGTATTAGTGGCAAAAACATATATATTATTTGCCGTTCAGCGGTGTAGTTATATGTTCTAAAGCCTTTTGTGGCGTGTATAAGTGAAAAAAAATAAGGGCCTATTTGCCGTTCAGCGGTGCAGTTATATGTTCTAAAGCCCTTTTCAGCGTGTATTAGTGGCAAAAAATATATATTATTTGCCGTTCAGTGGTGCAGTTATATGTTCTAAAGCCCTTTTTTGCATATATTTTAGTGGAACAAAAAAAAGAATTTGCCATTGTGTGGTGAAGTGAGAAAATTACAGCCCTTTTTGGCGTGTACTAGTGGCAAAAAAATATATATTTGCCGTTCAGTGGTGCAGTTATATGTTCTAAAGTTTTTTGTGGCGTGTATAAATGGAAAAAAATAATGGCCTATTTGCCGTTCAGCGGTGCAGTCACATGTTCTAAAGCCATTTGTGGCATGTATAAGTGGAAAAAAATAAGGACCTATTTGCCGTACATCGGTGCAGTTATATGTTCTAAAGCCCTTTTTGGCGTGAATTAGTGTCAAAATAAAAGGATTTGCCATTGTGTGGTGAATTGAGAAAATTGCAGCCCTTCTTGGCGTGTATTAGTGGCAAAAAAAAAAATGGTTGCTGTTCAGCGGTGTAGTTATATGTTCTAAAGTCTTTTGTGGCGTGCATAAGTGGAAAAAAATAAGGGCCTATTTGCCGTACATCGGTGCAGTTATATGTTCTAAAGCCCTTTTTGGCGTGAATTTGTGGCAAAAAAAAAAAGGATTTGCCATTGTGTGGTGAATTGAGTAAATTGCAGCCCTTCTTGGGTTGTATTAGTGGTAAAAAAATATATATTTGCCGTTCAGCGGGGCATTATGTTCTAAAGCCCTTTTTTGGCGTGTATTAGTGGCAAAGAAATATATATTTGCTGTTCAGCGGTGTAGTCATATGTTCTAAAGCCTTTTGTGGCGTGTATAAGTGGAAAGAAATAAGGGCCTATTTGCCGTTCAGAGGTGCAGTTATTTCTAGTGTTGATCCCGAAAATTCGAATTTCGAATTTTTATTGCGAATATAGGTATTTCGAAAATTCGCGAATATTTCGAATATAGTTATATATATTCGTAATTTCGAATTTTCTAATTTTTTTTTACTTATTTTTTTATCAGTACACATGATCCCTCACTGCTTCTAGCTTGTGGGCAAATAAGAAGGCTGCAATATACTTGACTTTAGGAGTAGTAGTGCGAATTTTGCTCTATATTAGTTTTTTTAAAATATTCGCTATATTGCTATATATTCTTGTTTTAGAATATTACAAATATTCAAAAAAACAAAGTTATAGCAATATAGAGAATATTCAAAAAAATCGAATATAGAGCAATTTAGCTAATATAGTGCTATAATCTTCTTTGTCTAATAGTTGTAAGTTGAAAAATTCGCAATAAAAAATTCGAATCCGAAAATTCGAATTCCAAAAATTCGCATATTACACAATCATTACCTTTCCGATTTTTTGAGTGAAAAAAAATCGCGAATTTGCGAATTTGCAAATATTCTACGAATATTCTACTAAATATTTGCGAAATATCACGAATTCGAATATGACTCCTGCCGCTCATCACTAGTTATTTCTTCTAAAGCCCTTTTTCGCATTGTGGGGATTCGCTCTGGTAGACTGAACAAGTGAGTGCAGTATAGAGGCAAAGACACGTTTGTAACTCAAAAACTGCAGTGTTTATTCACACTAGTTGCAGGTTCACAGTATCACAGTCCATTTTCAGTATTGGTGTTAGTTCATACCCAATTCATACAGAAAAAACATTCGCCTTTGATCCTGGGTGTTTAATCCATACCCAGCTGAATTCTCAGCCTCAGAAAGTCCACCTGCAGGCTTTAGGCGGCCTGCTCGCACAACACATTGTCTTCGGCTTTCAGCAGAGTTTAACACAGCTCCAGTGTCAGAGAGGAGTAATCGGAAAACCTGTGCTTTCCCTTAGTGCTGGATGCAGTGTTTTTTTTCAAAAATAATAACTACTAATGTCCAGAGGACTAATATACACTTATTAGTCCAGCACCTATTCCAAGTTACCTAATACTTAACTTTTATTGTGTATTAATAAAACGAATTGCTCCCTTAACTATATCTTAAAATTGCAGTGCATTACAGTCCTCACTTGTCTATTAGAGTACTATAGTGTTATGCAGCATCCCCTTCCTGTGGGGTGCAGGTCACTCCTAATCACCACTGATGCTTCTGGCTGCGCGCTGCCAGCATGCTCAACATTCAGTGTGCGATTCCCCTTATGCTGTTTGGGGCTGTAAACTGCACTGTATTAAAACTAGAGCCTCACGCTGCCCCCCGACATGTTTCGCCGTTACCGGCGTCTTCAGGGGTTAGGGCAGAGTGTGCGCGTGTCTCCTCCCGGATGGTTTATAAGACCTTTGTTGATGATGTCATCAATGTGTGTTTCACTTGTGGGCGTGATTGAAACCTCTGATGCGGCTCTGTTATGTGTAGTGCAGGACCTACTTCCTTCCGATGACTCCTCCCATCCACATTTGACCCGTGATTCGCATGTCATCATCTCAACGCGCCGCGTCTGTGCTAGGGGCCAGGGTTTCCCACTGCGCATGCCCGTGGACTTAGTTCGCGGCACCTAAGGTAAAACCTGTGCTGCTCATGGCGCATGCTCAAGAACATAGAAAGTTAGTGGAGCCTGTTTAACTGCGCATGTCCGTCGGTTTCATACATCGGCGCTCCGCTTCCACCTACTATACTTGCCACGGCGCACGCTCAGGGACTTAGAATTGTGTTGAGTCCACCCTATTGTTTTGGTTATGGTTACGCTTGTCACGGTGGATGCTTAGGGACTTAATCATCGGCGTTATGGATCCTGCTTTGCTCATCTATCCTGGCCAATCTACTATGTAAGTCAAGACCCCTGTCGTTTTTTCTGCTATGGCACTATATATTACCTTATATTCACACTCTCCTGGTGCTGATCCAATTCCCTTCTATGTTTTTAGCCCATCCTACATTAGCACTTCTCATCATACTCATCCCGATACTTTGACCTTCAGGATGGTGATATTTGTGGCTCATATCCCAGTCATCAATGACATTCTTCTATTGTTTTTTATTTTGTTTATTTAGTATGTGCTCATTGAGAAGTTCTGCCCGGTGGTAGTGGGTTCACGTTTGATTATATAGTTTACCAATCACAGTCATTGTTCTACGGTCTGGTGGGTGGACGTTTATACTGGTGAGCTATGTGTTTCCCAGCCTCCATTGGGTTCGTCCCACTACCCATACTCACCTCCTAACTTGTAAGATAGATTCATAGTGTTGGTGGCCAATCACTATTTGGCCTCTCTCAAAGTCATGTTTTAGCCCATCAGTTGCTCTAGGTTTTTACCTCCCTAGAGGCCCCCTTATTATTGTTTAATACTATTGTTTATTGATTTCTAGGTCTTCCATCCGGTGGGTTGCTCCATTCGCTTTTATATATTTTTCTTCTAACTTTGTACATGTATAGTTTAGATTTTAATTTGTTTGTTTATCATTTTTTTCTAGGTCGGTTCCTATCTACAGGAAGGACGAATACGTGAACCCTTCGTTGAGGCCTTTAGGAGCCAGGCTGTCAAGCAGGTAAATCCACTTTGTCTCCTCCTGTTGGAGTTTTTTGTCTATGTCTCCTTTTCTTGGGCCTGATTTCACTCTCATCAGTCCCCAGAATTTGAAGTCTGTACTTTTACCTCTGTGTTTCTCTCTCATGTGTCTGGCTAGGCTGGTGTCTTCTCCAGTATTGATGCTGCTCAGGTGTCTCGAGATACGTCTTCTTAATTCCTGAGTTGTCTTCCCAACATATAGTTTGGGGCATTCGCATTTGATAACATACACAACTCCTTTTGTTTTACAATTAATGTAGTCTCTTATTTCATAGTTTTTTCCATTCGTTGGATTTGTGAAAGTTTTTGTCACTTTCATCCGACCGCAAAAAGTACAGTCTCCACATGGATATGATCCCTTGTGGTTCAACCAGGTGGTTTTGGTAGCTGTTCTATTGGATTGATAGTGGCTATGGACTAACATCTCTCTCAGGTTGCGTCCTCTTCTATATGTTACTGCTGGATATTCTGGTATCACTTGTTTTAGATCAGTGTCAGCTTGCAGAATGTGCCAATGTCGTCTCAGGATTTGTTGTATGACTCGATGTTCCGTATTATAGGTTCCTATGCAGCGTATGATCTTCTCACCTTGTTGTTGGGATTTCCCTGCCAATAAGTCTAGCCTAGCTATCTTTTTTGCCTTATTATATGCTCTATGCAGGCATTTCTTGGAATATCCTCTGTCATAGAACCTTGAATATAATACCCTGCATTCTTTTTCAAATGCCTCCTCTGTGGAGCAGTTCCGCCTGGCTCTGAGGTACTGCCCCACAGGGATTCCTTTCTTCAGGGGTTCATCCGGAAGACGTATCTCGAGACACCTGAGCAGCATCAATACTGGAGAAGACACCAGCCTAGCCAGACACATGAGAGAGAAACACAGAGGTAAAAGTACAGACTTCAAATTCTGGGGACTGATGAGAGTGAAATCAGGCCCAAGAAAAGGAGATATAGACAAAAAACTCCAACAGGAGGAGACAAAGTGGATTTACCTGCTTGACAGCCTGGCTCCTAAAGGCCTCAACGAAGGGTTCACGTATTCGTCCTTCCTGTAGATAGGAACCGACCTAGAAAAAAATGATAAACAAACAAATTAAAATCTAAACTATACATGTACAAAGTTAGAAGAAAAATATATAAAAGCGAATGGAGCAACCCACCGGATGGAAGACCTAGAAATCAATAAACAATCAATAAACAATAGTATTAAACAATAATAAGGGGGCCTCTAGGGCCCCCTGATGGGCTAAAACATGACTTTGAGAGAGGCCAAATAGTGATTGGCCACCAACACTATGAATCTATCTTACAAGTTAGGAGGTGAGTATGGGTAGTGGGACGAACCCAATGGAGGCTGGGAAACACATAGCTCACCAGTATAAACGTCCACCCACCAGACCGTAGAACAATGACTGTGATTGGTAAACTATATAATCAAACGTGAACCCACTACCACCGGGCAGAACTTCTCAATGAGCACATACTAAATAAACAAAATAAAAAACAATAGAAGAATGTCATTGATGACTGGGATATGAGCCACAAATATCACCATCCTGAAGGTCAAAGTATCGGGATGAGTATGATGAGAAGTGCTAATGTAGGATGGGCTAAAAACATAGAAGGGAATTGGATCAGCACCAGGAGAGTGTGAATATAAGGTAATATATAGTGCCATAGCAGAAAAAACGACAGGGGTCTTGACTTACATAGTAGATTGGCCAGGATAGATGAGCAAAGCAGGATCCATAACGCCGATGATTAAGTCCCTAAGCATCCACCGTGACAAGCGTAACCATAACCAAAACAATAGGGTGGACTCAACACAATTCTAAGTCCCTGAGCGTGCGCCGTGGCAAGTATAGTAGGTGGAAGCGGAGCGCCGATGTATGAAACCGACGGACATGCGCAGTTAAACAGGCTCCACTAACTTTCTAGGTTCTTGAGCATGCGCCATGAGCAGCACAGGTTTTACCTTAGGTGCCGCGAACTAAGTCCACGGGCATGCGCAGTGGGAAACCCTGGCCCCTAGCACAGACGCGGCGCGTTGAGATGATGACATGGGAATCACGGGTCAAATGTGGATGGGAGGAGTCACCGGAAGGAAGTAGGTCCTGCACTACACATAACAGAGCCGCATCAGAGGTTTCAATCACGCCCACAAGTGAAACACACATTGATGACATCATCAACAAAGGTCTTATAAACCATCCGGGAGGAGACACGCGCACACTCTGCCCTAACCCCTGAAGACGCCGGTAACGGCGAAACATGTCGGGGGGCAGCGTGAGGCTCTAGTTTTAATACAGTGCAGTTTACAGCCCCAAACAGCATAAGGGGAATCGCACACTGAATGTTGAGCATGCTGGCAGCGCGCAGCCAGAAGCATCAGTGGTGATTAGGAGTGACCTGCACCCCACAGGAAGGGGATGCTGCATAACACTATAGTACTCTAATAGACAAGTGAGGACTGTAACGCACTGCAATTTTAAGATATAGTTAAGGGAGCAATTCGTTTTATTAATACACAATAAAAGTTAAGTATTAGGTAACTTGGAATAGGTGCTGGACTAATAAGTGTATATTAGTCCTCTGGACATTAGTAGTTATTATAGAGAGGAGTAATCCACCCACCTGAAACTGCTGGCTGTTTTTTATAGGCCTGTCAAAAACCGGTCTGGATCGTGGGGTGTAGTCGCCCACCCAGCACTTTGACTACTTCCAGTTAGAGCCGTCCGGGATCAGCTATTTACAGCCATACTAGATAGCAAGGTGTCAAACAGCAACTGCTGCTGACACAGAAAACTGGCTCTTACTCCACCGAGGCCAGGAACCTCGGTGACACATACCTATCATCAACGATGATTCCTTCTACCTTCTAACATAACTCCCCCCTTTGTTCAACCCTGAGGGGGTGAGCACATGCCATACAGTGCATTCGGGACAGAGCATCCGCGTTCCCCTGCAAGCGGCCTGCCCTGTGTTCTACGGAGAACTTAAAGTTCTGTAAGTACAGGATCCACCTGGTGACTCAGGCATTTCTCTCTTTGGCCTGGCTCATACACTTGAGAGGGGAGTGGTCAGTCACCAGGTGGAACTTTCTCCCCAACAAATAGTAGCGGAGAGACTCGAGTGCCCACTTGATATCCAGGCACTATCTCTCCACTATACTGTACCTGGTTTTAGCTGGGGTAAGCTTGCGGCTTAGGAAGACAACTGGATGCTCCTCCCCGTTAACTTCCTGAGACAGTACAGCACCGAGGCGGGGGATCCACACAGGGCTGACTTCAAAGCGGAGAACGCCTCTTCCGCCCAATCATCCCAGCGAACCATCACTGACCTGCGTCCCTTTAAGAGCCCTGTCAATGGCGTGGCCACTGTAGCAAAGTGGGGAACAAACCTCATGTAATAGCCTACCATTCCCAGGAACGACTTTACTTGCCTAGTGGTGACAGGTCGAGGCCAATTCTGAATCTCCTCTATTTTGTTCACTTGGGGTTTGATAACTCCGCGCCCAATGACATACCCCAGGTACTTAGTCTCTTCTAACCCTATCGCACATTTTTTTGGATTAGCAATAATCCCAGCCTTCCTAAGGGAGTCCACTACAGCCTGCACTTTGGGTAAGTGACTTTCCCAGTCGGTACTGTGGATGACAATATTGTCCAGGTAAACCGAAGCATACTGACGATGTGGACGTAGAACAATGTCCATTAGCCGTTGAAAAGTGGCGGGGGCGCCATGCAAACCAAAGGGTAACACCTTGTACTGCTATAGCCCCTCTGGTGTGATGAAGGAAGTGGTGAAGTGAGAAATTTACAGCCCATTTTGGCATGTATTAGTGGCAAAAAAATATATTTTTTCTGTTCAGCGGTGCAATTATATGTTCTAAAGCCCTTTTTTGTGTGTATTAGTGGCACAAAAAAAGTATTTGCCATTGTGTGGCGGGCGAAGTGAGAAAATGACAGCCCTTTTTGGCGTGTATTAGTGGCAAAAAAATATATATTTGCCATTCAGCAGTGCAGTTATATTTTGTAAAGCCCTTTTTGGCGTTTCTTAGTGGCAAAAAAATGTATATTATTTTCCATTCAGCTTTGCAGTTATATGTTGTAAAGCCCTTTTTGGCGTGTATTAGTGGCAAAAAAATATATATTTGCCATTCAGCAGTGCAGTTATATTTTGTAAAGCCCTTTTTGGCGTTTCTTAGTGGCAAAAAAATGTATATTATTTGCCATTCAGCGGTGCAGTTATATGTTGTAAAGCCCCTTTTTGGCGTGTATTAGTGGCAAAAAAATATATATTATTTGCCATTCAGCAGTGTAGTTATATTTTCAAAAATCTTTTGTGGCGTTTATAAGTAAAAGAAAATAAGGGCCTATTTACCGTTCAGCGGCGCAGTTATATGCTCTAAAGCCCTTTTTGGCGTGTTTTAGTGGCAAAGAAATATATATTTGCTGTTCAGCGGTGTAGTCATATGTTCTAAAGCCTTTTGTGGCGTGTATAAGTGGAAAGAAATAAGGGCCTATTTGCCGTTCAGAGGTGCAGTTATTTCTAGTGTTGATCCCGAAAATTCGAATTTCGAATTTTTATTGCGAATATAGGTATTTCGAAAATTCGCGAATATTTCGAATATAGTTATATATATTCGTAATTTCGAATTTTCTAATTTATTTTTTCGATTTTTTATTTTTTTTATCAGTACACATGATCCCTCACTGCTTCTAGCTTGTGGGCAAATAAGAAGGCTGCAATATACTTGACTTTAGGAGTAGTAGTGTTTGCGAATTTTGCTCTATATTAGTTTTTTTTTTATATTTGCTATATTGCTATATATTCTTGTTTTAGAATATTACGAATATTCGAAAAAACAAAGTTATAGCAATATAGAGAATATTCGAAAAAAATCGAATATAGAGCAATTTAGCTAATATAGTGCTATAATCTTCTTTGTCTAATAGTTGTAAGTTGAAAAATTCGCAATTAAAAATTCAAATCTGAAAATTCGAATTCCAAAAATCTGCATATTACACAATCATTACCTTTCCGATTTTTCGAGTGAAAAAAAATCGTGAATTTGCGAATTTGCAAATATTCTACGAATATTCTACAAAATATTCGCGAAATATCGCGAATTCGAATATGACCCCTGCCGCTCATCACTAGTTATTTCTTCTAAAGCCCTTTTTGGCATTGTGGGGATTCGCTCTGGTAGACTGAACAAGCGAGTGCAGTATAGAGGCAAAGACACGTTTGTAACTCAAAAACTGCAGTGTTTATTCACACTAGTTGCAGGTTCACAGTATCACAGTCCATTTTCAGTATTGGTGTTACTTCATACCCAATTCATACAGAAAAAACATTCACCTTTGATCCTGGGTGTTTAATCCATACCCAGCTGAATTCTCAGCCTCAGAAAGTCCACCTGCAGGCTTTAGGCGGCCTGCTCGCACAACACATATTGTCTTCGGCTTTCAGCAGAGTTTAACACAGCTCCAGTGTCAGAGAGGAGTAATCCACCCACCTGACACTGCTGGCTGTTTTTTATAGGCCTGTCAAAAACCGGTCTGGATCGTGGGGTGTAGTCGCCCACCCAGCGCTTTGACTACTCCCAGTAAGAGCCATCCGGGATCAGCTATTTACAGCCATACTAGATAGCAAGGTGTCAAACAGCAACTGCTGCTGACACAGAAAACTGGCTCTTACTCCACCGAGGTCAGGAACCTCGGTGACACATACCTATCATCAACGATGATTCCTTCTACCTTCTAACATAACTCCCCCCTTTGTTCAACCCTGAGGGGGTGAGCACATGCCATACAGTGCACTCGGGACAGAGCATCCGCGTTCCCCTGCAAGCGGCCTGCCCTGTGTTCTACGGAGAACTTAAAGTTCTGTAAGTACAGGATCCACCTGGTGACTCAGGCATTTCTCTCTTTGGCCTGGCTCATACACTTGAGAGGGGAGTGGTCAGTCACCAGGTGGAACTTTCTCCCCAACAAATAGTAGCGGAGAGACTCGAGTGCCCACTTGATAGCCAGGCACTATCTCTCCACTATACTGTACCTGGTTTTGGCTGGGGTAAGCTTGCGGCTTAGGAAGACAACTGGATGCTCCTCCCCGTTAACTTCCTGAGACAGTACAGCACCGAGGCGGGGGATCCACACAGGGCTGACTTCAAAGCGGAGAACGCCTCTTCCGCCCAATCATTCCAGCGAACCATCACTGAACTGCGTCCCTTTAAGAGCCCCGTCAATGGCGTGGCCACTGTAGCAAAGTGGGGAACAAACCTCATGTAATAGCCTACCATTCCCAGGAACGACTTTACTTTCCTAGTGGTGACAGGTCGAGGTCAATTCTGAATCTCCTCTATTTTGTTCACTTGGGGTTTGATAACTCCGCGCCCAATGACATACCCCAGGTACTTAGTCTCTTCTAACCCTATCGCGCATTTTTTTGGATTAGCAATAATCCCAGCCTTCCTAAGGGAGTCCACTACAGCCTGCACTTTGGGTAGGTGACTTTCCCAGTCGGTACTGTGGATGACAATATTGTCCAGGTAAACCGAAGCATACTGAAGATGTGGACGTAGTACAATGTCCATTAGCCGTTAAAAAGTGGCGGGGGCGCCATGCAAACCAAAGGGTAACACCTTGTACTGCTATAGCCCCTCTGGTGTGATGAAGGAAGTGGTGAAGTGAAAAATTTACAGCCCATTTTGGCATGTATTAGTGGCAAAAAAATATATTTTTTCTGTTCAGCGGTGCAATTATATGTTCTAAAGCCCTTTTTTGTGTGTATTAGTGGCACAAAAAAAGTATTTGCCATTGTGTGGCGGGCGAAGTGAGAAAATGACAGCCCTTTTTGGCGTGTATTAGTGGCAAAAAAAAATATATTTGCCATTCAGCAGTGCAGTTATATTTTGTAAAGCCCTTTTTGGCGTTTATTAGTGGCAAAAAAATGTATATTATTTGCCATTCAGCGGTGCAGTTATATGTTGTAAAGCCCTTTTTGGCGTGTATTAGTGGCAAAAAAATATATATTATTTGCCATTCAGCAGTGTAGTTATATTTTCTAAAATCTTTTGTGGCGTTTATAAGTAAAAGAAAATAAAGGGCCTATTTACCGTTCAGCGGCGCAGTTATATGTTCTAAAGCCATTTTTGGCGTGTTTTAGTGGCAAAAAAATATATCTTATTTGCCGTTCAGTGGTGCAGTTATATGTTCTAAATCCTTTTGTAGCGTGGAAAAGTGGAAAAAAATAAGGGCCTATTTGCCATTCAGCTGTGCATTATATGTTCTAAAGCCCTTTTTGGCATGAATTAGTGGGGGGAAAAAAGGATTTGCCATTGTGTGGTGAAGAGAGAAAATAACAGCCCTTTTTGGTGTGTATTAGTGGCAAAAATATATATATTTGCCGTTCAGTGGTGCAGTTATATGTTCTGAAGCCCTTTTTGGCGTGAATTAGTGGCACAAAAAAAAGGATTTGCAATTGTGTGGTGAAGAGAGAAAATTACAGCCCTTTTTGGCATGTATTAGTGACAAACAAATATATATTATTTGCTATTCAGCTGTGCAGTTATATGTTCTAAAGCCCTTTTTGGCGTGTATTAGTGGGAAAAAAAATTATATTATTTGCCGTTCAGCGGTGCACTTATATGTTCTAAAGTCCTTTTTGGCATATATTAGTGGCAAAGCAATATAAATTAATAATTGCCGTTCAGCGGTGTAGTTATATGTTCTAAAGCCTTTTGTGGCTTGTAGAAGTGGAAAAAAATAAGGGCCTATTTGCCGTTCAGGGGTGCAGTTATATGTTCTAAAGCCCTTTATGGCGTGTACTAGTGGCAAAAAAATATAAATTATTTGCCGTTCAGCAGTGCAGTTATATGTTCTACAGACTTTTGTGGAGTGTATAAGTGGAAAAAATTAAGGGTCTATTTTCCGTTCAGTGGTGCAGTTATATGTTCTAAAGCCCTTTTTGGTGTGTATTAGTGACACAAAAAAAAGTATTTGCCATTGTGTGGTGAAATGAGAAATTACAGCCCTTTTTGGCGTGTATTAGTGGCAAAAAAAATTATATTTGCCGATCAGTGGTGCAGTTATATGTTCTAAAGCCCTTTTTTGCGTGTATTAGTGGCAAAAAAAGTATTTGACATTGTGTGGTGAAGTGAGAAAATGAAAGTCCTTTTTTGCGTGTATTATTGGCAAAAAATATATATTTGCCGTTCAGCTGTGCAGTTATATGTTCTAAAGCCCTTTTTGGCGTGTATTAGTGCAAAAAATAATATATTATTTGACGTTCAGCGGTATATTTATATGTTCTAAAGCCCTTTTTGGCATGTATTAGTGGCAAAAAAATATATATATTATTTGCCATTCAGCGGTGCAGTTATATCTTGTCTTTAGAACATATAACTGTATTAGTGGCACAAAAAAGTATTTGCCATTGTGTGGTGAAGTGAGAAAATTACAGCCCTTTTTGGCGTGTATTAGTGGCAAAAAAATATATTTGCTGTTCAGCGTTGTAGTTATATGTTCTAAAGCCTTTGTGGTGTGTATAAGTGGAAAAAATAAGGGCCTATTTGCCTGTCAGCGGTACAGTTATATTTTCTAAAGCCCTTTTTGACGTTTATTAGTGGCAAAAAATATATATATTATTTGCCGTTCAGTGTTGTAGTTATATGTTCTAAATCCTATTGTAGTGTGTAGAAGTGGAAAAAATAAGGGCCTATTTGCTGTTCAGCACTTGCAGTTATATGTTCTAAAAGCCCTTTTTGGCGTGTATTTGTGGCAAAAAATATATATTATTTGCCTTTTAGTGGTGCAGTTCAGCGGTGTAGTTATATATTCTAAAGCTTTTTGTGGCGTGTATAAATGGAAAAAAGTAAGGGACTATTTTCCGTTCAGCGGTCCAGTTATACAGTACAGACCAAAAGTTTGGACACACCTTCTCATTCAAAGAGTTTTCTTTATTTTCATGACTATGAAGGCATCAAAACTATAAATTAACACATGTGGAATTATATATATAACAAACAAGTGTGAAACAACAGAAAATATGTCTTATTCTAGGTTCTTCAAAGTAGCCACCTTTTGCTTTGATTACTGCTTTGCACACTCTTGGCATTCTCTTAAAGAGCTTAAAGAGGTAGTCCCCTGAAATGGTCTTCCAACAGTCTTGAAGGAGCTCCCAGAGATGCTTAGCACTTGTTGGCCCTTTTGCCTTCACTCTGCGGTCCAGCTCACCCCAAACCATCTCGATTGGGTTCAGGTCCAGTGACTGTGGAGGCCAGGTCATCTGGCGCAGCACCCCATCACTCTCCTTCATGGTCAAATAGCCCTTACTTTCAAAGTTTTCCCAATTTTTTCGGCTGACTGACTAACCTTCATTTCTTAAAGTAATGATGGCCACTCGTTTTTCTTTACTTAGCTGCTTTTTTCTTGCCATAATACCAATTCTAACAGTTTTTTTCAGTAGGACTATCAGCTGTGTATCCACCTGACTTCTCCTCAACGCAACTGATGGTCCCAACCCCATTTATAAGGCAAGAAATCCCACTTATTAAACCTGACAGGGCACACCTGTGAAGTGAAAACCATTTCAGGGGACTACCTCTTGAAGCTCATCAAGAGAATGCCAAGAGTGTGCAAAGCAGTAATCAAAGCAAAAGGTGGCTACTTTGAAGAACCTAGAATAAGACATATTTTCAGTTGTTTCACACTTGTTTGTTATGTATATAATTCCACATGTGTTAATTCATAGTTTTGATGCCTTCAGTGTGAATCTACAATTTTCATATTCATGAAAATAAAGAAAACTCTTTAAATGAGAAGGTGTGTCCAAACTTTTGGTCTGTACTGTATGTTCTAAGGCCCTTTTTGGCGTGTATTATTGTCCAAAAAATATCTCTTATTTGGCGTTCAGTGGTACAGTTATATGTTCTAAAGCCCTTTTTGGTGTGAATTAGTGGCACAAAAAAGAGGATTTGCCATTTTGTGGTGAAGAGAGAAAATTACAGCACTATTTGCGTGTAATTTGCCGTTCAGCGGTGCAGTTATATGTTCTAAACCTTTTTTTGCGTGTATTAGTGGCACAAAATAAAACTTTTCCATTGTTTGGTGAAGTGAGAAACTTAAAGCCCTTTTTGGCATGTATTAGTGACCAAAAATATATATATATTTGCCGTTCAGCAGTGCAGTTATATGTTTTAAGGCACTTTTTGGCGTGTATTAGTGGCAAAAAAATATATATTATGCTGTTCAGCGGTGCAGTTATATGTTCTAAAGCCCTTTTTGGCGTGTATTAGTGGCAAACAAATTTATATTATTTGCCGTTCAGCAGTGTAGTAATATGCTCTACAGCTTTTTGTGGAGTGTATAGGTCGAAAAAAGTAAGGCCTATCAGCCATTCAGCGGTGCAATTATATGCTCTAAAGCCCTTTTTGGCATGTATTAGTGGCACAAAAAAAGTATTTGTCATTGTGTGGTGAAATGTGAAAAATATAGCCCTTTTTGTCGTGTATTAGTGGCAAAAAATATATATTTGCTGTTCAGCGGTGCAGTTATATGTTCTTAAGCCTTTGTGGCGTGTATAAGTGGAGAAAATAAGGGCCTATTTGCCTTTCAGTGGTGCAGTTATATGTTCTAAAGCCCTTTTTGGCATGTATTAGTGCCAAAAAATATATATTTGCTTTTCAGCTTTGTAGTTATATGTTCTAAAGTCTTTGTGGCGTGTATAAGTGGAAAAAAATAAGGGCCTATTTGCCTTTCCGTGGTGCAGTTATATGTTCTAAAGCCCTTTTTGGCATGTATTAGTGGCAAAAAAATATACCTGTATTTTCCGGCGTATAAGACGACTGGGCGTATATGACGACCCCCAACTTTTCCAGTTAAAATATTGTGTTTGGGCTATACTCGGCGTATAAGACTACCCCTCCAACGCTATTTACTTTGGCATCAAGATCTGCAGGTAATTGTTGTGCAATTTTCATCTTTTGCCTCAGTACCATATTATGCCTTTCCAAGAATCTAGTACACCAGGATACAGTGGCCTTAAATATGTTGCTGTGATCTGGGTTAGATTTGGCCCACTGAAGTGCAAACAAACGTATTTTATTTTGTGTCACTACATAATCTTTTTGGCAATGCTCATTCACCATGTCTGCTACATGTTTTTCGAGTTCTGGCCAATGTCGGGTGCCTCTTAATGCACACTTACCCCTTGGCATACTCTTTAATGCTTTTTTATTTGCTTTCCAGTCCCGAACCATCTTTTCTGTTACTCGCAGCAGCGCAGTTATTATGTTCCATGGCAAAGTTTCCATCTTTAAGTTTGAAACTGGCTTCATATTTCTTTCTTCTTGCTGGTAGAGCAATGATGGGGTCTTGACTGTTAGCCATTTGTATACTGTACTGTATGTACAGATACTGGTGCTGTACTGTATTTACAGATACTGGTGCTGTACTGTATTCACTACCACATGTATCTGCTCCCCAGATAGACTCTGTTTTTTCACCACAGATAAGATGCACACCAAACTTAATTCGAAATCCGCCGTTCCAAAATTAGAATCGCCAATCCAACCCAGTATACAACAACCAGCCAATCACGGCAAGCGATGTACTGGCATTTTCTGTGCACACTGCATACAAAGCCTGCTTGGATTAGGTGGGTCAGCTCTCCCTGCCTGCCCAGCCCTCCCTGTCTTCAAGACGATCTGAGCGGTAGTGCGCAATGTGATACTGCCGGCATGAGAAAACCACTGAGAGCAGGGAGAGGGGGCTGCTTCAGGAGCGGCTGGCTGGGATGCAGCGCACGGTGGCTCAGTAAGTTTCAGCATGCCGCATACCGGCATATAAGACGACACCTGGTGTATAAGACAACCCCCGACTTTTGAGAAGATTTTCATGTGCTAAAAAGTAGTCTTATATGCAGGGAAATACAGTATCTTATTTCTCTTCAGCGGTGTAGCTACACTGCTCAAAAAAATAAAGGGAACACTTAAACAACACAATGTAACTCCAAGTCAATCACACGTCTGTGAAATCAAACTGTCCACTTAGGAAGCAACACTGAGTGACAATCAATTTCACATGCTGTTGTGCAAATGGGATAGACAACAGGTGGAAATTATAGGCAATTAGCAAGACACCCCCAATAAAGGAGTGGTTCTGCAGGTGGTGACCACAGACCACTTGTAAGTTCCTATGCTTCCTGGCTGATGTTTTGGTCACTTTTGAATGCTGCCGGTGCTTTCACTCTAGTGGTAGCATGAGACGGAGTCTACAATCCACACAAGTGGCTCAGGTAGTGCAGCTTATCCAGGATGGCACATCAATGCGAGCTGTGGCAAGAAGGTTTGCTGTGTCTGTCAGCGTAGTGTCCAGAGCATGGAGGCGCTACCAGGAGACAGGCCAGTACATCAGGAGACGTGGAGGAGGCCGTAGGAGGGCAAGAACCCAGCAGCAGAACCGCTACCTCCGCCTTTGTGCAAGGAGGAACAGGAGGAGCACTGCCAGAGCCCTGCAAAATGACCTCCAGCAGGCCACAAATGTGCATGTGTCTGCTCAAACGGTCAGAACCAGACTCCATGAGGGTGATATGAGGGCCCGACGTCCACAGGTGGGGGTTGTGCTTACAGCCCAACACCGTGCAGGACGTTTGGCATTTGCCAGAGAACACCAAGATTGGCAAATTCTCCACTGGTGTCCTGTGCTCTTCACAGATGAAAGCAGGTTCACACTGAGCACATGTGACAGACGTGACAGAGTCTGGAGACGCTGTGGAGAACGTTCTGCTGCCTGCAACATCCTCCAGCATGACCGGTTTGGCATTGGGTCAGTAATGGTGTGGGGTGGCATTTCTTTGGAGGGCCGCACAGCCCTCCATGTGCTCGCCAGAGGTAGCCTGACTGCCATTGGGTACCGAGATGAGATCCTCAGACCCCTTGTGAGACCATATGCTGGTGCGGTTGGCCCTGGGTTCCTCCTAATGCAAGACAATGCTAGACCTCATGTGGCTGGAGTGTGTCAGCAGTTCCTGCAAGACGAAGGCATTGATGCTATGGACTGGCCCGCCCGTTCCCCAGACCTGAATCCAATTGAGCACATCTGGGACATTGTCTCGCTCTATCTGTTAGGAAAATTTACTCTCTTGCCTAACGGTGTGTCCCTGACACATGATTTCAGTGATCAGCTTGAATTAAGCCTTACCGGTACCGGGAGAATGAACTAGATTGACCAGATGAACACATGTCTATTTCCAATCCATTCTGCTTTATTCACAGCTGGCAAACAGTTTTAATAGAGGGGGTTGAGCTTCCTTTACATCCAATCATATGTTAGCATTAGTATTTGACCAATAGTATGGTCACACATAAGCTCTGCATTAACATAATAGATGACTCCTAGTAACAGCATTTGACCAATCAGGTATATACACATAGGCTAGCATACAGTTGAGCCAGATGGCCTTTTATGGTAGGAAGGCTGTTCAAACTTTCAACATGTATGGATTTCCTGAAACAGTTTAAGGAAGTGTCTCACATTCCATAGGGGGAAGGGGTATTTTGTAGTACACTAACCAAATGTAATACATGTGGCTGAATGAGACAAAATGGAGTCACATATATCCCATCAAATCCCCTCTTAGAACCTTATATATATATATATATATATATATATATATACTATATGGTTCTTTCTCTGCTCTTCCTTGGTTTGCTTATAAGCCTTTAGGTGTTCCATATACCCTTCAGGAGTATAATCCTCAGGCTTTGTTGGGGTTGTGTTTGCCTCTTCTACCTCTACCGGAGTATAGAGGAATGTTGAGTGTACCCCTCTTTCGGCCACCTTTTGACATATGGCTATAAGGGAGGGCACACACTGTAGACAACAGCAGAGACACACTATTGCAGCGACCACGGCGAATACCACTCCTAAGACATACCTTATTTGACCAAAGTCAGGTATTCAGCCAAAAAGCCAGTCCCACCAACCTTGGTCAACATCCTGTTTTATATGTTTTCTCATGTCCTCTAATTGGCCTATTTTATCTTTTATTCCACGGGAGTGATCTAATAAATTGAAACAACACATCCCTGCGAACGCTGAGCATCCTATACCATGTTGGAACAATAAATAGTCAATAGTTGCCCTATTCTGCAAGATAGCCTTTTCATACGATTGTATATCCAGCAGCATATCTTGCAGAACTGCACTAGTGATATTTTATCTGTTTTACCATAAAACAGGCAAGTTTTGATATTGTCCTGTGGTTATATATGGCCAACCTGGTACTCCTATCAAAGATACCCCTAAACTCATATATTCTGATCTAGAGAGGAGATTCACATTATAATCACAATTTTCTGGTAACTGTAGGGAAGTGTCTCTCGTGTGTCGTGTCTGCATTGCTGGGAATAGTGGTATCATTGTTAATGTCAACCTGGCTATTGTACAGGGTCCCTCTGTAATATTGGCCGGTATGTATGTGTAACTAGTATTCCCACAGGCCAATACCCATCCTGCTGGTAGAGGTACATGTTTGTCTAGGGATGGTACTGTTTTTGTAATATTACATTGCATATTCTTTCCTGATATTATCTTTTTACAACTACCTAAATCTCTATCACAAATATTTGGTTTAGTCTTGTTCTGCATTTTTGCTTGTATGCAGGGGAGCAATAGTGTCTCATCACAGGTGAAGTTATAACATATTTCTGCTGCTGTGACAAGACCTGTAATTACTTCTATCATATTACTCTGCAGAGTCTCATATGTAGGACAGTCATAACAAGCATGATAAGGATTTACATATCCATATTTAACATCGTGATCCTCCATATCTGCGTCATTCCATTGGGAACGTAGTAGCTCCGTCCATACATCTACTGGGGTGGGGACTGCTACCAGACATGTCTCCAAAATGTTAGATGCCGATAAAGTGGTTTGGAGACAAAAGTCAGTTAAGTTCAGAGTTTTGGCCAGGTACAGCCATAAGTTCTCCTTTGTCTTGCATAGGCTGTCTTCCCCTCTGCATTCTGTTTCCAGGTATATCTGTCTGTTCCACAGCCATGGGACAGTAAGTAGGAGACACAAAATTACAATTATTAAGGCACTACATCTCAGCCATCTCGAGGAATTTCCCGACTGCGTCATCTTGTTGGGGGTCAAGGCTGTCTGCCTCCGTTAGTACCCCTTCTGTATCTTCTTCGAGGTCAAGGCTGTCTGCCTCCGTTAGTACCTCTGGGCCTCGTTGGAGGTCAGGGCTGTCTGCCCCCGTTAGTACCTCTCTTTTCTTCACCACCTTAATCCTTGTGGCGTGGATCCACGTGGGCGATTGTTCAGTGAGGACTGCTGTTCTGGTGATCACGACTACCTCGGTGGGTTGTCCGTAGGTGAAGCTTCCTGGTTCCTTTCCCTTCTTTAAGATCTTAATCACCTGGTCGCCTATCTGGAATGGACGGGTTGATTCCTGTGAAAGAGAAGGAGACTTACAAGCAACTTATTCTTCAGTTTTACTGAGGACTTTGATCAGATTAGTAACATACTCCTCCCTGATCAGGTCCAAGTCCCCTTCCTGTACTACCAGGGGGCGTCTTGCCCATGGTGTGGGGAAAGGCCTACCCATGAGTATCTCAATGCTGTTTATGTCCTACTCTGTGGAAATGTGCTATTAAGATGGAAGCACTATATTGGGGGAATGCATAACTTCCCCTCTTTGCAGAATAATTCTAATCCTATCTCAGGATTTTTCTGCAATACTGGATAACACCAGTCTTGCTGTTCCTGTTCAGTGGCATACCACTGAAGATCAGTAAGCATTTGCAACATCTCAGGGGTTGGAGGTGCCAAACATGGCATCTCCCAATGGTTATACAAACCTGTGAGGTTGCTTTTGGCCACTCATTTCGCCATCTTAACTGCCAGCGCATTGCCCTGTGAGACATGATCCTTACCATCTGCTGCCGTAAATCCTCTCCTCTGCCAGATCATACCATGGTCCCACACTACCCCATGTGTGTACCTACTCTCAGTATAAATGGTGACAGGTCTATCAGCATGTAGAATACATGTCCTAGTGAGTGCAATAAGCTCAGCTGCCTGCTGTGTTGAGTGCGGATGTCCTTGAGTAGGCCTACAACATCATGAGTGGTGTGCAAAATGATGTAATGTCACATTGTGAAAGAATTTGTCAACTCTACCATCATAGCACAGGCTGCAAGAGAACACAGACATGCCGGCATCCCCTGGACAGAGGTGGGCATTACCTTTGAGAAAAACACACAAGGACGCAACTTGCCTCCGTTTTCTTGTGTCAGTACACCCGCCATGGTTTTACAATTTTAGCGTGCAAACATGTGGAAGGGCATATTATAGTCAGGGAGGCCCAGCCCTGGACTCGACATGAGTGAACATTTCAGATAATCAAATGCATTGTACATTTCAGAAGACCATTTAATCAAATCTGGATTTTCTTCCAGAGTGGCTTGCCTCAAAACATTGTCAATAGTGGGAGCAATCAGGAATCCATTGTCTACAGTAGTTTATCATACCAAGGAAAGATAACATTTCCTTCTTGGTGTGCGGGGCGACCAAACCCGCAATAGACTGGACTCTTTCTGCGCTGATTCTCCGTTCACCTTTTGTGAGGACAAAGCCCAAGTATTCAACCTGCATTTTACACCATTGCATTTTCTTAAGTGTCACTTAGTGACCATATCCTGACAACCATTATAACAGTGATAAACCATCCTGAATGCTGGCCTCCGCTGACATGCTACACAGTAATAAATCATCGACATATTGCAGCAGCACAGAACCTTGGGGGGATGTACCATGACTCTAGCATCGCTTGGAGGACTATGCTGTACACTACAGGTGAATCAGCATATCCCTGGGGCATTTCTGCACCAGGTCAGTTGGCGTCTGTCAAAGGAAAAAGCAAAAAGTAGTCTGGTTATCTTATCAACTGGGATAGAAAAGAAAGCATTTTTCAGATCTATCACACTGAACCAAACAGCGTCTGCTGGAATGGCAGATAATGATTAAGTGACATCAGGTACAACAGGGGCTATAGGCACAATGATGTTGTTGATGGCCCTTAAATCCTGTACAAAGCGGGTAATACCATCTGCCTTTGTCACTGGATTCACGGGCATGCTGTAGGGTGAAATCACCTCTGCCAGGATTCCCTTTTGTAGGAATTCCTTTATCATTGGCCTAAGTCCATCCAGTTTCTCTTTTAACAGCAGGTATTGTTTCTGGAACACTGAGATGACACCTGGTTTCACAGTAGCTGTGTAATGTGTGCAATCTATGAATCCTGTGTCATATTCATTTGAGGACCATAATGCAGGGTTAATGTTATTCTGGGTGGTCCTGTATGTTTGCAAGAATCAGTGGCACTGGTGTAGAGACTGGAATGAGACCTGAGTGTACTCTTATGTCCTGATTCTTTGCTGATACCTGCAAGTCAAGCTTAATGAACAAATCTCTCCCTAATAGGCTGACTGGGCAATCTAGTATAATGCTAAATACATGACATGATGTATTCCCTGTCCATGGTTTCTACTGGTAAGGAATCTGTTCTGTATGTCTTTGTCAGTACCCCCATTTATTCCATAGAGGGCTCACATTTCCTTCCTCCCACTCTGAGTCACCTAAGTCCACCCCTTTTGGTGGACGCTTTGGTCTGTCTTCTGTTCTGCCATTAGTATCTTAGCTGTCCATACGAGCAGAGCTCTGATGTTAAGCACAACACTGAACATGTAACATGTAACTGCAAACATTGAAACAAACAGATCTGACAATACAGACATGAACACACAAAGGGCCCATAAAAACTTTTCATTGAAATAAAAATGTACAGCTTGATCAATGCTGTTGGTACCAATAAAAAAAAAAAAAAAAACTTCCAAGAAAAAAAAATAAAATTCTTATGCGCATATTTAAAAACAAATACCGTATTCCATACGCATTCATATACATTTTCATGTACTCATCTTCACAAACCAGCTCATAACCATGCCCTTACACATAGAATATGAATTGCACACACACAGCTCTGCTACGTACATACAACTCAGAGCCACACCCATTCACATTCCACTGAATCATGTATCTTTCACCCAATCACACAATCTCTTTGTTACATTCCAAAATTTGCAGCACAGACAAACACAGCTTTCCGGGAAGCAGATATTCATACCACACCCAGAATTGCTGATGGTCTGTCACTGTAAAACAATGTACATGTTAATCATACAGTCATTTTGTTAAAATTAACAAATCATCTTATATGCCATGTAGTTTTTTTGTTTAGTGTTACACACATCGCCCCCCACGGTACACAACCATGCCTTCTACTTCCTCTTGTCTTGCGTCTCCCATTTCAGGAGTGTTCAAACAGGGGAAGTAAAGCAATACATCAAGACGTTCAGCTGTACCACATGTTCCTCAAACTTTTACTCACATCTGAATAAGGACTTATTGGGTGCAACCTTAGATTGATACGAGTGGACACTTCCAATTAGCATCATCACTGCAGGCACATTTTAAACCATCTGAACATACAATTGGGAAAGATCTAATCCAATACTGGAGCCCTGTCTGGAATATCTTATAGATAACACAGGTTAGTATCTTCACATTCTGCTGATGCATTACCAATTAGCAGCCCCCCCTCCCCCCTCAACCCCCCATATGAAATTCCTGAGCAGAGGAGGGGGGTGAGATGGGAGGGGGCTCTCTCTGAAAACACATCTCAGACAGAACAAGAAGTTCTTGTAGGACTACAAGTGACATTTTGGAATGTGGTGGGGGGGAGGGATGCCTCATGGCAACCTTTGTTCTCTCTATAGGATTCAAAATCCTCCATCTTGAAATAAGAAATGCTGCTCATTTCATTTCTCTAATTTCAATTATCAATACACTTATGCATTAACTATCCATCTTTTAGTGCTCTAATCTCTAATTCTAGGACTATAAATCGTCACTATTTAAACACACACAGATCATTAGGGCAACAAAACTTAACCAGTTCATTTCTGAACGTTTAACACAAGCCCTTTCTAATTGCAAACACTGAGACACTTTTTCCCTTGCCATGAATTAACTTCCTGACTCTGCTGTGTCTTGTCACTCACCCTAGCCCCCCTTCACAATCATGGGAGTTCTGATGTAACTGATTTTCATCCCTGTTGCCAGCCGGGCATAACATTCTGTTTCACATTTTATTCTACTTGTACTGCGTGTAGTATAACTAGTATGCGGTGTGCCAATATTTAGACCGCGCTCCATTATGTTTCCAAATGTTGGCATGGGGGGTCGGTATTTTTCTTCTAGTTTTAATGGTATAACCACTGTTACAGCATCTTCCTCAATCTGAGTCAGAACTGGATACAGAGGTGCCGTGGGGGTGGATTTATTATAGGGTGGAGGGGGTTTCTGACTTCTCTTCTTTGTACCTACCTCCTGTTCTATTTCATGTAGAGACCTATCATTTTTGGGACTTTTTAGATTCTTATTCTTCTTGCTATTACCTGCATCATACCAGTGGGGGGCTATTTCCAGCCATTGTTCTGCACTCCTGGACATGTAATCCATGTCCCAGGAAGGATCCGCATCGAAATGCGGCCAGGCTGTTTTATCACCTAGACATAGTCCTTTGACCATATCCATATGATAAATACTATTATCACCGTCCCTGGGGAATGGATCTGCAGCATCCATTACCTCAGTCCAGCCTGCTAGATTATCTACCCACGGGTTGATCAGGTAATAGTTTGTTGGACTAACACGGGCTACATAGATTTTACAAGTTTCTCCTGGTTCTGGTTTAGGGAATTTAGTTTTAGACCCTTGTCCTCCCATGTTAGTATTTATAGTTCAAAGAATAAGTGAGACAATCACTGTCAGGACTGGCTGTACTGCACTGAAATAGCGCCGACAAGACCTGTCAACTGATCAGCTGATTCGTATCTTAATGTCTCTCTATACTCTTTGGGACCCCTATCGACTATTGTTGTTTCGGACTGCCACTTGCGTTCAAAATTTTCCGGGTCAACAGATCACTCTTAGCCGAAAAACTGGGGCGTCTTGCAGTCCTCCACAACACAAACAATTTTACACATTAACAGTAGTTAACCCAAAATACATCAATTTGATAATAACAGTGGGATGCGACCGTACACTTACCAACCGATCAGTATCTCACACAAACAGATAATCTTATTACTTCTAAAATACTTATACTATATATACATAAGAGTTAATTCAAGCTTGTATCCTTCTGTTCCCGGAACAGATTATTCTTATATATAGTGCACTATCTAACGATACGGACCCAAATGAGCCTCTTACAATCAACATTTTATACCTAACGATATGGACTCAATGATATGAGCCGCTTAAAATCAACATTTGCGTGTCCCAGACATCGCAGTCCACTGAAATCATAAATAGATGGTTCGACTTACTTGAATGGGATTTTGGTCATTGCTCCCAGGTCCAAGGCGGACAAAAATTGATGTCTTTCACGGTAGACCTGAAGGGTTGACCCTCCCAATCCCGGAAACTGAGCCCCCAAAGCTGTTAGGAAAATTTACTCTCTTGCCTAACGGTGTGTCCCTGACACATGATTTCAGTGATCAGCTTGAATTAAGCCTTACCGGTACCGGGGAGAATGACTAGATTGACCAGATGAACACATGTCTATTTCCAATCCATTCTGGTTTATTCACAGCTGGCAAACAGTTTTAATAGAGGGGGTTGAGCTTCCTTTACATCCAATCATATGTTAGCATTAGTATTTGACCAATAGTATGGTCACACATAAGCTCTGCATTAACATAATAGATGACTCCTAGTAACAGCATTTGACCAATCAGGTATATACACATAGGCTAGCATACAGTTGAGCCAGATGGCCTTTTATGGTAGGAAGGCTGTTCAAACTTTCAACATGTATGGATTTCCTGAAACAGTTTAAGGAAGTGTCTCACATTCCATAGGGGGAAGGGGTATTTGTAGTACACTAACCAAATGTAATACATGTGGCTGAATGAGACAAAATGGAGTCACATATATCCATCACTATCCACCAACGTCACGTTGCACCACAGACTGTCCAGGAGTTGGCAGATGCTTTAGTCCAGGTCTGGGAGGAGATCCCTCAGGAGACCGTCCGCCACCTCATTAGGAGCATGCACAGGCATTGTAGGGAGGTCATACAGGCACGTGGAGGCCACACACACTACTGAGCCTCATTTTGACTTGTTTTAAGGACATTACATCAAAGTTGGATCAGCCTGTAGTGTGTTTTTCCACTTTAATTTTGAGTGTGACTCCAAATCCAGACCTCCATGGGTTGAAAAATTTGATTTACATTTTTTTATTTTTGTGTGATTTTGTTGTCAGCACATTCAACTATGTAAAGAACAAAGTATTTCAGAAGAATATTTAATTAACTTAGATCTAGGATGTGTTATTTTTGTGTTCCCTTTATTTTTTTGAGCAGTGTACTTTCTTTATAGTGCATTTGGGTACTGCAGCATTTGTTTGCTGTTTTGCTGCGTTCCCTCTGCTATACACAGTGACAAACGGTACTGGAAAAAATAATTATAACTGGTGTGATATACCAGTCGCCCCCCAAAATGACTGATTGAAGCGGGGTGTTATATACGAATATACTTTCTTTATAGTGTATTTGGGTACTGCAGCATTTGTTTGCTGTTTTGCTGCGTTCCCTCTGCTACACACAGTGACAAACGGTACTGGAAAAAATAATTATAACTGGTGTGATATAGCAGTCTCCCCCAAAAAGAGCTGATAGAAGTGGGGTGTTATATACCAATATACTTTCTTTATAGTGTATTTGGGTACTGCAGCATTTGTTTACTGTTTTGCTGCGTTCCCTCTGCTACACACAGTGACAAACGGTACTGGAAAAAATAATTATAACTGGTGTGATATACCAGTCGCCCCCCAAAACAGCTGATTGAAGCGGGGTGTTATATACCTTCTTCCACAAATACTGTGCTTCTATAGAGACTTTTGTCACTGGGTCATTTAAAAAATGACAGGCAAAGGAAGAGGCAGGCCCTTCTGCAGGGGTGGTAGGGGTCGGGCAGGAGCACCAGAGCCTAAGTGGGAAGTTGCAGAAGGTGTGTGTGATAACGTCAAAGGACGCACCAGATTTGGTTGAGTGGCTCACTCAGCCTTCCGCTTCTGCACCCTCCTCATCCTTTCTATCTGCACCCTCTTCACTCTCTGCTGTGTGCACCCCCAAAGACACCACCACCAACACCACCACCACCATATGCCCTCCGCTCGAGTCACAGGAATTATTTTCCGATCCATTACAAGACATTTCTAATGCACAGCTATTCTTGGCATCGGATCAGGAAGAGGAGGTAGCAACGGACGCCACTCAGCAGTCTGATGAGCCCAAGGAGGTTGGTCACCGCTGTTGCTGCCTATTCCGAGATCTCTAATGTTAGTGGTGGGGAAGGTGACGTCGATGTTGACGTGGGTGCCCACAAAAGAGAAGAGGAGTTCAGAGGGAGAGATGGAGAAGCAGATAGGGAGGAGAAGCAGGCAGAACTTACATTGTGCAGGAGGCAAAAAGCAGACTGCAAATGTATCAGTAGCGAGCCATCTACCATGCACGGTCACATCTGGCGCTCCCAGGACGCCGGCACATGGCTCCGCAGTGTGGGCTTTTTTTTAACGTGTCCGCTGCTGACAATAGTGTTGCCATCTGCAGCCTTTGCTGTCAACGCATAAGTCGCGGTAAGCCAAACACTCACCTAGGGACGACCACCAGAAGGCACCTGGCCTGCCATCACCGAGCCCAGTGGGAGCAAAGCCGTCAGAACCCACAAAGCCACACTCCAGGCGCTCACCGTCCAGCCTCTTCTTCTCTTCTCTCCTCCCAATTGTCCTCCACTCCACCTTCCACAGTGCCGTCCTCACGTTTATCTGGCAAAAGGCAGGCTTCCGTGGCCCAAATGTTCGAGCGTAAAAAGATGATGATGCCGGATAACCCTCTTGCCCAACGGTTGACCGCTGTCTTGTCGGAACTGCTAGCCTGCCAACTACTGCCATATAAATTGGTGGACTCTAGCAAACACGGGCAGGGAAGGTACATAACTTTTAATGCCCACTGGGTGAATCTTCTGACGGCCGTCAAGCATGCAACCCGTGGCACTCGTGTAAATTTGGTGTTACCCCCCGCCACGGATTGCATGCAGGCCTGCCCTCTTCCTTCTCTTCCTCCTACTCCATCCTTCCTCCTCCTCCTCAGCTGACTCCTCCTTTTCCACTGCTACCGTCTCTTCAGCTGCGCTCCCCAAGATCCCCAAACCTATTCGACGTGCCAGTTGAGACGTTGCCTATGCTGTGCTGCGTCTGTTGTGCCTGGAAGCCAAGAGCCACACCGGTCCCTGCACTCCTTCAGCTTTGCGTTCACAGGCAGATCAGTGGCTAACCTGACAATTGGTAAAGTGGTGTGCGACAACGGTGCCAATCTGCTGAGCTCGTTGAAACAGGGCAAAATGACACACGTGCCGTGCATGGCACACGTCCTGAACTTAGTCGTGCCACCTTGTATATGCTTGATAGGCTTCTCCAGTAGAAACGTGCAGTTAATGACTACCTGTACGAACTCTGCAGCAGGACAGGTTCTGGGGAGCTTGTTTTTTTTTTCACAGCGCCAGTGACTGCTCATGCACGACACATGCAGACTTCTGCGTCCATTTGATGAGATCACCACACTGGTCAGTCGCAGCTAGGGCGCCATCAGTGACATCGTACCTTACACCTTCTTTCTGGAGCGTGCATTTCGCTGTGTTATTGATCAAGCCGTCGAGGAGCAGGAGCTGAAAGATGAGACAGTCGCAATGCTAGATGAATTCCCAGGGGGGCTACTCCATCTGAGACAAGTCAACAACAGGAGTCTGAAGAGGAGTCAGAGGAGGATGGTGCCGGGGCCGAGGAGGAGCAAGAAGAGCATGCTTTAAACCTTTCTGGGATCCCTGGTGTTGGCCGTGGATGGGGGGAGGAGAACGAGGACGACATCAACCTGGATGATGAGCAGGAGCCAGGCCACTACAACGCTTCCAGTTTAGTGCAAATGGGGGCCTTCATGGTCCAGTATTTTAAGAGGGACCCCCCATATAAAAAGCATAAAGGACAAGGACCAGTACTTGGTGGCAACGTACTTAGACCCCCGGTACAAACAAAAAATGGCGGAAATGTTACCACGATCACAGAGGGCTGTCAGAATGCAGCACTTCCAGGCCTTGCTGTGAGAAATGCTATATTCTGCTTTTGCGGGCGCTGGCAGAGGAATTTCCACTCACAGAGAAACAGTTGTGGGT
This sequence comes from Bufo bufo, assembly GCF_905171765.1. NCBI lineage: Eukaryota > Metazoa > Chordata > Amphibia > Anura > Bufonidae > Bufo > Bufo bufo. Next base: position 366,472,669 of record NC_053391.1, on the reverse strand, counting down.
ACCAATCCAACAGTGCCTGCAAGAAGAGGGCGGTTGGAAGATGTGTTGGTCATTTCTGATATGAGATCATTCTTGCAACCAACCCATCAACCAGCTGTCCTCCGGATCCAGCCTCAGGGAGCGCCTAGACCGACAGGTGTCCGACTACATCAGGTTAACGGCTGATGTGGACGCTCTGGAGAAGCGCTGAACCCCTGGACTACTGGGTGGGCAGGCTTGACCTGTGGCCAGAGCTGGCACAATTTGCCATGGAACTGTTGGCTTGTCCCTCGTCCAGTGTCCTGTCCGAAAGGACGTTCAGCGCAGCAGGGGGGATCGTGACCGATAAGCGCACTCGCCTAGCTCACGACAGTGTGGACTACCTCACATTTTAAAAAAATGAATGAGGCATGGATCTCGGAGGAATTCAACAAACACATGTGACGAGTAGACCATGTTTGAATGAAATTCCTCATGACAGCCCACAATTATCCGCCACCACCCAGAACAAATCATGGTCCCTGTCTTAGGTAAATACCGAGGCATAAAAGGCCTTTTATGTCGTTGAATGCTAATTTTTGGGGCCTGTACTGGCCGACACTTACTTATTTATCCTGTGAATGGCTAATGTATCTCCAGCCACAGAATACAAAGTTCTTTGCTGTCAGGTGAATGCCTGTTGGCTAATTTTTGGGGCCTGTACCGGCCGTCACTTACATATTTATCCTGGGAATGCCTAATTTTGCTGACTGGAATTGAAAATCAATGGGTCTGTAACCGTTCCGCTAAATTGCGGAACGGATGCGGACCCATTTTACAGGCGTGTGAATAGAAACATAGAAACATAGAATGTGTCGGCAGATAACAACCATTTGGCCCATCTAGTCTGCCTAATATACTGAATACCCTAAGGTGGTCCGCATCCATTCAGCAATTTTGCAGAAATTTTAAATTGAATGAGTCCGCATAGAAAAAATAGAACATTTACTAACAATAGGCATTTATATTATGGTTGTGGCCATGTACGGTCCACAAAATGCGGAACGCACATGGCCGTTGTCCGTGTTTTTCGGATCCACAATTTGCGTATCCGAAAAACCATAACGGATGTGTGAAAGGACCAAGAAACATATGTATTTGACATGTATTTACCTACTGCTGTCAGTTCTGGCTGATTTAGGCCGAGCTATGTGTAGGACTTAGGGTCCATTCACACATCCGCAATTTCATTCTGCATTTTGCGGAACGGAATTGCAGACCCATTAATTTCTATGGTGCCGCACATCATGCGGCCCGGCTCCGGAAATGCGGACCCGGGCACTGCCGGTCCGCATTTCCGTTTCCGAAAATTTTTTAAAATGTCCTATTCTTGTCCGTAATTGCGACAAGAATAGGCTTGTTCTATTAGTGCCGGCGATGTGCGGTCCGCAAATTGCGGATCGCACATTGCAGGTGTACGTGTTTTGCCGATCCGTGGATCCGCAAAACACGTTACGGACGTGTGAATGGAGCCTTTTACTACCCCGTTACACTAAAAAAGAGCAACATTACAAAAACCAAAATACACGTTATAACTGTATAAACTATTTATATAACTTATTAGAAAAAAAATTAAAAATTTTAAGGCAGCTTTTCCAATAACAGGAGCATCTCCTCCATGGCCTTCATCCACTCCTGAATGGCCCGCATATCCTGGCGTTGCTCCTTCAGCATTTTTGCCACTTTGGCCTTCAATGTCTTCATTACTGTTGGTAAAAAAAAATATATGAACATTCTTTGCAATTCTTATTAAACTTTTAAACCTTTATTTTGTGGTGCATATGACTTTTTGATCGCTTGCTATTACACATTTTTGTGAGTAAAAGTTGTCAAAAAAAATGCCTTTTTGGAGAGTTTTTATTTTTTTTGTTTTGAAAGATGTCCACCTGAGGGGTTACTTCGTGTGATGGGTTACTTCGTGTGATATTTTTATACAGCTGGTTGTTACAGATGCGGCAAGACCTAATATGTTTCCTTATTTTTTAGTTATTTCCGTTTTACACAATAAAAGCATTGTTGAAACAAAAACAATTAATGTTTTAGTGTCTCCATAGTTTGAGAGCCATATTTTTTTTTTTATTCGGCGATTGTCTAATGGTAGGGTCTCATTTTTGGCCAAATGAAATGACAGATTGGTACTATTTTGGGGGGCATATGCCTTTTTTGATAGCTTGGTGTTGCACTTTTAGTGATGTTAGGTGACAAAATTATTAGTGTTTTTTTTTATGTTTCTATTTTTTGATTTGTACAGTGTTCACCTGAGGGGTTAGGTCATAGGATATTTTTATAGAGACGGTCGGTATGTACACGGCGGTACAAAATATGTCTGTTTTTCTACTTTATACACATTGATGATTTAAATCTCAATATGTTAGTTATTGATATTTATGATGATTATATAGTTTTTATTAGTGTTGTGATATTTCAGTACAGTATAATTTTATTTTGTTTGTTAGTTAGTGATAGTTGGAGATTGGAAGTTTAATATTATTTATTTGTTAAGTTAATGGTTTTAATGTAATTAAAGAGTTATTGTCCAGTGTTCTTTTTTTGTATTACTAAAGTGTATGTTGTCCCCCTCATTGTTGGTCCTTTTAATGTTTATGTACATGGTTATGGATACATAATCATATTGCTATGTGCACATATTTACCCTCCTGGCGGGGCTGGTGATCTCCTCCTCTTCCTCCGAGTCCTGAGATGGGGGCGGTGCTGGAGTGTCCAGTACTTTCCACCTTCACCTCTTTAACTTCTCCCACATCTGGTGGGGGGGTGGCTCAATAGCTGGGAGGGTCCGGCCTCCTCCTCCTCTTCCTCCTCAACCTCCACCACCTCCACGGCCTCCGCCGATCGTCTTCTCCGAATGGAGGGAATAGGAACTTCTGTAATCGCAGAATGTTAAAATTTTAGAGAAACAACTCAGAAATCTTAACAACATTAAATACCAAGAAATTCCAATATGGAGGGATCTATATATAATTGCAGTGGCTGCCAGCGTTATGCTGCATAACTCTATCAAAAATAAACAGACATCCCCTCCACAGTGTCTTGATGAAACAATAGGGATTATCTCCAGAGTGTATCATAGGATGATCTCCTTCTCTACACCAGAGTCGGCTACTTCTTAATCACATCACTAACACAATAGAACAAAGGGACAAATAAACTAACACATTCATTGGGAGTCTCAGTGCAGAGTTTAACCCTTATTGCGGTTATGGATTCACACAATGCAACTTTAATGGAGAATAGGAAAGATGGTGGCCTATAAACACAACCAAAAAATCAGGTTTATAGTTTATAGTTCCCTCTAACCCAATAGGTCAGAGTTGGGGTCTCCATAGTCCTGTGTCCATAGGTCCGTAGGAAGGAGGCTTGCCCTCAGGCTTCTACTGCATAATTTGGGGCGTGTTCCACCAGGTACTAATTCATCAGTTATAAAGGGATGAAATACTTATTTGCATTACTGTATATACAGTACCTTCCAAATGTATTCACCCCCCTTGACTTTTTGCTTATTTGGTTACATTACAGCCTTCTGTTAAAGGTTTTGTTAATCTGAATTTTATGTGATGGATCAGAACACATAGTCTGAGTCAGTGAAGTGAAATGAGAAAAAATAATAAATAAAATTATTGTTTTAGAAATAGAAAACCGAAAATTGCCATGTGCATATGTATTCAACACCTTTGTTCGGAAGCCCCATAAAAAGCTCTAGTGCTACCTATACCTATTACTTTTAGAATTCACATAATTAGTGAAATGATGTCCACCTGTGTGCACTCTAAGTGTCACATGATCTGTCATTATATATACACACCTATTTGAAAGGCCCCAGAGGCTGCAACACGGTAAGCAAGAGGCATCACTAACCAAACACTTGCCATGAAGACCAAGGAACTCTCCAAAACAAGTAAGGGGACAATGTAGTTGAGAAGACAGGGTTAGGTTATAAAAAAAATTGCCAAATCTTTGATGATCCCCAGGAGTACCATCAAATCTATTATAACCAAATGGAAAGAACATGGCACAACAACAAACCTGCCAAGAGACGGCCGCCCACCAAAACAGTGCAGGGAGGGCATAATCAGAGAGGCAGCACAGAGACCTAAGGTAACCCTGGAGAGGCTGCAATTCCACAGCAGAGACTGGAGTATCTGTACATAGGGAGACAATAAGCCCTTACGCTCCATAGAGTTGGGCTTTATGGCAGAGTGGCCAGAAGAAAAGCCATTACTTTCAGCTAAAAACAATAAGGCACATTGTAAGTTTGCAAAAAGGCGTGTTGGAGACTCCCAAAATGTAATGGAGGTAGTTGGCTCTGGTCATGATGAGCTAAAATAAAAATTTCGACAATCAAAGAAAACGCATATGTTTGGCACAAAGCCAACACATCACATCACCCAAAGAACACATCCCCACAGTGAAACATGGTGGTGGCCGCATCATGCTGTGGGGATGTTTTCCAGCAGCTGGGACTGGGAAACATGGTCAGAGTTGAGGGAAAGATGGATGGTGCTAAATACAGGATATTCTTGAGCAAAACCTGTCCACTCTGTGCGTGATTTGAGGCTAGGACAGAGGTTCACCCTTCAGCAGGACAATGACCCCAAACACACTGCTAAAGCAACACTTGCGTGGTTTGTAAGGGGGAAACATGTAAATGTGTCTGAATGGCCTAGTCAAAGCCCAGATCTCAATCCAATAAAATCTGTGGTCAGACTTAAAGATTGCTCTTCTCAAGCGAAAAGAAACATCCAACCTGAAGGAGCTGGATCAGTTTTGCAAGGAGGAAGGGCAAAAATCCCAGTGGTAAGATGTGGCAAGCTCATAGAGACTTATCCAAAGCAACTTGGAGCTTTGATTGCCACAAAAGGTGGCTCTACAAAGTATCTGACTTTAGGGGCTGAATAGTTTATGCACATTTACCTTTTCTGTTATTTTGTCCTATTTACAATTACCAATAAAAAAAAAAGGTCTAAGTTGTGGGCATGTTCTACAAATTAAATGATGCAAATCCTCAAACAATCCATGTAATTCCAGGTGGTGAGGCAACAAAAAAAGAACGAAGTCAAGGGGGGTGAATACTTTTGCTTAGCACTGTATACATTACAGAGTGTTGGAAAAATATACAAAAGTCATTTACGCATCTACCTGGGGCATTTTCCGTCCCAAATTCTTTTTTTTTAAACCGGGGGTGTCTGCGCTTCATGTCTGACCATTTTTTAATGATGGCCAGACGTCGGAGTTTTACACCGGTTTTTTCGTCAGATCTCAAATGGACAGCTCCCGCACAATCCGCTGCTTCTCGGCGGTGAGGACCGGGGTGCGGGTCGTATCCCCGCCCCAAATATCCACTGCAAGATAAAAATGCAAGCATATATCCCAATTTTTAACAATAATAGTATTAAAAATAATTTACTCAAGTTAACTGCAAAAAGTATTTAAGTCTTTGAAGTGGAAATATTAGATTTAGGCCGCCTGCCCATGGGCGTGTTTTTTCACAACTACGGACCGTAAAAACCCAGACTGCCGCCCTGAAGAGTGGACGAGTGCATGGCGTCATTGGTTGCTATGACGCCGTGCGCTTCCGGCACCACTGCTGTACTGTGATACACTTGTATGATCTATACAAGTGTATTACTGTACAGCGGGTGCCGGCAAGAAGCGCACGCGGTCATAGCAACCAATGACGCCGTGCGCTCGTCCACTCTGCAGGACGGCAGGACAGGTTTTTACCGGTCCGTAGTTGTGAAAAAACACAGCACGTGTGCATGCGGGCCTTACTGGTTACGGTTAGAAGATGGGATTGTATTACGACTGTATGTGGGTGGGGTCTGAGCTATCAGATATTGTCCAGCTGAGCAGAGATGTACCTGTCTAGTGAAGTGACGGTACAGTATGGGGTGTACAGCTGTTCGCCTCCCTGTGGTGCACCTGGGTAACTCTAAATGAACCAGGCAAAAACTGGTGGTCTGACAAAGAAAGCTTCTCCTGAGGTCCTGACCAATAGGACACAAGTATAATCTATAAACTGTGTGTTTGTGTGCGGTATATAGTGTGTGATCTGTGTGGTGTGCAGTATATAGTGTGTGTGTGTCGTATATAGTGTGCGGCATGACAATGAATGTGCATGTGAAAGATATTCTCTGCTTTCCATACAAATATGCTACTAACATAGTGGGTGTGATGTCACGGGAATACTTACCTGCAACAATCACTAATATCTAGTGAGACCTTATAAAATGTGAAGTTTTGTGCACTTTAGAATCGCAGAAGGTCAGACTGGCGATTTTTTTTTATAACACTCTTTATGTATATAAAGGGATTGTTCATACATGCAGGTGAAATGTAATCAAATACACTACTTTAATGTAAGATTACCAGGAGTTCTTCCTCTTTGTCGCTGAACTTGGTTCCAACCATCGGCATCCATGTAATTTCTAGTCGGTGCAAAACCAGTTGCTGTAGGCCACGCCTTCCTAGCTCATGTGCTCTTGCCATTATACTTTGCAGAAATTTAGCATTTAAAAAATAATGCTTGTAGATCGCAGATTCGCTTAATACTTTCTTGTATGTCAGTGTCCATGTTTGTGGGACTATGTGTGCACATCTAGTAAGTTTTTTGTGGCTGCAAATATGACCTGGAGGTTTTTCAGGTTAAAATGAATTGGACCCGCCGCGAACTTGCGGTTTCACAAACATTTGATCGCGTTCGCGCGATTGCATTCGCGAACCGTCCCAGCAGATGTTCTTCCATCACTACCCTGCATGTCACACATGTTAAATCTAGTTGTGAAGCTGTTCCTGAAGTCTTCCACCCATCTGCAAGACAATCTAAAAATGGGCAGAAACTTTGCATGCACTTCAGCCACTTGTACACTACAAAGCACATCCCTCCTTGAGCTGCAGCTTCAGAACGTGCATCCACCAACATAGGCTGATATGCGCCGTTTTCCCACCCGTTGGAATTCCACCAGTAATGTTGGGACCGACTATACAAACAGAGAAAGGACATAAACGATTTCTTGATGATCCAAGTGGACAGGAGTACTCCCCTGTGTAACTTCGATGTCAACCAGTGGCAGCTCATGCGTGACACCTGCAGTTTGCTCAGGCCCTTTGAGGAGGCCACATTATTTGTCAGTTGCCAGGACTACGGGATGAACAATGAACAACGTCATTCCACTGCTTCATGTCCTGGAACAGATGCTGGTAAATCTGGCTGGTCAGGGGACTGGAGATATGGCGCCTAGATCACACGGCCACATGTGCCCTGTGTGGGCTGAACTGGAGGAGGAGGGCATTGGAGCACAAGCAATGTGTAGCAAAATGGGTGGTTTTTATACACAGGTGACAGGAGAGGGAGAGCAGGAGCAGCCAGAGGAGCTACAGGGCAATGAGGAAAGATGAGGCAGATGACCCAGACACACTGTGGTAGTATGCAGTGGAGGTGGAGGCAGGGAGTCCCTCCAAATCACTTGCACAAATGGCCCGATGCATGCTTACTTGCTTGCGTAGTGACAGACGAATTGTCACCATTCGGGCAGAGGGGATACTTCTGGCTCTCCACCGTGTTGGACCCTAGCTACGGGTTGAAAAAGGGGGGCCTTTTTTTTACAACCCACTGAAGAGGGAGGACAAACTGAACTACTATAGAGACATCCTATGTAGTCAGTTGGCCCGCTGCCTATCTGCGTCATAGTCCATCCTCTCGCAGTTATGACCGGGTGGGGGGCCCTCTGTGCTCACGTTCCTCTCTGTATGGGGGGGGGGCGGGGGGGGGGGTGGGGGTAGGAGCTGTTCCAAGCTTCATCAGCAGCAAATTGAGTCTAGAGTCGCCAATGAGCAGGCTTTCTCTTCACTCGCCTAGTGAAAGAAACTACTCACCACCAGCAGCTAGACAGGAGCAGGACCTGAACCAGCAGGTGGATTGCATACTTGGACAGCAACCTGCCACCCCACATTAAAGATTTGCTGGACTACTGGGCAGCCAAACTGGATTTGTGGCCGCAACAGGCAGAGTTTGCCTTGGAAAAGCTGTCCTGCCCGGCCAGAAGTGTGGCATCAGAGCGGGTGTTTAGTGCGGCGGGGCCATAGTTACCCCAAGAAGAACTCCATCTTTCACACACCATCTTCAGCTGGTACTGGTGTTGCCACCCACCTCCCCACTCTGTCACCGTGTCACTCTGTGTTCTCCTGATGCTGCTGCCATCTCCACACTATGTCACCTTGCCACTCTGTGGTTTCCTGATGCTGCTGCCACCTTCACACTTTCACCTTGCCACTCTGTGGTCTCCTGATGCTGCTTCTACCTCAACACTATGTCACCTTGCCACTCTGTGGCCTCCTGATGCTGCTGCCACCTCCACACTGTGTCATTGTGCCACCCTGTGTCCTCCTCCTGATGCTGCTGCCACCTTCACACTCTGTCATTGTGCCACTCTGTGGCCTCCTGATGCTGCTGCTGCCACCTCCACACTCTGTCATTGTGCCACCCTGTGGCCTCCTCCTGATGTTGCTGCTGCCACCTTCACACTGTCATTGTGCCACTCTGTAGCCTTCTCCTCATGCTGCTGCTGCCGCCACCTCCACACTCTGTCATTGTGCCACTCTGTGGCCTCCTGATGCTGCTGCTGCCACCTCTACACTATCATTGTGCCACTCTGTCGCCTCATCCTGATGCTGCTGGCACCTCTAGACTCTGTCATTTGCCACTCTGTGGTCTCCTCATGCTGCTTCCACCTCACCACTATGTCATAGGGCCACTCTGTGGATTTCTCATGCTGTTCCCACCCTCCCCACTTCATGACTGGGCCACTATTTTACCTTTCGGCCTGGCTGACATCATCATTTATTTGACCCTTCTTGTGATATGTCGGAAGGAATGAAAAATGAGACGCACAATGGATCCTGTCTATGTAACAGCTGTAAGGCCTGCATGACATGGTCCCATTTTTGCATCAGAATTGGCTTGGTAGCCAAAAGCAGGAGTGGGTACAAAACACAGAAGACATGCAAATATTCCATTCACGTGTCACCTCTGTTTTGGATCCACTCCTGTTTTTTTTTTGGCTTTAGCAATACTGATGGATTACTGACCAAATGCTGACCGAGTGAAGGTGGATGCTCCACAGACAGGATCCGTTTTTTGCGAGTTATTGTTCTGACGGATCAGAGGAAGGGAAAAATCTGTGACGTCAACACAAGCTTACTGCTGACACCCTCTCTACTCTGTCGAGGGGGCTCTACTTGTATAAGCGTTTAATAGAACAGGTTCTGTAGACATCTATGTGGAATCAGCTGCCGATGGTGTAAAAGGAGTGCGCTTCTTCTTGGCGGTAACATTGGCCTGTAAGGCTGAGTTCACACTTGAGTTATTTGGTCAGTTTTGGCCCCGTAGCTGCCCAAATAAGTGAAGTGTGCAGTGATTCTAAGAGCGACACCTGTCATCTGCATGTCTTACTGACTCACAGTATAGTTTCACTACTACAGCAGACTCCCTATGCGTGTTACTGCAAGAGTTCTACACCACTATAAAGGCTGTGTGCAGCCAGGAAATAGCCGTTTTTGAACGCGATTTGCCACAAATAAATTCAGATCGGTGAACCGGCTGACTCAAATTTTTTAGAAATTCACTTATCTCTACCACTAATTGCTATAATGGGATCTGGCAGTTTCCTTTAGGGAGTCTACAATTGTTCCAGATAAAAAGGTGCAGCATACTGTGCTATTTTGTCCTGCTTTTTAACTGAATCTGTGACTGAGACCTTAGTTGGAGAGTCTTTCTGGTAAGTTTCACATACAATGGACCAAAAAATTGCATGCCTAGATCATTCTGGGGTGCCATACTAAAGTACATCTTGAGAACCAGAAAACCATAAAGCATCTTGATCTTTATGAAAAACTCATGCACTTTTTGTGTAATGCAGTTATGATGAAACTGAGCTACATAATGTTTCCTATGAAATACGTGTACTGTGATCTAGTTCTGCCAAGCATTAGAACATCATCATCAAACTTCCTCCCATAAAGGAGAATTCTCCCTGAAAAAGTGATGTGTTAAGATTTGTTGTGGCACCATTCCCAGATATTCAGTAACCAATGTTTTTGGAAACAATACTTGAGGATTTTTTGTGAATACCGGGTCACCATCCGAGACCACACCAGCAAATTCAAAATCTGCTATCTTTCTTACATCAGCACTACAGTTAGCAGATTTAAGGCTACCCCAGGTGTTCATAAGAGCCTTCCACAAGGCCAGTTGGACCTGGCTACTAGGGACACGGGTTATATCTGTAGAGTAAAATGCTAGATAGTAGGCAAGGTGTTAATCAAGAAACAAGCCAAGGGGTCAAGCCACGAGCATCAGTAGAAGCCAAAATAGTAGAACAGGAGTTAATCCAGAAACAAGCTAAGGAGTTAAGCCAGGAGAATCAGTAGAACCATAATCAGTAGATAAAGGGTAAATTCTGAAACCAGGTAAAAGGGACTGTGGCACTGAATTTTTTTCTGCCAATTAAAACCAGATAGCAATGCATATCATTTATTTCCAATCTGTTTTTATTTTCTGATTTCAAATGCATTTATTCTATTTCCCGAACATGATCCTGCCATCTTGCCTGAACTCTTCTTGAGAGCATTTAGAGAATTGCTTTATGGCAGCCACATTAGCCATAGACACAATGGTCAGGACTGGAGAGGACCTCATTGACTTCTATGAGAGCGTTTTCTATGCATGCCCCGTGACCTGTGCAGAGGTCGGGAGGGAATAGATACGTTTTGACAATCACATATTGTGAATGGTGGATCCTATTCACAGAGGTGCTATTTGTCCTAATCCTGACTGTAGTGATAAAGAGATTACTGCAGTAAAGTGATCTGTACACAAGAAGTGATGCCCATTATTATGCTTCATGGGCAGTGCAAAAACTGCAGGATTTTATGCTTTTAGTTTAAATAGACAGTGAAATGGAAAATTAAAAATAACATCACAGAAAATTATTTTAAAATATATTTAACATAAAAACAATGATTTAAACAATAGGCAATTTTCTTATGACACATTCAGTTTAAGGACTAACAGAATTGCAAGCACTGTTCTGAGCCAAAGAACAAACAGGGGTGTGGAATCACAGGCATGCCTGACTTGTATCCCCCGCCTAGCTGTGGGATTGGTGTCACGGATGTCCTGGCGACAGTGAGTGGCAGGAGATCTGTGAGACTGGCAACACATGGTTTGATCTGACAGGTTTTCCTTGTGGATAAATAGGCATCTGTGTTGTTTCTGGTACTGGCCACACCCCTTGCCTCCAGGTGTTGCTTATGTGGTCATTTAACCTTCCTTATTTATAGTTGCTTCTCCTACAATGCTGTGCAGTTTCTAGCTTCTGTCGAACGTGTGGATAGTTGATGGTTGGATCTCGACTGACTTCCTGGTGCTTCCATAGCCCCTTTGAAGTTAAGTATTTCCTTTCCCTTTTCTATTTTGTTTGGGTTCTGTGTGTTGCATTTCCCTATTGTTTGTATTAGGCCCGAGGGAGACACCTGTTTGTCCTTCCCTTTGGAGGAACAGGTACTGCCATTAGTACCTGGGTCCTATAGGGCTAGATAGGATTTTAGGTATTCCTGCGTTTGAACACACCTACCTCTGGGGTCTGTTCATACTGGTAGTCAGTCAGGATTTTCGTTAGGGTTTTACTAGGGTTGTCCATCTTCCTTCCCTAGTTCTCAGGCCTGATTCCCTGCTCCTCCCTTCCCTCTATGATTGGTGTGTTGTTTCCCTCCCACACCGAAGCGTGACAATTGGACACCAAACCAGGGACCTGCCTGGCCCAGCGTCCAGACTCACTTATAGACTCACTTATCGATCAGCCAGAGCTTGGCTGGCAAGCATGGCAGTCCTCCTGGAACAGTCATGCACAGGAACGTGGCTAGGTAAATTCCTGACAGGGTCACTGGTATTATAAGGAGTTTGCCATGAAGTTAAAGGAGTTATGATGACCTATCCTTATTAGCTTTTTCCAAGCTGTGGCACTGGAACCAGAGACATAAATACATAGCTCTGTACACCGTGTAGTGGCTGTGCATGGTTAGTGCAGATCTGCACCCATTCCCATTTTTATGAGTATTGCTTTCTCCTTCTGTCAACCACATATTCAGAAATGAAGTAAATCAAAACCTTTTAAATGTATTAAACATTCAGATAATTTAGCGAAAAATTATATGAAAGAGGGTTAAACCACAAACATTGGTCTTGAAATTTGCATTATACCAAAAAGCTTAGACCTTGGTGATAACCACTATTTTAAGATGCAAACGTGGCAAGTTCATGGAGCTTCATATGTCTACTACGTGTCTATGGACATGCCTATATAAATAAACATCAACCTTCAGTTCTGGCCCCCAGTTCTAAGCCTTGGGGGTACTTAGGGCAATTTGACATAATGTAAATTTTAAACTTTTAACACAGTGTTAATAGAAGTCAACTAATTTACACCTATTGGATAAGTAAAGCAATTATTACTTAATTACATGTTATTATTACATAAAATAAAATAAACATGTGTAACTTATTTCTAATGGGGCCTTACTGTGAAAAAATGTTACCTTTTCACACGACAGTGTCGATTTTTACACTGTAAAATATAAAGATCTTACACAATAGATGCTAGAAAATCTGAGATATTTTTCTTGATATGAAATATTCTTTACTATGTCGACCATTAACTTGAAACAGAGATTACCTTACGAAGGTTTTTTTATGACTCCAGGTATTGAGATAAAAGCTGTTTAGTAGCTCTATAGTTATTACTGGAAGGTTTAAAGGGAATGTGTCATCAGGAAATTCTCCACTGTTAAGATCAAGTTTTCAAGGGTACTTTCACACTAGCATTTCTCTTTTCCGGCATAGAGTTCCGTCCTAGGGGCTCTATACTGGAAAAGAACTGATCAGTTTTATCCTAGTGCATTCTGAATGGAGAGCAATCCGTTCAGGATGCATCAGGATGTCTTCAGTTTAGTCTTTTTGACTTTTCAGGACGGAGATAATACCGCAGCATTCTGCAAAATATCTCCAAAAATCTGAATACTTGCCTGAATGCCAGATCCGCATTTTTGTTCCATAAGAATGCATTAGTGCCGGATCTGGCATTCAAATTGCCGCATTGATGGAACCGATATTCCGGTCTACGCATGCGCAGAACTTAAAAAATGTGAAAAAAATAAATACTGGATCCGTTTTGCCTGATGACACCGGAAAAACGGATCCGGTATTGCAATGCATTTTTCTGACTGATCAGGCATTTTTCAAACTCATCAGGATCCTGGTCAGTCTGAAAAATGCCTGATCAGACAGAAAAAATGACATGCGTTTGCATACAGTTTTCTTGATCAGGCAGACAATTCAGGCTTCGGAACTGCCTGCCGGAATCAAACAACGCAAGTGTGAAAGTACCCAAAGGTCTACTTTCAACACTAGCGGCACGGGGGCGGAGTTCCGGCAGAGGTCCGGCGAGAGGCTGCTGGAATAAAACTACGACACGTTCGACATTTATTCCGGCAGCCTCTCGCCGTGCACTGCCGTACCTCTGCCGGGACTCCGCACTGCCCCCATTATAGTCAATGGGGACGGAGCGGCAGTCCAGGGGCACACGGTTACTAGCGGCAGGACGGATCCGGCAGGGCTGTTCATTCCGATGGAACAGCCTGCTTGAGGTCCGTGCCGCTAGTGTGAAAGTAGTAGCCTAAGTTAAACTTATTTAATTTTTTTAAAACTTTTTCCATCTCAATTAGGACGTTTTTGCTCTATCCGCTGAGCCTCATAATAGGTTGATAATCTCTGTGTCACAGTGGACTGTGTCATGTTCCTATCACCCTGTATATATCTGGTCTATGTGCTTCTTCTATTAGTGGTGTGTTGTATTAGATATTGGGGGGTTGATGATCTTCTGCATCTCCCTGTTACCAAGATAAGGTATGGTAATGACTTCTGTGACCCTCAGTAAATGTTATGTTTGGGAGGACAAACCTCAGGGTAGTGCCCCCCCCCTGCCCAGTGATAGTACAGACAGGGGAGGGGCGGATGTGTTTCTGGATATCTCTGAGACTGGGGGAAGTAGTTAGCTGTCGGAGGTGGTGAGAACAAGCTGAGGGCATCTCTCCTCCTGGATTTGCTTCAATATGGGAACTTTGAATATCTGTAACTTTACCTGCAGCTTCATGTGGTGACCTCCTATAAACTGCTCATGGGGTGATAACTCCTATTGCTCAGTGCCTTGCTTTTGCCGGTCACAAGACCAATTCGTGGCACCCTGTACACCCCCTGAGCTGCCAGCTTGATATACATCTAGCAGAACAATTTCAGCAATGATTGGGCATATATCTGGATCCATGTGAGGTACAGGGCTGGATTCTACATTTATTGGAAAGATAGTCATGTACTATATGATGTGTAATTTTATTTTTCCAGTTACTCATGGGATAACCCCTTTGATGGTGCTCAGTGCAGGTTCCAGGTCATTGTTTCCCTTTCATACAATATTCTAGTATGGTATTCCTGCTTTTTTTGCTGAGAACAGAATGGAATGCAAAGCGGATAAAAGCAATCTGCCCATCTGTGAAACATAAAGACAATATTGCAATTAATCTCTAACATAAAACAACAGGGTGCCAAATGCTCATGTGAAATACAAAACTATACAATGAACCTTATTAAAAAAAAATATCTGTAATGCCATTTTAATGCTCTCATGAAACCTCTAGAACTGTGCTAGTAAAGAATAAATCAATGTTTCTAAGTGGAAAGTGCATTTACCTTTACATAATCTTTAAGTTCATCCTGTCGTGCTCTATTTCAAGCAGTCATAGTCTTCCAATATTTATCGGCAAATTCACTCTAATAAACGCAATAGAGGGCATAGCCTTGTTAAATGACTGATCTCTTTGCAAACAGAACATGCTGAAAACTAATAGAATTTTTCTCTAATTACTTGGTTACTTTTCATGTTGTTAATACATATAATTTTATTACATTATCTATAAAGAAGCGACATATTCAACATTGAATTGAAATACTGGTGGAGATTTATGCATCAAAATATGAATTCTGGTGCAGTGTGTGCCAAAGCATTGGCATAAATGCTTTGTACCACATTAATTAAGAGTTAGACACGTTTTTTTACTTATCCGACCGGGTGGTGTAGCTTAGTGAGAAAGGGAGGTGGCTTGTCAGAAAGGAGCATGGCTTCAAATTTGACGAGTCAAAAAAATGCGCCACAAATTTTACACGAAATTCTGGCATATCAAGTAAGTTGTAGTGTCAGTTTTAGTCTGTATTTGTTTTGTGAGGTTGCGCCACATTTATGAAATGGTAATAATGTATTTGGCATAAGTGCAATGTGGTGTATGCCTATGTCTGTAAAAGTACACCAGGGGGTTGCCTGGCATAGAGGTGCAACTTTAAATAAGACTTAAAGGCAGTGGTGTAGCTAGAAATCACTGAGCCCCACAGCAAAAAAATTTATGGGGCCCCCCTCCCCCAGTAATTTATTCGCAACCCCTTCCTTTCAGGCCGCCCCCATTCCTGTGGCTAGTAAAGATCGCTCTCTCAGGCCCGGCAGCTGTTCCATCCGTTTCCTACACTGTCTATACTGTCACTGTATTATCTTTCATTGTGTAATACTGTTGAGGGGGGGCCCTGACCCAAATCCTTTAGTCCTCCTCCTTCTGGATGGACCCCTTTTGGGTCAGGGCTCCAAAGCAGCCGCTTCACCTGCTTTCCCTATAGCTACGCCCCTGCTTAAAGGGATTAGACCATGACTAATGTAAAAAAATGAAAATCAGACATCATATAGTACATGATAATCTATTTCTAAAGCTATAAAAACAAAAGCTAGAACCAGCCCTGTACATCACATGGATCCAGACAGCTCCCTATTCATTGCTCCAATTGTTCTGCTATGTTAATTTCAAGCTGTCAGCTTAGGGGGTGTGGCCTTTTCTCAGGGGGGTGTGGCCTTTATGCTGCAGCTGGCGGCAGTTGGATGAAACTGAGCATGTGCTTCCATCTCACTGAGCGGGGCAGAGAAATTGGAAAAAGAGCAAACTGCAGGTGGTGATTAGATTTCAGTGAATACTCAGTAGCTATAATAAATTGTTAATACATACAGTTACAAAAGAATTCAGATCCAGGTGCTGGGTTTGAAAACTGTAGAATATTTTTTCGTGGCACAAAGGTGTTCTAATCTGAAATCCCGACCTATTTTTCACTCAACTTCTAACAGTGGTGAGGCTTATCAAATGTTGCAAATAATATGCACCAATTTGTAATATTGTCACTAGTGATGAGCTGCAGGGGCAATAGTCGAATTCCCGATATTTCACAAATATTTGGGCGAATATTCATCATATATTTGCGAATTCGAGAATTTGCGATTATTTTCATTGATTGTGAAAATCGGCAATGCAGGGATGTGCGTATTGAGCGAGCAATACAGGCGCGGGTCACTGTTGCTACATTTCTCAATCTGCTAGAAGTTTCCTGAGACTGGAGAAAATGGATGGGCCACGGCAGAACATTACAATAAGCTTTATATGCAGATAGAGTGCTCCAATATATTTGCGATTACAAAAATCAGAATTAATGATGTGCATATTTTTGCGTAATATGTGGAACTTCACATTTTAGCAGGTCTGATTACATATTACTGATTGGTGCACTAAGTATTGTTGTGAACTTGTGACATCACAGCACTATGTCTGTATGTATGTATGTATGTATGTATGGACAGCAGAACCTATCAGCTACACTATATCAGGATATAACCTACACTGACTATCTCCAACTAACTATCTGTAATATATATATAAGCTAACTAACTATCTAATGTAATTAAACAGTAAAGCACAGAGAACAGCAATGACACTGTTGTCTCTCTCTCAGAACTCCATAAAACTGTAGAAAATGGCTGCTGGGGAGGTTCTTATATAGTAAGGGGTAGGCAACTTTCCTATTGGTTGCTAGGGATGTTGCTAAGCTCAGACAAAAACATTGCAGCCTTCTCATTGGCCCACAAGCAAAAAGGGAGGTTACTGATGAAAAATAATCTAGAATATTCACGAATACGAATATATAGGACTATTTTCTAAATCTTCGCAAATTCTCAAAGTGGCGATATTCACGATTAAAATTTGTGATACGAATATTCGCGCCCAACACTAATTGTCACCCACGATCACTAATTATTCTCAGAATCCAATTTACTATACAAAAAATTATCAATTGGTACATTGTGGGAATATGTGGGGATCCAAGGCTTGACCATTGTCTTTCTATAGGATGGGCTTTAATATAAAAGGGTATTTTATGTTTATGTTTTTAAGTTTAAAATGGCTTTATGTTTTTTTTGTCACTGTCATTTCAACTAACTTTGTTTAAATTAGGGCTCATGCACACGACCGTATGTATTTTGTGGTCTGCAAAAAACGGATCCGGAAAAAATACGTCTGACATCCGTGTGCATTCCATATTTTGCGGAATGGAACAGCTGACCCTTAATAGAACAGTACTATCCTTGTCCATAATGCAGACAATAACATGTTCTATTTTTTGCGGAACGGAAATACGGACATACGGAAACTGAATACACACAGAGTAACTTCCTTTTTTTTTTGCGGACCCATTGAAGTGAATGGTTCTGCATACGGTCCGCAAAAAAAACAGAACAGGCACGGAAAGAAAAATACGCTTGTGTGTGTGAGTGTGTCCTATAAGACTCCATATGTCAGACTGAGGTCAAAGAGTACCCTTTTGACCTCTGTATGGCTGGTATACGTCAGTATATGGCAAAAAAAAATGTATGGAATAGCGTGGCAGACTATGCTTTCCAATCCTGTAGTGTCCTGTGAAAAAAACATTTATTTAACAAAGGCTATAATAATAGCCATTGGGTGATGGGTGCCACAGTATGGCATCTGTCACTAGCTTCAATTAAGGGATGCCTCAGAGAGCTCCTGTGACAATTTAAAACCTTCCCCTATAAGCAGCACAGCTGAGGCTCTGTCTCATCCCCTGATGCTGTGCTGCTTATGGTGGAAGGGGTTAAATTCTGAAAAAGGGGGAGGGAAGAAAAATACCTGGACTGAACAAGCCGTCATATGACCAGGCTTGTAGGGTAAGAGTAGTGAATGCACAGTGCTATAGAGAGGGACTGTGTAAGGGACATATCCCACTATAGCCTTCCATCAGAGGTATGCGTTTTACATTTCTGATGAAGGATCAAAAGATGATGTGAACAGACCATAATTATTGTGACGAATACCGTACCCAGACTGACTTGGACGTCAACTACGTAGAGCCAAGGAGATAAGGTATGGTCATGGGTTACCAAGGCATGACCTTACGCCCTCCTGGGAGGAGCAGGTAAGTCAGTCTTGGTACAGTTTTCACAGACTCCTCCTGTCCACATGGGCACAGAGAGGCAACAAGCTGAGAGAGCCTTTTCACTGCCCCAGTGTGAAACAGCGTGTTCTCAGCCCGGGAAGACTGCCACCAGTTTCTTGTTTGATATAAGCCTGGTCCGCTAACAGGATTATATAGGGTAAGAAACCAACCTGCGGTAGTGTGTTACTAGGCTGAAACACGGACGTGGGGGATTCGTGATCGAGATACAAGACAGCACAAGATTAAATTATATATTTAATCGCCTTAAGGGCTCACTAGAAATAACACTATATACACAAACAATATATACAGTGGTCTGAGGTTACAAATACAGATGGTGTGGTCCTAACAGGGTTAAGCAGAACAAAAGTCAGTTTACCAGGTATTGGTAGTCCTTTGGATTGTGATGAGTTTATGGCTGTGGTCACATGGGAAGCAGTGATGTCAGCTGGTTTGCAGTTCCCTCTAAACACATGTCACGATGTGACCTCCCTTTAGAGAAAGACACGCCCACTTGCTGGCACAAGCCTTTTAACCTGTAGCCAGCCCCTCCCCTCCTAGCCTCTGGGAGGGATCCACCCGCCTCTGCTAGGCTGGCAGCACATGAGCCACAAAACCAATTAGGGCTCATGGCTTCAGACCAGAATGTCGCAGGGAGGTGGTTCTGGGACCAATGGATCCACCTGGGTCCCGGTTACCAGTAGAGTCCAAGCATGGTACCGTTATTTGTTTTTTGTGGGGAGATATGTATATCTCCCCTGCCTGGCATCCCACCACCAAGCTATGACCATGGGCCTGTTCATCTTGGCCACAGGGACAGAAATATGGTTTATGTCTGTGATGGATGGGCGATTTATAATTCCTTATGAACCGCCGGTTCCATGATGTCTGATAATGTTCATTGAACTCGGTATTTGCCTAGACCCCCTGCAGGGAAGTTTTTCCTGTTCCATTAACTGGGTTCCTGGATGGCTGAATGGGAGGTGAGAAATGTAAACAAAGGTGGACTGCTAGATGCTCTCTGCCATCTGGCTGGGTTTGAAGCAGGCCCCCCATCCCCCCCCCCCCGGTGGAGATCACTACCTCTGCTACCTTTCATCAGATAGTTGGTGTGGGAACATGGCTGACAGTAAATAATAATCCATATTCCTCACAATTATACCAGTGAATATTAAAAAAATGCTGTAATATAGTTTATAAGAGAAAATGCTTACTTCTCTAATTATCAGGCTCTTTTTAATCTCCCTTTCCCTAGTAAACTGTTCACTCACTCTCAACTCACTTCTAAATCAATATTGGTATATGCGATAGACTTTCTGTTCACTGTGACATCAGATTACATGCAGCCCATAGAAGAGGTAGAGAGAGGAGCAGCCGAGTGAAAGAGATACACAAAATACACTACTACAACTAACAGTAGTTTTACTGTCTCACAGCTAGAGGGGAGCAGAATCTTCTCTAGTTTCTGTGTGCTATGTATGGGAGACATCATAGCAGCTAGTTTCTACCCACTAGCATAGGGACAACTAAGATTTAGACATAGAATCTGCAGAAAGAAAACTCTGTAAAATAGTCAGATTTTTAGAGTTATTCCTGATGTATACACAACAGGATGCCGATGCGGGGGACGCTAGATCTGGAAACCATCAGGCTAAGTATTCTCACAACCGTGGTCTGGCCACAGTGGGGAGAGGGTATCTGGAAAAAAAGCAATCCCTTTAAGCTTAACCGAGGTTGTCTCACTTAAGCAAATTTATCTTTGCATTTATCATGTAGAGAACGTTAATACAAGGCACTTACTAATATATTGTAATTGTCCATATTGGCCTCTTTTACTGATATGATTCATTTTTTCATCACATTATACACTGGGTCCTTAGCATGGGTTACAATCCAGCAGCAGTGGCTGTGCTTGCACACTATAGTTATTTTATATTTTTCCTATAGTGCGCAAGCATGGCCACCGCTGCTGGATTTCAGGGGTGGTCGAAACCCCTGGAAACGACCAGTGTATAATGCAACGAAAAAATGAAAAAAAAGCCAGCCAAGGAAAGCAATATGGACAACCACAGTGCAATAGTAAGTGCTTTGTATTTTGTCTTCAGGAAAAAGTGATGGATCCAGCAAGTAAAAATCAGAAGATTCTTTATTACATATGGGAAAAATTTAATGCACACAACCGACTGGTGAAAGTCTGATGTCATTCGACCGATAAGGTCTTAGTCATAGGTCTGTCTATGCCTAAGACCTTATATTTAGAAAAGCGCCAGACATCCACCATGTCTGTGTGTGTATTTTAATATCTTCTATATGGAATAAAGAATGTACTGATTTTCTCGCTGGCTCCATCTGCTTTTTCCTGAGGATTATCATTAGGTGTGAACACACCATTAGGATCCGTGCTTGAGAAGGCTAACAAGGATATACCACCTGAGAGCTGGACATTAATTATTATTTCCATTAAACTTTGTCGTACATGAGAGATGCCATTTGCTGAAGTGAGGGCAACCCATTTAAAATGAATTGCATGCAAGCTTCTATTATAGTTACATAGTTACAGATTTATTCAATTTTACATTCAATTTAGTACAACAAGTCCAATTTCTCATGAAAACAATTCAACGCAATAATGTGTGCTAGCAAAATCCTTGACAATCCACAGTTCACAATACAACCAATGGGTACACATAGACTTAAATAGGATAGAGTTCTCTTGACACAATATCACAAGATCACGTTGTTTTGAAAAGTTAGTAATCTAATGACACATATTAGGACATGCCAAGGGAAAAAGAAAAGTAAAGATGGACAGATCTGTACCTAGTCAATGCAGTTAAAAATAGAAATAAGTCTATCAAATTCAGTCAGGTGAGGGGAGAGGATGTAGATAAGAGTAATGGGTGTAGGGAAATTGTAGAATGTTGTATTCCACTATTGATCCAGCTTTGAATTTTTTTAATGATGGGGTTGATCATTCTCAATTCATTGAATCTTGCATTCTCTTTCCAGTTTAGTCAGCAAATTGAGCATAAATCACACCCAAAAACAGTTCATGCACCACAAATACTAGCTACCACCACCTATTATTACAGCCAACCACATGCTGATTCATTGACACACAAGTAAACACATACACACAAACCACTTTCTGGTATCACTCTATGAAGATCTATAGATTATTAGAGCTAAAAAGTAAGAAAATAACAAGAGACCTAACACAAGTCTTCTGTGACTTGAGTGTAGCAAAGCAAATGGATTCACAATCAACATTGACTGTCCTCAGGAAATATGAACACTGATTTATAGTTTCAAGCAGGTTGTATTCCTTCATCCTTTGGATCAGGTTTCAGAACATCCCATAAATATATTAGTTAAAAGTGTGGGTTACTAATAGAGGGGGGAGGCGAGGGAGAACCTGGAATATTGAATAGCAGATTGTCCTGTATCTTTTCCACTATAGTAGATGGTTTATTTGCTGTTCTTTGAAGTATCTCCCAAAAAAGAGAACCATCTCACCAGTGCCACCTCTTGGTACTAGCTCCGTATGAGTCAAAATCAGACTTTCCAACAAGCCATGGGATTTCACAAGGGAATGTTGCCAAGCCAGATATTGATCCACAGACAGCTGTTTTGGGGTGCTTGCCCCTCATCAGTATGGAGTAGGATTCTGGCTGGCTGGGTGTGATGCCGTGAATGTGCCTTAGGCAGGGTGCTGAATATCCTCAAAGAGGCCAGTCCTATATCTTGTTTGGCTAAATTCCCATGTCAAATCCCAAGGCTTGTTGGAAAGTTGGATATCAACCATGGGAGGACTGGGAACTTAAAGTGGGACCTGGAAAAAAATAAAATAAAAGTGGCATCATTTCCAAATTGACAGAAGGTGAGCCAGCACAAGAGGGCAGGGCCAACAGAAGTAGGGGGACCTGCAATACTGTATTGAAGCACAAACTACCAACCCAGCAGAACCAAATAGCACAGTACAGCACAAAATACTGCCTCAGCTGAAGCAAATAACACAGTACAGCACAAAACACTGCCTCAGCAGACGAAAATAATTTAGTGCAGCACAAAAATATTGCCAGCTTCATCACTGTCCTGAGCACACCTGGTGCTCCTAGAATTAATTAATGCTTAGAGCATCAGATCGTTATGTACCTGGCCAGCAGCCATGAGGAGGACTTGGGGGGCCCACTGGGCATAGGCTTTCCAGCAAATTTCCCTATAGGATCTATGGCCTGGTCCGCCCCTGAGTTCAACTCATAGGGAGCCACTTCCAAGAGGTGGTGCTGGGTAGACGGTTCTCTCCCTTGGGAGTTACCTCTTTGCATATTTGTTTCCCATTGAACATTGCCAATAACTCTTCATACCATGAAGTAAGTCTCCATGCAGGACTGGTCTGTTTAAGGAGATTCAGCACTCTGACTAAGCCTGTTCTTTGAAGGAAAGAGAAATCCAGGTCTGGGTGTCATCTCACACAGGTCAAGAGAGGAACCCCCACCACTCTGGCCACATGGTTCAGCACACACAAGGTTTTATGGCTTTTCCTCCAAAAATTAACTCTTTTTTTGTGATCATTGACATATAGCCATGTAACCTTTTCATGACAGATTTTGGATGTAATGCTCAACAAAAATTACTTTATGTCAATGTAATTTAGTATTGAATCAACAGGTCATCTTCAACATAATTGTATTTACAAATCAATTCTCAATGGAGTTACTTCAACAACTGTCAATATAAGACATCCAATATTATTGTTTTAGTTAAATTGTAAGCTTAAGGTTTCTACTTTAAGGTTGAAATTCTAAATCAAAATTCTAAACAATTTTGCTTGAGTGTAAGAATCACAGTAGAAATACATGTTATTTTCATATATGAATCCCATCCCTTGAGAAAGGAACACTGCAGAAACATTACTTTTTCTGACATAATCCTGCATAACTTAACAATATTCTCAGTGTAAATAACCTGGTGAGAATGAAACCGCTGTTAATTAAGGATCTGTTTTCCTCGTTAGTGTCTGTACTGATGCTCCATGCTTAAATGAAGACATTAAATGCTGATTGTTATCATTTGAGAATCTTCCTTGTGGAACAGCATTGTAAAGATACAGTGTTGGATACGGGCTGCTTATAAAGGTAATTAGGATGCAACATCTGATACCCACAGTATGTGAAATCACCCTGTGTGCTATTTATATGACCAGCCCCTGGAGTCTTGATTTTAAATAAGAATTACACCACCTCACTCCATAAAATCACTTAGTAATGTGTTTTGGAACCTCTGAAGCAGAAAAATTGAGGCTTAGGGAGAATCAATGTTACAGAATAAACCAGGGGTGTATATAGGCAATATAATGTTGAAGTTTTATGAAGCTTCAAAATGTGTTTCCTTAAGTTACTAAATGTTGCACTAGTAAAAACATTTAGGGTATACACTGCGTGCAGAATTATTAGGCAAATGAGTATTTTGACCACATCATCCTCTTTATGCATGTTGTCTTACTCCAAGCTGTATAGGCTCGAAAGCCTACTACCAATTAAGCATATTAGGTGATGTGCATCTCTGTAATGAGAAGGGGTGTGGTCTAATGACATCAACACCCTATATTAGGTGTGCATAATTATTAGGCAACTTCCTTTCCTTTGGCAAAATGGGTCAAAAGAAGGACTTGACAGGCTCAGAAAAGTCTAAAATAGTGAGATATCTTGCAGAGGGATGCAGCACTCTTAAAATTACAAAGCTTCTGAAGCGTGAAAATCGAACAATCAAGCGTTTCATTCAAAATAGTCAACAGGGTCGCAAGAAGCGTGTGGAAAAACCAAGGCGCAAAATAACTGCCCATGAACTGAGAAAAGTCAAGCGTGCAGCTGCCAAGATGCCACTTGCCACCAGTTTGGCCATATTTCAGAGCTGCAACATCACTGGAGTGCCCAAAAGCACAAGGTGTGCAATACTCAGAGACATGGCCAAGGTAAGAAAGGCTGAAAGACGACCACCACTGAACAAGACACACAAGCTGAAACGTCAAGACTGGGCCAAGAAATATCTCAAGACTGATTTTTCTAAGGTTTTATGGACTGATGAAATGAGAGTGAGTCTTGATGGGCCAGATGGATGGGCCCGTGGCTGGATTGGTAAAGGGCAGAGAGCTCCAGTCCGACTCAGACGCCAGCAAGGTGGAGGTGGAGTACTGGTTTGGGCTGGTATCATCAAAGATGAGCTTGTGGGGCCTTTTCGGGTTGAGGATGGAGTCAAGCTCAACTCCCAGTCCTACTGCCAGTTTCTGGAAGACACCTTCTTCAAGCAGTGGTACAGGAAGAAGTCTGCATCCTTCAAGAAAAACATGATTTTCATGCAGGACAATGCTCCATCACACGCGTCCAAGTACTCCACAGCGTGGCTGGCAAGAAAGGGTATAAAAGAAGAAAATCTAATGACATGGCCTCCTTGTTCACCTGATCTGAACCCCATTGAGAACCTGTGGTCCATCATCAAATGTGAGATTTACAAGGAGGGAAAACAGTACACCTCTCTGAACAGTGTCTGGGAGGCTGTGGTTGCTGCTGCACGCAATGTTGATGGTGAACAGATCAAAACACTGACAGAATCCATGCATGGCAGGCTTTTGAGTGTCCTTGCAAAGAAAGGTGGCTATATTGGTCACTGATTTGTTTTTGTTTTGTTTTTGAATGTCAGAAATGTATATTTGTGAATGTTGAGATGTAATATTGGTTTCACTGGTAAAAATAAATAATTGAAATGGGTATATATTTGTTTTTTGTTAAGTTGCCTAATAATTATGCACAGTAATAGTCACCTGCACACACAGATATCCCCCTAAAATAGCTAAAACTAAAAACAAACTAAGAACTTCTTCCAAAAATATTCAGCTTTGATATTAATGAGTTTTTTGGGTTCATTGAGAACATGGTTGTTGTTCAATAATAAAATTAATCCTCAAAAATACAACTTGCCTAATAATTCTGCACTCCCTGTATTCACACGTAGCAGATTTGTTGCAGAAATGTAAATGTTACATTCCTGATATTAAACTACATGTTAATTAAAATAGTTGCTTATGTAAAAATAAACACTTGTCAATAAATGGAAACATTTTTGCTTACAGGTTTTCAGTTTCTGGTGTTTTCTGACAGCAAGTATATTAAAATGTTTCATGGCTTTACTTTATACGTACTGTAAAAACTGAAAATTCCAGGGGCAGATTATTGCGAAGGTACAATTACCTAGGACAGGGATGGGCAACCTGTGGCTCTCCAGCTGTTGTAAAACTATAATTCCCACCATGCCTTGCTGTAGGCTGATAGCTGTAGGCAGTCTGGACATGTTGGGAGTTGTAGTTTTGCAACAGCTGGAGAGCCACAGGTTGGCCATCCCTGACCTAGGACCTCTACTATCCAGAGGCCTCATCCAATTGCAAGTCTCTGCTGGGGACCTGGGATCTCAGCACTGTTATTTAGGACACCATATGAAAGTATAAATTAGGCCTTGTTCACATCAGTGTTAGAAATTTCTGTGGTTCAGCTATGTTAGAGGAGCAGCACAACAAAAACAACTGAAGTGCTGGCATATAATTGAAACTAACTGAGCTGAACAGACTCCATTGTCTATAATGAGGTCCAATTGGTTTCTGTACAGGTGTATACTTTTTAGTGTTGTATTGTGCAATATATAGTGTCAGTCTGGGATTCTTTATGACCACCAGAGGAAATAATTATTGGAGCCCAACCCACTCATCACTAAAGTCTAACAGGTTTTGAATCATAAATAAACCAGAAATAGTCCCTAGTGGCAAATGATTGTCTCCAAAGGCAGATTCAAATGGAACTTTTTTTTCCTGGACCTATGGGGCCTACTATGGCTTCAGAGACTGAACCCACCAGAGAATCCTCTGTGACTCTGGTGGTGCAGGCTGACCCTCTATTGTGCTACTCATTATAATCCCCTCACAATGGTTTGTTCATGGTCCTATACATGACCTGAATTTGCCACTTTGAAAACTCTTTTATATCCACTAAATGACTCCTAGTACTACTTTTTATAAACTAAAAAAAACCTGCCAACCATAACCCCCTGAGAACATTCTGCCATATTGCTTCCAGAGAGCCTGCTGCCAACAGTTGTATTTATCTCCTTCAACACTCCTGCTCCATGCGGGCACAAAAATAAAATGATGCCCGGCCATAATCGGCACTCCAATACCTTCCCAGCTGCTCAGCAATCACGTCGATGTGGCGTGCCCCTGGTACGGTATCACTAATATAGCGTGGAGGTGGAGCTGTGGCGCACTGCATCAACATGATTGTTGAGTGGCTGGGACGTGATTGGTGATTGTAAATATATGCGGCAGCACTAATCACACACACTGGCGGGGCACAAAAAACAAGGCCGCGAGCCAAATTTGGTCCACAAATGTCCTTTAGATGTTTTATTTTTCCATTGGTAACAAGTATATCTTGTAGCTATTTTCCATGTAGTGTAATCCAAATTTGGCAGTAAGCTGCAGTGAATCTTGTTGAAAGGCCATTGCAATTAATAGTGGTGTTAATTGTATAAAAGTCAAATGTGTGCATTAGCCCGGCAGCCTCTTTCACAGTCTTCATCCTTATCAATATTGCTTTCTCCAAAGAATCACTCACTGATTACTTTCACTTAAATATAGAGATACAGTAATTTATGATGTGTAAAAATTCCTTTTTTTTTTCAGGTTTCCATTGAACATGGAGGACCTGAAAATGTTCCAAATGTAATTGCCAGTTTTAAAAGTTAGAAGCTGAGAACTGTGCCAAGAAATCGTGATTTACTACAATAATGGGTGTATATTATATTAAGGGCTATGACTTTGGACATAGCAACATAACTTTTTTTTTCGTTCTGATATAACTGATCTATTTAATTAGATACTTAACATTCGACTTGTTGCTATGCTGCACTTGAGTCCTTCCTTTAAACTTTAAAAAAAATCTTTTTAGGACCCTTGTTTGGCTTTGGCTGATGAACCAAAAACTGTATCACACAGGCCTTACCTCAAAGTAGTCTTCTGTTTGTAAAAAAAAATAAAAAAGTACACTATGAACAAGTATATACTTGTCCGCTATTGTCCCCACAGTATTTTGTAGTGCGAATCTTCCCAGTCTCTACCCAGATCTACAAAATCTTGAAGATGCCCCTTTAGTAATCTTTGTGACTGAAATGGAAACAAGCCTATCCTCACAGATTCACTAGCCACTGCAGCAACTTTCTAATCTCTCAGAAGCATGCTCCTAAACAACTCCTCTGGTTGACCCCAGGCTTATCCCTAAAAAACTATCACTAGCAATGAACAGACCATTTAAATGAACAATTATTGCAATCAGAGATGAGCAAAGTTCTTAAAAATTCAAATTCATCTGCTTCACTGAATGCGACAAAAAAATTTGGCTTTGTGACGAATTACTTTGTCATGAAGCGCATTTCTTGAAGTAGCGGTGGCACAATAATGGGGAACAGCGATTCTCATCATGGGAATAGTTCAAAGAGCCAATCACTGTTCTGTAACTGTTTCTTCTCCCAAATTACCAAACTGAGAAAGAAATCCAGATTCTGGTCAGACCCGTTAGGTGGTATTTTTCTGCTTCTATTTCTCAGTGTTGTAAAGGGTCCTTCCCTAGGGGTTTGTCATTATCATTTAATAGTGACACAAGATCCTCAACACTTTGTAAGTCCTCTTTCTCAATACCTAGATCTTCGGATCTCTTCACTACTGCTTTGTGGAATATTGTATTCCATTTTGGCATTTTTGAATGAACAGGTTGATATCTTTAATCCATTTGAATTGGTCAAAGTGATGCATAGGAACAAAAGAGGGTCCTTTCTGGGTGACAGATATTTCTGATCGAGAGAGATCTTGACCTGACAGGTTGATGATGAGTGGGGCTTCGGAATCAGAGTCGGCTCTTCCGCTGTATCTAGGACCATTCTCTGAGCAAATATTGGCTCTGTGGTTGTCCTAAAAATGGTGTAGGATGGACAGAGGAAGATGAGGGAGTTAGATTGGCGCATGTGCAGTAGAGATACAAGACTTGCCAGCGGCCAATTTGGATTCTGGCAGCTACCCAAACAAGAAATTGGCAGTCTGTTTTTGATCATATGCATCTGTATGCACACTAATCTCACTTTCTGCATCTTACTTTCTGTAATCCCGGATGTGACATTATTTCCATAACATGTTTGGCTGGCAGCTTGTTCCACCCTTTACATCCACATGGGTTACACAAGTTCCTTCAACCACAGAAGCAACACCAGACTCAGACCATATGGCATAGGACCCTCATCCAGGAAATTAAATACATCGTTCCTTGGGCTCACACACTGGGGAAGCTCCTATTGTTTAGTATATGTAGTGGCTATAGATACCTTATTTATTGTCTTAAGGATGCCACTGCAGACACCCTGTGTCTGTGGTAGTGGTGGCTGTATCTGGAAGTGCTCAAACCCACATGCAGCTGTGCATATATATACAGGGGAGCAAATCCTGCACTTGTGGCCCGTTGCTAATGATGATCCCCAGCAAAAATGCATACAGAGGAGGATGCCCGCAGCGAACCACAAGTACCACAAAAGACATCCTACCGTAGGACATGTTGACTAATCTCTCAATTTTAAAATCAGTTTGAGGGTTTAATAAGACTGCAGAGTGCAACTGTCTTTGCTATTATTTTGTTATATTGTTATATTGATTATCACATCCACATAATTGCTTTCTTGTGTAGGATTTCTATTGTGGTACTTGTGGTTCGCTGCGGGCATCCTCCACTGTATGCATTTTTGCTGGGGATCATCATTAGCAACGGGCCACAAGTGCAGGATTTGCTCCCCAGTATATATATGCATAACTGCATATGGGTTTGAGCACTTCCTGCTTGTTTAATACCACACCATTCTTTTCAGTTTGTATATATAGAGATGCCTGGAGGTGTATAAACTCCAATTTAAATGTGCCTGTTTTCCATCTACAGGCCACATTTAGGTGCACCTGCGAGGCCTGGGCCATATCAGCCAGTCTTGAGTGGGACTCGCAGACTCCTCCCTCCTCCCATTGCTAGCATGGTCACATGCTGGAGGTAACTGGTGAGTTGTCTGTGAGTCGGCCTCATGCTCCTGTAATTTGCCCACTGGCTCCTGGTATTGCCCACATGACCCAGGTAGGTGAGTGTTAGGTCCCGGGCTACTTGAGAAACCTAGGCGCGGTGCTCAGGCTCAGACATGTCCTCCCCCTGTAGGACATGTTGGCTAATCTCTCAATTTTAAAATCAGTTTGAGGGTTTAGTAAGACCGCAGAGTGCACCTGTCTTTGCTATTATTTTGTTATATTGATTATCACATCCACATAATTACTATCTTGTGTAGGATTTCTATTGTGGTACTTGTGGTTCGCTGCGGGCATCCTCCACTGTATGCATTTTTGCTGGGGATCGTCATTAGCAACGGGCCACAAGTGCAGGATTTGCTCCCCTGTATATATATGCACAACTGCATGTGGGTTTGAGCACTTCCTGCCTGTTTAATACCACGCCATTCTTTTCAGTTTGTTTCTATATAAAGATGCCTGAAGGTGTATAAACTCCAATTTAAATGTGCCTGCTTTCCATCTACAGGCTACATTTAGGTGCACCTGTGAGGCCTGGGCCATATCAGCCAGTCTTGAGTGGGACTCGCAGACTCCTCCCTCCTCCCATTGCTAGCATGGTTACATGCTGGAGGTAACTGGTGAGTTGTTTGTGAGTCGACCTCATGCTCCTGTAATTTGCCCACTGGCTCCTGGTATTGCCCACATGGCCCAGGTAGGTGAGTGTTAGGTCCCGAGCTACTTGAGAAACCTTGGCGCGGTGCTCGGGCTCAGACATGTTGGCTAATCTCTCAATTTTAAAATCAGTTTGAGGGTTTAGTAAGACTGCAGAGTGCACCTGTCTTTGCTATTATTTTGTTATATTGTGGCTGTATCTGGGCAAATTATCTTACATCATGTACCCCAACTATGTGAGTGAGCATGGTTCGAAATGTCTTTTTTGTCTTCTGACGAGGACTCCACAGGGACACGCGTTGGGATTGGAACACACGATTTGTGAATTTGACAATATTTCAATCTGTTTAATTTAATGGATATTAATTGGTGCATGGCAAATGTGGTGCCAATATTCAAAAAAGGGTCCAAAAACAAAGCCTGGAAACTGTAGGCTGGTAAGTTTAACATCTGTTGTGGGTAAACTGTTTGAAGGTTTTCTGAGAAATGCTAAATTAGAGCATCTCAACGGAAATAAGCAAAAAACGCCATATCAGCATGGCTTTGTGAGGTCATGCCAAACTAATTTTAATCAGTTTCTATGAGGAGGTAAGTTCTAGACTTGACAGCGGCGAATCAATGGATGTCGTATATCTGGATTTCTCCAAAGCATTTGACACTGTACCACATAAAAGGTTAGTATATAAAATGAGAATGCTCGGACTAGGAGAAAACGTCTGTATGTGGGTAAGTAACTGGCTCAATGATAGAAAACAGAGGGTGGTTATTAACGGTACACACTCAGATTGAATCACTGTCACTAGTGGGGTACCTCAGGGGTCAGTATTGGGCCCTATTCTCTTCAATATATTTATTAATGATCTTGTAGAAGGCTTGCATAGTAAAGTATCAATTTTCGCAGATGACACTAAACTGTGTAAAGTAATTAACACTGATGAGGACAGTATACTACTACAGAGGGATCTGGATAGATTGGAGGCTTGGGCAGATAAGTGGCAGATGAGGTTTAACACTGACAAATGTAAAGTTATGTACATGGGAAGGAATAATGCAAGTCACCCGTACATACTAAATGGTAAAACACTCGGTAATACTGACATGGAAAAGGATCTAGGAATTTTAATAAACAGCAAACTAAGCTGCAAAAACCAGTGTCAGGCAGCTGCTGCCAAGGCCAATAAGATAATGGGTTGCATCAGAAGGGGCATAGATGCCCGTGATGAGAACATAGTCCTACCACTTACAAATCACTAGTCAGACCACACATGGAGTACTGTGTACAGTTCTGGCTCCTGTAAACAAGGCAGACATAGCAGAGCTGGAGAGGGTCCAGAGGAGGCAACTAAAGTAATAACTGGAATGGGGCAACTACAGTACCCTGAAAGATTATCAAATTAGGGTTATTCACTTTAGAAAAAAGACGATTGAGGGGAGATCTAATTAATATGTATAAATATATCAGGGGTCAGTACAGAGATCTATCCCATTATCTATTTATCCCCAGGACTGTGACTGTGAAGAGAGGACATCCTCTGTGTCTGGAGGAAAGAAGGTTTGTATACAAACATAGAAAGGGATTCTTTACGGTAAGAGCAGTGAGACTATGGAACTCTCTGCCTGAGGAGGTGGTGATGGTGAGTACAATAAAGGAATTCAAGAGGGGCCTGGATGTATTTCTGGAGCTTAATAATATTACAGGCATTAGCTACTAGAGAGGGGTCGTTAATCCAGAGAGTTAGTCTGATTGCCTGATTGGAGTCGGGAAGGAAGTTTTTATTCCCGTAAAGGGGGGAAAATTGGCTTCTACCTCACAGTTTAGTTTTTTTTTGCCTTCCTCTGGATCAACTTGCTGCCTTATGTACTATGTTACTATGTTAAAGTGCTCAGTACCGCCCTTAATATATTCTTTAAGGGGTGTAGTTTCTAAAATGGGGTCACTTTTTGAGGGTTTCCACTGTAGGGGTACGTCAGGGTCTCTTCAAATACAAAATGGTGCCTAAAAACCATTCTTGTGAAATCTGCATCCAAAATCCATATGGCTCTCCTTTCCTTCTGACCACTGCCACGTGCCCATAGAACTTCAGAATCAGAGTAATAAATATTGAGGTGTATTTTGCTGTTAACCCTTGCTGTGTTGCAAGAAAAAAATTATTAACATAAAAAAATCAACCATAAAAGTGACATTTTATAATTTTACCTGCATTTTACTTTAATTCTTGTGGGACACCTCAAGGGTTAACAAAGCTTGTAACATGAGTTTTGAATAATTTGGGAGTGTATTTTCTAAAATTGGGTCATTTATGGGTGGTTTCCGTATTGTAAGCACCTCAAAATCACTTTAAAACTGGATTGGTGCTTAAAAAAAATGTTTTTTGAAATTTTGTTGAAAATTTGAAAAATAGCTTCTAAACTTCGAAACCTTCTGACGTCCTAAAAAAAATAAAAAGACATTTACAAAATGATACCAACATAAAGCAGACATATGGGGAATGTTGATTGATAACCATTTTATGAGATACTACTATCTGTCTTAAAAGTTGAGAAATTAAAATTTAGGAAATTGTACATTTCTCCCAATTTTTGATAAAATTTGAGATTATTTTATAAATAAAGGTGAAATACAGTATATTGACTCAAGTTTACCACTGTCATGAAGTACAATGTGTCACGAGAAAGAAATCTCAGAATGACTGGGATAAGTAAAAGCGTTCCAAAGTTATTGCCACATAAAGTGACACGTCAGATTTGCAAAAATCGGCCTGGGATTTAAGGTGAAAAGTGGCCCGATACTGAAAGGGTTAATGTATCTTTAACAATAGAATACTACAGTTAATATCATAGAGGTGTAGTAAGCCTCTGCTGTACCTTCATATGCCGCTCATTTCACACAGAGACACATAGATTTATCTGTCATTTTTCTGTCATGGGGCCTGACAGAGACTGTATGGCAACACATAGAAGCTGCATGGCCCCATACTCAGAAGCCTTACAGCCACTTTACACTGCTATATAGGATCCATGCACTGCAGTATGTCATTTGCATTACCCGTTACACTGTTGAATCCACCTCTGCCAATAACCTGGCTCTGGTGGGGTCTCCTCTAGTGTTGAGCGCGAATATTCGAATCACGAATTTTAATTGTGAATATAGCCACTTTAAGAATTCGCAAATATTTAGAATATAGTGCTATATATTCGCATTAGAAAATAGTGTTGAATATTCTAATCGGGAATTTATCACGAATATATTATATTGAGGATTTTCGCAATCAAGTAAACAATGACTGGAGATCACGAATTCTCGAATTTGCTAATTTATGGCGAATATTTGGCCAAAACTTTGCAAAATATTGCGAATTCGAATATTGCCTATGCCGCTCATCACTAGTCTCCTCCTCTTCCTCATTTGGCTGTCTCACTGCGGTGGTACCTTGCAGTGTGAATTGAACAACAAATGTCCCAACGGTATAACTTCTGTGTTATTTTTGGAACTAGCTACGTTTACCTCTCCTTGCACTCCACCTCCTTGTACACAAAAAACTCTTTCCTGTGTGTAGGGACGTGTTGAGCTACTCTGTGAATGCTGTCACTATTTTCCTAAGATACCGACTTTCACTCTGCTTGTCAGTGATGCCTCCAGTATCTGGCCAACTCTGGTGATGGCTCTAACTATCCACACAGATCCTTGCAGATGGTTTGTGCTAGGACTACAAGGTCATCATTTCTCCTAAAGTGGCTTTCATATCACAGTTGACCGCTCTGGTCTATAGGCTCTGACAGGGTGTAAAATGCTGAAGAATATACAGTGGATAAAAAAAGTCTAAAGTTAAAATGTCAGGTTTCTGTGATGTAAAAAAATGAGACAAAGATAAATCATTTCAGAACTTTTTCCTCCTTTAAACTGTACAACTCAATTGAAAAAAAACCTGAAATCTTTTAGGTAGAGGGAAGAAAAATATTAAAATAAAATAATATGGTTGCATAAGTGTGCACACCCTTAAACTAATACTTTGTTGAAGCACCTTTTGATTTTAATACAACACTCAGTCTTTTTGGGTATGAGTCTATCAGCATAGCACATTTTGACTTGGCAAGATTAGCCCACTCTTCTTTGCAAAAACACTCCAAATCTGTCAGATTGCGAGGGCATCTCCTGTGCACAGCCCTCTTCAGATCACCCCACAGATTTTCAATTGGATTCAGGTCTGGGCTCTGGCTGGGCCATTCCAAAACTTTAATCTTCTTCTGGTAAAGCCATTCCTTTGTTGATTTAGATGCATGCTTTGGGTCGTTGTCATGCTGAAAGACTAAAGTTCCTCTTCATGTTCAGCTTTCTAGCAGAAGCCTGAAGGTTTTGTGCCAATATTGACTGGTATTTGGAACTGTTCATAATTCCCTCTAGCTTTACTAAGGCCCCAGTTCCAGCTGAAGAAAAACAGCCCCAAAGCATGATGCTGCCACCACCATGCTTCACTGTGGGTATGGTGTTCTTTTGGTGATGTGCAGTGTTGTTCTTGCGTCAAACATATCTTTTGGAATTATGGCCAAAAAGTTCAACCTTGGTTTCATCAGATCATAACACCTTTTCCCACATGCTTTTGGGAGACTTCAGATGTGTTTTTGCAAAATGTAGCCTGGCTTGAATGCTTTTCTTTGTAAGAAAAGGCTTTTGTCTTGCCACTGTACCCCATAGCCCAGACATATGAAGAATACGGGAGATTGTTGTCACATGTACCACACAGCCAGTACTTGCCAGATATTCCTGCAGCTCCTTTAATGTTGCTGTAGGCCTCTTGGTAGCCTCGCAGACCAGTTTTCTTCTCGTCTTTTCATCAATTTTGGAGGGACGTCCAGTTCTTGGTAATGTCACTGTTGTGCCATATTTTCTCTACTTGAAGATGACTGTCTTCACTGTGTTTCATGGCATATCTAATGCATTGGAAATTCTTTTGTACCCTTCTCCTGACTGATACCTTTTAACAATGAGATCCCTCTGATTCTTTGGAAGCTCTCTATGGACCATGGCTTTTGCTGTGGGATGCGACCATGAAAATTTCAGGAAAGACCAAATAGAGCAGCTGAACTTTATATGGGGTTAATCGGAGGCACTTTAAATGATGGCAGGTGTATGCTGACTCCTATTTAACATGAATTTGAATGTGATTGCTTAATTCTGAACACAGCTACATCCCCAGTTATAAGAGGGTGTGCACACTTATGCAACCACATTATATTAGTTTTTTTTTGTTTACTTTCCTCCACCTAAAAGATGTAAGTTTGTTTTTCAATTGAGTTGTACAGTTTATAGATCACATTAAAGGTGAAAAAAGTTCTGAAATGATTTATCTTTGTCTCATTTTTTTACATCACAGAAACCTGACATTTTAACGGGGGTGTGTAGAGTTTTTAAATCCACTGTGTGTATATATATATATATATATATATATATATATATATACTGAACAAAAATATAAATGCAACACTTTCGGTTTTGCTCCTATTTTGAATGAGCTGAACTCAAAGATCTGAAACATTTTCTACATACACAAAAGACCCATTACTCGCAAATATTGTTCACAAATCTGTCTAAATCTGTGTTAGTGAGCACTTCTCCTTTGCCGTGATAATCCATCCCACCTCACAGGTGTGGCATATCAAGGTGCTGATTAGACAGCATGAATATTGCATTTATATTTTTGTTCAGTGTATATATATATATCTCACTCACCTAAAGAATTATTAGGAACACCATACTAATACGGTGTTGGATCCCCTTTTGCCTTCAAAACTGCCTTAATTCTACGTGGCATTGATTCAACAAGGTGCTGATAGCATTCTTTAGAAATGTTGGCCCATATTGATAGGATAGCATCTTGCAGTTGATGGAGATTTGAGGGATGCACATCCAGGGCACGAAGCTCCCGTTCCACCACATCCCAAAGATGCTCTATTGGGTTGAGATCTGGTGAATCTGGTGGCTATTTTAGTACAGTGAACTCATTGTCATGTTCAAGAAACCAATTTGAAATGATTCGAGCTTTGTGACATTATCCTGCTGGAAGTAGCCATCAGAGGATGGGTACATGGTGGTCATGAAGGGATGGACATGGTCAGAAACAATGTTCAGGTAGTTCGTGGCATTTAAACGATGCCCAATTGGCACTAAGGGGCCTAAAGTGTGCCCATAAAACATCCCCCACACCATTACACCACCACCACCAGCCTGCACAGTGGTAACAAGGCATGATGGATACATGTTCTAATTCTGTTTACGCCAAATTCGGAAATCTACCATTTGAATGTCTCAACATAAATCGAGACTCATCAGACCAGGCAACATTTTTCCAGTCTTCAACAGTCCAATTCTGGTGAGCTTGTGCAAATTGTAGCCTCTTTTTCCTATTTGTAGTGGAGATGAGTGGTACCCGGTGGGGTCTTCTGCTGTTGTAGCCCATCCGCCTCAAGGTTGTGCGTGTTGTGGCTTCACAAATGCTTTGCTGCATACCTCGGTTGTAACGAATGGTTATTTCAGTCAACGTTGCTCTTCTATCAGCTTGAATCAGTCGGCCCATTCTCCTCTGACCTCTAGCATCCACAAGGCATTTTTGCCCACAGGACTGCCGCTTACTGGATGTTTTTCCCTTTTCACACCATTCTTTGTAAACCCTAGAAATGGTTGTGCTTGAAAATCCCAGTAACTGAGCAGATTGTGAAATACTCAGACCGGCCCGTCTGGCACCAACAACCATGCCACGCTCAAAATTGCTTAAATCACCTTTCTTTCCCATTCTGACATTCAGTTTGGAGTTCAGGAGATTGTCTTGACCAGGACCACACCCCTAAATGCATTGAAGCAATTGCCATGTGATTGGTTGACTAAATAATTGCATTCATGAGAAATAGAACAGGTGTTCCTAATAATTCTTTAGGCGAGTGTATATATATATATATATATATATATATATATAGTCCAGAAAATGAGCGGCAATATATATACACTGCTCAAAAAAATAAAGGGAACACAAAAATAACACATCCTAGATCTGAATTAATTAAATATTCTTCTGAAATACTTTGTTCTTTACATAGTTGAATGTGCTGACAACAAAATCACACAAAAAATAAAAAAATGGAAATCAAATTTTTCAACCCATGGAGGTCTGGATTGGAGTCACACTCAAAATTAAAGTGGAAAAACACACTACAGGCTGATCCAACTTTGATGTAATGTCCTTAAAACAAGTCAAAATGAGGCTCAGTAGTGTGTGTGGCCTCCACGTGCCTGTATGACCTCCCTACAATGCCTGTGAATGCTCCTGATGAGGTGGCGGACGGTCTCCTGAGGGATCTCCTCCCAGACCTGGACTAAAGCATCTGCCAACTCCTGGACAGTCTGTGGTGCAACGTGACGTTGGTGGATAGAGCGAGACATGATGTCCCAGATGTGCTCAATTGGATTCCGGTCTGGGGAACGGGCGGGCCAGTCCATAGCATCAATGCCTTCGTCTTGCAGGAACTGCTGACACACTTCAGCCACATGAGGTCTAGCATTGTCTTGCATTAGGAGGAACCCAGGGCCAACCGCACCAGCATATGGTCTCACAAGGGGTCTGAGGATCTCATCCCGGTACCTAATGGCAGTCAGGCTACCTCTGGCGAGCACATGGAGGGCTGTGTAGCACTCCAAAGAAATGCCACCCCACACCATTACTGACCCAATGCCAAACCGGTCATGCTGGAGGATGTTGCAGGCAGCAGAACGTTCTCCACGGCGTCTCCAGACTCTGTCGCGTCTGTCACATGTGCTCAGTGTGAACCTGCTTTCATCTGTGAAGAGCACAGGGCGTTAGTGGCGAATTTGGCAATCTTGGTGTTCTCTGGCAATGCCAAACGTCCTGCACGGTGTTGGCTGTAAGCACAACCCCCCACCTGTGGACGTCGGGCCCTCATATCACCCTCATGGAGTCTGTTCTGACCGTTTGAGCAGACACATGCACATTTGTGGCCTGCTGGAGGTCATTTTGCAGGGCTCTGGCAGTGCTCCTCCTGTTCCTCCTTGCACAAAAGCGAAGGTAGCGGTCCTGCTGCTGGGTTGTTTCCCTCCTACGGCCTCCTCCACGTCTACTGATGTATTGGCCTGTCTCCTGGTAGCGCCTCCATGTTCCGGACACTACGCTGACAGACACAGCAAACCTTCTTGCCACAGCTCCCATTGATGTGCCATCCTGGATAAGCTGCACTACCTGAGCCACTTGTGTGGGTTGTAGACTCCGTCTCATGCTACCACTAGAGTGAAAGCACTGCCAGCATTCAAAAGTGACCAAAACATCAGCCAGGAAGCATAGGAACTGAGAAGTGGTCTGTGGTAACCACCTGCAGAAACACTCCTTTATTGGGGGTGTCTTGCTAATTGCCTATAATTTCCACCTGTTGTCTATCCCATTTGCACAACAGCATGTGAAATTGATTGTCACTCAGTGTTGCTTCCTAAGTGGACAGTTTGATTTCACAGAAGTGTGATTGACTTGGAGTTACATTGTGTTGTTTAAGTGTTCCCTTTATTTTTTTGAGCAGTGTATATATATATATATATAACAAAAAGAAATTCCGCAGCACTTCCAAGGCGTAAAAATGAAAAGATAGTTCTTTATTTACCAGACAGCAACGTTTCGATCCTTCTCTCTGGGATCTTTCTCAAGCAGTGAACAAATACTAGCATAGCATGCTTTTTATACAGCTTAGTGTCATTAATCAATAAACATTTCTCAATTGATATATATTAATAAAATAATGAAAAAATGATAAAAAAACATAATGCAAACACGTGAATACATAGATTGTGTAAATCATGAGTTCTATATAAATAGGATATAGAATTAATATCAAAAATAACATATTATAGTGCAATACAAATACAAAGCGACATGATTCATGATTATATCCATCTGATCATGATTAGCGATGGTGAATAGTGCAGGTGTACCTGATAAAAACATTCACAATCCAAGAAGGTCCTTCGGTGGAGATGGGACACAGACCACATGGAGTTCGGCGTATCAATAATGAAACTGCGCATGTCAAAGGACCTTAAAGATCCAGCTCGTCATGTGATCTATGTTTTGGTCACATGATCGCTGAAATCATAATGTTGGAGTTCACGCCCTCTCTTAGGACAGCGTCATGCGTTCCAGGGTGGAGCGCACAATATCCACTTGTATAGAGGAATCCAAGCGCCGCACTTAACAAGTGACGCGCACGCATCCCCATGGAGACCAGCAAATGCTAATAGGTATCGAACCCTCACGGCACATACTCAGCGGCACGGACACAGTCACAGCATATCACAGAAAAAGCATATGGGAGTACATCAGGATGTGAAAACAGCTCAGGGAGAATTCAAATTTAACCTAGTATCTTTAACAGTATCTACACATCAATAATAGTGAAAGCGTATGGTAATACCTTAAGAAATCAATGTATCGTATATGACCCACTGGCCAAGTATATAGTAGATGCCCCTAGTCTTACGAGGAGTCGTAACTGTGAATCCTGTGTGTGTGACACAAGTCCACAGTATTGAATTGCCGCAATTGTCAGTGAACACCCATCCCTGGGGGTCAGCATGGCAAAATGATAGCTACATCCTCTAGATTACGGGGAATAAAATTCAATACTAACGAACCAAAGACAAAACTCCCAGTTTTCAACACATCCAAATATGTAACACCCAACCTGCTGAGTCCGTTTGTCCATGACGGTCACCAAGCCGAAAGTATAGACCGCAAATGGCGCGACCCCACAGTCAGCAACTGGTCACCAAACAAGTAATGTAATATATGCATTTATTAAAATTAAAAAAATATTCAAAGCATAAAGTGGTAATCATAAACAATTGTTATTATAGTATTCCATGTTCAATCAATGGTCGCTTGTCCAATTTGATTATATTTTCATGTCCACCTTTCATATACGGACCAAAACTTGGATTGTAAACTGCAGAGACAAAAAATATATACGATTTGATTACATAATATATCACCCCACAGTATTTAAACAGGGGGTACTAGTATATATAACCCCCAGGAACAAAAGGTCAACAACATCCACAATGCCATTAGGATAAGATCCACGGTCTGAAGTCTACATTCATGTCCTACCGGTTTTTAACGTATTAGTCTAGAGATCCAAAGAATCTCGCGTTGTTTTCAAAAGGAGTTGTCGATTGCCACCTCCTCTAGGGGTAGGTAGTATATGATCTATCAACATACACTTCAA
Organism: Bufo bufo; assembly: GCF_905171765.1. NCBI lineage: Eukaryota > Metazoa > Chordata > Amphibia > Anura > Bufonidae > Bufo > Bufo bufo. The sequence goes on along the minus strand of NC_053391.1, from coordinate 366,432,131 downwards.
ATCGCGTTCATGGTGATCCAAATCCAAAACATATATATATAAAAAGAAAGTTCAAGGCAGCACAAAAAATGTGACCAAGGTAAGGAGTGCCAGAAATAAGACCTCCAATTGAAGGATAGATCTGAAACTTTACAAAAGACTATTGGGGACCACAATAGAAAACGTATACCCTTTGTATCGACTTACAGTGGTATTACTGCACATATCAGCAAGATCATTTACAAACACTGGTCTATTTTAACCAGTAGTCATGCTGATATTACAGAATTTCAGTCTAAACCTCTATTGTCCTATAGAATGTCTCGCAATCTTAAAGACAGGTTAGTGAAAAATGACATAGGACAAAGTAAGATTCCGCAACAAACATTTTTGACTTAAAAAAAAATAGGGTGTTATCCATGTTTACATTGCGTGAACTGCAAGTACATGGTTAAGGGTACGCAATTCACACATCCAAAGACACTAATGACATACGCCATTGGACATTATTTGATATGTGATTATTCTAATGTCATTTATGTCCTCTGAGGCCTGTGCAATTTGTTATATGTCGGTGAGACAACCTGTGATTTTAAAATGCGATTTAACCAGCATCGTTATACGATTAGAAAGCAACGTAAAGACCTACCGGTGTCCAAACATTTAATTTATAAAAAACATACTGAAGGTGATCTTAAATTTATGGTAATTAATCAGGTCCCCCCTTCAATAATGGGAGGTAACCGGATCAAATTACTGAAAAAACAGGAAGCAGAGTGGATATTTAAACTCAATACACTAAGACCAAATGGTCTCAACGTTGATTTTAGATCATGGCTATTTGTTTGATAGATCCATTATTACCTTTGGTCTCTCTGTTTTTAGATTTATAATATTTTTTCTTATTTATTTCATATGGCGAACATATGACTGGCTTGCCCAATAGAAAGATACACCGTCGGCCGTATCGATTTTTTTGGTATTTTTTTGTATTTTTATTTCTTTATCTGATTTATTAAGTTTCTCATGATTATGTATGACATGTATGATGGATCCTGATAACCTTTATGCTCCCGCTGGGTGACCTGGGTGACATTGCTTTGTGGTATTTTATTACACGAGGCCCTCAGTATATCCCAGTGGGTACACAAAAGATATATGACTAATTTATTATATTACGCAACGGGTCACTGTATGTGGGAGACAGGGAGGATTGATAGGCCTGTATGTGTTGGGTAGTGACCAGCTATCCAGCACATGTGCCTCTCGATACAGGATTGGGTTAGGCGCGCTTTATTGCAGCACCCCCCATTCCCCCTGTTTTTTCCCCTAGGTGACATCTTGCAATTCTATACACTACTTTGTTGCTATGATACGTTGCTATACCTGCGGGGGACACCTGAGGCATCACGTGTTAGTGGCGCAGACATGCGCAGAGGAACCACATACTTGTCATGCACTGTCCGATCATGTGATGTGTCAAGTGGCGATGACGGGCGGACATGCGCACTGGGATTTTCAGGATGCTATGCAATTATGCCGGCTGATTGTGTTCTTTTAGGTGAGCGGTCGATGTTCCCCACGGGCTATTACCCTATACCCTATACACCTGATAAATATATGCACTAATTATCAATCATGGAAAATGTAGGTTTTGTATATATGAATTTTTATAATTACACATCGGCATGAAAGCACAGAGCACTTTATTATGTATATCATGTATTATGAATTTTTGCTAGTATTTTGATGTAAATTATGTGAGAATGTTGTCTATTACCACTTAGTAATATGCACTATGAACTTGTATGCATTGCTTGAGGACAGTCCCAGAAAGTGGACTGAAACGTCGCATGGTTGAATAAAGGACCTCACATTTTTTCACTGATTGGAAGTGCTGCAGTCTTTCCTTCATTATATATATATATATATATATATTAGAAAAATTAACAATGTTACATTATGACACGATTAAAAGAAAACCCTGTCTTTCGTTTCCTGCTGCCTGAATCATGGTCACCACCACCAACCGCAAGTGTAGCAACAGTGTCACAGCACAGCCTATGGGGTGCGCTGTGAACCTGTTGCTACACTTGCGGTTGCCCGCGGAACGTGTTGCTGTGTGTGCATGCGGTGGCAGTGTCCTCGGCCTTCTGGGTGATTGCCGGGACATGGTTGCCACGCATGCTGTTGCGGTGGTAACATGTGGATTGGTATGCTTGTGTGTGCACTTCCCCTTTAAGTGGCTTCTCCCCCTTGTCTGGTGTGAAGGGTAACGCCCTTCTAGTGTTTAACACGGGTTTCTATGTGTGTGTAGGGTGTGGGCTGCTTGGCTATTTAGCCTCTGCTGGATGCCTGAAGCTGGGGGGTACTCAGCCATGGTGTATGCTGGAGCTATCTTCCTGGCATATTCCATCTGTCCAGTGAGGGCCACCCTTGTGGTCATAGAAGATGTTTTTATGGTTGTCTTATGTTTATTGCAAGCTTTGGGTGTCCTGGGTCCCTGTGTGGTTTTTGGTGTGTGCTGTGTCCTTAATGTTTGTGTGGACACCAGCACTTGTGCACGGGTTCCAGTCAGTGTGTCTGTGGCAGGTAAGTGTGTTACTGTTCTCGCTTACCTGCCAACTCTATAGCTGTATGTGTTCCCCTCTCCTTGCAGCTTGGCCAGTAGGGAGACTCCTGTTCGTCCGTTGTTGTGGAGGAACAGTCGTCTTACCCTGATCCTAGTCAAGGGATTTCCTGAGGGTAGTAGGGCCCCCGAGGTTACAGAGTATGAGCCCTCCTACCATCTGGGTTGGCTCATACGGTATAGGAGTCAGGGTCAGAATTAGGGACGCATTAGGAGGTGACCTGCTCCCTGATCCCGGCGTCCTTGTCCTAGCAGCTACCCGTTATCCCTTTGATACCGCACGGTGGGGGGTTTCCCCCACTCCCCGCCGTGATCATTATGTTGCTAAGTCTTTACCCCTTAAAAGGGGTTTTCTGGAAAGCAGTCAGCCCAGCTCTCCCATTTACTGTAACATTGCAACCAACTTTCAATTTGTAATATACTATAGTTTACTATTTCTGCACCTATCGCCCGATTCAAAAAACACAAACGTGACCCTGTCTGTTCTCTTCTCTCACGCTTCCTCTGACGTCACGTCTGTTTGCAGCCAGGTCTTTGTGTGTACTGTGTTACGGAACATGAACACCTATCTAATTAGCATGAGGTGTCCATCAGATCCTCCTAAGTGTGAAGCCGAGAACAACCAGCCACATGCGCTCTTGAACTCTTTTCAACAGAAGATTCTGCACATGCGCCAGATCCTCCCTGCTTCACTACAGAGAAAGAGGAGAACTGGAGGGGCAGGCCTACTCCCTGCCAGACTTGGGCATTTACACCCAGAAATGCAGCACAGACAAGAAGATCTGGCTGCAAGCAAAGGATATGACGTCAGATGAAGTAGGAGAGAAAAGAAATGGCGGGGTCATGTTAGTGCATTCTGGATCAGGAAATAGGGGTAGAAATGATAGATACTGGAAAGTGAAAGATGGCCAGTTGCTGCATCCCGGAAACCCCCTTTAAGGTAGATCACTTTATTAAAAATTACTTTTTCCCCCCTATGTTTGACAGTACTTACAAGAAACATGAGGGGAGCCATAAAGTCAGTCCACAAGAACAAAATCATCATAAGAATAATAAGAATAATCATAGGCAATTAGCCTAGGAGTGATTATTTTATACTTGTGCAGATTGAAAAGTGAGATGTGCGTGTCCACCAGTGCTGCTGAAGGCTGTACATGCTCCATTTCTCTTCTGACTAGTATATATGAAAGTAATCACAGGGAAACGACCTGTTAAAACGTAGCCCTTCTAATCTAATTTAAACATAAAATAACAAAACTCCCACAGACATACATAGAAAGGAACAAAAAGAAGATATATCCTTGATGACATGGAAGATAATACTGTAATCGTCCACTAATACGGGTCAGAGATGGACGGAGTGGACAGAAATGAAAGTCTGAATCTGTCCCTATTCCCTGGCCCTGGGCTAGGTAGCCCTGCTATGACAGGGTGGTGTACCAGAAGAGAGAGTCATTTGCCAGTGTGGGTATATGTCCAACAGATATCCAGGCGTACGCGAGCATAAATGATTCCCACATAGATAATCAAGTGACGAACTCCTGAAACAGCCACATATGTGTTGATGACATGTGTGATAGCATGGCAAACAAGTAAACCGGATACTACTTGCGTGTCCAGGGTACACCCCTGTCATAGGCCTCTGATGTGGTCCTTGCCTTGATATTTTAAAGCTATTAAATGATTGAACGTAACACGACCAGTGAATTATCTGGTCCAACGGTGTCATCATAATTGAGGGACCCTGCCAACGGCTCGGTTACCTCTTATTGATACCAAATAACAGCATTGTACTTTTATATATGTCCCCGGAGGAACCCAACAATCAATTAGGGTGAAACGCGTTGGGAACGGGCACCTGATTGCATACTAATATACGTAGTGCTTCTGTGCCAAGCGTTGATATATATCTTAATTTAACACTGGTATGTACAAATGTGAATGGCGACTCTTGGTGTGTTGACAGTCACACATTGACTCTGGTGTGTGGGGTCTACACAGTGATATCTTCATTTGATGATGCACATTCATAGATAACCATACCTGTGGTTGTCTGTGTATACTTTATGACATAATTATTAGTTGGCAGCTTTCCACCCACATTACTGAGCATCCATGAGTGTGTTGTCCTGCTGCTCTCTATACTGTTCATCTATACATGGTTTTTGTTTTGTGTACCTAGAGCAAGGCCCGAAGTAGGGATCCACAGGATGTATAGGGTCTATTTAGGCTTCACAAGGAGTTCCAGAAACACGGGAATCGTCCTTATCAGGGCGGCTATTCCGTTCTTAGGCAGGGCTACCTAGCCCAGGGCCAGGAATAGGGACAGATCAGATTTCATTTCTGTCCACTCCGTCCATCTCTGACCCGTATTATTGACGATTACAGTATTATCTTCCATGTCATCAAGGATATATCTTTCTTTTGTACCTTTCTATGTATGTCTGTGGGAGTTTTGTTATTTTAATGTTTTAAATTAGATTAAAAGGCTAAGTTTTAAACAGTCGTTCCCTGTGATTACATTTATTAGATTAATACAAACCTGTGGTTATTATTCCCTCTGACGGGATATCGTCTTAGCTGTGATTAATAGTATATATGAAAGAATGAAAGGTTTGTCTGGGCCTATTCATCATTTTCAATATGAGATCACTATGCAGCACCGAGGGGAGGTAGAAAGCAGGAAGATAGTATTCATGTCCATCCACCAGTGAATGAAGGAGGAGGTGGACCAAATTTTGCCCAAAGGAGTAACAGAAAGGAACATGTAATATACAAAAACAACATACCTAACAATATTTTTATTGCAGTATAATTGCAAATTAGTGTTGAGCGAATCTAATTATCCGAAAGTGACTGATGATCTGAATTTCAGGGAAAATTTTATTCACCACAAAGCCGAATTTTCTTGTGCTTCGTGGGAACTAATCAATTTTCCCTGCAATGTCTGGTAAAAGTAAAAAAAAAAAAAAATCATACTCACTCACCCTCATCAATTTGATTGTGAAGAGGCCGCCGCAGCCAGCTTGCTTGAAGATTTCACTCAATATCGTTGTCCTAGCTGTGAACAGTATACAGGAAGGTTCCTGACTTTTTTGCTAGACAAAAAAAAAAAAATGACAACCCTGAAACAGTTGCCTACTCTCCAATACCATTCTGATCTCACTGATTTATTGAGATAGGCACTAACGAATCAACTTATTGATCGTCATGAATTTGTAGTATTTACTACAGTCTCATCCAAAAAATGGCCACTTTCAAAGGTTTGTCGACAATACATACAGGGATTTACCCTTTCAAATGTTTCCCCCCATTGTTTCTGGAATGACAGTCTAGCTGAAATATTTGGTAATTACACTGACAGGATCTTACATCTATTTGTGTGTCACTGCCCTCATACATAAGAGTAACCACTGACCTTCTAAAAAACTTGAAGGTATTACTTTGGAGTCAAGCATGTTGCTAGCATCAATTGATGTTCATACATCTAGCCCCCATAATAAAGGGTTGGTCGCAGTTTAAATCTATCTAATTACTATGAGCAACCATATCATTGAACATAATCGGTTTGTTTCTGCACAATATCAAAATTCATTTTGACTCATAATTATTTTATTTTTGACTCCAAGTTCTTCCACCAGACCAGGGACTCATGTAGAAGTTAATCAATTGGTTCAGATAGGTTGGATCAATCTTGAAGAAATATTGGTCTCTACTTACATCTGACACAGATTTTATGCGATAAGATAACAGAATATCCAACAATCACTTTTAGAAGGGAGTCGGAACATCAGTTACAGAATTGTACAGTGCATAGTCACTTTGATCCCCCAGAAAAAGACCAGGCTGACAAATAGGATTGTTAGAACATTTCCATGGGGACTTTGCAAAGCATGTCCTTTTATTAAAACAGGATCCACTGTCTCCAATATGAGAGGTGATCGAACGTATAGAGCTTGAATTGCTGTACTGTGAGTAGGGTCAGCCAGGTATCAAACTATCGATACCCAATAAATACTTTTACACCCGTTATCGATATGATACCAGGATTTTGCTATTTTCCAATACTAGGCTGCGCTACGCTTTAAAAAAAAAAGTAAAAAAAAAAAACCAAAATATTAAAAGTTTAAATCACCCCCTTTCCCAATTTTACATATAAAATATGTAAACAATAAAAAATAAACATATTACATATTGCCACATCTGCAAAGGTCCAAACTATTAACTCCTTAACCCCTTAAGGACTCGGCCCTATTTCACCTTCTGGACTTGGCCATTTTTTGCAAATCTGACCAGTGTCACTTTAAGTGCTGATAACTTTAAAACGCTTTGACTTATCCAAGCCATTCTGAGACTGTTTTTTCGTCACATATTGTACTTCATGACACTGGTAAAATGGAGTAAAAAAATATCATTTTTATTTATAAAAAAATACAAAATTTGACAAATATTTGGAAAAATTAGCAAATTTCCAAGTTTCAATTTCTCTACTTCTATAATAAATAGTAATACCTACAAAAATAGTTATTACTTTACATTCCCCATATGTCTACTTCATGTTAGGATCATTTTGGGAATGACATTTTATTTTTGGGGGACGTTACAAGGCTTAGAATTTAGAAGTAAATCTTGAAATTTCTCAGAAATAAAAAAATAAAAAACTTTTTAAGGACCAGTTCAGGTCTGAAGTCACTTTGTGAGGCTTACATAATAGAAACCACCAAAAAATGACCCCATTCTAGAAACTACACCCCTCAAGGTATTCAAAACTGATTTTACAAATGTTGTTAACCCTTTAGGTGTTCCACAAGAATTAATGGAAAATAAAGATACAATTTCAAAATTTCACTTTTTTGGCAGATTTTCCATTTTAATATTTTTTTCCAGTTACAAAGCAAGGGTTAACAGCCAAACAAAACTTAATATTTATGGCCCTGATTCTGTAGTTTACAGAAACACCCCATATGTGGTCGTAAACTGCTGTACGGGTACACAGCAGGGCGCAGAAGGAAAGGAATGCCATACGGTTTTTGGAAGGCAGATTTTGCTGGACTGTTTTTTTTTACACCATGTCCCATTTGAAGCCCCCCTGATGCACCCCTAGAGTAGAAACTCCATAAAAGTGACCCCATCTAAGAAACTACACCCCTCAAGGTATTCAAAACTGATTTTACAAACGTCGTAAACCCTTTAGGTGTTCCACAAGAGTTATTGGCAAATGGAGATTAAATTTCAGAATTTCAATTTTTTGGTAAATTTTCCATTTTAATCAATTTTTTCCAGTTACAAAGCAAGGGCTAACAGCCAAACAAAACTCTATATTTCTGGCCCTGATTCTGTAGTTTACAGAAACACCCCATATGTGGTCGTAAACTGCTGTACGGGCACACGGCAGGGCACAGAAGGAAAGGAATGCCATACGGTTTTTGGAAGGCAGATTTTGCTGGACTGGTTTTTTGTCCCATTTGAACCCCCCTAATGCACCCCTAGAGTAGAAACTCCAAAAAATTGACCCCATTTTAGAAACTATGGGATATGGTGGAAGTTTTGTTTGTACTAGGTTAGGGTACATATGATTTTTGGTTACACTTTTTGTGAGGCAAGGTAACTAGAAATAGCTGTTTTGGCACAGATTTTTTTTGTTATTTACAACATTCATCTGACAGGTTAGATCATGTGGTATTTTTATAGACCAGGTTGTCACGGACATGGCGATACCTAATATGTATACAATTTTTTTATTTTTGTAAGTTTTACACAATGATTTCATTTTTGAAACAAAAAAAATGTTTTAGTGTCTCCATAGTCTGAGAGCCATAGTTTTTTCAGTTTTTCGGCGATTAACTTACGTAGGGTCTCATTTTTTGTGGGATGAGATGACGGTTCGATTGTCACTATTTTGGGGTGCATATGACTTTTTTATCGCTTGCTATTACACTTTTTGTAATGTAAAATGACAAAAAATGGCTTTTTTTTACCCAGTTTTTATTTTTTCACGGTGTTCACCTGAGGGGTTAGGTCATGTGATATTTTTATAGAGCCGGACGGACGCGGCGATACCTAATATGTATACTTTTGTTTATTTATGTAAGTTTTACACAATGATTTCATTTTTGAAACAAAAAAAATCATGTTTTAGAGTCTCCAAAGTCTGAGAGCCATAGTTTTTTCAGTTTTTGGGCGATTATCTTGAGTAAGGTCTCCATTTTTGCGGGATGAGATGACGGTTTTCTTGGCACTACGTTGGGGTGCATATGACTTTTTGATCGCTTGCTATTACACTTTTTGTGATGTAAGATGACAAAAAATGGCTTTTTTTACACAGTTTTTATTTCTTATTTTTTTAAGGTGTTCACCTGAGGGGTTATTTCATGTGATATGTTTATAGAGCCGGTCGATACGGACGTGGCGATACCTAATATGTATACTTTTTTAAATTTACTTAAGTTTTACACAATAACAGCTTTTTTAAAACAAAAAAAAATGATTTTTTAGTGTCTCCATATTCTGAGCCATTTTTTTTTTTGGGGCGATTGTCTTAGGTTGGGGCTCATTTTTTGCGGGATGAGGTGACGGTTAGATTCGTACTATTTTGGTGGGCATACGCTTTTTTGATCGCTTATTGTTGTACTTTTTGTGATGTAAGGTGACAAAAAAATGGTTTATTTAGCACAGTTTTTATTTTTTATTTTTTGACGGTGTTCATCTGAGGGGTTAGTTCATGTGATATGTTTATAGAGCCGGTCGATATGGATGCGGCGATACCTAATATGTCTTTTTTCCCCCCCTATTTTTTACCAGTTTTTTTAAACTTTATTTTGGGAAAATTAAGTTTTTGTTTATTTTTACTTGAAACTTTTAATTTTTTGGGGGGAAAACTTAATTTTTTTCAACTTTTTTTTTACTTTATTTTTTGACCCACTTTGGGACTTCAACTTTTGGGGGTCCAATCCCTTTTACAAGGCATTCCAATACTTCTGTATTGGAATGCATTGGCTGTATGAGTAATACAGTGTGTATTACTCATACAGCTTCCGGCCTGTGAGATCCAGGGGGCTGGATCTCACAGGCTCGTCACAGGAAGGCCGCGCCGATGCCTCAGGAAGGTATCGCGCTGCCTTTCATGCCATCGGGTCCCCCCTACAGCCCCACGGGGACCCGATGGCACCACCGATCGCCACCGCCTCAACATTGAAAAGCGGGACCCCCCCGCACATTTAGCCAAGGTGCCTGCTCAACGATTTGAGCGGCGGTGATCAGAAATACACATTACGTACCGGTACGTCATGTGTCCTTAAGTACCGGGACAACATGCCGTACCAGTACGTCAAGTGTCCGGAAGAGGTTAAAATGTAAAAAATTATATCCTATGCTCTGAACGCTGTAACAGAAAAAAAAAAAAAGCGGCATTCGCCATTTTTTTGTCACCTTGTCCCCACAAAAAATAGGATAGGACAGTTCTATTATGGGCTGGACATTCTATAAAATCTAGAATGCATACGGCTTTTTTGGTGTTTTATTTTTTCCGCGTTGTATCGAATGGTATCGAGTATCACAATACTCGCAATAGTAAATTTATCTATCGGTTAGGAACCATTGCTCCAGAAGGATTAAATGAGAGGATCGATTTTTCATGTTTCATCTAGCTTTGTTCGATAAATATAATATAATGCTGGCCTGTTATACTGGGGGATGCATGGTTGGGAGAATTCCTTTTTCGGTTTAATTTCTACTAGCTTTGACAGACTATTGTAGATCTCCCCCCCAGACATTAGATAACCAGTGTCTATTGCCTTCCCTCCTTTTTTTGTCACCCATTGTCATGCTCTAGGAAAGGAAACCCCACCCCACACCGAACATAGGAGGGAAAGGGGAAAGGACATAAGGCCTGAAAACTAGGGAAGGAAGATGGACACCTCCTAGTGAAAACCCTAACCAAAGCCCTGACTGACTACCAGTATGACTCCAGAATCCCTAACCGCCCACAGCGTCTCATCCCTCTCCTCCCACTCCCTGACGGCCGAGCGAAGTCTCGCGCAGACACAGTACCCACTGAGGGCTGCGCCAGTGCGATTTGCTGGAGACTTAGGGCAGGAGCTTCATCGTCGTCACTGGGCATGCGCCGAGCCCAGTGACGTCCGATGCTCGCGCGAGACTTCGCTCGGCCATCAGGGAGGGGGAGGAGAGGGATGAGACGCTGTGGGCGGTTAGGGATTCTGGAGGAAGGCGTTTTGGGCACTATAAGAGGGGCATTACTGGGCACACAAAGGGGAACATAACGCCCCTCTGGGCACCTTCAGGGTTTTATAAAAGTCGTTTTTCTGCAAAACTGCTGGACGGATTACAATAAAAAACAGCACAGCCGATTCAAGGTAAGCTGTGGAGCATGACTGGTTTAAAATCTGAATTTGTGTTATACGAGGTGACAGAATCCCTTTAAGGGTGTGGCCAGTACCAGAAACAACACAGATGCCTATTGATCCACAAGGTAAACATGTCAAATCAAACCACGTGTTGCCAGTCTCAGAGATCTCCTGCCACTCACTGTCGCAGGGATGTACGTATAACTTAATGCAGTCTTATCACTATGCTTTCGCCATAGTGATATGCACCTACATGCGGGTTGTGCGGACTCAACCCCCCACATTTTTTCTTTGTAGCTTATATTGGAGGCGTGGCGATCTCCTTTGAGTCCTGCACACCTGACCAGTCAATCTGTCCTGGAGGCTGGTTTTAAAGTCAGTATAAAACTGAGTCTGCTTATATAGAACCTACCAGTAGCCATTTGGCTCCAGGAGAAGTATATGGTGGGCTCAGCATGCATGTTGGTACTTGCATCCCTGGATCCGATGAAAGCTGTAATGGCACCGGACGGGGTTAAAAGCAGAGTGTACTTGGCTTGCATGCTGACCTGCATTCCCTGGACTTTATGTGGCTGTCATGGCCCATAAACAGGTAGGAACAAGAGTTAGGGACCACTCAAATGAGACGACCTTGACGCGGTGGGTGGCTTGTTGCGCTTTGGCCAAAATGTACACCAATGTCTCATCCAGCATGGAGGCAGGGCAGAATGCTGGATGTAGTGTACGATCACATTTGCATTTTCTGTTTGTATATGTATTTCGCCATAGTGATATGCACCTACATGCGGGTTGTGCGGACTCAACCCCCCACATTTTATCCAGTATATAGTCACTAATCCACTGGTAGTGCTCCCCTCTTTTATGATATACAAGAGACATCACTATGTGATTTATTCCTTTTTTTAAGTCTCTCTTTTTGTGAGCCACACCTGTTATCTCACTGCGCTATTTGCTGCCTGATTAGCTATCATCACTATGAGTTATGCTTTAGTTAGATAAGCGCATGTGTAGTGGAGATACAAGATGGCCATTTTGTATTTTGGCAGCTACCCAAACAAGAAACGGATGGTCTGTTTTTGATTGACTGCCCAGTGTAACCAATCATATGCATCTCTATGTGAACTTGTCTCACTTTCTGTAATCCTGGATGTGACCATTTCCATCACATGTTCAGCTGGTTGCTTGTTTATATCTACATGTGTTACACAAGTTTCCATCAACAAGAGGAGCAATACCAGGCTTAGGCCTCTTTCACACTTGCGTTGTCCGGATCCGGCGTGTACTCCACTTGCCGGAATTACACTCCGGATCCGGAAAAACGCAAGTGTACTGAAAGCATTTGAAGACGGAATCGTCTTCCAAATGCGTTCAGTGTTACTATGGCACCCAGGACGCTATTAAAGTCCTGGTTGCCATAGTAGGAGCGGGGAGCGGGGGAGCGGTATACTTACAGTCCGTGCGGCTCCCGGGGCGCCCCAGAATGACGTCAGAGTGCCCCATGCGCATGGATGACGTGATCCATGCGATCACATGATCCATGCGCTTGGGGCGCCCTGACGTCACTCTGGAGCGCCCCGGGAGCCGCACGGACGGTAAGTATGCTGCTCCCCTGCTCCCCGCTACACTTTACCATGGCTGCCAGGACTTTAGCGTCCCGGCAGCCATGGTAACCACTCTGAAAAAGCTAAATGTCGGGTCCGGCAATGCGCCGATACGACGTTTAGCTTAAGGCCGGATCCGGATCAATGCCTTTCAATGGACATTAATTCCGGATCCGGCCTTGCGGCAAGTGTTCCGGATTTTTGGCCGGAGCAAAAAGCGCAGCATGCTGCTGTATTTTCTCCGGCCAAAAAACGTTCCGTTCCGGAACTGAAGACATCCTGATGCATCCTGAACGGATTTCTCTCCATTCAGAATGCATTAGGATAATCCTGATCAGGATTCTTCCGGCATAGAGCCCCGACGACGGAACTCTATGCCGGAAGACAAGAACGCAAGTGTGAAAGAGCCCTTAGACCACATGACATAGGACCCATCATCCAGGACATAAAATACTGTACATCGATTCTTGGGCCCATGCAAGTATCAGAACTTTCCCCCTACACTGAGGAAGGGGCTACTGACCCCGAAACGCGTATGGCTAAGAGACAGTGTGGGACAATATAAGGAAGATTTTAAAAATTACGATCGGACGCTGTACAAGTTCGAAAACCCCGCCTGGAAATTGTAAGTCACCTGACCTATTCAGTGAAACCACGTGGGACGCCACAGGAAGGTCCTGGAAGGTCAAAGCTACAGACTACATTGTAAAGCAATACCCAGTGAACGGGGAACTTCCTATGAAAAAGACCGGACTCACAGGTCCTTACAGCTCAAAGCAGAGCAGTCGCATTTCTGAGAACAAGCAGCCTGAAGGAGCGGTAAAGTACTTTTATGAACTATACAATTAACCTTTTTTGCTCCACCTTGATGATTGTTATATGAACTTTCAAGGACACTGACGTAATATGGACTTTGGCAACCTATTATAGCGGTTCAACATAGCGATCCCCAGGAGGCTATATGTGTTTTTAGAGCATTTTATGTATTTTATGTGTAATTTTATACAACATGTTGCAAATATGAGATAAATAATATTTTCAGACATCAACTTCTGTCCTTGTCTATTTGATGCCCGATACTGAGTGACGCCCAACCCTGTTTCAAATTGTTCACTTTATCAGCAACAGGGAGTGCTGTGTGGCAGTGCACCTATTCCATTAGTAATCAGTGAGTGAGCCACCAAACCTTGTTACTGTATGGTTCAAATGTCTTTTTTGTCCCCTGATGAACTGCGCAGGACTCCACAGGGACAGCGTTGGGACACACGATTTGTGAATTTGACAATATTTCAATATGTCTTATTTAATGTATATATAGGAGAATATATATTGGATATCAGTATGTGATTGTGGTGTTTACCTATCATTTTAGGAAGTATTTGAGTTACAATATTGCTATCTATCTAGTTATAAACAGCTATTACTGAGTGCATGGGTGCTACTGAATCTTAATATGGACCTGGGGTGACTATCAGTGCCACGAGTGACATTTTTGGCAGGTTTGTCAAACACGCTGTACGTCTGTACTGATATATATATATTTTTTTTTTTGGGGGGGGGGGGGGGGCTTCTTTCTGGTCAGGGCCTACCTAGGGAATTATAGAAGGTTCCTGATATGGGATCGCCCTTATCGGGGGGTCATTTCATCTTTGATAGGTAGGGCTATTAGTTACATAGGGTGATTGTAAGGTGAATTTAACCCATTCCCAGCACTGTTGGTTCTGTTGTGTTTTATGTATCTTTAACAATAGGAGACTTTAATTTTAATAGCAGTATAATAAAGGTTAAGTTTTATAGGTAACCATTCTGTGAGAAATCTGTTGATTCCTGACCACTTACATATTGGAATACTGACTCCTGCCTGGTAAGTTCAGTGATTTGCACCTCTATGATGCCATATTACGGTGCCATATAAAGTGAATGGCTGCATGCATGAGTGCAAAGAAATATATGGTGCATTCTTTTAGGTGTAGATTCATTGGAAACTGTATAATTGGTTCACCAAGCTTACAATTTACAAGCATTCAGTAAGGGTACTTTCACACTAGCGTTAGAAGAATCCGGCAGGCAGTTCCGTTCCGGCAATCCGTATGCAAACGGATATTATTTGTTTCCGGGTCCGTCTGACAAATGCATTGCAATACCGGATCCGTCTCTCCGATGTCATCCGTAAAAACGGATCCGGTATTTATCTTTTTAACAGATTTAAAGCTCTGCACATGCACAGACCGGGAAACTGGATCCGTTTTTCCAGAACACTTGGTACCGGATCCGGCATTAATACATTTCAATGGAAATTAATGCCGGCAATCCGGCATGCTGTGGTATTTTCTCCGGCCAAATACCGTAAAAGGGACTAAACTAAAGACATCCTGATGCATACTAAATGGATTGCTTTCCATTCAGAATGCATTGGGACAAAACTGAAATGTTTTTTCTGGTATTGAGCCCCTATAACGGAACTCAATACTGGAAAACTTTAACGCTAGTCTGAAAGTAGCCTAACTCACTTTTTAAAGAATGAATTGACAGCCGAATTCCCTCATCTCTAATATTAATAACATGGTACATTAGAACATTATACTTTTTATTCTTTAGTCATAATCCCATCCCACCTATGGAAGGGAAGATAAAATTTCTGTCTTGTTTCCAGTACAATGAAATGCTGAAGGATTTAATATTACATATCCTGCACTTTTGACACCCTGAGAAATGAAAAATGCATGTTGTACATATTTTACCCTCTTTTCTCCCATGAGTAATTGGCTGTTTGATCCTGATTCTCAGGATTCAGTCCGCTTACTCTGTTTTAAATATTATCCCTGTCGTAGATTGATTGAATGCTTAGTAGTGGAAATGTGATATTTTCTATGAGAAGGTATACTAAAAAATATAACCTTCTGTTTTCAAAATATTAATATTCAATAAAAGGAAATCCAATTAAATTAACCAAATGTAACAAACTTACCTGTCCAGGCTCCAGTGGTGCTACCCTCAGCCTCGGCAAGGCGCTTCGGGAGAGATGCACTGCTGAGCCTCGCCCCTTGGTGATGCAACCGCATCCTTAGCAATACTCTGTTCATCCCGCAGCGGGTATGTGTTGGGACAGATTAGCAGTGGGATGATTGCTCAGCTGCTCAATAATGTGTTAGTGTTTCTGACTAATGGAGCTCCAAATCATGGACCTATCAGGTTATCAGGAGTGTCGTTAGGTCGGGGCTTGATGTTTTGTCCAGTGCCCCGAATACCGTATTTTTCACCCCATAAGACGCACTCCCCCCCCCCCCAAAAATGGGGGGGGGAATGCCCCTGCGTCTTATGGGGCAAATGCTGACAGTTTAACATCGCTGGATGCGATGTACGAGCGAGCGGGAGCCGGAATAGCGGTGGGACGGTGCAGTCAGTGTACTATAGCCCCGCCCCGCCGCTCCGGTATAGTAATATTAAATGTCTTATTCAATTAAAATGTATTACATATGCCCCCTCACTCCTAAATTCCTAATAGTACCTTACATCCTATTCCTAATAGGTTCTGTACAATGCCGGCAGCCGGCAGGCAGGCGGGGCGGGCGGCAGCGTATGTCCCCTGATGTCATGTGCCTGCTCCGCCTACTTTATGAATGAAGCAGGCGGCCGGCGCATCACTCACTGACGTCACTTGCCTGCGCCGCCTGCTTCATTCATAAAGTAGGCGGAGCAGGCACATGACATCATTGCCGGCATTGTACAGAACCTATTAGGAATAGGATGTAAGGTACTATTAGGAATTTAGGAGTGAGGGGGCATATGTAATAAATTTTAATTGAATAAGACATCTTATATTTGTATACTGGGGGGGGGGGGGCGGAGGATCTGTGGATTGCACTGTTATGGGCTGGGGGGTCTGTGGATGGCACTGTTATGGGGTGGGGGGGGGGGCTGTGGATGGCACATATATAACAGTGCCAGCCACAGATCCCCCCTGTAACAGTGCCATCCACAGATCCCCCCTGTAAAAGTGGCATCCACAGATCCCCCCTGTAACAGTGCCATCCACAGATCCCGCCCTGTAACAGTGCCACCCACAGATCCCCCCTGTAACAGTGCCAGCCACAGATCCCCCCTGTAACAGTGACAGCCACAGACCCCCCCTGTAACAGTGCCCGTCATCCACAGATCCCCCCTGTAACAGTGTCCGGCATCCACAGATCCCCCCTGTAACAGTGTCCGTCATCCACAGATCCCCCCATAACAGTGTCCGTCATCCACAGATCCCCCCATAACAGTGTCCGTCATCCACAGATTCCCCCATAACAGTGTCCATCATCCACAGATCCCCCATAACAGTGTCCGTCATCCACAGATGCCCCCATAACAGTGTCCGTCATCCACAGATCCCCCCCATAACAGTGTCCGTCATCCACAGATCCCCCCCATAATAGTATCCGTCATCCACAGATCCCCCCCATAACAGTGTCCGTCATCCACAGATCCCCCATAACAGTGTCCGTCATCCACAGATCCCCCCATAACAGTGTCCGTCATCCACAGATCCCCCCATAACAGTGTCCTTCACAGATCCCCAGTAATAGTGCCATCCACAGACCACCATTAGTTCCAAACCCACCAAAAGCACACCTTTTGGTTAAAATTTTTTTTTTTCTTATTTTCCTCCCCAAAAACCTAGGTGCGTCTTATGGGCCGGTGCGTCTTATACGGTATTATGCTGAGTGAATAGCTGATGGCAAACCCCCCTTCACAAGTAGTACATCAACTTTGCCAGATAGACATTTTATCATCTTCTCATAATACATTTATCCCCCATCCCTCCCTCTCACCCCTCCCAACAGTTGTATACACTCATTTTTAATTAAAAAAAAGATAAAATAAAGAAGAGGAGTTCCATTTACATGGTTTATATTGTATTCTATTAATTGTCTTCTGTCTCCCTCCTTCATCCTTACTCCCACCCACTCCCTCCACATTTTCCTAAAAAGAACAAATTTTCTTTTTGGTTATATGGACTATTTTTTCACAATAAATAGCACAGTTAACCACCCTCACCCACATTTCAGTTGTTGGAGGTTTATTCTTAACCCAGTTCCTAGCGATACACCTTTTTGCTTGAAATAATAGTTTTCCAATTATCTTTGGTTTTCTTAGGGCTCATACACACGACCGTATGTATTTTGTGGTTCGCAAAAAAATGGATTTGCAAAAAATATGGATGACATCCGTGTGCATTCCGTATTTTGCTAATGGCAGCTAATAGAACAGTCCTATCCTTGTCCGTAATGTGAACAATAATAGGACATGTTTTATTTTTTTGTGGAACGAACATGCGGCTATATGGAAATAGAAATGCACACAGAGTAACTTCCGTTGTTTTTGTGGACCCATTGAAATTAATGGTTCCGCTTGCGGTCCGCAAAAAGAACAGAACGGACACGGAAGGTAAATACTATCGTGAGTATGAGCCCTTACTTTGGTGATAATATCCACCTGACCCAGTACACAAAGTGCAAAGGAGTGGGGGATGTTAATTTTGTAAATGTTCACTATTTGTAGCAATATCCCATCCCAAAAATCTTGAATGGGCTTGTATGTTCAAAACATACAGTCCTGATCAAAAGTTTAAGACCACTTGAAAAATGGCTAAAAACCCGCCCAAAACAGAAATCCAACTTCCAAACATGAACTCAGTAATAAGCAGCTCTGCCGTTATTGTTTATCACTTCAAAAATTTGTTTCGGCATGCTTGATGCAAGCGTTTCCATGAGGTGAGTGGGAACATTTCTCCAAGTGGTGAAGACGGCCGCACGAAGGCCATCTACTGTCTGGAACTGTTGTCCATTTTTGTAAACTTCCCTTGCCATCCATCCCCAAAGGTTCTCAATTGGATTTAGATCAGGGGAACACGCAGGATGGGCCAAAAGAGTGATGTTATTCTCCTGGAAGAAGTCCCTTGTCCTGCGGGCATTGTGCACTGTAGCGTTGTCCTGTTGAAAAACCCAGTCGTTACCACACAGACGAGGGCCCTCAGTCATGAGGAATGCTCTCTACAACATCTGGACATAGCCAGCAGCCGTTTGAAGCCCCTGCACTTCCTGAAGCTCCATTGTTCCACTGAAGGAAAAAACACCCAGACCCTTATGGCGCCCCCTCCACTGTGGCGCGTAGAAAACAGGTGGGATCTGCTTGTCATACCAGTAACGTTGGAAACCATCAAGGTTAAATTTTTTCTCATCAGAGAATAAAACTTTCTTCCACCTTTGAATGTCCCATGTTTGGTGCTCTCTTGCAAAGTCCAAACGAGCAGTTCTGTGGCGTTCAAGGAGACAAGGTCTTTGAAGACGTTTTTTGTTTTTGAAGCCCTTCAGTCTCAAAGTCTGATGGTTATGGGTCTGCAGTCAGCACCAGTAAGGGCCTTAATTTGGGTCGAGGATCGTCCAGTGTCTTGACGGACAGCCAATTGGATCCTCCGGCTCAGTGCTGATGAAATTTTTTTGGGTCTTCCACTTGACTTTTTTGTTCCATAACCCTCAGGATCATTTAAGAAATTCCAAATGACTGTCTTACTGCGTCCCACCTCAGCAGCGATGGCGCGCTGTTAGAGACCCTGCTTATGCAGTTCAACAACCCGACCACGTTCAAAAAGGGAGAGCTTTTTTGCCTTTGCCATCAGAACGTGTGACTACCTGACAGAGAATGACAATGAATCCACATCTTTGCACAGATTTGGCCTTTTAAAGGCATGTGGTCCTAAAATTTGGATCAGCTGAAAAACAGCCTGTTTCAGTTTAATTGTTATTTTTTAATTAATTGAATGCTCAAAAAATGTTTTGTCTCACTCTCATTTCTTCTTGTTGCATGTTGAAGCTCTACTTGGAACCTTGTTAAGATCCAACAATGTAAAATATGATTTTTTTGCCATTTTTCAAGTGGTCTTAAACTTTTGATCAGGACTGGTATGAGCGTCATCTGGTCCCTGTTCCCTTAATTTCCAACATTCAAATTTTTTCCCCCTATAGAGCCTAGTCTGTCTTGCTGGGGAATAATATAAACAATGTACATGTAATCATGTTCTGAAAGACCTTATTCCATTGAGTTTTCTTCATTGGAACCATTACTCCTTCCCATTTTTTTCCATTTCGACAGGGAACTTTTTATTTTTGCCTCAACAGATCCCTATATATAATTGAGATTCTACCTCTACCTCCCTCCAACATAATTATTCTTTTAATAGTTTCTGGTACCTGTTTTAGGCCATTCAGGAGGTTTTTTTCTGATGTTATTGCATGTGAAAACTGGATATGATTGTGACGCTTTGCGATCAATAGCGATATTAGGAAATCGCAAATGCTCTATATTTCCAGAGCCTTTACTAGACACCAGAGCCTTTACTAAAAATCTTCTCTTTTCACTAAAGGAGTAATTCACAGAGCAGAGGTGCCATTATCACCACCTTGTGACAAACCTTTCCTGCCCAGGCCAAGTTGAGTAGCCATCAATCTAGTTCTCTTATGACAGAACCTCATAAACCTGGTCTTTCTGCAGCCATAGTGTCTCCAATACCAGCAGGGGTCTCACACCTTTAGCCTGGGCAGCGAGCTTCAGAAGAAAAGGACAGATCCTTATCACACAGCTGGTTGGTACAGGAAGGAAGATGACCTGAAAGTCCCCTTCAATCCATAAGCTTCATATTTTTCCCATATTTTCCTAATATTTCAGGGGTTATGGAAATGTGAAAGGAACCATCTTTTCAGAGATGGTTTTGGTTCGTCTAACCCACCTTCTAGGAAACCCGCGGGCAAATCAGAGATTCCCGCTCTGAGATATAAAGGTTCTCAGGCACCCTGTATTATCTTTTAGTCGTATTTGTTATCAGATGATGCGTAAAATAGTACTGATTATCAATATCAACTATATTTCTTGATTGGACTTACGGGATATGGAGAAATGGGCAAAGCAAAGATTCTGCCAGATTTTCTCCCTATTGGGCAAAGGACTGCCCCTGTTTCAATTACACAAGGCTGGACCTGAACGTGTCATAACCACTCCCCGCTTCAGAGTGGGTAAAAACAGTGACACACTCAGGTCCTGCGTCCTTCTTCTACCATCTGACGTAGACTAACATCACGACCGCCCGCTGGACACGGGCACACCCCACCATCTTGGATTATTATACAAAGACTTTGCCTTTTACTGGACACTACCACGGTAATTCTGAACTTACAGACATTCTATTCCCTTCCACCTCTTACCTATTTCTATCCAAACCAATCTGTCCAACTGGCAGGTATATTTATCTGTCAGCTTTAATATATATATTTTTGTGTATAGTTTTAGAATAAAAACTAACGATTTCATCGTTCCAGTTTTGCCCTTGTTACTTGATGAACTGATCTATGCTAAGAACTCTGTCCTCAGAAGACATACTACCAAATTATTTTATTTTTATAAATTGTTAATGTACTAGCTAGGTTGCAAATAACCGTTTCGTCCCTTTAGGATTAGCTAGCCGGGGTCTCTTCGCCCGATTCAATACGAAGAGTGGTGGCAGCAAATTAAGTTGATTTCCAGCGTGAAATCAGTAATTTTATTTTTACCGATTGTACATACAATCGTGATTGTATCATGTATGGGCACACCAACCAATCTTAAACGTCTTCTGTGCTCACAGTGGATTCGCCTCCAGAAGTCTCTAGTGGACGAGACCTGTATGGCAACTGTGGTATAGTACGACGGGATTGGCGGGTGGTTGTAACAATGATTAAACATCTTTATCTGATAGGCTATATTTAGCCTTCATCTCTTGAAAACTTTAAATACTATTTTCGGTAAGGTTTTGTCCTAACCAGTCTAACCAATCTAAGTTTTGGAACTCTTTTAACCACTTATTTTGCCAGGTGGGTGTACCATCATAATATCCAGTAACGTCCCATAGTTTCTTTATTTCCACCCATATCTTATTCATTTCCCTCACTTGCCACCAATTGGCATTCAGTAAGTTTTTACCCACTATATTTATTATCGTTCTGTCTATTGCTGATTTACCCCAGTCCATTATTTTCTAATTAGGCCCACCAGATAGTACAGCTGCATGTCGGGGACTGAAAGTCCTCCCTCCCCCTTGGGGTGCTGGGGAAACTGCAATTTCTTACAGGGTTGTCGTCCCCTCTACATTAAATCCTGCAAATGGCTCTCAATTATTTTTTATTATTCTATGATTTCTATAGGGGAGTTCCATAATATATAGTTGACCATTGGCAATAAACACATTATTATTAGGTAATTCTACCTGCCATTGAAAAGGCCAGTTTCTTCTTGCTATTGTTTTTACTTATTGTTTGGTATGAACACACTTATACAGTATATTGCGATTCTGATTTCAAGGATGAAACCTCTTCCAGCCCAATGAAAAGGATTCATAAACATGAAAATCAGGAACTGGCAGACATGATTAACCCTTTGCCTCTGCAGAAAGTTTTGGCCTTAATGACCAAGCCCTATTTTTCACATCTGACGTGTCACTTTATATGGTAATAATTTTGGAA
Source organism: Bufo bufo (assembly GCF_905171765.1). Classification (NCBI taxonomy): domain Eukaryota; kingdom Metazoa; phylum Chordata; class Amphibia; order Anura; family Bufonidae; genus Bufo; species Bufo bufo. Next base: position 366,410,023 of record NC_053391.1, on the reverse strand, counting down.
TGCTTTTACTTATCTAAGCCATTCTGATATTGTTTTCTCATGACACATTTTTCTTCTTGTTAGTGGAAAACTTGAGTTGATGTTTTACCTTGATTTATAAAAACTTTAAAAAAACGCTTACATTTTTGAAATTTTCTGCTTTTAAGACACGAAGTGAATGATCAATTTTCTAAATTATCTGCTTTTAAGACATGGAGTGATACCTCATAAAATAGGTATTACTTTCATTCACCATATGTCTACTTTATTTTGACATCATTTTGCAAATGCCATTTACATTTTTTAGAATGTTAAGAAGTTTAGAATTTTTAAAGCAATTTTGAAAATTCTGAAGAGCATTTTAAAAAATGACTTTATAAAAAAAATACTTTGCTCTCACTAGGCTTGCTTCACTAAGTGGCTTGCGCGTAAGTGGAGTTAAAGAACCGGTGTGTTGGTGCTGAGTGTGATTCTGTTGGCTGTTTGAAAGATTGCAAATAGTTGCATATAGTTTATTGCAAAGGTTCTTTTTTGCTAAGTGTTTTTATTTTGGTAGTGACATAATTTAAAATCATTTTTCCCTTGTACTGTGTACCTGGGTAAGGAGAGTGGTTTGTGCTCCTAGGTGCTATTAATTGCATCTCAGGACTCATTCTGAGCTTGCTCTCACTGAGCTTGCTTCACTAAGTGGCTTGTGAATAAGGCCTCATGCACACGACAGTATTTTTTTGTGGTCCGCAAAAAGCTGTTCCGTTGTTCCGTGATCCGTTTCCGTTTTTGTTTCCGTGTGTCTTCCTTGATTTTTGGAGGATCACCAGACATGAAAAGTGAAAAAAAAATCTAAGTCAAGTTTGCCTTGCAAATGATAGGAAAAAAACGGACGCGGATGCGGATGACAATCTTGTGTGCCTCCGTGTTTTTTCACGGACCTATGACTTGAATGGGTCCTTGAACCGTTGTCCATGAAAAAAATAGGACAGGTCATATTTTTTTGACGGACTGGAAATCTCGGATCACGGATGCGGATGACAAACGGTGCATTATCCGAGTTTTCAACGGACCCATTGAAAGTCAATGGGTCCGCAGAAAATCACGGAAAATGGAACAAAGGACATGGAACACAACAAGGTCGTGTGCATGAGGCCTAAGTGGAGTTAAGAACCAGAGTTAAAGACAAGGCACAAAGAGCCTGTAAGTAATCTACATTTTTTAATGTTCATTGGTTTGTTTTCCAACTGGGATAATGGCTAGCAACATTGGAGATTTCCTTCAGTGCACAGTCTGCCATATGTATGCACAACTGGAGCAGGTGTTCCAGGGTGAATACCGCTGTGAAAGATGTGAGCATGTTGCCCATCTAGAAGCTAATGTTAGAGATCTGGAAGAGCAAAATGCAACACTGAGGGTGATTGACAATATTGAAAGGATCATGTTGCTCACTGAGTAAGCAGTTAGTGGGGTAGATATGGAAGTTGGATATCAGGTGGTGGATCAACAGGAATGGACAAGTAGCTGGATTAATGTATTTAGAGGGAGTAGAAAAGGATCCAAGAAGAAGAAGTCCAATCCTCTTTCTGTGCTTCCAAGTAAAATTGTCAAGTTAGGTGATGATGCAAGGGTGTCAGTTTCAAAAATGGCATCCCTAGCAGATACTGTTGTTCCTAACAGCCGGGAGAACAGCTCAGATAGTAGTCGGGGGGATGGTAGTGCAGGTAGGCCTAGACAGTTAGTGGTTATAGGGGATTCTATAATTAGAATGACGGATAGAATAATTTGGTTTGGTTTGCTGTCTCCTTGTGCCAAGGTTTAGCATGTGGTGGGACTGGTAGATAAATTACTGGGATGGGCTGGAGATGACCCAGCTGTCATGGTCCTTGTTGACACCAATGACCAAATAAATAGTAGGTGGAAGATTCTTAAGAATAATTTTAAAACTAGAACTAGGCTCCAAGCTGAAGGGAAGAACCTCCAAAGTAGTGTTCTCTGGAATAGTGCCTGTGCCATGCGCTACACATGGCCATTAGTGGGAGCTTAAGAAGTTAAATGCATGGCTTAAGTCTTGGTGTAGAGAAGAAGGGTTTGGGTTCCTAGACCACTGGGCTGACTTTTCACTGGGGTATAAACTGTTTTCCGCAGATAATTTGCACCTCAATGGGAGGGGAGCTGCTGTGTTGGGGGAGAGAATTCTGGCTGGGTGGCACCGCTTTTAAACTAGGGACAAGGGGGAGGATATGTCTATATATGGAGGTAGACAGGGTAGAGAGGGGTCAGAATATATTGGTGGAGGGAGTGGATGGTGAGGGGAGCATTAGAAAAGTGGATAAGGCGATCCGTCAGTTACAAACCAACTCTAAAGGTGGAAAATGTGATAATAATAAAAAAAAAATCCTAAAAGTGCAAAATATGACGACAACTTAAAATGTATATTCACAAATGCCAGAAGTCTAGCAAACAAAATGGGGGAGCTTGAGGCCTTGGTATTGGAGAAACATATTGATGTAGTTGGTGTTGCTGAGACATGGCTGGACTCCTCTCATGATTGTAAATTTTCAAGGTTTTACACTCTTTAGAAACTATAGAGCTAAACGCAAAGGTGGTGGTGTATGTCTGTATGCCAGGAGTGATATGAAAGTAAGTGTTAAAGAAACAATTGTGGATGATGGATGTGGGAATAAAATAATGAAAAAATAATTCTTGGTGTGATCTATAGACCCCTCAATATGACTGAGGAGATAGAACATCAACTGTATGTGCAAATGGAGTGAGCGGTGCAGGCTGCCACAGTGGTGATAATGGAAGATTTTAACTATCCAAACATAGATTGGGAACATGGTTCTGCCTCTGAGAAAATTCCTCAGCGTTTTGTAGAATAATTTTTTGGCCAGTTTGTAGGAGATCCTACTAGAGGCGATGCTCTTCTGGATCTAGTAATTCCTAACAATGCAGAGCTTGTGAGAAATGTCACCGCACGTTGATTGCAAATAGTGTAAAAAGGGCAATAAATGACAAAAAGAGGGCCTTTAAGAAATACAAATCTGAGGGGGCAGAGGTAGCTTTTAAAAAGTATAAAGAACTAAATGGAAAAGGGTATTAAAATAAAAAAAATTACATTTTTCAATAACATAAATGCAAAAAAAAAAATCAAGGTCAGGACATGTAGGGCCCATAAATGATGGTAAGAGAGTGTTGGTCACTGGGGATCAAGAGAAGGCAGAGTACCTAAATAGGCTTTTTAGCTCTGTATATACAAAAGAAAAGAGGGCATCTCATGAGGGTTGTGCCACTGGTGTAAATACCTCAAATAACATACTTAACTGGCTGACTATAGATATAGTCCTTAATATGATAATAAAATTAAAAGTGAACAAGGCCCCGGGTCCAGATGGATTACTAGATTTCTAAAGGAGCTCAGTTCAGTTATTGCTTTGCCTCTGTTCATAATATTTACAGATTCTTTAATGACAGGCATTGTACCAAGGGACTGGCGCAAGGCGAATGTGGTGCCCATTTTAAAAAATGGTGCTAGATCTTTACTAGGAAATTATAGACCAGTAAGCTTAACATCCATAGTGGGAAAAATGTTTGAGGGCCTTCTACGGGACCACATACAAGATTATGTAATATAATAAGTGATAGCCAACATGGTTTTACTAAGAACAGAAGCTGTCAAACTAACCTGATTTGTTTTTATGAGGAGGTGAGTAGAAGCCTGTACAGAGGAAGGCTGTCGATATTGTGTTTTTGGACTTTGCAAAGGCGTTTGATACTGTCCCACACAGACGCCTAATGGGTAAACTGAGGTCTATCGGCTTAAAAAATATAATTTGTAATTGGATTGAAAATTGTCTTCATGATCGTATCCAAAGAGTTGTGGTCAATGATTCGTGCTCTGAATGTACTCTGAATGGTCCACGGTTATAAGTGGTGTACCCCAAGTTTCTGTGCTGGGTCCACTATTATTTTTAATAGTGTTGTTTTTATTTTTGCATATGACACCAAACTTTGTAATACCGTACAGTCTGTGGAAGATGTTAATAAGTTACAAGCTGACGGACAAACTTACTGTTTGGGCCTCCACTTGGCAAATGAGGTTCAATATAGATAAATGTAAAGTTATGCACCTTGGGGATAATAATCTGCATGCAGCCTATGTCCTAGGGGGAGTAAAACTGTAAGAGTCACTGGTTGAGAAGGATCTGGGTGTCTTAGTAGATCATAGACTAAATAATAGCATGCAATGCCAGTCAGCTGTCTCTAAGGCCAACAGAACTTTGTCTTGTGTTAAAAGAGGTATGGACTCGCGGAACAGGGATGTAATATTGCCACCATACAAAGTATTGGTACAGCCTCACCTGGAATACGCGGTTCAGTTCTGGGCACCAGTTCATAAAAAGGATGCCCTAGAGTTAGAAAAAGTGCAAAGGAGGGCAACTGAACTCATAAAGGGCCTGGAAGATCTTAGCTATGAGCAAAGATTAAACAAACTGAATTTCTTTAGCATTGAAAAAAGACATCTAAGGGGGGAAATGATTAACCTGTATAAATATATAAATGGACCATACAAAAAATGGAGGGAAGCTATTCTGTGTTAAACCCCCTCAAAAAACAAGGGGACACTCCCTACGTCTGGAGAAAAAAAAGATTCAGTCATAAGAGGCGACAAGCATTCTTTACTGTAAGGGCTGTGAATCTCTCGAACAGCCTGCCAGAGGAGCTGGTCACAGCAAATACAATAGATGGCTTCAAAAAGATGACTTTTTATTTCAACATAACATTGAGGCTTATGACAATCAATAGAAATCTTGTTCTACACACTCTTTCCATTTGGCCCAACCCCTTTTTAAAAGGAAGATGGACATTGATCCAGGGATTTGTTCCATGTTGCCATGGCAACCATTGGGCTGCTGCCATTGCAGCTTGGTGACCCGATGAAGGAGAGAGTGAGCCCCCTCCCTCTGTTAACCCTATGGATGCCATGGGTGGCTACTCACTATGGCATCTTAGGGGTTAAAGGGGTTATCCAAACTATTAAACATTACCCCCAATTCAATGCAGTGTGCTGCGTATGGTCTGAGCACTGACAAGTTGACCCCCCACACCTTTAACCTCTTCAGCAATGCTGGCAGAAATCATACGTCTATTTTGAAAAGACAACCTCTCTGGATATGATGCTGAGCACGTGTACTAAACTTCATTAGTTGACCATGGCGAGGCCTGTTCTGAGTGGGACCTGTCATGTTAAACTGCTGCATGGTCTTGGCCACTGTGCTGCAGCTCAGTTTTAGGGTGTTGGCAATCTTCTTATAGCCTCAGCCATCTTTATATAGAGCAACAATATATTTTTTCAGATCCTCAGAGAGTTCTCTGCCATGAGTACCATGTTGAGCTTCCAGTGACCAGTATGAGAGTGATAACACCAAATTTAACACACCTGCTCCCCATTCACACCTGAGACCTTGTAACACTAATGAGTCACATGACAACAGGGAGGGAAAATGTTTAATTGGGCACAATTTGACTACTTTCATTAAGGGGTGAACTCACTTTTGTTGCCAGCGGTTTAGACATTAATGGCTGTGTGTTGAGTTATTTTGAGGGCGCATGAAATTAACACTTTATACAAGCTGTACACTGACTACTTTACATTGTATCAAAGGGTCATATCTTCAGTGTTATCCCATGAAAAGATATATTAAAATAGCGAGGGGTGTACTCACTTTTGTGAGATACTGTGTGTCTATATATACAGTGGATATAAAAAGTCTACACACCCCACAAGCCTGAAGGTTTTGTGCCCATATTGACTGGTATTTGGAACTGTTCATAATTCCCTCTAGCTTAACTAAGGCCCCAGTTCCAGCTAAAGGAAAACAGCCCCAAAGCATGGATGATGCTGGCACCACCATGCTTCATTGTGGGTATGGTGTTCTTTGGGTGATGTGCAGTGTTGTTTTTGCACCCAGGGCTGCCATCAGAAATTTAGGGGCCCCTTACACAGCTCAAGGCCTGCCCCCCTTCCCCACAGGCGAAAACTAATTTTGCCGCCCCCCTTGACTCAGCCCATTGACCACACCCTTTAACCCGCCACTTTTTGTCGGCCACCTATTTAATGATTGTTTCATGCAACATTTTACTTGACCAGCTAATTTTAGATATTCTAGATATTCTTGGTGGTCATCTGTGCCATTTTGGCCTCAAAACATTACATGGCCCCCTACACTACATTACATTATTGACAACTGTAAGTTTTTACCTTGACTGATGGTGGCCTAGGTGTGTTTATCAGCAGGTCTGCTCCAGTCACTGTTATGGGGGGATCTGTGGATGACACTGTTATGGGGGATCTGTGGATGACACTGTTATGGGGGATCTGTGGATGACACTGTTATGGGGGATCTGTGGATGGCACTGTTATGGAGGGAGATCTGTGGATGCCACTGTTATGGGGAGGGGGATCTGTGGATGGCACTGTTATGGAGGGGGATCTGTGGATGGCACTGTTATGGGGGATCTGTGGATGATACATACTGTATGTAGCATCTTATGCTATATGTGTCATCCACAGATCCACCCCATGACAATGTCATCCACAGATCCCCCTCCATAACAGTGTTCTGTGGATGACACTATTATGGGGGGGATCTGTGGATGACACTATTATGGGGGGGGAATCTGTGGATGACACTTATTGCGGGGATCTGTGGATGACACTTATGGGGGGATCTGTGGATGACACTTATGGGGGGGATCTGTGGATGACACTTATGGGGGGGATCTGTGGATGGCACTGTTATGGAGGGGATCTGTGGATGGCACTGTTATGGAGGGGATCTGTGGATGGCACTGTTATGGGGGGATCTGTGGATGGCACTTTTATGGGGGGATCTGTGGATGGCACTGTTATGGAGGGGGATCTGTGGATGACACTATTATGGGGGGATCTGTGGATGACACTATTATGGGGGGGATCTGTGGATGACACTTATGGAGGGGATCTGTGGATGGCACTGTTATGGAGGGGATCTGTGAATGGCACTGTTATGGAGGGGATCTGTGGATGGCACTGTTATGGGGAGATCTGTGGATGGCACTTTTATGGGGGGATCTGTGGATCGCACTGTTATGGGGGGATCTGTGGATGGCACTGTTATGGAGGGGGATCTGTGGATGACACATACCGTATATAGCATCTTATGCTATGTGTCATTCACAGATCCCCCTCTATAACAGTGTCATCCACAGATCCCCCTCCATAACAGTGTCATCCTCAGATCCCCCTCCCCATAACAGTGCACAGATCCCCCCCATAAGTGTCAAACACAGACCCCCCCAAAACAGTGTCATCCACGGATCCCCCTCCCTATAACAGTGCCGTCATCCATAGATCCCCCTCCCCGCCGCTCACAGTAGTATACATTTATAAACTGTAATCGGTATCCTGCAGGCTGCAGACAGTAACTTTAACTTTAAATCAGCGCTCATCTTTTTACTACCTTACATTTAGCTCCCTCCTGTAACAGGCAGTGCGGGCGGCAGCGCTCACTCACTGACGTCACGCGCCTGCGCCGCCTAGTGGGGGGAGCAGATGCGTGATGTCAGTGAGAGAGCGCCGCCCGCACTGCCTGCTGTTACCGGAGCTGAGTCAGTGTAAGATAGTAAAGAGATGAGCGCTGATTTAAAAGTTAACACACTGACACAAAAAAAAAATATGGCTCGGGACCGACCGGGCCCCCGGGGTCCGGGCCCCTTACTGGGGTATCGGCTTTACCCCCCTGATGGCAGCCCTGTTTGCACCAAACATATCTTTTGGAATTATGGCCAAAAAGATCAACCTTGGTTTCATCAGACCATAACACCTTCTCCCACATGCTTTTGGAAGACTTCAGATGTGTTTTTGCAAAATGTAGCCTGGCTTGGATGTTTTTTTTCGTAAGAAAAGGCTTTCGTCTTGCCTCTCTACCCCATAGCCCAGACATATGAAGAATACAGGAGATTGTTGTCACATGTACCACACAGTCAGTAGTTGCCAGATATTCCTGCAGCTCCTTTAATGTTGCTGTAGGCCGCTTGGTAGCCTCCCAGACCAGTTTTCTTCTCATCTTTTCATCAATTTTGGAGGGACGTCCAGTTCTTGGTAATGTCACTGTTGTGCCATATTTCTCCACTTGATGATGACTGTCTTCACTGTGTTCCATGGTATATCTAATGCCTTGGAAATTCTTTTGTAGCCTTCTCCTGACTGATACCTTTTAACAATGAGATCCCTCTGATGCTTTGGAAGCTCTCTGTGGAACATGGCTTTTGCTGTGGGATGCGACTAAGAAAATTTCAGGAAAGACCAATTAGAGCAGCTGAACTTTATTTGGGGTTAATCAGAGGCACTTTAAATGATGGCAGGTGTATGCTGACTCCTATTTAACATGATTTTGAATGTGATTGCTTAATTCTGAACACAGCTACATCCCCAGTTATAAGAGGGTGTGCATACTTATGCAACCACATTATTTTAGTTTTTTTTTTCTTCCCTCCACCTAAAAGATTTCAGTTTGTTTTCCCATTGAGTTGTACAGTTTATAGGTCACATTAAAGGTGGAAAAAGTTCTGAAAGGATTTATCTTTGTCTCATTTTTTTACATCACAGAAACCTGACATTTTAACGGGGGTTTGTAGACTTTTTATATCCACTGTATATATATATTCTGGTTTTGTGGTTTTCAGCAACAGTTTGTTTAATCACACTAATGTTTTCTCATACAGCTCCTATTAAACAATGTAATCCTCTTGCCCACTAACAAAGCCAGAAAATAATCTTTGCAATAACCAATTAAATGTAGGCCACTTAGCACAAAGACATAGGTAATTAGCAAGACTTGTCAGTGTGCACTCTATTATTGTATTACAGCTGGTATAAAACATTTTAACCATTATTACCTTGAAAATGAAGTCACATTTCATATCCGGCTGAGCAGCAGTCTAGAACAGTAACAGCACGACGCAGAAAGAAACCAGATGTATGCTGTCAGCAAGAAGGCATCGCTCATCATAGGAAAATACTATGTCAGAAGCACATAAATGTCTCACCTGGGTGCATTGCTTCCATTCTTCACAAAAATGAGTCAGATGAGGATATATATATATATATATATATATATATACACACTAGCAGAAGGATCTGGCTTTGCACAGGTATATTTAATCTATTTCATTTAATGTTTGTGTGTCGTTAAAAGATATCAACAGTATCTCCCATAAGAGTGACCTCTACAGCCCCCACCCCTTAACACTGACACCCCCAAAGTTCCCTGCCTCCTTAAAATGGGACATCCACAGCAGCCCACCCTCTTAACTTTGACCTTCACAACAGCCCGCCCCTTTAACAGTGAGTTCCACAGCACCCCACCCTCTTGACAGTGACCTCCACAGGGGCCTGCCTCTTGAACAGTGACCTCTACAGCACCCTGCCCCTTAACACTGACCTCCATAGGGAACCAAACTGTGACCTCCACCGTTCCCAGCCCCCTTAACCGAGACCTCCACAGCCCCCCCTTTAACAGTGACCGCCACAGTATCCCACTCACTTAACAGTGATCTCCACAGTAACTCGCTCCCTTGTCAGTGACCTCACAGTACCCTGCTGCCTTAACAGTAACCTCCACAGCAGCTGCACCTTTAACAGTGGCCACCACAGTCCCCTGCCCCCTTAAAGGGAACCTGTCACCTGGATTTTGGGTATAGAGCTCAGGACATGGGTTGCTAGATGGCCGCTAGCACATCCGCAATACCCAGTCCCCATAGCTCTGTGTGCTTTTATTGTGTAACCTGAGATGAGTCAGAGCTTGAAAATATGACTCTTCTCTGGTCACACAAGTAAGATATGACTCTTATGCTAATTTGTATAAAAGGCAGGAAGTACAAAAATGCATAATGCTTATTGAATTTGTCTGCAAATGAAATTAAAAGTATAATTTCTATGTTTAGGGTAACACAATGAATATTTAGAAACGCTCAGTGAGGATAGCATAGTAGAGGTGACAGGTTCCCTTTAAAAGTAACATCCACAGTAAATGTCCCTTTAACAGTGCCCACCATAGCGTCCCGCCCTTTATTTGTGACCTCCACAGTACTCCGTCTCATTAACAGTGATTTCCATAATAACCCGCCCCCTTATACGGCTTTTCTCTTAACATCTGACGACAATCATCCAATCAAATTCCTTTTCTTGTGAGGCATTATTGTCTTTAATTGACAGTATATAAAACCCCACAGAATTAGTATACACTTAAGGTCATGTGAGTTACATCAGCCTCTACTTCAACGTTGGCTAAGCGTCAAAATCAAAATCATATTAACTCCCACATAAGCTGTCTTATACTAAGAATGTCCTTCGTTGCCTATAACAACCAATCAGAACTCATATTAATGACCTGTAGCAAAATTGAAGTTGAGCTGTGATTGGAAGCTTTATGCAACCTGATGAATATGCAGGCTAACTGCCACAACAGCCAACAGACAATGGCTCCTGTAGTTTGGCGGTAACGTTACTAAGTGTATTTTTTGGCAAATAATTGGAAAGCGTGGGGTGAAAATTTCCACTGAAATCATATTTCATCAGAGTCCCAGAGTCACAGGAGGCCGCTGTGCAAAAGTTTGTAATTGTAAATGCGACGGTGAGGATTCCTTTAGGGGACATGCATACATACACTCAGCTTTATATATTAGATGCATGTTTTTTTTTTTTTTTAATCCTCCAGGAAAGGTCCCTGAACAACAACTATTATAGTCAAAATAAACTGGCTATCTCATACATAAACTGCACTTGCAACTATTTAGCATATGATTAGTTATGCAGATTCTTGTCATGTAAGTGCATTGTTACTGTTTTGCTCCAGGTGGTGGAACAATCTTTTTCTTCTTGTATACTACAAATTACAACCTATTCTCACATTCCCTAATAGCTCAGTGTGTTATTAGGTTAATTCCCAAGTGAAAGGTCACTGATTCAAATCGAGGAGCAGCCATGAAGATGATTTCCCAAGAAAAGAGAAACAGCATCATCCAGCTCATCAATAGCGGTATCTCGACCAAGAAAATTGCCAAACTGCATTATGTGAGTGCCATAACAGCTGGAAGAATACGAAATGAAGTCCGTCCATCCATTCCAAAGCCAACAGTAGGATGTTCAGGCAAAATATCGGAGTCAACAAGTTGGGTCATCACAAGGTCTATCAATTCTGGTGCGTATTTTGAACTGAATTCGCTGGGCAATGGGGAGCCAGTGAAGGGATTGGCAGAGGGGAGAGGCAGAGGAGTAACAGGGTGAGAGGTGGATTAGTCAGGCATCAGAGTTGAGGATAGATTGGAGGGGTGTGAGAGTGCTTGATGGAAGGCCACAGAGGAGGATGTTGCAGTAGTCTAGGCGGAAGATGATAAAGGCGTGTGCAAGCATTTTTGCAGACTCAAAGTTAAGGGAAGGCGCAGATGCGGGAGATGTTTTTGAGTTGGAGGTGGCAGGTGGTGGAAAGGGCTTGGATGTATGGTCGGAAGGAGAGGGCAGAATCCAAGGTCACTCCAAGGCAGCGGACTTGGTTGACCAGGGAGAGTGTGCAGCCATTGATCGCGATAGATAGGTCTGTTGGGGGGGGTTGAGCAAGATGGGGGAAAGATGATGAATTCTGTTTTATCCATATTAAGTTTTAGAAAGTGAGAGGAGAAGAAGGAGGATATGGAAGATAGGCATTGTGGGATTCTGGATAGTAAGGTGGTGATATCTGGACCAGAGAGGTAGATTTGTGTGTCATCAGCATAAGAGTGATACTGAAAGCCATATGACTCTATGAGCTGTCCCAGGCCGAAAGTGTAGATATAAAAGAGCAGAGGTCCTAGGACAGAGCCTTGCGGGACACCAACAGAGAGGGAATGAGACGAGGAGGTGGTGTGAGAGTGGGAGACGCTAAATGTCCGCTCTGTGAGGTATCATGTGATCCAGAAAAAGTCCAGGTCAGTTATGCCAAGATATGATAGCATTTGTAACAGAAGGGAGTGGTCAACAGTGTCAAAGGCAGAAGACAGGTCAAGGAGAAGGAGGACAGAGAAGGAGGATTCAGGCATTGTTGAAAGCCAAAGGTGGATTTACAAAATGCTAACAAAATAATGAAAATTTAAGTTTAGAATTTTAGGAGCAAAGCAGTAACAATGCAGTTACATGAGAAGAATCTGCATAACTAGTCATATGCTGAATAGTTGTATGAGATAGATTGTCTATAAAATAATAAAATAATGGCAGTCTCACGTTGGAAGCTGTAGTGGATGGTGAGATATGGAGCCTGAAAATCAAAAGTTCAAAACATTGTTGCCCTTTTGTTCATCAGTGTACAAGGAGAATGGGAGATTGTCAATTTAGACAAGTCAATGATGGTAACTGATGCATACTGTAGAGGGAAGTCAGGTGGGCGTATGTATATGGATATATATATATATATATGTATCTGCCCCTTCATTGATATGTGTATGTATGTATATGGACCCCTTATATGGCCAATAGGGATATATATTCCCTGTATGGCCGTGTATATATTCCCTTTTATGTAGATGTATATATGAAGATGTGTGTATGCAGTGCATACATCTGTATATGTGTATCTGCCATGGCTCTCCCCCAGGTATATATATATATATGTTGTGACAGAGTGTCTGGAGAAGTAGTGGACGGGGTCTATGTGTGCCCAAGATTCCTCACTTCGGTCATTTAAAAGCAACCAGGGAAATGTTCAGGAGAGGTCTCTGCAATTCGTGTTTGCATAAACCCTTTTTTTAGGGCCTGTGTTGCTGGAGTCGGGAGAGAAGGGTGGGCCCCACTCCATCCGGACAGTCCGGGTTTTGGGCTGTCAGGTAATTACTCCTCAGGTGTGCTAGCCTGATATAAGGCTGAGAATGCGGACACAGCTCTCTCTCAGCCTGGGAACAGGTTACCTGCATGGAGCCTGTGAGAGCACTTCAAGAGGTATGGACTTTGCTATTTTGTTTAGGTGCTTGGTATTAGGCCGGCACTTGGTCAGGGAGGTTTCATACTGTATAGTTAGAGCCGGACAGGCTTAGGATTTTTGTTTGTTATATTTTATGTTCTGTACCTCAACCTGACAATAAAACTGGCTGGGGTCAGTTAAAAGAAGTTCCTGCCGTGTGTGCCTGCTAAACGGTGCCTGTCTACCCAGGAGACGACAGCCCGGCTACCTAATCCCTTACAATATATATATATATATATATATATATATATATATGTGTGTGTATATACGGGCCTATAACTGCCCATGTATGCCCCAGGTTTATAAGGAGTATATATGTGTATAAAGATGCGCCCCAAGTATCTATATACATATATCTACTTAAATGCAGCCAATTTTCCTAACCAGCCCCCTCCTAAATGCCAGTTCCTGCAGGGGTGGATATGTCTCCAGGTGGCTGGTGACTTCAAAGGCTAAGGGATCAATAGATCTGAGGCCTTTTGTTGAGTTTCCCCAGCTTATCAGCCTAGTTACTATGCTCTCCCCCACCTTGTGTTTGTGACATGGCTGGGTATGTGGTGCTGCTAGCCTCAGGGGGACAACTGGCTGTCCTGAGTGCAGGCATACGTCACAGTCACACTATGATGTCACATCCCTAAGGAGGGGGGACGTGAGCTGTTTCTGAGGCCGATATATGAGTCCCAAGCCAGGAACACGAGGGCTCTTGGAACTGGACTACAAACAGACACATGGGAACAGCTCCCTGAAGGAAGAGAGGCAGAGCCCCACATGCCCCTGGAGATGGCTGAGTAACCCTTTCCCTCCATAACCCTGCCCTGATTTACCCCTATTTATACCACCGATAACCCCTGCTGCATAACCCCTGCATTAACCCCTGCTCCACCAACAATCTCCTAACCCAGGCTGCTGAACTCCTGCAGTCTGTATTTACCCCTGCTGCTGACCTCCTGCAGCATTAACCTCAGCCCTGTCTGCCTCTGCCCATATCCTTAACTCCTGAATTCCCTGTGTGCAGCCCCAGCATACCCTTGCTGGGCTGTATTAACCCTTGATATCCTGGTCCCCTGCAATAGCCCCAATACCCCTGACCCAGGTAACCCCTGGTGTCCAACCCTGAGTTTCCTACCCCTTTTTACCCATTTATGTCCATCATCCCCTGCACTGTGATTATCCCTACATTGCAGTGATTGTGTGGTTTACAGCCCCGCTTTAACCCTTGCATTGCTGGGCTGTATTGACCCTGTATTCCCTGAACCTGTACTCATGGCTACATCCAGGGCTGGCCTTAGGTGTTCAGGCGCCCTGTGCAAGCTAATCTCGTGGCGCCCCCACGTTCACCTAAACATACACAAAGAGGAAAACAATCTTTGTAACAAACAGTTTTCTTTAATTACAGATAATTTAAGTGCAAGTGCAAACAAGTACAATCATACCCAGTGTCACCCATAACCAGTCTCCTGCCCCCCTTAATCATACCCTGTCACCTTTGCCCAGTCCCCTGCCCCCCTTAATCATACCCAGTGTCACCCAGAGCCAGTCCCCTGCCCCCCTTAATCATACCCTGTCACCTTTACCCAGTCCCCTGCCCTTCTTAATCATACCCAGTGTCACCCTTACCCAGTCCCCTGCCCCCTTAATTAGACCCTGCCCCCCTTAAATTAAGGGTGACAGACACTGGGTATGATTAAGGGGGAAGGGCACTGGATAAGGGTGACACTGGGTATGACAAAGGGGCAGGGGACTGGCTTTAGTTGACACTGGGTATGATTAAGTGGGGCAGGGGACTGGGTAAAGCTGAAAGGGTATGATTAAGGGGGGCAGGGGACTGGCTATGCGTGACACTGGGTATGATTAAGGGGGGCAGGGTCTAATTGAGGGGGCAGGAGACTGGGCAAAGGTGACACTGGGTATGATTAAGGGGGCAGGGTCTAATTGAGGGGGCAGGAGACTGGCCAAAGGTGACACTGGGTGTGATTAAGAAGGGCATGGGACTGTGTAAAGGTGACAGGGTATGATTAAGGGGGGCAGGGGACTGGGTAAGGGTGATGGGGTATGATTAAGGGGGGCAGTGGACTGGCTCTGGGTGACACTGGGTATGATTAAGGGCCTTAATCATACCCAGTGTCACCCATAGCCAGTCCCCTGCCCCCCTTAATCATACCCTGTCACCTTTACCCAGTCCCCTGCCCTTCTTAATCATACCCAGTGTCACCCTTACCCAGTCTGCTGCCCCCCTTAATCATACCCAGTGACTGTCACGGTGTCACCCACCTTATCCAGTCCTCTGCCCCCTAAATCATACCCAGTGTCTGTCACCCTTATCCTTATCCAGTCCCCTGCCCCCAGGCCCCATTTAAAGAAAGATATTTGGTTAAAAAAAAAAAAAAGAGTACCGCACCATACCTGTTACATCCAGTGAAATCTCATGTGATGTAGACTTTCCTCAGCATCTTCATTCGGAGATAGGACCGTCATGATAACTTCTTTCAGCCGCGTCTCATCTCTGTAGAGTTTCACAGAAAATTTGGGGGATTTCTCACTTTACTATCATCCTCAGATAACAGACCTCCCCTCCCCCGTAGTGCCCATAACTATAATGCCCTCTGTATAATTATAATATATACCGGTCCCTCTGTGTAATTATTATTCTTATTATTATTTCCTCCTCTGTATTATTATTATTAATATTATAATGGCCCCCTCTGTAGTATTATAGTAATAATTATGCCCCCCCTCAGCCCCTCCAGCATACAGTCCCATGTAAGATACAACCTTCCCCCTGCCTTCAGCCCCTCTAGCATACAGTCCCATGTAAGACACATTACTTCCCTGCCTTCAGCTCCTCCAGCATACAGTCCCATGTAAGGTAGATCACTCTCCTGCCTTCAGCCCCTTCAGCATACAGTCCCAAGTAAGGTACATCACTCTCCTGCCTTCAGCCCCTCCAGCATACAGTCTCATGTAAAATACATCACTCCCCGCCTTCAGCCCCTCCAACATACAGTCCTATGTAAATAATATCACACCCCCTCTCTTTGCCGCCTGCCTTCAGCCCCTCCAGCATACAGTCCCATGTAAGATACATCACACCCCTGCCTTCCAGTCCTTCTTGCACAGTCCCATGTAAAATGCATCACTCATCCTGCCTTCAGCCCCTCCAGCATACAGTCCCATGTAAGATACATCACACCCCTGCCTTCCAGTCTTTCTTGCACAGTCCCATGTAAAATGCATCACTCATCCTGCCTTCAGCCCCTCCAGCATACAGTCCAATGTAAAATATATCACTCCCCCTGCCTTCAGCTCCTCCAGCATACAGTCCCATGTAAGATGCAATGCCCCTCCAGCATACAGTCCCATGTAAGACACATCACTTCCCTGCCCTAGCCCCTCCAGCATACAGCCCTATGTAAAATAATATCACCGCCTTGCCTTCAGCCTCTCCAGCATATAGTCCCATGTAAATAATATCACCCCAACTACCCTCTCTTCAGACCCCTCTAACATACAGTCTCCAGTACAAAGATGATTCCTTCTCCCTTCAGCCCCTGCAAAAAGCCCCCCAAGTAAAAATAACAGTCA
Organism: Bufo bufo; assembly: GCF_905171765.1. Classification (NCBI taxonomy): domain Eukaryota; kingdom Metazoa; phylum Chordata; class Amphibia; order Anura; family Bufonidae; genus Bufo; species Bufo bufo. The sequence continues at coordinate 366,393,440 of NC_053391.1, read as the reverse complement.
CTATTCTCCTCCACATACTTACCTGCAGACTTTGCTCCTGCTCTGTAGAAACTCCTGCACATCGTTAGGCCCCGCCCTCTGGATGACGAGACTCCGCCTCTTTCCCTGACATCATACCTCCTAGGATCAACTACATTCTAGACACTACGCTCGCTCTACTGCCTCATAGGCTTCAGCGCCTGAAGCCTATGAGGAAGAACGGAGGGGACTGGAGCCATAGGCTCCCATGATCCTCATTTTAGTGTTTGCTGCCTGGTGCCCCCTGCAATTTTGCACCCAATCTCGGCTCAGGTCGGGCCGGCTGCTGTAGCCTGTAGAGACCGACTGCGAGCCGCCCCTGTTGCCATGGCGCCCTGTGCGGCCGCACAGCTCGCACACCCCAGAGGCCGGCCCTGGCTACATCCCTGTCCTGCAAGTATTAACCCTTGCAGTGCCACCATTTCCCCGTAGGGACAGTGAGTAGCCAGGCGGGTGGGTTGCTGCTAATGAATGTATGTAAGTGTATTGTATAGATAGTGTGTGGGGTGGAATAGGGAATTGTGTATTGTCTAGTGTAGTTAGGTTTGTATTGTGTTTGCTGTAGTGTTATTGCTGTACTGTGGTGTGTGCGTCTATATGTATATATATTTATAACCATTGATCTATAAATATATATATAGATATAGCGTATAATTAGACTTGTATTATTTTATTGTATAATAAATACTTTATTATTCATATACAGCGTATAGTGTTTTTTGTAGTCGCCGCCGTAGTATAGTAGTAAGTCGCACGTAGTGTAGTTCAGTGGAGTGTATAGGTAACAGAGGTAGTTAACATAGTTAGTTATATATGTAGGCATAAATAGGCGGAGTCATCACTAGATGACTCACGCCTATTTATGAATATTAATTATTGAGATTTGCATACATTTCAATAATTAATATTTCCTCTAACATTTTGTTGGGGGAAGTGTTATATTTAAATATATATGTATATATGCCCCGATATATATGCATATATATTGGCCCTTTTTATGGGCCCGTCCAGGTAGGATATGTATACATGGAGATGTATGTGTGCCCCCTTGGCAGCATGCATCTCTATGTATATAGTGTGTTATATGGGTGGGCTTATTGGTATGTGTACATATATATTTGTGGATGTGCCCCAAGCATCTTTAAATATATATGTATACCTCTATGTATATTATAGGTGGGCTTATTGTAATATATATATATATATATATATATATATATATATATGTGTATAATAGGTCCGCTCATATATGTTTATAGATGTGCCCCAAGTATCTATAAACATGTATGGGCAAAGGAATATGTTCAGTCTCCCCTGCCCCCCCTCTGGAAAGCGCCTGCTGGGGGGGTTGAAGAGACAGAAAGCTGGACAATTATGGTGTGTCGGAGATGGTGTGCCTAACAGGGACATGGGAACAAAGAGTTCCCATGCCCCTGTGGGTGGCTGAACTCCGGCGCTGTAATTACAGCGGCGGAGGTGTGTATCCGCTCCACAGGTGGGAGGATCAAAGGATCCCCCCGCCTTGAAGCGCGCTCCGGATGGCGCGGGCCGGCGCGGTGACGTCATATCACCGCGCCGGCCCACGTGTTGTTGCCGGTGGTGCGCATGCGCGCCGCGGCACTGGTGGTACGGGAGCGAGCGCCGCCGAGCTTAAATAGTCCGGCGGCGCTATGCTCAATAGTCTGACTGACCACCATCTTCAGAGAGGAACATCCCCTGGACAAATGAGCACCGCCTGGACAACGAGCATAATACCGGCTGAGTATCCTTAACCCTCCCTATACCACCAACGATCCCCTGCATTACCCTGCCCTATACCACCAACGATTAACCCTCACTATACCACCAATGATCCCCTGCATTACCCTGCCCTATACCTTGTTATTCCCCTGCCCTATACCACCAACGATCCCCTGCTTTAACCCCCTGCCCTATACATTATACCCCTGCCCTATGCCACCAACGATTAACCCTTATTGTCCCCCTTCCCTATACCACCAATGATCTTATTATTCCCCTCATTCCCCTGCATCTAGTGTTAACCCTTTCCTGGGTTACCCCCTGCACAGTTCCACTGGATTCTCCCCTGTTAACCCCTGTAATACCTCCCCTGGTATCCCCTGCTAAACCCATCATCTACCCTTGATCCCCTGGTACCCCTTGATACCCCTTCACGGCTGCCCTGCATACCCCAGCAGCAGCTGAGTGTGTATTAACCCCTCATTACTCCCTTAGTGACAGCTTAGAGCCAGGTTGGGCTGTTAACGTGTATGTAAGTGTTAGGTATAGCTAGATTTTGGGGGTGAGTATTGGAAGTGGGATTGTGTCTACTGTAGTTAGTACCGTATTAGTGTGTTGTTACAGTTGTTTACATATTATATTGTTGTGTGCTGCTATAAATACACTGCTCAAAAAAATAAAGGGAACACTTAAACAACACAATGTAACTCCAAGTCAATCACACTTCTGTGAAATCAAACTGTCCACTTAGGAAGCAACACTGAGTGACAATCAATTTCACATGCTGTTGTGCAAATGGGATAGACAACAGGTGGAAATTATAGGCAATTATCAAGACACCCCAATAAAGGAGTGGTTCTGCAGGTGGCGACCTGACCACTTCTCAGTTCCTTTGCTTCCTGGCTGATGTTTTGGTCACTTTTGAATGCTGCCGGTGCTTTCACTCTAGTGGTAGCATGAGACTGAGTCTACAACCCACACAAGTGGCTCAGGTAGTGCAGCTTATCCAGGATGGCACATCAATGCGAGCTGTGGCAAGAAGGTTTGCTGTGTCTGTCAGCGTAGTGTCCAGAGCATGGAGGCGCTACCAGGAGACAGGCCAGTACATCAGGAGACGTGGAGATGGCCGTAGGAGGGCAACAACCCAGCAGCAGGACTGCTACCTCCGCCTTTGTGCAAGGAGGAACAGGAGGAGCACTGCCAGAGCCCTGCAAAATGACCTCCAGCAGGCCACAAATGTGCATGTATCTGCTCAAACGGTCAGAAACAGACTCCATGAGGGTGATATGAGGGCCCGACGTCCACAGGTGGGGGTTGTGCTTACAGCCCAACACCGTGCAGGACGTTTGGCATTTGCAAGAAAACACCAAGATTTGCAAATTCGCCACTGGCGCCCTGTGCTCTTCACAGATGAAAGCAGGTTCACACTGAGCACATGTGACAGACGTGACAGAGTCTGGAGACACCGTGGAGAACGTTCTGCTGCCTGCAACATCCTCCAGCATGACCGGTTTGGCATTGGGTCAGTAATGGTGTGGGGTGGCATTTCTTTGGAGGGCCGCACAGCCCTCCATGTGCTCGCCAGAGGTAGCCTGACTGCCATTAGGTACCGAGATGAGATCCTCAGATCCCTTGTGAGACCATATGCTGGTGCGGTTGGCCCTGGGTTCCTCCTAATGCAAGACAATGCTAGACCTCATGTGGCTGGAGTGTGTCAGCAGTTCCTGCAAGACGAAGGCATTGATGCTATGGACTGGCCCGCCCGTTCCCCAGACCTGAATCCAATTGAGCACATCTAAGACATCACGTCTCACTCTATCCACCAACGTCACGTTGCACCACAGACTGTCCAGGAGTTGGCAGATGCTTTAGTCCAGGTCTGGGAGGAGATCCCTCAGGAGACCGTCTGCCACCTCATCAGGAGCATGCACAGACGTTGTAGGGAGGTCATACAGGCACGTGGAGGCCACACACACTACTGAGCCTCATTTTGACTTGTTTTAAGGACATTACATCAAAGTTGGATCAGCCTGTAGTGTGTTTTTCCACTTTAATTTTGAGTGTGACTCCAAATCCAGACCTCCATGGGTTGAAAAATTTGATTTACATTTTTTTTATTTTTGTGTGATTTTGTTGTCAGCACATTCAACTATGTAAAGAACAAAGTATTTCAGAAGAATATTTAATTAATTCAGATCTAGGATGTGTTATTTTTGTATTTTTTTGAGCAGTGTACAGTCGTGGCCAAAAGTTTTGAGAATGACAAAAATATTAGTTTTCACAAAGTTTGCTGCTAAACTGCTTTTAGATCTTTGTTTCAGTTGTTTCTGTGATGTAGTGAAATATAATTACACGCACTTCAAACGTTTCAAAGGCTTTTATCGACAATTACATGACATTTATGCAAAGAGTCAGTATTTGCAGTGTTGGCCCTTCTTTTTCAGGACCTCTGCAATTCGACTGGGCATGCTCTCAATCAACTTCTGGGCCAATTCCTGACTGATAGCAACCCATTCTTTCATAATCACTTCTTGGAGTTTGTCAGAATTAGTGGCTTTTTGTTTGTCCACCCGCCTCTTGAGGATTGACCACAAGTTCTCAATGGGATTAAGATCTGGGGAGTTTCCAGGCCATGGACCCAAAATGTCAACGTTTTGGTCCCCGAGCCACTTAGTTATCACTTTTGCCTTATGGCACGGTGCTCCATCGTGCTGGAAAATGCATTGTTCTTCACCAAACTGTTGTTGCATTGTTGGAAGAAGTTGCTGTTGGAGGGTGTTTTGGTACCATTCTTTATTCATGGCTGTGTTTTTGGGCAAAATTGTGAGTGAGCCCACTCCCTTGAATGAGAAGCAACCCCACACATGAATGGTCTCAGGATGCTTTACTGTTGGCATGACACAGGACTGATGGTAGCGTTCACCTTTTCTTCTCCAGACAAGCCTTTTTCCAGATGCCCCAAACAATCGGAAAGAGGCTTCATCGGAGAATATGACTTTGCCCCAGTCCTCAGCAGTCCATTCACCATACTTTCTGCAGAAGATCAATCTGTCCCTGATGTTTTTTTTGGAGAGAAGTGGCTTCTTTGCTGCCCTTCTTGACACCAGGCCATCTTCCAAAAGTCTTCGCCTCACTGTGCGTGCAGATGCGCTCACACCTGCCTGCTGCCATTCCTGAGCAAGCTCTGCACTGGTGGCACTCCGATCCCGCAGTTGAATCCTCTTTAGGAGACGATCCTGGCGCTTGCTGGACTTTCTTGGACGCCCTGAAGCCTTCTTAATAAGAATTGAACCTCTTTCCTTGAAGTTCTTGATGATCCTATAAATTGTTGATTGAGGTGCAATCTTAGTAGCCACAATATCCTTGCCTGTGAAGCCATTTTTATGCAACGCAATGGTGGCTGCACGCATTTCTTTGCAGGTCACCATGGTTAACAATGCAAGAACAATGATTTCAAGCATCACCCTCCTTTTAACATGTCAAGTCTGCCATTTTAACCCAATCAGCCTGACATAATGATCTCCAGCCTTGTGCTCGTCAACTTTCTCACCTGAGTTAACAAGACGATTACTGAAATGATCTCAGCAGGTCCTTTAATGACAGCAATGAAATGCAGTGGAAAGTTTTTTGGGGGATTAAGTTAATTTTCATGCCAAAGAAGGACTATGCAATTCATCTGATCACTCTTCATAACATTCTGGAGTATATGCAAATTGCTATTATAAAAACTTAAGCAGCAACTTTTCCAATTTCCAATATTTATGTAATTCTCAAAACTTTTGGCCACGAGTGTATATATATCTATTCCATTGATATAGATATATATATAATTATAAGCAGATATTAGACTATAACGTATAGTGTTTTAATAAATACCTTTTATTTAATCCCGTTTTATTGTAATAGGCGCCGCAGCAATAGACGTAGGCAGTTCAGTGTAGAGTAAAGTAATCAGTAGTGATTGTCTAATTGGTATAAATAGGCGGAGGCATCATTAGACAACTCACGTCTATTTATGAATATTAATTGAGATTTGCATAAATTCCAATAATTAATATCCCCTTTAACATATATTCTAAAGGTTAGTCTTTGTGCACACAACCCTATTTTTCTTACAATGTGCTGTTTTTTAAAGGGATAACATACTGATGCACACAATTCAATGGGGCTATTTACACAATATTTTTTATTAATGGATCTGTGCACCCTATCCAAAAACCTCAGTACAAGTCCATTTTATCAGATGAGAAAATGTGTGGACCTGCGGCAGTATAAACTGTGCTACCGCAGAAGAAATCCAAGTGCCAGTCTCAGATTTCCATCTTCTCATCCTCTATTAAATAGTTGTCAAAATGTAATTGTATTAAAAAACTGAACTTTTGACTGAACATTTAAAAATGGTCTCATTACCCTGCACACACAAACATGGTGTAAACCTACCCTTGACTCTTTAAAATCAAACTCATTGTATGCCTTCTGCCATCATAACCTGTTGAAATTCTGTTTCCTGGCAACAGAGCTTTTCACAATGATGAGATTTTAATAATGAAGTCAGAAATTTGTATAAGAATGAAACAGACGATTGTAGCATCTTGTAACATGTGACAGAAATGTTGTGCAAATCGAAATAGCATGGCTAGGAAATTGCATGAACATAGGAAATTGAGGAAAATGAAAAGCAAAAGTCAAGACAATTGACATGTACAGAGACCAAACAATGTCAGTGTTCATTGGTCAGTGAGACTCTAACCTGCACTTCATCTATATGTGCTATGCCGTATATCATGTTTCTCTACTTTGAATATATTATTTGCTTTATTATTTTAATGACCTTTACTAGATGGCTTAGGTCAGGGGTGGGGAACCTTTTTGCTGCCGAGGGCCATTTGAATATTTAAAATGTAATGTATAGACGAGCACTACTCATCCGGTCTTATGCAGAAATTGATATTTATTGGTTAAAAAATTTTAAAAAGTTTTTTTAAAAAAAAGAATATGTTTAAGAAAGATATAGTGTACAGATAAAATGGCGTATATAGTTGCTTATTGGAGTTCCCATACAAGTATAAAATCGATAAGAACTTGATCACTTTGGTACAATTTGTGCAAAGAATGTGCATGTGCAGTGAGAAAAATTAGGTCAAATATGGGTAGATAAAAAATAAATAAAAACATTTAAAGTAGAATATAAAAAATAAAATGAAAAATAATAAATAAAAAAGTGAAAAAATATATAAAAAATATGGAATAAGTGTCCAATCTTATTAAAAATTTGATCCTGGTGCTGGTGAATTTCAAAGTTGTTAATATTCTTGATAGAAGATCAAAAAATGTATTTAAGAGAAAATATATATATATATAAAAATCGATGTGGTATAAATAGTTCAGTGTCTTCTCCTACAAATTTATATTCTCTTTTCCTCTGTAAAATAGTTCTGTTTATTTCTATAATAAAAAAAAGCTGCTAATAATCATAAATAGTCAACATTTATATTGCACAGTGTCCCAATAGGTTGACAGTGATTAATAGTGGATAGGAGAACTACTAATAGTGATATTGAACAATGTCCCGATATATTGGCAGTGATTGGTAAGGTTCTGTTGAATACTGTTACAATGTTTCAATACAGCGTATTCCCGCTTATTGTATGAGTAGTTATAGCTTTCCAATAAAGAATACTGTTTCAAGTGTGATGGTATTCAATAGATGGATGTAATTCGCAGGCAGAGGGTTGTCAGGTCAGCCGTGGCATCCCACGTGGCTGCCAATAGCAACACCAAACTGCCGTTACCTGTGCGATGTCTTCACTCCCCTGCTTGTATTTGCCCTTGTGAAGTCGGTGGGCTTGTGGATAAGACCTCAGTTTTTCGGCGTCCCACGTGTGCAGTGATGATCTTGTGCTAGCCGATCCACGAGCAGGTGATTGGAAGCGCTTCCAAACAGCAGATAAGGTTATGCCAAAATATTCATATATAGAGTGCGGGCATATCTTTCTTAAACATATTCTTTTTTAAAAAAAACTAAAAAAATTTATACATTTTTAACCAATATACCAATTTCTGCATAAGACCGGATGAGGAGTGCTCGTCTATACATTGCATTTTAGAATTCATTTTACTGATTGGGTGAATCAGATAGATTTTGAGCACCTGATACATGGTTAAAACCAGGTGAGCCACCCAAAACAAACCATACCATTTGTAGCATCGTTCAAGGGCCATACAAAATTCTCAACTTAAAAATTGTACTGCTATATTTGGTCTAACATATAATTGACTTAGTAAGTTACATAAATTGCCGTTCAATAAAAAAAAATCTATAACGCTGTATTTTTGCAGCACAAAAGGTGCCTGCACTATATATTACATATAGTACAGGTGCCATTTTGACTATACAGTAAGGTCCATAAATATTGGGACATGGACACAATTCTAACATTTTTGGCTCTATATACCACCACAATGGATTTGAAATTAAATGAACAAGATGTGCTTTAACTGCAGACTGTCAGCTTTAATTTGAGGGAATTTACATCCAAATCAGGTGAACGGTGTAGGAATTACAACAGTTTGCATATGTGCCTCCCACTTGTTAAGGGACCAAAAGTAATGGGACATAATAATAATCATAAATCAAACTTTCACTTTTTAATACTTAGTTGCAAATCCTTTGCAGTCAATTACAGCTTAAAGTCTGGAACGCATAGACATCACCAGACGCTGGGTTTCATCCCTGGTGATGCTCTGCCATTCCTCTACTGCAACTGTCTTCAGTTCCTGCTTGTTCTTGGGGCATTTTCCCTTCAGTTTTGTCTTCAGCAAGTGAAATGCATGCTTAATCGGATTCAGGTCAGGTGATTGACTTAGCCATTGCATGACATTCCACTTCTTTCTCTTAAAAAACTCTTTGGTTGCTTTTGCAGTATACTTTGGGTCATTGTGCATCTGCACTGTGAAGCGCCATCCAATTAGTTCTGAAGCATTTGGCTGAATAGGAGCAGATAATATTGCCCGAAACACTTCAGAATTCAACCTGCTGCTTTTGTCAGCAGTCACATCATCAATAAATACAAGAGAATCAGTTCCATTGGCAGCCATAAATGCCCACGCCATGACACTACCACCACCATGCTTTACTGATGAGGTGGTATGCTTAGGGTCATGAGCAGTTCCTTTCCTTCACCATACTCTTCTCTTCCCATCATTTTGGTACAAGTTGATCTTGGTCTCATCTGTCCATAGGATGTTGTTCCAGAACTGTGAAGGCTTTTTTTAGATGTCGTTTGGCAAACTCTAATCTGGCCTTTCTGTTTTTGAGGCTCACCAATGGTTTACATCTTGTGGTGAACCTTCTGTATTCACTCTAGTGAAGTCTTCTCTTGATTGTTGACTTTGACACACATACACCTACCTCCTGGAGAGTGTTCTTGATCTGGCCAACTGTTGTAAAGGGTGTTTTCTTCACCAGGGAAAGAATTCTTTGGTCATTCACCACAGTTGTTTTTCGTGGTCTTCCAGGTCTTTTGGTGTTGCTGAGCTCACCGGTGCGTTCCTTTATTTTTAAGAATATTCCAAACAGTTGTTTTGGCCACTACTAATGTTTTTGCTATCTCTCTGATGGGTTTGTTTGGTTTTTTCAGCCTAATGATGGCTTGCCTCACTGATAGTGACAGCTCTTTGGATCTCATCTTGAGAGTTGACAGGAATAGATTCCAAATACAAATAGCACACTTGAAATGAGCTCTGGACCTTTTATCTGCTCATTGTAATTGGGATAATGAGGGAATAACACACACCTGGCCATGGAACAGCTGAGAAGCCAATTGTCCCATTACTTTTGGTCCCTTAACAAGTGGGAGGCACATATGCAAACTGTTGTAATCCCTACACTGTTCACCTGATTTAGATGTAAATACCCTCAAATTAAAGCTGACAGTCTGCAGTTAAAACACATCTTGTTCGTTTCATTTCAAATCCATTGTGGTGGTGTATAGAGCCAAAAACGTTAGAGTTGTGTTGATGTCCCAATATTTATGGACCCGACTGTACATAGCAGTCTGTTTCTTAAGTTCAGAATATTGTATGTACAGTATTTTTTGCCCCATAAGACGCATTTTTCCCCCCAAAAGTGTAGGGGGGAAATGCCCCTGCGTCTTAAGGGGAGAATACTAATTAGTGATGAGCGGCAGGGGCTATATTCGAATTCGCAATATTTTGCTAATATTTTGTAGAATATTCGTTATATATTTGCGAATTTCAAGAATTCGAGATTATTTTATTGAATGCGAAAAATCGGCAATGTAAAAACCGCGTAATGCGAATTCTTAATGCGAAGTTCAGGCGTGGGTCACTTGGCTACATTTTTCAAGCTGGTATAAGTTTCCTGAGACTGGAGAAAATGATTGGCACGGCAGAACATTAGAATAGCTTTATATGCAGATAGAGTAAAGTGCTCCAATATATTTGCGATTGCGCTAATCGTCAGTGATTTGAATATTTTTTTCACACTACATGCAACTTCACATTTTAGCAGGTCTGACTACAGATTACTGATTGGTGCACTAAGTTTTGTTGTGAACTTGACATTGCTTCCTTTTCATTGGCCCACAAGCAAGAAGCAGAGAGTTATCGTGTTCAGATGGAAACAAATGCCGAATAATCGATATAACAAATATATAACACTATATTCTAAATATTCGCAAATTCTCGAAGTGGCGATATTCACGATAAAAATTCGCTATTCGAATATTCGTGCTCAACACTAATACTAATGAGCGCTTCCATAATGGAAGCGCTCAGTAGTACCAAAGGACCAGGAAGCGGTGAAGGCTCTGTACTCGCCACTTCCTGGTCCTCAGCTGTTGGCTGTAAAGACTACGCACAGCGTGAGGGCACTCTGTGACCTCACGCTGTGCGAGCCAGTTTACAGCGCAGCCGACACAGGAAGAAGAGGATCGCGATGTAGGTGAGGAGCGGCGGCATCCAGGAGCAGGAGAGGTAAGTGTTTTTTTATTTTATAAAACATGAGGCTGCTGGGGGCATAATGGGGGCTGAGAGGCATAATGGGGGCTGAAAGGCATAATGGCTGATAATGGGGCTGAGAGGCATAATGGGGGCTGAGAGGCATAATATCTGATATGGGGGCTGATAAAAGGCATGGGGCTGTTATCAGAGGTCTGATTGGGGGTCATTTACATTGGGGTCTGAGCTTAGGTCTGATTGGGGGTCTGATTTCAGATCTTATTGGGGTATTATTAACATTGGGGGTGTGATTGGGGCTGTCAGTTGAGGTCTGATTAACATTGGGGAGTCTAATTGGTGGTCTGACCTGAGGTGTAATGAATTTTTTTTTTCTTATTGTCCTCCTCTAAAACCTAGGTGCGTCTTATGGGCCGGTGCATCTTATAGGGCAAAAAATATGGTATTTAGTTCTTTATTTGGCAGTAATGACAGCCAAGCTAAACCCAGCGGGGTCTAGAGCGCGGTTCACCCAGCTTTCACTCTTCCTGCCGCTGTTCCTGCCTCTTCCTTCGCAACTGTCTCTGCCTTCATTCGTTTCTCAGCCTCAGATCTGCACCCCCACCTCCATTAGCCTCCTATCAGACCTCCCAGTCTACAGCCTCAGATCAGACTCCCATCAGACCCTCCCTAGCCTCAGATCAGACCCCTCAGTCATATTGGCTACCTCATACATAAACTGGACTTGAAACTATTTAGCATTAGTGTTGATCGCGAATATTCTAATCACAATTTTTTATCGCGAATATTGGCACTTCGAGAATTCGCAAAGATCTAGAATATAGTGCTATATCTTCGTAATAGAAAATATTTTAGATTTTTTTCCATCAGTACCCTCACTGCTTCTTGCTTGTGGGCAAATGAGAAGGCTGCTATATCTTTGTCTGAGCTTAGCAACATCCCTAGCAACCAATAGGAAAGTTGCCTACCCCTTACTATATAGAAAAATCCCCAGCAGCAATTTTCTGCAGTTTTTTGCAGTTCTGAGAGAGAGAGAAAGAGAGCAGTGTCATTGCTGTGCTCTATGCTTTGCTGAGTCATCTGGATCCTTATTCAATTGCATTAGCTAGTTAGTTAGCTCATGTATATAATACAGATAGCTAGTGGGAGATAGTCAGTGTAGGTTAGATAGTGATATAGTGTAGCTGGGTGTTAGGTAGTGTGATAGGAATTACTGTACTGTGCATTTTCTCCAGTCTCAGGAAAACTCTAACAGCTTGAAAAATGTAGCAAAAGTGAGCCACGCCTGTATTGCGCGTTCAAAACGGGCATATTACATTGCCTATTTTGGCAATCAAGAAAAAAATGACTGGAGATCTCGAATTCTCGAATTTGCAATTTTATGGTGAATATAAGGCCAAAATTTGTGAAATATCACGAAAATGAATATTGTCTATGCTGCTAATCACTATTTAGCATATGATTAGTTATGCAGATACTTGTCATGCAACTGCATTGTTACTGTTTTGCTCCTGGTAGTGGAACAATCTTTCTCTTCATATAGTACAGGCACCATTTTGACTATACATAGCAGTCTACTTTTTAAGTTTAGAATATTGTATGCATTTAGTTCTTTATTTGGCAGTAATGGCAGCCAAGCTAAACCCAGGGGGTCCAGAGAGCTGTTAACCCAGCTTCACTCTTCCTGCCGCTGTCCCTGCCTCTTCCTTCGCAACTGTCCCTGCCTTTTTCCGTTTCTCAGCCTCAGATCAGACCCCCCCAGCCTCAGATCAGACCCCCAAAAGACTCATCAGCCTCAGATAAGACCCACATCAGACTCCCCAGCCTCAGATAAGACCCACATCAGACCCCCCCAGCCTCAGATAAGACCCACATCAGACCCCCCCAGCCTCAGATAAGACCCCAGCCTCAGATCAGACCCTCCCCAGCCTTAGATCAGACCCCCATCAGACCCTCCTCAGCCTCAGAACAGATCCCTATCAGAGCCTCCCCAGCCTCCATTAGCCTCAGATTAGCCCCTATGAGAACACCCAGCATTCAATCAGACCTCAGATCAGACGTTTAAAAAATTTTTTTTTATTATCTCTCCAGCTCCGGACGACGCTGCCACTTAGCAGATTCACTTACCCTCCCTGGTGTTCTTCCCGCCGCACTGTACCGTGACCTGACAGCACACAGCGACAGGTCATAGTGTGCATGTACGTGCTATACCTCCTGACACTGTAAATGTAAGTGTAGTGGAGCCTAAGTGAGTGTGAGCTGCAGGGAGAAAGTCACCCTCCCACCCCTGCAGCTGACAGAAGTTAATTTTTACCTTCATTTTTTCAATCCCTGTCGGCTCAGGAGTGGGAGGGGGTGTGGCTTAGCGGGACCTGGAAGCGGGGTTTTAAGTCTTTTGAGGGTGGACACATTGTGGCAGGGGGCGTGTCTGGGCTCCTTCCTGCAAGTGACGCCCCTCTGGGCACCTTACTGGCTAATTTGCATATCAAATAATCTGGATTTTCAGAAGATAGAAAACATCTATTGCTGGAACAAAGGCACATTTTGAAATAAGGTACAAAGTTCTATTAGGCCATGGCTTTACTTCAATAGCGATTATCCTGGTGACAGATTTCCTTTAAAGTTCTCCTACAGCAGTGAAGATAAATGGCTGGGTTGTTATGGAAACCTGGAGTAAAACTGTATGTGGAGGCTGGAGGACCTGCGAGCTTCTATTGACTAATGCATTTTTTGGGAATATCTCGGGAACTGTACGTCCTAGAGAGCTGAGACCTGGTCTAAAACCTTCCCGGACACTTGATGTACCGGTGTAGCAAATTTCGTAATTATAAATGCGACGGTGCAGATTCCTTTAGCAGACATACATACATACATACACACACACATACACCCAGCTTTATATATTACATAATTTCTAGATTGGACTGATAATAATAAAACATACTCTCAAAACATATATAATAGGCCAAAAAGAGTTTTAAACTGTGTATCCATGAAGCACTCCCCTTCTTGAGTGAAAGGTGTGTATAATTACACAAATTTTTTAATCTTTGCATAGAAATTTGAGATTTCTGAAGTTGATAGTTGAGTTGGTTGCATTACAAGTCATGGACAAATTTCCTGAGCTACATTATTTCAGATTACTTTTTTTGGCACATAGCTCCCCCAATATCGATACCTCCCAGGCTGGGAATATTTGTCCAGATTGTCAGGAAGCTGCAGATCATCTCTAATTAGCAGGATGCATATGGGATGGCATTTATAAGGGAGAAGACAGTGTGTTGAGAATTGACGAGTGCCTTGGCAGTAGAACATCTCATTAACACCAACTATACACACAGCTCTTGAAAAGTGGAACCAAATATAAAGCCACACAAATGTCCAATGCGGATATTCTCTGCCACTTCTCTACATGGACATGCTTAAGTAGTCATTTTAACTGACTTTGATATGCAGAACCATAGATATGTAAAATTCACAATGGACTCAACTAAGTTCTAAGCTATTAAATTAGGAATATTCTTGCAGAAATGGTAATAAAACTGTCTGATGTACAACCTGCAGGTCTACTAATTATTACATTTCTCCTACATCTATTTCATATTCAAGATGATGAACACCATTTTTTAAATACCATCGGCTACTTTTTAATAGTCTTGAGAATATGATTCACAGTTCATTTCAGTAACTTTTTATTTTTCACTTGGAACTTGGATTGGCAGAATTACGCCAATGGATTCAAATTCAAGTTCTAGGGCTGCTAGGCAGTAATGCTAGCTACTGAATTAACCTGCTACATCATTATAAATATAAATTAATATATATGACCATTGGTACATAAATATGACTTGAGGTTTACAAGTCATCCTTTCAGAAAAAATGTTCAATGTATTTTAGTCCTCTGTTGATTACGGAACATTCCCTGAACCAAGATAGCTACTTACGGTCCAACATGTTCATTTTGTAATTCGATATCACCCTTTTTTTTGTTCTGACCATATACTGTAGATAATGTTGAATTTTATGTTTTATTATGCATGGACAAGATGATGTTCTAATAAATACGGAAATTTGGATCCACAATTATCTAAGCATATTAATATGCTAAGGCAGCTTAATAAATAATAAAATAAATTACCCATCAAAATGGGAAGTACACAATCTGATGTACATAAGTTGTGCTTTATATTATTTTTCAATTAAAAAGCATACACAAATAGATACACAGTTACCCAATAAAAACATATTATTCTCTTTTCTAATGTTTTCCTAAAGAATACTACATTAGCTTAAGTTTAATATTGTTGTCCAAGGATAGTGTTCTCTTGGATACTGAATGCACAATATTTTGGTGAAAGAGAGAAGGAGACGAAAATTCCAAGAAAGAAAATATATTTCATGTGCTAGGACTCGGAGTCATTTAATGGGTTCATATAGTTACAGAATGATTAATTGTTCATGCCAACAATCGAAAGATGCCAACAAGCTTGCAAAGCCTTTTGCCTTATGTTGTAGTGCCGTATGATGGCAGTGATGGGGGGAGATCAAATTGCCCAGTTTGTCAATTGGCTAATAGTAAATTGGCACAGAGAAAAGACCTAAACTGTCCAATTAGTTGTCAGTGATTTTTCTCTGTAGACGTTTTAGACAAGAAACATCGATAGACCGCTGATATTGAGTTCAAGCCAATCATCAGTCCTAGGAGACTCAGAAAGAAAAAAAAATTGTAGTTATACTATTTGCAAAATGTTTAGTCGCTCCACTCTACTGACCTCTACACATCTAATTTCAATGTTTTCATTGTTTAAGATTTCTTTAATTAGTACTATTATTTATCAGTATAACTCTTAGTTGAAATTGCTTTGTTTCCCCAAATGTTTCGTAGTCTCTGCAAAAGCTGAAGCTTTTAGGAAATCAGTAAACAACACAGAAAAAAATAAAGTATTTAGGTAGGCATTGGAATCAAAGAAAGACAAAAAAGAGAGACAAAAATGCAGAGGGAAGGAAGGAGTGAGAAAATTAGTAGTTAAGGGAGGGGATGGATGAAGTCCACAGGAGACACAGAGTAACTACATGCCAAAAGGCTCTGAAAGTCCAATGACTCCTGAAACTCAATCCAGTCTTGCCAGATTACCAAGAAGTTCACACAAATCCCTGATTACTCAGCTGGAAGTTCTTTCCCTTGTGCCACTCTTAGAGGCTATGCGTGTCACGTGTCAATGGCAAGGGATCACTGACCTAGAAGCAATGATGCAAAAGGAAACCAATACCTTCTTCTGAAAACCAAAAATTGAAAGATGGGCAATTTGAGGAGTGTCTTCCCTGTTTTTCCCAGAGATGGAATGATGAGTGGAGAATACTTGGTCACATTCTCACCACACATAGTGCCCCTGTCTCTCTCACAAACAGCTCAGGGGCTAAAGAGAAGATAGAATGCAGATGGTGGGAAATCTCTACCATCTAGTCTGTACTTTATAATTTTTCTCCTGAAAGTTTGTGCATGAAGAAAAGGCTTTTGCCAGTCTAGCGTGACAATAGTTGATCTTTGCTCTCAGTCCAAAACCATTATAAATTTGTACCATTTTTTCTAAATTAATTATGCTGCATAAATATAAATGAATATAAATTAAATAATTTCAAACTATTTTTCACCGATTTATTTTTTAAGCTATTTTTCCCATAAATAAAAGATGTAGTCATACTTAATAAATATTGTATATATAACTAATATAACATATACAGTTGCAAGAAAAAGTATGTGAACCCTTTGGAATGATATGGATTTCTGCACAAATTGGTCATAAAATGTGTTCTGATCTTCATCTAAGTCACAACAATAGACAATCACAGTCTGCTTAAACTAATAACACACAAAGAATTAAATGTTGCCATGTTTTTATTGAACACACCATGTAAACATTCACAGTGCAGGTGGAAAAAGTATGTGAACCCCTAGATTAATGACCTCTCCAAGAGAAAATTGGAGTGAGGTGTCAGCCAACTGGAGTCCAATCAATGAGATGAGATTGGAGGTGTTGGTTACAGCTGCCCTGCCCTATAAAAAACACACACCAGTTCTGGGTTTGCTTTTCACAAGAAGCATTGCCTGATGTGAATGATGCCTTGCAAAAAAGAGCTTTCAGAAGACCTACGATTAAGAATTGTTGACTTGCATAAAGCTGGAAAGGGTTATAAAAGTATCTCCAAAAGCCTTGCTGTTCATCAGTCCACGGTAAGACAAATAAATGGAGAAAGTTCAGCACTGCTGCTACTCTCTCTAGGAGTGGCCGTCCTGTAAAGATGACTGCGAGAGCACAGCGCAGACTGCTCAGTGAGGTGAAGAAGATTCCTAGAGTGTCAGCTAAAGACTTACAAAAGTCTCTGGCATATGCTAACATCCCTGTTAGCAAATCTACGATATGTAAAACACTAAACAAGAATGGATTTCATGGGAGGATACCATAGAGGAAGCCACTGCTGTCCAAAAAAAAACATTGCTGCACGTTTACAGTTTGCACAAGAGAACCTGGATGTTCCACAGCAGTACTGGCAAAATATTCTGTGGACAGATGAAACCAAAGTTGAGATGTTTGGAAGAAACACACAACACTATGTGTGGAGAAAAAGAGGCACAGCACACCAACATCAAAACCTCATCCCAACTGTGAAGTATAGTGGTGGGGCATCATGGTTTGGGCTGCTTTGCTGCGTCAGGGCCTGGGACGGATTGCTATCATCAAAGAAAAATGAATTTCCAAGTTTATCAAGACATTTTGCAGGAGAACTTAAAGAGACCTTTCACTACTCTACAAACTAAAAACGAACTATATCAGTGGGCAGAGCGGCGCCCAGGGGTCCCCCTGCACTTACTAGTATGTCTGGGCGCCGCTCCATTCGCCCGGTATAGGCTCCGGTGTCTGCGCTCCCTCTGACAGATTTTTTTGTATGAGGTGTGTCCCTTGCTGCAGCGCTGGCCAATCGCAGCGCACAGCTCATAGCCAGGCTTGGCCAGCGCTGCAGCAAGGGACACGCCTCATACAAGAAATCACTCCAGTACAACAGAGGGAGCGCAGACACCGGGGCCTATACCGGGCGAACGGAGCGGCGCCCAGACATACTAGTAAGTGCAGGGGGACCCCTGGGCGCCGCTCTGCCACTGTTATAGTTCGTTTTTAGTTGTAGAGTAGTGAAAGGTCCTCTTTAAGGCCATTTGTCCACCAGCTGAAGCTCAACAGAAGATGGGAGTTGCAACAGGACAACGACCCAAAGCATAGAAGTAAATCAACAACAGAATGGCTTAAACAGAAGAAAATACGCCTTCTGGAGTGGGCCCAGTCAGAGTCCTGACCTCAACCCGATTGAGATGCTGTGGCATGACCTCAAGAAGGAGATTCACACCAGACATCCCAAGAATATTGCTGAACTGAAACAGTTCTGTAAAGAGGAATGGTCAAGAATTACTCCTGACTGTTGTGCACGTCTGATCTGCAACTACAGGAAACGTTTGGTTGAAGTTATTGCTGCCAAAGGAGGTTCAACCAGTTATTAAATCCAAGGGTTCACATACTTTTTCCACCTGCACTGTGAATGTTTACATGGTGTGTTCAATAAAAACCTGGGTAACATTTAATTCTTTGTGTGTTATTAGTTTAAGCAGATTGTGATTGTCTATTGTTGTGACTTAGATGAAGATCAGATCACATTTTATGACCAATTTGTGCAGAAATCCATATCATTCCAAAGGGTTCACATACTTTTTCTTGCAACTGTAACTGTATACGTGTAACATACTGTATATATTATACCACATAACAGTTGACTCTTTCCTTTTATGCCTAGGTCTGTAACTATTCAGAATCTCTGCACTCACTGGAAAACACAGAACTTTGGGCTTGAAAGCTGTAGAAGCTTTTTAATAAAAGATAGAGGGCCCAGATTTATCATTACTCTGACAGCTCACTCCACTTTAACATATGGCTAAGTCAGTTTAGCCAAGTCAGATTTATGATCGGCCCTTTAAGACTGTAATAAATGTGGTCTGACGGTAGCAGTTTATCCGTCAGTAAGCAGCTTTACAAAAGTCGCACATCTTTACGAAAAAGTCACACGTTTTTATGAAAAAGTCGCATGTTCTATTAAAAAGTCTCATAAGATGAGCATGGTCCCCACTGGAGTGAAATTGCAACTTTTTTGCGACTTTTTAAATAGTCCCAATAGTAAATCTGTCTAGAGATTCATTTACATAAGAAAACACGCCCACTTTCAGAAAACTGGCGAGCATAGTGCAGAGCAGAAAAAAGTCGCAAATTTGTGCGCCGTTTTAGCGTTTGGGACTTTTTTTGGGACTTTTTCACTCCATTATTCTGACCTGAGCTAATGATAAATCTGGCCCAGACTGTGTGATGGAGGAGGAGATGAAGGAGGAGGCACTGACTGCACACACAAATACAATGTGAGACTCTTATACTGAACAGACCATTTTATAATATAGGCTGCTAGTTCTAAATCTCATGCAGGAGCAGATATTTGTGCACAATACTGAGTGTAGGAAGCAATGGGAGCTCACTCGGGACACTGACCAATATTCTCTGCTCAGTAGATAACACAAAACTGTGGTCTGGTGCCTGTTTTGTGTGCTACATGTTTGTGTTATATATAAGGAGACTACCTGTGATTACATACAGATATGTAAAATTACTATTTGGGGATCTAAAGTTGCAGTAACTAAACCTGCTCATTAAGGTTTGCCAGAGATCTGAGGTTCATCAACGTCTGCAATTTCTGAAGAATTGGGCATGTTTAATGTCACAAGACTGATTTATTTCACTCCCCATTGAAATAAACATTCATGATCAGTCATGCCTAGAATATATTTTATTGGTAAAGTCAGTTATATAGTTGATGGCTGAACAAATATTCTAATCTAATGTATATGTCTGGCTTTATTCTCCACCACAACAAATATCAGGATTGAATTGCTTCATTAGTGTTTCCCACAATGAAATAGAACAGAGGCGGCTCTAGACTTTGTGAGGCCTTAGGCGACACTCGAACATGAGGCCCCCACGAACACAAGATATGCGAGCGATAATAAAGATTAACCCTGGCTGTACTGTATGTGACATCACTGTGCATATTAACCCTGTACTGTGACTAAAAGTACAGGGTTAACATGCACAGTGAGTGACATCACAGTACATGGTATACACAGTGATGTCACAGTCAGGGTTAAGCAGCTGCATGCCTGCAGCACATAGTACAATGCAGGGACGTGCACAGACATTTTGAAGGGCAGGGGCTTAAGTAAAAAAAAAAAAAAGGGCACTTGTCATAATTTCAAAAAATGACTGCCCACATACATGATGCAACACTGTCTGCCCACATACATGATGGCACATGAAGGGACACTTCCAGATTGTTTTGTGGTGGCAGACAGAAAATAATGTGGTGCTTATAGAACAGACTACACAGTGTAGAGGTATACTGTATGATGTGTGGCACAGTGTAGCGGTATACTGTATATTGTGGGGCACAGTGTAGGCTATATGTGTATAACAAACATATTTCACATGACAACTTACAGTTACTAGGCTTGGCCCTTGTGGATCCCAGACACCACTTCAACACTTTGGCCGGGGGCTTCGGTGGAGCTGATGTTATGTTTTATCCTAATGAGAAAGATTTCATAATAAGGATTTGGGAAGGGGCAGAGGGATAGCAGAGCAGCGAGAGGCTGGTGCTGCTACTAGGGGGTCGAACCATGGGGGAGTAATAAAGCCCACCATAATCTCCCCCCTGTAGTAATAATTCTACTTAAAATGTGACAGTGCAAAAAATACCACCTTGTAATGCCCCCCAGTTGAGCTAATGTTCCCATAGTGTCCCCCCATAATGTGCCAGTATAAAATACCCCTATAAAGTACCCCCAGTAAATGCCCCATAGTGCTCCTCTCTCCCTTCCTCCTAGTGCCCCCATAATGTACCAGTATAAAATAGCCCTTCTTAGTGCCCCCCGGAGATGACCCGTAGTATTCCTCTCCCCCTTCCCATAGTACCCACCATAATGTGTCCCAGTATAAAATGCCACTGTACAGAGCCCTCCATATAACATACCCCTTCTTTGTGGCCTGTGTAGATGCCCCTATAGTGCCACCTAATAATGTGCCAGTAAAAAGGGGCCCCCATATGATGCCCCCCGACCTTAATGTCATATTACTCCCCCTCCATCCATGTCACATTTCTCCCCCTCCATGTCACATCACCCCCTTCGTGCCACATTTCTTCCCTTCCCCCAATAGCACATTTCTCCCCCTCCATTGGCCTAGCAGCGCAGCAGCACATCTTACCCCTCCCCCCAATGGCACATTTCTCCCCCTCCATGGGCCTGGCAGGCTGGCAGCGGCACATCTTACCCGCCCTCCCAAATGGCACATTTCTTCCCCTCCACGGGCCTGGCAGGCTGGCAGCGGCACATCTTACCCGCCCTCCCAAATGGCACATTTCTTCCCCTCCACGGGCCTGGCAGGCTGGCAGCAGCACATCTTACCCCCCAATGGCACATTTCTCCCCCTCCATGGGCCTCATGGCAGTGCAGCAGCACATCTTACCCCCCCCAAAGGCACATTTCACCCCCTCCATGGGCCTGGCAGGCTGGCAATGGCACATCTTACCTCCCCAAAGGCACATTTCTCCGCCTCCATGGGCCTGGCAGCGGCATATATTACCCCCCCAATGGCACATTTCACCCCCTCCATGGGCCTGGCAGGCTGGCAATAGCACATCTTACCCCCCCCCCATGGCACATTTCTCCCCCTCCATGGGCACATTACTGGCACCAGTCAGTAAGTTATTATCATCAGATCACATTGGAAAAAATAATTCAGATTTTGTCTTAGACCTGTATCCCAAGTCATTGTTCCAAGGCCTGTTTAAAGGGTTATACATTGACTTATAGGGTAGACATCCAATAGGTGGCACTAGAGAGCATGGATATAGCTTAATTACATTTGGTGGTCTCCAAAAGGAAAAACTTAATTCTCCAGATTCATAGCAATTGATTAACCCCTTAGTAACCAACGCCTTTTACGGTGGTCACTATGGGGCCTTCGGGTGGGCCGGCCCGGTCTAAGCGCTGCATGGGTCCCCCGCGCAGCGGAGAGCGGGGAGCTTGCTCCCACATGAGAGCCAAATTCCTACTCTATTAGCCTGGACCAGCAGGAGTGCCGATCCGGGCTGTTTATACCCTTGCATGCTGCGGGAAATGGCGCCCGTCGCATGTAAGCGGTGACAGAGGGAATAGATTCCCTCTGTCTCCCCTCGGAACCCTGAAAATGCGATCACAGGGTGCCGCTGTGTTTAAAGGCTGGCTTGGGCCTGCTATAGGCCCCAAGCCAACCTTGAGTGTTTAGCACTGACATTAAAATGCAATGCACTATAGGGATAGTGTATTGTATTTTAATAGCAATCAAAAGGATGCCTGTTATAGTCCCCTTGTGGGACTATTAAGTGGTAAAAAAAAAGTAAAAAAATAATAAAAAATTTTATGAATTCCAATAAAAAATAAATTGAAAATATGCTTTTCAATGAAAAAAATTGCAAATTAAAATCTCCCCCACATGTTTGGTATCGCTATGTCCATAACTACCTGCACTACACAAATATCATGTAAATTATCCCTTACGGTGAACGCCATAAAAAAAACAACAACAAAAAAAATAGCAGAATTGCTATTTTATTCATAGTTTCAAAAAGAATTTTAGCAAAGTTATTCTGCTCTCAACATCACCGATGTTTCCTTTTCTAGAAAGGAAAGCAATAAATATTAAACAACCTTTCCCGCTATTGTTGTCTTTCCCTTTGAGAAGCTGTGATTGCCTCCACTTAACAATCACCTACAATATCTGAGGAAGAAAAAACATATGCTGCTGTTTTTAAAATATCTATTCTTCATTAAAAGTATTTAAAAGAATACAGTGCCGTAAACTATACCTACATTTGCCTTTCAGGAAAATTTTTATTTCTTTTAGACTGGTTTCCTAGCAAAATAGAACCAAGGAACTGAGCTAAACACAGTGGGGAGATTTGCACCATAGCTTGCAACTTTTCAACTTTTTGAGTTTCCCACCACCATGCTTCCTTTTTGTAAAAGTCACAATAGCTCTAGGCTAGCTAGCTTCAGCTGAGGTCAGTTGTACAGTCCAAAGGCAGGGAATGACTTTATCATTATGCAAACCAAGCAAATGCTTGTTGGACAGGGGTGGAAGGGGTGGACATACTGCCTATGCAGTTGGTTCAGCTGCAAAGGGGCCCTTCCTGACAGTATAGCAGTATCAGATGTGCTCATACTGCATTGCTAAACTGACAGTGGGGCTTGGCAGTGCAATGGAGTCAGAACTTAGCAGTGCGACAGAGCAGAGGTTAGCTGTGAGACGGGGCCTCAGACATAACTTTGCTTGGGCCTCAGACATGTCAAATCTTCCCTGGGCAAAGCCCAACCACAATATGATTCTATGTATCATAACAGTTACAGTATACACCTCCATATAGTGATAGCCACAATATGCCCAATACAGTGCCATCCCAATACCCCTACTGGCATAAGCTTCCAAAGCATGTTCTCCTTTGCCAGCTAGTGTCTACCTCCAGAACAAGTCACCATGTTAGATCAGAGTCAACCACAATGTACTCCCATTGAAAGTTGAAATACTGTGCCAGCTGCCACCCCCAGCTACGGTGAATACCGCTCCACATTTCCAGTGCTGTTCATGACCACTCACATGTAACCACCTCT
This sequence comes from Bufo bufo, assembly GCF_905171765.1. Taxonomy (NCBI): domain Eukaryota; kingdom Metazoa; phylum Chordata; class Amphibia; order Anura; family Bufonidae; genus Bufo; species Bufo bufo. The sequence goes on along the minus strand of NC_053391.1, from coordinate 366,369,913 downwards.
TCCTCTGCCACTCACTCTGTAAAAGCGATTTACTGTAGTGCCCAGCAGAAGCCATCTGTGACAGATTTCTTCTGTAAGGAGAGATATAACAGATTAGTAAAAGATTATTAAACATTATATTCACATATTGAATTGTAAAAATAGACCATGTAAAAGACTGATAATATATGAATACAAAATGACAATAAATGGAAAACATTCCTAGTTGACTTGCATCTATTCTAGGTTTTCTATCACAATATTTTAACTTGAACTCATTTTAATGTATATTAACAAAAATGATCAATGATGTGTTTATAACATATGCCCTCCTTGGTGTTCACAGTGTGGTAGAAATTTGATTCGTGATTAATTTCCGGATGCACATGTTTACATGGATTATATATTTTCCCATTGGGCCTCCTATTGCACATCTGTTCATCTCTCCATTTCATTGTGTACAGGACTGCAGCCTTGGAAAACAAATAAATATCAGACATCAATATGTCATGGTTGTATTGGACTTAGTTGATATGCTTGCAGCATCCATTCTGTTGTTTCAGTTGAACACATGCAGAATGCATTAAGATTAATTTTAGAAAAAAGCTGCTATTTTTAATATCAATAGAAAATCTAAAAGCAATACAGAAAAATCATTGAATTAAAAGGCACTGACATACTAAAGCCAGCCATACACATGAAAAAAAAACTGCTAGGTGAACTCTTGTTCAGTTGTCAGCTATCTCTCCCTATGCTTTCAGACACATACATGCTCCGCTCTAGAATGCATAAGATGTGAATGGGAGGGGAGACAGCTCCTGCTCTTCCTGAAATCCAACATGCCAGACAAATCTCTCCACCCAACACCTGCCACTGAGGGAGAGCCCGGAGCAGTGTCTCAAACTGGCCTACCAGAATATCTTCTGGGGGCATAGGCTCTGATACCACAGCGGGTACCAAAAGTTTTGGAGAAAAATAAAATATATTTTGAGCTGCCTTTTGGAGGCAATCACTTGCCAATCAAAATCTATTAGACTTTATTGATGATATTGGGTTTGGACCCTAGAATAATGTCCTCTGGTGGGCCCAAGGAACCCAAGTCCGACCCTGCCTGGTAGACTGTATATATATTATACGGTTGTCCGAACTTCGGTAGGGTTGGCCAACATACATCCAATTTGTATGGTCAACCTAATTGTATGGCAACTTTTGGTTGTTTTGTATAATTGCAGCATTTCAACAACCTCAATTTTATCCTATAGGAAAAAGTGAAGGACAGCCTTAGAATCATAGAAAAAAAAAAACAATAGTTCTTTTTTAATATACACTCACCTAAAGAATTATTAGGAACACCTGTTCTATTTCTCATTAATGCAATTATGTAGTCAACCAATGACATGACAGTTGCTTCAATGCATTTAGGGGTGTGGTCCTGGTCAAGACAATCTCCTGAACTCCAAACTGAATGTCAGAATGGGAAAGAAAGGTGATTTAAGCAATTTTGAGCGTGGCATGGTTGTTGGTGCCAGACGGGCCGGTCTGAGTATTTTACAATCTGCTCAGTTACTGGGATTTTCACGCACAACCATTTCTAGGGTTTACAAAGAATGGTGTGAAAAGGGAAAAACATCCAGTATGCGGCAGTCCTGTGGGCAAAAATGCCTTGTGGATGCTAGAGGTCAGAGGAGAATGGGCCGACTGATTCAAGCTGATAGAAGAGCAACGTTGACTGAAATAACCACTCGTTACAACCTTGAGGCGGATGGGCTACAACAGCAGAAGACCCCACTGGGTACCACTCATCTCCACTACAAATAGGAAAAAGAGGCTACAATTTGCACGAGCTCACCAAAATTGGACTGTTGAAGACTGGAAAAATGTTGCCTGGTCTGATGAGTCTCGATTTCTGTTGAGACATTCAAATGGTAGAGTTCGAATTTGGCGTAAACAGAATGAGAACGTGTATCCATCCTCTGATGGCTACTTCCAGCAGGATAATGCACCATGTCACAAAGCTCGAATCATTTCAAATTGGTTTTTTGAACATGACAATGAGTTCACTGTACTAAAATGGCCCCCACAGTCACCAGATCTTAACCCAATAGAGCATCTTTGGGATGTGGTGGAACAGGAGCTTCGTGCCCTGGATGTGCATCCCTCAAATCTCCATCAACTGCAAGATGCTATCCTATCAATATGGGCCAACATTTCTAAAGAATGCTATCAGCACCTTGTTAAATCAATGCCACATAGAATTAAGGCAGTTCTGAAGGCAAAAGGGGGTCCAACACCGTATTAGTATGGTGTTCCTAATAATTCTTTAGGTGAGTGTATATCACCTAGATCCGAATTTCAGGAAAAATGTAATTACCCACAAAGCTGAATTTCCTCAGGCTTCATGGTAACGAATCAATTTTACTTGAAATGTCGGCAAAAACAAAAGAAATACATACTCATCTCATCCATTTGCACTCAAAGAGGCTGTCGCCGCCATCTTGATTGAAATACCACACTAAATCTCACGCGGGGTGACATATGACATCACCATGCTGGCGTGATGATGTCATCTCATCATTGCACGAGATATTGTGCGGTGTCTTTAATCGAGATTGCCGTGATGGCCTCTATGTGAGCAAATTTATTAACCTCTGAAAGTCCTAAATGGTAGCCTCAGATGCTGCGATCAACAATGAAAGCGGCATCTAAGGGGTTCAATGACAGGGGCGGCGCGATTGCCGTTCCCCATCATTGCACCCACTACATACAAAGAAAAGCGCTTGTGACAAAGCAATTCACTACAAATCGAATTTCTTTGTGAAATTCGGCGAAACAGTCAAATTGAATTTTTCATAACTTCACTCATCTGTAGTTATAAGACTTTTTTTTAATGATAGTAGGACGATTAAATGTCACTGTAAAGCCAGCTTTAGTGAGTTTATTATGGCCAGTAGGTAATTTTATGCTTAATGGTTTTGCACAGCTACAGTATTGTGAACATAATTATATGAACATGAAAACATTCAGTATCTACTCTACTTAGGTCAAGGCTTAATGGGTGAATGACATGATCCCAATATCATGCTTTACAATCCATTCTCATTAGAACCTAATAGGAAGCTAATGACCGGTTGTCCCACTGCTGCCACCCATAATTGTTATCTGAGTTTCTACATGGCAGCAAGTATTTAGTTCTCTTACAATGCACCACAAAGTCAATAAAGTGTTACACAGTGCCATTGACATAAAGGTCTAGTCTGTAACGTACAGGCATGCTGGGTCCTACAGAAAAAAAACATACACTTTGTAGCTACTCTGCACTTCAGATAATTGTTGATTGAGATTCCAACCCCTACAGCCTGTATTTTTTAGGTAGTAGCCAAGTACATGGATACTGTATCAGAAATTTATGAAGCCAAAATCAATCTATACCATGTAAAAATTGATCCATATGGAGAACATTCATACCTAGTGAAGAATGATGCTGCTACTTTTATGTATTCATATGTTATTTCTAGTCTTAACTCATTTATAATTTCAGTATTTATTATTGGTATGTCTATAATATTTTGATGCATGTTTTTAATTATTAAATTCAATGTTTTATACCAGTGCTTTAAGGCGTTATTGTTTTATTCGTTTTTGATTTGAGGTTTTGGTGGATACTTGAACAAAGCAAAAATCTAAGGGTTCAGGTTCACAGTCCAAGTTCATTGATAGCTCAACTTTATATCTAGGTGGTCATAATAAGCTGGTTACTAGGCTAAGGCTTTTAGTTATGTACGAACATACATGACTATACAGTGGCCAACATGTTTACTAATGAGCTGCGGCACAGGACATGTAATATGGGTCCCAGTGAGAAGGAAGCTATACAAGAAAAAACTCCTTCTTAGACCTCATGCACACGACCGTAGTTATTGTCCGCATCCGAGCCGTAGTTTATGAGGCTCGGATGCGGACCTATTCACTTCAATGGGGCCGCAAAAGATGCGGACAGCACTCCGTGTGCTGTCCGCATCCGTTGCTCCGTTCTGATGCCCCGCAAAAAAAATATAGCATGTCCTATTCTTGTCCGTTTTGCGGACAAGAATAGGCATGTTTACTATGGGCCGCCCGTTCCGCAAATTGCGGAAGGCACACGGGCGGCTTCCATTTCTTGCGGATCCACGGTTTGCGGAACGCAAAAAAAAATGGTACAGTCGTGTGCATTAGGCCTTAGGCTTATTGCACACAAACGTGTGTGCTCCGTGGCCGTATTGCGGACCGCATTTGCGGATCCGAAATATACGGCAACCGTTCCGTGTGAATTCAGCATCACTGATGCGGACCCATTCATTTCAACGGGTACGCAAATTTGGAGATGCGGAATGGTGCGGAACAGAAGCACGGAACGGAACCCTACGGAAGCACTACGGAGTGCTTCCGTGGGGTTTTGTCCCGGACTTCCGTTCCGCAAAAAAATAGAAAATGTCCTATCTTTTTGCGGAAAGGCCGAATCACGGACCCATTAAAGTGAATGGGTCCGCGATCCGCTGCGGCTGCCCCACGGTGGGTGTTCGTACATTTGCGGGCCGCAGCACGGCCTCATACTTACATAATATCTAATGCAAAACCTTATGTGTGATAGTGTCAAAGACTGGTCAATTGTTTTCATCTAAAATTGATGCTCCATCTTGGAACTACATATCAGGAAACTTCTATAGCAAATTCTTCAAATACTTGTATTAACAGACATTCTTAGTATCACTAGTAGAGCTGCTTATCTGTTACTAATTCTCTAGTAACTGCAGACAATGCACAATGTTCTAAGGGAGCTGCATACATTAGACTTAAGTTTCTGAAAATGGAAAATAAGCTTTCATCGGGTCTAATTTACCAACCATAGACCAGTCAATGACACACCACCATTGTCTAGAATGAAGTGGGTTATGTTCAAGTTTTTCAGCCAATACATAAACAATGTCATCGCTGTGGCTAGTTATTGGCTGCACTCCAAAATTAACAATCAAGGAACAGGAGCATGGTGGACCGAAGGAGCTTGAATTGAGCAGCAGGGAGCAGGTAAGTATGGTTCTCTCCTCAAGACTGGTGGGAAGGGTGAGAGCCCAAAAGTGTTTCAAAGCTGGACAAACCCTAATTCAACCTGTAGAAGTATAATGAGCCTTCAGTTACAGACTGCTATAATATCACTAAGCCAAAGAGGACACATTAGATATCTACAAAGACCTGACAATTTGCCCCACTACATTCCAATCACTTTACCGTTGGTCATCACCTTTACCACCACTTTACACAGTTTGACTATTACCACCCAGTGGCGTTCCTAGGGTATTTGTCCATTCTCTGGCATACCCCCCATACAAAAAAATATATATTTTTACATTTAAATTAAAGTGTATCTCATCGGTTTTCTGACGTATTGGATGTAATACACCGTTAGCAAGCTGTCATAGCCCTGGATCCAGCGCTGTGCAGCTTTCCTTCGTAGCTTCTTGCTGTGCAGAAATATCGGTACCGTTAGTTTAAGGAAGAGGGTCAGTGATTACAGCATCAGCACTAGGTGGAGCAAAACACCCCCTTCATTATACAAGTGTACAGTCAGGGGGAGCTCTTCACCGTCCAGTGATAATGCCCTGTGGCCCCCCACACTATAAAGTCATCTGTTGCCCCCACAAACACTATAATGCTGCCTATGGCCCCCCCACACACTTTAATGCCCCATTGTGGCCCCACACACAGTATAATGTTCTCTTGTGGTCCCTACACAGGCGTTTTCCACTGTGCACCACCGGATTTCCATTCACAATAATGCGATCCAGCCGTTTGTCAGTCATTTATGTCAGCTTTTGGTTGGACAAAGAATGCTTCATGTAGCATTTTTTTTTGGTCTGGCCGTTACCCAGCATATACGCCAGATCCTCTGCTGGACAGACTGCTGGAGTTCAAAACGCAGATGTGAACCTGGCCTTAGGGCTATTATGGACCCTGGGCTGTGTGAAAATGGGGGCCCGCTGATCAGCTGTTTGAGAGGGCACTGGCACTTCTCCGTCCTCACCAATCTTCAGGATAGGTCATCAATATCAGATCGCCGGTCAGCTGTTTGAAGAGAAGGCAACGTTCATATGAGAGCTGCTTACTCTGCTCTGTTTACCTGCTTGATGCAGCAACTGCAGTGGTGAGCAGGTAAAATTACAAGTATGTCGTCCCTATTCACTTCTATGGGACTGCTCTGTCTGTTCAAGTTAACACTACAGAGCCCTCCCATAGAAGTGAATAGGGACTCCATACTTGTAATTACACCTGCTCACCACTGAAATTGCTGAAGTAGCAGGTAATTGGCAGGTGTGTCGGGTGTCTGAACCCTGTCGATCTGATATTGATGAACTATCCTGAGGATAGTTCATCAATAGTAAAAAGCGGACAACCCCTTTAAAGACATACTTAGAAAAAATGACATACAGAGCTACAGAACATACAGGGTAATACAGCGCCACATACCTCTTACATCCAGTGATGTCTCCTCTGATGTAGATTTTCTCTATCCTAATCTTCTCCTTTGAGACCAGAGCACCGTGATGATTTCTTTCAGCAGTCTCTTCTTAGCAGCGTTTGACAAACAGACATCTTAGTTTCCTACTTTTAAAGGGTTAAAAAAGTTTTTAAAATTAGTTTTGAATACCTTGAGGGGTGTAGTTTCTAAAATGGAGCAATTTATGGGTGGTTTCTATTATGTAAGCCTCACAAAGTGACTTCAGACCTGAACTGGTCCTTAATAAGTGGGTTTTGGAAATTTTCTGAAAAATTTCAAGATTTGCTTCTAAACTTCTAAGCCTTGTAACGTCCCAAAAAAAGAAAATGCCATTTACAAAACTATCCAAACATGACTAGTTTAGGAGGTATCACTATCTGTTTTAACAGCAAAGAAATGTAAATTTAGAAAATTGTGAATTTTTCTAAATTTTTGGTAAATTTTGTATTTTTTTATAAATAAAAATTAAATATTTTGACTCAAATTTACCACTGTCATGAAGTACAATATGTTACGAGAAAACAATCTCTGAATGGCTTGGATAAGTAAAAGTGTTTTAAAGTTATCACCACATAAAGTGACACATATCAGATTTACAAAAATCGGCCTGGGATTTAAAGGGTTTCTACCACCACATTTTCACCTATTTAGCTGTCAGACACTAGCGATCTGCTAGTGTCTGCTCTACCTAACCATGCTATTGTAATCCCTTTCTGTGCAGCGGTTACCCTAAAAACGTAGTTTTATTGGTATGCTAATGAGCCTCTAGGTGCTATGGGGGCGTCTTTTCAGCACCTAGAGGCTCCGTCCACTCACTATTTCTGCCGCCCAGCGTGCTCCAGCCTGCCCCTCTCCTCTAGATTGACAGCCCACTCATGCCTGCGCCGTGTGCTTCTGTATTCGGCGCAGGCGCAGTGACTGTTGGACTGCTCTCTGCGCCGTAATCGGCGCAGGTGCAATGAAGATGCCGGCGCAGGGAGACAGTCACTGCGCCTGCGCCGAATACAGAAGCACACGGCGCAGGCGCGAGAATTCGGCCGAGATGCAGAGAAGTAGTCTGTCAATCTAGAGGAGAGGGGCGGGCTGGAGCGCGCTGGGCGGTAGAAATGGTGAGTGGACGGAGCCTCTAGGTGCTGAAAAGACGCCCCCATAGCACCTAGAGGCTCATTAGCACACCAATAAAACTACGTTTTTTAGGGTAACCGCTGCACAGAAAGGGATTACAATAGCATGGTTAGGTAGAGCAGACACTAGCAGATCGCTAGTGTCTGACAGCTAAATAGGTGAAAATGTGGTGGTAGAAACCCTTTAAGGGGAAAAGTGGCTCGGTACTGAAGGGGTTAATCTGGCCCTGGTGTAGGTGACAAAACTGCTTTTGACTTTCTAATCACACACCAGATAATAATGCATCAGATATTGCACAGTGTGTCTCATGAGCATGACCTGAAAATGACTGGATAGCAATAATTATCTTAATGAAATCAAAGTGTGATAACAATTGCAGCTGGCACTTATTGGATAGCTTGTGATCATCTTGCTTATGCACTAAAGGAAATCTATTATGTAATTTAGAAGTGTAATGTTTTGTCTGTAATTTCATCTTTCCTTGAAAATGATTTGTGACAATAACAATTTGCAGGGATTCTTCACTTTTTAATATTAGAGCATTGATTTAGAAAGGGCTTGGACTTTATCTATGATCAAAATATATAAACCCAAAATATTAGGTGGTAACAGTGACATGCTGGCCCCAGGTGTCAGCTGTCAGGGGGTGCCATCTGCTATGATCACTTCCATCAATTGAGATGGAAGCACTCATTGATAGAGCATCAGGGAGCTGACCACTGTTTCTTCTGAGCTTCACAGCTGAGAAGCCGCACAATTTCTTCAGCCCTCTCACCGCCGCAAGCCAGGTCTCAGACTACTTATAACGTTCTGACCCCCTGATATGGGGGGTTTAACATGAAGGTCTGATGGTGGGTCTCATCTAAGATTTGATATGGGGGTCTGATCTTAGAATCTGATATGGGGGTCTCACCTGAGGTCTGAAATGGGGTCTGGTCTCAAAGGTAAGGGTTATTTTTTGTATGTGTGCACAATATTAGGGGTATTTTTTGTACTGGTGCACATTATAAGGGTATTTGCACTGACACACATTATAAGGAGGTAGTTTTTGTACTGGCACACATTATAAGGCGGTATTTTTGTATTGGAACACATTATAAGGAGAAGTATTACTACTTGGGGGCTATAGGGAATATGATTACTAGTATGGGCACTATGGGGGCATTATTACTATTGGGGGCACTGTTAACACTATGCACCATGCAGATAATTATTTCTATTGCTGGGACTTTGGGAAGCACTATTACTGTGGGGGACACCTGGCACAGCTTAGCACAATTATTTTTGGAGGACATTATGCTTTCGCTATTAGTTGGACATTTGCCAGGTGCTGTTATTTTTTAGCTCACAGTGTGCCAATAATTATTGAAGGGGCCACTATCTGTGTGGCACCAGTATTTTCAGGTGGACTGTTTCTGCAGTATAGTATTGAGGAGCACAGCAGGCACAGTATTGGGGGTGGCACGATGAGATGTTCAGAAGGTAGGAGGATGATGGTAAGAGCCTGTAGTTTTTAGTGTCAGCGGCAGCTAATGCTGAGTGACACTGGATTGTTGTTTGTAAAGCCGATCCGGGCTGGCTCTTATTGGGAGTAGCCAAAGTGCTGGGTGGGTGGCTTCTCCTCACGCTCCAGGCCGGGTCTTTTTTGGCCTATATAAAACCCAGCCAGCAGTCTCAGATGGGTGTGGTTTATCCTCCATCTGACAGAGAAGCTGGGGAGTCTCTGTGTTTTGGGACCTGTGAATTTATGCCGTGCCAAAGGGCTGAGAGCTGCATGCCGGGAAACCGGCCCCTAAAGCCTGCTGTGGACTGCGGGTGGAAAACTGCTAACCAGGTGACTATTTTGTTCTATGGACATTGCATAGTGTGAACAAACACCAAGACTGTGAACGGTCATTTTGTTATAAATTGTGTGAATAAACACTGAACTGTTTAAGTTAAAGACTTTGTGATTGCTTCTATACTGTGTCCACTAGCCTGTCTACCAGAGCAAAACCCCACAATATATATATATATATATATATATATATATATATATATATATACTGTATATTGATATTAAAGGGGACAGAACCAGCAAAGTAAAATATGATGATGTCACAATGTATTGGCAGCGAATTATGCTATCCAGGATTCTATTATGATGTCACAATGTATAGGCAGTGGATCATGCCATAAAGAATTTCATTATGATATCACAATGTATAGCGTTGAGCACGAATATTCGAATAGCGAATTTTTATCTCGAATATCGCCACTTCGAGAATTCGCAAATATTTAGAATATAGTGCTATATATTCGTTATATCTAATATTCTGCATTTTTTTCCATCTGTACACAAGGTTCCCCTCTGCTTCTTGCTTGTGGGCCAATGATAAGTTCTCAACAATACTTAGTGCACCAATCAGTAATCTGTAGTCAGACCTGCTAAAATGTGAAGTTGCACGTAGTATGAATAAATATTCTAATCACTGCTGATTAGCGCAATCGCAAATATATTGGAGCACTTGACTCTATCTGCATATAAGGCTAATGTAATGTTCCGCCGTGCCAAGCAATTTTTCTCATTCAATAAAATAATCTCGAATTCGCGAATATTCTGCAAAATATTCATGAAATATTGCGAATTCGAATATAGCCCCTGCCGCTCATCACTAACAATGTATGTCCAGCGAATGATAGCATCCAGAATTCCACTCTGACGTCACACTGTATGGGAAGCAGATGTTGGTATTGAATATTTTATTATGATGTCACAATGTATGGTTAGCAGGTGATGATATCTAGGATTCCATCATGTCACAATGTATGGGCAGTAGATGATGATATCCAGGATTATATTATGATGTCACAATATATGGTCAGTAGATGATGGCACCTAGGATTCTATTATGATGCCACAATGTATGGACAGTGGATGATGGTATCCCAAATTACATTCTGATGTCATAATGTATGGGCAGTGGATTATGGTATCCAGGATTCCATTATGATGTCACAATGTATGGGAAGCAATGTTGGTATCGAAAATTGGTATCGAAAATTTTATTATGATGTCACAATGTATGGTCAGCAGGTGATGATACCTAGGATTCTATTATGATGTCACAATGCATAAGCATTAGATGATGGTATCCAGGATTATATTATGATGTCACAATATATGGTCAGCAGATGATGGCACCTAGGATTCCATTATGATGCCACAATGTATAGACAGTGGATGATGGTATTCAGAATTACATTCTGATGTCACAATGTATGGGCAGTAGATGATGGTATCCAGGATTCCATTATGATGTCACAATGTATGGGTAGTGGATGATGGTATCAAGGATTCCATTGGGATGTAACAATATATAAGAAGTGGAATTTGGTATCCAGGATTCCATTATAATGTCATAGTGTTTGGTCAGCAGGTTATGATACCTAGGATCCCATGAGGTCGCAATGTATGGGAAGTGGGTCCTGGTATCCAGAATTCCATTATAATGTCACAATGTATGGTCAGTAGTTGTGTTAAAGATGTGTGAATTTTATTCTATGTTTTGTATATCTAGGACTGTAATGAGTTAAACTTTTTCTTTTCCAAGTGCCTCCCCCCCCACCCCTCTCTTTGTTTCAAGGCTCGAGAGGAGAGAGAGGGGGGGGGGGGGCAAAGGGCTGCGGGCAGTGTCTGATTTCTCATCTTCTTGCAGGTGTCCCATAGAGTGTGGTGGAGATGCGTAAGCCAATCATATGGCTTGATGATATATATTATTCACTGCCTATAGAGAAGCACCTCTTTGAAGTGTCACATATGACGTATGCAGTATTATTGTTAGATTGTCCGCCATTAACAAATGGCGATGGTAACGAGATGTTTACATTAGTTTACATTCCAAAGTAGTATTCACTGCGCAAATGCAGGTGTATAATCTCCTCTCTCTTATCTCTTCTTCCTTTTTGACCAATGAAACAATGTTTAAGCCTCAGTGAGGACTGCCCTCTTCTGAAGATGTATAATACGGCTTACCTGATTTAAATAAAGTTAGAGATTGCTTTGACCAACGTCTGTGTAAGTGTTCAGTCTCTCAGCCACGCGTGGATATTAACCCCTGGGGGGGGGTACATTGATCCGGAACACCAGAGTGTATCTAAAATGCCCTAATTTAGGGCTGCTTTAACAAATGGCGCCTCCAACGTGGGGCCCCAAGGCGAATGTAGCGTCAAACAGCTGACAAGATGGGCCCCTGAGCTTGACGAACGGCAGAGGGGAGAGGATTGCAACCTCAAAGAAAGGTGAGAAAACTTTTTATCTCATCTGCCTTTCTACTATTTACTTCATCATGCTCAGATAGCTCAGTCCGCTGTGGGGTGGTACTGATGTAAGTATAGTAGTCGGCTGTAATGCTGAAAGCCTGGGGTCCATAGAACCATAGTCTGAAATCATAGATCACTCTGGTGTGTATATGTTTTATGTGTGTTTGTGATATATGCGAGGAGTGAGTTGAGCACAGACGGTAAAACCACAGACAAAGGGAGGGGACCGTAACCTCCTGGTTTGGAAGGGGGCGCTGTAGCGCTGAGGTGTGGGACAAAGGAACTCCGGCTGACCTGACCAGGGAGACTGTAGTTCCACATGACCGTTTTTGATCAAAATGGAAGACTGCGGAGACTACCTGACCTGACCCTAGGAAGATGGTAGAACCTCTCATGACCTTTTTGATCTAATGGAAGACTGTGGAGACTACCTGACCTGACCCCCAGGAAGATGCGACGGAGCCCGGCCTGACCCCTGGTTTTTGGGGAAGACGTGCGGGGAGTCCCGGCTGACTAGTCAGACGTGATAGTCAGATTTGAGCAAACCAGTGGGGATGGTGAATCTTTTGTCTGCGGAGAAAAGGGTTAAAGGTGCTGATCACTCCTCTGTTTTGTGTGTGTGTCAGTTTGTAATACTGTTGTTAAGATGGGTCAGTCCCAGTATTAGAAAATACAGCCCCTAGCTAGTAGCGAGGAAAGAGGGAGATTATAGGATGTGATATGGAGAATTGAAAGTTAAAATATGACAAGAATGTTAGAGAAAGTGTGGCCCCGGACAGAAGAGTTTTAACGAGTGAGAAAACAGTGTCAGGGAAAGCGGAATGATTATTAGGTGCCGTAACTGGAGGGACAAAAAGACAGTCAGGAACTGTGAAATAGAGAGATTCACTTTCCCCCCGCCTTCACACAGAAACATTCCTTAGATAAGAAGAGCAGGAAAATGGGGGGAGGGAATCGTATTGAGTAAGTGATGTTATATGTGTAATATTATTATTATAGAAGACAAAGAACTGTTAATAATCTTCTTTCTTCTTTCCCAAACAGTGCACTGTGGGAATCCGGCTTTTAACAAAATGACTGTATGATTTATAACATGTATATTGTCTTACAGCGACAGACCATCAGCAATTCTGGGTGTGGTGTGGAAAGCTGTGTTTGTCTGTGCTGCAAGTTTTGGGATGAAACAATGTGGGTTGGAAGACATGAATGATTCAGTGGAATGTGAATGGGTGTGGCTTTGAGTTGTAATTGAGGCGAATATGTGTGAAGACTGATTATGAGCTGTTAATGAAAAGTATATGAATGCGTATGGAGTGCGGTATTTGTTTTGTAAATAATATGCGCATTGAGGATTTTATTTTATTTTTTCTTGGAAGTTTTTGGGTTTTTATTGGTGCCAACAGCATTGATCAAGCTGTACATTTTTTTATATCGCAGTCAATGAAAAGTTTTTATGGGCCCTTTGTGTGTTCATGTCTGTATTGTCAGATCTGTTTGTTTCAATGTTTGAAGTTACGTGTTACATGTTAAGTGTTGTGCTAAACTTCAGAGCTCTGTTCTGATGGATAGCTGGGACACTACTGACGGACAAAAGAAAGACCACAGCGTCCGACTGAAAGGGGTGGACTTAGATGACTCAGAGCGGACGGAGGAGGATAGGGGTGGACGTTACAGACAACGACAGCCCTTGTGCCCATCCCCTAGTTACAAGACACTCCCATGAAAGATGAGAAGTCCTGTTTTGTTTTCCAGTCTATTAATTCCGCGATAGGGAAAGTTGGATACTTCTGTAAGCCAAAATGCAGAGTAACATCAAGCAGCATTGGGTGGTTCAGTGGTGCCAACCATAGGTAGTGTTCCTTTGGCATTGCTTCAGCCCTGATGCCAAACGCCTCATTGAAGTGAGGAAAAAGTAAGTCTGCCACCCTGTGATGGGCCTGCAGAGTCTGTGGGACCCAGATCCCAGAAGAGAGAGTGTTGTGCTGTGTGTGGTACTCCTCGTCCACACCACACGAGAGGATTGTATTCTATGTTGACCATGCCCGGATCACTGTCGGTCCCCACAGACACCCATGTTTTGTTGTTATAAGGAGAACACAAAGACAGGGAGGGGGGGGGGGAGTTAGATCAAGATTAGGAAACAGGAAATCCAGTATCGGCTCTACTTTTAAACATTTTTAGCAGATACAGTCTGGCCCAATGATATCCCTCACACTGGGTGATAAAGAAGTAGTCCCTTTTTGATTGATACTGGAGCAGCCAAGACAGTTTTGCACAGCAAACATGGCCTCCCCTGATTTACTCTCCAAGCACACCAGTCTTTGGGTAGAAGTGGATGGGAAAGTAGTACGCTCCCTTTTTCAACAGAAACCATCCACATTAGATTTGCCCCTAACCAAGATGCGCTTGCCCATTTGCTGGTCAGTGGTAACGCCCCTTGTTGCCTCCTAGGTGCAGATTTGCTTGCAAAAGTACATTCTGGTATCTCACATCAGGAGGATGGCACTGTGAAGCTTACGGGTGCCCTCAACGACCAGGAACTTTGTTTGTTGGCCATTGGTGATAAACTTCCCTGGTCCATGTTTGTATCAGTACTCCCAGAAGCTGAAAAAAGCAAAACCACTCACCATTGGATGGTACATGACCTACATGCCGTTAATGAAGTCACAGTTTCTAACACCCACAGCGTGCCCGACACACACACCTTGTTGGCTCAGGTTCCCATTACCCCTGCTCACTCCACTGTGATTGATTTGTCCTTTAGTCCCCACCGCTTCACAGATGAGGTGGTAGATGCTTTTTATGCCTAGAACTGGCAATTTTGTGTTCCCCAACAATGTACTATCAGATTATTACATTTAGATTGTATTGTTATGAAGTGAGTGGCCATGACTCAGCTGTCCTCACCCAACTGCATGGCCAGCAATAACGCCCCGTAGCATATTATTCAGTCAGACTTGATCCCGCGGCCAGAGGTGCCCCTTTCTGCATCAGAGCTGTAGTAGTTGTATTAGCTATGCTTGATGAAAGCTCTGAGATAGTTCTGAACCACGAAGTGATGGTGATATTACATCTATCCTCATGAACGTACAATCCAAATGATTGTTTTGTTGCCCGTTATTTGAGAATGCAGTGTTCCATTTTGTTGCCTGACAATGTTGCTCTCCAAAGGTGTAATACTAAAGTTTGGACCCAGCCACCTTGTTGCCTCTGGACCAAGGGGGGAGGGAAGAGTTAGGGCACCACACTTTAAACTTTTCTTCCAGGTTCAAAGGAAGAGGCTCCTGACTGTTTGCAGATGATGTCACAAGAGGTAGTGGGATTTGGTAAATCAGCCATTAGGTAATCCAGATCATGTGCTCTTTGTGGATGGATCGAGGTATGGCCAGGATGGCAGGTACTACACAGGTTGGGCAGTGGTGATTAAACGTGAACTACCACACATGTCTGCTCAAGAAGTGGAGCTAAAAGACTCTGAAGATGGCTTGCAGGTATGCAGATGGAAAGAACAGCCAACATTTACGCTGATTCCAGGTGTGCTTTTGGGATAGCCCATGACTATGGGCCCCACATGGAAAGCCAGAGACTCCTTGATCGCTTCAGGTAAACCCATCGAAAATGGGGAAGCAGTGAGGTCTCTGATGGAAGCCCTCTTGTCACTAACATGAGAGGTGATGATAGCAACGAAAGGCCACTGTAAACAGATGCAGAGGAGGCAAAGGGGAAAGCCACGGCAGATCAGGCGGCAAAAATGGCTGCCAAATTACCTAAGCAGACCCCTGTCTTAAGTGGCCACAGTTCAGGTCCCTGAAATAACTCCTCCTGACTCCCGAAAGTTCTTAAGACCTTACAGAACCAGATGGGGAAGGAGGAAAGGGACTGGTGGATGGAAAAGGGGGGACTACAAATAAGAAGGGAAACTTTACCTTCCCAGGTCCCTCTAATCCACGATGGCACAGGCAAACCATGGAGTGACGCACCAGACAAAAACTGCTATGTGTGATTTAGTACGTAGCATATGGTACGCCCCAGGGTTCAGCACTGTAACAGTCAGACATACTCAAGGATAAATGGTTTGTGTCCAGAACAACGTGGACAAGGTGGTTAAGGTACCCAAGAAACACGTCTTGCTTTTTGTATCTGTTTCAACGTTTACAGACTACCTTCAACTACACAAGGTGGGCATGTATGAGTATGTATTGATATGTGACTTGTTTTCAGGATGGCCAAAACCGTACCCAAAGAAGTAAAAAAGATGATGGCCGAAGTTGTGTGCAGGTATGGGGTACCTTAGATCATTGAAAGTGACACAGGTGTTCACTTCACAGGTGAAGTGATGCAGGAGATGATGAAGGTTTTGGGTGTAGGACAGGCCTTACATGCTTCGTACCATCCACAAAGCAGCAGTAGAGTAGGGAAAAGGAACTGAACGGGACACTAAGTTAAAGATTCAGAAGCCTTAGAGTGCCTGCTGGTAGCCCTCTTTTAGTAAGGTATACGCCTAACCGTGAGACAGGCCTTTGTCCCTATAAGGTCCTTTTTGGGTCAGGCCCTAGGATAGGATTGTATTTCCCACAGCAGCTTCAGATGCAGCATGGTTGTCTGACAGATTATGTGATCAGTTTTGTACAAGCATTTGACTAAAGTACATTTTCGAGTTTTTGCTTCACTTCCAGGTTTTGATAAAGTACCAGGAACCCACCCACTTGTGTCTGGAGATTGGGTGGTAGAAAAAGACACGTTAGAAAAGTCCAAAAACCCTGGTTTGATGGTCCCTGGTTGTTGACCACAAGCACAGTGAAGCACAAAGAAAAGCATAATTGGATTGATTTCAAGGAAGTGTTGAGACTGGTTTTCCCTTGTGTGACTGTTGATCATGACTCAAAAGAATATGAAAAATTGTATGAAAACATCGATCCAGAAAATCAGAAGCATTGATGACCTCCAGTCCCCCCATATAATGTCAACGCCAGTTAGGGAAAGATCATCTGACTTCCCCGTGCTCAAATCCAGTGTCACGGGAGGTTGTTCGCTAGGAATGACTTGTCGTGGAAGCTGGAGAAAAGGAGGCGGAGCATTGGGACAGATGGTTAGGTTTAGGGAGAGAATGAAATTCAAGGGGGGACTGTTAAAGATGTGTGAATTTTATTCTATGTTTTGTATATCTAGGACTGTAATGAGTTAAACTTTTTCTTTTCCAAGTGCCTCCCCCCCCACCCCTCTCTTTGTTTCAAGGCTCGAGAGGAGAGAGAGGGGGGGGGGGGGGGGAAAGGGCTGCGGGCAGTGTCTGATTTCTCATCTTCTTGCAGGTGTCCCATAGAGTGTGGTGGAGATGCGTAAGCCAATCATATGGCTTGATGATATATATTCTTCACTGCCTAAATAGAAGCACCTCTTTGAAGTGTCACATATGACGTATGCAGTATTATTGTTAGATTGTCCGCCATTAACAAATGGCGATGGTAACGAGATGTTTACATTAGTTCACATTCCAAAGTAGTATTCACTGCGCAAATGCAGGTGTATAATCTCCTCTCTCTTATCTCTTCTTCCTTTTTGACCAATGAAACAATGTTTAAGCCTCAGTGAGGACTGCCCTCTTCTGAAGATGTATAATACGGCTTACCTGATTTAAATAAAGTTAGAGATTGCTTTGACCAACGTCAAATTTAGGGCTGCTTTAACAGTTGATGGTACCTAGGATGCCATTATGATATTATAATTTATCGCCAGTGGATGATGATATCCAGCAATACACTATGATTGCACAATGTATGGTCAGCAGATGATGGTACCTAGGATTCCATTATGATGTCACAATGAATGGGTAGTGGATGATGGTAACCAGGACTCATTTATGATGTAAAAATGTATGGGTAACAAGTGAGTGATGATCCGGGATCCCATTGTGTGGGATTGGCAGTGTGGAAATGTTTTATCATGTCGCTGGAGGAAGTTAGCGTGGTGGTATACAGGATATGATCAAGGTGCTAATATTGGCACCACAGCCCTGCGTCAGCAAATGGATCGTCACCAAGTGGCCTGGGAAAACTGTGGCACTAATGTAGTGACACAGCAACTGCTGCATCTCCCAGTGGTCTGCACGCCTTCTCAAACAGTCAGGGATCCTCAACCTGAGCAGAAGAAAGCTGTTGTGCCTTCTCTATGTCTATTGCTCCTCCTACTCCTCATCATGTGATTCACCAGCAATGAATCACCGAGGCGTTGGCAAAGAGACAACAGTATGCGTGCACTTATCCAACGGCGCAGAAGTTGAACACGCACCTGGCCAAGTTGCTGGTACTGATGGCTTGTGCCCACCCAAGGCGGAGAGTCCCAAGCCGTCATTACTTCTCTAAGAAAGCTATGCCAGCCCTGCACATGTATGTTAAGCAGAAGGGGGGCCAGTCCTTGAGCCTGTCAGTGTTTGGTACAGTTTATATCAGCGCTGACGTGTGGAGCTGTAATTATGATCAGTGACAATATATGTCCTTTATGGCTCACTGGGTAAATTTAGTTCTGGCCCAGGCACACCAGCAACTTGGCCAGGTGATGGCAACATCCTTCTCTGCCTCCTCATCCTCCATGTTGTACTCAATATCCACTGTAGGCACAGTTCAGAGTGGACCTCTAGCATACAACCTATGCAAAGCACGGCGCTGTCATGCGGTTCGGCACCTGGTCAGCCTGGGTGAATGGAGTCACACCAGGGAGGAACTACTCTGTGTCATCAACCAAGAAATCGAATCCTGGCTGTCTCCTCACCAACTGGAGATAGGAACCATGGTGACCAGTAATGGGAAGAACATTCTGTCTGCACTGTGTCAGGGAAGGCTGACCCATGCACCCTGCATGGCGAACATGTTTAATCTAGTTGTCACCCGGTTTCAAGACATCTTGAAAATGTCAAGGAAACTGTGCATGCACTTCAGCTACTCTTACCGCACAAAACAAGCCCTCCTTGAGTTGCAAAGGCAGAATGGTGTTCCACTACATTACTTTCTGTGCACATGTTGGACCGACTATATGAGCAGAGACCGACTTTCTTGAGGATGTTGATGGACAGGACTACTCCTGTGTAACTATGACGTTAGACAGTGGCAACTCATGCCTGACACCTCCTGTTTGCTCAGGCCCTTTAAGGAGGTACTTTATTTGTCAGTCGCTAGGACTACAGGATGAATGATGTCATTCTACTCCTTCACGTCCTGGAGGGGATTCCGATAAATCTGACTGGCGAGGGGACAGATGATGAGGTGCCTACATATTTAGGCCACCTGAGCTTTGTGGCTGCTGAACTGGCACAAGAGAAGGAGGACATAAACGCCCCTGGAAATTCTATACAGAACTAGGTGGTTTATCTGCCCAAGGGAAAGCAGAGGAGCAGGAGGAGCTAGAGGGCGATGATGAAGACCACGCAGATTACCCCAACAGACCATGGCAGTATGCAGTGGAGATGGAGGCAGGGAGTCCCTCAGAACCCCTTGCACAAATGGCCAGATGTATGCCATTTGTGCAAGCATGCCAGTTACTTAGTGTCAGCTGCATTATCACCATTCGACCCTCTGAGCTCACGCTCCACTGCTACGACTGCTGCAGAGGGGTGTGGGGGGAGGGCAGGATCCATCTTCAGCAACTTAAGTTTTGAGTCTCTAATGAGCACTTTTCTACATCAGCCTACTGAAGAAACCACCCAGCAACAGGACATGGAGCAGAACCTGAACCAGCAGGTGGTGGCATACTTGTACTGCACCCAGTCACCCCTGATTCAAGATCTAGACTACTGGGCAGCCAAATGAGTTTTCTTGCCCTGCCAGTAGTGTGGCATCACAAGTGTTCTGTGTGGTGGGTGGCCTAGTTACCCCAAAGAAAATTTGCCTTTCAACACAAAATGCTAAGAGACTAACCTTTATAAATATGAATCAGGTCTGGATTTATTCTGGCAGTGATGTTCTCACTGTAGTGTCCTGCCACACCTCAATATTTACTATAAAGGACCCTATCTGGGAAGGGTTTATTTATTACACAACCACTAATGCCTATCGGCTACTAACCACTCTTGTCCCAGACTAATAAAACATAACTTTTACTTATTAATTTTTAAAACTCGTGAAAAGATATTTAGTGAGCTAACTAAGGAGTTAAAAACACTGTGCCCCATGAGATGCTTTGATTGATAGGTCAGCAACGTGTATAGGTAGGCAGGAGTGCACTGACACCGCTCTACCACACACCACCGTCCCAGCTGTATTAGACAAGATACTTTGCTGTGCCTGATGTCTACTAGACCCCCATACCGGGGGTATCAGTCTGCCTGATACCCCTGATGAAGCCAGAGTAGCTAGCGAAACATGTTGGGGGGCGGAATTTAGGTTTTAATTTGCTGTACTGCATTGAGTTATGCTGCAATCTGTGTGCTTGATGTAAAACACTCACTGCCATAAGGCTTATCTCTCATTGGTGCCTACACCCCAGGTATGGGGGTCTAGTAAACATCAGGCACAGCAAAGTATCTTGTCTAATACAGCTGGGACGGTGGTGTGTGGTAGAGCGGTGTCAGTGCACTCCCGCCTACCTATACACGTTACTGACCTATCAATCAAAGCATCTCTCATGGGGCACAGTGTTTTTAACTCCTTAGTTAGCTCACTAAATATCTTTTCACGAGTTTTAAAGATTAATAAGTAAAAGTTATGTTTTATTAGTCTGACACCTCAATATTGAGACAAATAGCCCGTTACTTTAACCTACCTGCTGCTGCCACTATTCTCATGCTGTCACCTGCCTGATTCAACACATCTGCTACCTCTACTGCCATCTGCTCCTACTGTGATCTTCCACCATTTTGTGCTGTTACTGCCACTGTTGTTGCCCCCTCCATCCCCCCCCCCCCCCCCGTTCCAGGGCCACTATTGTGACTCTTCAAGCTGTCGACACCCTCACCACTCTGTTACAGGGATACTATAGTGAATCCTCATGCTTTTGTCACCCTCACAAGTCTGTTAGTGTCCCTGTTTGGGACATCATCTTTTATTTTTCCGTTCTTCTGATCCGTCAGAAGGACAGAAAAATAACAAAAAAAGGATCCTGTTGTTTGAGTGGCCAAAAGGCCTCTATCACGGTTAGTATTTTGCATCAGGATTTCATCATGATTTGGAAGCTAAAAGCAGGAGTGGGTCCAAAACACAGAAGACATGCAAATATTTTCATCACATGTTATATCTGTTTTGGACCCACTCCTGTTTTTGCCTTACCAATACTGATCAAATGCTAATCAAATACTGATGGTTTGAAGGCAGATGTTTAACCTACAGGATCCCAATTTTTTAGGGCTGCTCTTCTACTGGATCAGAAGAAGGGTACTTTCACATTAGCGGCAGGGGTCTCCGGCAGGCTGTTTCGGCAGATGAACAGCCTGTCGGATCCATCCTGCTGCTAGTTCACGTGTGCCCCCGGACTGCCGCTCCGTCCTCATTGACTGTAATGGGGGCGGAGGCGGAGTTCTGGCGGCGGCACGGCAGAGCACAGCGAGAGGCAGACGGACTAAAAGATTGTAGGTGAGGGCCTGCCGGTGAGCTGACCCTCTAAAATATTATGTGAGGGCCTGCAGGTGAGCTGACCCTCTAAAATATTGTAGGTGAGGGCCTGCTGGTGAGCTGACCCTCTAAAACATTATATGCGAGGGCCTGCAGTTGAGCTGACCCTCTAAAAGATTGTAGGTGAGGGCCTGCTGGTGAGCTGACTATCTAAAACATTACATGCGAGGGCCTGCAGGTGAGCTGGCCCTCTACAACATTAGGAGCGAGGGCAGATAAATAAGCATGTTGATATGATGGAAGAGGAGGAGGACGAGAAAAGGAAGATTGAACCATATACCCTTTTTTGTGGTGGAAGGGGTTCATGGGAATACAGTGTATTCAGTACATTATAAAAAACACATTTAAAGTGTCTTTAAGTTCAGCCGCTTTCCTCTGGTGGAGTAGAGAAGTCAGAGGCAATCCAGGCCTTGTTCATTCTTATAAGAGTCAACCTGTCAGCCTTTTCAGTTGACAGGCGGATGCGCTTATCAGTTATTATGCCCCCAGCAGCACTAAATATCCGCTCTGACAAAACGTTGGCGGCAGGGCAGGCCAGCACCTTTAAGGCTTACAGCGCCAGTTCGTGCCATGTGTCCAGCTCGGACTCCCAGTAGTTGTAAGACACAGAGGGATCATTGAGGACGCTGACACGGTCTGCTATGTACTCCTTCACCATCTTCCAAAATTTTTCCCTCCTTGTGACACTAGGCCACGCATCAGGGTGAGGGTGCTGGCGGGGTGTCATCAAACTGTCCCAGGCTTTGGAGAGTGTTGCCCTGCCTCTGTTGGAACTGCTGTGTGTTCCCCTCATCTCCCCTCCTCGGTTGAACAAGGAACTACGTACTCTACTGCCAGAGTTGTCAGCTGGAAATTTTTGGAGCAATTTTTCCACAAGGACCTTCTGGTATTGCACCATTTTGCTCGTCCTCTCCACCACAGGAATGAGAGATGAGAAGTTCTCTTTGTAGCGGGGGTCGAAAAGGGTGAACAACCAGTAATCGGTGTTGTCCAAAATATGCAAAACGTGTGGGTCACGGGAAAGGCAGCCTGTCACGTGTTCCCTGACGATCCTCTGCCTGCTCCTCCTGTACTGCGCTACTCTCCTGGTATTCTGACCCCGGCTTCCACCTGACGATTCTTTGCGGACTCCTGTTGTACTTCATTACTCTCCTGGTATTTGACCTCGACTTCTTCTGACTATTCTGTGCTTATCCCTTGGTACTGCGTAGCTCTCTAGGTATTGACCCGGTCCGTTCACGATCCGTTATTTGTCTTGTCTGTCCTCCCTGCACGTATCCTAAGCTAGGGACTGCCGTCCAGTTGTCCCCTGTCATCAGGACTCGCGAGGCAAGTACCAGGGCCAGGGGTGAGGGTGGAGTGCAGTGGTCACTATCCTCCCCCTGTGTGTATGTGTACGTGACCGTTACAGATTAACAGGCCCAAACCTAACCACTGTATCATGAATCCTTTGGTGACCCTGACTCACAATGTATCTAACCTGACGCAGATGGTGGAGGAGCTTGGGGAGAAACTCTGTTCTTTTGAGCTTGGACAAGGTTCTTCCATTCCTCAGGCCTCCAGTCCACATTTAGAGCCCCAGATTAAGCTTCCTGAACCCTTTTCTGGAGACCGTAAGAAGTTTCTTTCCATTAAGGAAAATTGTAAACTTTATTTCCGTTTGCGCCCCGTGTCCTCTGACCCCGAGAGTCAACGCGTGGGCATTGTAATTTCCCAATTACAGGGTGATCCCCAGCACTGGGCATTTTCTTTACCAGCTGACGCCAGTTGTTTAACATCAGTGGAGGTTTTTTTTCAGGCCCTGGGTACCCTGTATGATGAACCAGACAGGGCACTGTCAAAACGCGCGTCGGGGTGTGCAGTCTTCCTGTGGATTTGCTACCTTTAATATACGGTATGTGACCTCATTTGTTCCATCCGCTTGTTTGATGTATTTTTTTGCAGTTTTGGCCTCCTGAACAAACATTCACCATGTTTTTCTGCCATTTTTTGTAACTTGCACATGCACTTCATTATCCGCTGCATTTGGTTGAATAGATATCCTGAACAAACATTCACCATGTTTTTCTGCCATTTTTTGTAACTTGCACATGCACTTCATTATCCGCTGCATTTGGTTGAATAGATATATATACTCAAAGACCCACACTGCAGAGTTGCCATCCTTTTTTCTGCTTATATTGCAGTTTGCACTTGCACTTTATACTTGATGATATTACCTGCACTCTCATTAATAGTGGATACTCTTTCAATATATATCTTATATGGCAGTCTTCTTACTTATAGGCGCTTATGCTTAGGTCACTTGCATCATTATATTGTTGTACTCTACAAACTCTCTCAGGATTGTACTGCACTTTTTGCATTTGTCTGTCATCTCTTTTGTATGTTTTTAATTATATATCCAATAAAATAATATTTTTATAGCTTTTATAGTTCTCAGTGTCCTTTTATAGGTTCTCCAGACAGGGCACTAGTAGCTGAGACTGCTCTAAAGGCACTGGTTCCGGGCGATCTACCTGCAGAGGAGTATTGCACTCAATTTAGAAAGTGGTGTGTCCCCTCAGGATGGAATGAACAAGCCCTTAAGAGTCAGTTCAGGTCAGGTCTGTCTGATAACATAAAGGATCTTCTTGTGAGTTATCAGCTTCCAGAGACTCTAGAGGAGATGATGACCCTTGTTGTCCGACTTGACCAACGGGTTAGAGAGAGACGACAGGAACGACAGTTCTCTTCTCAGATGGTGGTCCAGCCGGAGGCCTATTCCAGAGACAATGCTGAGGTTTCTTCTGAAGAACCCATGCAGGTCGGCATGACCTGAGGGCTTCTGCGCCGCAGATGTGGAGTGTGTTTTTTCTGCAGGGATCCTGACCATTGGATCAACCAGTGTCCTAAGAAGGTCCTCTCCGTCAAGTCTCCCAAGGCAAGGCAACCTAAAGACCAGGTACACCCTGATATTACGAAATGTAAGCTTTTGGTACCAATAACGATATCTCTGGGGGTAAATAAATGGCCGGGTAAGGCCTTTATTGACTCTGGCTCAGCGGCCTGCTTCATTGATTCTGAGTATGCTATAAGACTAGGTATTCCAATTTTTGTTCTACCTACACCTATCCATGTCATGGCTATTGATGCCACTCCCTTGATAGGTGGTATGGTGAGGTTGTGTATCTCAGAGATTTATTTAACCATACAGTACAGACCAAAAGTTTGGACACACCTTCTCATTCAAAGAGTTTTCTTTATTTTCATGACTATGAAAATTGTAGATTCACACTGAAGGCATCAAAACTATGAATTAACACATGTGGAATTATATACATAACAAACAAGTGTGAAACAACTGAAAATATGTCATATTCTAGGTTCTTCAAAGTAGCCACCTTTTGCTTTGATTACTGCTTTGCACACTCTAGGCATTCTCTTGATGAGCTCCAAGAGGTAGTCCCCTGAAATGGTTTTCACTTCACAGGTGTGCCCTGTCAGGTTTAATAAGTGGGATTTCTTGCCTTATAAATGGGGTTGGGACCATCAGTTGCATTGAGGAGAAGTCAGATGGATACACAGCTGATAGTCCTACTGAATACTGTAGACTGTTAGAATTTGTGTTATGGCAAGAAAAAAGCAGCTAAGTAAAGAAAAATGAGTGGCCATCATTACTTTAAGAAATGAAAGTCAGTCAGCTGAAAAATTGGGAAAACTTTGAAAGTAAGGGCTATTTGACCATGAAGGAGAGTGATGGGGTGCTGCGCCAGATGACCTGGCCTCCACAGTCACCGGACCTGAACCCAATCGAGATGGTTTGGGATGAGCTGGACCACAGAGTGAAGGCAAAAGGGCCAACAAGTGCTAAACATCTCTGGGAACTCCTTCAAGACTGTTGGAAGACCATTTCAGGGGACTACCTCTTGAAGCTCATCAAGAGAATGCCAAGAGTGTGCAAATCAGTAATCAAAGCAAAAGGTGGCTACTTTGAAGAACCTAGAATATGACATATTTTCAGTTGTTTCACACTTGTTTGTTATGTATCTAATTCCACATGTGTTAATTCATGGTTTTGATGCCTTCATAGTCATGAAAATAAAGAAAACTCTTTGAATGAGAAGGTGTGTCCAAACTTTTGGTCTGTACTGTAGGTGTGTGCCAATCTGAGAAATGTTCCCTCTTAGTCCTGGAGAACTTACCGGTCGAGGTGGTACTAAGGTTGCCTTGGCTCCGATTACACAACCCCACTATAGATTGGTCCAGAGGGGAGTTGGTGAGATGGGGACCTAAGTGCGATTGTGCTTGTCCGTGGTACAGGCTGGGGTCTCAGTAGAATCTGATACATTACCGACAGTCATTATGGAATATTCTGATGTGTTCTCATCACCAACCCTGGAGGTCCTACCCCCCCATAGACCTTATGACTGCACCATAGAATTAGTAGAAGGTGCCAGGTTTCCTAAGGGGCATATTTATAATCTTTCTAAGCCCGAACGCAAGGCCATGGAGGATTATATTAAGGAAAGCCTCGGTAAGGGGCACATTAGACCTTCTATTTCTCCTATGGGAGCAGGGGTTTTCTTCGTTAAGAATAAGGATGGTGGTCTTAGGCCTTGTATCGATTACCAGAAATTAAATAAGATCAATATCTAGAATAGATATTCTCTCCCATTGATTCCGGATTTATTTAACCAGGTACTGGGGGCAACCTGGTTTTCTAAAATTGACCTGAAAGGGGCATATAATATAATCCGAATCAAAGAGGGAGACAAATGGAAGACGGCGTTCAATACTCTGGCTGGACATTTTGAATATCAGGCTATTCCTTTTGGACTCAGCACTGCCCTAGCTGTGTTCCAAAACTTTATGAATGATATTCTTAGGGAGTTCTTGAGTAAATTTGTCATTGTCTATCTTGACGACATTTTGATATTATCTCATGTTAGACAAGTATTGGAGGTGTTGAGGGAGAATCAGTTATTCTCTAAACAAGAGAAATGTGTCTTTGGTGTACAGGAGATACTGTTTCTAGGGCATGTCCTGACTCCTCACGCCTTCAAAATGGATCCTGGTAAGGTACTAGCACCTAAGGAATGGGTAAGGCCTTCATCCTTAAAGGCCTTACAACGGTTCTTAGGTTTTGCCAATTACTACTGTAAATTTATTAAGAATTTTTCAGCAATTGCTAAACCGTTGACCGACCTTACTAAGAAAGGGGCGGATTTGGAGAATTGGTCTACTGAGGCCATTTCTTCATTGGAAACCCTAAAGAAGGCATTCAGTAGAGCTCCCATTCTGGTCCAGCCAGATCAGGATAGACTTTTTATTGTGGAGGTGGATGCGTCCGAGGACGGCGCAGGTGCAGTCCTTTCACAAGGTCCTGCTAGTCTTACTAATCTGAGACCTTGTGCCTTCTTTTCCAGAAGATTTTCTTCCACTGAGAGAAACTATGACATCGGGAATCTGGAGTTGCTGGCCATTAAATGGTCATTTGAGGAGTGGAGGCATTTTCTGGAAGTGGCAAGGCATTGTGTAACTATTGTCACTGACAATAAGAACCTAATGTTTCTCAAGTCTGCTAAGAGATTGAATCCCCGTCAGGCCAGATGGGCACTGTTTTTTACTCATTTTGATTTCTTCATTACTTTCAGGCCTGGAAGTAAAAACGTGAAGGCTGACGCATTATCTCGGAGCTTCCATGCTTTTCAGCCTACAGAGGCACCACCTGAATCCATCCTACCAGCAAACATCTTCGTAGCAGCCTTAACCCAGGATATCTCTTCTCTCATTAAAACTGAACAACATCTGGCATCGGCATCCACCCCAACAGATAAGTTGTTTGTCTCCATACAATTTCGTCTCCAGCTGTTGGGTGAGTGCCATGATTCTGCCTTTTGTGGACATCCAGGTTTTGAGGGCACTAAGGAGCTGATTTCTAGATCATATTGGTGGCCCACTCTAACTAGGGATGTCAAGTCCTACGTGTCAGCCTGTGAGGTTTGTGCTAGGTCTAAGACACCTAGGACTCGCCCCTGCTGGTGACCTACGACCCCTACCCATTCCCAGTAGACCCTGGTCCCATATCTCGATGGACTTTATTACTGACCTGCCGCCGGCGGAGGGTAAGACTGTGATTTGGGTAAAGGTGGATAGGTTTAGCAAGATGGTTCATTTTATTCCTCTGTCTAAACTCCCTAATGCCAAAACCCTAGCGTCGATTTTTGTGAAAGAGATTGTACGTTTACATGGTATCCCGGAAAATATTGTATCTGACAGGAGTGTGCAGTTTGTGTCCAAGTTTTGGAGGGCTTTCTGTCAAAAATGCCAGATTTCATTGTCTTTTTCCTCCGCCTACCACCCTGAGAGTAATGGGCAGACTGAACGCCTTAATCAGTCTGTGGAACAATTCCTGAGGTCGTATGTTGCTGATGACCAGCAATTATGGGTTAAATACCTTCCGTTGGATGAATTTACTTTGAATAAGCGTGTTAATTCTTCTGCTGGGGTTTCACCTTTGTTTTGTAACCATGGTTTTCATTCTGGGTCATCCGTCTCCTCCTCTAACCCTGAGGTGGATAAGCTTTCCTCTGAACTGTGCACAGTTTGGGCCCGGGTTCAATCGAACCTAGAAAAGGCTCAAAGTACTCAGAAACTCAATGCCGATAGGAGACGCTCCAAGGGGTTGAACTTTCAGGTTGGGGATAAGGTGTGGTTGTCCTCCAAAAATTTCTCTCTCAAGGTAGCTTCTAGAAAATTTGCTCCTCGTTTTATTGGACCGTATAAGATCACGGAGGTGATTAATCCGGTATAGTTTAGGTTGGAACTGCCCGAGTCGTTCCACATTCAAAATGTGTTTCATAAATCTCTACTTAAAAAATATTTTTAACCTGTTGTACCATCGAAAGCCTCGCCTCCGCCGGTTCTTGTTAATTATGCTGTTGAGTATGTGGTGTTTAAGATAGTGGATGTCAGGAGAGTGTGTAATTCCTTACAGTACCTGATTCACTGGAAGGGGTATGGACCCGAAGAGAGATCTTGGATGCCTGCTAGGGAGGGTCATGCTCCTAGACTACTTCATAGATTTCATTCAGAACATCCTGAAAGGCCGTTGCCTGAAGTCTTGGGTCCGGTGGCCCCGCATAAGAGGAGGGGTACTGTCACGGGACGCCGAGGTGCTCACTCTCCCCAGCGCGGTCGGCGTCCCGTTTTTTTGCAGGAGCGAGGCCGCGCACAGCGTCCTCGCCTTGTAGGTGATAGGGGGCAGGACGGACTGGCCGCACATGTCTCCTCTGCGCGGCCGGCGTCCTCAATTCCCCCAGCAACAAAGGGAGGTCTGAGCACCGAGCTGGGCACTCGGTGCTTAGCTGTATTCCCTAGTGTGGGTAATGTGACGCTGGCCACGTCACATGACCCCAGCTAGCCAGTATTTAACAGGCACCCTGCTGACCACAGGTTGCCTGTTAATTAGGTTCCTGGCGATTTTTGGTTTCCTAGTATACTTACCTGATCCTGTGTTCCCTGACGATCCTCTGCCTGCTCCTCCTGTACTGCGCTACTCTCCTGGTATTCTGACCCCGGCTTCCACCTGACGATTTTTTGCGGACTCCTGTTGTACTTCATTACTCTCCTGGTATTTGACCTCAGCTTCTCCTGACTATTCTCTGCTTATCCCTTGGTACTGCGTAGCTCTCTAGGTATTGACCCGGTCCGTTCACAATTCGTTATTTGTCTTGTCTGTCCTCCCTGCACGTATCCTAAGTTAGGGACTGCCATCCAGTTGTCCCCTGTCATCAGGACTCACAAGGCAAGTAGGCAGGGCCAGGGGTGAGGGTGGAGTGCAGTTGTCACTATCCTCCCCTCTGTGTGTATGTGACCATTACACTAACAAAGTTAGCCATATGTGCCAGAGTCCCAACAGGCAAGACTTGGCTGTCATCATCAGGAGGATCATTCTCAATCTCCTCATCCTCTTCCTCCTCTTCTGCTCATCCATGCTGAACAGATGGTATTAAACTTTCATGGGTACTACTCTCTGTAGCGGAGGCAACCGTCTCCTGCTCCTCCTCCTCCTCCTCCTCATCATCCAATTTGCGCTGAGAAGATAAACTGAGGGTGGTCTGGATATCATCCTGTGTAATGTCTTCCCCCTTTTCCACCTCTTCCACATGCAAAGCATCGGCCTTAATTGTGAGCAGCGAGCGTTTCAGTAGACACAGAAGTGGGATGGTGACGCTGATAATAGCGTTATCGCCACTCACCATCTGTGTTGATTCCTCAAAGTTTATTAAAACCTCACAGAGGTCAGACATCCATGCCCACTCCTCGCTTGTGAAGAGTGGAAGCTGACTGGAAAGGCGACGACCATGTTACAGCTGGTATTCCACTACTACCCTCTACTGCTCACAAAACCTGGCCAACATGTGGAACGTTGAGTTCCAGCGCGTGCTTACGTCACACAACAGTCAGTGAGCTGGCAATTGTAAGCGCTGCTGCAGCGTTGACAGACCGGCAGAAGCTGTCGATGACCTGCGGAGATGGGCACACACGTGGCGCACCTTCCCCAGTAGCTCAGGCAAATTGGGGTAGGTTTTGAGAAACCGCTGAACCACTAAGTTGAAGATGTGGGCTGGGCATGGGATGTGTGTGAGCTTGCCGAGCTCCAAAGCTGCCACCAAGTTACTTCAATTATCAGACACAACCATGTCTGGTTCTAGGTTGAGTGGCGAAAGCCACAGCTCAGTCTCTTATTCCCTGCCACAGCTTTGCGGTGGTGTGCTGTTTGTCACCTAAGCCGATCAGCTTAAGCAGGGCCTGTTGACGCTTCCCCACTGCAGTGTTACACTGCTTCCAGCTACCGACTGATGGCTGACTGGTGCTGCAAGAGGATAATTCTGAGGTGGAAGTGAAGGAGGAGGAGAAGTGGGGGTTGGAGCCACTAAAGTAGGTTGTGGCGGCAACCATGATGGAATTCGGGCCCGCAATCCTCGTCGTCGGTAGCACCTGTGCCATCCCAGGGTACGACTCGGCCTACACAACTTTGACCCAGTGTGCCATCAGGCAAATGTAGCGTCCCTGGCCGAAAAGACTTGTCCATGTGTCAGTGGTTAAGTGGACCTTCCCAGTAACTGCGTTGATCAGAGCACGGGAGATGTTACGGGACACATGCTGGTGTAAGGCGGGCACGGCACACCGTGAAAAATAGTGGCGGCTGGGGACTGCGTAACGAGGGACGGCCGCCGACATCAGGCTGCGGAAGGCCTCAGTGTCCGCAACCCTAAATGGCAAAATTTCCAGGGCCAGTAATTTGAAAAGTTGCGGGTGGGTGGTTGGGTATTTGCGCTTGTGTTCAGATGCCTGGGGTAAGGACATTTGAATGCTATGCTGGGACACGGAAGTGGATGTGGTCACTGATAGTGCTTGCGAAGGTCCAGGTGCAGGGCGGGAGCCATCCAGGCCTGCGCCTTCGACAGGTGATTGGCCAGCACGTAACACAGGGGAAGAGGAGGCAGTGGTGTGACCCACAGACACATATTGTGGACCCAGGCGTTCAGCCCACCTTTTACGGTGCTTTGATGCCATGTGGCAGATCATGCTGGTGGTGGTGAGGTTGCAATTTACAATCCTTTTGTCATCCGCACTTTCCTCAAAAAAGCGCCAGACTGCGGAACACCTACCCTTGGCAAGGGAGATTTCCGCAAGGGTGTGCTCCGGGTAACAGTTGCGGGCCTGTATGGTGTGGCCCATCTTCTCCCTTTTGTCACCCCACTGCCTCTTCCAGCCTGTTGCGGTGCTGTGGATCCCTCCCCCTTTGTATTGATGTCCTTGCTCGGCTTGCCACCATTCCAGGTTGGGTCAGTGACTTTATCGTCCACCACCTCCTCTTCCACTTCCTCACTTTGCTAATCCTCCTGACTTGTTGACCTAGCAACAACCTCAGTTATTGACAACTGTGTCTCATCATCAACCTCTTGAGACACTAATTGCTGTTGACTTATTGGCAACTGTGTCTCATCATCATCATCCACCTCACACTAATTGCCGTTCCCCACCGTCATCTTCTTGTGACTGTGGATGCTCAAAAGTTTGGGAATCAGGGCACAAGATCTCATGTTTTCCAAACCCCCCCCCCCAGCGGCACGTAACAGGAGGATACCCCGCCTCCCCTGGGACAGGAAACAACATGGAGATCTTTAAATAGTCCCCTCCACTTACCTGCTCCAGTTGTTTCCTGTCCCTCTGGGAGTACATGGAGATCCTCCTTTGGGAGAACGTTGTTTTTTTTCTTTGTAAGTGCGCCCGGTCAGCAAGAGATACTCCGGGGATGGAGCAGGGCCGCGGGGCGCAGTACGGCCCTTCCTGACTCTTAAGCGTAAGTCCTTCGGTGGGGGGCGGCCCCAGGCGGTGCATCCGTGTGAAGTCCCGCGAGAGGACGTGCGGGTCACGTGAGCCTTGACTCACATACAGGCGGAGTCTGTGACGCGATTTCCCCTAGACAACGAGCGTGGAGATTGCTTGGCGTCCTCGGTGCAGCAGACGAGCCAGCTATGTCGGCACCAGGAGAGGACACGATTCGCAGGCCTGCAGACCCAGCAAAGATTGGCAGCCCGGTAAGACATCCTCCTGGGGAGGTTAAAAATGATTGCTCTCTTTTCTTATCTGTACACCCCTTTTTTGGTCAGAAACAATCTTTTATTGCACCAGGGTGAGGGTCTAACTTATTATATTCGGGCGGCCCCTTTTCTGAAAGAGCACCCTTATGTATCTCCTAGGTCAGGGAGGCTTAGAAATCAGCGGAAACTTCCCAGCGAGTCAAAAAATGTTCCATCTGTAAGAAGGGTTTGCCGTCTGCATATAAAAAAAAAACTCTGTTCAAGGTGTTTGGAAAAGATTGTTTCTGAGGAGTCGCCTTCCCTGTTGGATAACATCAGGCACATTATAAAGGAGGAAGTGAGCAGTGCGGTGGATCAAAAATTAGCTTCCACGTCTCAAAGACCTTCTACTTCCATGACCGAGTTGTCCGCTTCCTTAGAGACTGACGGCCAGGAATATGAATTAGATGAAGGTGAACTCCCCTCCCGGTCTGAGTCAGATTCCTCAGAGGATGAGTCCAGAAGGCCGCTTTGTTCCATAGAGGACACCGACGCATTATTAAAAACCATTAGAGCGACTCTAAACTTAAAAGAATCCAAACAGCCAAAGACGGTGCAGGACCTTATGTTCAAAGGCATAGGAGAAAAAAGGAAAATAGTTTTTCCCCTTCACTCCAATATAACAGGGTTAATTAATAAGGAATGGGTCGACCTAGAAAAAAGATCTGGGGTTTCTAGAGTTCTAAAAAGGAAATACCCTTTTTCGGAGGAAGATACACCCTTTTGGGATAAGTGTCCAAAGGTAGATGCCCCAGTTGCAAAAAAAAATAAAAAATCAGCGCTACCTTTTGAGGATTTAGGTCTACTGAAAGACCCTATGGACAAAAAAGGGGAGGCGTTACTGAAAAAATCATGGGAAGACTCTATGTCCATCCTAAGGCCTAGTGTAGCTTCCACTTACACGGCCAGATCCATGTTAATCTGGATAAGCCAGTTAGAGGAACACCTAGTGGCAGGGACCCCCAGAGAAGATATTGTGGCCTACTTAACAATGCTGAAGCAGGCGACAAAGATTTTAGCAGATGCCTCGGTGCAGATACGGTTAAACTGGCAGCAAGATCAGCGGCCCTCTCAAATGCCACCAGAAGAGCAGTGTGGTTGAGGTCTTGGGACAGGGACACTGCATCTAAAAATAAGTTGTGCGGCATCCCCTGTGAAGGAGATAGATTGTTCGGATCAGTCCTGGATGACATTTTAGAAAAGGCCACGGATAAAAAGAAGGGTTTTCCCTCAGACCCGAGAAATTTTTGTCAAAAACGAAACTTTCCTGTGGCATCAAGAGGCAGACAGGATCAGAAAAAAAGAGATTTCTCTTCCCGATGGCGTTTGGGGAGGGGAAGAGGAAAAGGGTTTTTATTCAACCCCTCAGATTCTTCCCAAAGATCATCTAAACAATGACGCCAGAGGCAAGGTAGGAGGAAGGTTAAAACATTTCATCCAGGCTTGGAGAAATATTTCCAGCTGTCCATAGGTACTGGACGTAATTTCTTCAGGCCTAAAGCTAGAATTTTCCTCTCTACCCCAGGATGGTTTTCGGATTACCGAAAAGACCAGATCGGTCCAATCTTTGATCCTAGACTAGGTGAAGGTCCTATTACAAAAAGAAGCCATAGTTCCAGTTCCCCTGGGGGAAAAAGGAACAGGATATTATTCCCCTATATTCCTTGTAAAAAAGCCGAACGGCTCTTACAGAGCCATTATAAATCTAAAAGGGCTGAACCATCATCTGCTTTACAAGCATTTCAAGATGGAGAATATAAAATCCACAATCAGTCTGTTAAAAAGTAACACCTTTTTAGCAACTCTGGATCTCACCGACGCATATTACCACATTCCAATTTGCAGAGATCACCAAAAATACCTCAGATTTGCAGTACCAGTCAGAGACGGTAGTACATCACTTCCAGTTCCAGGTCCTCCCATTTGGCCTTACGTCAGCACCAAGGGTCTTCTCCAAGGTTATGGCAGATGCGGTAGCGGTACTACATCTGAATGGAATATTAGTTGTCCCTTATTTAGACGACTTCCTTATTGCCGCAGAATCAGAACATCTACTTCTGGAACACATAGAATTGGTAAAGCAGAGTCTAACAGATCTGGGATGGTTAATAAATGCAAAGAAGTCAGATCTCCGTCCAGAAAAGAAAAAAGTATTTTTAGGGATGATGTTGGACTCGGACTCATGAAGACTTTTCTTCCACAAGAAAAGATCCAGAGGATAGAAACATAGAAACATAGAATGTGTCGGCAGATAAGAACCATTTGGCCCATCTAGTCTGCCCAATATATCTGAATCCTATGAATAGTCCCTGGCCCTATCTTATATGAAGGATAGCCTTATGCCTATCCCATGCATGCTTAAACCCCTTCACTGTATTTGCAGCTACCACTTCTGCAGGAAGGCTATTCCATGCATCCAATACTCTCTCAGTAAAGTAATACTTCCTTATATTACTTTTAAACCTTTGCCCCTCTAATTTAAAACTGTGTCCTCTTGTGGTAGTTTTTCTTCTTTTAAATATGCTCTCCTCCTTTACCGAGTTGATTCCCTTTATGTATTTAAAAGTTTCTATCATATCCCCTCTGTCTCTTCTTTCTTCCAAGCTATACATATTAAGGTCCTTTAACCTTTCCTGGTAAGTTTTATCCTGCAATCCATGTACTAGTTTAGTAGCTCTTCTCTGAACTCTCTCTAGAGTATCTATATCCTTCTGGAGATATGGCCTCCAGTACTGCGCACAATACTCCAAGTGAGGTCTCACCAGTGTTCTGTACAGCGGCATAAGCACTTCACTCTTTCTACTGCTTATACCTCTCCCTATACATCCAAGCATTCTGCTGGCATTTCGTGCTGCTCTATTACATTGTCTTCCCACCTTTAAGTCTTCTGAAATAATTACTCCTAAATCTCTTTCCTCAGATACTGAGGTCAGGACTGTGTCAAATATTCTATATTCTGCCCTTGGGTTTTTATGCCCCAGGTGCATTATCTTGCACTTATCCACATTAAATTTCAGTTGCCAGACTTCTGACCATTCTTCTAGTTTTCCTAAATCCTTTTCCATTTGTCGTTTCCCTCCAGGAACATCAACCCTGTTACATATCTTTGTGTCATCAGCAAAAAGACAAACCTTACCATCGATGCCTTTTGCAATATCACTTTTGAAGATATTAAACAAAATTGGTCCCAGTACAGATCCCTGTGGAACCCCACTGGTAACATGACCTTGTTTTGAATGTTCTCCATTGACTACAACCCTCTGTTGTCTGTCACTCAGCCACTGCCTAATCCACTCAACAATATGGGAGTCCATGCTCAATGACTGCAGTTTATTGATAAGTCTTCTATGTGGGACAGTGTCAAAAGCCTTACTAAAATCTAGATATGCGATGTCTACTGCACCTCCACCGTCTATTATTTTAGTCACCCAGTCAAAAAAATCTATAAGATTTGTTTGACATGATCTCCCTGAAGTAAACCCATGTTGTTTTTCATCTTGCAATCCATGGGATTTTAGATGTTCCACAATCCTATCCTTTAATAGGGTTTCCATTAATTTGCCTACTATTGATGTCAGACTCACTGGTCTATAGTTGCTCGATTCCTCCCTACTACCTTTCTTGTGAATGGGCACGACATTTGCCAATTTCCAATCTTCCGGGACGACTCCTGATCCCAGCAGGATCAGTCAGGAATTAACCCTGTTCCGCAGCAAATACAAGGTGACAATCCGATTGATAATGAAGATCTTGGGTCTGATGTCCTCAACTATGCCAGCAGTAAAGTGGGCCCAAGCTCACTCTAGGACCCTCCAGTCATTTATGCTCAGAGCATGGACCAAGAGGGTAGACTCACTAGAGATGAAAGTGAAAATTCCTCAATATGTAAAGGACTCCTTAAACTGGTGGCTGGTCAGAAAAAATTTAAGCAGGGGCGTTCCTTGACAGCAGACAGACGTTGTGACAATAACTACAGATGCCATCAGAAGCGGCTGGGGAGCCTTTTCAGATCAGTCCATAGTGCAAGGTACATGGCAGAAACACCTAAGCTTAGCTTCTTCCACCTAAGGGAATAAACCGCAGTGTGGGAAGCATTAAAAGCCCTTCACCCAAAACTCAGGGGAAAGGAGATAAAAGTATTATCAGACAATACCACAACTGTAGCATACTTGAACAAACAAGGGGGCACAAAGAGTTCAGCCCTAGCAAAGGTCGCAAAAGAAATAGAAACATAGAAACATAGAATGTGTCGGCAGATTAGAACCATTTGGCCCATCTAGTCTGCCCAATATATCTGAATACTATGGATAGCCCCTGGCCCTATCTTATATGAAGGATAGCCATATGCCTATCCCATGCACGCTTAAACCCCTTCACTGTATTTGCAGCTACCACTTCTGCAGGAAGGCTATTCCATGCATCCACTACTCTCTCAGTAAAGTAATACTTCCTTATATTACTTTTAAACCTTTGCCCCTCTAATTTAAAACTGTGTCCTCTTGTGGTAGTTTTTCTTGATTCCCTTTATGTATTTAAAAGTTTCTATCATATCCCCTCTGTCTCTTCTTTCTTCCAAGCTATACATGTTAAGGTCCTTTAACCTTTCCTGGTAAGTTTTATCCTGCAATCCATGTACTAGTTTAGTAGCTCTTCTCTGAACTCTCTCTAGAGTATCTATATCCTTCTGGAGATATGGCCTCCAGTACTGCGCACAATACTCCAAGTGAGGTCTCACCAGTGTTCTGTACAGCGGCATAAGCACTTCACTCTTTCTACTGCTTATACCTCTCCCTATACATCCAAGCATTCTGCTGGCATTTCGTGCTGCCCTATTACATTGTCTTCCCACCTTTAAGTCTTCTGAAATAATTACTCCTAAATCCCTTTCCTCAGATACTGAGGTCAGGACTGTGTCAAATATTCTATATTCTGCCCTTGGGTTTTTACGCCCTAGGTGCATTATCTTGCACTTATCCACATTAAATTTCAGTTGCCAGAGTTCTGACCATTCTTCTAGTTTTCCTTGACCATTCTTCTAGTTTTCCTAGAAGAATAGTACATTTCTTTCGGCCCACTGGAATATCAGTCTCAGCAGTTCATATAAGGGGAGAGAACAACGAGGTCGCGGATTTCCTCAGCAGAGATGTCTTGAAGGAGGGCGAGTGGTGCCTGAACCGGAAAATTTTTCTTCAGATATCGAAAAGGTGGTTCTTTCCGAAGTAGATCTCTTCGCAACCCGTCTAAACAGACAGACAGAAAAGTTTGGTTCTCTATCCTACACGGACTATGAATGGGTGATTCATAGTCGACGCCCTCTCCCAACCATGGCCGGACGAAAACCTGTATGCCTTTCCTCCATTTGTGCTAATCCCCAAGGTTCTACAAAGAGTGCTACTGGGAAGCCACAGGTTGCTTCTGATCGCACCTTATTGGCTCAGGCACATTATAAGGGGGTATTTTTTTCACTGGCACACATTATCAGGAGGCATTTTTTATACTGGCGCACATTATAAGAGGCCATTTTTAGTACTAGCCCACAGTATAAGGAGGCATTTTTGTACTGGCGCACATTTTAAGAGGAAATTTTTTGTAGTAACGCACATTATAAGGGGGCACTACTGGGGAACTATATTACTAATATGGGCATTGTGGGGGGATTTTTTATTACTTCTGGGGCACAGTGGGGACATTATTGCTGTTGGGGCAATATTACGACTATTAATACAGTGCCCTCTGGCAGAGAATTATTACTATTGGTGGGACTTTTGGGACCACTATTACTGTGGGGCTCCCCTGGCACCGTATCAGCTTAGCACAATAATTTTTGGGTTATGTTTACAACACTACACTATGTTTACAACACTGTTAGTGTCAGGGGCACTATTTGTGCAGCCACCGGGCCGCAGGGGTGCAACATGTGAGTGCAGTGGTCTGATGGGTGTAGTGGTTGGTACTCGCATTTCTGCAGCTCCCTGGGCCGGTGCAGTGATGGGAAGGATAGCACCAAATCCCTTCAGGGCACACTCTGGTGTTAAGGGATCTCCTGCCAGATGGTGGTTGAGGTGCCCTTGGTGGTATGGGTTTTAGGTGCAAGAAGAGCAGGGTCCCTGAGGTTTGTGACACCAGCACCCTTGGGTGCAAAGGAGGTGTAAAAATAAAGAGGAGTAAGTTCTTATAAATAACTGGAACATATATAGATAATCGATTACTTTGAGGTAGATATACAAGTTAATTGACATGACAGAGGTAGTTGTAATTAGTGTTGAGCGCGAATATTCGAATTTCGAAATTTTTTTATCGAATATCGCAATTTCGAGATTTTGCGAATATTTAGAATATAGTTCCAAATATTCGCGAAATCGAATATTCGTATTTTTATTCGAAAAAAAAAATTCGTACGATTATTTTAATCTTATGATTTTTTTTTTTTTCCTATGACTATGGCTAGGCTAATATGTGTATTTTACGAAATTTCTTAATATTGCTCTAACTCCGTCTTTTAGAATATTCGTAATATTCTAAAAGACGGAGTTAGAGCAATATTCCGAATATTCTAAAAGACGAAGTTAGAGCAATATTAAGAAATTTCGTAAAATACACATATTAGCCTAGCCATAGAAAAAAAAAAAAAAATCATAAGATTAAAATAATCGTACGATTATTTTAATCTTATGATTTTTTTTTTTTTCCTATGACTATGGCTAGGCTAATATGTGTATTTTACGAAATTTCTTAATATTGCTCTAACTTCGTCTTTTAGAATATTCGTAATATTCTAAAAGACGGAGTTAGAGCAATATTCCGAATATTCTAAAAGACGAAGTTAGAGCAATATTAAGAAATTTCGTAAAATACACATATTAGCCTAGCCATAGAAAAAAAAAAAAAAATCATAAGATTAAAATAATCGTACGATTATTTTAATCTTATGATTTTTTTTTTTTCCTATGACTATGGCTAGGCTAATATGTGTATTTTACGAAATTTCTTAATATTGCTCTAACTTCGTCTTTTAGAATATTCGTAATATTCTAAAAGACGGAGTTAGAGCAATATTCCGAATATTCTAAAAGACGAAGTTAGAGCAATATTAAGAAATTTCGTAAAATACACATATTAGCCTAGCCATAGAAAAAAAAAAAATAATCATAAGATTAAAATAATCGTACGATTATTTTAATCTTATGATTTATTTTTTTTCCTATGACTATGGCTAGGCTAATATGTGTATTTTACGAAATTTCTTAATATTGCTCTAACTTCGTCTTTTAGAATATTCGTAATATTCTAAAAGACGGAGTTAGAGCAATATTCCGAATATTCTAAAAGACGAAGTTAGAGCAATATTAAGAAATTTCGTAAAATACACATATTAGCCTAGCCATAGAAAAAAAAAAAAAAATCATAAGATTAAAATAATCGTACGATTATTTTAATCTTATGATTTTTTTTTTCCTATGACTATGGCTAGGCTAATATGTGTATTTTACGAAATTTCTTAATATTGCTCTAACTTCGTCTTTTAAAATATTCGTAATATTCTAAAAGACGGAGTTAAAGCAATATTCCGAATATTCTAAAAGACGAAGTTAGAGAAATATTAAGAAATTTCGTAAAATACACATATTAGCCTAGCCATAGAAAAAAAAAAAAAATCATAAGATTAAAATAATCGTACGATTATTTTAATCTTATGATTTTTTTTTTTTCCTATGACTATGGCTAGGCTAATATGTGTATTTTACGAAATTTCTTAATATTGCTCTAACTTCGTCTTTTAGAATATTCGGAATATTGCTCTAACTCCGTCTTTTAGAATATTACGAATATTCTAAAAGACGAAGTTAGAGCAATATTAAGAAATTTCGTAAAATACACATATTAGCCTAGCCATAGTCATAGGAAAAAAAAAAAATCATAAGATTAAAATAATCGTACGATTATTTTAATCTTATGATTTTTTTTTTTTTCCTATGGCTAGGCTAATATGTGTATTTTACGAAATTTCTTAATATTGCTCTAACTTCGTCTTTTAGAATATTCGTAATATTCTAAAAGACGGAGTTAGAGCAATATTCCGAATATTCTAAAAGACGAAGTTAGAGCAATATTAAGAAATTTCGTAAAATACACATATTAGCCTAGCCATAGAAAAAAAAAAAAAAAATCATAAGATTAAAATAATCGTACGATTATTTTAATCTTATGATTTTTTTTTTTTTCCTATGACTATGGCTAGGCTAATATGTGTATTTTACGAAATTTCTTAATATTGCTCTAACTTCGTCTTTTAGAATATTCGTAATATTCTAAAAGACGGAGTTAGAGCAATATTCCGAATATTCTAAAAGACGAAGTTAGAGCAATATTAAGAAATTTCGTAAAATACACATATTAGCCTAGCCATAGAAAAAAAAAAAAAAATCATAAGATTAAAATAATCGTACGATTATTTTAATCTTATGATTTTTTTTTTTTTCCTATGACTATGGCTAGGCTAATATGTGTATTTTACGAAATTTCTTAATATTGCTCTAACTTCGTCTTTTAGAATATTCGTAATATTCTAAAAGACGGAGTTAGAGCAATATTCCGAATATTCTAAAAGACGAAGTTAGAGCAATATTAAGAAATTTCGTAAAATACACATATTAGCCTAGCCATAGTCATAGGAAAAAAAAAAAAATCATAAGATTAAAATAATCGTACGATTATTTTAATCTTATGATTTTTTTTTTTTTTTCTATGGCTAGGCTAATATGTGTATTTTACGAAATTTCTTAATATTGCTCTAACTTCGTCTTTTAGAATATTCGTAATATTCTAAAAGACGGAGTTAGAGCAATATTCCGAATATTCTAAAAGACGAAGTTAGAGCAATATTAAGAAATTTCGTAAAATACACATATTAGCCTAGCCATAGAAAAAAAAAAAAAAATCATAAGATTAAAATAATCGTACGATTATTTTAATCTTATGATTTTTTTTTTTCCTATGACTATGGCTAGGCTAATATGTGTATTTTACGAAATTTCTTAATATTGCTCTAACTTCGTCTTTTAGAATATTCGTAATATTCTAAAAGACGGAGTTAGAGCAATATTCCGAATATTCTAAAAGACGAAGTTAGAGCAATATTAAGAAATTTCGTAAAATACACATATTAGCCTAGCCATAGAAAAAAAAAAAAAAATCATAAGATTAAAATAATCGTACGATTATTTTAATCGCATATTATTCGCGAAAAATTAAATAATTACGAATATTCGATTTCGACGAAAATAATAAGAATATTTATTCGAATATTCGCGAAATATCGCGAAATCGAAT
Organism: Bufo bufo; assembly: GCF_905171765.1. Taxonomy (NCBI): domain Eukaryota; kingdom Metazoa; phylum Chordata; class Amphibia; order Anura; family Bufonidae; genus Bufo; species Bufo bufo. The sequence continues at coordinate 366,328,418 of NC_053391.1, read as the reverse complement.
ATGGCACCTCCCGCTCATCACTAGTTGTAATCCACATTCACTTCAAATCTCACTTGTGCTGCTATTCTTGGTAACATGCTTAGTTTGTGGCACTAACAGGCTTCCTTTAGCTGGTATCAGGGCTCACTGGGCAACTGGTCCACTTGCTAACAACCAGGTGCTGGATATAATATAATTCTTACTTGTTTTCTGCAACGTACATGGCGGTTCTCCCTAAGGGCAGGCATTCATCTTATGCTCCATTCTTTGTACTGGTTGCCAACAGAACCGGCTCCACACAGTCCATAGAGGAATGTGGTAACACACAACTTTGCACTTAGTTGTCAGGCTACGTCCAGGTGCTTTGAGGCTTCTCCCGGTCACTGGGTGCTGTAGAGTCCATAAGCTAAACACTGCTCTTATCTCCCCTAGACTTACTCTATATCAACAGCTACTCTTGTCTGTGCTAGGTAGCTTTTGATTCATTCTCCTCTAAAATCCCTCAGCCTGGTCAATGCCAAGGAGACTAAAGTGGCAGCTACATGGTGGACTTGTCTGATTAGGGTGGTCAGAGGTCCGGTTTTAGGCCGGACAGTCCGGCTTTCTGACCCCCTGTTCTCCATCCGGCACCTGGCCTGAACAGACGCAAGGATGTCTTGTTAACAGCTCATGCTCAGACAGCAGCACTGTGCTGTCTGAGCGTGAGCTGCAGCTGACCTGAAGTTCCTTCTGCATTACTTGTTTTGAATCTCCATCGGCTTTGGACGAGAGAGGTGGCATGGCCTAACAGGGTCAGGGCGTGGCTTAGCGGGGTTGGGGGTGGGGCTGTAAAGTCTAGCTTTTAAATGGCCACCCTATGTCTGACTCTCTATATCTCACCACACTATTAACTCTTCCTCACTTTCTACACCTACAGCCTTTCTGTGTCTAGCCTATCCCTTATATATGGGAATTACCAGCACCATCTAGTGGTAACTAAAGTGTAGTGTTGTTTACCAGCCTGTTATTGGGAATCTGTAGCTACATACAGTCAGGTCTATAATGATTGGGACATTGACACAATTCTAACATGTTTGGCTCTATACACCACCACAATGGATTTGAAATGAAACGAACAAGATGTGCTTTAATTGCAGACTGTCGGCTTTAATTTGAGGGTATTTACATCCAAATCAGGTGAACGGTGTAGGAATTGCAACAGTTCGCATATGTGCCTCCCACTTGTTAAGGGACCAAAAGTAATGGGACAATTGGCTTCTCAGCTGTTCCATGGCCAGGTGTGTGTTATTTCCTCATTATTCCAATTACAATGAGCAGATAAAAGGCCCAGAATTAATTTCAAGTGTGCTATTTGCATTTGGAATCTGTTGCTGTCAACTCTCAAGATGAGATCCAAAGAGCTGTCACTATCAGTGAAGCAAGCCATCATCAGGCTGAAAAAACAAAACAAACCCATCAGAAAGATAGCAAAAACATTAGGTGTGGCCAAAACAACTGTTTGCAACATTCTTAAAAAGAAGGAAAGCATCGGTGAGCTCAGCAACACCAAAAGACCCGGAAGACCACGGAAAACAACTGTGGTGGATGACCAAAGAATTCTTTCCCTGGTGAAGAAAACACCCTTCACAACAGTTGGCCAGATCAAGAACACTCTCCAGGAGGTAGGTGTATGTGTGTCAGTCACCAATCAAGAGAAGACTTCACCAGAGTGAATACAGAGGGTTCACCACAAAATGTAAACCATTGGTGAGCCTCAAAAACAGGAAGGCCAGATTAGAGTTTGCCAAATGACATCTAAAAAAGCCTTCACAGTTCTGGAACAACATCCTATGGACAGATGAGACCAAGATCAACTTGTACCAGAGTAATAGGAAGAGAAGAGTATGGAGAAGGAAAGGAACTGCTCATGATCCTAAGCATACCACCTCATCAGTTAAGCATGGTGGTGGTAGTAGTGTCATGGCGTGGGCATGTATGGCTGCCAATTGGACTAGCCCACCAGAGTACCAAAGGATCCTGTGGTCGTCCCAGGCTCAGAAACCTTAGTGGGCCCCAAACAGGGTTGCCAACCAGAATTTTCTTCTTTCTGGGCAACTTATCTCAAAATCACGGTCAGCCAATATTTTTTAAGGTCAAATTGGAAAACCATAATGAATGATAAAGATTCTAAGTAATACATGTCTATATGTCTACATGTCCATATACTATTTTTTTTCTCGGACACAGAAATTTCTGGACAGTTGGCAACCCTGACCCCAACGGTCCAGAAAAAAAAAACATTGGGCGCTGCCTTTGGAGAATATCAACACAAATGAAAGCTCTAAATGTATATAGGCTTAATGCAGCACTCAAATATCGAACCAAGAAGTAAGCCCCCAAGAGGAGAGTGCCAGTATCTAAAACATAACTTTTAATTAAATATGCAAATAAAACACACCACTGTGATGCAATATTCTAAAAACGTGAGGTGTCCAAGCCTGGTACCCCAACACTGGTAGTAAAGTATAAACCTGCTCCCCCTAGTGAAAGGCGCGAGCAGTCTTACCAGACCAATATGTACGATGGGACCAGCAAAAGTTTCAAGGGAGATTAATCCACAGGACATCAGGTGTAGGTCAGATGGAAAACCGTGGACGTGGACCGTGGACGTGGTCTGTATAAACAATGCAGCACTGTGCCCTATTAAACCCTATTAGTGGGGAAGGGGGCTGGTTTCATTCTGCCTATCTCTACAGAGCACCCGCCCCGATAGGGGCGACCCCGTCCGGATACCTGTCCCTACTTCGGACCTGATCCCTAAATCTGATAATAAACGTGGCCAGCTAATGTGCTCCTGATGACATCCCGACGTGGCACATTTCTGTCCATGTCGACTCTTCAGGGGAATAAGTACAAAAGGAAAAGACGCAGGTATATAACCGGCAGCGATAACTGGGTCAGATAAATAAGATTGTAAATGCCCCCCAGGGTGACAGGGTGCAAGTATGCAAAGGAGATGGTGATCCTATGCTGGTTGGTCAGGAGGATATGATAATCCTACATATGGCAGATCCCCTATGGTTGGGGGAACAAAAAAAACTACCAGCTGCGGTAATGCCTAACCAGTGGAATTGAAATACTACCTGCCCGCGCTTCTCCTAAAGGGAACGCTCCCCCACCTCCATCATCGGCGTGTGACGTTAGACGCGAACGCCGGGTGTGACGCCAGCGCCGTGATTACGCGGGAACGGGCGGCCAGTAACAAGATAGGGAGAGGAGGTGCAGGTGGTTACCTGGATTCAGGAGTAAACAGGAAACCACATCGGATGCCCGAATCATGTGCGTCCATGGTAAGGTTGTAAATACAGACCATAAGTCAGAATGATGGCATTTTTGGCAAAATTAGAGACAAGAGGACATGAAAGGGAATGCAAAACGCGAACATAGAAAACTAGGGGAACATAAAAGTTCCCAGAATGATGGTCCTGGGGGCATTCGATCTAGTTGCTTATCCTATGTATTACACAATGAAAGAAATATGGTGGAGAGTATTTACTTACATAAAGCAACCGTAATTGAGTCTCTCATTGAGACCCAGAGGGTCTGATGTTTTTAGGTAGAATATACAGCGTGATTCACGCTGGAGAAGATTCTTATCCCAGTCGCCCCCTCTGGGTGGGGGTTTGACCAAATCAATGCCCATGAAACATAGTTGGGCTCGTTTGTTATGCACTGAGTGTACATGTTGGCCCCGGCGTGTTTCTTTTGTGTAAAATGTCCCCCAGGTGCTTGCCCACCCTCCTTTGAAGTTCACGTATAGTTTTACCAATATACTCCATGTAGCATTCACAAAGGATGCGATAGATCACTCACTTTGATTTACAATTAATGAACTGTGAAATGGAGTAGGTTCTGCCCGTCACAGAACTGGTAAAGGATTTGGTGGTCTGTATATGCTTACAGGCTATGCAGTTGCCACATTTGTAGCAACCCACAACATTAGATCGCAGCCAAGTTGGTTGTGTCACAATGGAAGAAAAATCGCTGTGGACCAACTTGTCGTGCAGATTACGGCCCCGTCTGTACGTAATCTGGGGATATTCCACCAACATCTCCCCTAAATCAGGGTCCATTTTAAGGATCTCCCAGTGGCGCTGAAAGTTTTTCACTTGTTTTGATCCACTGTCCAAGGTGGTGATTATGCGTAACACTTTAGCATCTAGGTAACTGGACCAATTAGGGGTAAGTAGGGAGGGTCTCTGTTGGGACAGTGCTGCCTTGTAAGCAGGTCTGAGGACATGGTTGGGATATCCCCTTTGTTAAAACCGCGTCCTCAGATCAGCTGCCTGGGTGACGAAATCCTTTTTTTTTTTTTTAGCAGTTTCTCCTCAAGCGGAGATATTGGCCCCTCGGAATCCCTCTCCTGAGTGGGAGAGGATGACTACTCTCTCACCTCTGGAGGGAATTCGGTTTCCTGTGAATAGAGGTGTCTAGTTCGCCTTTGGCTTTTTTTGTGATTTTTAATATCCAAAAATGGCAGACTAGCAGGGTGTGATTCACAGGTAAAACGCATCCCTATCTGATTCAGGTTCAATTGTGAGACAAAGGACTCAAACTGCGTTTTGTTGCCATTCCATAAGATGAAAATGTCATCAATATATCGCACCCACAGACCAATTTTAGATCGATCCTCTGATTCCTCATCCCTGAATACCAGGGTCTCCTCTCACCAGCCCAGGAATAAGTTAGCGTAAAAGGGGGCACAGGGGCTCCCCATCGCTGTACCCCTGAGCTGTTAGATTTTGTTATCAAAGGAGAAAAAAATTCTGGTCAGGGTAAATGCAAGGATACGGAGGATGAATTGGCTGGGAGCGCGATATTGGCAACCACGAGATAGAAAATGTTCCACTGCCATCAAGCCCAGACGATGCGGTATAGATGAGTACAAAGCCTCTACATCAATGCTAGATAGTAGACAAGTTCCCTCCAATGCCAGACCCTCCAAATGTTTTAGAAGGTCGGTGGTATCCCTTGTATTGGATGGCAACGCGGTGACGAAGGGAGCCAAAATACGGTCAATGTAGATACCCAGACACTATCGGTCTCTCCTGACACTCTATTGATGATATGGGGGCTGGCCCCTGAGAAACTTTCCTCTGGTGGACTCAAGGCACCCTGGTCCGACCCTATTAGGAGGCAAGGGATTAGGCTGAGAATTTAGCATGGGGGGCCGTTTACATTTTTGCCTCAGGTAGCAGAAAAGCTAAATGCACCACTGAATGTATGGTTAGCAGGTGAAGGTACCTATGATTCCATTATGATGTCACAATGTATGAGCAGTGGATGACTGTATCCTTTATTCCATTATGATGTCACAATGTATGGGCAGCGTATGATGGTACTCAATATTCCATTATGATGTCAGTGTTGGGTCAGCAGGCAATAGTACCTACGATTCGATTATGATGTCACAATGTATGGGTAGCAGATGATGGTATCCAGGAATCCATTATGATGTCACAATGTATGGGCAGTAGATGATAGTGTCCAGGATGACACAATATATTAGCAGCAGCTGATGGCACCTAGAATTCCATTATGATGTCATAATGTGTGGGCATTTGATGATGGTATCCAGGATGTCATTATGATGTCAAATATGGGTAGACTGTTATGATATCCAGGATTCCATTATGATGTCACAATGTATGGTCAGAAGGTGATGGTACCTAAGGTTCCACTATGATGTCACATAATGTATGGACATCAATTGATGGTACTTAGGATTCCATTATGATGTCATAATTAGGGTTGAGCGAACCCGAACTGTATCGGGTTTGGTGTTCGGCGCTTTCTTGGCGCATTTTGAAAGGATGCAGAGAAGCCAATCAACAAGCAGTTAACTGTCTGACCTTAGAAGCCATCACAGCCATGCCTACTAATGGCATGGCTGTGATTGGCCAGAGCAGCATGTGACCCAGGCTCTATATAAGCTTGAGTCACATAGCGTTGCACCTCACTCTGCTGTTACAAGTGTAGGGAGAGGATGCTGCTGGACTGGTGATTTCAGGGAGAGAATAGGAGAGAATCTAACTCAGCGATCTACATAGAAATAGTTGTGTGGGTGCAGGGCACAATCATTTTACCCTGCCCTGAGCCCATTGACCAAAAAAAATTACTTTTATCCGTCTGTTAGGTGGCGGAGGCGGAGCGGCCATTTTATGCAAGCTCAGTGCACCAGCACTGCATCTGAGCTTTTGGGACATTAAAAATCACAATTTTTTTTGGGCAATATACAACATCTGGATTAGTCAGTGTGCAATTTAAGCTAGAAATACAGCCATCATTTTCTGGGGTTTTAAAAACACACTTTTTTGCCAAAAACCTGTATTTTCCTGATCTGCAAGTGTTAAATTCAAGTTTAATATATACAGCTTTCATATTCTGTTACCAAAAAAACACTTTTTTTGGCAATCTACAACATCTGGATTAGTCAGTGTGCAATTTAAGCTAAAAATACACCCATCATTTTCTGGGGTTTGAAAAAACACACTTTTTTGCCAAAACCCACTATTTTCAGGCCTTGCAGCATCAGCACGTGTGAAATTACAGGCTTATATACTGCTGTCAAATTCAGTTGTTAAACAAACACTCGTTTGGGCAAAAAAACTTTAGTTGGCAGCCTTTGATGTAGATGTCATTGTGAGATACACCCTTAATACATTTGGGTTAGATTCAGAGATTTGAGATACAGCCATTTGGTGCACCAATATTGAATTCAGGCCTACAGTGGGTCAGGCTGTGAGAGATACACCCTGTATATACAGGGCTTATATTATTTCATTAATAAAACACCCATTTTGGGGCAAAATACACAATATTTCAGGCCTTGCAGCATAAGCACGTTTGAAATTCCTGGGTTATAAATAGCTGCCATATTGAGTTATTAAACAAGGATTCAGAGATTTGAAATACCGCCATTTGGTGCACCAATATTGAATTCAGGCCTACACTGATTCAGGCCGTGTGAGATACACCCTCTACATACAGGGGTTTGATTCAGGCATTTAAAATACAGCCATTTTAAATACAGCCATTTTGGGCAAATAAATCTTTAATTCAGGCCTACACTGATTCAGACCGTGTGAGATACACCCTCTACATACAGAGGTTTGATTCAGCCATTTGAAATACAGCCATTTTGGGCAAATAAATCTTTAATTCAGGCCTACACTGGTTCAGGCCGTGTGAGATACGCCTTCTACATACAGAGGTTTGATTCAGGCATTTGAAATACAGCCATTTGAAATACAGCCATTTTGGGCAAAGAATTCTTTAATTCAGGCCTACACTGATTCAGGCCGTGTGAGATATCTGAATCAAACCCCTGTATGTAGAGGGTGTATCTCACACGGCCTGAATCAGTGTAGGCCTGAATTAAAGAATTCTTTGCCCAAAATGGCTGTATTTCAAATGGCTGTATTTCAAATGCCTGAATCAAACCTCTGTATGTAGAAGGTGTATCTCACACGGCCTGAACCAGTGTAGGCCTGAATTAAAGATTTATTTGCCCAAAATGGCTGTATTTCAAATGGCTGAATCAAACCTCTGTATGTAGAGGGTGTATCTCACACGGTCTGAATCAGTGTAGGCCTGAATTAAAGATTTCTTTGACCAAAATGGCTGCATTTCAAATACCTGAATCAAACCTCTGTATGTAGAGGGTGTATCTCACACGGTCTGAATCAGTGTAGGCCTGAATTAAAGATTTCTTTGATCAAAATGGCTGTATTTCAAATACCTGAATCAAACCCCTGTATGTAGAGGGTGTATTTGAAATGCAGCCATTTTGGTCAAAGAAATCTTTATTTCAGGCCTACACTGATTCAGACCGTGTGAGATACACCCTCTACATACAAAGGTTTGATTCAGGCATTTGAAATACAGCAATTTTGGGCAAAGAAATCTTTAATTCAGGCCTACAGTGGGTCAGGCCATGTGAGATACACCCTCTACATACAGGGGTTTGATTCAGGAATTTGAAATACAGCTATTTTGGGCAAAGAAATCTTTAATTGTGGACTAGTATGGTTCAGGCCGTGTGAGATACACCCTTTACATACTGTCGTTCTATTCTACTATTAATTAAACACCCATTTAGGGCAAGATCCTAAATTCGAGAAATATGAGGAGAGAGTCAAATAAGGGACGTGGAAAGCTCCTGTTGCAGGGAGAGAACGTGGTCGATCTGTGCCAGCTACACGCACAAGTGAAACCCCTTCCTCAGGTGCGAGTAGGCGACAGAACCTGCAGTGGTATTTGGTCGGGCCTAATGCGGCTCTTCGAATGGTGAGGCCTGAACAAGTACAGGCGATAGTAGATTGGGTTGCTGACAGTGGATCCAGTTCATTCACATTGTCTCCCACCCAGTATCCTGCTGAAAGACCATAGTTGGCACCTGCAGCCGATGTCCATCAGTCTTTCACCTCACCCCCTTGCAAATCAGCCAAGCAGTCTGAGCCCCAAGTCATGCAGCAGTCTCTTCTGCTTTTTGATGACTCTGTTAGCATGGTTTCCCAGGGCCATCCACCTAGCCCTGCCCAACCACTTATCTTTCAAGATGAGTACATGGGAGGACCATCGCAGCACATCTCGGATGATGACGAAACACAGTTGCCACAGAAAGATGGGGCTTTCGAAAGTGTGCAGACCGACATGGAAGGCAGGGGTGAAGACTGGGTGGAGGACGATGAGGTCCTCGACCCCACATGGAATCAAGGTCATGCGAATGACCTATATAGTTCGGAGAAAGAGGCAGTGGTCACACAGAGCTACCAGCACAGCAGAAGAGGGATCAGGGTGCAAAAGCGGAGCGGCCGTCCTCTAGACAGTACGCCTGCTACTGCCCACCGCAGCAAGGGACCGAGCACACCAAAGCCAGCTCCAAGGAGTTCCCTAGCATGGCAGTTCTTCAGACAATGTGCTGACGACAAGACACGAGTGGTTGACACGCTGTGCAATCAGAGCCTGAAGCGAGGCATAAACGTTCTCAACCTGAGCACAACCTGCATGACCAGGCATTTAAGTGCAAAGCACAAGCTGCAGTGGAGTAGACGCCTCAAAAACTCTGGCTCCTCCTGCTTCCTCTTCTGCTGCAGTCTCTGCCTCTTCATCCACCTCTGGAGTGACAGTGACACCTGCCAGTCCCCCAAAAAAGGGGATCTGCCAGCAACACCAACACCTGGGTCACCAAGCATCTCCACAATGTCCCACGGAAGCGTTCAGCTCTCCATCTCCCAAACGCTGGAGAGGAAGAGGAAGTACCCCCCTACCCATCCACGATCTCTAGCCCTGAATGACAGCATTTCTAAATTACTGGCCTCTGAAATGCTGTCATTCCGTCTGGTAGAGACGGATAGTTTTAAAGGCCTTATGACGGTGGCTGTCCCACAGTACGTCATGCCCAGCCGCCACTACTTTTCAAGGCGAGCCATCCCTTCCCTGCACAACCAAGTAGGGGACAAAATCAGGTGTGCACTGCGCAATGCCATCTGTGGCAAGGTGCACCTGACTATGGATACGTGGACCAGTAAGCACGGTCAGGGCCGTTATATCTCCATAACAGCATAAATGCAGTGGCGGCTGGGCCTGAGGCGGATAGCAGTTTGGCGCATGTCCTTCCACCACCGAGAATTTCAGGGTGCCTCAGTTTGCCTCCTGTTGCTTCCTCCTCCTACTCTGCTTCCTCATCCTCTACCAGCTCCTCATCCGGTCAGCGTAACACCTTCACCACCAACTTCAGCACAGCCAGGGGTAAACGACAGCAGGCAGTTTTAAAACTTATCTGTTTGGGGGACAAACCCCACACCGCGCAGGAGCAGTGGACGGGCATAGAACAACAGACCGATGAGTGGTTGGTGCCAGTCAGCCTCAAGCCCGGCCTGGTGGTGTGCGATAATGGGCGAAATCTCGTAGCAGCTCTGGGACTAGCCGGTTTAACGCACATCCATTGCCTGGAGCATGAGCTGAATTTGGTGGTGCAGAGATTCCTTAAAAATTACCCCGATATGTCAGAGCTGCTGCATAAAGTGCGGGCCATCTGTGCGCGCTTTCGGCGTTCTCATCCTGCTGCTGCTCGCCTGTCAGCGCTGCAGCGTAACTTCGGCCTTTCCGCTCACCCCCTCATATGCGACGTGCCCACAAGGTGGAACTCCACCTTGCACATCCTTTCCAGACTGTGCGAGCAGCAGCAGGCGATAGTGGAGTTTCAGCTGCAGCACGCACGGGTGAGTCGCTTCGGCGGAACAGCACCACTTCACCACCAATGACTGGGCCTCGATGCGAGACCTGTGTTCCTTGTTGCGCTGTTTTGAGTACTCCACCAACATGGCCAGTGCCGATAACGCCGTTCTCAGCGTTACTATCCCACTTCTATGCCTCCTTGAAAAAACGCTCCTGGCGATTATGGAAGAGGATGTGGCACAGGAGGAGGAGGAGGAGGAGGAGGAAGAGGATTCATTTTGTAGGGTTTCCGGCCAGTCATTCCCAAGTAGCTCCGAGGGTGGGTTCCTGCACCCACAAACCCAAGGTACACAATTGTCCAGCCAGGGCACAGTTCTGGAGGATGACGAGGTGGAGGATGAGGAGGAGGAGATGGAGGAGGAGGAACCATTTTAACAGCAGGGTGGCACCCAGACCAGCTCATGGCCATCACTGGTGCGTGGATGGGGGGATACAGAGGACACAGACGATACACCTCCCACAGAGGACAGCTTTTCGTTGCCTCTGGGCAGCATGGTACACATGAGCGATTACATGCTGCAGTGTCTCCGCAATGACCGCCGAGTTGCCCACATTCTAACTTGTGCTGATTACTGCGTGGCCAGGCTGCTGGATCCCCATTCCAAGGACCACGTACCGTCCTTAATTCCTTCACTGGAGCGGGATCGTAAGACGTGCGAATACAAGCCCACGCTGGTAGACGTGCTGCTGGTGGCATTCCCACCTGACAGTGGGGGCACAGTGGAAGCACAAGGCAAAGGCAGAGGACGAGGAAGAGGTCGCCAACGGAGCTGGGGCTCCGCCAGCACCTCAGAAGGCCGGGTTAGCATGGGTGAAATGTGGAAAAGCTTTGTCAGCACGCCACAACAACCAGCACCACCAGCTGATATGGAACGTCTTAGCAGGAGGCAGCATTTCACCAACATGGTGGAGCAGTATGTGTGCACATGCCTACACTTACTGAATGAAGGGTCTGCCCCCTTCAACTTCTGGGTCTCCAAATTGGGCACATGGCCTGAGCTTGCCCTTTATGCCTTGGAGGTGCTGACCTCCCCTGCAGCCAGTGTATTATCTGATCGTGTGATTAGCACGCAGAGGGCGTCATCACAGACAAGCGCAGCCAATGTGGACAAGCTCACAATTCATTAAAATGAACCAGGCATGGATCCCTCAGGACTTGTCCGTACCTTGTGCAGAATAGACATGTATACCGGCACTAAGCAGCCATTGTTATACTGCAGGGCAATTGCTCATTCTTGTATTTTGGATATTTCACACTCTTTTAGAGTGTACCCTAATTAAAAAAATAATAATTTAAACCAAAAACCTGTGTTGGCTACCTCGTCCTTCTCCACCGCCGCTTCCACCTACACCGCTACGTCCACCGTCTCCTCAAACTCCTACTCCATATGGAACTCCACCTCATAAATCAAATTTTTTTTTTTTTTATTTGTACGTGTTTTATTTTATATCATTTCACTACTTTGTCATTGACATTTTCGGGTGAAATTCAGAAATTTTTGGGTGTATAGTACCACTGCTATACCTAGTAGGCCGGTAAAAAAAAATAAAAAAAATTGTCAGTTACATTTTCTGGTGAAATTAACAAATTTTTGGGTGTATAGTACCACTGCTATACCTAGTAGACAGGTTAAACAAAAAAAAATTGTCAGTTATATATTCTAGTGAAATTCACCAATTTTTGGGTGTGATGTACCACTCCTGGACCTGGTAGACCGAAAAAAAAATAAAAAATTGTCAGTTACATTTTCTGGTGAAATTTACTAATTTTTGGGTGTGATGTACCACTGCTATACCTAGTAGACAGGTTTAAAAAAAAATAGTCAGTTACATTTTTTGGTGAAATTCACAAATTTTTGGGTGTAATATACCCCTCCTCTACCTAGTTGACAGCATAATAAATTTCAATAATTTTTCAGTTCCATTCTTGGGTTGACATCATACAATTTTAGACGTGAATAAACATCTGCTATGCATAGGCGACAGGGAATAAAATGTAATATATTATTCAGTAATTAATGCGCGCCACATCCTTTCATTCAATGCTTAAACTTTGAAAAGTTGTCACTTTTATGCTTTAATAATTTCTCCCATATTTCAACTCTATAATTTAAATTTTAAAAAATTAATCCTCCCTTGGATGTGGTCTCTCTTTCTCACGCTCCCTCTCTGGCCTGGAACCCTGATTCCCCGCCACCTGTGATCACCATGGTAGGCGCATAAAAGAACATCGAAAGTTGATAGAGCAGATATCAAATTGGATCGTGAACATCACGGAGACGTGCGACACGGTGGGGCAGTAAGTTTGCACACGCCTACACGAACTGACTGACAGGGGTCAGCCCCTGCAACTTCTGGGTCTCCAAATTGGACACATGGCCTGAGCTTGTCCTTTACCCCTTGGAGGTGCTGGCCTGCCCACAGGTTATATTTCCCAATGTTTTGGGGTGTACCCTAATTTTAAAAATAAAATTTTAAACCAAAAAGCAGTGTAGGCTACCTCCTCCTTCTCCACCGCCGCTTCCACCTACACTGCCACATCCACCGCCTCTTCAACCTCCTACTCCATATGGACCTCGTCCTCCTAGATCAAGATTATTATTTTTTATTTTTACCTATTTTATGTGATTTAAAGTCATTTCCCAATCCACATTTGTTTGCAGAGCACTTGCAATGCTCTTAACCACATTTTGATGCCATTTGCAGCCGCCTAGCCCTTTCCATTACATTTGTACAGCCATTTTAGTGCTCAAAAGTTCGGGTCCCCATTGACTTCAATGGGGTTCGGGTTCGGGGTCAAGTTCGGGTCCCGAACTCGAACTTTTTTCTCAAGTTCGGCCAAACCCGTCGAACCCGAACATCCAGGTGTCCGCTCAACTCTAGTCATAATGTATGTGTAGTAGATTATGGTACTCAGGATTAGTGATGTCGCGAACATAAAATTTTCAGTTCGCGAACAGCGAACGCGAGCTTCCGCAAATGTTCGCGAACTGGCGAACCGGGCGAACCGCCATAGACTTCAATAGACAGGCGAATTTTAAAACCCACAGGGACTCTTTCTGGCCACAATAGTGATGAGAAAGTTGTTTCAAGGGGTCTAACACCTGGACTGTGGCATGCCGGAGGGGGATCTATGGCAAAACTCCCATGGAAAATTACGTAGTGGACGCAGAGTCGGGTTTTAATCCATAAAGGGCATAAATCAACTAACATTCCTAAATTGTTTGGAATAACGTGCTTTAAAACATCCAGTGTGTGTATACGATCAGGTATGATGTTGGCACTGGCAGTGGGCACACTACAGTCAGTGGAAGAGGGCCTGACACACTGACTGGCAGCAGGCAAGCAACTGAATTTAGACTACTGTCTAAAAATTAAATGCCTTATTTATCGGCAAGCTACTGTGCCACCCGGTATCAGTGGTTGGCACTGGCAGTGGGCACACTACAGTCAGTGGAAGCGGGCCTGACACACACTGGCAGCAGGCAAGCAACTGAAATTACACTAAAGTGTAAAAATTAAATGCCTTTTTTATCGGCAAGCTACTGTGCCACCCGGTATGAGTGGTTGGCACTGGCAGTGGGCACACTACAGTCAGTGGAAGAGGGCCTGACACACACTGGCAGCAGGCAAGCAACTGAATTTAGACTACTGTCTAAAAATTAAATGCCTTATTTATCGGCAAGCTACTGTGCCACCCGGTATCAGTGGTTGGCACTGGCAGTGGGCACACTACAGTCAGTGGAAGCGGGCCTGACACACACTGGCAGCAGGCAAGCAACTGAATTTAGACTACTGTCTAAAAATTAAATGCCTTATTTATCGGCAAGCTACTGTGCCACCCGGTATCAGTGGTTGGCACTGGCAGTGGGCACACTACAGTCAGTTGAAGTCGGCCTGACACACACTAGCAGCAGGCAAGCAGCTGAAATTACACTAAAGTGTAAAAATTAAATGCCTTTTTTATGCAAAGTCCTGTGCCAGCCGGTATGAGTGGTGGGCACTGGCAGTGGGCACACTACAGTCAGTGGAAGTCAGCCTGACACACACTGGCAGGCAACTAACCTTAGATTAAAGTGTAAAAATTAAGTGCCTATTTTTTAAGCAAAGTCCTGTGCCACTCGGTATGACAGGGGTGGGCACTGGCAGTGGGCACACTACAGTCAGTTGAAGTCGGCCTGACACACACTAGCAGCAGGCAAGCAGCTGAAATTACATTAAAGTGTAAAAATTAAATGCCTTTTTTAAGCAAAGTCCTGTGCCAGCCGGTATGAGTGGTGGGCACTGGCAGTGGGCACACTACAGTCAGTGGAAGTCAGCCTGACACACACTGGCAGGCAACTAACCTTAGATTAAAGTGTAAAAATTAAGTGCCTATTTTTTAAGCAAAGTCCTGTGCCACTCGGGATGACAGGGGTGGGCACTGGCAGTGGGCACACTACAGTCAGTTGAAGTCGGCCTGACACACACTGGCAGGCAACTAACCTTAGATTAAAGTGTAAAAATGAAGTGCCTTTTTTTTAAGCAAAGTCCTGTGCCACACGGGATGACAGGGGTGGGCACTGGCAGTGGGCACACTACAGTCAGTTGAAGTCGGCCTGACACACACTAGCAGCAGGCAAGCAGCTGAAATTACACTAAAGTGTAAAAATTAAATGCCTTTTTTATGCAAAGTCCTGTGCCAGCCGGTATGAGTGGTGGGCACTGGCAGTGGGCACACTACAGTCAGTGGAAGTCAGCCTGACACACACTGGCAGGCAACTAACCTTAGATTAAAGTGTAAAAATTAAGTGCCTTTTTTTAAGCAAAGTCCTGTGCCACACGGAATGACAGGGGTGAGCACTGGCAGTGGGCACACTACAGTCTGTGGGCCTGCAGCTCCTCACACACAGGCAGGCCAGGCAACTGCAATATGTATATAAAGGAAAAAAAAAAAGCAGACTAATGTTGCAGCCCTAAAAAGGGCTTTTTGGGGTGCTGTCAGGACGCTGTCCTTACAGCAGAGATCAGATGAGTCTTTCAGGACTGGAGTGGACACTGAATTCACTAGCCTAGCTATCGATTTCCCAATTAAATCAGCAGCAGTTACAGTCTCCCTCCTCTCACTAAGACTGCAGCTTCAGAATGAATCTAAAATGGATGCTGTGCAGGAGGTGGGAGGGTCTGGGAGGGAGGGTATGCTGCTGATTGGCTGGAATGTGTCTGCTGACTGTGAGGTACAGGGTCAAAGTTTGCTCAATGATGATGTATAGGGGGCGGACCGAACATCGCATGTGTTCGCCCGGCAGAGGCGAACGCGAACAAGCTATGTTCGCCGGGAACTGTTCGCCGTCGGATAGTTCGGGCCATCTCTACTCAGGATTCCATTATGATATCACAATGTATGGTCAGCAGATGATGGAACCCAAGATTCCATTATGATGTCCCTATGTATGGGCAGCGGATGATGGTAGCCAGGATTCCATCATGATATCACAATGTATGGTCAGCAGATGATGGAACCCAAGATTCCATTATGATGTCCCTATGTATGGGCAGCGGATGATGGTAGCCAGGATTCCATTATGATATCACAATTTAGGGGCAGCAAATTATGGTATTAAGGATTCAATTATGTTGTCATAATATATGGGTAGCAGAAAATAGCATCCAGGATTCGATTATGATGTCACAATGTATGGCTAGCAGGTGATGATACCCTGGATCGATTCTCATGTTATAATGTATGGTCAGCAAGTGATGAAACCCAGGACTCCATTATTAGTAATTTATTACATTACAATGTATGCGCAACAGAAGATGATATCAAGTAAGGATGAGTGAACTACTTCCGAACTTTAATATTTTTTGGACAGTAGACAAACCCGTATCTTTTCAGGTTCATTTCAGGCTAATTCACTAAAATGGCGCTTATCGCCAGCTTAGTGCACGTGTCGGCGAAAAAAGGCACTATGAAGGAAGAAGGGGTCTCACATGACCTTGAGAGGAAGTGGAGGGTGAGGCTTCCCCTGATTGAGTCCCAGGCTGAAAGACTGCCTGGATTCGCCAATCAATGCTGCAGCAGGCAGGGAGGTGCCCTAGCAGAACGCCATTCTGTGCTGGGCTGTGAAAGAGGGTGGTTGTGAAGGAGCCTTCATGAAAAACGATCTTAGGGAGTCAGGGACAGTCAGATATCAATCAGGGGCATTCAGAAATCAATCAAGCTTGTATTCTATTGCTAGGGAGATGAAGGGAAAAGCTAGGATTTCAAAGAAGAATTGTGTATGTAGAATAGGGGCAAGCAGGGAAGTTTACAGCCAGGAAGAAAGAGAAGACAGGAGCTGTGGCTGCTGTGCCTCATAGCAAAACTGCATATGCTGCAGTGCAGACCACAAAAGCTACCTGCAAGGAAATACTTTCATTTTTTCCCCCTTTTCACAGAAATCCTTTTTTGTGGGGGTTCAATTTAAATAATTCTCACTGCCTATTGAAACATTTAAAATAAAATAATAAACAACCTTATTAAACAAGTACTTTTAAAAGTGGGGAGGAACTCATAAATCTCACTGGTATTGTAAGGCAGAATTTAAGTGGAAAGAGGGATGGTATATATTAGCCCCCAGAAGCTTCCAGAGGGACTTCTGCTGATCCCCCAGGGGGAAGGGGAACCAGCTTTGCGTTTTGCAATAGTGTAACCCCACAAAAAGTAACTAGTACCACACTGTATTTGTGTGTATATTCAAGTGCTGTACTTGTATAAAAGATCAGTGTATGGCTGTTAAATGCAAATGTATAGTGGTACTAATCAGGGTGTTGTGTTGAGTTCAACCTCAAGTGGGAGAGAGAATCTATTGATTCATCACTTCGCTTGACGAATCTCATACTAGAGGAAGAAAAAGCCTTATATGATACTGCCCTTCGTGAACAGACTGAAGCAGTAAAAAAATCTCTAGCAATCCTGACTTTACCCATAAAGAACAAACCCTACAACAAACAGTGGAGAGGATCACAGCACAATTAAAAGGGCGCAAACACTCTCAATACCTGCGCTATATTACTGATATCAAGGAGGAATGTGTCTTTGATTACACGGCAAAACTACAGAAAGCAATTGTAGTTGACATTTAACCCTCCTCCTCTGAGGGTGAGACTGACTTGGAGACCATCAGACCTCTGGTGCCCCAGTTCCCAATTTTTACATCATCTAGTGGAAGAACCAGGGTTAGAGGTAGGGAGGGCAGAGGAATTAACCCCCCCACCTACACCGTAGTACTCCCTCAGAAAAATAAAAGGCTAGCAATAGATAACATTCTGACATCCACGGCACTTGATGAAATTCAGGCATTATTCTTACTGGGGGTTACTATGGGGGCATTATTCTTACTGGGGGGCACTAATGGGGGCATAATTAATTCTGGGGCGCACTAATGGGGGCATTATAAATTCTGGGGCACACTAATGGGGCCATTACTCTTACTGGGGGACACTAATGGGGGGCATTAATTCTGGGGGGCACTAATAGGAGCATTACTATTACTGGGGGGCATTAATATTATTGGGGGCACTAATGGGAGCAATATTAATGCTGGGGGATGCTAATGGGGGCATTAATATAACTGGGGGCACTAATGAAGACCTTAATATTACTGGGGGGCACTAATGGAGGCATTAATATTATTGCGAGCTACAGTATGACAGCGACTTAACGCCTGTGTTAAGCCACACCCCAATAACCACACCCGGTTAACTTGGCAGGTATTTTTTGTTGGGAAAGCAACCCTAAGTAAAGCAGATGTTAAAGATTGGCTGTGTCATACATCTGCTATGTCACAAGCAAATGGTATGTGTCACACATCAGTATTAAGTATTATATGTGCAAACATATGAGTGACTATTTTATGTTAATCATAGCACCTGACATATGGGTTATGTATGACTTTTAATACCTCATACACTGTAGATACCGCCTCCCACAGATATGTGCTGGACGGAATGGAGGGGCATGAACAGTGCTCTGTGGCCACGCCCCCTCTTCTGTAATTCACCACAATGTGGGCACGGCTCCCCCGCCAAGCCACTTTTTTTTTTTTTTTTTTATCACATAACATTGTCCTCAAAAGGAGACAATTTTTGGAAGCTTTAGAATATGAAAAAGCATAAAACATGTGCCGACATGGTGTGATATTAAACATGCTTAACACCGTCAAAGATGCATTTACCCATAGCTATGTATGTCAGAGTCACTCAGACATCGTTTACTGTTGTTTTCATTATGTTCTAGAGCTTGGGGAGGGGGAGGAAATAAAACTCATAAAAAATTAATGTAAGATAACACTTTTTCCTAAAAAGGATGAGTCCTAGAAGGCTAGAGGGTGTTATATACCAACCTTTAGAGCAATTGGAGCAACTTTGGTTCGAATTGGAAGCAAACTTTTTTAAAAATTCTGAGAACCGGACCTGAAACGAATCTCGACTGGTTCGCTTATCTCTAGTATCCAGGATTCCATTATGGTGTCACAATGTTTGTATAGCAGGTGATGGTATCCAGGATTCCATTATGATGGCACAATGTATGGTCAGCACGTGATGGTATCCAGGATTCCATTATGATGTTACAATGTATAGGCAGGCATCAGTTGATAGTATGCAGGAAGCCATTATGATGTCTCAATGTATGGGTAGCATGTGACGATTTCTCGGATTCCATTATGATGTCTCAATATATGATCAGCAGGTGATGGTACCCAGGATTTCATTATGATGTCACAATGTAGGGTCAGCAGGTGATGGTACCTAGGATTCCATTATAATGTCACAATACATGGGCAGTAGATGATGTTTTCCAGATGATGTTCACCACGAGTAGCAGATAATAGTATTCAGGATTCCATTAAGATGTCAGTGTATGGACAGCAGGTGATAGAACCCAGGATTCCATATTGATATCAAAATGTATGGGCATCAGAAGATTGTATCCAGGATTCCATTATAATATTGCACTGTAAATTTAGCAGGTGATAGTATCCAGGATTCCATTATGATGTCACAATGTAGGGGCAGTTGATGATGGTATCAAGGACGCTATTATGATGTCACAATGTATGGTCAGCAGGTCAGCAGGTGATGGACCCTAGGAATCCATTATGATGTCTCAATGTATGGGTGGTGTATGATGGAATTCTGGACTCCATTATGATGTCATAATGTATAGGCAGCAGATTATGATGTAACAGTGTATGGTCAGCAGAGAGAGACTACACAAATGTGTGTTTCTCAACAATATACAGTATATGCGTTGTCTAAGGGGTACTCTTTCTCATTATGGAGAGCCCATGGTACGCCGAATACACGTGCGCAGTATTGTAGGCCAGGCAATGCCCATGGTACGCCAAGTAAGTGTGCACAGTATTGTAGGCCAGGCGATGCACATATTTCGCAAGTACGTGTGCACTGTATTGTAAGGCAGGCAATGCCCCTAGTATGCTGAGTACATGTATGCAGTAATCAGAGAAAACCAGATGAGAATAAAATTTCTAGTTGCACAGCCTTAGGGGGAACCTCTGGGTGGGTATTATTCTATTATGGAGACCTGTTGATATATGTGACGACTAGGCTAGACAACAGTCCTCTGGCTTTCTGGGTAAAATATATGCAAATTTTCATGTCTAACATCTGTCAGCGTTAGATTGGGTTAGGAAAGATACTTTGAATATCTTTCCCAGAAACCCAGAGGGGCATCACTTGGCCTACAATACTGCGCACATGTACTTGGCGTACTCATGGGCTTTCCACAATGAGAAAGAGTACCCCTTAGAAAATGTATATGCTCTCTCTTTCTATCTATTATGATGTCACAATGTATGAGTGGTGGATGATGGGATCCAGGATTCTATTATGATGTCACAATGTATGATCAGAAGGTGATGAAATCTAGGATTCTATTATGATGCAATGTTTGGGCATTGGATGATGGTATCTATGATTCCAATTTGATGTCACAAAATGTTGGCCGTGGATGATGGTATCCAGGGTTTCATTATGATGCCTCAATTTAGGTCAGTGGATGATGGTACCTAGGATACCATTATGATGTCAGAATATATGAGTGGCAGATGATCGCATTTAGGATTCCATTATGACATCATAATGTATGGTCAGCAGATGATGGTACCTAGTATTCCATTATGATGTTACAATGTGTGGGCAGCATATGATGGTATCCAGGATTCCATTATGATGTTAAAATTTAAGGTCAGCAGGTGATCGAACCCAGGATTCAATTATGATATTACAATGTATGGTCAGCAGGTGATGGTATCCAGAATTCCACTATGATATATATAGATAGCTGATAGTACCACCTCCTTGGCTTCAAATGAGCAGAATTTAAAAGTAGTACTAAATCTTTCCCCGGGCTGCAAATCTACATAGCAATGTTCTCAGCTCCTTCTAGGATATAACATGATGCCTAAAGATTACTTTGCATTTTCATGGTGACAGGTTCTCTCTTTAAGAGTCATCACACTTATTCATTCATCGGGTGATTGGTGACACCTTTACAAGGCAATTATCAAGAACAATTGCTAGGAACACTTCTTCCTTGCCATTAGTATAGTTAGATGCTGTGTATCTTTACTTTCCACTGCTTTAGTAGAACAACAAAGATGTAATTTGAAGCAGATGGGATCCAAAGCAATATCTTTAACATTTCCCCCAATTAGTATGTGTCATTTAATAATATCTTCTTATGTGTCGGAAAGATGTTTTGCAACTCTTAGATTGAGCCCTGTTGCAATATGGACCAAACACTGTATAGCAGGGGTAGGCAACCTTAAAGAGGTGTTTAAAATGTGGCTCTCTACAGCACAGAATTTCTCACTCATGGATCTTGAATGATATTTCATCCTGAATGATATTACTATTTTATCATACCATGTGTGGCATTGTGATAAATTTGGCCTAATTTTCACCTGTTTAGCATATCCTGTCTACATTACAACAGTATGAACTATATTATAAATTTGCCCCCTTATATTTAAAATTGAATTACAATTTAATTGTCAGGAGGGGTGAGGAGAGTGTCACGACCTATCGTGGACCCTGTTGTACCTGGGGTCAAAAGGTCGCAGCGGGTGGCTATGTGCTTGGTTTCTCAAGAGATCGCTCCATGACCTATTGGTGAGAATAGATTCCGGTCTTTCCTGCTTAGGTTTGTGATCCTTTTTGTCCAATTTACGAATCTGTAGCTTCTCCTTTCAGTTGTTCTGTCAGCCACTCCCAGCTACTATATCTTCTCTCCTTCTGCTTCCCTTGTTGCCAGATATAGACCTTCCTTCCAGATCTTCTATTCTGACCTCAGGTGGACAACTGTTCCTGTGGAGCTGTTGGAACTGGAGCTATTGGATCTCCGGCTCACTCCTGTTGTTGTTGTCTCCCTTCAGGGATTGTTTGTGGCGTTTGTGTTGTTTGTCCTTTCCCTGTTGTCACCCTAGGTGTCAGTGGTAAGTACTAGTGCTCCCACTGCCCTACTCACTACCTAGGGCTTATTTCGGGGTAAGCCAGGGACGATGCACGTGATCGGCATACGGGTTAGCAGCCCATCTAGGGACGTTAGGGCAGCCAGGTGCCAGTGCCAGGCGAGCTAGGGGTCACCACTCCTCCTTCTCCCTAGTGGAAGGGTACTCCTCTTCCCTCCCCTCTGCGCCAAAAGTTTGTTACCTGCCATCTCAGACGTGATATTACAGTTGCAAGAAAAAGTGTGTGAACCCTTTGGAATGATATGGATTTCTGCACAAATTGGTCATAAAATGTGATCTGATCTTCATCTAAGTCACAACAATAGACAATCACAGTCTGCTTAAACAAATAACACACAAAGAAATGTTAACATGTTTTTTTATTATACACACCATGTAAACATGCCCTTCTCCAAGGGGATCCTCAATCCTGGGCTTTTTTGTTACCAGCTGATGCCCAGGCCCTCCAGTCGGTAGATGAGTTTTTTGAGGCCCTGGGTCTCATATACGATAACCCTGACCGAGTCTCCCTAGCTGAATCTAGATTACGGCAGCTTCAGCAGGGAGATCGGTCAGCGGAGGTTTATCGTTCAGAGTTTCTAAGGTGGGCCACGGATAGTGACCTCTCAGGAGCCAGTTTTGCAAGGGGTTGTCAGAGAAAAGAAAAGACGCTCTTGCGCTGTATGAGACTCCAATTTCTCTTGGGGCCGATATGTAGCTATCTATAAGAATTGAAAGACACCTTAGGGATAGGCCGAGGAGTTTGTGTCCTCCAGAGACTTTTCTTAGGCAGGAATCTGTTTGTTCTGACTCAGACGAACCTATGCAACTAGGGGGAGCAACTCATCAGGTTGGTCCTCCTGGGGTTCACCGTAAGACAAGGGTTTGTTTTTTCTGTGGACGGAGGGGTCATTTTATTAGAACTTGGCCATCCGTACCCAAAAAAGAAACAACCACCGGAACTACTGACCCCAGGTTGTGCAGAGGATGACAACCTGGGTCTATATATCTCCTCCATATAAACATCTCAGTTTGTTTTGCCAGCTATGGTAGTCTTGGGTAATAAAACTAAGATTTTTTTTGGACAGTGGGCCAGAGGTTAATATGGTGGATGCCCGATTCGCTTGGACTCTGGGTTTATCTTTTAGTCCTTTATCTAGATCAATCCCCATATTCGCCATCGACTCTGCTCCTCTTAAGCAGGGGAAACTAACACACATTGTACATAACATACATCTTTGGGTGGGGGCCCTCCATAATGAGTTTATTTCTTGCTATGTCCTTGAAGGTCTTCCTACCCCTATGGTATTAGGTCTTCCCTGGTTGGTAGCGCATAATCCTGTCGTTGATTGGCAGGCCAGGGAGATATTGGAGTGGAGTGAGCATTGTAGGGACAATTGTCTAAGTAGCAGTTGCTCTGCTACCTCTGTAACACCCCAGAGTGGTGTTACCACTACTGAACCCTGCTACTATCTCTAATGGGCTAATATAATGTCATATTATGTATGTCTTTCCAGGTCCTCCACAATGCGCATTCATAATCTTGTTATGTAACTGTTTATTAAATGTAATGTGCCTGGTCCACCAGCAGGTGGCAGCGTAAATGGCAGAGCTATACTTAGAGAGAATGGAATTTACCATTCCATTCTCCCCCTTTTGGGCAGAAGTGGGCCAGTCCTGGTTGCTACCAGAAGAAGGTGTGGCAGTTCTAGATTGTAGCTTGTCAGTACAGTAGAGTAAGAGAAAGATATAGCAGAGTTCAGTTTGCCTGCCAGTTTATGCAAAAGCCTGCTGGAACCAAGACAAATCCTGAAAACTGTTAGAAGAAACGTTTATTCAAGTAAAGCTGCCATTGAACTTCATCTCAAGGTCTGGACTCAAGTTAGTCTTTCAACTCCCTCAATTATTCCCCCTTTTTATTGCTTCAGAGCCAAAGCCTGGGCTCCAGCGGTATCCATGTAGGAGCACCGTGACACACATAAAGAGGCATTCAGGCCGCACTACGCCACTCAGCATTCCTACTATGCCTGGGACGCAATAGAGGTCCCTGGGGTAGGTAAGGGTGTTTTACAGACCTGCGGCCCACAAACAGCTCATCCACCGGAAATGGAGAACCATAGGATGGTCCCTCAGCGTCTCTCCAGTTGCGGATCCCCTGACTGTGGGTGGTCCAGGACATGGATCACCCAGTCCTCAATAGCTTTTTTGTAATCCCACATCGTTTGGAGATGGGCTTCAATTGAGAGAAAGAACTGCTCTTCCTGGGTGGAAGAGGTGGCCGGAGCATCTATGCAACGGGTGCATCCCCCCAGACAAGCTAGGTAGTCTTTGTTTTTTACCAGGTTTAATTTTGTTATCACCTATCTTCCAAGGGCAAAAAATACCAAAGCTGATGCCCTGTCCGGAAGTTTTCCTGGAGGGGGTGATGTTGATGATCCGGTGCCGATTTTACAAAGGGGGTGGTTGTCTCTGCGTTACATTCAGACCTGAAGGGGATGGTGTTGGAGGCTCAGGGGAAAGCCCCGGTCTCCTGCACCCCAGAAAAATTGTTTGTGCCTTTGAATTTACGCCTTAAAATATTTAAAGAACACCATAGCTCTGTACTCGCTGGGCACCCAGTTAGTAGGGCAACATTGGATCTATTTTCTCATCGATTTTGGTGGCCGAGGTTGCACCAGGATGTAGTTGATTTTGTGTCCACCTGTACAACCTGTGCATACTGCACATGCTAAAGTCACGCATACTCGTCCGGCGGGGTCTCTTTTGCCATTGGTCATTCCCAACAGGCCGTGGACACACCTGTCGATGGATTTTATTACTGACCTACCTGTATCTGCGGTGTGGGGATTTGCTCTGGTAGACAGGCTTGCGGACGCAGTATAGAGGCAACGACAACGTCTTTAACTTACAGTTTGGTGTTTATTCACACATAAGGAAAAGCAAAACAAAAGTCAGTTTCAAGGAAAACAGTCACCTTGAGTCTGGTGTTTGTTCACACCATGCAGCAATGCAGAAGTCCTTGGACAAGGCAGAAACTACCTGCTCTCATGCCAACAAGGTAGCAGGCCTTTACTCAGGCCCAAACTCCCAGGTCCCAACACAGAGACTGACAGAGCTTCACTGTCAGAGAGGAGTAAATTCTCACCACCTGACAGTGCTGCCTGTGTCTTATAACCCAAACCAAGACCCGACCTGGAACGTGGGGAGAAGCCACCAACCCTGCACTTTGGCTGCTCCCAGTAAGAGCCGACCCGGATCGGCTTTACAGACATACTGAATAGCAAAACCATGTCAGCCAGCACTAGCTGCCGCTAACACATGAAATTACCCGCTCTTACCTCACCGAGGCCAGGAATCTCTGTGACACATACCTTCCGTCAATGACGGACCCTTGCGCCTTCCTACAGCGGGTAAAACTGTTATCCTGGTAGTAGTAGACAGGTTCAGTAAAATGGTGCATTTCATTGCATTACCTGCTTTGCCAAATGCTAGAACCCTGGCTTAGGTTTTTATCAGTGAAATAGTAAAGCTTCATGGGGTCCCTCCTGATGCTGTCTTGGATCGTGGAACCCAGTTTATTTCTAAATTATGGAGAGCTTTTTGTTCTCGTATTGGGGTACATTTGTCCTCAGCCTTCCATCCGCAGACGAACGGCCAGACTGAACGCACCAACCAAAACCTAGAGACTTACCTTAGGTGTTTCATGTCTGAAAATCAGGAGGAATGGTCATCTTACTTACCTTTAGCAGAGTTTGCTATAAGCAATCGCCATCAAGAACCATTTTTTGGTGCATATGGTTTTCATTCTCAATTTTCAGTGAGGGGAGCCTTCTGGGAACCCTGAGGAAGAACAGTTTACATCATCACTTTCTTCTGTATAGCCACAGGTTCAAAGCAACTTGAAAAATATGGGAGACAGATATAAACGTATGGCTGATAAAAAAAACGTTGCCAGGTCCGGACCTAGGGGTGAATGACTATGTGTCGTTGTCGACTAGGAAGATTACGTTAAAGGTTCCCTCTTGGAAATCGGGTCCTAGGTTTATCGGTCCTCATAAAATAGTTGCCGTCATTAACCCCGTGGCATTTCGTCTAGACGAGCTACCTCAAACTTTGAAAATTCATAATGTTTTTCATAAATCGTTTCTCAAAAAGTATGTTGCACCTCTGGAACCATCACCTTTACTGCCCCCTCCAAGCATTGTTGATGGCAATTTGGAGTCTGAGGTGGCAAGAATTGTAGATTCTCATTTCTTCCGTCGCTCCCTTCAATATCTGGTGCATTGGAGGGGTTACGGTCTGGAAGAAACAATGTGGGTGCCAGCTTCGGAAGTAAACATCAGAAGGATAATTTGTTCTTTACACATTTCTCACCCGAGGAAACCTGGTCCGGTGGCACCTTGTAGAAAGGGTACTGTCACAAGGGTGTCATGACCTATCGCGGACCCTGTTGTACCTGGGGTCAGAAGGTCGCAGCGGGTGGCTATGCGCTCGGTTTCTCAAGAGGTCGCTCCATGACCTAATGGTGAGAATAGATTCCGATCCAGGTTTTCATGCTTAGGTTTGTGATCCTTTTTGTCCCATTTACGAATCTGTAGCTTTTCCTTTCAGCTGTTCTCTGTCAGACACTCCCAGCTACTATATCTTCTCCCTTTCTGCTTCCCTTGTTGCCAGATATAGACCTTCCTTCCAGATCTTCTATTCTGACCTCAGGTGGACAACTGTTCCTGTGGATCTGTTGGAACTGGAGCTATTGGATCTCCGGCTCACTCCTGTTGTTGTTGTCTCCCTTCGGGGATTGTTTGTGGTGTTTGTGTTGTTTGTCCTTTCCCTGTTGTTACCCTAGGTGTCAGTGGTGAGGACTAGTGCTCCCAACGCCCTACTCACTACCTAGTGCAGGCATCCTCAAACTGCGGCCCTCCAGCTTTTGTAAAACTACAACTCCCACAATGCCCTGCTGTAGGCTGATACCTGTAGGCTGTTCAGGCATGCTGGGAGTTGTAGTTTTGCAACAGCTCGAGGGCCGCAGTTTGAGGACGCCTGACCTAGGGCTTATTTCGGGGTAAGCCAGGGACGAGGCATGTGATCAGCGTACATGTTAGCAGCCCGTCTAGGGATGTCAGGGCAGCCAGGTGCCAGTCTCAGGCGAGCTCGGGGTCACCACTCCTCCCTCTCCCTAGTGGAAGGGTACTCCTCTTCCCTCCCCTCTGAGCCTCATTTCTGTTACCTGCCATCTCAGATGTGATATTAATTTGCTGTAATGAAACAAGGGCAGCTGGCACTGCCACAAGGCCAAATACCTAAGGGGAATCAGAGACCACTTATGCCTCCAGTGGTGGACCTCCATCTAAAGAGGGCAGCTAGTCTGATGACATGTTTAACTCTTCTGCTAGGTACACTTTTATACTTTGAAATTTGACTTTTTATCTCTCAGATTTTTATGTAATTTCAATGATTTGTTCATTACACTGATCCAAAGAAATGTTGCAGGCCAAATATTTATAATTAAGTGATGGAACTGTGTTACATATGGATACATCTCTAAACAGACTGAAATGTTCCATGCCATGGGAATCTATCCTCTGTCAGCTCTCCTCCATCTGTACTAGCTTTTGTATTTTTCTTTTAATAATCTGCACAATAGCTTTTACCTCATGTCGACATTGAGGGGGGTCTCATTCCTTTGTTAAGGAGCTGTTATAGGAGGTGGTATGCCTTTTAATATACACAACCCTTCCTGCCAGCTAGTTTTCCTGCCAATCTTTTCCTATGTGTATCTATTAGAGCTCACTTATCTCTCTCAGCTCCCTATGAAAACACACTGAATTATTCTGTATGAGTTTGTCTTCTTGGCGCTGCCAGCCAGCTCTACACTCTCTCCTGCAACACAAAGCCCCTTTCATGAGCCACATGTGAGGTGGGTACACAAACCTCCTCCCGCCCTTCCCTTGAGGTTTACCTTCTCAAGCAAAACATGAAAAGAGCAAATGCTTAATTATTCAGACTTTATCACATTTGCCACACATGTCTTTCCAAGGACTTCCCAATGTTCTGAAATCCCACAAGAAAAGTCTTTTGCGGTGGAGCCTTGGTCTATCTTGTGCTCTCGTGAACCCTCTATTATAACTGACATAGCTTTCTTTGATGAATAATACCCTGTTGACCCAAGATAATGCTGGGTATCAGTAATGGCAAAGTACATCTCCATAAATGCACACATTAAATAAATCTGAGGGAGAGAGAAAGTGGGCGGCAGAGTCAGAGAAGGAGAAGGCAAAGTCTGTGCTTTGCGTATATATAATGCAAGAAGACAAGCTGATAATGTTCAAAGTCAGACTATAATGTGTGACGGGGGGGGGGGGGGGGGGCTGAAATTGAGACAGACCATAGACTGAATAAGACACATTGGGACATAATTTATTAAGACAGGCTATTGCTATGTTAATTTATATGGGCGAATCTAGCAAGACAGACAGAAAATCCTAAAAGTGAGCCAGGCTGTCCGAAGACAAACAAAAATGCTGGGAGCAGACAGGCAGGCAGGGCATGTTGTGCATGAAGAGACAGACTGTGAATGAATCAGACCAATATTTTATACTGGGAACGAGGCATTATAGACAGTTCATGCTGGGATATAGGCTATGTTATGAGTGACTCCAGCAACTGCATGATTATCTGTGAAAGATGTCCCTGTAATGGCAGAATACTTTGAGTCCTCTGGCATTTCAGGCTCCATTATCCACCCTCCCGCCTGTGTCCTCCTGCTTGCTGCCTTCTGTCACTGTCCCACACCCTGACCAGCTCAAGGACATCCCAGGGAGGGAGTGTGAGTTGGCAGCCTGGCTGCAGGGGCCAGCCTCTCACCATCTGGCTAGGACATGCATGCCATTCATACAGCTGACTAAGCTGTTCTAAGGGACTATGCATCCTCGCAGTCATGCTTATAGGCCAGGCCACACACCATTTAACAAAAAGCAGGAAATGTCACGGCCACCTGTATTTTAGATAAACTGTTACAAAATGTATTTTATTGTAGACTTTATAGATTACTTATGTACTTTTCCTATAGATTCTTTTTTATCAACCAGAAAAAGGTGATTATATATATACACTGCTCAAAAAAATAAAGGGAACACAAAAATAACACATCCTAGATCTGAATTAATTAAATATTCTTCTGAAATACTTTGATCTTTACATAGTTGAATATGCTGACAACAAAATCACACAAAAATAAAAAAAAATGTAAATCAAATTTTTCAACCCATGGAGGTCTGGATTTGGAGTCACCCTCAAAATTAAAGTGGAAAAACACACTACAGGCTGATCCAACTTTGATGTAATGTCCTTAAAACAAGTCAAAATGAGGCTCAGTAGTGTGTGTGGCCTCCACGTGCCTAAATGACCTCCCTACAACGCCTGTGCATGCTCCTGATGAGGTGGCGGACGGTCTCCTGAGGGATCTCCTCCCAGACCTGGACTAAAGCATCTGCCAACTCCTGGACAGTCTGTGGTGCAATGTGACGTTGGTGGATAGAGCGAGACATGATGTCCCAGATGTGCTCAATTGGATTCAGGTCTGGGGAATGGGCGGGCCAGTCCATAGCATCAATGCCTTCGTCATGCAGGAACTGCTGACACACTCCAGCCACATGAGGTCTAGCATTGTCTTTCATTAGGAGGAACCCAAGGCCAACAGCACCAGCATATGGTCTCACAAGGGGTCTGAGGATCTCATCTCGGTACATAATGGCAGTCAGGCTACCTCTGGCGAGCACAGCCCTCCAAAGAAATGCGACCCCACACCATTACTGACCCAATGCCAAACCGGTCATGCTGGAGGATGTTGCAGGCAGCAGAACGTTCTTCACGGCGTCTCAAGACTCTGTCACGTCTGTCACATGTGCTCAGTGTGAACCTGCTTTCATCTGTGAAGAGCACAGGGCGCCAGTGGCGAATTTGCCAATCTAGGTGTTCTCTGCCAAATGCCAAACGTCCTGCACGGTGTTGGGCTGTAAGCACAACCCCCACCTGTGGACATCGGGCCCTCAAATCACCCTCATGGAGTCTGTTTCTGACCGTTTGAGCAGACACATGCACATTTGTGGCCTGCTGGAGGTCATTTTGCAGGGCTCTGGCAGTGCTCCTCCTGTTCCTCCTTGCACAAAGGCGGAGGTAGCGGTCCTGCTGCTGTGTTGTTGCCCTCCTACAGCCTTCTCCACGTCTCCCGATGTACTGGCCTGTCTCCTGGTAGCACCTCCATGCTCTGGACACTACGCTGACAGACACAGCAAACCTTCTTGCCACAGCTCGCATTGATGTGCCATCCTGGATAAGCTGCACTACCTGAGCCACTTGTGTGGGTTGTAGACTCCGTCTCATGCTACCACTAGAGTGAAAGCACCGCCAGCATTCAAAAGTGACCAAAACATCAGCCAGGAAGCATAGGAACTGAGAAGTGGTCTGTGATCACCACCTGCAGAACCACTCCTTTATTGGGGGTGTCTTGCTAATTGCCTATAATTTCCACCTGTTGTCTATCCCATTTGCACAACAGCATGTGAAATTGATTGTCACTCAGTGTTGCTTCCTAAGTGGGCAGTTTGATTTCACAGAAGTGTGATTGACTTAGAGTTACATTGTGTTGTTTAAGTGTTCCCTTTATTTTTTTGAGCAGTGTATATAAAGAAGGACGTATATACGGTATGTGTGTATGTATATACTGTATGTGTGTATGTATGTTCTGCGATCACTCAAAAACGCAAACATCGATTTCAACGAAACTTGGTATATACATCCCTTGCTACCTGGAAAGAAATCTTGTGTGGGTCACAGCTCTCTAGGACGTACCGTTCCTGAGATATTCCCAAAAAATGACCTACATTAGCCAATTTAAGCCTGCAAGTCTTTCTCTTCATATGCCAACTGCCATACACACAGTCACATATCCATTATCAGCCAATAGAAGCTCGCAGACCCTTACACATACACACAATTTTACTCCAGGTTTCCATAACAACCCAGCCATTTTTCTTCACTGCTTTAGGTCAGCTTTAGGCTAGAGCTACACGACGACATGTGTCACACGACAATAAGTCGCACGACACATAGGGCACAACTACAGTCGTGGCCAAAAGTTTTGAGAATTACATAAATATTGGAAATTGGAAAAGTTGCTGCTTAAGTTTTTATAATGGCAATTTGCATATACTCCAGAATGTTATGAAGAGTGATCAGATGAATTGCATAGTCCTTCTTTTCCATGAAAATTAACTTAATCCACTGCATTTCATTGCTGTCATTAAAGGACCTGCTGAGATCATTTCAGTAATCGTCTTGTTAACTCAGGTGAGAATGTTGACGAGCACAAGGCTGGAGATCATTATGTCAGGCTGATTGGGTTAAAATGGCAGACTTGACATGTTAAAAGGAGGGTGATGCTTGAAATCATTGTTCTTCCATTGTTAACCATGGTGACCTGCAAAGAAACGCGTGCAGCCATCATTGCGTTGCATAAAAATGGCTTCACAGGCAAGGATATTGTGGCTACTAAGATTGCACCTCAATCAACAATTTATAGGATCATCAAGAACTTCAAAGAAAGAGGTTCAATTCTTGTTAAGAAGGCTTCAGGGCGTCCAAGAAAGTCCAGCAAGTGCCAGGATCGTCTCCTAAAGAGGATTCAGCTACGGGATCGGAGTGCCACCAGTGCAGAGCTTGCTCAGGAATGGCAGCAAGCAGGTGTGAGCGCATCTGCACGCACAGTGAGGCGAAGACTTTTGGAAGATGGCCTGGTGTCAAGAAGGGCAGCAAAGAAGCCACTTCTCTCCAAAAAAAACTTCAGGGACAGATTGATCTTCTGCAGAAAGTATGGTGAATGGACTGCTTAGGACTGGGGCAAAGTCTCATTCTCCGATGAAGTCTCTTTTCGATTGTTTGGGGCATCTGGAAAAAGGCTTGTCCGGAGAAGAAAAGGTGAGCGCTACCATCAGTCCTGTGTCATGCCAACAGTAAAGCATCCTGAGACCATTCATGTGTGGGGTTGCTTCTCATCCAAGGGAGTGGGCTCACTCACAATTTTGCCCAAAAACACAGCCATGAATAAAGAATGGTACCAAAACACCCTCCAACAGCAACTTCTTCGAACAATCCAACAACAGTTTGGTGAAGAACAATGCATTTTCCAGCACGATGGAGCACCGTGCCATAAGGCAAAAGTGATAACTAAGTGGCTCGGGGACCAAAACGTTGACATTTTGGGTCCATGGCCTGGAAACTCCCCAGATCTTAATCCCATTGAGAACTTGTGGTCAATCCTCAAGAGGCGGGTGGACAAACAAAAACCCACTAATTCTGACAAACTCCAAGAAGTGATTATGAAAGAATGGGTTGCTATCAGTCAGGAATTGGCCCAGAAGTTGATTGAGAGCATGCCCAGTCGAATTGCAGAGGTCCTGAAAAAGAAGGGCCAACACTGCAAATACTGACTCTTTGCATAAATCTCATGTAATTGTCGATAAAAGCCTTTGAAACGTATGAAGTGCGTGTAATTATATTTCACTACATCACAGAAACAACTGAAACAAAGATCTAAAAGCAGTTTAGCAGCAAACTTTGTGAAAACTAATATTTGTGTCATTCTCAAAACTTTTGGCCACGACTGTACACTGCTACATGTGTCGCGCAACAATTTTTATAATGGTAGTCTATGGTGTTGTGACATGTGACATGCTGCGACTGCAACGCGACAGTCGCAGAAAAATCCATCTTGGATGGATATTTTGCAATAGTCGTGTCGCAGTCGCAGCATGTCACATGTCGCAGTGCGACATCATAGCCTATCATTATAAAAAAAATTGAGACAGAATGTCGTGCGACACATGTCATCGTGTAGCCCTAGCATTAAAGGGACAGGGCGCTGTGGAGGTCACTGTTAAAGGGGCGGGCACTGTGGAGGTCACTGTTAAAGGGTCAGGCACTGTGGATGTTACTGTTAAGGGAGCAGGCTGCTGTGGAGGTCACTGTTAAATGGGGGAACACTGTGAAGGTCACTGTTAAGGGGGCAGGGGCCACTATTAAAGGGGCAACTGCTGTGGAAGTTACTGTTAAGGCAGAAGGGTACTGTGAGGTCACTGTTAAGACAGCAGGGTACTGTGGAGGTCACTGTTAAAGGGGCGGGCTGCTGTGAAGGTCAAAGTTAAGGGGATGGACTGCTGTGGAGGTCCCATTTTAAAGTGGCGGGGCACTGTGGCGGGGTCAGTGTTAACGGGTGGGGG
This sequence comes from Bufo bufo, assembly GCF_905171765.1. Taxonomy (NCBI): domain Eukaryota; kingdom Metazoa; phylum Chordata; class Amphibia; order Anura; family Bufonidae; genus Bufo; species Bufo bufo. The sequence continues at coordinate 366,295,387 of NC_053391.1, read as the reverse complement.
ACTGTGGAGGTCACTGATAAAGGGGCGGGGTCCTGTTGAGGTCACTCTTATGGAACATACTGTTAATATCTTTTAACGACACACACAAACATTAAATTAAATAGATGAAATATAGCCGTGCGAAGCCGGGTCCTTCTGCTAGTGACTATATAAAGTAATATCTTTCTTATTTAGAACATCCATTTTCACATATATGGAGATCCTTCATTCAGGATCCTCATCTATAATCCTGCAGTTGTAAAGAGAACCAGGCATATACATGAATCACAAGGATAGCGACTTCAATGAGATGGCTTCATGTCTCCAGCAGGGGTGATGCAGGGCAATTAAAAACTGTATAATGTCTACTGGAGGGATTTCAGTGAACATCCTGTAATCAGCTTATTTGCAGAGACTCGTAAAGGGTTTTCAATGGTAGACAACCCCTTTAAATATCATCTGTCACTTTATTGATTTATAAGTCTTCTCTGAAGACCCCGGACTTGGGCTGACCTGCGGTGGTTTTCATACTTTCCTGAGCCACACCGCTGCATTCCGGCTTCATATCTCCCCCGCCGGCTCTGCAGGTCCCAGTTTTCTCATGTCAGCCACGTGTCATGTCACTGGGTCACATGATGCATCAATGACAAGTTAGCGCTGCAGCCAGTCATTGGCTGCAGCAGCTCCATGACCTGTTACAAACCAGATGTTGAGGCAGAGAGACCTGGGACCTGCAAAACAGGTGGAGAAGCGATGGAGTCAGAACCCAGCAGTTGGTATCGGGTAAGTATGATGGGGGGGGGGGGGGGGGGGGGTTTGCAGAAAAGATCTCCAAGGGTGAACAACCCTTTTAATTTTGGCTTATAACATACTTTTTGATGTTTATTTTTTGTGTCTAATTTTACTACCCTGGCACACCTCTGACAATGGTGGCCCTGTATTTGAATACATTTCTGAGACTTTATACAGAGATTGCTTTGTCCAATCATTTTTACTGTGGCTCAGCAGTGAACATAATGTTACAATGACAGATCAGTCAGCTGTCATACAAGGCTTGTAGATGAGGCTTTTAAATAATGTATTCTGATACAGCTATGAAGGAGTGGGACTCACAATGAATATTAAAAAGGACCCGTCAGCTCTCCTGACATGTCTTTTTCAGTAAATAGTTGAATTCACCATAAAATAGTAATAATGCTGGAGCAATAGAATGCTGCATTGTGTCATCCCTCTATTACTCCTCCTGCAAACGCATGACTAAATTCAAAACTGGGTGCTACCATTGCCCTTGAGGAATGTCTCAATACAAAGCTTAGTTGTCAATATGTTTTTTCTATTGCCTGGAAGAATTATAGAGAGAGACATAAAAAACACAAAGTTCAGAAGACACTCCAGCACCGTTGTTACATGGGGAATGCAACCATTTTGTAAAACAGACATGTCAGGTGACATGCTGTGATTCTAAAAACATGGAAAAAATACAAAAAACAGACACCTCCACTTGGTAAACCGAGAATTCTGACTTCAAATTTTTTCACTGGTTTCTCAAATATTATTGCTGATTATTCTCCTATCATATGAGGTACTAAAAAAGGTACAAAAAAAGCATTAAATCCTATGACCATGTGCCTTTGCTATTGTCATATAATGATATTGTCATATGTTAGTCATTGATTTCATGTATGGTATTTGAATAAATTCGTGATGAGCAGTGTTCCCGCTAAGCCTCTGCTGTTGCTTGCTGGGCGATACATTGTGAAAGGTGGGCAATCTCTTACTAAAGGTGCATTCCCATGTAACAACCACTGGGTAACCTGCAATAACGTGTGTTAATTAAAGGGGAATTTTCATTTATAACGTTTCTGTAGATTTAAAATAAAAGTGCGACAGATGCTGACACTCTTGAGAACAATTGCCTATGGCAGTGTATGGAGAGGTGGCTCCACATGTGGGGCTCCTTCCATTTACTTCTATGGGAGAAGGGGACCTGTGGTATCTGAATCTATCAGACTCCTGTGGATAGTCTTATATGCAGTCCTTGCAGTCCTATGTAATACTACAAATAGTACATTGATAACTCTCTGAATACAGATAATGTAGTGGATGGTCATACCTTTCAACTTTTAAAAATCCCAAGGGCAGCCATGATCAGCAGCGCGTTCTTTAACACTAAGCCATGCCTCTAACCCTGCTTAATGTCTATCTATACGTCCCAATTCCACCCAGTCCCCTTTACGCCCAACAAAATTGAATTACCCCTTACAGTAGAATGTCTCCTTGATTGGCCCCTCACAGTAGTGCCGACCCCTGAATTGTTAATAAAATAAAAAAATAACACTCGCCCTGTTTCCCTGGCGACTAGAACACACATGACTGCTCCACTGCACTCAACTGTCTCTGCATCCTAAAAATGCAGAGACCGGTGAGAGCAAGACATGCCACAGCAAGACATGCCCAGGAAGGTAGGACATGCCCAGGAAGGTAGGACATGCCCAGGAAGGTAGGACAGCCACTGAACTCCAAGACTGTCCTGCCATATCTGAGGCGGTACAAGTTCAGATAAGACTACTTTCACACTAGCGGCAGGACGGATCCAACACCTTCACCCATGTTCACCCTGTCGGATCCGTCCTGCCGCTATTTCGCCATGCCGCCGGACCGCCGCTCCGCCCCTATTGACTATAATGGGGACGGGGCAGAGCTCCCACGCGGCACGGCAGTGCACGGCGAAAGGCCGCCGGACCAAAAGTACTGCATGTCCGACTTTTTAGTCTGGCGGCCTCTCACCGCGAACTGCTGTACTGCTCCGGAGCTCTGCCCCCGTCCCCATTATAGTCAAAGGGGACTGAGCGGCGGTCCGGCAGCACGGCGAAATAGCGGCAGGACAGATCCGACAGGGTGAACAGCCTGTCGGATCCGTCCTGCCGCTAGTGTGAAAGTACCCTAATGTTGTTGATATCACCTGCAGTCCTATGTAACACAGTGATAAATCTCTGAGTACAGATAATTTAGTCCTATGTAAAACCATAGATAAGAGTAGTGATGATAATGCAGTAGTGTTACCTGCATTCCTATGTAAGACCACAGATGACACTAGTGTAAATTATGTGGTAGTGTTACCTAGAGTCCTATGTAAAACCACAGATGACACTAGTGTAAATCATGTGGTAGTGTTACCTACAGTCCTATGTAAAACCACAGATGACACTAGTGTAAATCATGTGGTAGTGTTACCTACAGTCCTATGTAAAACCACAGATAACACTAGTCTAGATCATGTGGTAGTGTTACCTACGTCCTTAGTGTGCCTCCTTGTGCCTCTCCCACGGGACTCCATGCTGGTGGCGCTGCCTCTTCTTCCTTCTTCTTCTCCTTGCTCCGCACAGAACTTCCTGATGCAGCTGCGTCAACACATAGGAACACTGTGGGAATGGTGATGGTGACACACACAGGGACAGACACACAGACACATACACACAAGCAGTGGCGTGCCCAGGGGGGGTGGGGGGGAGGGCGGTGCGCCGCGGGTGCCGGCTCTGACGGGGGTGCTAGCAGGCCCAGAAGCAATGAGCGCTTCCATCAATACAGATGGAAGCGCTCATTGCTGAAGAGCTGACACCCGTGACCCAGTCCCAGATACTGCGGAGGGGCAGGGAGTGGATAGCATAGTTCCCTGCCTCGCCGCCGATCAACGCCATAGGCTTCAGGCCTAGTAGGCCTGAAGCCTATGCGGTAGTGAAATCCCGGCGCAGGCGCGTAATGACGTCATTGCGCGCACCTGTTCCAGGACTCAGCAGCACAGTGCAGGGACTCTGCAAGCAAGCGCAGGTAAGTATTTAGCTTTTAGGGTTTCTTTCTTTCGTTCTTTTTTTTTCTTTTATGTGCCAGCTTTGGGCGACATGAGGGGGCCGGGGTGCACACAGGACAGAGGACGTGTGGGGACAAACTTTTATTTTATTTTATAATGTGGCAACTTTGGGGGACATGAGGGGGAGCCGCGGTGGACAGAGGACGCGTGGGGGCAAACTTTTATTTTATTTTATAATGTGGCAACTTTGGGGGACATGAGGGGGGTGCACACAGGAGGACGTGGGGGGAATATGGTGGGATACTGTGTGGCACAGTGGGGGGGCAATTTATTATGGGAGGGATTGCAATGTGGGGGACACTACTGTGTGGGGGGCAGTGTGGGGGACACTACTGTGTGGGGGCAGTGTGGGGGACACTACTGTGTGGGGGACACTACTATGTGGGGGACATTACTGTGTGGGGGCAGCGTGGGACACACTACTGTGTGGGGGGCAGCGTGGGGGACACTGCTGTGTGGGGGGCAGTGTGGGGGACACTACTGTGTGGGGGGCAGCGTGAGGGATACTACTGTGTGGGGGCAGTGTGAGGGGACACTACTGTGTGCGGGGGACTACTGTGTGGGGGGCAGTGTTGGGGAAATTACTGTGTGGAGGACACAACTGTATTGGGGCAGCGTGGGGGACACTACAGTGTGGGAGGACTACTGTGTGGGGGGCAGTGTGGGGGAAATTACTGTGTGGGGGGCAGCGTGGTGGACACTACTGTGTGGGCGACATTACTGTGTGGGGGCAGCGTGGGGCACACTACTGTGTGGGGGGCAGCGTGGGGGACACTGCTGTGTGGGGGGCAGTGTGGGGGACACTACTGTGTGGGGGGAAGCGTGGGGGATACTACTGTGTGGGGGCAGTGTGGGGGGACACTACTGTGTGCGGGGGACTACTGTGTGGGGGGCAGTGTTGGGGAAATTACTGTGTGGGGGACACAACTGTATTGGGGCAGCGTGGGGGACACTACAGTGTGGGGGGACTACTGTGTGGGGGCAGTGTGGGGGAAATTACTGTGTGGGGGCAGCGTGGTGGACACTACTGTGTGGGCGACACTACTGTGTGGGGGCAGCGTGGGAGACACTACTGTGTGAGGGACACTACTGTGTGGAGGGCAGTGTGGGGGACACTACTGTGTGGAGGGCAGTGTGGGGGACACTACTGTGTGGGGGGCAGTGTGGGGGAAATTACTGTGTGGGGGGCAGCATGGGGGCCTTTCTATTAGGGAGGCACTGTAGAGGCCAGTCTATTATTTCTGGGGACACTATACAGGGATTATTGCCTGGAGCACAATATAGGGTGTTATTATTACTGGGGGCACTCTAAAGGACATTATAGCTACTGTGGGCACTATAGGAACATTTGGGATCATTTATCAAACTGGTGTAAAGTAGAACTGGCTTAGTTGCCCATACTAACCAATCAGATTCCACCTTTCATATTTGACAGCTCTTTTGGAAATCCAGTTCTACTTTACACCAGTTTGATAAAGGACTCCAATTATGTCTATTAGGGTCACTATTTTTTCAGCAGTTTTATTACCTGGGTCATTGGGGGGCACAACGGGCACAGGTATTGGGGGTGGCAGCAGGATCACACTGTGGCGACAACAGGATGGGGAGGTTGATGGATAAATTGAGAAATCTAACGTGTCTGTGTTACAAACTCTGTAGAGACGAGATGCGGCTGAAAGAATTTCTCATGGCGGTCTAATGGAGGAGAAGAGGAAAGAGAAGGTCTACATGACACGAGATATCCCTGGATGTAAGAGGTATGTGGTCAAGTATTGGGGGGTGCCAGAGAAATGACCCGCCCCGGGTGCCAAACACCCTGGGCACGCCACTGCACACAAGGACGGTCAAATAGACACAGGGACACACACACAGGGACAGACAGACACACACGGCTAGGCTCCTCTCTGTATAGGAACACAGCTCTCTGCTCCTCCAGCTCCTCCCCCACTAGTCACATGGGCAGATGACATCATGAAGGTCCTTTAGCCCAGTAGGAAAATCCATCTACCCTGTTCTGAGTCCTAGGGACGCCCACCCCAGCACCTACACGGCGAAAATTGTCGGCATTGCTGGCATAAGCTGCCCTAGAATTCAGAACAACCAGTTTGATGAAGTCCAGGATGCGGCTGCAGGGGTGAGCAGGAGCACTATAGAAGCTGTGCGGCCGCGCATCCGAGCAGCTTAAAGGGAACACTGGTGATGATGGTGTATTTTTGTAGTTGACTTGCTAAATATTTTCTTCTATGAGGTAGAGTATATTGGCATGACCGTTTAAAATGAATATAACTATGAAATGCTTTACATGCTCTAAAAATATATTCTATATTTTTACATTTACATATCTTTTCTTTCTTCTTTCTTAGTTAATGAGGAGTGCACTATATCTATGAAACATATGCTCCCATTCTGAGGACATCTTTTGATCTGACACCATTAATGTTCTACTTTTGGAACTTTGAAGCAATGCCTCCTAATAGAGAACGCTTTGTTTATACTGATGCCTACGTAAGAACAATTTAGGTTCATGGACCCCAATTATGCTTTTGCTAAACATACCAGTCACTGTCATCTCTTAGGCGCTGTACACATTTGACTCATGGTTTCTGTTAACCACTTCACATCTTGGCCATTTGCCCCCTTCCTGACCAGGCCTAATTTTGCAAATCTGACATATCTCACTTTATGTGGTAATAACTTTGGAACGCTTTTACTTATCCAAGCCATTCAGAGATTGTTATCTCGTGACACATTGTACTTTCCTGCATGTCATAAATTTGAGTCAATATATTTCATATATTTCAATATATTTATGAAAAAATCCCAAATTTACCCAAAATTTAAAAAAATATTTATTACTTAACATTCCCCATCTGTCTACTTTATGTTGGCATCATTTTGGAAATGTCATTTTATTTTTTTAGGACGTTAGAAGGCTTAGAAGTTTAGAAGCAATTCTTAAAATTTTTAAGAAAATTGCCAAAACCCACTTTTTAAGGACCAGTTCAGGTCTGAAGTCACTTTGTGGGGCCTACATAGTGGATACCCCCATAAATGACCTCATTGTAGAAACTACACCCCTCAAGTTACTTAAAACCGATTTTACAAACTTTGTTAACCCTTTAGGCGTTCCACAAGAATTAAAGGAAAATGGAGATCAAATTTTAACATTTCACTTTTTTGGCAGATTTTCCTTTTAAATCCAATTTTTTCTTTAACACATAGATGGTTAACAGCCAAAAAAAAACTCAATATTTATTACACAGATTCTGCGGTTTACAGAAACACCCCACATGTGGTCATAAACTGCTGTATGGGCACACGACAGGGCACAGAAGAAAAGGAGCGCCACATGGTTTTTAGATGCCATGTCCCATTCGAAGCCCCAATGATGCACCCTTACAGTAGAAACTCCCAAGAAGTGACCCCATTTTGGAAACTAGGAGATAAGGTGACAGTTTTATTGGTACTATTTTTGGGTACATATGATTTTTTTGATCATTCATTATAAAACTTTATGGGGCAAGGTGACCAAAAATTTGGTTGTTTTAGCACAGTATTTATTTATTTATTTATTTTTACAGTGTTCACCCGAGGGGTTAGGTCATGTGATATTTTTATAGAGCTGGTTGTTACGGATGCGGCGATACCTAATATGTATACTTTTTTTATTTATTTCACTTTAACACAATAATAGCATTTTTGAAACCCAAAAAATGATGTTTTAGTGTCTCCATGTTCTGAGAGCTATATATATATTTTTTTTTAGCAATTTTCTTATGTAGGGGCTCATTTTGAGGTGACGGTTTTATTGGTACGATTTTGTGGGACATATGCCTTTTTGATCACTTGGTGTTGCACTTTTTGTGATGTAAGGTGACAAAAATGGCTTTTTTGACACAGTTTTTATTTTATTTTTTATGGTGTTTATCGGACTGGGTCGATCATGTGATATATTTATAGAGCCGACCATCTCGGACGCGGCAATACCAAATATGTCTATTTTATAAAAAAAAATCTATTTAAAATTTTTTTTTTTTTATTCCTTAAGCTACTTTCACACTTGCGTTTGGGGTTCCGCTTGTGAGATCCGTTTGAGGGCTCTCACAAGCGGCCCCGAACGGATCCGTTCATCCCCAATGCATTTTGAATGGATAAGGACCCATTCAGAATGCATCAGTTTGGCTCCGTTCCGCCTCCATTCCACTCTGGAGGCGAACACCAAAACGCAGCTTGCAGCGTTTTGGTGTCCGCCTGGCCGCGCGGAGCCAAACGGATCCGTCCTGACTTACAATGCAAGTCAATGGGGACGGATCCGTTTGACGTTTACACAATATGGTGCAATTGCAAACGGATCCGTCCCCCATTGACTTTCAATGTAAAGTCAGGAGTCCCTATTAATATACCATCGGATCAGAGTTTTCTCCAATCCGATGGTATATTTTAACTTGAAGCGTCCCCATCACCATAGGAACGCCTCTATGTTAGAATATACCATCGGATTTGAGTTAGATCGTGAAAACTCAGATCCGACAGTATATTCTAACACAGAGGCGTTCACATAGTGATGGGGACGCTTCAAGTTAGAATATACTAAGAACTGTGTACATAACTGCCCCCTGCTGCCTGGAAGCACCCGATCTCTTACAGGGGGCTGTGATCCGCACAATTAACCCCTCAGGTGCCGCACCTGATGGGTTAATTGTGCGTATCATAGCCCCCTGTAAGAGATCAGGTGCTGCCAGGCAGCAGGGGCCAGACCCCCCTCCCTCCCCAGTTTTAAATTCATTGGTGGCCAGTGCGACCCCCCCTCCCTCCCTCCCCAGCATTAAATTCATTGGTGGCCAGTGCGGCCCCCCTCCCTCCCCAGTATTAAATTCATTGGTGGCCAGTGCGGCCTCCCCTCTCCCCCCATCATTGGTGGCAGCGGAGAGTTCCGATCGGAGTCCCAGTTTAATCGCTGGGGCTCCGATCGGTTACCATGGCAGCCAGGACGCTACTGCAGTCCTGGCTGCCATGGTTACTTAGCAATTTTAGAAGCATTATACTTACCTGCGCTGTCTGTGGCCAGCCGGTCGCTCCTCCTACTGGTAAGTGACAGGTCTGTGCTATAAGCAATGTGCAGCACAGACCTTTCACTTACCAGTAAGAGGAGCGACCGGCCGGCCACAGACAGCGCAGGTAAGTATAATGCTTCTAAAATTGCTAAGTAACCATGGCAGCCAGGACTGCAGTAGCGTCCTGGCTGCCATGGTAACCGATCGGAGCCCCAGCGATTAAACTGGGACTCTGATCGGAACTCTCCGCTGCAACCAATGATGGGGGGAGGGGAGGTGGAGACGGGAGGCTGCACTGGCCACCAATGAATTTAATACTGGGGAGGGTGCTGCCAGGCAGCAGGGGGCAGTTATGTACACAGTTATCACCATGGGAACGCCTCTGTGTTAGAATATACTGTCGGATCTGAGTTTTCACGATTGTGAAAACTCAGATCTGAAAAAACTGTTATGCAGACGGATCCGTTCTGAACGGATGCAAGCATTTGCATTATAGGTACGGATCCGTCTGTGCAGATACCAGACGGATCCGCACCTAACGCAAGTGTGAAAGTAGCCTTACTTGGGGAATTTTTTTTTACATGTGAAATCTTTTTTTTTATTTTTTTAACACTTTATTTTTTTATTTTACACTTTTCGTCCCCCATAAGGTCATACAAGACCTCTGGGGGATTTAACTTCACCTTTTTTTTTTTTTCACTGTTGACTTCTCCTGTAACTGGGGCTGACATAGTAGCCCGAGTTACAGGAGAAATACACCCCCCAGAGAGGCTGTACAGCGCAATACAGCGCTGTACAGCCTCAGTGCAGGGCTGATCAAGGTCTGTGAAAGACCCCACAGTTCCTGCACTCTCCCGGCCCCGGCGATCACATGACCACCGAGCCGGTACAGGAAGCGCATAGCGCTTCCTGCACTGTATACACAGCGCTCGGTGAGCACTGTGTATACAGCGATCTAGAAGGCAGGGACACCTGGGCACAGTCCCTGCCTTCTCTAATTGTTGCCCTGCTGTCACTGACAGTGGGCAACCCAATCTGCAGCTGCACGATTAGTGGATCTGCAGCTGCACGATTAGCATGCAGCTGCAGTCTCTGAACGGATGTTTTAAAACCACCTCCCGGACGTTTTTAGTCTATGGGCGGATGGGAGGTGGTTAAAAACAATAATAAGGGGGATGGTTTTAACTATGCTTTGTTGATGCCAGGAAATTGATGAGTGGAAATAGGAACAATTGAGGCAGTGTGGGATTATACAATGGCAGGTGAGGTTTAAAGGGGTTGTCTTACTTCAGCAAATGGCATTTATCATGTAGAGGAAGTTAATACAAGGCACTTACTAATGTATTGTGATTGTCTATATTGCTTCCTTTGCTGGTTTGATTCATTTTTCCAGCACGTTACACACTGCTGGCAGATACAAAGTGGTCAGGAGCTGCTATGCATGCATGTTTATGCACGTTCCCGTGCCTAGGCCACCAGAGAGGCTGGGACTATTTCCTATAGTGTTCAAGCACGACCACTGCAGCTGGATTGCAGAGTGGTCATAACCTCTGGAACGGAGCAGTGTATAATGATATGGAAAAATGAATCAAGCCAGCAGAGGAGGCAATAGGGACAATCACTATACATTAGTAAGTGCCTTGTATTAACTTTCTCTTTCTCTGCATTGCACTAAGGCCTCCGCACACATCCATATAGGGGTATACAAATTACGGATTCACAAAATATGGATGCAGCTGATGTGCATCCTGCAATTTTCGCAGGACCCACTGTAAAAAATAGCCTATTCTTCTCTGCTAAAGAGACAAGAATAGGACAGGTTTTATAATTTGTGGCAAGGCTGCACAGATGCAAACAGCAAACTGATGAGGTCAGAAATTAATGGATCCATGCGTAATATTGAGGAGCCATTAGCCGGAGAAGGGAGTTTATCTAGGAAAACGCTCTGTAAAATGAAACCGTGCCCCTTCCTGTGATCTTTGAAAACATTCGGTGGGTAAGAACATCTTTGATTTTTTTTTTACATAACCTGCTGATAGGTGGTTCATCTGTATCTGACTTGCCCCTTGGAGGCTTATGTATAGTCTTTTATGGTGGCTGGATTAAAAGGGAATCTGTCATCACTATAGATGAGCAAATATATAAAAAAATAATACAACAGCATTTAGTAAAGGAAACAAATACACTGTGCACCCCTGCAGGACTGTGTCCCAATGACTCTTTAGTGGAACAAAGAAGGACATGGAGGCAGTGCCAATAAAGTAGTGAAGAAACAAAAAAGGTTACTTTAATCCATGTTGTGGCAGTGCAAACATATGCTTTAGAATCACTTCTGTTAGCTGTAGAATGACTGTGCGTCACTATTAGGCTCAGTTCACACTTCACTTATTTGTTTATTTATGGTCAAAAAACACAGCACGCCATTATGGGTGATCTCACGTTTCTGGGCTTCTTACTTTAACTTTGTAACATGTGTAGCCACCATTTTAGGGAAAAAAATTATTCGTTACCACTAGGATTGAGTTCGGGTTCATACCAAACTTTAGGATTTTTGGACCCCAGACCCGAACCAGAACTTTTCGGTAAAAGTTTGGGTTCGGTGTTCGGCTATTTTATGGCGCTTTTTGAAAGGCTGCAGAGCAGCCAATCAACAAGAGTTTAACTCTGAGCCCTTAGAAACCATCACAGCCATGCCTACTAATGGCATGGCTGTGATTGGTCAGTGCAGCATGTGACCCAGCCTCTATATAAGCTGGAGTCACGTAGCGCTGCACATCACCCTGCTGTTACTAGTGTAGGGAGAGGATGCTGCTGCTGTGAGGGATAGAATAGGAAAGAAAGAATCTTTAATCAGAAGCGCTTGTTAAGGCCTCATGCACACGACCGTTTTTTTTTAAGGTCCGCAAAAACGGGGTCCGTAGGTCCGTGATCCATAACAGTTTTTTCATCCGTGGGTCTTCCTTGATTTTTGGAGGATCCGTGCGGACTTTCCAAAATGGGGTCACTTGTGGGGTATTTATACTGCCCTGGCATTTTAGGGGCCCTAAAGCGTGAGAAGTAGTTTGGAATCCAGATGCGTAAAAATGCCCTGTGAAAATCCTAAAGGTACTCATTTGAATTTGGGCCCCTTTGTGCACCTAGGCTGCAAAAAAGTGTCACACATGAGGTATCGCCGTACTCAGAAGAAGTAGGGCAATGTGTTTTGGCGTGTATTTTTACATATACCCATACTGTGTGTGAGAAATATCTTTGTAAATGACAACTTTTTAAAAAAATTTATACAAAAAAAAATAAAATACACCCCAAAACACATTGTCCTACTTCTTCTGAGTACGGCGATACCACATGTGTGACACTTTTTTGCAGCCTAGGTGCGTAAAGGGGCCGAAAGTCCAACGAGTACCTTTAGGATTTCACAGGGCATTTTTACGCATTTGGATTCCAAACTACTTCTCACGCCTTTAGGCTTTACAGGGTTGCTCACAATTTAGCCCCGCCCAAAATGCCAGAACAGTAAACACACCCCACAAATGACCCCATTTCGGAAAGTAGGCACCCCAAGGTATTTACTGAGGGGCATAGTGAGTCCGTGGGAGATTTTTATTTTTTTTGCCAGAAGTTAGCAGAAATGAAAACTTTATAAATTATTTTTTTTCCTCAGAAAGTGTCATTTTCCGCTAACTTGTGAAAAAAAATTAAATCATACATGAACTCACCATGCCCCTCAGCGAATACTTTGGGGTGTCTTCTTTCTAAAATGGGGTCATTTGGGGAGTATTTATACTATCCTGGCATTCTAGCACCTCAAGAAACATGACAGGTGCTCAGAAAGTCAGAGCTGCTTCAAAATGCGGAAATTCACATTTTTGCACCATAGTTTGTAAACGCTATAACTTTTGCGCAAACCAATAAATATACAATTATTGGATTTTTTTTTTATCAAAGACATGTAGCACAATAAATTCTGACACAAACTTGTATAGAAATTTAATTATATTTGAACAATTTTACCAGAAAAAGTTAAAACTACACTTTTTTTTTGAAAATTGCGGTCTATTTTGATTAATATCAGAAAAACGATAAATCGCAGCAGCAATCAAATACCACCAAAAGAAAGCTGTATTTGTGAGAAGAAAAGTAGGTAAAATTCATTTGGGTGCCAAGTTGCATGACCGAGCAATAAACCGTTAAATTTGTGAAGTGCCGATTTGTAAAAAAGGGCCTGGTCACTAGGGGGGTATAAACCTGTGGTCCTTAAGTGGTTAAAAAAACACCAATTTTGGACAAAAAACAAAATTTGCAGCCTTTGCTGCATCTGTCAGTGTGAGATACACACGTTAGATACTGGTTTTCTATTCTGTTATAAAAAAAAACACCCATTTTGGGCAAAAAACTAAATTTGAAGCCTTTGCTGCATCTGTTAGTGTGAGATACAAGCTTGAAATACTACAATAATATTCTGGGCTTTAAAAAAACACCCATTTTTGACAATCACCTACATCTGGGGCCTATGCTGCATTTGTTAGTGTGACATACAAGCTTGAAATACTGCAATAATATTCTGGGTTTAATAAAACACCCATTTTTGGCAATACTCTACATCAGGGGCCTATGCTTCATCTGTCAGTGTGATACTGGTGTTCTATTCTGTTATAAAAAAAAACACCCATTTTGGGCAAAATAATAAATCTGCGGCCTTTCTGCATCTGTCGGTGTGAAATACACACATTAGATACTGGTGTTCTATTCTGTAATTAAAAAAAACACCCATTTTGGGCAAAAAACTAAATTTGCAGCATTTGCTGCATCCGTCAGTGTGAGATACACGCGTTAAATACTGCTGTTCTATTCTCTTATCAAAAAACACCCATTTTAGGCAAAGTACTTAATATTGCAGCCTTTGCTGCATCTGTCAGTGTGAGATACACGTGTTAGATACTGGTGAATTATTCTGTTATTAAAAAAACACCCATTTTTGGCAAAATAATAAATCTGCGGCCTTTACTGCATCTGTCAGTGTGAGATACATGCGTTAGATACTGCTGTTATTTTCTGTTATCAAAAAAACACCCATTTTGTGCAAAATACTTAATTTTGCAGCCTTTGCTGCATCTGTCAGTGTGAGATACACGCATTAGATACTGCTGTTCTATTCTGTTATAAAAAAAAACATCAATTTTGGGCAAAAAACTAAATTTGCGGCTTTTGCTGCATCTGTTAGTGTGAGATACACGTGTTAGATACTGCTGTTATATTCTGTTATCAAAAAAACTCCCATTTTGGGCAAGATTTGAGAAATATGAGGAGAGCGTTAAAAATAAGGGACGTGGCCCCGCTCGTGGTGCTGCTAGTGGAGCTCCTGTTGCAGGGAGAGGACGTGGTCGATCTGTGCGAGTTACACACACAAGTGAAACCCCAAACTCAGGTGCGAGTAGGCGACAGAACCTTCAGCGTTGTTTGGTCAGGCCTAATGCGGCTCTACGAATGGTGAGGCCAGAAACAAGTACAGGCGTTAGTAGATTGGGTTGCTGACAGTGCCTCCAGTTCCTTTACATTGTCTCCCACCCAGTCTCCTGCTGAAAGAGTTGGCACCTGGAGCCCATGGCCATCAGTCTTTCACCTCACCCCCTTGTAAATCAGCCAAGCAGTCTGAGCCCCAAGTCATGGAGCAGTCTCTTCTGCTTTTTGATGACTCTAAAGCAGGGTTTCCCAGGGCGGCCAGCCACCTAGCCCTGCCCCAGAAATGGAAGAGATTGAGTGCACCGATGCCCAACCACTTATGTTTCAAGATGAGTACATGGGAGGACCACCGCAGCACATCTCGGATGATGACGAAACACAGGTGCCAACTGCTGGGGCTTTCTGCAGTGTGCAGACTGACAAGGAGGGCAGGGGTGAAGACTGGGTGGAAGATGATGTGGAGGACGATGAGGTCCTCGACCCCATATGGAATCAAGGTCATGCAAGTGACCTGTGTAGTTCGGAGGAAGAGGCGGTTATCGCACAGAGCCACCAGCACAGCAGAAGAGGGAGCAGGGTGCAAAAGCGGAGCGGCCGTCCCTTAGACAGTATGCCTGCTACTGCCCACCGCAGCAAGGGACCGAGCACACCAAAGCCACCTCCAAGGAGTTCACTGGCGTGGCAGTTCTTCAGACAATGTGCTGAGGACAAGACACGAGTGGTTTGCACGCTGCGCAATCAGAGCCTGAAGCGAGGCATAAACGTTCTCAACCTGAGCACAACCTGCATGAACCAGGCATCTAAGTGCAAAGCACGAGCTGCAGTGGAGAAGACACCTCAAAAACCAAGAAAGGGCTCTGGCTCCTCCTGCTTCCTCTTCTGCTGCAGTCTCAGCCTCTTCATCTACCTCTGGAGTGACAGTGCCACCTGCCACCCCGCAAACAGAGGATCTGCCAGCAACACCACCATCTGGGTCACCAAGCATCTCCACAATGTCCCACAGAAGCATTCAGCTCTCCATCTCCCAAACACTGGAGCGGAAGAGGAAGTACCCCCCTACCCACCCACGATCCCTGGCCCTGAATGCCAGCATTTCAAAATTACTGGCCTTTGAAATGCTGTCATTCCGTCTGGTGGAGACGGAGAGTTTTAAAAGCCTTATGGCGGTGGTTGTCCCACAGTACGTCGTGCCCAGCCGCCACTACTTTTCCAGGCATGCCATCCCTTCCTTGCACAACCAAGTGGGGGACAAAATCAGGTGTGCACTGCGCAACGCCATCTGTGGCAAGGTCCACCTAACTACAGATACGTGGACCAGTAAGCACGGTCAGGGACGTTATATCTCCCTAACAACACACTGGGTAAATGCAGTGGTGGCTGGGCCTGAGGCGGATAGCAGTTTGGCGCATGTCCTTCCACCACCAAGGATTGCAGGGCGCTTCAGTTTGCCTCCTGTTGCTTCCTCCTCCTACTCCGCTTCCTCATCGTCTACCGGCTCCTCATCCGGTCAGCGTAACACCTTCACCACCAACTTCAGCACAGGAAGGGGTAAATTACAGCAGGCAGTTTTAAAACTTATCTGTTTGGGGGACAAATCACACACCGCGAAGGAGCTGTGGACGGGCCTTGAACAAGAGACCGATGAGTGGTTGGTGCCAGTGAGCCTCAAGCCCGGCCTGGTGGTGTACGATAATGGGCGAAATCTTGAAGCAGCTCTGGGACTAGCCGGGTTGACGCACATCCCTTGCCTGGCGCATGTGCTGAATTTGGTGGTGCAGAGGTTCCTTAAAAATTACCCTGATATGTCAGAGCTGCTGCATAAAGTGCGGATCATCTGTGCGCGATTTCGATGTTCTCACCCTGCTGCTGCTCGCATGTCAGCTCTGCAGCGTAACTTCGGCCTTCCAGCTCACTGCCTCATATGCGACGTGCCCACAAGGTGGAACTCCACCTTGCACATGCTGGCCAGACGTGGAGTTTCAGTGGAGTTTCAGCTGCAGCACTCACGGGTGAGTCGCTATCATGCCCCGTCCTGACGGTGTGCGGAGGTCGGCCAGAATAGCAGCACGAGTTTAGTGTTTTGTTTTGGAGCTGTGCTGGATCCGCCTCCCATCAGGAGCACTGGGTGGGGTTATGAGTTTAAATAGCACTCCACCCCAGTGCTCTGAGCGGATTATATTAATCACTTTGGTCTTGGAAGCTAGAAAGGAAGGTTGTCTGTTCCAGTGCAGAGAGATAAGTGTGGTTTCTTGCTTGATTGTTTGGTGTCATCTCTCCCATCCAGGTTCTGTGCAAGCAGGCTGCTCCTATTTCCCCTCTTCACCATCTCAGGGAATTTAGGGTGTTTCAGTCCAGGCACGAGGACACATCATACCTACCACAAAGGTCTGCATGTGGGCTGAGCAGTGCAGGGAGAGAGGTCAGGGATAAGTTAGGAGGTGACCCTTTCCCTGCCTCTCGCCTAGAGCCTGGTTGGTGGTTTAACTGTTAGTCTGAGTGCACGTCCGCCGTGACAGTCGCTCTGCGGAACAGCACCACTTCACCGCCAATGACTGGGCCTCCATGCGAGACCTGTGTTGCGCTGTTTTGAGTACTTCACCAACATGGCCAGTGCCAATAATGCCGTTCTCAGCGTTACTATCCCACTTCTATGCCTCATTGAAAAAACGCTTCTGGCGATGATAGAAGAGGATGTAGCACAGGAGGAAGAGGGATCATTTCATAGGGTTTCCGGCCAGTCATTCACAGGTGGCTCTGAGGGTGGGTTTCTGTACCCACAAACGCCAGGTACACAATTGTCCAGCCAGGGCACAGTTCTGGAGGATGATGATGAGGAGGAGATGGAGGAGGCGGAACCGTGTTCACAGCAGGGTGGCACCCAAACCAGCTCATGGCCATCACTGGTGCATGGCTGGGGGGATACAGAGGACACAGACGATACACCTCCTACAGAGGACAGCTTTTCGTTGCCTCTGGGCAGCCTGGCACACATGAGCGATTACATGCTTCAGTGTCTCCGCAACGACCGCCGAGTTGCCCACATTCTAACTTGTGCTGATTACTGGGTGGCCACGATGCTGGATCCCCGTTACAAGGACAACGTACTGTCCTTAATTCCGTCACTGGAGCGAGATCGTAAGATAGAAACATAGAAACATAGAATGTTTTGGCAGTTAAGAACCATTTGGCCCATCTAGTCTGCCCAATATACTGAGTACTATGGATAGCCCCTGGCCCTATCTTATATGAAGGATGGCCTTATGCCTATCCCATGCATGCTTAAACTCCTTCACTGTATTTGCAGCCACCACTTCTGCAGGTAGGCTATTCCATGCCTCCACTACTCTCTCAGTAAAGTAATACTTCCTGATATTACTTTTAAACCTTTGCCCCTCTAATTTAAAACTATGTCCTCTTGTAGCAGTTTTTCTTCTTTTAAATATTCTCTCCTCTTTTACCTTGTTGATTTCCTTTATGTATTTAAAAGTTTCTATCATATCCCCTCTGTCTCGTCTTTCTTCCAAGCTATACATGTTAAGGTCCTTTAATCTTTCCTGGTAAGTTTTATCCTGCAATCCATGTACCAGTTTAGTAGCTCTTCTCTGAACTCTCTCCAAAGTATCAATATCCTTCTGGAGATATGGTCTCCAGTACTGCGCACAATACTCCAAATGAGGTCTCACTAGTGCTCTGTAGAGCGGCATGAGCACCTCCCTCTTTCTACTGGTAATTCCTCTCCCTATACACCCAAGCATTCTGCTAGCATTTCCTGCTGCTCTATGACATTGTCTGCCTACCTTTAAGTCTTCTGAAATAATGACCCCTAAATCCCTTTCCTCAGATACTGAGGTTAGGACTGTATCACTGATTTTATATTCTGCTCTTGGGTTTTTATGCCCCAGGTGCATTATCTTGCACTTATCAACATTAAATTTTAGTTGCCAGATTCTTGACCATTCCTCTATTTTTCCTAAATCCCTTTCCATTTGGTGTATCCCTCCAGGAACATCAACCCTGTTACAAATATTTGTGTCATCAGCAAAAAGACACACCTTACCAGCGAGGCATTCTGCAATTTCGCTGATAAAGATATTAAACAATATGGGTCCCAGCAGTGGCGTAACTACCGGGGAAGCAGGGGAAGCAGCTGCTTTGGGGCTCGGGCTGCCAAGGGGGCCCGGCGCCCCGGCAGCGTGTGTGACAGTTTATGTTCAAGTTAGTTAAATATCGATTCTTGTCTTACTGTTCAGGGCCCCTTCACAGCAGCAGCGGCTGACCAGGCCCCCTCGCTAATGTGATCTAATCTTACTGTCTCCTAATGTGTCTGGGATTCGAACCCACAACCTCCAATGTATCAGTGTATCAGAGGCAAAGCATTTACCCACACAGCCATAAAGGCTGCATTGCAACTGATTGAAAAAATATGAGACTTCTACTGTTATAGCTGGCTAAGTGTACATCTATACACATGACATCTGCCCCAACACACCCAGCACTGCTATATCTCTATATCACAGCTGTCCCAGTACACTCAGCTCTGCTATATCTCTATATATGAGCAGCTGTCATGTGTATAGATGTACACTTAGCCAGCTATAACAGTAGAAGTCTCATATTTTTTCAGTCAGCATCAAGGCAGCTCTTATGGTCTTGTGATTAAGTGTTTTGCCTCTGATACAGAAGGTCGTGGGTTCGAATCCCAGCAGAAACTTTTCTGAAATACAAGCACTGACTCCATATGTGGACATACAGGGCGGGACACAATACAGGGCGGGACACAATACAGGGCGGGACACAATACAGGAAGACTGCATCGCATCGCTGACATGGAGGTAAGTAGAAGTGTTTATTTTATTTTTTTAATACCCTACTGTTACTGCCATGGGGGGAGCGGGAGGCACTTGATACTGGCACATGGGGGGAGGGGGGTAGGCACCTGATACTGGAACCTGGGGGGGAGGGGGGGTTGACACCTGATACTGGCACATGGGGGTGGGAGAGGGGTTGGCACCTGATACTGGCACCTGGAGGGGAGGGGGGGTTGGCACCTGATACTGGCACCTGGGGGGAAGAGGCACCTGATACTGGCACATGGGGGGGGGAGGGAGAGAGGCACTTGATACTGGCACTTTTTTTGTGGGGGGGGGAGATGGCACTATGATACTGGGACATGGGGGGGAGGAGAGATGCACTTGATACTGGCATGTGGGGGGGGGTTGGCACTTGATACTGGCACATGGGTGGGTTTGGCACTGTGATACTGGCACATGGGGGGGAGAGGCACTTGATACTGCCACTTTTTTTGGGGGGGGAGATGGCACTATGATACTGGGACATGGGGGGGGGGAGAGAGAGGCACTTGATACTGGCACATGGGGGGGTTTGGCACTATGATACTGGCACATGGGGGGTGGGAAGGAGAGAGGCACTTGATACTGGCACATTGGGGGGGGAGATGGCACTATGATATTGGGACATGTGGGGGGGAGGAGAGAGGCACTTGATACTGGCACATGATGGGGGGGCATCTATGGGGACACTTACTGGCACATTATTGGGGGGCATTATGGGGGACACTAGGCCGGCAGCCTATCAGAGGTCGGACACTGAGGGGCATCTACTGGGGCATCTACTGGGGCACTATATATGGGGCATTTTATACTGGTACATTATAGGGGGCACTAGCAGGAAGGGGGAGAGGAACACTATGGAGGAATTTACTGGGGGCACTATATAGGGGTATTTTATACTGGGACATTATGGGGACACTATGGGGGCACTATGGGGACATTAGCTCAACTGGGGGCATTACAAGGGGGTATTTCTGCACTGTCACATTATAAGGAGAATTATTACTACTGGGGGGGGCATTATAGTGGGCTTTATTATTCCCCCATGGTATGACACCCTAGTAGCAGCACCAGCCTCTCCCTGCTCTGCTATCCCTCTGCCCCTTCTCCAAATCCTTATTATGAAATCTTTCTCATTAGGATAAAGCACAACATCAGCTCCGCCGAGCCCCCGGCCAAAGTGTGGAAGTGGCGTCCGAGATCCCCAAGGGTCAAGTAACTGTAAGTTTTCATATGAAATATGTTTATGTTATTTACATATAGCCACTGTGCCCCACAATATACAGTATACCGCTACACTGTGCCAAAGGAGTGGGGTTTACACAGGAGGAGGGAGGTGCGAAGCGCGCTGGGAGGGCCCTTACAAATATTTGCTGTGGGGCCCAGTCACTTCTAGTTACGCCCCTGGGTCCCAGAACAGATCCCTGAGGTACCCCACTGGTAACAAGACCTTGGTCTGAATATACTCCATTGACTACAACCCTCTGTTGCCTGTCCCTCAGCCACTGCCTAATCCAGGCATCCTCAAACTGCGGCCCTCCAGCTGTTGCAAAACTACAACTCCCAGCATGCCCGAACAGCCTACAGGTATCAGCCTACAGCAGGGCATTGTGGGAGTTGTAGTTTTACAACAGCTGGAGGGCCGCAGTTTGAGGATGTGTCATGGTCTTACCTGCTTGCTGCTCTCCTTCGTTTGACATGTGCTGGCGGCCATCTTGGGTCCTGGGTTTCTTGTAGCCTTCCACCCTGCGGCTCCTCCTTCCCCTGGGAGGAGCTGGATGCCTAGCTCATATATATAGGAGGTCTGTGGCTTCAGTTCCTTGCTTGGTCCTCTTGTGTTCACATGCTTCTAAGACTGCTGCTGCTTCTGGTTCCTGATCCTGGCTTCGTCTGACTACCCTGCTGGTTCCTGATCCTGGCTTCGTCTGACTACCCTGCTGGTTCCTGATCCTGGCTTCGTCTGACTACCCTGCTGGTTCCTGATCCTGGCTTCGTCTGACTACCCTTCTGGTTCCTGACCTCTGGCTTCGCAAAGACTCTGCTCGGTTTCACCATCCGTTTGGACTTTTGCTTTACAGCTTTATTTTCAATAAAGCCTTCTATTTTCACTTATCTCTTGTTGTACGTCTGGTTCATGGTTCCGTGACATTAGGACCAAGCCATGAATTCTGACGGTACAGGGCCATCCTCGCTACCCACGCTGGTTGCCAGACTTGATCAGCAGGATCACCTGTTGGGTCGGTTCGCTGTGGCGTTGCAAACCCTGCTTGAACGCACGGCTCATTTCGCTCCCGTTGCAGATGGGTCGGTTGTCGCTCCTGGGCTCGCTCCTACTGCCGCTCCGGTTGTTGCGCCAGAGTCTACCCCGACACCTGTTGTTGCGCCTGCGGTGTTTCGGGGTATGACCGGTTCTGCCCCTCTTCCACGGCGCTTTGGGGGAGAGCCAACTCAGTGCCGAGGTTTCCTTAACCAGGTGGGCATTTATTTCGAGTTGCTGCCACATGCCTTTCCTACTGAGAGATCAAAGGTGGGCTTCTTGATCTCGCTGCTCTCGGACAAGGCCTTGGCCTGGGCCAGCCCTTTATGGGAGAACAACAATCCGGTGGTTGCCGAGTTTTCCGGTTTTGTTGCTTCTCTTCGGAAGGTATTCGATGTGCCGGCTCGTGCTGCCTCTGCTGCGAAGCTCCTTATGTCCATCAGACAGGGTTCACGATCCGTAGCTGAATACGCCATTGAGTTTCGTACCCTGGCAGCAGAGGTGGGCTGGAATAATGAGGCTCTGGTCGCTGCTTTCTCTCATGGTCTCTCGGATGCCTTGAAGGATGAGGTTGCAGCTAAGGACCTACCAGTTGAGCTCGAGTCTCTTATTTCTTTCCTGATTTTGATTGACACCAGACTCAGGGAGAGACCTTCCTTTAAGGAGAACCTGCGGAGGCCTTCTAACAGATTGGTGCCTACGTTTGCTGTCCCACCCGTGCCTCCCTCTCCTCCCACGCCTCCTGGGGATGACTTGTCTGGGGGTGAACCCATGCAGCTGGGGTTTGCTCGCCTGTCCGAGGGGGAGAGGGCACTCCGGAGACGCGAGGGCCGATGCATGTACTGTGGTCTCGGTGGGCATTTTCGGTTGGCATGTCCGAACCGTCCGGGAAACGCTCGTACCCTGAGATCCTGTCGGGGGCAGATCTTGGGTGGAGTCTCCTCGTCCCCGGTTTCCCGTGTTGACAAACCACTGATCACTGTTGTCCTCTCCTGGGTCGGGGGCTCGGTGACGACCCAGGCGTTGGTGGACTCTGGTGCTGGTGGTTTGTTCATTGATAGTGTGTTCGCTGCCGCCAATTCCATTCCTCTGCAGGCTCGAGGTTCCCCACTGGCTCTTGAGGCGATAGACGGCAGACCCCTTCTGCCGCCACACGTGACTCATGAGACCCTTCCAGTGGGGATAGCCATTGGTGCCGTTCACAGAGAGTCGGTCTGCCTCCAGGTTATTTCGTCTCCACACTACTCGGTGGTCTTGGGGTACCCCTGGCTCCAGAAGCATAATCCGACTTTCGATTGGAGATCGGTCGAGATCCTCTCGTGGTCACCGCAGTGTGGGGCTAGTTGCATCCATGGGTCTGTCAAGTTGCTGTGTACTTCCTCGGACTCTCTGTTGCCTCCTGAATACGAGGAGTACCGGGATGTATTCGATAAGGTGCGCGCGGTTGCCCTACCTCCGCACCGCCCATACGATTGTGCCATAGAGTTACAATCTGGTGCCGTTCCTCCTCGTGGCAAAGTCTATCCACTGTCGGTAGCGGAGAATGAGGCCATGGAGGAGTACGTGAGGGAGGCGCTTTCACGCGGACACATTCGCAAATCTTCGTCCCCGGCAGGGGCTGGATTTTTCTTTGTGAAAAAGAAGGGCGGTGAGTTGAGGCCTTGCATCGATTACAGGGGTCTCAATCGCATCACGATCAAGAACGCTTACCCGATACCCTTGATTTCCGAGCTGTTCGATCGCCTTAAAGGGGCCACGGTCTTTACCAAACTCGACCTGAGGGCGGCATATAACCTGGTAAGGATCAAGGCGGGCGATGAGTGGAAGACCGCGTTTAACACCAGGACCGGTCATTACGAATCCTTGGTTATGCCCTTTGGGTTGTGCAATGCGCCCGCAGTCTTTCAGGAATTCATCAACGATGTTTTCCGTGACCTGTTGCAGCAGTGTGTGGTAGTCTATTTGGATGACATCTTGGTATATTCTGAATCCATGGAGGCCCACATTCTGGATGTCAGACGAGTGTTGCAACGGTTACGAGAGAACAAGCTGTTCGGTAAGCTTGAGAAATGCGAATTTCACCGATCCCAGGTAACCTTCTTAGGTTACATCATTTCCGCTGAGGGGTTCTCCATGGATCCTGAGAAGGTTTCGGCTGTCTTACAGTGGCCCCAGCCCAGTGGTCTTCGTTCCCTGCAGCGCTTTTTGGGCTTCGCCAATTATTATCGGAAGTTCATCAGGGACTTTTCCATGCTGGCCAAGCCTCTCACGGATCTGACCAGGAAGGGCAGTAATTCCCAGGTCTGGCCGCTCGAGGCCATCCGAGCTTTTGAGGCCCTAAAGTCCGCCTTTGTGTCGGCTCCGATTCTGTCGCATCCCAACCCTGGGTTGCCCTTTGTCCTCGAGGTGGACGCGTCTGAGACGGGAGTAGGCGCCCTTCTGTCTCAGCGTAGAACACCAGAGGGTCCTCTGCTTCCTTGTGGGTTTTACTCCCGGAAACTGTCTTCCGCGGAGTGCAACTATCAGATTGGTGACAGGGAGTTATTGGCCATCGTGCAGGCCCTTAAAGAATGGAGGCACTTGCTCGAGGGTTCGGTGGTTCCGGTTCTCATCCTGACGGACCACAAGAATCTGACCTACCTTTCTGAGGCCAAGAGATTGACACCACGTCAGGCCAGATGGGCTCTGTTCTTGTCACGTTTTAATTACGTGGTCTCCTACCTACCCGGTTCCAAGAACATCAGGGCGGATGCCTTATCACGGCAGTACTCCGAGCTGTCCAGGGAGGAGTCGATTCCGACTTCGGTCATACCTCCGAATCAGATCCTGGCCGCCATTCGCACCAGCCTGACCTCTCCCCTGGGTGAGCAGATTTTGGCGGCTCAATCTGGTGCTCCCTCTGGGAGACCCAACGGCAGATGTTTTGTGCCTGAGGAGTTGCGCACTCGGTTGTTGCGAACCTACCATAACTCCAAGACCGCGGGGCATCCTGGAAAGAATCAGCTGTCCTGGGCTGTTTCACGTCTGTTCTGGTGGCCTTCCCTACGTTCCGACATCGCCGCATATGTAGCGGCATGCTCCGAATGTGCCCAGAGTAAGTCCCCTCGGCACCTTCCGTTGGGCCTTCTGCAACCCATAGCCACCGGGGAGCGCCCATGGTCACACCTGGGGATGGATTTCATTGTGGACCTCCCTGCATCCCGAGGCCATACGGTCATTCTCATGATTGTGGATCGGTTTTCCAAAATGTGCCACTGTGTTCCTCTCAAGAAGTTACCCTCTGCACAAGAGTTGGCCACGATTTTTGCCAGGGAGGTCTTCCGGTTGCACGGTTTGCCTAAGGAGATTGTGTCGGATCGGGGGAGTCAGTTTGTGTCCAGGTTCTGGCGCGCCTTTTGCTCCCAGTTGGGGATTCATCTCTCCTTCTCCTCGGCCTACCACCCTCAGTCCAATGGGGCCGCAGAACGATCCAATCAGGCCTTGGAGCAATTCCTTCGTTGCTATGTCTCCGATCACCAAGACAATTGGGTTGACCTCCTGCCTTGGGCTGAGTTTGCCAGGAACACGGCGGTGAACTCTTCCTCTGGGACGTCTCCCTTCATGGCCAATTATGGGTTCCAACCTGCCGTGTTACTGGAGGTATTCTCTCCCCAGGATATTCCGGCTGTGGAGGATCACCTTTCCGTCCTACGTGCTTCTTGGGTACAGATCCAGAAGTCCCTTGAGGTCTCTGCGCAGCGCCAGAGATTCCAGGCTGATCGCAGACGAGCGCCTGCTCCTTCCTACCAGGTCGGAGACCGTGTATGGTTGTCCACCCGCAACCTCAACCTTCGAGTGCCCACTCCCAAGCTGGCGCCTCGCTTTGTTGGTCCCTTCCGAGTGCTTCGCAGGGTAAACCCGGTAGCCTATGCCCTTGCGCTTCCTCCTGGCATGCGGATCTCCAACGTGTTTCATGTCTCCCTGTTGAAGCCACTGGTGTGTAATCGTTTCACTTCCTCGGTTCCTCGGCCTCGTCCGGTCCAAGTGGGCAATCGTGAGGAATATGAGGTGAGCAATATCCTGGACTCACGCCTGGTCCGCGGTCGGTTGCAGTTTTTGGTCCATTGGCGTGGTTATGGTCCAGAGGAGCGTTCCTGGGTTCCCTCCGCAGATGTCCATGCTCCTGCCTTGCTCCGAGCCTTCCACGCACGCTTCCCTCAGAAACCGTTTTGTGCTCCGCGGAGGAGGGGCCCTTGAGGGGGAGGTACTGTCATGGTCTTACCTGCTTGCTGCTCTCCTTCGTTTGACATGTGCTGGCGGCCATCTTGGGTCCTGGGTTTCTTGTAGCCTTCCACCCTGCGGCTCCTCCTTCCCCTGGGAGGAGCTGGATGCCTAGCTCATATATATAGGAGGTCTGTGGCTTCAGTTCCTTGCTTGGTCCTCTTGTGTTCACATGCTTCTAAGACTGCTGCTGCTTCTGGTTCCTGATCCTGGCTTCGTCTGACTACCCTGCTGGTTCCTGATCCTGGCTTCGTCTGACTACCCTGCTGGTTCCTGATCCTGGCTTCGTCTGACTACCCTGCTGGTTCCTGATCCTGGCTTCGTCTGACTACCCTTCTGGTTCCTGACCTCTGGCTTCGCAAAGACTCTGCTCGGTTTCACCATCCGTTTGGACTTTTGCTTTACAGCTTTATTTTCAATAAAGCCTTCTATTTTCACTTATCTCTTGTTGTACGTCTGGTTCATGGTTCCGTGACAGGATGCCTGGCCTAATCCATTCAACAATATGGGAGTCCAAGCCCAAAGACTGCAATTTATTGATAAGCCTTCCGTGTGGACAGTATCAAAAGCCTTACTGAAGTCTAGATAAGCAATGTCTACTGCACCTCCTCCATCTATTATTTTAGTCACCCCATCAAAAAAATCAATAAGATTAGTTTGACATGATCTCCCTGAAGTAAACCCATGCTGTTTTTAATCTTTCAATCCATGGGATTTTAGATGTTCCACAATCCTCTCCTTAAGTATGGTTTCCATTAATTTCCCCACTATTGATGTCAGGCTTACTGGCCTATAGTTGCCCGATTCCTTCCTACTACCTTTCTTGTGAATGGGCACAACATTTGCAAATTTCCAATCTTCTGGGACGACTCCTGTTGCCAGTGATTGGTTAAATAAATCTGTTAATGGTTTTGCTAGTTCACCGCTGAGCTCTTTAAATAGCTTTGGGTGTATCCCATCAGGCCCCTGTGACTTATTTGTATTGATTTTAGACAGCTGACTTAGAACCTCTTCCTCAGTAAAGACACATGCATCAAAAGATTCATTAGTCTTCTTTCCTAACTGAGGTCCTTTTCCTTCATTTTCCTTTGTAAAGACTGAACAGAAGTATTCATTGAGGCATTCAGCTAGTTCTTTATCTTCTTCCATATACCTTCCTCCTTTTGTTTTTAATTTTGTAATTCCTTGTTTTAGTTTCCTTTTTTCATTTATGTATCTGAAGAATGCCTTATCGCCTTTTTTCCCTGACTGAGCTAATTTCTCTTCTGCCTGTGCTTTAGAAGCTCTAATAACTTGTTTGGCCTCTCTCTGCCTAATCTTATAAATTTGCCTGTCATCCTCGTTTTTTTTTTTTTATAATTCCTAAATGCAATCTTTTTGTTTTTAATGATTTTGGCCACTTCTGCTGTGTACCACAGTGGTCTCTTCCTTTTTTTGCTTTTACTGACAAGCCTAATGCAATTTTCTGTTGCCTTCAATAGTGCCTCTTTTAAGTAGTCCCATTTCTCCTGGACTTCAATGAAACTGTTCCAATCTGATAGGGACTCGTATACCACTAATCTAATTTTAGAAAAGTCTGTTTTTCTAAAATCTAAAACTTTTGTTTTTGTGTGGTGTGACTCTACTTATAGTAAACCACACTGACTGGTGATCACTAGATCCCAAGCTTTCCCCTACAGTAATATCATATACCAAATTCCCATTTGTGAATACTAAATCTAAAATGGCCTCCTTCCGGGTTGGCTCCTCAACTACTTGCTGTAGAGATAATCCCAGTAGGGAATTTAGAATATCTGTACTCCTGACAGAACTAGCTATTTTTTTCCTGTATAGAGAGAACCCTGGTATTGATGTATCCCAGTCATTACTCCCCTTGAACCACGTCTCAGTAACAGCCACTATATCTATATTCTCAGATGCCATTATAGCCTCAAGTTCATTGATCTTATTCCCTAAACTGCGAGCATTTGTAGATAAGAATCTGAGATTGTCATTTCTTAACCTTTGTGCTACTGGCATCTTCTGGCATTGTTCCGGGGGGCAGTCGGACTGCTGGATTATCACTATTTTGCCCCCCTTTTCTAGTTTAAATGCTCCTTAGCAAATACTTGGAACTGCTCACCGAGGACATTCGTTCCTTTGAGAGAAAGATGCAAACCATCTTTCTTGTACAGTTCTTTTCCATTCCAACAAGAGCTAACATGACACACAAAGCCAAACCCTTGGTTCCGACACCATTCACCAAGCCATACATTGAATTCCTTAATGCGCATCTTCCTGTCATGCTGAAGGTTATGCACAGGCAAAACTGCAGAGAATGAAACAGTTGATGCAACCTCCTGTATATCCTTTCCAAGAGTGTGAAAAGCTTCTTTCACCTTTGAAACCTCATTACAAGCCAGATCGTTTGTCCCAAGATAGACAATAACATCCACTTCCCTTTCCTGCTTTGCTTGCCTAACAATATTAAGGATCCGTCGTCTATCCCTGCTAGCGGTAGCACCAGGGAGACATCTCACAACACCATTCTCCTCAAACTTCACACCTCTTATGACGGAATCGCCCACCAACAGCTGCTTACTATCAGTCCTCACCTTCTCCTTTTTGTCTTTGGCTGCAGTCTTGCATACTTTAGGCATGGGAGATGATTGTTTCTCACCCACTGTGCTTGAGCCATCCGCCATGTTGCTCTTGCACTCTGAAAGTGCTGCAAATGAATTATGGAGAACCACAGACTGTGGGACATGTATTCTATCCACAACTCTCAGTCTACCAGAACCTACAGTAACCCATCTTCCATTTCTAGGGGGCCTCTGTGGCAGTGGCATTGCAATGTTCTCAGCCTGAGTTTGTTTAATGGTTAATTTACAAATCTCATATTTCAAAAATGTAATTTCCTGTTGCATTATGGAGAACTGTCTACAGATTAGACAGTATCCAAACCTCTGAAGAGTGGAACCTGAAATAAAAGCACAACAAATCCTGCACAGAACCAGGTCAGCCATTGCAAAGAGGGGGAAATTTTTTAGACAAACAAATCTTACTTGTTTAGATTGTATCCACCTCCAGATTACCTCCTGAGTATCTCCTGAATATCTCCAATGCACTTGCAGACCAGCACTTGATTAGACCAGCACTTGATTAGCAGCAAGCTATACGATTGTCTGTGA
Organism: Bufo bufo; assembly: GCF_905171765.1. Lineage (NCBI taxonomy): Eukaryota > Metazoa > Chordata > Amphibia > Anura > Bufonidae > Bufo > Bufo bufo. Next base: position 366,266,489 of record NC_053391.1, on the reverse strand, counting down.
TAACGCCCCAAGCCATGCTAAACACACGTTCAGACAATACACTGGCTGCAGGGCAGGCCAGCACCTCCAAGGCGTAAAGGGCAAGCTCAGGCCATGTGCCCAATTGGGAGACCCTGAAGTTGAAGGGGGCACACATACTGCTCGACTATGTTGCTGAAATGCTGCCTTCTGCTAAGACGCGCGAGTACAAGTGCACGCTGGTAGATGCACTGCTGGTGGCATTCCCACCTGACAGGGGGGGCCACAGTGGAATTACAAGGCAAAGGCAGAAGAGGAAGAAGAGGTCGCCAACGCAGCTGGGGCACCACCAGCACCTCAGAAGGCAGGGTTAGCATGGCTGAAATGTGGAAAAGCTTTGTCAGCACGCCACAACTAGCACCACCAGCTGATATAGAATGTCTTAGCAGACATCACACCAAAGGCAGCTTCAAGGAGTTCCCTGGCATGGCACTTCTTCACACAATGTGCTGACAACAAGACCCGAGTGGTTTGCACGCTGTGCCGTCAGAGCCTGAAGTGAGGCATTAACATTCTGAACCTTAGCACAGCCTGCATGACCAGGCATCTACGTGCGAGACATGGGCTGCAGTTGAGTAAGCACCTTCAAAACCAAGAAAGGGCCCCTCCTGCTCCCTCTTCTGCTGCTGCCTCGGCCTCTTCCTCCGCCTCTGGAGGAACGTTGGCACCTGCCGCCCAGAAAACAGAGGATGTGCCACCAACAACACCACCTCCGTCACCAAGCATCTCCACCATGTCACACGGAAGCGTTCAGCTCTCCATCTCACAAACCTTTGAGAGAAAGCGTAAATTCCCACCTAGTCACCCTCGATCCCTGGATCTGAATGCCAGCATTTCTAAACTACTGTCCTTTGAAATTCTGTCATTCAGGCTGGTGGAGACGGACAGCTTCAAACAGCTCATGTCGCTTGCTGTCCCACAGTACGTCGTTCCCAGCCGCCACTACTTCTCCAGGAGAGCCGTGCCCTCCCTGCACAACCAAGTATCGGATAAAATCAAGTGTGCACTGCGCAACGCCATCTGTGGCAAGGTCCACCTAACCACAGATACGTGGACCAGTAAGCACGACCAGGGACGCTATATCTCCCTAACTGCACACTGGGTAAATGTAGTGGCGGCTGGGCCCCAGGCGGAGAGTTGTTTGGCGCACGTCCTTCCGCCGCCAAGGATCGCAGGGTATCATTCTTTGCCTCCTGTTGCCTCCTCTTCCTACTCGGCTTCCTCCTCCTCTTCTACCACCTCCTCATCCGGTCAGCGACAGACCTTCATCACCAACTTCAGCACAGCCATGGGTAAACGTCAGCAGGCCGTTCTGAAACTGATGTGTTTGGGGGACAGGCCCCACACCGCGCAGGAGTTGTGGCGGGGTATAGAACAACAGACCGACAAGTGGTTGCTGCCAGTGAGACTCAAGCCTGGCCTGGTGGTGTGCGATAATGGGCGAAATCTCATTGCAGCTCTGGGACTAGCCGGTTTGACGCACATCCCTTGCCTGGCGCATGTGCTGAATTTGGTGGTGCAGAAATTCATTTACAACTTCCCCGACATGTCAGAGCTACTGCGTAAAGTGCGCGCCGTCTGTGCGCGCTTCCGGCGTTCTCATCCTGCCGCCGCTTGGCTGTCTGCTCTACAGCGTAACTTCGGCCTTCCCGCTCACCGCCTCATATGTGACGTGCCCACCAGGTGGAACTCCACCTTGCACATGCTGGAGAGACTGTGCGAGCAGCAGCAGGCCATAGTGGAGTTTCAGCTGCAGCACGCACGGGTGAGTCACACTGCGGAACAGCACCACTTCACCACCAATGACTGGGCCTCCATGCGAGACCTGTGTGCCCTGTTGCTCTGTTTCGAGTACTCCACCAACATGGCCAGTGGCGATGACGATTACGATTACAATACCACTTCTATGTCATCCTTGGAAGAGGATGTGGCCCAGGACAAGGAGGAAGAAGAGGGGTCATCTCTAACACTTTCAGGCCAGTCTTTTAGAAGTGGCTCAGAAAGAGGATTTTTGCAACAGCAGAGGCCAGGTACAAATTTGGCCAGCCAGGGGCCACTACTGGAGGACGAGGAGGAGGAGGATGAGGAGGAGGATGGGGATGAAGCATGATCACAGCGGGGTGGCATCCAACGCAGCTCGGGCCCATCACTTGTGCATGGCTGGGGGGATACGGAGGACGCAGACGATACGCCTCTCATAGAGGACAGCTTGTCCTTACCTCTGGGCAGCCTGGCACACATGAGCGACTTTATGCTGCAGTGCCTGCGCAACGACAGCAGAGTTGCCCACATTTTAACGTGTGATGACTACTGGGTGGCCACCCTGCTGGATCCCCGTTACAAAGACAATTTGCTGTCCTTAATTCCCTCACAGGTGCGTGATCGGAAGATGCACAACTACAGGCGCATGCTGGTAGACGTGCTTCTGAGAGCATTCCCGACTGACGCGGGGGGACAAGTGGAAGCACAAGGTGAAGGCAGGGGAGGAGGAAGAGGTCGCCAACGCAGATCTGTCAGCGCCAGCACCTTAGAAGGCAGGGTTAGCATGGCCGACATGTGGAAAAGCTTTGTATACTCGCCGCAACAACCGGCCCCAACTGCTGATATGGAGCGTGTTAGCAGGAGGCAGCATTTGAACAACATGGTGGAACAGTACCTGTGCACACGCCTACACGTACTGACTGATGGTTCTGCCCCATTCAACTTCTGGGTCTCCAAATTGTCCACATGGCCAGAGCTTGCCCTGTATGCCTTGGAGGTGCTGGTCTGCCCTGCAGCCAGTGTACTCTCTGAACGTGTATTTAGCACAGCAGGAGGCGTCATTACAGACAGACGCAGCCGCCTGTCCACAGCCAACGTGAACAAGCTCACGTTCATTAAAATGAACCAGGCTTGGATCCCTCAGGACTTGTCTGTACCTTGTGCAGAATAGATAGTTCTAACAGCCTCAACCATCCATCCTTGTACTCAAGTGCACTTATTCCTTTTTTTATTTTTTATATGTCCCAATATTTTGGGGGATACCCCTATGTAAAAAAGCTAAATAACACACATCTGTGTTGGCTACCCATTCCTCCTTCTCCGCCGCTTCCACCTAGACCGCCACGTGAGCCTACATGGCCACATCCACCCATTCACCGCCTCCTCAACCTCTTCCTCCTACATCATTCCTATTTTTTTTAAGGTCTTTTATGTTTTTTTTTATTAATTTCCCTATCCACATTTGTTTGCAGAGCATTTGCCATGCTCTTAAGCACATTTTGCTGCCTTTTGCAGCCCTCTAGCCCTTTCCATGACATTTTTACAGCCATTTTAGTGCTCAAAAGTTCCGGTCCCTATTGACTTCAATGGGGTTCGGGTTCGGAGTCAAGTTCGGGTCCCGAACTCCAATTTTTTTTTCAAGTTCGGCCGAACCTGCCGGACCCAGACATCCAGGTGTCTGCTCAACTCTAATTGTCAGGTGAAATTCCCAAATTTTTGGCTGTGATATACTCTTGCTCTACCTAGTAGACAGGGAAATAAATTTAACAAATTTTTCTGGTACATTGTTGGGTGAAATTCACCAATTTTTGGCTGTGATATACCCCTGCTCTACCTAGTAGACAGGGAAATACATTTCACAAATTTGTCTGGTACATTGTCGGGTGAAATTCCCAAATTTTTGGCTGTGATATACCACTGCTCTACCTAGTAGACAAGGAAATAGATTTCACTAATTCGTCTGTTACATTGTTGGTTGACAAATGCTCATCTTTTGCACTAGAATGTACATTTGCGGCCTACACTGCATTTAGGACAGTATGAATGGTGAGGCCAGAACAAGTACAGACTATAGTAGATTGGGGGGCAAACAGTGCCTACAGTTCCTTCGCATTGTCTCCCACCCAGTCTGAAAGATCAGAGTTGGCACCTACAGCCCATGGCCATCTGTCTTTCAACTCACCCCCTTGCAAATCAGGCAAGCAGTCTGAGCCCCAAGCCATGCAGCAGTCTGTTATTCTTTTTGATGACTCTGCTGGCAGGGTTTCCGTGGGCCGTCCACATAGCCCTGCAAAATCGTCTGTTCAGTTGGTGGGTGACATGAACACAGTTTTACCATGAATAAAACCCTGCTCTGCATAGGTGACAGGGACATAAATTTAAAAAAATTGTCTGTTACATTGTCAGGTGACATTTTACCAATTTTGACGTATACAAACCCCTGCTCTGCATAGGTGACAGGTACCTAATTTTTGTAAAAATCGTCTGTTCAATTGGTGGGTTACATGAACACAGTTTTGCCGTGAATAAACCCCTGCTCTGCATAGTTGACAGGGCCCGAAATTTTCAAAAATAGTCTGTTCCATTGGTGGGTGACATTAACCCATCTTTGCCGATGTAAAACCCCTGCTCTGCATATCTAACAGGGACTTACATTTCTAAAATTCGTCTTTAATTGACGCGCACCCCCTCCTTTCATTCGATGCTTCAGCTTTAATAACTTGTCCCACAATTCAGCTCGATCACATTGCAGCCATTGACCTCCCTTGGATGTGGTATCCCTTTCTCACGCTCCCTCTCCGGCGTGGAACCCTGATTCGCCGCTAACCGTGATCAACATGGTAGGCGCAGAAAAGAACATCGAAAGTTGATAGAGAAGATATCCAATTGGATCGTGGACGTCACAGGGATGTGCGATCAGGCAGAAGTTATCTAGAGTGAACAAAGCGGCAGCAGGGCCTCTCCTGTCCAAAATACCCCAGTGACATTCCCTGTCATTTTTTATTAATCATTCGAATAACAGGGCATCTGAAGAGTCCTGTATTGTTATTTATCGTCACTACATCCCCGAGTCGGGAGTGGGTAATTGCTGCGCGCCCCCTCCTTTACTTGGAAGCTTCTGCTTCAATAATTTGTCCCACATTTCCGCTCGAACACATTTCATTTCTCTCCATTGACCTCCCTTGGATGTGGTATCCCTTTCTCAGGCTACCTCTCCGGCCTGGAACCCTGATTCCCTGCTACCAGTGATCACCATGGTAGGCGCAGAAAAGAACATCGAAAGTTGATAGAAAAGATATCCAACTGGATCGTGGACTTCACGGGGACGTGCAACATGGTTGAGCAGTATGTGTGCACACGCCTACACGTACTGATTGATAGGTCTGCCCCCTTCAACTTCTTGGTCTCCAAATTGGGCACATGGCCTGAGCTTGCCCTTTATGACTTAGAGGTGCTGGCCTGCCCTGCAGCCAGTGCATTTTCTGAACGTTTGTTTAGCATATCTGGAGGGGGTTATCACAGGTTATATTTCCCAATATTATGGGGTCTACCCAAATTTGAACAAAAATAAATAAATAATAAAATAAAATATAAAACAAAACCAAAAACCAGTGTTGGCTACCTTCTCATCCTCCACCGCCGCTTTCACCTACACCACCACATCCACTGTCTCCTCAACCTCCTACTCTATATGGACCTCCTCCTCCTAGATCAAGATTATTATTTTTCATTTTTATGTATTTTATATTATTTTAAGTCATTTCCCTATCCACATTTGTTTGCAGAGCACTTGCCATGCTCTTAACCACATTTTGCTGGCATTTGCGGCCCTCTAGCCCTTTCCATTACTTTTTTACAGCCATTTTAGTGCTCCAAAGTTCGGGTCCCCATTGACTTCAATGGGGTTTGGGGTCGGGGTCAAGTTCGGGTCCCTAACTAGAACTTTTTTGTGAAGTTCGGCCGTAGCCGTCGAACCTGAACATCCAGGTGTCTGCTCAACTCTAATTTTGAGGTGTATGACTCTGATCTTTTAAGTGCCTCTGCAATTCCTAGAGATCAGATTGGCAGCTCTCTGCAGACCAATTTCTAAAAATCACTGAATGTGACTTCATTGCTAATACAATGTTTCAGCACTTGGAGCCCTGCTTTTAATTTTGTCCAGAGCCACAAATTGTGTAAAACCGACCCTGTAAGGATGCAGGTGGCACAATGATGATATCATAAGGGGTAGGGAACTAAAAATTTGAATCCCACCACTGGGTGAACCTGTGCTTTTAATTTTAGATTAAAGGGGAGCTCACTTCTTCTGATATGTCTATAGCTTGTTCTATAAGAATATAACCACAAAGCTTCTTTTGAATTATACATTGATGAAATAACTTTCAAGAGGTGGATGTTGTTTCATGATTTGTTCATGGGCATTTGAATAAAGAATCTTTACTACATAGATTAGCAAACATATCTTTCTAAAGGTATTTTCTGCCAGATATACTCCATATCACTTGAGATTTGAGGGGCCCCTGCTTGCTGCCCTCCTCCTATTCCAATACATGACAAGCTGTTTTAATTAGCTACTTTCTCTCCTCTGATTGCAGTAACCTCTCTCCTCACAAAGTCTTGTATTGATTATTTGCAAATAGCTTCATATCTCAATATGAAATATTGAATCTGCAATTAGCGTTGACTTGGCTCTCTGAGCATAGGGAGGGAGGAAGGGTAAGCACAGAGCATGAACAGAGCAAGCTAACTGAAAGAAGTTGTTGAAGTTAATTTCAATAGGGTAAAATTAAAAACTGCAACAATGTGTATACATAGTTCTAACTGTTGTCATAATAGTTGTTATATAAACCAGTTTGGAGATACTCTCGATCTACACTAGATGTGCCTAGAACAAATGCTATACGATTAGTCACTATCTTGCATTTACAATAATGTCAATAGATGTCCAAATTGATATCTTCATTGTGTCCATGACTGTTCTATACATGTATTGTTAATCAATTCCATTAAAACAAGGACACAATTCATCTTGTGATGTATTCATTACTTGATTGATGAATAAACATAATATTAAAATCAAAGTTTACCATGTAACTCCAATATTCCATCAAAATAACGGATGAATAAATGGACCAGTACTTTCTAAATATAACCCTGAAAAGCACACAGTACTTTTGATTGGTGCCTGTCCTGTTTATCCAAATCGAACAATGAACGTATTGTTGCCTGTAATACAAGCCATGACTTTGCACCATGTACAGATGTGGCAAACTGTCTCTTGACATATAACGCCTTAGATACTATGATGCAGCAAACGAATATTTAACACACCAAATCCCATTGAAAATGTCAAGATAAAGTTTTCGCCATTACGGTATAAAATGCATTAAATGTCAAGTTACAGTTTGCTACATCTGTATGAGAGTTTAGAACACTCTCCATTATTTGATTTTATCTCAGTACATTAAAGTGAATCTCCGCCTTTGATTAAGACTGACTAAATATTAAGCAAAGAAGAAAGTAGAATCTGACAGTTTGGGATTATACAGTAGCATGAAAACTTAAAACTACTAATAAAAGTTTTTTAGTTTTGAAAGAATATATACTTTTTTTTACATCATAGCTCTGTTGATGAGAAATTATAGTCATATTCATGTCATAGCTATTCATCAAATGTTAGATTTCATCAAACTGTGTGTACAGCAACTATACGTCTGCAGATTTTTGTCGTTCTAGTTGTCAGTATTTGAGGATAGTCATCGAAAAGTTTAATTCACAACTTTTTTCACATGTGGAATGGAATTGTAGATAATTTTACCACGACCTTATATTAAAGAGCATCAAAAATAGTGCCACTAGTTCCTAGTTTCTTCAACAAAAACATTCTTGATACAGTATCTTCGCTGCTACCATTAAGGCTCTCACCAGAGAAGTGGACCTTGAGCTACAAATTGAGGTGCAAAGTCTAAGAAATGTTCCCATTCTTGACCCTTAACTACTTCATGAAGAAGCCTATTGTGACCATTAGGACCAAGCCTCATTTTTCAAATATGACACATTATGTGATAATAACGTTGGAATGTTTTTACTTATCCAAGGATCATAAGATTGTTTTCTCATGACACACTGTAATTTATAAAAAACACAAAGAGAAGAGTTGGATGGCACCTCATGACACCAGAACATCCATCGGAACAGGAGTAAATGTGGTGGAATAAGGACCTCTAATGGACTGAGGGTGGTGGTCTATCTCAAAGACAGTTCACAAAATAATCCCAAAATAAAGAATAAAATGATGTCACTCACCAAAATCGTCCACATTAGTCTTTATTCTCAAACAAAAACACCTTGTACAATGGCAGCAGGGCCACAGGACGCCACACAGGCATAGTAGGTGGCAACGGCCATTTCGCATCAATACTCTTCCTCCGGCCTTCAACGTCATGACGCAAATGCGCATGCTTATATACCAGCAAATTTTAGTTGCTATGTCAACACACAACATAATAATGGTGAATTACATATTAAAACAAGATCAGACTTGTACATAAATCTTAAGACAAATATATACTTACAAAAATAAAACCTCCCAATTTAAAAACAGGTGAATTAAAGGCATTAAAATGGCTAAAGTCCACTAAGGACGTTATTATAAAACCAGCGGACAAGGGGGGCAATATTGTTCTCATAACTATAGAATATTATGTCTCAGAATCAAGAAGGCAGTTGGGAGATAATGACATATATACGAGAGGCTGGCAAGTGATTCCACTAATAAAAAAAAGGGCTCATCTGCAGGGGCTGCTACGTAGATATGTAGAATGTGAAATCCTTTTTAGAAGAACAGCCGAGAGATTACTCCCTTTATCCCCATTAAAACTGTCATGGTATTTTTTTACCTAAGGTCCATAAGAACATGGACTGTCCAACTAGGCGGCCCATAGTTGCCGGGATCTGCTTTATTACCAAACTCCTTTCTGAATATTTGGACTGGATATTGCGTCCATTACAAGTGCTGAGCGCGAATATTCTAAAAGCGATTTTTTTTGCGAATATTGTCACTTCGAGATTTCGCGGATATTTAGAATATAGTGCTATATATTCGTAATGACGAATATTATTTTTCTTTTCAATAGAAAAGTTGCCTACCCCACGCCGGTATTTCACGTTCATTATGCGAATAATACATTGCCGATTTTCGCAATCAAGAATATAATCTCAAGTTTGTGAATTCACAAATATATGATAAATATTCTACAAAATATTGGCAAAATATCGCAAATTCTAATATTGCCCCTGCCGCTCATCACTATCCATTACTTAGAGATATACCGTTGTATCTAAAGGATACAAACGATTTCCTCCTGGCATTGAAATCTTTCCAGTGGCAGGCGGGACATCATTTGGTCTCTTTGGACGTAGAGAGTTTGTATACCACATGATGTTGGAGTGGATTCAGTTAGGGAAGTTATTACAAGGACAGAAAAGTGCCAAAGATTTATTGAGTTTGTAGAAGAGGCCCTTCAGTTTATATTAGCAAATAACACCTTTAGATTTAGGGACCAATGGTACAGTCAAAAACACGGTACTGCGATGGGCACACCAGCAGCATGTACATTTGCCAACATCTTTCTTGCCTATTTTGAGGACAAATATGTCTATTCTTTGAAGAATCCATTTTTACATTATATTCAATTGTTTTTACAATACATAGACTATATATTTATTACTTGATCAGGTACAGAATCACAATTTGATGAATTTGTAACTTTTTTGAATGAGCACAATGAGAAGAACATGAGGTTCACATACAAGTTTGGGGGTCAAGAACTGGAATTCTTGGATGTGGCTGTAGTGGTGGAGGAAGATATGTTGGTCACTAGGGGCTACAGAAAGTCCACAGTGACCAACTCTCTACTCTACTACGTCAGCTTCCATCCGCAAAGCGTGAAACTGGCAGTTCCTTACAGACAGTTTATCAGACTTAGGAGAATAAATAGTTGTGAGGAAGACTACATAATTCAGGAAATAGAAACGCATAACTCAGAGAGGTTATCCTCCAAAAATTTTGCATCAGGCCATGATGAAAGCACTACATGTAACACAGGATGAATTAAACAGTAAACAGAATCTGTTGATGAGGCTTTGAGGGAAGTGGCATTAAATAAGCCTATGGTAGCATTTAGATGTAGTCACACCTTAAAAGACAGATTGGTGAGAAGCAGGTTCACAGAAAGGAGATCAGATATTTGGTTGAGAGATTATGTGTCAAAAGGTAACCGCCGATGCGGTAATTGTGCTTTTTGTATGAATAATCTTCAACAGGGTGCTTACATTTTCAGGTATAGAAATAGTTCCAAGTCCACCTGCAGGGGGTGATAGATAGAGATGGCCTTGTGGTTCACCTGGTGGTCATTTTGTGGTAAACTTTGCTCATTCGCTGTTCACCGAACAGGCGAACATATGGCGATGTCCACCGGTGCCATATTCTTTGCATAGTGCAGAACTTTGACACATGACACATCCATCAGTTGGGACAGAACAGCCAATTCAGACATTTCAGCACATGGACACACCCCCTACCCTATAAATAAACCCGATCTGGCCGCCATTTTACATTCAGTCTTTTGCCAGTGTAGGGAGAGGTTGCTGTGTGGAGCAGGGACAGACTATTAGAGTATAGAGACACCAAACACTAGCTAATAGGGCCACAAAAGTCCTTTTAAGGACTGGTATAGGTGTGCTATCGATAGGTGTGACATACTGAGGGGTGTAATATACTTATAATATACTTTCTAAAAAAGAAAGTATATTATAGTGCATTTGTATTGTGCAGCAGTTGTGTGCGGTTCTGCTGCAATACTGCAGAATTACAGAGGAACAAACGTCATTGGAACAGCCAATTGTAACTGGTGTGATATACCAGTTGCCCCCCAAAAAATCTGATTGAGGCAGGGGTGTAATATATCTATGATATAATTTCTATATAGTACATTTGTATTGTGCAGCATTTGTGTGTGGTTCTGCTGAGATACCGCAGCTATACAGAGGGATAAACGCCATTGAAACAACTAATGCGACTGGTGTGATATACCAGTTGCCCCCCCAAAAATCTGATTGAGGCAGGGGTTTGATACACTTAGAATATAATTGCTATATAGTGCATTTGTATTGTGCAGCATTTGTGTGTGGTTCTGCTGAGATACCGCAGCTATACAGAGGGACAAACGCCATTGGAACAACTAATTGCAACTGGTGTGATATACCAGTTGCCCCCCAAAAAATATGATTGAGGTAGGGTTTGATATACCTATAATATAATTGCTATAGAGTGCATTTGTATTGTGCAGCATTTGTATATGGCCACGTTCAGCGGCAAGTTAATATATCTCTGGCACACAGTGTCGGTGCCAAGATACATCTGACCACAGACACGTGGTCTAGCAAACACGGGCAGGAAAGGTACATAACTTTTACTGCCCAATGGGTGAACCTTCTGACGGCCATCAAGCATGTAACCCATGGCACCTGTGTGGATTTAGTGTTACTGCCACGGATTGCATGCAGGCCTGCCTCTTCTACCTCCTCCTCCTACTCCATCCTCCGTCTCCTCCTCGGCTGACTCCTCCTTTTCCACTGCTACCGCTTCTTCGCTGCAGCTCCCAAGCTCCCCAGAACCTATTTGACGTGCCAGGTGAGATGTTGCTATGCTGTGCTGCGGCTGTTGTGCCTGGAAACCAAGAGCCACAATGGTCCTGCACTGCTTTCAGCTCTACAGCCACAGGCTCATCAGTGGCTAACCCCGCTCAATTTGACAGTTGGTAAAGTGGTGTGCTACAATGGTGCCAATCTGCGCTGAAACAGGGAAAAATGACACATGTGCCGTGCACGGCACACGTCCTGAACTTAGTCATACAGCGATTTGTTGCCAAATACCCCGGGGTCCAGGACGTCTTGCGGCAGGCCAGGAAAATCTCTGGCCATTTTAGAAGATCTTACATGGCCATGGCTCGCCTTGCTGACGTTCAGCGGCGACACCATTTGCCCATCAGACGTCTGATTTGTGTCTTCCCGACACGCTGGTACTCCACCTTGTATATGCTTGATAGGCTTCTCCAGGAAAAATGTGACGGCAGGACAGGTTCTGGCGAGCTTGTTTATTTTTCACCGCGCCAGTGGCTGCTCATGAGCGACGCATGCAGACTTCTGCGGCCATTTGATGAGATCACCAAACTGATCAGTCGCAGCCAGGGTGCCATCAGTGACATCGTACTTTACGCCTTCTTTCTGGAGCGTGCAGTGCATCGTGTCATTGATCAAGCCGTTGAGGAGTAGGAGCAGGAAGATGAGGAAGTCGCAATACTGAATGAATTTCCAGGGGGGCTACTCCATCTGAAACAAGTCAGCAGGAGTCTGAAGAGGAGGATGGTGCCTGGAGGGAAGAGGAGAAGCAAGAAGAGCAGGCTTTAAACTTTTCTGGGATCCCTGTTATTGTCCATGGATGGGGGGAGGAGACCGAAGACGACATTCTCCTGGGCGATTAGCAGGAGCCAGGGTGCTCCACCGCTTCCAATTTAGTGCAAAGTGAGACCTTCATGTTCCAGTGTTTGAAGAGGGACCCCCGTATAAAAAGCATAAAGGGCAAGGACGAGTACTGGGTGGCAACGTACTTAGACCCCCGGTACAAACACAAAATGGCGGTTTCTTCCGCAGTGGCTATATATCTGGCGTGAATAGCTACGATTTTAATAAATCATCCTGCAACATTACGGGAATCTATTATAAGACACATAAAATTACATTGAAGTGCGATACCAACAGCTTCCGGAAACCCCTACCACGCATGCGTGAGGTGCCGGTATCAACTAGCAAGTGCCGAACAGATCGGGGATGGAGAACACCACAGATCCCCTACCGGCACGAATACCATCTGATCAGCGGCAAATTGGGGAACCGGTAAGAAGCGCAATAGCGCACAACTCTGATACAATTAAACCAGTAGCAGTATATGAAGTTGTGCAACAAACAAACCAACTATATTGAATGAGAGAAAATACTGCATGAACGGAACTATTACAAGCACTTTATGAATTGTGCAGGCTAACAACCTTATACTGTATACTTATGGCCATATCGGACATTGATAAATAGTAAACTGAATTTACTGTTCTAGATTCCAATATAACGTTGCAGGCTATCACTTGGATAAATCTTAAATATAAACTACCGTGGACATATCTATATCAGCTTTGTACAACTGCAGCTATACTACAAAAATGTATGAGTTGCGTGAGCTCCGCAACTCAGACTACATGAGGGTCCGTGACTAATTGTCATTGATGCATGTTTTAATTTTTTTACTGTCTTAAGGCGCCTTTTTAATATCACTGTTGATTATTATTTTTGATATTATTTCTGATATTGTTGCTATTTTGAGTAATAGAATAAATGAGATTTCCTGACTTCTTATAAGCCAAACACTAGTTTATATATTGTAGGGATTTGCTCTGGTAGGCAGGGTAAGCGGACGCAATACAGAGGCAAAACCACGGTTGAAAAGCAAAAGTCAGTGTTTATTCACACATAAAGCCAGAAAAGAAACACAATACTTGGCAGGACCCTGGTATTTATTCATACCGCAGGAATCCTCGTGTTAATTTACACAGCAAAAGTCCACAGAACTCAAAAACATGTCACCTGGCAGTCCACAGCAGGCTTTAGGGTGCCTGGCTTCCAGCTGACAGCTCTCATGCAGCTCTCAGCCTTGCAGTATGGCAGAACTCCTCAGCTCCCAAAACACAGAGCTCCACTATCACCTGGAGGTTCATTCCACACCCAGCTGAGCTGCTGGCTCGGTTTTTAAACCCCAGCCCAAAACCTGGCCTGGACGTGGGGTACAGCCACCCACCCTGCTCCTTGGCTGCTCCCAATAAAAACCGGCCCGGATTGGCTTTACAGCCACACTAAGTAAAACAGTGTCAGCGAGCACTAGCTGCCGCTGACACACAAAATCACCTCGGTGACACGTACCTTCCGTCAATGACAGACCCTTGCGCCTTCCTACAATATATTGAGATTTAATAGCTATTGGATGGTAGCGGGCCGTGCTCTACTTTGGTGAGCTTCCCATTATTTTTGATCCTTTACTACACTGGCCGCCTAATGTACCTCCATCCACATTATCAATTGTTCTTTTCTGCACAGTGAATGAATAATTTTTGGGGCCTGTAGTCCACTGGCCTGCTGTAAAATTGATATCCATTGACCGTCCAATATACCTCCGGCCACATAATCACTTGATCATTTATGTACGTTGAATGCATAATTTTTGGGGCCTGTAATCTAACTGGCCAACAGTAAAATTGTTATACAGTGACCGCCTAATGTACCTCCATCCACATTATCAATTGTTCTTTTCTCTACGGTGAATGAATAATTTTTGGCGCCTGTAGTCCACTGGCCTGTTGTAAAATTGATATCCATTGACCGTCTAATATACCTCCAGCCACATAATTACTTGTTCTTTTCTGTCCGGTGAATGCCTAATGTTTGGGGCCTGTACTCCCATGGCCTACAATAAAAAATTTCTAGGCTCTAGCAGGGCACATTTCTGAGAATTTCCTTTTAAGGCGCATAAAAATTGCCCCTGATTAAAATACATATTTTTGTTTGGGACCTCGAAGGTATTCAACACCTGTTGATGACGTGTTATTGAATTTCAACTATTATCATTTGGGGGTTTTTCAAGAGAGGGGATTTCATCAGCCATGTTTTTAATCCAATGTAATATTTTTTGTTCTTTTAAACATATGTATTTGACATCTATTTGTACTGGCCTGCAATAAAATTGAAATCCAATGACAGTCTAATATACCTCCAGCCACATAATCACTTGTTTTCTGTCAGTGTCACAGCCACTATCTCTGGCTGTGACCTTCCGTCCTTGCTCGTTCGGCACTCCTCGCTGCAGTTTTGTTGTTGTTCTTTGTGATTCTTTATGGGTTAACTCCCCTGTGTTCCTATCTGGAGTTAATCCTCGTCTGCTCCATGGGTGTGGCCTCTCTGCTGCACCCATGGAACCTGTATATAAGGCTGAGGTTTCCTCAGTTCTGGGTCAGCTCTCCTGGTGTGTGTTGTCTTGTCCTGCTCCTAGTTTGTACTCACTCTCCCATGCTGCTGACCCATGGCATCCGTGTCTGTCTGTGCTCTGTGGGTTTCCTACTTGTTCATTGCCGTCCTCTTTCCTGTGTTTCTGTTATCTGTTGTCTCTGTTCAGCAAGTGTGCTATGTGCAGAGTGCTATGGGCAAGGCCACGCAGTATACCACTCCTGTTCCCTTGTGTGAACTCCTGCTTATGTTTTTAGTTGCCTGCTTGTATTTGCCTGTTTGTTATGTTTGCCTATGTACCGTCGGTACCTTCTGGTACCTGTTGTCCATTTGCTCCTGTTGTCACTGTCTAGTTCACGCTTCAGAGTGGACCCTGGCAACTCCCTGCAGCAAAGCCTAACCCCACCATCTGGGGCCCTAGTGAATACCAGGAATTGCTTAGTCACGCCCCTCTGGAGTATTACTAGACAGTGGCCCAGCGGGGAGATTTTCCTCCCACTGTGCGGACGGTACATAGAGCTCTCAATTTCCCTGTGTTTCCCTCCTTAGATTCTGTTTGTGCAATAAACTCTGTTGTGACTGTACCGTATAGCTGTATGTTTTTGCTTGACGACGCGGAGGTCTCTCCTGGGACCTCCAACTCGTGACAGTCAGGTAAATGCCTAATTTTTGGGTCCTGTACTCCCGTGGTTTAAAATAAAACTTTTCTAGGCTCTAGCAGGGCACATTTCTGAGAATTTCCCTTTAAGACGCATAAAAATTGCCCCTGATTAAAATACATATTTTTTGGGGGAATTTTTGCCATTGATCCCCCTCTGGTATGTCACTGTCCATGTTGTGGGACGATTTGTGCACTTCTTGTAAGTATTTGGTGGCTGCAAATATGACCTAAAGGTTTTTCAGGTTTGCCTGCCATTAAAGTGAATGGGGCCCGCCGTGAACTTGCGGTTCGCGAACATTTGATCGCATTTGCACGATAGCATTCGCAAATGGTCTCGGCGATGTTTGTCCATCACTAGTGATAGTCATAGACTTTTGTTGTGCAAGGAAACTAGTTGGATTATACTGGCCAATGCTACAGGACCTTTTGGTTTAAAGGGTTTCTGTCACCCCACTAAAGTGATTTTTTTTTTTTGGGCTAGTTAAATTAGTTATATAGCGATATCTGAAAATATAATAGTGTTCCTTACTTTGATCCAGCAGTTTAGTCAAAAAACGAAGTTTTATCATATGCAAATTCGGTCTCTACCAGCAAGTAGGGCGTCTACTTGCTGGTAGCTGCTGCAGAAATCCGCCCCCTTATCTTGTTGATTGACAGGGCCAGCCGGGATCTCCTCCTCCGGCCAGCCCTGTCGGCATTTCAAAAATCGCGCGCCCGTGTTGAATCTGCGCAGGCGCTCTGAGATGAGGAGGCTCGTCTCCTCAGAGCTCCCTCAGTGCGCCTGCGCCGATGACATCATCGAAATAGAAGACGTCATCGGCACAGGCGCACTGAGGGAGCTCTGAGGAGACGAGCCTCCTCATCTCAGAGCGCCTGCGCAGATTCAACACGGGCGCGCGATTTTTGAAATGCCGACAGGGCTGGCCGGAGGAGGAGATCCCGGCTGGCCCTGTCAATCAACAAGAGGAGGGGGCGGATTTCTGCAGCAGCTACCAGCAAGTAGACGCCCTACTTGCTGGTAGAGACCGAATTTGCATATGATAAAACTTCGTTTTTTGACTAAACTGCTGGATCAAAGTAAGGAACACTATTATATTTTCAGATATCGCTATATAACTAATTTAACTAGCCCAAAAAAAAAAAATCACTTTAGTGGGGTGACAGAAACCCTTTAAATGATAAAAACGATCTAAGTGTATTTTTGTAAGTATATATTTCTCTTAAGATTTATGTACAAGTGTGATTTTGTTTTAATATGTATTTCAGCATAATTATGTTAGTTGTGTGTTGACATGGCAACTGAAAGGTGCTGGTATATAAGCATGGCGCTTTTACATCATTACATTGAAGGCCTTAGGAAGCATATTGATGCGAAACTGCAGTTGCTGCCTACTATGCCTGTGTGGCATCCTGTGCCCCCGCTGCCATTGTACAAGGTATTTTTGTTCGAGAATAAAGACTAATGTGAATGATTTTGGTGAGTGCCATAATTTTATGCTTTATTTTGGGACACTGTAATTTATGTTATTTCAGTCAATGTTTTTTTGTAAGAAAAATCCCAAATTTAATGACATTTAACAAAATTAGCAATTTTCCAAATTTAAATATCTTTGTCACAGCTCACAACATACTTAATATTTACTAAATGTCGGGTTCCACAGCGCAGCGGCATGACGTAGTGACATTGACGTGCCGCGCTCCCGCCCTCAGCCTCATCACTGCCCACCTTCGCTCTCTCGCGGCATCTAAGATGGTGTAGCTCGCTACAGCACGTCCAGCATGACTAGCCCTAGTCTCTTTGGCAGACCAAAAGACCGCTGAGTACATTCCTGAGTACACGCAGGGGGCTCAGAGCAGCCGCTGTATGTGACCGAGAGGTACTGCGCGGCGTCGGATGGATAAGGTGATTGGAGCTCCTACAGACAGTACAAATTTATCCTTATGCCCTGTAACAGGAACCCTGTAACTGGATCTGAGGACGCTGTGAGATTTAAAATCTGGCGATCCTGGAGCCGTTTTTTGGCCTTCGGATGTGACCCTTGAAAAACGGTTGAAGAAGGGTGAGATGTATTAGTCTTTGATTGTGACTGTCTGTGTGAAGTGCCCTTTGTTTGAAACCTGAACATGGGCAAGGACTCGGGGAGTTGTTAAGGTGACCTGCCTCCCTCACTGTATGATCTACAGTGCCTTGCAAAAGTATTCACCCCCCTTGACTTTTTTTGTATTTTGTTACATTACAGCCTTAAAGTCAATGTTTTGTTAATCTAAATTTTATGTAATGGATCAGAACACAATAGTCTAAGTCGGTGAAGTGAAATGAGAAAAATATATAAATAAAACTATTGTTTAGAAATAGAAAACAGAAAATTGGCATGTGCGTATGTATACACCCCCTTTGTTATGAAGACCATAAAAAGCTCTGTTGCAACCAATTACCTTCAGAAATCACATAATTAGTGAACTGATGTCCGCCTGTGTGCAATCTAAGTGTCGCATGATCTGTCATTACATATACACACCTTTTTTGATAGGCCCCAAAGGCTGCAACACCTAAGCAAGAGGCATCACTAACCAAACACTGCCATGAAGAACAAGGAACTCTCCAAACAAGTAAGAGACAATGTTGTTGAGAAGTACAAGTCAGGGTTAGGTTATAAAAAAATATTCAAATCTTTGATGATCCTCAGGAGCACCATCAAATATTTCATAACCAAATGGAAAGAACATGGCACAACAGCAAACCTGCCAAGAGACGGCCGCCCACCAAAACTCACAGACCGGGCACAGAGACCTAAGGTAACCCTGGAGGAGCTGCAGAGTTCCACAGCAGAGACTGGAGTAGCTGTACATAGGACGACAAGAAGCCGTACACTCCATAGAGTTGGGCTTTATGGCAGAGTGGCCAGAAGAAAGCCATTACTTTCAGCTAAAAACAATAAGGCATGTTGTGAGTTTGTGAAAAGGCATGTGGGAAACTCCCAAAATTTATGGAGGAAGGTGCTCTGGTCTGATGAGACTAAAATTGAACTTTTCGGCCATCAAAGAAAACGCTATGTCTGGCGCAAACCCAACAAATCACATCACCCAAAGAACACCATCCCCACAGTGAAACATGGTGGTGGCAGCATCATGCTGTGGGCATGTTTTTCAGCAGCCGGGATGTCGGGGGTAATAATTCAATTAAGAATTATTAATTATGGTCATAAGAATAATTAACCATAAAAAAAATTATAAAATTTGTCAGAAATTCTTAAAATCATGACCTGGTGAATTGTAGACAACCTAATTGATACAATTCACATCTGAGTCTGACTATTTCCTCAGATAAATAAGTTATTTTTGACGTGAGATGACGTTAATGATAAAATGTAGTTCTGCATTATACAATAATACACAGGTATTATAAAAATATGCAGATTTATTGGTTACAAGGTTATAAACATATATAAGTAAATAAACACAATGATACATGCAAATTAATATATATAGCGTTAATATAAAGCATTACAAGCTTAACAATACATGTGAGTGGAAATAACTTGTCACATTATAACCAAGCTATTATTAGGTTAGGATATCAAAATAGAAACATAAGTTATATACATTACTTCTGTTCAGAGAAAACCTCATGATATCAGGATGGGCGTGTCTAATACTAGACATCAATATAGAATGCTAAATACATTCTGCCCCCCTTAACCAACTACACATCACATGACTTCAAGATGGGCAAGTCCATTCAAGGATATAACTTAGAAGAGACAACTGTATCCTTCCGCCTCATCCTGGACTATTTTCACATATATAACTTTGGTAAGACTATTAAGACAAATAACAGGGATCTAGGATCTTAAATGGGAAGGACTTGAAACAAGTCTTTCCCGTGGGAATCCATCACTTAGCTTGGCGAAGAATGTTCTATCAATATATATATATATATATATATATATATATATATATATATAAAAGCAATTATTTAATGCTTTGCTAGATTATGAGTCTAGATTCTTCTGCAGGTAGAATAAAGCCTCACAGTATCCTAAGACTACATCTCAATATGGAGATGATCAATTAATTATATTATTTATTTATTCGCCAATCTAGATGGTATAATTTCACCCACACTATCAAATTAGTCTTAATAAAATGAAATATCATTTTCTGTGTCTCTTAACAAGTCCTAGTAGAAATCTCACTTCTGCTCCGAGGAAAGCTGGGTGGTCCATCATAGCGCATCTCACCATGGCTTTCATCTTGATAGACCCCTCTAGAGAGCTCAACTTCTCTTCTCTCTCCCTTTTTTTTCTCCTTTCTTTCTACCTTCTGTGTATGGCTTATGATCACAAACTTATCAGTTAGACACACCTTCCTAGTTTGGAACTTTCCAATCATTGTCGGATGGGCGTGACCATTGATAAAAAATGTGACATCATAACCCTACCCAGAATGCACTTTTGCTACTGTTGTAATATCACCTACTCATACCTAGGTGGCACTGCTGTGTAAGCTATTTGCATCATAGTATAAAGGGTTAAATTATGTAAGTCTGAATAAAATTTATTTTATACATTTGACCTTAAAAGCTGTAATTCAAAGCCATAGGGATTAATTCTGACACTTGTAGCAATTAGAGACAGACCTCTATGTTTCTCTCTGAATGTTTCTCACACTGTTGATTTATGGACCATGATGTATGAATGGCCTTGTTTTCTCACAGAGATATCAGTACCTCCTGTCATACCAAAGATGTGAATAATTTTTACAAAACACACATCTTTACAGACACTCTTTTAGAGACAAATATTCTCCTAATGAGAAATATATATAATATACTGGATAAATGTCTTCGTAACATATAACAATATAATCTAAACAAATTTATATATATATATATATATATATATATATATATATATATATATGTCCTACTGATTGTCTTATGCAAAGGACTAACTAAGGCTCATTAAATGAATACATGAATATTATATATTTTGCTTCATTAATAAATGCCTAATTGTATAGGTAATTATTACCAGCTGCATAGAGCTTATCTTTATCTCCCGTCATAAATTTATAAGTAGACAAGGAGGATTCTTCTCAGACTGGTACATTCATGAGAAGAATAACACTAAAGGTTATAAACCTTTGTACGACCTTACTTTGGCCTACTCAAGACATACAAAATTGTAAATATAGTCGAGCATGGCTCTTAAAGGAAATGAACATCCATCTTGACTAGAATTAATTGGATATCAATGTATATACCTATGAAAAGGCACAACAGGGACTAGGAAACTGGTCAGAGTTGAGGGAAAGATGGAATGTGCTAAATACAGGGATATTCTTGAGCAAAACCTCTACCACTCTGTGTGTGATTTGAGGCTAGGACGAAGGTTCACCTTCCAGCAGGACAATGACCCAAAACACACTGCTAAAGCAACACTTGAGTGGTTTAAGGGGAAACATGCAAATGTGTTGGAATGGCCTAGTCAAAGCCCAGATCTCAAGCCAATAGAAAATCTGTGGTCACGCTTTAAAGATTGCTGTTCACAAGCGCAAACCATCCAACTTGAAGAAGCTGGAGCAGTTTTGCAAGGAGGAATGGGCAAAACTCCCAGTGGTAATATGTGGCAGGCTCATAGAGACTTATCCAAAGCGACTTGGAGCTGTGATTGCCACAAAAGGTGGCTCTACAAAGTATTGACTTTAGGGGGGTGAATGGTTATGCACATTAGTGTTCAGCGCGAATATTCGAATAACAAATTTTTATCTCGAATATCGCAACTTCGAGATTTCGCGAATATTTCGAATATAGTTCTATATATACGCGAAATTTAATATTCGTTTTTTTTTTTCATCTGAAAATATATGATTCCTCCCTGCTTCTTGCTTGTGGGTCAATGAGCCATTGGCCCACAAGCAACTGAATTGAAACTGGAAGGAATCACGTTTTCAGATGGACCAAATATGACAAATAGTCAAAATAAAGAATATATTGCTGTATATTGATTTTAGAATATTCGTCCTATTCAAATCTAAACCAATAATCTCGGTTATAATATTCGAGTTCACGAATATTACAACAGAAAAATCGTAATGGTTAATACGTGTGCCCGACCGCATGACAAAATCGTTATTTAATCAACCTCAGCATACACGTCCCCGACAAGCGTCCCCGTCACCATGGGAACGCCGGTGGGTTAGAAAATACCATCGGATCTGAGTTTTCCCTGAGATCGTAAAAACTCAAATCCGATGGTATATTCTAACCCACAGGCGTTCCCATGGTTACGGGGACGCTTGTCGGGGAGAAGTATGCCAAAGTGGAATATTATTGCTCTAACTTCGTCTTTTAGAATATTCGTAATATTGCTCTAGCTCCGTCTTTTAGAATATTCTAAAAGACGAAGTTAGAGCAATATTAAGAATATTCGTAAAATACACATATTAGCCTAGCCATAGTCAATTAGTCATAGGAACGTTGCCTTATACTGTCAAAAGAAAAATCGCAATACGCAATTAATTAAATCGCATATTATTCGCGATAAATGGAATAATGACGAATATTCGATTTCGAAGAATATAAGACGAATTTTTAATCGAATATTCGCGAAATATTGCAAAATCAAATATGGCACCTCCCGCTCATCACTAATGCACATTGACTTTTTCTGTGATTTTGTCCTATTTGTTGTTTGCTTCACAATAAAAAATAAAAAAAATCTTCATAGTTGCGGTTATGTTCTGTAAATTCAATTATGCAAATCCTCAAACAATCCATGTTAATTCCAAGTTGTGAGGCACCAAAATACGAAAAAGTCAGGGGGGGTGAGTACTTTTGCAAGGCACTGCATGTTGGGCATGGTGGTGCCTCGCTCCCCCCTTCCATTGGAACCGCCCTTAGCCCAGTTAATTGAGTTGTGGGTTCAACGGGCAAATGCCGCATTACTGGATTGCATAGCATCATATACTGATCATTGACTTTTCAAGTTACTTTACCATTACTGGGAAGGCGTAATAGAAGAGGTTGATGAGGCTATTTTTCCTTGTGAACCGTGGTGAGGGATCGGGGGGCGGGGGCAGGTGGGCAAGGTTGTCATCGCGGGGACCCCCACAATGTGGAACTTTGAATGACACATAAAGTCCTGACATGGAATATCCGCGGGCTGGGTGACAAAACTAAAAGACTTATTGCTTGACTTAATTGCCAAACACCTCCCCGCAATAGTTCACTGCTTGAAACTCATGGGTCTCCTGAGATTCCAGTCTATCTAAAGAAAAAATTAGCAATGCAGGAATACCACTCCTGTCTGTCTTACTATTCACGTGGGGTCAGTGTATATGTTCATAGAGGGGTGGAGTATGAACCACTAGACTTTCTTGTTGATAAAGAGGGGAGATTAGATTTTTTTGGGACAGAGTCTCTAATGTTGGTAAACATAAGGCAAAGTCGGGGAAATATTCTACATTATACAACATTTGCCAGGAAATGGCACTAATTGACATCTTGTGCGATTTGTATGGCAATAGGAAGGTTTTTTTTCCTGCTTTAGTCATACATATAAAGCCATGTCAAGGATTGATCTGGCATTTGCCAATAGTGATATAATTAACCGAATAAGTAAAATGAAATACGAGGCTCACAGAATTTCAGATCACTCCCCGATTTTGGTATTAATGGAGGAGAGACACAAAGTGTCCCCCGAGACCATTCAGACTTAAAGAGGTTGTCCGGGTTCAGAGCTGAACCCGGACATCCCTCCATTTTAACCCCTGCAGCCCCCCTGACATGAGCATCGGAGCCGTGCCCTGCTCCGATGCTAGCCTCAGGGGGCTGTCTGGGTGAAAATAAGGGTATGTCCGGTTTCAGAGATGAACCCGGACAACCCCTTTAAGTCTGAATGGTCTCGGGGGACACTTTGCACTCGGAAGGGATCAACAAAGCGAGGCGCCAGCTTGGGAGTGGGCACTCGAAGGTTGAGGTTGCGGGTGGACAACCATACACGGTCTCCGACCTGGTAGGAAGGAGCAGGCGCTCGTCTGCGATCAGCCTGGAGTCTCTGGCGCTGCGCAGAGGCCTCAAGGGACTTCTGGATCTGTACCCAAGAAGCACGTAGGACGGAAAGGTGATCCTCCACAGCCGGAATATCCTGGGGAGAGAATACCTCCGGTAACACGGCAGGTTGGAACCCATAATTGGCCATGAAGGGAGACGTCCCAGAGGAAGAGTTCACCGCCGTGTTCCTGGCAAACTCAGCCCAAGGCAGAAGGTCAACCCAATTGTCTTGGTGATCGGAGACATAGCAACGAAGGAATTGCTCCAAGGCCTGATTGGATCGTTCTGCGGCCCAATTGGACTGAGGGTGGTAGGCCGAGGAGAAGGAGAGATGAATCCCCAACTGGGAGCAAAAGGCGCGCCAGAACCTGGACACAAACTGACTCCCCCGATCCGACACAATCTCCTTGGGCAAACCGTGCAACCAGAAGACCTCCCTGGCAAAAATCGTGGCCAACTCTTGTGCAGAGGGTAACTTCTTGAGAGGAACACAGTGGCACATTTTGGAAAACCGATCCACAATCATGAGAATGACCGTATGGCCTCGGGATGCAGGGAGGTCCACAATGAAATCCATCCCCAGGTGTGACCATGGGCGCTCCCCGGTGGCTATGGGTTGCAGAAGGCCCAACGGAAGGTGCCGAGGGGACTTACTCTGGGCACAAACGGAGCATGCCGCTACATATGCGGCGATGTCGGAACGTAGGGAAGGCCACCAGAACAGACGTGAAACAGCCCAGGACAGCTGATTCTTTCCAGGATGCCCCGCGGTCTTGGAGTTATGGTAGGTTCGCAACAACCGAGTGCGCAACTCCTCAGGCACAAAACATCTGCCGTTGGGTCTCCCAGAGGGAGCACCAGATTGAGCCGCCAAAATCTGCTCACCCAGGGGAGAGGTCAGGCTGGTGCGAATGGCGGCCAGGATCTGATTCGGAGGTATGACCGAAGTCGGAATCGACTCCTCCCTGGACAGCTCGGAGTACTGCCGTGATAGGGCATCCGCCCTGATGTTCTTGGAACCGGGTAGGTAGGAGACCACGTAATTAAAACGTGACAAGAACAGAGCCCATCTGGCCTGACGTGGTGTCAATCTCTTGGCCTCAGAAAGGTAGGTCAGATTCTTATGGTCCGTCAGGATGAGAACCGGAACCACCGAACCCTCGAGCAAGTGCCTCCATTCTTTAAGGGCCTGCACGATGGCCAATAACTCCCTGTCACCAATCTGATAGTTGCACTCCGCGGAAGACAGTTTCCGGGAGTAAAACCCACAAGGAAGCAGAGGACCCTCTGGTGTTCTACGCTGAGACAGAAGGGCGCCTACTCCCGTCTCAGACGCGTCCACCTCGAGGACAAAGGGCAACCCAGGGTTGGGATGCGACAGAATCGGAGCCGACACAAAAGCGGACTTTAGGGCCTCAAAAGCTCGGATGGCCTCGAGCGGCCAGACCTGGGAATTACTGCCCTTCCTGGTCAGATCCGTGAGAGGCTTGGCCAGCATGGAAAAGTCCCTGATGAACTTCCGATAATAATTGGCGAAGCCCAAAAAGCGCTGCAGGGAACGAAGACCACTGGGCTGGGGCCAATGTAAGACAGCCGAAACCTTCTCAGGATCCATGGAGAACCCCTCAGCGGAAATGATGTAACCTAAGAAGGTTACCTGGGATCGGTGAAATTCGCATTTCTCAAGCTTACCGAACAGCTTGTTCTCTCGTAACCGTTGCAACACTCGTCTGACATCCAGAATGTGGACCTCCATGGATTCAGAATATACCAAGATGTCATCCAAATAGACCACCACACACTGCTGCAACAGGTCACGGAAAACATCGTTGATGAATTCCTGAAAGACTGCGGGCGCATTGCACAACCCAAAGGGCATAACCAAGGATTCATAATGACCGGTCCTGGTGTTAAACGCGGTCTTCCACTCATCGCCCGCCTTGATCCTTACCAGGTTATATGCCGCCCTCAGGTCGAGTTTGGTAAAGACCGTGGCCCCTTTAAGGCGATCGAACAGCTCAGAAATCAAGGGTATCAGGTAAGCGTTCTTGATCGTGATGCGATTGAGACCCCTGTTATCGATGCAAGGCCTCAACTCACCGCCCTTCTTTTTCACAAAGAAAAATCCAGCCCCTGCCGGGGACGAGGATTTGCGAATGTGTCCGCGTGAAAGCGCCTCCCTCACGTACTCCTCCATGGCCTCATTCTCCGCTACCGACAGTGGATAGACCTTGCCACGAGGAGGAACGGCGCCAGGTTGTAACTCTATGGCACAATCGTATGGGCGGTGCGGAGGTAGGGCAACTGCGCGCACCTTATCGAATACATCCCGGTACTCCTCGTATTCAGGAGGCAACAGAGAGTCCGAGGAAGTACACAGCAACTTGACAGACCCATGGATGCAACTAGCCCCACACTGCGGTGACCACGAGAGGATCTCGGCCGATCTCCAATCGAAAATCGGATTATGCTTCTGGAGCCAGGGGTACCCCAAGACCACCGAGTAGTGTGGAGACGAAATAACCTGGAGGCAGACCGACTCTCTGTGAACGGCACCAATGGCTATCCCCACTGGAAGGGTCTCATGAGTCACGTGTGACGACAGAAGGGGTCTGCCGTCTATCGCCTCAAGAGCCAGTGGGGAACCTCGAGCCTGCAGAGGAATGGAATTGGCGGCAGCGAACACACTATCAATGAACAAACCACCAGCACCAGAGTCCACCAACGCCTGGGTCGTCACCGAGCCCCCGACCCAGGAGAGGACAACAGTGATCAGTGGTTTGTCAACACGGGAAACCGGGGACGAGGAGACTCCACCCAAGATCTGCCCCCGACAGGATCTCAGGTACGAGCGTTTCCCGGACGGTTCGGACATGCCAACCGAAAATGCCCACCGAGACCACAGTACATGCATCGGCCCTCGCGTCTCCGGAGTACCCTCTCCCCCTCGGACAGGCGAGCAAACCCCAGCTGCATGGGTTCACCCCCAGACAAGTCATCCCCAGGAGGCGTGGGAGGAGAGGGAGGCACGGGTGGGACAGCAAACGTAGGCGCCAATCTGTTAGAAGACCTCCGCAGGCTCTCCTTAAAGGAAGGTCTCTCCCTGAGTCTGGTGTCAATCAAAATCAGGAAAGAAATAAGAGACTCGAGCTCCACTGGTAGGTCCTTAGCTGCAACCTCATCCTTCAAGGCATCCGAGAGACCATGAGAGAAAGCAGCGACCAGAGCCTCATTATTCCAGCCCACCTCTGCTGCCAGGGTACGAAACTCAATGGCGTATTCAGCTACGGATCGTGAACCCTGTCTGATGGACATAAGGAGCTTCGCAGCAGAGGCAGCACGAGCCGGCACATCGAATACCTTCCGAAGAGAAGCAACAAAACCGGAAAACTCGGCAACCACCGGATTGTTGTTCTCCCATAAAGGGCTGGACCAGGCCAAGGCCTTGTCCGAGAGCAGCGAGATCAAGAAGCCCACCTTTGATCTCTCAGTAGGAAAGGCATGTGGCAGCAACTCGAAATAAATGCCCACCTGGTTAAGGAAACCTCGGCACTGAGTTGGCTCTCCCCCAAAGCGCTGTGGAAGAGGGGCAGAACCGGTCATACCCCGAAACACCGCAGGCGCAACAACAGGTGTCGGGGTAGACTCTGGCGCAACAACCGGAGCGGCAGTAGGAGCGACAACCGACCCATCGGCAACGGGAGCGAAATGAGCCGTGCGTTCAAGCAGGGTTTGCAACGCCACAGCGAACCGACCCAACAGGTGATCCTGCTGATCAAGTCTGGCAACCAGCATGGGTAGCGAGGATGGCCCTGTACCGTCAGAACTCATGGCTTGGTCCTAATGTCACGGAACCATGAACCAGACGTACAACAAGAGATAAGTGAAAATAAGAAGGCTTTATTGAAAATAAAGCTGTAAAGCAAAAGTCCAAACGAATGGTGAAACCGAAGCAGAGTCTTTGAGAGGCCAGAGATCAGGAACCAGAAGGGTAGTCAGACGAAGCCAGGATCAGGAACCAGCAGGGTAGTCAGACGAAGCCAGGATCAGGAACCAGCAGGGTAGTCAGACGAAGCCAGGATCAGGAACCAGAAGCAGCAGTCTTAGAAGCATGTGAACACAGGAGGACCAAGCAAGGAACTGAAGCCACAGACCTCCTATATATATGAGCTAGGCATCCAGCTCCTCCCAGTGGGAAGGAGGAGCCGCAGGGTGGAAGGCTACAAGAAACCCAGAAACCAAGATGGCCGCCAGCACATGTCAAACGAAGGAGAACAGCAAGAAGGTAAGACCATGACAGCCGATAATGAATATAAAAACTTTATGATTAATAAGGCACAGCAGAAGTTATTTTTCCAATGCCAAGGCAAGCCGGGGAAATTACTCTCCTCAATAATTGCAAATAAACGGTGTTGCAATAAAATTAAACAGATTAGAATTTAGTTCCGGGCATATTACGCATCACCTAGTTCGAATTGAGTATACATTCGTTGAAGACTTTTCAGCCTTATATAATTCTAAGATAAGCGGCAAAGAGAAGAATATAAAGTTATATCTCAATCAGATCGATATTCCTACTTTGTCTGAACAGGATGTAGCTATGTTGAATTATCCTATCCAATTGAGCGATTTGCAGGAAGCTCTATTTAGCATCAAAGGGAACTCAACTCCAGGTATGGATGGTCTTTCCTTTAAGATTTATAAATGCTATAATGCAGTGTTACTACCCAGGTTATTACAAGTACTAAATGAGTCTCACATTTTCGGGAGATTACCTCCATCATTAAGGGAGGCATCAGTTACATTAATTTGGAAAAAAGGCAAAGATGGTAGCGATATTGGATCGTATAGACCCATATCGCTACTTAATACAGATTACAAGATTATAGCAAAACTGTTGGCCAATCGACTTAAGAAAGTAATATGTGGTCTGATCCATCCGGACCACACAGGTTTCATCCCCGGATGGCAATTCCAGGCTAATATTCGGAGAGCGTTTTTAAATGTACAGATAGGTGGGGGGGAGGACCGCTTCATCCTGTCCTTGGACGCGGTGAAGGCCTTTGACAGGGTGGAGTAGTCCTTCCTCTGGCAGATAATGGACCGGATGAACCTGGGTAACAATTTTATCACCCTGACGCAGTTATTATACTGTCAGCCCACCGCTAGACTTAATATTAATGGAGTTAGCTCCCCTCCCATTCATTTACAGGGCTGCCCACTTTCACCCTTTCTCTTTGCAATCTTCATGGAACTCTTAGCCTGCAAAGTCAGAAAGGACGACGGGATATAGGGATTCGGGGGAGGTGGGGCCAAAGATATGATCAGTCTGTATGCGGACGATATCCTAATATACTTAAATGCTGGATGGAGGGTAATGCCTCGGGTTATCCAGTTATTTGATGAATTTATTGATCTGGCAGGTTATGAAATTAACGAAATGTAACTGCCAGGACACGGGATATATTCATCTGCTATGGAGTTGGCTAGTTATTGCAAGATACTGGCATAGTATATTTGAGGAATTGGGGTTAACTAGAACCCATGTTAGAGTTCACTATATTTGGAACACTCTCTTTGAATAAAAAACTACGAAATACTGACCAACTGCTTCAGTTAAAAGGGTTATTAATTGCTAAAGTTCTGATTCTTAGAAGCTGGGGATCCGATAAGTTCCCCATTTTCGCAGAATGGAAAAACTATATGCACAGAATAAAGGAGTTTGGATTTATCAAATGTAAAGGGGGAAAACAATTGTGTGAATGAGATAAGATATGGGCTTTTTGGCATTGATCGTGCTAATGTCGTACACCTTTTGGGGGGTGCCATTTCCACTGTGAAGACAACCGTGGTGGGTGGGGGTAGGGGGGTTGGGTTTTGGGTGGAAATTAATAGTAATGCTCTTTTAGAATAGATGTTTAAATGCTTGGAGTTTTTTCTTTCTCTGTTATTCTTTGTGCAATTTGATGTGTGTATATATTTATATATACAAACCGGATTCCAAAAAAGTTGGGACACTAAACAAATTGTGAATAAAAACTGAATGCAATGATGTGGAGATGGCAAATGTCAATATTTTATTTGTAATAGAACGTAGATGGCAGATTAAACGTTTAATCCGAGTAAATGTATCATTTTAAAGGAAAAATACGTTGATTCCAATTTTCACGGTGTCAACAAATCCCCAAAAAGTTGGGACAAGTAGCAATAAGAGGCTGGATAAAGTAAATTTGAGCATAACGAAGAGCTGGAAGACCAATTAACACTAATTAGGTCAATTGGCAACATGATTGGGTATAAAAAGAGCTTCTCAGAGTGGCAGTGTCTCTCAGAAGCCAAGATGGGTAGAGGATCACCAATTCCCACAATGTTGCGCAGAAAGATAGTGGAGCAATATCAGAAAGGTGTTACCAAGCGAAAAATTGCAAAGACTTTGCATCTATCATCATCAACTGTGCATAACATCATCCGAAGATTCGGAGAACCTGGAACAATCTCTGTGCGTAAGGGTCAAGGCCGTAAAAGCATACTGGATGCCCGTGATCTCCGGGCCCTTAAACGACACTGCACCACAAACAGGAATGCTACTGTAAAGGAAATCACAGAATCGGCTCAGGAATACTTCCAGAAACTATTGTCAGTGAACACAATCCACCGTGCCATCCGCCGTTGCCAGCTGAAACTCTACAGTGCAAAGAAGAAGCCATTTCTAAGCAAGATCCACAAGCTCAGGTGTTTTCACTGGGCCAGGGATCATTTAAAATGGAGTGTGCAAAATGGAAGACTGTTCTGTGGTCAGACGAGTCACGATTCGAAGTTCTTTTTAGAAATCTGGGACGCCATGTCATCCGGACCAAAGAGGACAAGGACAACCCAAGTTGTTATCAACGCTCAGTTCAGAAGCCTGCATCTCTGATGGTATGGGGTTGCATGAGTGCGTGTGGCATGGGCAGCTTGCATGTCTGGAAAGGCACCATCAATGCAGAAAAATATATTCAGGTTCTAGAACAACATATGCTCCCATCCAGACGTCATCTCTCTCAGGGAAGACCCTGCATTTTTCAACAAGATAATGCCAGACCACATTCTGCATCAATCACAACATCATGGCTGCGTAGGAGAAGGATCCGGGTACTGAAATGGCCAGTCTGCAGTCCAGATCTTTCACCTATAGAGAACATTTGGCGCATCATAAAGAGAAAGGTGCAACAAAGAAGGCCCAAGACGATTGAACAGTTAGAGGCCTGTATTGGACAAGAATGGGAGAGCATTCCTATTTCTAAACTTGAGAAACTGGTCTCCTCGGTCCCCAGACGTCTGTTGAGTGTTGTAAGAAGAAGGGGAGATGCCACACACTGGTGAAAATGGCCTTCTCCCAACTTTTTGGGGATTTGTTGACACCATGAAATTCTGATTCAACATATTTTTCCCTTAAAATGGTACATTTTCTCAGTTTAAACTTTTGTTCCGTGATTTATGTTCTATTCTGAATAAAATATTAGAAGTTGGCACCTCCACATCATTGCATTCAGTTTTTATTCACGTATTGTATAGTGTCCCAACTTTTTTGGAATCCGGTTTGTATATATGTGTATACATTTGATTGGCAGCATATTTGTATTTTTATATTCGAGAAATAAAGAATAATCTTTAAAAAAAAAGTGGCCAACCCCTTAAAGAAAAAATCAATAAAATTACTAAATGTCGTACTTTTATTTTTTGGAGATATTTAAGGGCTTATAAGTAGAGTTGAGCGAACCCAAACTGTAAAGTTCGGGTTCGTACCAAACTTTAGCTTTTTTTGGACCAGGACCCGAACATTTACGTAAAAGTTCGTGTTCGGTGTTCGGCGATTTTTATGGCGCTTTTTGAAAGGCTGCATAGCAGCCAATCAACAAGCGTTTAACTGTGTGCCCTTAGAGGCCATCACAGCCATGCCTACTATTGGCATGGCTGTGATTGGCCAACTGCAGCATGATGTGACCCAGCCTCTATATAAGGCTGAGTCACGTAGCGCTGCACGTCACTCTGCTATTCTTAGTGTAGGGAGAGGATGCTGCTGCTGTCAGGGACAGATCAGGGATAAATACTAAGAAGAACTGCCTTATAACTTAGCGATCTCAATCCAATGTGTTTTGTGGGTGCAGTGCACAGTTTTTTTAAGCCTGCACTGAGCCAACTTCTGTTGAAAACGCATTTTTTTTTTACTTCAGTTTGTCACTATGAATACCTAATCGGCAGCCATTTTATGCAGACATGCTGGTGCAGCACTATCTATCTGCATGTCTGCTAGTCCAGAAATACAGCTTTTTTGCTGACTGTGTTTAAAAAAATTTGTTTTCATATAGTGCACCAGCACTATCTATCTTCATGTCTGCTAGTCCAGAAATACAGCTTTTTTGCTGACTATTGTTAAATATTTTTTTTTCATATACTGGTCATCTTTGATTACATGTGCATAGGTGACAGTCACATTTAGGCCACAAATATGGCCATTCTTTTACTGCGGTTTAAATAAACCGTGTGTTCATATACTGGTCATCTTTGATTACATGTGCATAGGTGACAGTCACATTTAGGCCACAAATATGGCCATTCATTTACTGCGGTTGAAATAAACCGTGTGTTCATATACTGGTCATTTTGAATTTAACGTACATAGAATACAGTCACATTTAGGCCACAAATATGGCCATTCTTTTACTGCGGTTTAAATAAACCGTGTGTTCATATACTGGTCATCTTTGATTACACATGCATAGGTGACAGTCACATTTAGGCCACAAATATGGCCATTCATTTACTGCGGTTGAAATAAACCGTGTGTTCATATACTGGTCATTTTGAATTTAACGTACATAGAATACAGTCACATTTAGGCCACAAATATGGCCATTCTTTTACTGCGGTTTAAATAAACCGTGTGTTCATATACTGCTCATTTTGAATTTAATGTACATAGATTACAGTCACATTTAGGCCACAAATACGGCCATTAGTTTACTGCGGTTTAAATAAACCGTGTGTTCATACACTAATCATTTTGGATTTAACGTACATCGAATACAGTCACATTTAGGCCACAAAAACCGCTGTCATATTGAGTTAAAAAAAAGTTATGAGTGCAATACCCTACTTCAGGGTTTATATTGGCGGTTAATTATTTTTAACATACTTTGCTTATTTTTACTTTGCTTTGTGAACGCTAACTATGAGGCAAACATCTAATAAGGGACGCGGTCATGGTCGCGGTGGTGGTGTTGGTGGAGCCTCTGGTGCAGGGAGAGGACGTGGCCGTTCTGACACAGCTACACATCCTACTGAACCTACTACCTCAGGTACCAGTAGCCGCCAGAATCTACAGCGATATTTGGTCGGGCCTAATGTCGTTCTAAGGACGGTAAGGCCTGAGCAAGTACAGGCGCTAGTCAATTGGGTGGCCGACAGTGGATCCAGCACGTTCACATTATCTCCCACCCAGTCTTCTGCAGAAAGCGCACAGGTGGCGCCTGAAACCCATGCCCATCAGTCTGTCACATCACCCCCGTGCATATCGGGGAACCTGTCTGAGCCTCAAGTCATGCAGCAGTCTCTTATGCTGTTTGAAGACTCTGCTGGCAAGGTTTCCCAAGGGCATCCACCTAGCCCTTCCCCAGGGATGGAAGACATAGAATGCACTGATGCACAACCACTTATGTTTCCTGATGAGGACATGGGAATACCACCTCAGCACTTCTCTGATGATGACGAAATACAGCTGCCAACTGCGTTGTCTTTCTGCAGTGTGTAGACCGAAAAGGAGGTCAGGGAGGAAGACTGGGTGGAAGACAATTCAGGGGACGATGAGGTCCTAGACCCCACATGGAATGAAGGTCGTGCTACTGGCTTTCAGAGTTCGGAGGAAGAGGTAGTGGTGAGACCGAGCCAACAGCGTAGTAAAAGCGGAAGAAGGGTGCAAAAGCAGAGCAGCCGTCGCCAAAACAGTTCGCCTGCTACTGGCCACCGCCACCAGGGACCGAGCACACCAAAGGCAGCATCAAGGAGTTCCCTGGCATAGCACTTCTTCACACATTGTGCTGACGACAAGACCCGAGTGGTTTGCACACTGTGCCATCAGAGCCTGAAGCGAGGCATTAACGTTCTGAACCTTAGCACACAACCTGCATGACCAGGCATCTACATGCGAGACACAGGCTGCAGTGGAGTAAGCACCTTCAAAACCAAGAAAGGGCTCAGGCCCCTCCTGCTCCCTCTCTGCTGCTGCCTCGGCCTCTTCCTCTACCTCTGGAGGAACGTTGGCACCTGCCGCCCAGCAAATAGAGGATGTGCCACCAACGTCACCAAGCATCTCCACCATGTGACACGGAAGCGTTCAGCTCTTCATCTCACAAACCTTTGAGAGAAAGCGTAAATTCCCACCTAGCCACCCTTGATCCCTGGCCCTGAATGCCAGCATTTCTAAACTACTGGCCTTTGAAATGCTGTCATTAAGGCTGGTGGAGACGGACAGCTTCAAACAGCTCATGTCACTTGCTGTCCCACAGTACGTCATTCCCAGCCGCCACTACTTCTCCAGGAGAGCCGTGCCCTCCCTGCACAACCAAGTATCGGATAAAATCAAGTGTGCACTGCGCAACGCCATCTGTGGCAAGGTCCACCTAACCACAGATACGTAGACCAGTAAGCACGGCCAGGGACGCTATATCTCCCTAACTGCACACTGGGTAAATGTAGTGGGGGCTGGGCCCCAAGCGGAGAGCTGTTTGGCGCACGTCCTTCCGCCATCAAGGATCGCAGGGCATCATTCTTTGCCTCCTGTTGCCTCCTCTTCCTACTCGGCTTCCTCCTCCTCTTCTACCACCTCCTCATCCGGTCAGCGACAGACCTTCACCACCAACTTCAGCACAGCCAGGGGTAAACGTCAGCAGGCCGTTCTGAAACTGATGTGTTTGGGGGACAGGCCCCACACTGAGCAGGAGTTGTGGCGGGGTATAGAACAACAGACCGACGAGTGGTTGCTGCCAGTGAGCCTCAAGCCCGGCCTGGTGGTGTGCGATAATGGGCGAAATCTCGTTGCAGCTCTGGGACTAGCGGGTTTGACGCACATCCCTTGCCTGGCGCATCTGCTGAATTTGGTGGTGCAGAAATTCATTCACAACTACCCCGACATGTCAGAGCTACTGCGTAAAGTGCGGGGCCGTCTGTGCGTGCTTCCGGCGTTCTCATCCTGCCGCTGCTTGGCTGTCTGCTCTACAGCGTAACTTCTGCCTTCCCGCTCACCGCCTCATATGCCACATGCCCACCAGGTGGAACTCCACCTTGCACATGCTGGAGAGACTGTGCGAGCAGCAGCAGGCCATAGTGGAGTTTCAGCTCCAGCACGCAAGGGTGAGACGCACTGCGGAACAGCACCACTTCACCACCAATGACTGGGCCTCCATGCGAGACCTGTGTGCCCTGTTGCGCTGTTTCGAGTACTCCACCAACATGGCCAGTGGTGATGACGTCGTTATCAGCCTTCCAATACCACTTCTATGTCTCCTTGAGAAAACACTTAGGGCAATGATGGAAGAGGATGTGTACCAGGACGAGGAGGAGGAAGAGGGGTCATCTCGAACACTTTCAGGCCAGTCTTTTAGAAGTGTCTCAGAAAGAGGATTTTTGCAACAGCAGAGGCCAGGTAAAAATTTGGCCAGCCAGGGCCCACTACTGGAGGACGAGGATGATGAGGAGGATGGGGATGAAGCATGTTCACAGCGGGGTGGCATCCAACGCAGCTCGGGCCCATCACTGGTGCTTGGCTGGGGGATACGGAGGACGGAGACGATACGCCTCCCACAGAGGACAGTTTGTCCTTACCTCTGGGCAGCCTGGCACACATGAGCGACTACATGCTGCAGTGCCTGCACAATGACAGCAGAGTTGCCCACATTTTAACGTGTGCTGACTACTGGGTGGCCACCCTGCTGGATCCCCGTTACAAAGACAATGTGCCGTCCTTAATTCCCTCACTGGAGCGTGATCGGAAGATGCGCGACTACAGGCGCACGCTGGTAGACGCGTTCCTGAGAGCATTCCCGACTGACGCCGGGGGACAAGTGGAAGCACAAGGCGAAGGCAGGGGAGGAGGAAGAGGTCGCCGACGCAGCTGTGTCAGCGCCAGCACCTCAGAAGGCAGGGTTAGCATGGCCGACATGTGGAAAAGCTTTGTCACCTCGCCGCAACAACCGGTTCCATCTGCTAATATGGAGTGTGTTAGCAGGAGGCAGCATTTGAACAACATGGTGGAACAGTACCTGTGCACATGCCTACACGTACTGACTGATGGTTCTGCCCCATTCAACTTCTGGGTCTCCAAATTGTCCACATGGCCAGAGCTTGCCCTGTATGCCTTGGAGGTGCTGGCCTGCCCTGCAGCCAGTGTACTCTCTGAACATGTATTTAGCATGGCAGGAGGCGTCATTACAGACAGACGCAGCCGCCTCTCCACAGCCAACGTGGACAAGCTCACGTTCATTAAAATGAGCCAGGCTTGGATCCCACAAGACTTGTCTGTACCTGGTGCAGAATAGACATTTATACCACCATCAAACATACATTCTTGTACTCAAGTCAAGTGCAATGATTCTTTGTTTTATTTTTTTTTTATTTGTCCCAATATTTTGGGGGCTACCTACCCCAATAAAAAAAAAAAAAAAAAAACATTGTTGGCTGCCTCCTCCTCTTCTATTGCTGCCTCCACCACCAC
The DNA here is from genome assembly GCF_905171765.1 of Bufo bufo. NCBI lineage: Eukaryota > Metazoa > Chordata > Amphibia > Anura > Bufonidae > Bufo > Bufo bufo. The sequence goes on along the minus strand of NC_053391.1, from coordinate 366,230,138 downwards.
ATTCACCGCCTCCTCAACCTCTGACTTTATATCCACCTCCTTCTCTGAGTGGCAGGTTAATAATTTGTAATTTTTAGTTATTTTATTTTATTTTAAGTTATTTCCCTATCCACATTTGTTTGCAGAGCAGTTGCCATGCTCTTAAGCACATTTTACTGCCTTTTACATCCCTCTAGCCTTTTCAATGACTATTTTAGAGCCATTTTAATGCAAAAAAGTGCCAATTTTAGTGCCCTAAATTGAAAAAATTCTTATTTTTAATTGTCGGGTGACATTTTACCATTTTTGGCGTATACAAACCCCTGCTGTGCCTGGGTGACAAGGCCCTAAATCTCTCAAAATCGTCTGTTCTATTGCTGGGTGACATAAACCCCCTTTTCCCGTGAATGAACCCCTGCTATGCCTGGGTGACATGGGCCTCATTCTCTCAAAATCCTCTGTTCTATTGCTGGGTGACATGAACCCCCTTTTGCCGTGAATGAACCCCCTGCTCTGCATTGCTGACAGGGAACTAAATTTAGTGAAAACATCTGTTACTGATCGGAAGATGCGTGACTACAAGCGCACGCTGCTGATGGCATTCCCACCTGACAGCGGGGGCACAGTGGAAGCACAAGGTGAAGGCAGAGGAGGAGGAAGAGGTCGCCAACGCAGCTGGGGCACCGCCAGCACCTGAGAAGGCAGGGTTAGCATGGCCCAAATGTGGAAAAGCTTTGTCAGCCTTGGAGGTGCTGACCTGCTCTGCAGCCAGTGTATAGTGTGAACGTGTGTTTATCACGGCAGAGAGCATTATCACAGGCTGCAGCCAATTTGGACAAGCTTACGTTTATGAAAATGAACCAGGCATGGATCCCACAGGACTTGTCCGTACCTTGTGCAGAATAGACATTTATACCAGCCTCAACCATCCATTCTTGTACTCAAGTGCACTTATTCTTTGTTTTATTTTGTTATATGTCCCGATATTTTGGGGGATACCCCAATTTAAAAATAAAAAACAACACAAATCAGTGTTGGCTACCTATTCCTCCTTCACCGCCGCTTCCACCTACACCGCCACGTTAACTTACACCGCCACATCCACCCATCCACCGCCTCCTCAAACTCCTACTCATAGATCCAGATTTTTTTATTTTATTTTTCTGTATTTTATGTTATTTTAAGTCATTTCCCTATCCACATTTGTTTGCAGAACAATTGCCATGCTCTTAACCCCTTAAGGACATAGGACGTACCGGTACGCCCTATTTCCCGAGTCCTTAAGGACCAAGGACGTACCGGTACGTCCTGACTTAAAATCTGTATTCCGGCGCCCCAGGGGTTAATCGGAACGGGATTTCGGCTGAAATCATTCAGCCGGCATCCCGTAACAATGCAGGGGGGGGTCATTTGACCCCCCTGTATCGGCGATCGCAGCAAACCGCAGGTCAATTCAGACCTGCGGTTTGCTGCGCTTTTTGCAGTTTCTGATCCCTGCGGGCCCTGACCGCGGGGATCAGAAACTTTATTGTGGCTAAAATCTATATTTTTCACCGCCCCCTGCACGCCTGCACGATTTTATGCCGGCGGGTGGTGCGGGGGGGGGTGTCGCAGGCGGTGGGGGCGTTGCGGGAGGCGGGCGGTGCGGCAGGCGGGATCGCGATCCCCCGCCCGCCTCCCCATGAACGATTGTTGGCTTCTAGTGTGTTATACCAGGGTGCCAGCACATTGCTGGCACCCTGGTATAAACGGCTGACATCTGTGCAGATGTCAGCCGTTTAACCCTTTCCATACCGCGGTCCGTACGGACCGCTGTATGGAAAAAGTTAACTGTCATCGGTCAGGGAGCTCCCTCTCCATCGGGGGGCTGCTGTGCCTTTGCAGCCCCCCGATGGAGAGGGAGAGAGCCCCCCGACAGCCCCCAGAGAGCCCCCCTCAGCTCGTGCTTACCCTTCCCCGTCTGCGAAGTTCTGAGCAGACGGGGAAGGTTCCCATGGCAACAGGACGCCTGCTCAGGCGTCCTGCTGTCCATGGTGCTGAACAGATCTGTGCTAAAAGCATAGATCTGTTCAGTGTAAGTAAAATACAGTACAGAACAATATATATTGTACTGTACTGTATTATACAGACATCAGACCCACTGGATCTTCAAGAACCAAGTGGGTCTGGGTCACAAAAATGTAAAAAAAAGTGAAAAAAGTTAAGATAAAAAAAAAACATTTATCACTGAATAAAAATTAAAAAAATAAAATACACTACACATATTAGGTATCGCCGCGTCCGTAACGACCTGATCTATAAAACGGTCATGTTACTTTCCCCGCACGGTGAACGCCATAAAAATAAAAAAATAAAAACTATGAGAAAATTGAAATTTTGCCCACCTTACTTCCCAAAAAAGGTAATAAAAGTGATCAAAAAAGTTGCATGTACGCCAAAATAGTACCAATCAAACCGTCATCTCATCCCGCAAAAAATGAGACCCTACCCAAGATAATCGCCCAAAAACTGAAAAAACTATGGCTCTTAGACTATGGAAACACTAAAACATGATTTTTTTTGTTTCAAAAATGAAATCATTGTGTAAAACTTACATAAATAAAAAAAGTATACATATTAGGTATCGCCGCGTCCGTATCGACCGGCTCTATAAAAATATCACATGATCTAACCCCTCAGGTGACCACCGTAAAAAAATAAAAACAAAAACGGTGTAAAAAAAGCCATTTTTTGCCATCTTACGTCACAAAAAGTGTAATAGCGAGCGATCAAAAAGTCATATGCACCCTAAAATAGTGCCAATCAAACCGTCATCTCATCCCGCAAAAAATGAGACCCTACTCAAGATAATCGCCCAAAAACTGAAAAAACTATGGCTCTTAGACTATGGAGACACTAAAACATTTTTTTGGTTTTAAAAATGAAGTTATTGTATAAAACTTACATAAATAAAAAAAATAGTATACATATTAGGTATCGCCGCGTCCGTGACAACCTGCTCTATAAAATTACCACATGATAAAACCTGTCAGATGAATGTTGTAAATAACAAAAAAAAAAAAACGTGCCAAAAAAGCTATTACTTGTTACCTTGCTGCACAAAAAGTGTAATATAGAGCAACCAAAAATGTACCCTAAACTAGTACCAACAAAACTGCCACCCTATCCCGTAGTTTCTAAAATGGAGTCACTTTTTTGGAGTTTCTACTCTAGGGGTGCATCAGGGGGGCTTCAATTGGGACATGGTGTCAAAAAACCAGTCCAGCAAAATCTGCCTTCCAAAAACCGTATGGCATTCCTTTCCTTCTGCGCCCTGCCGTGTGCCCGTACAGCGGTTTACGACCACATATGGGGTGTTTCTGTAAACTACAGAATAAGGGCCATAAATAATGAGTTTTGTTTGGCTGTTAACCCTTGCTTTGTAACTGGAAAAAAAATATTAAAATGGAAAATCTGCCAAAAATGTAAAATTTTGAAATTGTGTCTCTATTTTCCATTAAATCTTGTGCACACCTAAAGGGTTAACAAAGTTTGTAAAATCAGTTTTGAATAGCTTGAGGGGTGTAGTTTCTTAGATGGGGTCACTTTTATGGAATTTCTAATCTAGGGGTGCATCAGGGGGGCTTCAAATGGGACAAGGTGTCAAAAAAACCAGTCCAGCAAAACCTGCCTTCCAAAAACCAAACGGCGCACCTTTCACTCTACGCCCCGCTGTGTGGCCGTACAGTAGTTTACGGCCACATATGGGGTGTTTCTGTAAACGGCAGAGTCAGGGCAATAAAGATACAATCTTGTTTGGCTGTTAACCCTTGCTCTGTTAGTGGAAAAAATGGGTTAAAATTGAAAATTAGGCAAAAAAATGAAATTTCATCCCCATTTGCCAATAACTCTTGTGCAACACCTAAAGGGTTAACGACGTATGTAAAATCAGTTTTGAATACCTTGAGGGGTGTAGTTTCTTAGATGGGGTCACTTTTAGGGAGTTTCTCCTTTAGGGGTGCATCAGGGGGCTTCAAATGGGACATGGTGTCAAAAAACCAGTCCATAAAAACCAGCCTTCCAAAAACCATACGGCGCACCTTTCACTCTACGCCCCGCTGTGTGGCCGTACAGTAGTTTACGGCCACATATTGGGTGTTTCTGTAAACGGCAGAGTCAGGGCAATAAAGATACAATCTTGTTTGGATGTTAACCCTTGCTTTGTTAGTGGAAAAAATGGGTTAAAATTAAAAATTAGACAAAAAAATGAAATTCTCAAATTTCCTCCCCATTTGCCAATAACTCTTGTGCAACACCTAAAGGGTTAACAATGTATGCAAAATCAGTTTTGAATACCTTGAGGGGTGTAGTTTCTTAGATGGGGTCATTTTTGGGTGGTTTCTATTATGTAATCCTCGCAAAGTGACTTCAGACCTGAACTGGTCCCTAAAAATTGAGTTTTTCTAAACTTCTAAGCCTTGTAACATCCTCAAAAAATAAAATATCATTCCCAAAACAATTCAAACATGAAGTAGACATATGGGGAATGTAAAGTCATCACAATTTTTTGGGGTATTACTATGTATTACAGAAGTAGAGGAAACTGAAACTTTGAAATTTGCAAATTTTTCAAAATTTTTGGTAAATTTGGTATTTTTTTGTGCAAAAAAAATAATTTTTTTGACTTCATTTTACCAGTGTCATGAAGTACAATATGTGACGAAAAAACAATCTCATAACGGCCTGGATAAGTCAAAGCGTTTTAAAGTTATCAGCACTTAAATTGACACTGGTCAGATTTGCAAAAAATGGCCTGGTCCTTAAGGTGAAAATGAGCCCGGTCCTTAAGGGGTTAAGCACATTTTGATGCCTTTTCCAGGACTATTTTAGAGCCATTTTAGTGGCCAAAAGTTCGGGTCCCCATTGACTTCAATGGGGTTTGGGTTCGGGGTCAAGTTCGGGTCAAGTTCGGGTCCCGAACCCAAATTTTTTTTTCAAGTTCGGCCGAACCTGCCGAACCCGAACATCCAGGTGTCCGCTCAACTCTACTTATAAGTTTACCAGCAATTTTACAAATTTTCAAGAAAATTAATGTAATGAGCCCCTTTGCTCGCTTTGTTCCACTCTCCCGGCACTCCCCAGGTTTCCGACTGCAATGTCTAATTGTTCAGTCCTTCGATAATCTGGGATTCGAACTACAGCTATGTGCCATTCAAATCCAGTAGTATTAGCTCAGAAACTGCAAACACCAGGCAGGCTGTATGTAAGTTCAAACAGGAGTCTCTTTTATTGAATGCACACAACACACTTTTATACACAACAGTTTGAACACCCCACCCAAACAACCACTTCCTATTGGTCCATTTTAAAGTCCCCTCTAATCCTCACGTAGGTCCTCTTGGCAATGCAAATAAGGACTTGAAACAGAGTGAGAAGGGATTGGTCCGATAGCTTGACTGGGCGGGCGGATATATGTGGCCATGCAATTGAGGACTTGAAACAGAGAAGTCCCAGGAGATAGAGATGGCCTTGCGGTTCGCCCAGTGGTCGTTTCGCGGCGAACTTTGCGTGTCCACGATTCGCCGAAAATGCGCTGTCCGCATCGCATTTGCATATCTACATCCATATTTACGGATCCGCACTTCCGCATCCGTGCTTCCGTTTCCGCCAAAAAACGTGGAAAACCACTTTAAAACTTGAAACCGAACTTGGCTTCGGTTCTGACTAGTAACTCGGAACCAAAGCCGAGTTCACTTCGCTCAACTCTAGTTATAATATTACAAGGTATGGTGCAGATTTTTTATTTTATTTTTTCTGGATCAACACTGCAGAATAATGTATTTTTTAAGCTAACTAGTTATGTTTTATACTGCATAGAAAAATTAGACAATATATTTGCTGACTACTTTTTGAAGGTGAATCTTCAGTAAATGCTAATACAGTTACAGTAGAATAAGGGGTATTATAAGGTTGACAAAATAACAAAATAACGTGGTCATAAAAGGCAGAAAGATGCTCAAAACCCCATATGCTGTTGCGCATATATAATCGAGGGAGCAAATCCAGCACATGTGATCTGTTGCTAACAGCAATCCCCAGCAAAAATGCATACAATGGAGGATGCCGGTAGCGGACCACATGTACTGCAGAAACATCCTACACAGGGGAGCCAAATATGTGGATGTACAAACCGGATTCCAAAAAAGTTGGGACACTATACAAATCGTGAATAAAAACTGAATGCAATGATGTGGAGGTGCCAACTTCTAATATTTTATTCAGAATAGAACATAAATCACGGAACAAAAGTTTAAACTGAGAAAATGTCCCATTTTAAGGGAAAAATATGTTGAATCAGAATTTCATGGTGTCAACAAATCCCCAAAAAGTTGGGACAAGGCCATTTTCACCAGTGTGTGGCATCTCCCCTTCTTCTTACAACACTCAACAGACGTCTGGGGACCGAGGAGACCAGTTTCTCAAGTTTAGAAATAGGAATGCTCTCCCATTCTTGTCTAATACAGGCCTCTAACTGTTCAATCGTCTTGGGCCTTCTTTGTTGCACCTTCCTCTTTATGATGCGCCAAATGTTCTCTATAGGTGAAAGATCTGGACTGCAGACTGGCCATTTCAGTACCCGGATCCTTCTCCTACGCAGCCATGATGTTGTGATTGATGCAGAATGTGGTCTGGCATTATCTTGTTGAAAAATGCAGGGTCTTCCCTGAAAGAGATGACGTCTGGATGGGAGCATATGTTGTTCTAGAACCTGAATATATTTTTCTGCATTGATGGTGCCTTTCCAGACATGCAAGCTGCCCATGCCACACACACTCATGCAACCCCATACCATCAGAGATGCAGGCTTCTGAACTGAGCGTTGATAACAACTTGGGTTGTCCTTGTCCTCTTTGGTCCGGATGACATGGCATCCCAGATTTCCAAAAAGAACTTCGAATCGTGACTCGTCTGACCACAGAACAGTCTTCCATTTTGCCACACTCCATTTTAAATGATCCCTGGCCCAGTGAAAACGCCTGAGCTTGTGGATCTTGCTTAGAAATGGCTTCTTCTTTGCACTGTAGAGTTTCAGCTGGCAACGGTGGATGGCACGGTGGATTGTGTTCACTGACAATGGTTTCTGGAAGTATTCCTGAGCCGATTCTGTGATTTCCTTTACAGTAGCATTCCTGTTTGTGGTGCAGTGTCGTTTAAGGGCCCGGAGATCACGGGCATCCAGTATGCTTTTACGGCCTTGACCCTTACGCACAGAGATTGTTCCAGATTCTCTGAATCTTTGGATGATGTTATGCACAGTTGATGATGATAGATGCAAAGTCTTTGCAATTTTTCGCTTGGTAACACCTTTCTGATATTGCTCCACTATCTTTCTGCGCAACATTGTGGGAATTGGTGATCCTCTACCCATCTTGGCTTCTGAGAGACACTGCCACTCTGAGAAGTTCTTTTTATATCCAATCATGTTGCCAATTGACCTAATTAGTGTTAATTGGTTTTCCAGCTCTTCGTTATGCTCAAATTTACTTTTTCCAGCCTCTTATTGCTACTTGTCCCAACTTTTTTGGGGATTTGTTGACACCGTGAAAATTAGAATCAACGTATTTTTCCTTTAAAATGATACATTTACTCGGATTAAACGTTTGATCTGTCATCTACGTTCTATTACAAATAAAATATTGACATTTGCCATCTCCACATCATTGCATTCATTTTTTATTCCCAATTTGTTTAGTGTCCCAACTTTTTTGGAATCCGGTTTGTAATTGGCTATATAAAGCAAACATTTAAAAAGAAAAAATGGTGCACTACAATGGAAAATGCAATTAAGAATATATGGCTAAACCCTGACACTGTAGAATATATGGCTAAACCCTGACTTTCGCCAATATAGTCATATCAAGAACATACTAGAGCCCGTCACCCATCAAGGTCTTTTAAAGTGGCACGGGACCTAACGCTAACCTATCTATGCCATATGAGCTATTACAGATAGAGGCATAGAGTCCGAAACAGTCAACAACTCCCAGTTGCCTCCAGCGTGAAATCACACATACAATGGGAGGAGGAAGGAGGCTGTGAGTCCCACCTATCACCGGCTCATGTGATGCAGGCCATACAGGTGCACCTTAATGTTACCATTAAATCAAAATCAAGGCACATTCAAACCTCGAGTTGCCACACCTCCAGGCATGCATGTACAGATAAAATAACAAAATAACGTGGTCATAAAAGGCAGAAAGATGCTCAAATGCCCCTATCCGTAATTGCTTATATGGCATAGATAGGTCCCATGCCACTTTGAGAGACCTTCATGGGGTGGCGGGCTTCGGTATGTTCTTGATATAAGAATATATTGGTGAAAGTCTAATTTTAATATCAGTGTGAGGGTTTAGCCATATATTGTCAATTGCATTTTCCATTGTAGTGCACCATTTTTTCTTTGTAAATGTTTGCATTACCAGGTTGTTAAACATATATTTCTAATTGCTGTTCCGGCCAAACTGAACCAATTTAATTTTTCAAAGTACACTTAGAAATGTAAGATATAGACAGTTCTATCTTCTCTTACTTTCAAAACACAATTAATACCTTAATGAGCATAATACAACCAATTCATTGGCAGAACTCAAGCAAATGTTTTATTTAATCAGTATATGAATTCAGTTTCATAATGATTCAATACAATTTTCAATCTTTTGTGGTTTAACCAATTTCCTATTTAAAGTACACACTAATTATAGAATTGTTGTACAAAATAGGGTAAAAGCTATAGGCACCTTTGGGATTCAAAATACACAGTATATATTTACATATGTTAGTGGTTACCTTGAATTAAAAAAAAACCCTGATATATAGTTTGCAAACAATTTCTAGTTCCAGAATTTTCCCATGCTAACATGACCCCCACAGTAACATGCTGGAGAGAGCAGTGTGTTCTGGATGCTGCTGCCTTCCCCCTGCAAATTGCATTTTGTATGTCGCCTCAGGAAACAGTATGCTACTCTCCCTAGCTAAAGCCTGTCTGAGCTGTCCTCCTTGGATGCTCTCTCCCCCACTTCACCTTCTGATCTGCCATATACAACCTCCAGGTGTTTTCTAACACTAAAATAAGTCAGGGGGAGAGCAGAGAGAGTCATCAGATATAGGAGCAGTGCTCTAAGGCAACATTCAACAGTTAAAATAAATATCCATGAAAAATGTACCTATTGTCCTTTTTTCATGGCCATTTTAAACCATTTTTTGGCATCCATTATCTGGTGGTCTATCTCTTTTTCACAGACATTCTGCATCCATTTTTGAGAGCCATTAAAAATGGATTGTTTTTAAATCAGTACATCTGCAGTACCCTCCAAATAAATTATGACCCCCCATAATGCCCCGAGCATTAATAATGCCTCCTTTAGTGGCCCCCAGTATTATTAATATGTCCATTAATGCTCCCCTAATATTAATAATGCCTCCATCAGTGGCCTCCCTTATTAATACCCCCATTAGTGACCCCTAGTATTATTAGCCCCTCTTTAGCCCCTATTTTGCTTGTGTGCAAAGAAAATGCTCACCTCATCCAATTGAACACGTGGGGACACTTACTCCTCACTGGATGCAGAAGGAAATTACTTGCACCCCCCAGTGTGATGATGTCAGATCCTTTCCTACTACATCCAGTGAAGAGTGAGTGTCCCCTTCACTGGAGACAGCAGGATGATATCATGCAATACCATCAGGGAAGGTGGTACACATGCGCTATTCAGTGCTGTCTCCTGCAGAAATGCAGGGATGAGATCATAGCATTAGCAGTGGATGTGCGATTCATTTCTTCTTTTCTCCCATTATCTAATGTATAGAGATTCTGTCCCTGGATCAGCACTCCTTCCATACGCCAGGTGATTTTAATTAGCCTAGTATTCTGCAGTAGGGGTTAAATTAGCCTACCATGCTCTCAGTTGGAGTTCCTGTGAGCTTCAGAGCAGGTGAGCTTTGACAACTGTTCACATGGTGCGGTGCTGCACGGGGGCCACTGTGCTGTTTTTCTGGCTGGTTGGTGGGGCCCAGAGCTAGGTGTGGCATGGTCAGGCAGCAGGGGTGCTGTTTGGCCGCTGGGCCCCGCCGCCGGTCCGGGACGACGCAGCAGCGTCGGTGGTCGCCGGGCAGCGCCGCGCCAATGTTAGGTTAGGACCCACTCATAGAGGCAACCTTGGCGTGGTGAGTGGGCTTATGCCTTTTGATCAAAATGCCTCATTTAGCATGTAGCATAAGGAGGTGGTACACATGCGCTATTCAGTGCTGTCTCCTGCAGAAATGCAGGGATGAGATCATAGCATTAGCAGTGGATGTGCGATTCATTTCTTCTTTTCTGCCATTATCTAATACCATCAGGGAAGCATCTGACTGGCTCCAAATTTATTCTCCAGCAGGAAAAAGAACAAGGAGTCCTAAAAGTCATGATATGCCCCCCCTGATCTCAACATCATCGAGCCTGTCAGGGATTTCATGAAGAGACAGAAGGATCTGAGGAAGCCTACATCCAGAGAAGATCTGTAGTTAGTTTTCCAAGAAGTTTGGAACAACCTCCCTGCCTAGTTCCTTTAAAAAAAGTGTTCAAGTGTACTTGTAATACCTGTAGGTAGGCACAGACACGGACAGTGAGCCCTGACTTAGAACCCAACCCACTTTCCCAACTTACTTGCAGTGCAAACCTTAGGTAGTAAGACCGCAACCAGTTGACAGCTCCTGTGCTACTTACATGTAGAGCGGACAAACAGCAGGAGACAAAACAACACAAAAACAGTGTCATATGTATGCATGTAAATTGGTCAAAACCAGACAGGCTATGCAGTACCAAACAAGAGACAGAGAGTGGTCAGAAGACAAGCCGAGATCAGAACCAGATGGACTACAGAGCACCAAATGTACCTATAGCTGGAGAATGCACCAGTGAAGCCCGGACAGGTAAGTTTGGGACAGTACTTAAAAGCTTTGATGCTGTTTTGAAGGCAAAGGGTAGTCACACCAAATATTAATTTGATTTAGAATTCTCTTTTTTTCCTTCACTTTGCATTTTATTGATATAAATTTTTTTGAAAGCATTCTTACTTTGCAGCACAGCACCTGCCTAAAACTACTACTAAAACTGCTTGTAAATCATTTAATATTGCAACTTGTATACAGTTAAGTTATGGTTCAGTGGTCTGGATAGAACAATTTGCAATTTCATACAAAGCTGGTTTTATCTATTGGGTTGATGACACATGAATAATTGTCCTTTGTGAAGCTTTTAGTTAGGCAACCTGTGTCAATCAAGCTATCTAAAAGTAAATGTGTCATGATAGGACAAGCTAAAATGTTTTTGATATGCACGGTAAGAAAAGCATCTTTTGCCTGGACTCATAAGTTACAACTCTGAATGACAGAGTGAATGTAAAAACTCTCAGTATGTGTTATCTTTCAAGATGAATAATAAAAAGTTGCCTGTCATGTCACGTTTTCTCTCTTGTAAGATTATTTAAAGCCCTCTGTCCATTCATGAAATACCTCAATAGCTTGAATCTGTGGCCAGCTGTGGAGAGCTGACTCAATCCACATAGCTTTGGCTTGTTCACATTCTGGGGTCAGATGCAAGTTTGCGCTGTGCAAGCCCTAATGAAGCGAAACATACCATTGTTCCTTTTCTATTAAAGCTCAAAACGTTAATATCTTTAGTCTTTGTATGCTTTGAAGAATCCATAGCCTTTACTAGATTGTGTAAAACCCCTGTGCTGCTGGAGCACTGTGCATGTATGTGTACTGTATATGTGCCCACAATTCGGTAGGTGGCAAAGCAAGTTGTTTGTCTCAGATGTATGGACTATGTTGGGGTATGATTAAACCTCAATTTGTCATCTTATCATTTGCATAAAAGGCCACAGCACATAGACATCACTTTAGAAAAGAACTTATGTTTCAATACAAATCTTTCATCAAGCAGTACAGTATGTGCGCTTAGCTGTCATATTGCTGCAGTTATGTATTCCTGCTCCTTAAAAAGCATGGTTCAGCCATTGAAGGATTTTAAGAGAGGTCTAGATGCATTTTTTGCTTAAAAGAACATTACAGATTATGGTTATTAGATTGCTGGAGATGAGGATTTGCAGGTATTTATTTTCATTGCTGCATAGGGAGTCATGAACAAATTTGTTTTCTGCTATCATGAACAAAATTGGCTACTTCTTCACAGGGGATATTTTTGCTGTCTTCGAATCAACACTACAGCATAATAAGAAAATCTAGATGGACTTATGACTTTTTTCAACCTTACTAACTATATTATAATATTATATTGTACAAGAAGAGTAATGCCATAAAATAATAGCAAAAATAATAACTGGCCAGCATACAAAGAGCTGGTGTTCAAAAGGTAGCAAATGGTCAGTGTCAACGCACATTGCTCATTTATCCACAGTCATTTCACCAGCTTAGTTTCAGAGGAACTTATGGTAAGGAGACTTCTAAAATTATCTGCGGCTCTCCAGTTGTAGTTTTGCAACAGCTGGAGAGCAACAGGTTGGAGATCACTACTCTAAAAGGGGATGCTTTTTACCATGGATGCCATTGATCTTGCCTTGTCCCTCCAGACAGGACAGCAATCTCTGTGGGAATTTTGGGTTTGTAAACAGCAGGACACCTTCAGCAATCCACTGACTTCTAAATCTGAAACTGGATAGATTTTTTTTTGCATCATATCCGTTCTGTTCCGGTCAGTAGAGTCTTCCACAAGTTGATGTTACTGGCTTGGCTAAGGTGAAAGATCATGAAATGCTTCTATTTTATAACAAAGCCATGCAGGGCCGGTGCAAGGATTTTTGCCAACACAAGCAAAGCTCCATTTTGGCGCCCCCCCCTTCCTCGCAGCTCACCTGGCCCTGGTCCCATCTGCAGCAGCTGGCTTCTCCTCTGTGTGGTCCTAGTATCTTCTCTCTGCTTCAGACAATCGCTGGTTTGAGGACCGTATTTTTCGCCCTCTAAGACACACCTAGGTTTTAGAGGAGGATAATAAGAAAAAAATATTTTCCATTACACCTCAGGTCAGACCAGCAATCAGACCCCAATGTTAATCAGATCTCAGCTCACAGCCCCATGTCAGACATCAGCTCCCATCCATCAGCCCCCCATGTCAGCCATCATGCCGCCATGTCAGCCATTAGCCCCCCATGTCAGCCATCAGCCCCCATCCATCATGCCCCCATGTAAGCCATCATGGCCCCATGTAAGCCATCATGGCCCCATGTAAGCCATCATGCCCCCATGTCAGCCATGAGCCCCCCATGTCACTTTTATCCCCCTCCATGTCACATTTTTCCGCCCTCCCCCAGGGTGCGCCTTAAGGCAGCCGCTTGGTCTGCCTTATGGTAGCACCGGCCCTGAAGCCATGCCTGTATTTTTCAAGTAAAGAACAAGAAACAGTCCATACATTTCATGCCTATGATAAGTAAAAGCAGCTAGGGAAGCTGGAGCTCTCCAACTTTAAGGTGCGGGTCAGGTAAGCAGACATGTCCCAGAGGTCAGTGCACTTGTGCCTGTGACAATGCATTCTAGGGCACTCTGAGACAATGGTGCTGTTTGCTAACATAATGTATGATGTGTAACCCTAAAAAAGTTGCCAGCGACCTTCTGCATGCCAGTTGTTGTGAAACTACATACATCTCCCAGAATGCCCCTTCTCTTCTATGGGTAGTAAACAGCAGAGTAAGTGTGCATGCTCACAACTGCTCTAGAATCTAATTCTCTTTTACATCTGGACTCCTAAAATCTTATATTTCTGCTGTTAACTAAATCTGTAAAGCGCTCATCTATTCAGCCAAATAAAACGTAAGTGTAGCTATTTCCAGACTGAATCCTGCAAAATCTTATTCCTGTATGGAAGCCACACTGCTGTGAAAGTACAGTAAATCATAAGACCACAGAGAAAATCATGTGCAAACTGGCTCCAAAATCAATGAACAGTAATGGGCACATTTTGAATATACCATTATAGCGTGTGGAATGCTAATAATGTTCTTCATTCATGTTCAGTCCCTCATGTTTTATTTACAGATAAACTATGTCCTAGGATGAAAATGTCTGTACGAATCCATCACCGAAATGATAGGAATTTTCAGTAAATTATACCCAGAAATTATTTAATGTGTGCATTAGAACAATGCAGCTGTAGAATCTAAAATGTCAAGATTTATTAAACAGGTCGCTCATCTATACCTAGAGTGAAAGAGCTGTGGCCATTTACTATGTCTAGTATTGCAACACAACTTTGTTCAGATAAATGGGACTGTCTTCCTATAGACTCAGGAGTGGTTATTTGTAGAAGATCTAGCCATTGATCACTTACAATTATTATTATTTATTACAATTATTATTATTTTTAGAGGGATTCTGTGCATTAGACAAACCTTATTTGTTAATTCCTTGACAATAATCAGATCATAAACTGTCCCCTGCTGGGACCTCCAGTGCTCAATTGTTATCTGCTGGAAAATCTGTTAGGCCGTATTTGATTTCCCTTCAGCAATACCACAGGGGAAATAGAGCATTATACAGTGCCCATTCATAAGAATTGTATGTCTGTGTAATGTAATATAAGACAGGTCTGCCAGTGCAAGGGGCTTTCATTGTAATAACTATCCTCTTTGGTCAAGAGATGAGCAGGGCCTCCTCTATGAAGTCAAAATAAGCTAATATGGTACATGGAAATAGGTCTACACCCTGTATTATGGGGTATTCTATCAGAGTATCTATGTCTGTGGATTATTTTTCAGTTCATATAAAGTATATAATTCTATTAATAAGATACAATAGGTAAACTGGCGCAGATAATGAATGTGAAGGAATTATTATGTTGCAGAAGTAAGGCTGGGGCTACACTGTGATCTTGGCCGAAATAACTATCACATGACCAAAGATCGCTGTGTAGCAGCTACAGACGATGAACTGGAGTTGCAGAGCAAATTTCATGCTGGCTTGAGCACAACTCCAGAATTGCAAAAAATCCAGCAGAGTTGGATTTTGTTTTGATTCTGGTTTTATGGCAACTTGTGAGTTGTGCCGCGACCCAATTCTCCTCATTGGCTGCAATGTCACACAGCAATCTTTGGTCATGCAATGACCGTTGCGGCCAAGATCACCATGTAGCCCTAGCCTTAGTACTGACATTTTCTTCCAGCAAAAGACACAAATTGTGTACCATATCTTATCCTAGGGTCCCTCATCCTTTTTGGAGATACTGTATACTTGGCACATTTTTAAGGAAAAAAACATGATAAAGGAATAATACGCTTCACGCATAACAGATCACTGTGCTTAAGCTTCTCAATCTTATAATTAGGTTTAACCTTAAGCAAGAATATTTTGAATAGTTTTGCATGGAAAAAAAAATGCTTATTATATTGAAGTCGATGTTTCTGATATAACATCAGACTTTGGATGACTATAAGTTTATGAACATAATATATTCAATCTTGCTGTGTGTGATCATTAAAGTGTGCTGAGTGGCCACCTAAATTTAGCAGGAAAGATTATTTTCTACAGTGGGAAATGTATTACTCATAAATTTGCATATATTTACCCTATATGAAAGGAAAAATAATTGAATATTGCTTTGTTTTCTTAAAAGACGAATGGCACAAAGAATAATCTCTTGTAAAAGAAAGTGTTAAATTTCGACTACAAACTCAGAAAATGATATAATTTGTCACATGAAGTTAAGTATAAATCTTCCTTCTAAAGAATACCTATATGTTTTTGGCCATACCACCTACTCAGGGCACATTGTGACTGCTAAAGTTCTGGGCCAAGTCCTGAAGACACTGAATAGGTAACCTAATAGAGAGATCCAGGCCAGGAATACATTGACTTGTATTAATTTAATACTTATTATCTATATTAAAAGCCTCCGGCTAGCAAGGGAAAGATGAATCTCCCAGCCTAGCTGACATGGAAGGGGAGCGGCGAGAGTCCTGGGAGTTAGCAGGCCAGGAATGTAAGAGAAACCTGATTAAAAATGATCAGCACTTTATTAAAAATAATTCTGATTTATTTCTCCCTGAGCAGGACATAAATTGTGTGGAGAGAAAGGAGGAGCTGGCTCTGCCAGGCAGACTGGAAATCCTGTGTCAGCTCTTCCTGCACAGTGACTGGTAAAACTAGGCAGCCTCTTTTTCTATATGGAGCTTGCATATCTGCTGAGTCAGCAGAGAAGCAATATTCAATGAATGTTAACATCTACTGACTGTACATCCACCATAACCCTAACTGTACACACTGTACAACTTCATTAGTTTCATGACTCATGCATTACTGCTCACAATCACATTTCTGATATCAATAACTTTTCTTATCCAGTGCTCCCTCAAGATACAATGGCCTCAGGTTACAATATTTTCAACATACAATGGTCTTTTCTGACCCATCATAAGTTGAAACTGGACTCAACATACAATGCTTCAGACTCATCCAACCAACCAAACAAGGCAATTTCTCTGGTAAAATAGATGTATTAGTTGATTGTTAGAAGCAATTCCTGACTGTTATATGTAAGGACTTGTTTTATCTGTCTTAGTAATCTGCGTATTTTTCCTAAATCTTAATTTTCTCTTATGTTGGATGACATTTTGGGGTTTTGGAACTTACAATGGTTTCGACATACAATGGTCATCCTGGAACCAATTAATATTGTAACTTGAGGGACCATTGTATTCATATTACCAGGGATAGACCAAAACAACAGATGGCCAATAATTATATTTTGAGCATGCAACAGATGTACCCAGTTAAGATACTATATTGGATCTATTCTTGGGTTCATTTTTACGAACTTAAAATTGAAGGGGCTCAATTTTCCATCACCCATATATTGCATACTGTATAATATAGTATAGCACGTTTCATTCTCCAAAGGAGCTCTGAAAAATATTGGTTGCTGCACAGTATGTATGTGTAAACATACAAAGTATGATCCATTAAACCATGTTTTGGGTTTACCATCAATACCCTCAAATTAGTAAAACTTATTTCCACTGTAAGGAAATAGATATGGCATAAAATAAGGATGTGCTCTTGTATAGTCATGTACACAGAAAACATGGGGACCCATTGCAAAATCTAAATCCCCCATAATGGCACTGATTTTGACACCCAGGGAAGAAAGGTCTAGGGTTTATTGTCCCCTCAACAACCTTTCCAAAACCCCACCAAATCCTTTGTTTAGGGGAGACCTGTAGGTTCTAGCTACTTGGCACCAATGCTGGACCGCCTCTCTTCAAGGCCACCATAGCAGCTCTGTTATACATGCTCTTACCCTGGTGTAGTTATTCACGGCATGTTTTCAGTGAAAAGTCACATACTATTGTCATGGTAGAAACAAAATACTGTAAAAGCGCTTTGATATTTACAATATTTTGGTATAATGATGTTCGCATTTCTTATCAGGAGTGGCACAGCAGGTATCTGGCAAAATTAACCACTTGCCTCTTCTTCTCTGCTGTCTAAAGCAAACTATGGATCCAGATTGGAGAACTGATTGAAAGTAATATTGTGAAGGCACAGAATTGTGTTTGATTGAAAGTGTATATTCTTACAAGAGTGTATTGGTGAGTGGTAAAGTCTAGCATGCGGTCTCTTTATCATAGAATCTGAACGCAGTAGAATCCTGTACAAATACACAGCTTAGGAGTTTGTTCCTTGATATTGATCGAAGAATACGTTCATTTGCTGTGACTTTCATCCAACCTCCAAATTACCAAAACTACTTGAAAGCAAGCAAGGGAAATACAACAAAATTAAAGTGCAACTCCCACACAATGCTCTGGAATCTAATTCCTTTAATTTGCTCATGATGTATGCAGTGCTGCCCCACAGATAAGGAATAACAATGAGATCCAACACACACAGTGTCTTTAAAAAAAAGCTAACAATTTGCATTCAAATACACAGTGACAACGTACACCAGAATCAATAACGGTAGATTGTAGTCAATGGTCTATGGTTTTCACTATAAGTGGCAGCATGCAATGATAACAAGATGAGACATTTTGAGGGTAATGTATCATGTGTGCTTAATATGGCTAGACGCTTTTGTCTAACTCTATACCAAATACTGGTTGGCTTACTTTGAGACAGAATTGTGCACCAAAATTGTGGCGTAATTTGGTTGTTATATTTCATATTTTGCATAACGCCCCCCTTAGCCATTAATACACATGGTAAGCCATGCTCCTTTGAGAAGACAGGTGCAAAGAATTTCTCAAGAGCTAGATGCACCAATTTCTGAGAAAAACATGCCAGATTGGGCCGGTTTGTGCTAAATTGAGCCCAATTTTGCCACAGTTTATAAAAGTATCTAGGTGCACTGACATTAGAACATGTGGGCCAATGCATGCCAGTGAATGTAGACACACTCATAAATTGTGCCAAAATGTGTCACAATTTAGCACATTTTGGCACAATTTGATGCGTCCAGCTCTTGGAAACTTCTGTTCAGCAAGCTCGACAATGGGCGTGACTTAATGAGAAAAGAGGTGTGACTCCATGTAGAAGGGGCATAGTCTAATATGCTACTTTAGCACCAAATTGCACCACAATTCTGGCATAAAATTCTTATACTTACTGTATTTTCCTGAGTATAAGACTACTTTTTAACACATGAAAATCTTCTCAAAAGTCGGGGATCGTCTTATACGCCGGGTGTCATCCTATATGCCGGTATACGGCGTGCTGAAACTTACTTCCTAGCCAGACTGGAGAAGCTGTCCTTCTCCAGCTTCAGGGACAGGCGCCCTCTAGCTGAGCCAACGTGCGTTGCATCCCGTCCAGCTGCTCCTGAAGCAGCCCCCTCTCCCTGCTCTGAGTGGTTTTCTCATGCCGGCAGTATCACATTGCGTACTACCGTTCAGAACGTCTTGAAGACAGGGAGGGCTGGGCAGGCAGGGAATGCTGACCCACCCAATCCAAGCAGGCTTTGTATGCAGTGTGCACAGAAAATACCGATACATTGCTTGCCGTGATTGGCTGGTTGTTGTATACTGGGTTGGATTAGTGATTCTGAGGGAAGGCAGGGGGAAGCAGGAGCATCTGCACTTCAGCCAATTCTAATGTTGTAACAGCGGATCTCTAATGAAGTTTGGTGTGCATCTTATCTGGGGAGCAGATACATGTGGTGGTGAATACAGTACAGCACCAGTATCTGTACCAGTTCATACAGTACATCACCAGTACATACAGTACAGTATACAAATGGCTAACAGTCAAGACCCCATCATGGCTCTATCAGCAAAAATAAAGAAATATGAAGCCAGTTTCAAACTTAAAGTTGTAAACTTTGCCATGGAACATAATAACTGCGCTGCTGCAAGACAATATGGAGTAACAGAAAAGATGGTTTGGGACTGGAAAGCAAATGAAAAAGTATTAAAGAGTATGCCAAGGGGTAAGTGTGCATTAAGAAGAGGCACCCCTCATTGGCCAGAACTCGAAAAACATGTAGCAGACATGGTGAATCAGCATCGCCAAAATGGTTATGTAGTGACACAAAATAAAATACGTTTGTTTGCACTTCAGTGGGCCAAATCTAACCCAGATCACAGCAACAGATCTAAGGCCACTGTATCCTGGTGTACTAGATTCTTAGAAAGGCATAATATGCTACTGAGGCAAAAGACAAAAATTGAACAATTACCTGCAGATCTTGATGCCAAAGTAAATAGCGTTGAAGGGGTAGACTTATACGGCGAGTATAGCCCAAATCCTATATTTTAACTGGAAAAGTTGGGGGTCATCTTATACGCCCAGTCGTCTTATACACCGGAAAATACGGTAAATATTTCTTTATTATAAATAATTCCCAAATACCTTTCATTATTTATAATGGCTCATTTTGTCTAGGAGGCAATTATTAGGAGAAATAAGAAACCTGTCCTAATCACACAGCAGGACAAGTTACTTCACAACACTGAGCTAAAGAACTGCCTCATCTTCCTCTCTGCTCTGCTTGTCAGAGATTATGATCCTGAATACAGTTTAATATGATCTGCAGCTAAATCTCTGTAGTAATGGAGCTCATAAGGAGACATAAAGTACAGAGAGGAGGGTGGGGATGTGGCTGATGAGCAGCAGTACTTGTGTGCAGTCTCCATTACCACAGTCTGTCCTGTCGGTTCTCTCTGCACTTCATGTCTCCTTATGATCTCCATTCCTACAGAGATTCAGCTAAAGTTCTTA
Organism: Bufo bufo; assembly: GCF_905171765.1. Lineage (NCBI taxonomy): Eukaryota > Metazoa > Chordata > Amphibia > Anura > Bufonidae > Bufo > Bufo bufo. The sequence continues at coordinate 366,209,915 of NC_053391.1, read as the reverse complement.
TAAATTGTATTAAGAATGAGGCAGATCTTTAACTCGGTGATGTGAAGTAACTTGTCCTCCAACGAAAAGTTAGCATAAAGTTAGACAAAAGTGTTTATCCCTCTTTCCCTGAATCACATTCATCATCCAGTTTGAGCACCTGTAACAAATCTGGTGTATGTCTAGACAACTTATATAAGTTTATACCATCTACAATGCCTTGAAAAAGTAGTCATACCTCTTGAACTTTTCCACATGTATTGGGTTACACCAACACCTGCAAACTTAAATTTAATTTATTGGGATTTTTTTGATAGACTGATACAAAGTAGCAAGTATGTGTGACATGAAAAAAAAAGATACATGGTTTTTAACATTTTTAATAAATAAAAATCTGGAAAGTGTGGTGTGCATTTGTATTCAGCCCGTTGTACTCTTATACCCCTAAATAAACTCTAGTGTGAGCACTTGCCTTCGGTCCACTTGTGTGTAAATTATTCTCAGTATAACTACAGCTGTTCTGTGATGCCGTCAGAGGTTTGTTAGTGAACATTACTGATCAAACAGCATCATAAAAATGAAGAACCCACCAGACGGGTCAGGGATAAAGTTGTGGAGAAGTGAAAGGCAGGGTTAGGCTATAGAAAAAATCCCAAGCTCCGAACATCTCACGGAGCACTGTTCAATCCATCATCTGAAAATGGAAGAAGTATGGCACAAATGCAAACCTACCAAGACATGGCTGTCCACCTAAACTGACAGTCCAGGAAAGCACTAATCAGAGAAGCAGCCCAGAGGCCCATGGTCACTCTGGAGGAGCTGCAGAGATCCACAGCTAAAATGGGAGAATCTGTCCACAGGACAACGATATGTGTACTTCACAAATTTGGGGCTTTATGTTAGAGTGGCAAGAAGAAATCCATTTATGAAAGCATGCCATAAGAAGTCCTGTTTGCAGTTTGCCACAAGCCATGTAGGGGACACAGCAAACATGTGGAAGAAGATGCCCTGGTCAGATGAGACCAAAGATGAACTTTTATGGCCTAAATGCAAAATGCTATGTGTGGCAGAAAACTAACACTGCACATCACCCTGAACACACCATCCCCACCGTTAAGCATGTGTCACTACCAGAGCTTTGGGACGTTCTCACAGCTCTGTTTCTCCACCCCTGTGATGATGTCACTACTAGAGCTGGGAGGCGTTCTCACTACTCTGTTTACTTCTGGTTTCTTTCACCACAGCTGTCCTTCATGTGTTTGATTTCCTTCTCTTTATATCACCCCTCCTCCTATGATAGGATGTGGATTATAGTTCTCACTTCAGTTGCGGCTCTTGCTTTGGTTTCTTCACTTGTAGCTATCAGTCCACTGGACCTGTGTTCCGCTGCAGCTAGCACTCCGGATTTTGCCAGCCTGTCCTTGGATCCGTCTTCTCTGCGGCTACAACACCTTCAGCTAAGTCTGCAGACATTGTTGTATTCCTGTTTGTTTTCTGACTGGATCTGAGGTGGCCACGGTTCCCTCCATATACTGAGTAGGGCACTGGTGGCCGTGCCCCTTCCACTATTGTAGGGGTTACAGTGGTCATTAGTCTTAGGCACGTGGGCATGCCTCGTTCCGCCTTTTGGATCCGGGCATGTGCTTTAGCAGAATAGGGAAAGCGTTGAGGGTCGGACAGGGGTCACCCTTTATCCTCCCTAGTTCTGGGTCCAGTCAGTTGCTCTGTACTGTGAATTACTATCGTTGCTCACATACACCCGTGACATTATAATCCACCAAAACCGTCCTTTTTTGACATGGATCCGCTTTCTGACCTGGTTGACCGCATGCAGGGTCTTTCTTTGGAAGTAGCGGATCTCCGTCAATCTATGACCCAGCTTCAAGCATTGGGCCCTGCTCCGGCTCATGGAGTCTGTTGCGAGCCAAAAGTCTCACTTCCGGAGACGTTCTCCGGGGGCAGTGAGAATTTTGTTCGTTTCAGAGAGGCATGCAAACTCCATTTTTGCTTGTGTCCTCACTCTTCTGGTAATCAAGAGCAGAGGGTGAGGATTGTCATCTCCCTGCTCAGGGGTAATGCTCAGACTTGGGCTTTTTCGCTGCCATCAAGGGATCCCTCCCTTCGATCCGTGGAGGGATTTTTTGTGGCCCTGGGGCAGATTTATGATGACCCGGATCGTGTTGCTCTGGCCGAATCTAACCTACGTGTTTTATGCCAGAACAAACGGTCTGCGGAGCTTTATTGTTCTGAATTTCGGAGATGGGCAGCTGATTCGGGTTGGAATGATGCTGCACTCCGGAGTCAGTTCTGTCATGGTCTCTCGGAGAGATTAAAAGATGCGTTTGCTTTCCATGAGAGACCAACGTCCTTAGAGTCTGCCATGTCCTTGGCGGTACGCCTTGACAGGCGTCTAAGAGAAAGAAACGAGACCTCTCTGTCCAGCCATTGTCAGTCTAGGGGCAGTGGTGCGGACTCATTCAGTGTGCAGGGGCCTCATCCTGTCTCGCTCCCCTCTGAGGAGGAGCCCATGCAGCTAGCTCGACTTGCCCCTGATAAAAGAGGATTTAGTCCTCAGAGTATGGTATGTTTTTGTTGTGGGGGCATAGGTCATTTGGCAAATGTTTGTCCGTCTAGGAGATTCTTGAACCGTACTAAGAGCGATAATAAGAGAAAAATCTCAAAAGGTAAATCATCAAGTTCTGCTTCATCTGCTACTTTGGGCAAAGTTGATGTAGGATTTGATGCTTTTCCTCTGACCTGCAGTTCCCGTTTTCTCCTGTCTGCCAGGGTGGCGCTAGAGAGCAAAGTCATTTCTTGCGAGATTTTTGTCGATAGTGGAGCGGCCGTCAATCTTATTGACACTCAATTTGTAGCCATGCATGGTTTTCAGGTTTGCACATTAGATAAAGATATACCTGTTTTTGCTATTGACTCTGCTCCACTCTCACAGAGATCTCTGAAGGGCATTGTTCACAATATCCGGTTAGCTGTAGGTGACACTCATGTGGAGGATATATCTTGTTTTGTCCTTAACGGATTGCCGTCTCCTCTAGTTTTGGGGTTACCCTGGCTCACTAGACATAACCCCACTATTGATTGGCAAGGAAGGCAAATAAATGAGTGGAGTGATTTTTGTAGAGAGAATTGTCTCACAGCGACTTTTGCAGAGGTGTCTACTAAAACGGTGCCATCATTTCTCTCTGATTTCTCGGACGTGTTTTCCGAGAGCGGTGTTCAGGAGCTACCTCCTCACCGGGAGTTTGACTGTCCCATTAACCTCATTCCCGGCGCCAAGCTGCCAAAAGCACGCCTCTACAATCTCTCACAACCGGAAAGAATCGCAATGCGAACTTACATCTCCGAGAGTCTCGAAAAGGGGCATATTCGTCCCTCAAAGTCACCTGTGGCCGCGGGTTTTTTTTTTGTTAAAAAGAAAGATGGCTCTCTGAGACCTTGCCTAGATTTTAGGGAACTGAACCGTATCACGATTCGCGATCCCTATCCCCTTCCTCTGATCCCGGACCTCTTCAATCAAATTGTTGGGGCCAAGGTGTTTTCCAAATTGGATTTGAGAGGCGCGTACAACCTGGTCAGGGTCAGAGAGGGGGATGAATGGAAAACGGCCTTTAATACCCCTGACGGGCATTTCGAGAATCTCGTTATGCCTTTCGGCCTGATGAATGCTCCGGCCGTCTTTCAGCATTTTGTTAATAGTATTTTCTATCATTTAATGGGGAAATTCGTATTGGTATATCTTGATGATATTTTGATTTTTTCCCCTGATGTTCAGACCCATCAGGATCATCTTTTTCAGGTTCTGCAGATTCTGCGGGAAAATAAATTGTACGCCAAGCTGGAGAAATGTCTTTTTATGGTATCGGAGATTCAATTTCTGGGTTTTCTCCTCTCTGCTTCTGGTTTTCGCATGGATCCCGAGAAGGTCCGTGCTGTACTTGAGTGGGAGCTTCCTGAGAATCAGAAGGCATTGATGCGCTTTCTGGGTTTTGCGAACTATTACAGAAAGTTCATTTTGAATTATTCCTCTGTTGTCAAACCCCTCACTGACATGACAAAAAAGGGGGCGGATTTTTCCTCTTGGTCGGAGGAGGCGCTTGCAGCCTTTTCTAAGATTAAAGAGAATTTTGCGTCTGCTCCCGTCTTGGTGCATCCCGATGTTTCTTTACCTTTTATTGTTGAGGTGGATGCTTCCGAGGTGGGTGTGGGTGCGGTTTTGTCCCAGGGCCCATCCCCTGCCAAGTGGCGACCCTGTGCCTTTTTCTCTAAAAAACTCTCCCCGGCAGAGAGAAACTATGATGTGGGAGATAGGGAGTTGTTGGCCATCAAGTTGGCTTTCGAGGAATGGCGCCATTGGTTGGAGGGGGCCAGGCACCCTATCACCGTTTTTACCGACCATAAGAATCTGGCATACTTGGAATCGGCCAGGCGTATGAATCCGAGACAGGCCAGATGGTCTCTGTTCTTCTCCAGATTCAATTTTGTTGTTACATTCCGACCTGGGATAAAAAATGTGAAGGCTGATGCTCTCTCTCGCTGTTTTCCGGGAGGAGGAAACTCCGAGGACCCGGGTCCCATTTTGGCGGAGGGGGTAGTTGTTTCTGCTCTATATTCCGATTTGGAGGCCGAGGTCCAGGCTGCCCAGACTGAGACACCTGCCCGTTGTCCTTCTGGGAAGTTGTTCGTGCCTCCTGAGCTACGTCACAAACTCTTTAAGGAGCATCATGATACGGTTCTTGCTGGTCACCCCGGGAGTAGAGCCACGGTGGATCTCATTGCTCGGAGATTTTGGTGGCCGGCTCTTCGTAAGTCGGTGGAGGGTTTTGTGGCTGCTTGTGAGACGTGCTCTCGCGCTAAGGTCCCTCGTTCACGGCCTTCAGGTTCCCTTCTCCCGTTACCCATTCCTTCCCGTCCTTGGACACACCTGTCCATGGACTTTATCACGGATCTTCCTCGTTCCTCGGGGAAGTCGGTGATCCTGGTGGTGGTGGACCGTTTTAGCAAGATGGCTCATTTCGTACCTTTCCCTGGTTTACCCAATGCTAAAACGTTGGCGCAAGCTTTTGTCGACCATATTGTTAAATTGCACGGCATTCCCTCTGATATTGTTTCCGATAGAGGCACGCAGTTTGTGTCCAGGTTCTGGAAGGCTTTCTGTTCTCGTCTGGGGGTTCGGCTGTCCTTCTCTTCTGCTTTTCATCCGCAGTCGAATGGTCAGACTGAGCGCCTTAATCAGAATCTGGAGACATATTTGCGCTGTTTTGTTTCAGAGAACCAGGAGGATTGGTGTTCATTTCTCCCTCTTGCTGAGTTTGCTCTGAACAACCGTCGTCAGGAATCTTCTGGTGAGTCACCATTCTTTGGTGCATATGGGTTCCATCCGCAGTTTGGGACATTCTCGGGAGGGGCTCTTTCTGGTTTACCTGAGGAGGAGAGATTTTCCTCGTCTTTGTCTACCATTTGGCAAAAGATTCAGAGTAATCTTAAAAAGATGAGTGAGAGGTATAAGCGTGTGGCTGATAAGAGACGTGTGCCTGGTCCGGACCTGAATGTGGGTGATCTGGTGTGGTTGTCTACTAGAAACATTAAGTTGAAGGTTCCCTCCTGGAAATTGGGTCCCAAGTTTATTGGGCCTTATAAAATCTTGTCAGTCATCAATCCTGTTGCCTTCCGTCTTGATCTTCCACGGGTTTGGAAGATACATAATGTATTTCACAGATCTCTCTTAAAACCATATGTCCAGCCCACGGTACCCTCCTCTTTGCCTCCTCCTCCGATTTTGGTTGATGGCAATCTGGAGTTTGAGGTTTCCAGAATTGTGGACTCTCGCATGGTCCGCGGTTCTCTTCAGTACCTCGTTCATTGGAAGGGTTATGGTCCTGAGGAGAGGATGTGGGTTCCGGTGTCGGACATTAAAGCCACTCGCCTCATCAGGGCATTTCATAGGGCTCATCCTGAGAAGGTGGGTCCTGGGTGTCCGGAGTCCACCCGTAGAGGGGGGGGTACTGTCACTACCAGAGCTTTGGGACGTTCTCACAGCTCTGTTTCTCCACCCCTGTGATGATGTCACTACTAGAGCTGGGAGGCGTTCTCACTACTCTGTTTACTTCTGGTTTCTTTCACCACAGCTGTCCTTCATGTGTTTGATTTCCTTCTCTTTATATCACCCCTCCTCCTATGATAGGATGTGGATTATAGTTCTCACTTCAGTTGTGGCTCTTGCTTTGGTTTCTTCACTTGTAGCTATCAGTCCACTGGACCTGTGTTCCGCTGCAGCTAGCACTCCGGATTTTGCCAGCCTGTCCTTGGATCCGTCTTCTCTGCGGCTACAACACCTTCAGCTAAGTCTGCAGACATTGTTGTATTCCTGTTTGTTTTCTGACTGGATCTGAGGTGGCCACGGTTCCCTCCATATACTGAGTAGGGCACTGGTGGCCGTGCCCCTTCCACTATTGTAGGGGTTACAGTGGTCATTAGTCTTAGGCACGTGGGCATGCCTCGTTCCGCCTTTTGGATCCGGGCATGTGCTTTAGCAGAATAGGGAAAGCGTTGAGGGTCGGACAGGGGTCACCCTTTATCCTCCCTAGTTCTGGGTCCAGTCAGTTGCTCTGTACTGTGAATTACTATCGTTGCTCACATACACCCGTGACAGCATGGTGGTGGCAGCATCATGCTGTGGGGATGATTTCTTCAGCAAGGACACGGAAATTGGTCAGAGTTAATGGGAACAGTTAAATACAAGGCAACACTGGAGGAAAACCTGTTAGAGGCTGCAAAAGACTTGAGACTGGAAAGGAGGTTCTCCTACCAGCAGTACAACAACCCTAAATATACAGCCAGAGCTACAATGGAATACTTTAGATCAAAGCATATTCATATGTTGGAATGGCCCAATGAAAATCTGTGGCAAGACTTGAAAATTGCTGTCCACAGACGCTCTCCATCCAATCTGACTGAGCTTGAGATATTTTGCAAAGAAGAATAGGTAAAAATGTCAGCCTCTAGATGTGCAAAGCTGGTAGAGACATGGTATACCCCAAAAGACTTGCAGCTGTAATTGCAGAAAAAGGTGGTCCTACAAAGTATTGACTTAAGGGAACTGAATACAAATGCATGCCAATCTTCCCAGATTTTTATATATAAAAAATTTTGAAAACCATGTATCATTTTCTTTTCACTTCCCACATAATTGCTACTTTGTGTTAGTCTATCACATAGATGGGCTATAGATCTATTTTTTAGTATTACTCCTCCCCCTTCAGCAAATTTTGCCCGGTCTTGAAAAACCCCTTTAATGTGAGCTGTCCTTTAAAGAGGTGCTGCCCTTCCTAATAAGGACTTGGACTGGGACTGGGGGAGTACTTCTGTTTTGTACAGAGTGTTATGTAACATGAATCCTGAACATTTTGCAGTCGTGGATGGATGACCACCTATGTAAAATAGTGGTGTAGTGGCCACTAGTGCACACCATGCACAGAGCAATTTGCATACCAAGTGGCTGATGCAACATTGTAAGGAGAATAAAGTCAGGACAGGGTCTGGCAGAGGATAGCCTCTCAGAGACCCATAGAGGCATATAAGGATGGGCTCGGAGCTAGCAGTCAAGATGCAAGTAAATAAATAACATGTAAATTTCATAAAAACTACACATAAGGAAGACTAAAGAAAGACAGCCCTGAATTCAGCATGTTTGTAATTACTTCATGCTGCACTAAGAGAGGGCAGCATTAGGGCTTTTGCACACACGGGGCCACAAAGGATGCGGACAGCACACTGTATGCTGTCCGCATCCGTACTTACATTCTGTGGCATCTGCTAAAATATAGAACATGTCCTATTCTAAGGATAGGACAGTTCTGTTATGGGCCAGACGTTCCATTCTGCAAAATGCGGAACGCACACGGCCATTATCTATGTTTTCTGGATATGCAATTTGTGTGTGCATGAGCCCGTAATGTGATGGCTAGTGTTGAATGAAGCAAGGCATCCAAAGTTGAATTCGTTCTGAAGTTAAAGAAAAAAGAAATTCTCAATAAATCTGAATTTCCTTGCGCTTCGTGGTAACTAGAGTTGAGCGGACACCTGGATTTTCGGGTTCAACGGGTTTGGCCGAACTTCACAAAAAAGTGCAAGTTCGGGACCCGAACTTGACCCCAAACCCGAACCCCGTTGAAGTCAATAGGGACCCGAACCTTTGAGCACTAAAATGGCTATAAAAATGTCATGAAAAGGGCTAGAGGGCTGCAAATGCCAGCAAAATGTGGTTAAGAGCATGGCAAGTGCTCTGCAAACAAATGTGGATAGGGAAAAATGACTTCAAATAACATAAAATACGTAAAAATAAAAAATAATAATCTTGATCTAGGAGGACGAGGTCCATATGGAGTAGGAGGTTGAGGAGGCAGTGCATGTGGCGGTGTAGGTGGACGCAACGGTGGAGGAGGAGGTAGCCTACACTGGTTTTTGGTTTTAAATTTTTTTATTTTTTTTTTAATTAGGGTACACCCCAAAACATTGGGAAATATAACCTGTGATAAACAAGCGTTCAGACAATACACTGGCTGCAGGGCAGGCCAAGGCATAAAGGGCAAGCTCAGTCCATTTGCCCAATTTGGAGACCCGGAAGTTGAAGGGGGCAGACCCCACCATGTTGATGAAATGCTGCCTCCTGCTAAGACGTTCCATATCTGCTGGTGGTGCAGGTTGCTGTGGAGTGCTGACAAATCTTTTCCACATTTCGGCCATGCCTTCTGAGGTGTTGGTGGTGCCCCAGCTGCATTGGTGACCTCTTCCTCCTCCTCTGCTTTTGCCTTGTGCTTCCACTGTGCCTCCGCTGTCAGGTGGGAATGCCACCAGCAGCGCGTCTACCAACGTGCATATTACGATCATGCTCCAGTGACGGAATTAAGGACGGTACATTGTCCTTGTAACGGGGATTCAGCAGCGTGGCCACGCAGTAATCATCACAAGTTAGAATGTGGGCAACTCGGCGGTTGTTGCGGAGACACTGCAGCATGTAATCGCTCATGTGTGCCAGGCTGCCTAGAGGCAATGAAAAGCTGTCCTCTGTGGGAGGTGTATTGTCTGTGTCCTCTGTATCCCCCAAGCCATGCACCAGTGATGATTATGAGCTGGTCTGGGTGCCACCTTGCTGTGAACACGGTTCCTCCTCCTCCGTCTTCTCCTCCTCATCCTCCACCTCATCATCCTCCAGAACTGTACCCTGGCTGGACAATTGTGTACCTGGCGTTTGTGGTTGCAGGAACCCACCCTCGGAGCCACTTGTGAATGACTGGCCTGAAACCCTATGAAATGATCCCTCTTCCTCCTCCTCCTGTGCCACATCCTCTTCCATCATCACCCGAAGCGTTTTTTCAAGTAGGCATAGAAGTGGAATAGTAACGCTGAGAACGGTGTCATCGGCACTGGCCATGTTGGTGGAGTACTCGAAACAGCACAACAAGGCACACGGGTCTCGCATGCAGGCCCAGTCATTAGTGGTGAAGTGGTGCTGTTCCGCAGAGCGACTCACCCGTGCGTTCTGCAGCTGAAACTCCACTATCGCCTGCTGCTGCTCACACAGTCTGGCCAGCATGTGCAAGGTGGAGTTCCACCTTGTGAGTAAGTCGCAAATGAGGTGATGAGCGCGAAGGCCGAAGTTAAGCTGCAGTGCTGACAGGCGAGCAGCAGCAGGGTGAGAACGCCAAAAGCGCGCCCAGATGGCCCACACTTTCTGCAGCAGCTCTGACATATCGGGGTAATTTTTAAGAAACCTCTGCACCACCAACTTCAGCACATGCGCCAAGTAAGGGATGTGCGTCAACCCAGCTAATCCCAGAGCTGCTACAAGATTTCTCCCATTATCGCACACCACCAGGTCGGGATTGAGGCTCACTGGCACCAACCACTCATCGGTCTGTTGTTCAAGGCCCGTCCACAGCTCCTGCGCAGTGTAGGGTTTTTCCCCCAAACAGATAAGTTTTAAAACTGCCTGCTGTCGTTTACCCCTGGCTGTGCTGAAGTTGGTGGTGAAGGTGTTACGCTGACCGGATGAGGAGGCGGCAGAGGATGAGTAAGCGGAGTAGGAGGAGGAAACAACAGAAGGCAAAGAGAAGCGCCCTGCAATCCTCGGTGGTGGAAGGACATGCGCCAAACTGCTATCCGCCTCAGGCCCAGCCGCCACTGCATTTACCCAGTGTGCTGTTATGGAGATATAACGTCCCTGACCGTGCTTACTGGTCCACGTATCTGCAGTTAGGTGGACCTTGCCACAGATGGCATTGCGCAGTGTACACCTGATTTTGTCCCCCACTTGGTTGTGCAGGGAAGGGATGGCTCGCCTGGAAAAGTAATGGCGGCTGGGCATGACATACTGTGGGACAGCCACCGCCATAAGGCTTTTTAAACTCTCTGTCTCCACCAGACAGAATGACAGCATTTCAAAGGCCAGTAATTAAAAAATGCTGGCATTCAGGGCCAGGGATCGCGGGTGGGTAGGGGGATCCTTCCTCTTTCGCTCCAGTGTTTGGGATATAGAGAGCTGAACGCTTCCATGGGACATTGTGGAGATGCTTGGTGACCCAGGTGGTGTGTTGCTGGCAGATCCTCTGTTTGCAGGTGCCACTGTCACTCCAGAGGTGGATGAAGAGGCAGAGACTGCAGCAGAAGAGGAAGCAGGAGGAGCCAGAGACCTTTCTTGGTTTTTGAGGTGTCTACTCCACTGCAGCTCGTGCTTTGCACTTAGATGACTGCTCATGCAGGTTGTGCTCAGGTTGAAAACGTTTATGCCACGCTTCAGGCTCTGATTGCACAGCGTGCAAATCACTTGTGTCTTGTCGTCAGAACATTGTCTGAAGAACTGCCACGCCAGGGAACTTCTTGGAGCTAGCTTTGGTGTGCTCGGTCCCTTGCTGCGGTGGGCAGTAGCATTCGTACTGTCTAGGGGACGGCTGCTCCACTTTTGCACCCTGCTCCCTCTGGTGGCTGGTGGCTTTGTGCAACGACTGCCTCTTCCTCCGAACTACACAGGTCACTCGCATGACCTTGATTCCATGTGGGGTCGAGGACCTCATCGTCCTCCACATCATCTTCCACCCAGTCTTCACCCCTGCCCTCCTTGTCGGTCTGCACACTGCAGAAAGCCACAGCAGTTGGCTGCGGTGGTCCTCCCATGTACTCATCCTGAAACATAAGTGGTTGGGCATCGGTGCACTCAATCTCTTCCACTTTTGGGCAGGGCTATGTGAATGGCCCTGGGAAACCCTGCTAGCAGAGTCATCAAAAAGCAGAAGAGACTGCTCCATGACTTGGGGCTCACACTGCTTGGCTGATTTGCAAAGGGGTGAGCTGAAGGACTGATGGCCATGGGCTGCAGGTGCCAACTCTGATCTTTCAGCAGGAGACTGGGTGGGAGACAATGTGAAGGAACTGGAGGCACTGTCAGCCATCCAATCTACAGGGTGGGCCATTTATATGGATACACCTTAATAAAATGGGAATGGTTGGTGATATTAACTTCCTGTTTGTGGCACATTAGCATATGTGAGGGGGGAAACTTTTCAAGATGGGTGGTGACCATGGCGGCTATTTTGAAGTTAGCCATTTTGAATCCAACTTTTGTTTTTTCAATAGGAAGAGGGTCATGTGACACATCAAACTTATTGGGAATTTTACAAGAAAAACAATGGTGTGCTTGGTTTTAACGTAACTTTATTCTTTCATGAGTTATTTACAAGTTTCTGACTCTTATAAAATGTGTTCAATGTGCTGCCCATTGTGTTGGATTGTTAATGCAACCCTCTTCTCCCACTCTTCACACACTGATAGCAACACCGCAGGAGAAATTCTAGCACAGGCTTCCAGTATCCGTAGTTTCAGGTGCTGCACCATTTATGGTATGGTGTGGTATATGGGGTACAAAGACAGTGGGGCCATTCTTCATCAATGGAAACCTCAAGGCCACTGGATATGCGAAATTGCTACATGATGATGTGTTTCCCTCTTTATGCACTGAAGCTGGCACAGTTTTTCCAGCAAGATGGTGCACCACCACATTATGGGTGTCATGTCCGAGCATTCCTAGATGAACAGTTTCCTGGAAAGTGGATTAGTCATCGTGGGCCAGTTGAATGGCCCCCAAGGTCTCCCGATCTGACCCCCTTAGACTTTTATCTTTGGGGTCATCTGAAGGTAATTGTCTATGCTGTGAAGATACGAGATGTGCAGCACCTGAAACTACGGATACTGGAAGCCTGTGCTAGCATTTCTCCTGCGGTGTTGCTACCAGTGTGTGAAGAGTGGGAGAAGAGGGTTGCATTGACAATCCAACACAATGGGCAGCACATTGAACACATTTTATAAGTGGTCAGAAACTTGTAAATAACTCATGAAAGAATAAAGTTACATTAAAACCAAGCACACCATTGTTTTTCTTGTGAAATTCCCAATAAGTTTGATGTGTCACATGATCCTCTTCCTATTGAAAAAACTAAATTTGGATTCAAAATGGCAGACTTCAAAATGGCCGCCATGGTCACCACCCATCTTGAAAAGTTTCCCCCCTCACATATACTAATGTGCCACAAACAGGAAGTTAATATCACCAACCATTCCCATTTTATTAAGGTGTATCCATATAAATGGCCCACCCTGTACTATAGCCCGTACTTGTTCTGTCCTCACCATTCGTAGAGCCGCATTCGACCATACCAAATAAGGCTGAAGCTTCTGTCGCTTACTCGCACCTGATTAAGGTGTTTCACTTGTGCGTGTATCTGGCACAGATCAACCACATCTTCTGCCTGCAACAGGAGCTCCACCAGCAGCACCATGACCGGGGCGACGTCCCTTATTTGACGCTCTCCTCATTCTTTGCGTTCACCCACCGAACTAACAGATGGTTTATGTCAGGCGACAATGTAACCGCCAATAGTCAACAATTAAGTTTACTGAGAGTAAGGCAGTATTGACTGGTTGCATTTTACTGTGACAAATGCACCAGATGTAGGGTATTGCAAAAAATTAGTGTTTTTTAAAACCCAGAATATAATTGCAGTATTTCAAGTTTGTATTTCACTGTGACAAATGCAGCAAAGGCACCAGATGTAGGGTATTGCAAAAAATGGGTGTTTTTTTAAAACCAGAATATAATTGCAGTATTTCAAGCTTGTATTTGACTGTGACAAATGCAGCAAAGGCACCAGATGTAGGATATTGCAAAAAATGGGTGTTTGTTTAAAACCAGAATATAATTGCAGTATTTCAAGCTTGTATTTCACAGTGACAAATGAAAAAAAAGGCCAGAAATGTATTATCTTGCCCAAAATGTGGGTTCTTTGAAAACCAGAATATAACAGCAGTATCTAACGCTAGTATTTGACTTATAATTGCAGTATTTCAATCCTATCCTATCCCTACACTGATAAGAGCAGTGTGACTTGCAGTGCTACGTGACTCCAGCTTATATAGAGGCTGGGTCACATGCTGCACTGGCCAATCACAGCCATGCCATTAGTAGGCATGGTTGTGATGGCTTCTAAGGGCACACAAGTTAAACGCTTGTTGATTGGCTGCTCTGCAGCCTTTCAAAAAGCGCCATTAACTCCCCGAACACAAACTCGAACCAAAACTTTTACTGAAAAGTTCGGGTTCAGTTCCGGGGTCAAAAAATCCTAAAGTTCGGTACGAACCCGAACTTTACAGTTCGGGTTCGCTCAACCCTACTCAAGATACAAAAACATTTATGTATATACATATATTATTATCAAATTATACAACAATCAAATATTACCATACAGCAATTAAATATAGTGTGCATAAGGTTAATAAACAAAACTAACTATACTAAGACTAATATTACCAATACCATACCATACCATTATGGATACCATACCATTTTACCATACTGTTATCATCACTAATACTATTGATATACCAGGGCCAAATAACACCATCATACAGCGCTAAAATATAACCTCCATAATTTTATCAAATGAAACCCACCATGCAAAGATGCAAAGACCTATATTACCAATTAGTGTTGAGCGAATAAAAGTTGACAAAGTTGATTTCGATTCAAATTTCAGGAAAAACGTCCATTCGTCACAAATCTGAAATTCCTGGTTCCTGGATTTTTTTTTAAAGTAGCTGCTGCACATGTTACAAAGTTAAAGTAATGCTATGCAGTCAGCCAATTAGCAGATAGCCAGCCCCTGAGATGTCACAGGCCTATAAAAAGCCTCATCCTGCCCTTTCTCCGCCATTTTACAGTGAATTGAGCATAGGGAGAGACTTGGAAAGTGCTCGGAAAAGTGATTAGGAAAAAATACTTTATTTACAAAATATTAGTTTTTAACAGTTTAGAGACAGCACTGAGATAGTGTACGGAGATAATAGGGAGACTTTATCTACACTAAAGGGAGAGTGCAGACGCCAATAGTACAGTGTAAAGCCTGGCAAATAGAGAAGAAATTCTATTACAACTTGCTGCACTAATTGGAGTTAAAAAATGTTCTAATTCTACAGAGTTTAGGTTCTTTGCATTCTTTGATACATAAGTAATTCCAGTAATCCTTGATTCTGTAATTGGGATGAAATTGCAGCCTTATACTACAGATTTTGTGGTGTTCATGTTCTTTTATACATAAGTAAATCCGTTAACCCTTGATTCTGTAATTTGGGTCAAATTGTGCCATTATACTACTGATTTTGGGGTGTTCACATTCTTTTATACATAAGTAAATACGTTCATCCTTGATTCTGTAATACGGGTGAAATTGCAGCCTGATACTATAGATTTTGGGGTGTTCACGTTCTTTTATGCAAGTAAATCCGTTAATCCTTGATTCTATAATTGGGGTGAAGTTGATTGACAGGGCCACACAGTGACAAAGCAGTGAGTGAGGAGCTGGCCACAGAAATGAGTGAATCTTAGATGCAGCTAGAGCAATGGTGACACCCTCATTGCACCAAAGATCTAATTTGCATATTAAAAAAAAGAATCTTAACTCAGGAATGGAGCCTCAGGTCAACAAGAGAAAAACAGGATTTCAATCAGCTGAACTACAGGTATGTGGCAATGCAAAAAATTTAATAGATGGGTCGCTGTTAAAGAGGTTGTCCCACAAAAAAATATTGTACTGTTTTCAAACAGCACCTGGATCTGAATTCTTTTGTAATTGCATGTAATTAGAAATTTAATTTAGCCACTGAGTTAATCAATAAAATGCATCTGTAAAGCGCCAGCTGCTGTTTGTTTTTTTCTTATTTCTTTGACTAGCTCACTGCTTAGTTTCATCCTTCAACGTCCTCCTGAGCTGTTGTAGGGAGAGAACTGCAGCAGAAAGGACACTCCCAGTAGGAAAAGCTACTCCAGTTTTCCTACTCCACCTTCCTAATGGAGTGAGATTGCGACTTTTGTGTGACTTAAAAAAAAAGTCTCAATGATAAATCTGGAGTGAAACTCATTAACATTACTAACCAAACCCACTTTTCCACCCACATTACAAAACTGGAGTGAGCTGTGTAAAAATGCAAAAAGTCGAAAAATGTTTGTGTGAATGCAAAAAGTAGCAAAATCCTTATTTTGCGCCTTTTTTCTGCATCCATTAAACAAACACTATCCATATATCTTAGTTAATTAACATATTAAGTGCTCTGGACATTAAGTGGTTAAAATAATCGGGCCTTCATCCTGGCAGAGTATTGTGATGTCACCACATTTGCATAGAATGTTCTAGAACTGGGCCTACAGCTGTGATGTCACTGGATGACATCACAATGTTGAATTTGTGAAAGTGTGACTCCACGTTGGATGCACACAACTTCAAAAAGAAGATTGGAGGCCATCATGAGGATTCATAGGCGTTGACGCTATGTTGATCGGCGGCTGCTGGTCAACTCTCTCTCATCCTGCATGTCGATTTGCTCATTCCTTCTGACCCGATTCAGGAAATTGAATAAAAAATGGAGAACTCTGATGAGGAACTCCAGTTTCCTGGCCAAGAAATCAACCATCATGGCACAAGCCAGAAGCTTTTTCCGGTCAGTTGCCTTAAGATGTAAAAACCACATCATCAAACCACACACAGCTGAGAAGACACCAACTATTTTTTTTGCTGATCCAAAAGTTGCACATGAGGAACCCCTAATACCACAAGGCATGTCCCTAGGAGATAAAAACAGAAATTGGGGAACCCCCAAGAAAAAAGACCACGGGACGCTAATGCTGTGGAGCCATTCCTTGTCCACAAAGCACCAGCTGCTAAAAAAACAAACAAAGAGCTGTAAACAATGATGTAATAGAAAGACTCGTCAAAAACAAGACACAGCAGTGAATGTCTCTTTAAATTTTGATACCCTTAAAACATTGGACAAGAAAATGTCTGAGTCTGCTGAAGACCTTTTGAAGGCATCTCGTGAAGCATCCAAATCGAGTCTTAAAAGGAAAGCACCAACCTCCAATGACCGTAAGCTCGGGACATATCCACCAGCCAAAAGAGCTACAGCAGAAAACACGTCTGCTCCATCTCCCAAAGATGTAGGAAGCTCAGAGCTGGGAACACCACAAGTGGAGGTGGCCTATACCCGGAGAACACAGAACAACTTGTCTCCAAAGCATTTATCCATCCAGGAAGGCATACTGAAAGATTACATCATTAACAAGGCCCAGGATCTCCAGCATAATCAGTTTGGGGACTTTGATAGCCTGCAGCCCGCCGCTGCTATTCTCTTTCCAGGGTACAGTGTGCTAAAGAAGACTGTACAAATCCACTACGACGAGGACAGGGTGCACTGGCTGACCACTTGCTTCAAAAATGTCGACATCCTAGTGGCCGACAGCATCAAGACCAGCAATTTGCCTATATCTGTTTGCAAGCAGATTAATAACATCTATAGTGTAGTGGTCAATGAGCCCCTGAAACATATAAAATTTCTCAACGTGAACTTCACAACAATCAGCAGAGAAACACCTATGACTGTGGGGTGTGCACCATAGCATTTGCCTTTGAGTTTCTGGCAGATGATGGTGAACCCACGGTGATCTTCCAGCACAACATGATGAGAGACCATCTAATATCCTGCCTGCAGAATGACAGGATCACAGGCTTTCCCAAAAAGGTCAATTAGCGACTCCTTGTCTTTTACAACATGTTGAGTCTATGATGAGCCAAGAGATCCCCCTGACCAGAAGCCTGATATTACCGAAATAGACCTGGATCCTCTATGTCACCAAAGCTGCAGTCTCTATTGTAATAATGTCTCCTCATGTGATAATTAGTGTTGAGCGAGCATGCTCGGCCAAACTGCTGTTCGGCTCCAGCATCGCTATGCTCGGCACATGACGGTACTCGGCCGAGTACCGCATGTGCTCGAGCGCCATGCTCGAGTCTCCTCCCCGCACGTTTTGCGGCTGCAATGCAGCTAATAAACGTGCAGGTAAGTACTGCCCTTACTGTAATGCCAGTAGCCATGTTGGCTACTGGTATTACAGTGATTGGCTGGCCGGAACATGTCATCGGGTGCTATATAGCACCCGATGACGCATGTTCGGCTCATTTGTAGTCAGGGAGAGCTGCGATTAGGAAAGGACAGAGAGTGTAGGGAGTGTGATCGCAATCTATTTAGTAGAAAAACATTTCAAAGACCCAAAAAGTCCTTTTAAGGACTATTGTGTGTGGTGGCAGGCTAGCAGCAATATAATATAGCCATAATTTTTTTTACCCCCAGCAGTTTCAATACTTTTTCTATAGAGAGTGTCTGCAGTGACTTGTGACATCTGTCCAATACCTTCTCTGTGTCAGGGCCAGAGATAGGAAAAATATAAGTGAAAACGAGTATATTTTTTTCCATCATTTTCAATACTTTTTCTATAGAGGGTGTCTGCAGTGACTTGTGACATCTGTCCAATACCTTCTGTGGGTCAGGGCCAGAGATAGGAAAAATATAAGTGAAAACAAGTATATTTTTTCCATCATTTTCAATACTTTTTCTATAAAGGGTGTCTGCAGTGACTTGTGACATCTGTCTAATACCTTCTGTGTGTCAGGGCCAGAGATAGGAAAAATATAAGTGAAATCTATTTTCCTTTTCCATACTTTTAAATACTTTTTCCATATACTGTACTTGCTGTGAACTGTGACATCCGTGCCACACCTTGTGTGTCAAGCGTGCATATAACATTTAATATGAAGAAGGCAAGCATTAAGGGATGGGGAAGTGGCCGTGATGCTGATGGTTCACGCAGAGGCCATGGCCCTCGGCGCGTTGAAACTATGCCTGCTGCCAGAGCACAAGAAAAACAATCATCCACGATACCTAGCTTCATGTCCCAGTTTGCAGGGTGTTGCAGGACAAAACTCTTGAAGTCAGACTAGTGCGACCAGGTGGTCGGTTGGATTGCAGCAGATAATGCTTCCAGTCGGTTAAGCACCACCCTGTCTTCCACCAAGTAAGCCTCACCATGATGGCACACTGGGTGAACGCTGTGGAGGCCAGGAGCAAGTTGGCAGGTGGCACCAGACTTGCCCTCCAATAGATCCTCATTAACTGAAAGCGTACTCATTCCAATAACTTAAGAGTGCTGTATTGTATGAAAAGAACATCAAAAGTTGATAGGGCAGACATCTAAATGAATCGTAGCCTTCACAGGGACGTGCAATCGCCCAGAGGTTATCTAGAGTCACCAATGCAGCAGCAGGCCCTCGCCCCTAAGGTTTTAGATGGTCAGATCAGCAGGCCCTTGCTCCAAATGTTTTTGAGGGTCACCAGCAGGCCATCAATCATAATTTTTTTAACCCCTTAAGGACTCAGCCCTATTTCACCTTAAGGACTTGGCCATTTTTTGCAAATCTGACCAGTGTCACTTTATGTGGTGATAACTTTAAAACGCTTTTACTTATCTAGGCCATTCTGAGATAGTTTTTTTTGTCACATATTGTACTTCATAACACCGGTAAAATGGAGTCAAAAAAATTCATTTTTATTTATAAAAAAAATACCAAATTTACCAAAATTTGGAAAAATTAGCAAATTTCCAAGTTTCAATTTCTCTACTTCTATAATACATAGTAATACCTCCAAAAATAGCTATTAGTTTACATTCCCCATATGTCCACTTCATGTTTGGATCATTTTGGGAATGCCATTTTATTTTTTGGGGATGTTACAAGGCTTAGAAGTTTAGATGCAAAACCCACTTTTTAGGGACCAGTTCAGGTCTGAAGTCACTTTGTGAGGCTTACATAATAGAAACCACCCAAAAGTGACCCCATTCTAGAAACTAAACCCCTCAAGGTATTCAAAACTGATTTTACAAACATTATTAACCCTTTAGGTGTACCCCAAGAGTTGATGGCAAATGGAGATGAAATTTCAGAATTTTCTACAGAAACACCCAATATGTGGTCGTACACCACTTTACGGCCCCACGTCAGGGCGTAGAGGGAAAGGAACGCTGTGTGGTTTTTGGAAGGCAGATTTCGCTGGACTGGTTTATTTATACCATGTCCCATTTGAAGCCCCCTGATGCCCCCCTAGAGTAGAAACTCCAAAAACGTGACCCCATTTTGGAAACTACGGGATAAGGTGGCAGTTTTTTTGGTACTATTTTAGGGTAAATATGATTTTCGGTTGCTCTATATTACACTTTTTGTGAAGCAAAGTAACAAAAAATAGAAATTCAGAAATTTAATCTCCATTTGCCATTGACTCTTGTGGAACACTTAAAGGGTTAACAAAGTTCTTAAAATCAGTTTTGAATACCTTGAGGGGTGTAGTTTCTTAAATGGGGTCACTTTTTGGAGTTTCTACTCTAGGGGTGCATCAGGGGGGCTTCAAATGGGACATGGTGTCAAAAAACAAGTCCAGCAAAAACTGCCTTCCAAAATCCATATGGCATTCTTTTCCTTCTACGCCCTGCTGTGTGCCCGTACAGAGGTTTACGACCACATATGGGGTGTTTCTGTAAACTAAAGAATCAGGGCAATAAATATTGAGTTTTGTTTGGCTGTTAACCCCTGCTTTGTTGCGGGAAAAAATGGATTAAAATGGAAAATTTGCCAAAACATACCTGTTTTGGCATCGTTTTTATTTTTTATTATTTACAATGTTCATCTGACAGATTAGTTAATGTACTATTTTTATAGAGCAGGTTGTTACAGACGCAGGGATATCTAATATGTTTACTTTTTTAAATTTATTTCAGTTTTACACAATAATATCATTTTTTTTTTTAAATATCATTTTAGTGTCTCCATAGTCTGAGAGCCATAGTTTTTTATATTTTTTGGGCGATTGTCTTAGTTAGGGTCTCATTTTTTGAAGGATGAGATGAATGTTTTATTGGTATGATTTTGGGGTACATACTACTTTTTTGATCACTTTTATTACCTTTTTTTGGAAGTAAGGTGAGCAAAATTTCTATTTCATCATATTTTTTTTTTTTTTTTTTTTATGGCGTTCACCGTGCAGGGAATGTAACATGACAGTTTTATAGATCGGGTCGTTACAGACGCGGTGATATATAACATGTGTAGGGAATTTAATTTTTTACATTTTTAATCAGGGATAAATGTATTTTTTATTTTTTTACTTTTTTCACTTTTTTAACATTTTTTTTTACCCAGACCCACTTGGTTCTTGAAGATTCAGTGGGTCTTATGTCTGTATAATACAGTACAGTACACTATATAGTGTACTGCACTGTATTTCACTCACACTTTGTCTGAACAGATCTCTGCCTTTAGCACAGATCTGTTCAGCACCATGGACAGCAGGATGCCTGAGAAGGCGTCCTGTTGCCATGGGAACCTTCCCCGTCTGCCACAACTGAGCAGATGGGGAAGGGGAGGGCTCCCTCCCTCTGTCATCCCATCCTGTCCGGGGGCTGCAAAGGCACAGCAGCCCCCCGATGGGAGAGGGAGGGAGCTCCCTCCCTCTTCACCTCTTCCATACAGCGGTCCCTACGGACCGCGGCATTCAAGGGGTTAAAACGGCGAACATCTGCACAGATGTCTGCCGTTTGAATCGGAGTGTCAGCAATTAGCTGACACTCTGATTCAACCGCTTGGCCATCCTGAAAATAAACGGGGGGGCGGGCGGAAGATCGCGCTCCCGCCCCCCACACTGCCGCACGCCTCCCGCACTGCCTGCAATCCTCCCCCCTGCTGCGCCCGCAGGCACAAAAACACAGAGGGCTGCAGGGGGGGGGGTTAACTTTCAAAAATATGGGCACTTTGAGGTTTCTTATCCCTGCGGTCACGGACCGCACGGATCAGAAACTTGCATAAGCGCTAAAAACCGCAGGTCTGAATTGACCTGCGGTTTGTAGCGATCGGCAATGCGGGGGGGGGGGGGTCACAGGACCCCCCTAGGCATTGTCACAGGGTGCCTGCTGAATGATTTCAACAGGCACCCTGTTCCGATCACTGCCGGCCGTGCAGCAGTGATCAAAACTACACAGGACGTACCGGTACGCCCTGGGTCCTTAAGGACTCGGGAAACAGGGCGTACCGATACGTCCTAAGTACTTAAGGGGTTAAGGGTGTGTATGATGCTCTTCTTTATGTGTAATAAAGGGTGTATTAGAGTGCCGGTTCCTTGTAATTTTTGGCAGCCCTTTCACTTAGTGCATAGGCTTTATGAGTGTAGGAGTCCCACTACCTGAACTATAGTACCACAAAGTGAATGAGGCTCTCCATTATGGGATATACAGGTTGTATCAGAGTACCTATTCCTTGTAATTTTTGGCAGTACTTGCACTTTATATACAAGTAAATATACAGGAAAGAATGTTTCTTAACAATTTTTCCTCTAAAATTTATATATTTTTTCGGTTTTGTGCGTCAGTCTATAAAAGTGGCGTACTACTAGGATAACAATATGGTTCCCAGCAGCGACCTGGGAGTCCAAGATGCATCGAGACATCCTCCCCATGCTGTTCCCGAACCATTTTGGTGGTGTTTCCATCAATTTCTGACTTTTTCCTATGAACCAAGCACCCTCCCCTCTTCAGAGCAGGGGGTGCCTGGTTTAATGCTCGGGTTCTCCCATTGACTCGGTAGAGCACCCGAGCATCCCGATGTGTTCGGCCAAAGGACCCGAGCACCCGAGCACTTTGGTGCTCGATCAACACTAGTGATAATATATGTATGTGTAGTAAGTACTTAGACAACCACCAAAGGTTCGGGATAATCACACCCCACAAGCAATGGCCTTTTAGCCTATGTGTCTTCATTGGGTATATTGATTATTTGTGATTTTTCTGCTTCTTGATATTTATGGTATTTTCTGTATAACTTGGACACAGCGGTATCCAGTGGTGACCACTGGAAATAAAAACAGCCGGGGTTCAGAAAGCAATTGCAGCAGATCAGATCACCAGAGATCTGAGACAAAATGAGAGGCAGAATAAATAATTTCCTGATCTTAACCAGTGACCCCTGCTAGGATGTATTGGCCTTAAGAACCAAAAAGATCCCTAAATAAGGTAAGATCCTTGTTACAGGAGTCATAAAATGCAATGTGATTTATGTCAGGAGTTTATAACTGCTTATATCAGTTATCAGTTCTGGCGACACCAGATAGTTTAGGATTTGGATTCTCCACGAAGATGAGCAGAGCAGTATCCGTTAGTGGAAAATCATCCAAATCGCCTGATACATGGCATATAAGTATGATAAAATTCTCACTGCCTGCAGTCACCACTAGGGAGAGCTCCCATTGACCTCAATATGTAGATCACCTTGAGCAATGGCTCCCAGAATTTTAACTATGGAAGTGTGTAAGAATACAGGCGTTTGGGAGATTTGTATCAGGAAAACTGAGCTCCAAACCCTATAAAAAATATATGAAATTAAATCAGCCCACGATTATAATGTGTATTCTGATTATGTTGGATACAGCAGCGGGTCCCAGAACAAGAATAGAAGCTATAACAGTCAATGGTGTCACTGTTAGAAACATGGGCCCAAGTTTAATACAGTTAAAGAGATTACAATGACCCACAGTGACCGGGAGTAAATTGTGTGTCACTTACATGTAATTTTATGCTGCTCCATGTTCAGTAATAATTAGTTATATTTTTTGTATCTGCAGATGACTGTACCAGAGTACCTCAATGTGTCCCTGCAATGAATATGGGATACAGCTGGAGGGGATGACTGTACCACAAGTCAAATAGATGAAAAAACAAAACAAAAAACTGGAGACAGCACGTCCAAGGTGGTGGAATTTAATCCGGATGCTTTTTTTTCCACGGTGGTGGAATTTATTTCGGATGCAGCGTTTCGGCCCAAATAGCCTTTGTCAAGCATGCACATACACCATAAAGTGAGGTTATCAATACAAAAACAAAGCAATTACATACAGTAGGTGGGAGTGGTCCCTGAAACCCAATTACTTTCATTGGGGTCAGGGGGCGTGTATAAACATAATACAATATGCATAATAAAACAACTTAAAATTATGGGAGGTACCTGTGTGCTATACCATAGTGCTCATGGTATAGACCCATGTGGGATGCCAAGTGTGTATGCATGTGGTAATGGAACGCAACTGCTTTCCACTGTGTCACTTCCAGGAGATCACTTCCGGTGCGCTTGTCACTGCTTCATACACCGTGAACTCAGGGAGGAAAAACTACTAAATGGTGGCCACTTTGTGCTTGGTCGACCTTATTGCTTATATAAGAAGACTTACTCTGCTGTGTGCAGTATGTAGCGGTGCCAATGTGCTATCCGTGTATCATTTCCTTTCCGTGGGTCCGGCCAGTGAGATCACTTCCGGTCCATTGGAAGGAGTGGCTTGCGCAACTTGGAACGCATATGCGTTCCACATGTATCTTTCCAGAGAGACACATCCGGTTGACTTACTTGTATTGGGGACATGTGTATATTGGCACTGAGGATATGCGTATATTAACGTAGCTTGCGCAACTTGGAACGCATATGCGTTCCACCTACATCCTTCCGGAGTGATGCATATAATTAACTTACTAGTACTAGGGACATGCGCATATTAAATTCTGTCACCAGGATTAACGCTATAGCAATATTTATATGTGCCCATCAGTCAGTCTCCTTGCTGTGTTTAAAATGATCCCACTGTTACTGCTCTGTGTGTGTTAGATTCTTATAAAAACCGATCTTATTGATATGTAAATTACCTCTGTCAGGAGCCCAAGGGGTTGTCCCACGATATGTTAGAGCTCAGCCGCGCCCATCGATCCGGAGCCCAGCACCGTCTAGCACTTAATTTATTCACTCCACTATCCCTGACGTCAGTTCTTCTCAATGCCGTAATCTCGCGCAGGCGCAGTGGACACTGTAGTCTGCGCCCATGCGGACTACTGCCACCGACTTCGACGAGTCAACTGCGCATGCGCCGGCTCCCTTTTCTGGTGCCAGCGTGGTGCGCAGGGAGCCGGCACATGCGCAGTTGACTCGTCGACGCCGGTGCCAGTAGTCCGCTGCGCCTGTGCGAGACTATGGCACTGAGAAGAAATTACGTCACGGCAAGTGGAGTGAATAAATTAAGTGGTAGGCGGTGCTGGGCTACGGATCAATGGGCGCGGCTGGGCTCTAACAAATGTGGGACAACCCCTTGGGCTTCTGACCAAGGTAATTTACATATCAATAAGATCGTTTTTTATAAGAATCTATCACACACAGAGCAGTAACAGTGGGATCATTTTAAACACAGCAAGGAGACTGATGGGCACATACAAATATCTCTATACTCTTAATCCTGGTGACTGAATCCCTTTAACTATAACTTGACAGGTTGACTGTTTACATGTCAAGTTTTAAAAGTAATTTAAATGTATGATAATGTAGATATCACAAAATCTTTTGCTAGTGCCCTATACAGTAGACAGGTACATGGGTCTCTATGGTTCAATACATCATACCATGTTGATACCAAGATATCTTACCCTCCCACGATTTGAAGTGAGGATATAAACAAAGTAAAGTGAGAAGTCCAAAAATCCAACAAAGATGTATATTCCTAAAAGATAAAAACATCCGGATTAAATTCCACCACCTTGGATGTGCTGTCTCCAGTTTTTTGTTTAGTTTTTTCATCTATTTGATCTACATGCTGGAAGGGGGCTTTTTACCACCCCCTGGAGACGTGCACCCACCACATTGATATCAAGGAGTGCTGTTCACCCCTATATTGTACCACAAGTCAGTGACATGGTGGCCACCGTGTCAGGATCAGATGACCTGCGCTACAGCAAGAGGCAGATTCCGGGCTCGGTCTCTGCACTCATCCACCGTTCTTTCTGCAGTGAGACATATTCACTAAAGAAGTGAGTTTCCTGCTGCATCAAAGGCAGATTCCAGGCTTGGTCTCTGCAATAACCACTGGACTTTCGTATACAGATGTATTCACCAAAGAAGTGAGTTTCCTGCTGCATTAAGAGGCAGATTCTGGGCTCGGTCTCTGCATTCACCACTGGACTTGTCATTCACCGGACTTTCCGTAGTCAGATGTATTCACCGAAGAAGTGGGTTTCTTCACGTGCCATCATTTTCCTCCACCGCCTAGGGGAAGGGCAGTTCTTTTGCCATGGTTCCCTAGAGGTTTCCTCTACTGGGGGGTTTTCCTCTCCTGAGTGCTGAAGGCCAGACTCTTCATGAGTCAAAGGCCATTCATCAACAGGGCCACATTTAAGACCAGTGCCCTGACTTCTAATGATAAGATCTACTGTAAGTCAGAGTATATTAAGTAGTGGTGTGTCTGAGCCTCTGAACCTTCATAGTCAACTGGATGGGGGTGCAGGGTGTCAGACCCTTGCTGATCAGATAGTGATGGCCTTTCTTGGTTTTACAGCTCAGCCTATTTTTTAATCCCCTACCTACAGGATACGGAAAAAGTATATGATCGGTGGGGACTGATGGGTCCCCCATGTTCATGAGAATGGGGATCCTGTGTGCCCAAAGAAATGGAATGGGAGGTCAACCATGTTCCCTTCTGCTTCATTCAATGTCTATGGGACTTCTGTAAATAGCTGAGGGGAAGTTTTGTATTGACAGAAACTATCTCCAGGCCACATACCAATTGAAGTCAATGGGTCGGCAAAATATGTGGATGCAACATGGACCACAACCATTTTTTTTGTTGATCCGCGATTTGCAGACCGCAAAACGGATTTGGTTGTGTGCATGGGGCCTTATACAGATTCTACTGAAAAATATAAAGTAAAAAATTAAGAGGTACAGTCATCGGAGGCAGACCATGCAGCTGCTATGGGGCCCCTGGAGGAAGGGGGCTTGGTCTTGGACAAAAGGCTCTGCCTCCTAATTACACTTAATTCTTGCTTCTGTCTTGAGTTC
This sequence comes from Bufo bufo, assembly GCF_905171765.1. Classification (NCBI taxonomy): domain Eukaryota; kingdom Metazoa; phylum Chordata; class Amphibia; order Anura; family Bufonidae; genus Bufo; species Bufo bufo. Next base: position 366,183,582 of record NC_053391.1, on the reverse strand, counting down.
CTGTCTGGGGTTCAGGCTCTGTTTTCCAGATCCCTGCATCCTCTTTACTGTCCTTGGGGTCCCCCTTTACTCAGCACATCATCACTGGCTAGTGCTGCACCTGCTGGAGTCCCGACTACAGCTCTATATTGTCTCGCTTCTGGGAGCTGGGCTGGCCAAGTGCTTGCAGAGCCTGCTGCTGATTGGCTTGCCTAGCACCTAGCAGAGAAAATGTAATGTCCTGTGCCACGGGAGTCGGAATTTCATTTTTCTGCAAGCTACTTGCAAGTGACTATGTAGAGGACGATGAAAGTGACTTCTGCAGAAATGATGACTTTAGTTGAGAAGTGACTGTGCTGTCAGTAATATGTGTTTTGGGTGTGAAGTGAACCCCTCATTTCCAGTGCTGAACCCCCAGTTCTGATGCAGAGTTATACCCTCTCAGCTCTGCAAATGAACCTGAGTCTTCACTCTCTCAGTCACTAACACGTGTAACTCCGCCATGCGCTGCTCTGTGCACTCAGGTACAGTAAGTGTCTCTGTGTCAGCTACATGCACTGATGTAGAGACACATTATTTGTGCTGCTTTACACTGCAGATTAGCTCCATAAGGGCATTACTATGATCAGTTTTCGACTGGGATGTCTCAGGCCCACCAGTAAAATTTATTTTGGGGGCCCACCGTACGGATACATTCAAATATTACCTGCTCACACAGCAGCAAGATGCTACCAGATTATTGAATATGGATGTCCCTTTAGCAACTTTGAGAAGGTAGGTCCTGGCTTTTCTCTATACCTAGAAGTCATCTCAGCTATCTTATCATGTCTATAATAATAAACTGGGTAGTTTCTTTAATAATCTATCACGTTTTTTATGTGAACATTTCAATTTCACCAATTCGATTCGGCCGGTTCGGCGAATTTTGGGGAAAAATTTGCTTCGATCCGAATTTATTTGCAGCAAATCGCGTTAAAAAACTGCTATTTCCTGGCTGCTGAGAGTCTTAATAGTGGTGTAGAACACTGTGCCTTGCAGTAACACACATAGGGAGTCTGCTTTGGTAGTGAAATAAACTTTGAGTCCGTATGACAAGCAGATGACAGTCGTCGCTCTTAGAATCACTGCACACTTCACTTATTTGGACGGTCACAGGGCCAAAACTGACCAAATAACTCAAGTATGAACTCAGCCTTACAGGTAGATGTTAGCATTAAGAAGCGCACTCCTTTTACACCGTTATCAGCTGATTCCACATAGATGTCTACAGAACCTGTTCTATTAAACGATTATACAAGTAGAGCCCCCCGACAGAGTGGAGTGGGTGTCAGCAGTAAGCTTGTGTTGACGTCACTGATTAATTTTCCTCATTCTCTGATCCATCAGAACAATTACCCAGAAAAAACGGATCCTGTCTGGGGAGCATCCGCCTTCACTCGGTAAGCATTTGCTCAATAATCCATCAGTATTGCTAAAGGCAAAAAAGAACGGAGTGGATCTAAAACAGAGATGACACATGAACTGAAAATTTGCATGTCTTCTGTGTTTTCTACTCACTCCTGCTTTTGGCTACAAAATCATAAGCCAATTCTGATGGGACCATACAGGCCTTAAAACTGCTACACAGACAGGATATGTTGTGTATCTCATTTTTACTTCATTCTGACAGATCAGAAGAAGTGTCAAATAAATGATTATGTCTGCCAGTCCGAAAGCCAAAATAGTGGACCAGTCATGAAGTGGAGAGGGTGGGAACAGCATGAGAAGTCCACAGAGTGTACCTATGACATAGTGGTGAGGTGAAAGCAGCATGAAGAGACCACATAGTGGCCCAATGACAGGGTCTGGAGTTGGAAGCAGTATGAGGAGGCCACAGAGTGGCACATTGACAGAGTCTGTAGGTGGCAGAAGGAGCAGCAGCATTAGGAGAAGGCCACTGAGTGGCACAATGACCGAGTCTGCAGGTGGCGGCAGCATGAGGAGACCACAGAGCGGCACAATGACAGGGTCTGGAGGTGGAAGCAGCGTGAGAAGACCACAGAGCAGCACAATGACAGAGTTTGGAGGTGGCGGCAGCAACAACAGCATCAGGAGGAGGCCACAGAGTGGCACAATGACAGAGTCTTGAGGTGGCAGCAGGATTAGGAGACCACAGAGCAGCACAATGACAGAGTCTGGAGGTGGCGGCAGCATCAGCAGGGCCACATAGTGGCAAGGTGACATACTGTGGAGGTGGGTGGCAATACCAATACCCGCTGAAGATGGTGGGTGAAAGAAGGAGCACTTGGCATCAGATGTGTGGCATCAGGCGTCAGATGTGTTGGTGTGGCACCATGGATGATCTAGTCTGATGCATCAGGCATTGGTGAGTGGTACAGTTTATAGATCACATTAAAGGTGTAAAAAGTTCTAAGATGATTTATCTTTGTCTCATTTTTTACAGCACAGAAACCTGACATTTTAACAGGGGTGTGCAGACTTTTTATATCCACTGTACCTGCAGCGCTAAACGCTAAATGAAATTTAGAGATGGAAAGGGTCCTCGGATTCCCCCCGCACTATATGGATGTCTCAGAAATGAACTGCCTGCTCCTGGGAAAGTCATGGAGCATCCCGGTCATCCGGCATCTATTAGCTCCGCTGAAGGATTATTTTGAAAGTGTGTAGAAGCCACACGGGGCCCCCTGCAGATTTATAATGGAGACATCATGGAGATTTTACCGCATATAACCGCAGCGCTGACCGCTGAATACATTTAGTTTTTTGACCGAAATACTTCAATAAAGATTTTACCACATATAACCGCCGCACTGACTGACTGCTACCGCCGCTACTTCTGTGGATCCCTGCACCACTACTTCCCAGGGTAGGTAGGCTGCTGAGAAGCAGCTGCTCTAACCCGGTCACGTTTGGCAACCGACCTCCCACTGCTGCCACCCTGCTGAATCCTAGTGTCACAGCCAGACAGCTGAGAAGCGCTCACAGGAGCTTCTCAGATCCTCCTCCTTGAATTTCTTTGTTTTGGTTTAGTTTCTCATCTCGTTAGTCTATCTCAGCTGTCATGCAGTCAGACTGATCGCTACCCTTTAAGTTCCTCCCCATAATGCAGTAGTGTGCGGCTGATACAACTTCCTGGAGTGTGTGTGCATGCAGTTCCCAGTTCCCAGTTCCCAGTTCCCAGTCGTCAGTCGTCTGCAGATAAGTGCTGTTTATGTATTTATGTTTTTGTCTTTTCTGGATCCAGGTGACCCTGACTCCCTCCGTGTCAGTGTAGGGAGCCGGTGGTCGTGTCCCTTCACTATTGTAGGGTCTTCAGCAGGGCCGTTTCTAGGGGCGGGCGGGACGGGCGGCCGCCCGGGGCGCTGTCAGAAGGGGGGCGCCGGCAGGGGCGCCCTGTGTGGTGTAAAAAAATAAAAAATTGGTTATATATAATTGCCGGCCGGCGGCGCCCGTCATGCTGCGCCTCCTGAGCGGCTAAGCGCTTGCCGCTCCTCTAAAGAATCTCCTGCCTGCTGTCTCTGCTCTGTGCTCATGTTAATGTAGCGTGGCCGAGCTCTGGTCGGTCCGCGGTACTGGAGCTTCTGTTTCCTGTACCCGGCCGGACTGACAGGAAGTGCTCACTTAGTGTGCACTTCCTTTCAGTCCGGCCGGGTACAGGAAACAAATGCTCCTGTACCGCGGACCGACCAGAGCTCGGCCACGCTACACTAGAGGTGACAATAGAATGGAAACTAGTGACAGGGGGGAGAATGGAAATTAGTGACGGGGGGGGGGGGGGGGAGGAGAATGGAAATTAGTGACAGGGGGGGGGGAGAATGGAAATTAGTGACAGGGGGGGGGGGGAGAATGGAAATTAGTGACAGGGGGGGGGGAATGGAAATTAGTGACGGGGGGGGGGGAGAATGGAAATTAGTGACAGGGGGGGGGGGAGAATGGAAATTAGTGACAGGGGGGGGAGAATGGAAATTAGTGACAGGGGGGGGGAGAATGGAAATTAGTGACAGGGGGGGGGGAATGGAAATGAGTGACGGGGGGGAATGGAAATGAGTGACAAGGGGGGGGGAGGAATGGAAATGAATGACAAGGGGGGGGAATGGAAATGGATGACAAGGGGGGGGATGGAAATGAGTGACAAGGGGGGGGGGAATGGAAATGAGTGACAAGGGGGGGAAAATGTTAATGAGTGACAAGGGGGGGGGTAGAAGAGAGTGACAAGGGGGGGGATGGAAATGAGTGACAAGGGGGGGAAAATGTTAATGAGTGACAAGGGGGGGGGGGGGTAGAAGAGAGTGACAAGGGAGTCCCCAGAGCCAGACCAAGATCCAGACTGCAGCCAGAGACCAGATCATCTTATTGTCCTGGTGGTAAGTAGACAATGCAATATGTTTATTATGTAATTGTTTAGTTATTAAATTAAATTTACCTCACATTTAGGGTCCATTCACACGTCCGTATGTGTTTTGCGGATCCACAAAACACGGACAGCGGCAATGTGCGTTCCGCATTTTGCGGACCGCACATTGCCGGCACTAAGAGAATATGCCTATTCTTGTCCGCTATTGTGGACAAGAATAGGACATGTTCTATTTTTTTCAGGATCGGAATTGCGGCCCCATAGAAATGTATGGGTCCGCAATTCCATTCCGCAAAAAGACAGCTACAAGAAGCTGGATTAACCGTAAGGGAAGCATAGCAGTTATTTTAATTTAAAAGCTGAGAAAGGGGTGGAACATATGTGATGTCTGATAAGGGGGGGGGGGCGGCAATTTTTATCTTGCCTAGGGCGGCAAAAATCCTCGCACCGGCCCTGCCTCCCTCTGACATCTCGCCTGACCTGCGCCCGAGTGCCGAGTCCTCTCACTCTTCAGACAGTGCGGGCGGCACTTACTGACGTCACGCGCCTGCTCCTCCCACTAGGCGGCGCAGGCGTGTGACATACAGTGAGTGAGTGAGCGCCGCACTGCCTGCCTGTTACCGCCCGCCCTGAGCCCCTGAGCAGTGCTGATGCCTGCTGTGAGGCGAGTGATGGTCTGGGGGGGCATTAATTACAATGGGGGGGGGGGCATTAATTGCAATGGGGGGGCATTAATTACAATGGGGGGGGGGAGCACTGTGGGAGACATGAAAATGGGGGCCACTGTCACTGTGGGAGACATGAAAATGGGGGCCACTGTCACTGTGGGGGACATTAAGTTTAATAAGGATCAGTATGGACATTATTTAGAATGGAGGCTGCTGTTGGTGTCATTACTCATTATAACTGTATAATGTCAGGCCTAGTCCTGAGCTGAGTTATATCACCCTGCCCATGCCCTGTATAATAATGTACCCATCCCTGATACCCCTTAGTTATATTACCCGGCTGGGGTAATATAACTAAAGGGTATCAGGGTACATTATTATACAGGGCAGGGTAATATAACTCAGGACTAGGCCTATCAGACATTATACAGTTATAATGACACCCACAGCAGCCTCCATTCTAAATAATGTCCATAGTGATCCTTATTAAAAATAATGTCCCCCCACAGGCAGGCAGTGCGGGCGGCGGCGCTCACTCACTGTACGTCACGCGCCACGTGACGTACAGTAAGTGCGGTGAGCACCGCCGCCCGCACTGCCTGCCTGTTACCGCCCGCCCGGAGCAGTGCTGAGAAAGAAGCCTGCTGTGAGTGAGAGCCTGAGTCTGTGGGGTCACTGTGACCGTCCGTGCAATGTGGTTCCACATTTTTTACAATGGGGAGACACTTATTTCATCGAGCAGTTTTGAGGGGGGGGGGGGAGTTTTTTTGACACTCGCCCTGAGAGAAATTTTACCTAGAAACTGCACTGGTCTTCAGGTAATAGATAGCCGAGGAACGTGGATATGCGGCCATCCACCTTTGGGGTGTTCGCATAGGCTGAGCAGTGAGGGAGAGCGGCAGCTCTATTGCAGGGGTCTCCCTTTGTTCCTTAGTTGTGGATCCAGAGAGACATTGTTTATATGGTATTGTCTTGTTTCCTGTACACCATCCGTGACATTATCAGCCGCCAAAACCGTCTCAAGCATGGATCCGGTTTCACTTTTGGCTGAACGCCTCCAGGGTCTTTCATTGGAGGTAGCTGATCTCCGTAGGATTTTTTCTCAGTTTCAAGTGACCGGTTCAGCTTGCGTTCATGGAGTTTGTGCTGAGCCCAAGATCTCGCTCCCGGATACGTTCTCTGGGGGTAGTGAGAATTTTGTGCGTTTTAAAGAGGCTTGCAAACTCCATTTTCGCCTTCTTCCCCATTCTTCTGGTGATGAAGAACGGAGGGTGGGGATCATTGTATCGCTGCTCAGGGGTAACGCTCAGTCTTGGGCCTTTTCGCTACCGGAGGGGGCACGGCCCCTCCGCTCAGTGGATGAATTCTTTTTAGCTCTGGGTCAGATATATGATGATCCGGATCGTATTGCTCTGGCTGAGTCTAGACTACGTCTGTTATGCCAGGGTAAACAATCCGCAGAGATATACTGCTCCGAATTTCGGAGATGGGCAGCTGATACTGGTTGGAATGATGCTGCACTCCGAAGTCAATTTTGCCATGGTCTTTCAGAGGGATTGAAAGATGCATTTTCCTTTCATGAGAGGCCTATCTCCTTGGACTCTGCTATGTCTCAGGCCGTTCGTATTGACAGGCGTCTTAGAGAGAGACGAGAGATCTCTCCTTCCTGTCCTACTCAGTCTCGGAACAGTGCAGCGGTCTCATTCTGTGCGCAGGAGTCTCAGTCGCTGTCAGCCCCTTCTGAGCAGGAGCCCATGCAGCTGGGGTTGATTGCCTCTGACAATAGAAGATTCAGCCCGCATGGGAGGGTTTGTTTTTGTTGTGGAGGTATAAATCATTTGGCAAATGTTTGTCCCTCAAGGAGATTCAGGCAGTTTTCTGGGAGTAATAAAGAGACAAAAAGGAAAAAATCTTTTAAAAATGTTCCGTCTGTTACTATTGGCAGGGTTGAGGCGGAAATTGAAGGTTTTCCGTTTGCTTGTAGTTCCCGTTTTGTCCTGCCTGCTAGGGTGGCGCTAGAGAGCAAGAGCATTTTTTGTGAGATTTTTGTGGATAGTGGAGCAGCTGTCAACCTCATTGATAATCAATTTGCAATAACTCATGGTTTCCAAGTATGCACTTTGGGAAGGGATATTCCTGTTTTTGCTATTGATTCAGCTCCACTTTCTCAGAAATCATTAAAGGGCATAGTTCACAATATCCGTTTAATTGTGAGTGATGCTCATGTTGAGGATGTGTCATGTTTCGTCCTTAGCAGTTTGCCTAATCCTCTAGTGTTGGGGCTACCCTGGCTCACTAAACATAACCCCACCATTGATTGGCAAGCGAGGCAAATAAATGGTTGGAGTAACTTTTGCAGAGAGAATTGCCTCATAACATCTGTTTCTGAGGTTTCTACTAAGACTGTACCACCTTTCCTCTCTGAATTTTTGGATGTCTTCTCTGAGACTGGAGTTCAGGGTTTGCCTCCGCACAGGGAGTATGATTGCCCTATTAATCTCATCCCAGGCGCCAAGCTGCCTAAATCTCGTTTATACAATCTCTCCCAACCTGAAAGGGTCGCTATGCGTGCTTATATCTCTGAGAGTTTGAGAAAAGGACACATACGACCCTCGAAGTCACCTGTTGCCGCTGGTTTTTCTTTGTTAAGAAAAAAGATGGTTCTTTAAGACCTTGTCTGGATTTCAGGGAGCTGAACAGTATCACTATTCGTGATCCTTATCCGCTTCCTCTGATCCCGGACCTGTTTAACCAGGTTGTTGGGGCTAAAGTCTTTTCCAAATTAGACCTAAGAGGGGCATACAACCTGGTTAGGGTCAGAGAAGGAGACGAATGGAAGACGGCTTTCAATACCCCTGAGGGCCATTTTGAGAATTTGGTTATGCCTTTTGGTTTGATGAATGCCCCAGCCGTTTTTCAGCATTTCGTCAACAGCATTTTTTATCATTTAATGGGAAAATTTGTATTAGTGTATTTGGATGACATTTAGATTTTTTCTCCTGATTTCAAGACTCATAAGGAACACTTACGTCAGGTCTTGCTCATTCTGCGGGAGAATAAATTATATGCGAAACTGGAAAAATGTGTGTTTGCGGTTCCAGAAATCCAATTTCTGGGGTTTCTTGTCTCCGCTTCTGGTTTTCGCATGGACCCCGAGAAGGTCCGCGCTGTGCTTGAGTGGGAGCTTCCTGAGAACCAGAAGGCGCTGATGCGTTTTTTGGGCTTTGCCAATTATTACAGGAAATTTATTTTGAATTATTCCTCTGTTGTTAAACCACTCACTAATATGACCAGAAAGGGGGTTGATTTTTCTTCCTGGTCGGTAGAGGCGCGTAAGGCCTTTTCTAATATCAAGGAGAGTTTTGCTTCCGCTCCCATCCTAGTACAACCTGATATTTCGTTACCCTTCATAGTTGAGGTTGATGCTTCTGAGGTAGGGGTGGGTGCGGTCTTGTCTCAGGGTTCCTCTCCTGCCAAATGGCAACCGTGTGCCTTTTTCTCAAAGAAACTCTCCTCCGCAGAGAGAAATTATGATGTGGGAGATAGAGAATTGTTGGCCATCAAGTTGGCTTTTGAGGAATGGCGCCATTGGCTAGAGGGAGCCAGACACCCTATTACCGTGTTTACTGACCATAAAAATCTGGCCTATTTGGAGTCAGCCAAGCGTCTGAACCCGAGACAGGCCAGATGGTCTTTGTTCTTTTCAAGGTTTAATTTTGTTGTTACGTTCCGCCCTGGGGTTAAGAATGTGAAGGCAGATGCCCTGTCACGTTGTTTTCCAGGAGGTGGGAATTTTGAAGACCCGGGTCCCATTTTGGCTGAAGGTGTGGTGGTCTCTGCTCTTTTTCCTGAATTGGAGGCAGAGGTGCAGGCAGCCCAGTCAGAAGCTCCTGATCTTTGTCCTCCTGGGAGGTTGTTTGTGCCTCTCGCTTTGAGACACAAGATTTTTAAAGAACACCACGACACGGTCCTTGCTGGGCACCCGGGGCAAGAGCCACACTGGATCTCATCGCCCGGAGATTCTGGTGGCCTGCGCTTCGTAAGTCGGTTGAGGGTTTTGTGGCAGCTTGCGAGACTTGCGCTCGTGCCAAGGTCCCTCATTCACGGCCATCAGGTCCTCTCCTTCCTTTGCCCATTCCTTCCCGTCCTTGGACACATCTGTCCATGGACTTCATAACGGACTTGCCTCGTTCCTCGGGGAAGTCTGTGATTCTGGTGGTGGTGGACCGTTTTAGCAAAATGGTGCATTTTATCCCTTTCCCTGGTTTGCCCAATGCTAAGACGCTGGCGCATGCATTTATTAACCACATTGTCAAATTGCATGGGATTCCTTCAGACATAGTCTCTGATAGGGGCACGCAGTTTGTTTCCAGATTCTGGAAGGCTTTCTGTTCTCGCTTGGGGGTTCAGTTGTCATTCTCTTCTGCTTTCCATCCACAGTCGAATGGCCAGACAGAGCGCGTCAATCAGAATCTGGAGACATATCTGCGCTGTTTTGTGGTGGAGAATCAGGAGGATTGGTGTTCTTTTTTGTCCCTTGCTGAGTTTGCTTTAAATAACCGTCGTCAGGAGTCCTCTGATAAGTCACCATTTTTTGGTGCATATGGGTTCCATCCGCAGTTTGGGACTTTCTCGTAAGAGGGCTCTTCTGGTTTGCCTGATGAGGACAGATTCTCCTCGTCTTTGTCATCTATTTGGCAAAAGATTCAGGATAATCTAAAGAGCATGAGTGAGAGATATAAGCGTGTGGCGGATAAGAGACGTGTGCCTGGTCCGGACCTGAATGTTGGTGATCTGGTGTGGTTGTCTACCAAGAATATCAAATTGAAGGTTCCCTCCTGGAAGTTGGGTCCTAGGTTTATTGGGCCTTACAAGATCCTGTCTGTCATCAATCCTGTTGCCTACCGTCTTGATCTTCCTCAGACTTGGAAGATCCATAATGTTTTTCATAAGCCCTTATTGAAACCTTATGTTCAACCTATTGTACCCTCGCCTTTGCCTCCTCCTCCGATTATGGTTGATGGAAATCTTGAATTTCAGGTCTCTAGGATTGTGGATTCTCGTCTTGTCCGCGGTTCCCTCCAGTACCTCGTTCATTGGGAGGGTTATGGTCCTGAGGAGAGGATGTGGGTCCCAATGACGGACATTAAGGCCTCTCGTCTCATCAGGGCTTTCCATAGGTCCCATCCTGAGAAGGTGGGCCCTGAGTGTCCGGAGTCCACTCCTAGAGGGAGGGGTACTGTCACAGCCAGACAGCTGAGAAGCGCTCACAGGAGCTTCTCAGATCCTCCTCCTTGAATTTCTTTGTTTTGGTTTAGTTTCTCATCTCGTTAGTCTATCTCAGCTGTCATGCAGTCAGACTGATCGCTACCCTTTAAGTTCCTCCCCATAATGCAGTAGTGTGCGGCTGATACAACTTCCTGGAGTGTGTGTGCATGCAGTTCCCAGTTCCCAGTTCCCAGTCGTCAGTCGTCAGTCGTCTGCAGATAAGTGCTGTTTATGTATTTATGTTTTTGTCTTTTCTGGATCCAGGTGACCCTGACTCCCTCCGTGTCAGTGTAGGGAGCCGGTGGTCGTGTCCCTTCACTATTGTAGGGTCTTCAGGTAATAGATAGCCGAGGAACGTGGATATGCGGCCATCCACCTTTGGGGTGTTCGCATAGGCTGAGCAGTGAGGGAGAGCCGCAGCTCTATTGCAGGGGTCTCCCTTTGTTCCTTAGTTGTGGATCCAGAGAGACATTGTTTATATGGTATTGTCTTGTTTCCTGTACACCATCCGTGACACCTAGCCATGCTTTCAACACATATAACCGCCGCCGACGTGAACTAAGAATGTACTTTTCTTTTTGTATTGAAATAGGCCACTAAACGCTTTCAACACATATAACCGCCACTGACGTGAACTGAGAATGCATTTTTCTGTTTGTACTAAAATAGGCCACTAAACGCTTTCAAGACATATAACCGCCGCCGACGTGAACTGAGAATGTATTTTTCTTTTTGTACTGAAATAGGCCACTAAACGCTTTCAACACATATAACCGCCACTGACGTGAACTGAGAATGCATTTTTCTGTTTGTACTAAAATAGGCCACTAAACGCTTTCAAGACATATAACCGCCGCCGACGTGAACTGAGAATGTATTTTTCTTTTTGTACTGAAAAACAAAATAACACATATAACCGCTGCACTGACTTACTGCTACCGCCGCTACTTCCATGAACCCCTGCACCACTACTTCTCTGGTAGGTAGGGTGCTGCGAAGCAGGTGCTCTACCCCAGGCATGTTTTGCTCCAGAACTCCCACTGCTGCCACCCTGCTGACTCCCAGCCATGCTTTCAACACATATAACCACTGAGGTGAACTGAGAATATATTTTTCTTTTTGTATTGAAATAGACCAGTAAACGCTTTCAGCAGAAATAAGTGCACCAGTGAAATGCACATACAGTACAGACCAAAAGTTTGGACACACCTTCTCATTTAAAGAGTTTTCTTTATTTTCATGACTATGAAGGCATCAAAACTATGAATTAACACATGTGGAATTATATACATAACAAACAAGTGTGAAACAACTGAAAATATGTCATATTCTAGGTTCTTCAAAGTAGCCACCTTTAGCTTTGATTACTGCTTTGCACACTCTTGGCATTCTCTTGATGAGCTTCAAGAGGTAGTCCCCTGAAATGGTCTTCCAACAGTCTTGAAGGAGTTCCCAGAGATGCTTAGCACTTGTTGGCCCTTTTGCCTTCACTCTGCGCTCCAGCTCACCCCAAACCATCTCGATTGGGTTCAGGTCCGGTGACTGTGGAGGCAAGGTCATCTGGCGCAGCACCCCATCACTTTTCTTCATGGTCAAATAGCCCTTACTTTCAAAGTTTTCCCAATTTTTCGGCTGACTGACTGACCTTCATTTCTTAAAGTAATGATGGCCACTCGTTTTTCTTTACTTAGCTGCTTTTTTCTTGCCATAATACAAATTCTAACAGTCTATTCAGTAGGACTATGAGCTGTGTATCCACCTGACTTCTCCTCAATGCAACTGATGGTCCCAACCCCATTTATAAGGCAAGAAATCCCACTTATTAAACCTGACACGGCACACCTGTCAAGTGAAAACTATACATACAGTATGTGTTGGGAAAAAAGGATGCAAAAGCATGCCATCCTTCAGAATCCAGCCCAAAAAAGTTATACGTTAAACGAATACATTTTTTTACAATGGAACCCTATGGTGACGGATGCCACTGTATGACATCCGCCTGAGGCATCCGTTTAACTATAAAGTACGCCATGAGTATATTTTAAATGCGAGACAAAAACCTGATGTAAAAATATCTGATAATGAACTTGAAGGGTCATAGAAATTCATCAACTTCTCATCTCAGGGGTAATCAATAGAAATTAGCTAGGAAAATTCAAGCTAGCTGATTTCTTTTTTGCCAAGATCAGATGCTTGAGGGCATCAGATATTGTTGTCAAATCATTTCCAAAACATTGAGTTCTGCCAAGAGCAGTAAAATGTTCATGGACAATTCTGAACTTTTTGTGAAACAATTTTTACATAAAAGAGGAAATTTTGTAGACTTACTTAAACCAAACTCTTATCTAAGGGAATGCTACTTGCAGCGAATGGTTTTGTGTATTCACACATAATGCAGCTATTGTGCCCTATTGCTTAAAGGGGTTGTCCAGCATTAAAGAGTAGCTGTAATTTTTTTCAGAAATGAATAGTATACAGGAAGAGAACAAACTGTAATGTACCTTATTATGAAAAATGCCTCTTTTGCCCTTCTCTGACACCTTGCATTCTCCTCCTCCCTGCATTGATAAAAGATTCCCAAGTTGCTTCTAAAATCTGTCTTCAGTAAGGATGGTTAGCAGCTCACCGAGGAGGCAGGTTACAGCTCCTGCCCATAGAAGTCTATGGAGAAAGAAGGGGTGCTGGAGAGACACACAGAGGCACTACTTTAGCTTCTAGTAAGTGTTCTACCTAACTCCACTGTCAAATTCAGTTATATTTCTCAGCAGTGATGGTCAGTTCGCAGTGTTCACCAGCGAACACATGCGGGCTGCCATCTTTAGTAAGGTAGACTCACCCGTCCGGCGATGCACAGGTAAGCCCTTACCTGTGCCTGTGCCGGGAGCTGGTCTGAAATCAAATGCAGTCACCGGGAGCAGGCAGTTCCGAGAACAGCCGCCGGGGGCCTCCTTCGGGCTGTTCTCGGAACTGCCTGCTCCCGGTGACTGCATTTGATTTCAGACCGGCACAGGCACAGGTAAGGGCTTACCTGTGCATCGCCAGACGGGTGAGTCTACCTTACTAAAGATGGCAGCCCGCATGTGTTCGTTGGCGAACACTGCGAACTGACCATCACTGTTTCTCAGTACTGCTGTATAATGTCCACCATGCTGGTGTGTCTGAGGTTTGCAACAGAGAAATAAAGGAGCAGGTTCTTCTCTGTGTGTGCTGTCCATAGGAGGTATCATATCAGCTATTCTCCACCTACTAATTCAGGGAAAACTGATGGTTAACCTCTTCAGGACACATGACGTACCGGTACGTCATGTTGTCCTGGTACTTAAGGACACATGACGTACCGGTACGTCATGTATGGTTCTGATCACCGCCACCCAGCGGGCGGTGATCAGAACCCGGTGCCTGCTCAAATCATTGAGCAGGCACCTTGGCTAGATGCGCCGGGGGGTCCTGTGACCCCACCATGTCGGCGATCGCAGCAAACCGCAGATCAATTCAGACCTGCGGTTTGCTGCGTTTCCGGGTTATTCGGGTCTCTGGGGACCCGATAACCCGGAACAGGATGGTGATCGGTGGTGTGATTTTACCCCACCAATCACCATCCTGCGATCCTGAGAGGTGATCGTGACATCACCTCTCAGGATCGCCTCTGATTGGTTGGTGGGCGGGCCGGCGGGAGATTCAAATGTTGCCAGCGCTCCTCTCCTCCTCCTTTTGTGTCCCGGAGCGGAGGAGAGAGGAGCGCTGCCTGCACGTTGTTGTCGATCTGTGCCAGCATCACCCCATCTGTGCCCCTTGCCCACCAGGACCCAATCTGTGCCCCAGCACCCCCATCTGATTAGCAGGTAATTAGGGAAAGTATAGGGAAAGGTTGGTCTAGGCAGGGATAATAAAGGGAAAGTTAGTGTGAAAAAAACTTTTATTGCATCACCCTAAGTAGGGTGTCTGGAGTCCACAGCACAGCTGTGTGACCCTAGACCCCCCAGGGGTGCTGCCGATTGCCCGCCCCCCCCCCAATTTTTTTGGGGTGCAGGATTTTTATTTATTTTTTTGTGTGTACGCTGACTGTGGCTGGCACTCTTAGCGTCCGGCCACTGTTAGCGCATCGCACACCCCACCGCTGATCAACTTCGGACTGTTGATCAGCGGTTTAGAATTTTTTTTTTCACATTTTTTGCCCTTTTTTTTAGTTAGTCTTTTTTTTTTCTGTTAGTTTTAGGGTGAGTTTGCGAACCCCACACACACGCACTCCAAATAAAGATTTACACGCACATACACACGTAGACACACACTCCTCTATGGCCCGCCGGATGTTCTCGGCCGAGGAGGCATACGCCCAGCTTGCCTCCGAGTCTGAGAGTCCCAGTACGAGCAGCTCTGAGGCTAGTACTAGTTTTCCGGCCCACCTGCCGGTGAACTTGTCTGGTGTACCCCAGAGCGATATGAGCCTGTGATTCCTGATTTTGTAGGCTTATTTTGTCATTTTTTCAGTGACCAACTGGTAAATCTAATGGTGGAGCAGACAAACCTGTACACACAACAGTTCGTTGCTCAACACCCGGGCTCCTTTTTGGCTAGGCCCGGTGGCTGGACGCCGGTCAGTGTAGCCGAGATGAGGACATTTTGGAGCCTCGTGCTGCATATGGGCCTAGTCAAGAAACCTAGTGTCAGGCATTACTGGAGTGGGGACGTCCTCTACCAGACCCCACTTTCACAGTACGGCCATGACACGCTCCCGGTTTGAGGCCATCCGGAAATGTCTGCATTATTTAGATAATGCAGCATGTCCCCCCCCCCCCCCCCGAGGTGATCCTGCCCATGACCGTCTGTATAAGATACGGCTGGTCATCGATCACTTTGGGGCCAAATTTGTACAGGCCTATGTACCTGGAAGGGAGGTCGCGGTTGATGAGTCTCTCATTGCGTTCAAGGGGAGACTCATTTTCCGCCAGTATGTTCCCTCAAAGCGGGCGAGGTATGGCGTGAAGCTATACAAACTTTGTGAGAGTACCTCAGGGTACACTTACAAGTTTTGTGTGTACGAGGGGCGAGATTCCCGTATTCAACCCCCAGAATGTCCCCCCACTCTGGGTGTTAGCGGGAAACTTGTGTGGGACCTTATGCACCCACTGCTAGATAAGGGTTACCACCTTTACGTGGATAACTTTTATACTAGTATCCCCTTGTTCCAGTCCCTTGCCGCCAGATCCACGTCCGCTTGTGGGACCGTGCGGAAAAATCAACGCAGCCTCCCTACCCTCCCCCAGGTACCTATTCCCAGGGGTGAGACCTGTGCCCTTACCACTGGAAACCTGTTGCTGGTCAGGTATAAGGACAAGAGGGATGTCCTTGTACTGTCCACAATTCATGGTAACGGCATCACCCCTTTCCCTGTAAAAGGTACCGTGGCAACGGTCCTCAAGCCCGATTGTATCGTCGACTACAATCGGTATATGGGAGGAGTTGATCTCTCTGATCAAGTCCTCAAGCCATATAATGCCATGCGCAAAACCCGGGCATGGTACAAAAAAGTTGCGGTCTACTTGGTGCAGGTTGCCATGTACAACTCTTTTGTGCTGTCCCGGAGCGCTGGCAACACAGGGACATTCCTTCAGTTCTATGAGGCAGTTCTCAAGGCCCTGATCTTTTCGGACCGGGAAAGAGCAGGCCGGAGTACCTCGGGAACTGGAGGCGCCCGGATCGTCCCTGGCCAACTCTTTCCAGGTGTGGTCCCCCATACTGGAAAGAAGGGACGAACCCAAAAAAGGTGCAGAGTGTGTCACAGGAGGGGGATACGGAAGTACACCACTACTCAATGTGACACGTGCCCCGATCATCCGGGCCTCTGCATTGACGGTTGCTTCAGGGAATACCACACTTCCATGGAGTACTAAATTTATATCCCAATTTAGCCACTGACATCGGATAAAAAAACTGGTTCTCAGACTTGAGACACCCAAAAAAATAGTAAAAACTAAAACAATTTATTAAAAGTATATACAAAAATTTTTTTTTGTATCAAAAAGGATAATATAGTCTAAAACCTAAATAATTGTAAAAAAAAGTAGACTTATTAGGTATCACCACATCCGTAAGAATCTCCTCTATAAAAATACCCCATGACCCAACCCCCAAGATTAACATGGTCCAAAAAAAAAAAAAAAAACGGTGCAAAAAAAGATTTTTTTTTGTCACCTTACATAACAAAAAGTTTAATAGCAAGTGATCAAAAAGTCATATAGCCCACAAAATAGTGCCAATAAAACCGTCCTCTCATCCTGCAAAAAATGAGCCCCCGCATAAGATAATCGGCTAAAAAAAAATAAAAAAATAAATGACTCCTAGACTTTAGATATACAATAAAAAAAAATTGAATCAAAAAGGATAATATAGTCTAAAACCTAAATAATTGTAAAAAAAAGTTGACTTATTAGGTATTATAGAATCTCCTCTATAAAAAATACCCCATGACCTAACCCCCCAGATTAACACGGTCAAAAAAAAAAATTTAAAACGGTGCCAAAACAGCTATTTTTGCCACTTTTCCAGGTAACAAAGCAAGGGTTAACAACCAAACAAAACTTAATATTTATTACCCTGATACTGCAGTTTACATAAACGCCACATTTGTGGTCGTAAACTGCTGTATCACTAAAAGGCAGGGCGCAAAAGGAAAGGACCGACATGGTTTCTGGAAGGCTGATTTTGATGGCCTTTTTTATTGACACCATGTCCCTTTTAAAGCCCCCCTGATGCCCCCCTAGAATAAAAACTCCCTAAAAGTGACCCCATCTAAGAAACTACACCCCTCAAGGTATTCAAAACTGATTTTACAAACTTTATTAACCCTTTAGGTGTTCCTCAACAGTTAATGGCAAATGGAGATGAAATTTCTGAATTTCAATTTTTGGTAACCTTGCCTCACAAAAATATAATATAGAGCAACCAAAAATCATATGCACCCTAAAAATAGTCCCAATAAAACCGCCACCTTATTCCGTAGTTTCCAGAATAGGGTCACTTTTAGGGAGTTTCTACTCCAGGGGTGCATCAAGGGGGTTGAAACAGGACACAGTGTAAATAAACCGGTCCATAAAAATCAGCCCTCCAAAAACCACACGGCGCTCCGTGTACGACCACATATGGGGTGTTTCTGTAAACGGCAGAGTCAGGGCAATAAAAATACAGTCTTGTTTGGCTGTTAACCCTTGCTTTGTTAGTGAAAAAAATGGGTGAAAATGAAAAATTTGGCAAGAAAATGAAATTCTCAAATTTCATCCCCATTTGCCAATAACTCTTGTGCAACACCCAAAGGGTTAACGACATTTGTAAAATCAGTTTTTAATACCTTGAGGGGTGTAGTTTCTTAGATAGGGTAACTTTTAGGGAGTTTCTACTCCAGGGGTGCATCAGGGGGGTTGAAACAGGGCACAGTGTAAATAAACCGGTCCATAAAAATCAGCCCTCCAAAAACCACACGGCGATTCTTTCCCTCTACGCTCCGCTGTGTGGCCGTACAGTAGTGTACGACCACATATGGGGTGTTTCTGTAAACGGAAGAATCAGGGCAATAAATATACAGTCTTGTTTGGCTGTTAACCCTTGCTTTGTTAGTGGAAAAAATGGGTGAAAATGGAAAATTTGGCAAAAAAATTAAATTCTCAAATTTCACCCCCATTTGCCAATAACTCTTGTGCAACACCTAAAGGGTTAACGACGTTTGTAAAATCAGTTTTGAATACCTTGAGGGGTGTAGTTTCTTAGATGAGGTCACTTTTAGGGAGTTTCTACTCCAGGGGTGCATCAGGGGGGTTGAAACAGGACACGGTGTAAATAAACCGGTCCATAAAAATCAGCCCTCCAAAAACCACACGGCGCACCTAAAGGGTTAACGACGTTTGTAAAATCAGTTTTGAACACCTTGAGGGGTGTAGTTTCTAGAATGGGGTCATTTTTTGGTGGTTTCTATTATGTAAGCCTCGCAAAGTGACTTCAAACCTGAACTAGTCCCTAAAAATTGGGTTTTTGAAAATTTCTGGAAAATTTCAAGATTTGCTTCTAAACTTCTAAGCCTTGTAACATCCCCAAAAAATAAAATATCATTCCCAAAATGATCCAAACATGAAGTAGACATATGGGGAATGTAAAGTAATAACTATTTTTGTAGGTATTACTATGTATTAGAGAAGTAGAGAAATTGAAACCTGGAAATTTGCAATTTTTTAAAAATTTTTGCTAAATTTGGTATTTTTTTATAAATAAAAAATTATTTTTTTTTACTTAATTTTACCAGTGTCATGAAGTACAATATGTGACGAAAAAATTATCTCAGAATTGCTTGGATAAGTCAAAGCGTTTTAAAGTTATCACCACTTAAAGTGACACTGGTCAGATTTGCAAAAAATGGCCTGGTCCTTAAGGTGAAATAAGGCTGTGTCCCAAAGGGGTTAAAGATAAAGCCTAAAGAAGAGGAAACTAGTGAAAAGGCAGATTGCAAATGGCCAAATATAGTGTTATTCCAGACATACATGACAGACTATTCTGAAAAGTCACATGAAACAACATGTATGCTTTCAAAAACTTTTTTTATTTTTTACAGTTTTGCATATTTGCATTCTGCTCCCCCACTCTCTTTTTTTTGCGGTATCAAAACTCCACCCATTCAACCTGTTTTTAATTAGTAGGAGACTATATAAGGGTTAATACTTGAGATCTGTTAGCATGATATAATGCTACCGAGCTGTGCCAGCTAATGGCTCACATTTATAATTCATATTAAAGGAGTTGTCCAAGTTAATTTTATTGATGAACTATCCTCAAGATAGGTCATCAATATCCGATCAGTGGGGGTTTTTCACCCGACACCCCAGTCAATCAACTGGTTGATAGTTCACTTGAATAGGAACGAGCAAACTTTTTTAAGTGAATGGGATGGATTAGGAGTAATTACACCAGCACACCTATGCGGTTCTGACGGCAAGCAGGTAAACAATAAAGGAAAGGCTGCACTAGCACAGCTCGCAACTTTTCTTCAACCAGCTGACTGTCGGTGGTGCCGAGTGTTGGATCCTTGCTGATCTGATATTGATCGCCTATCTTGACTCCTGGCCAGGTACATAATGATCTGATGCTCTCAGCATTAGAGATGTCCCGAACTATTCGCCGGCGAACAGTTCCCGGCGAACATAGCCTGTTCGCGTTCGCCGCGGCGGGCGAACATATGTGATGTTCGGTCTGCCCCCTATTCGTCATCATTGAGTAAACTTTGACCCTGTACCTCACAGTCAACAGACACATTCCAGCCAATCAGCATCATACCCTCCCTCCCAGACCCTCCCACCTCCTGGACAGCATCCATTTTAGATTCATTTGGAAGCTACATTCTTAGTGAGAGGAGGGACAGTGTAGCTGCTGCTGATTTAATAGGGAAATCAATAGCTAGGCTAGTGTATTCAGTGTCCACTACAGTCCTGAAAGACTCATCTGATCTCTGCTGTAAGGACAGCACCCCAAAAAGCCCTTTTTAGGGCTAGAACATCAGTCTGCTTTTTTCCCCCTGTGAAATCTAATTTCAGTTACCTGCCAGCTTGTGTGTCAGGCTCACAGCGTATACTGTGCCCACTTGCCCAGTGGCACCACTCATATCTGGTGTCACAGTAGCTTGCATTTAAAAAAAAAAAAACTTTTTTGACTGTAATATAATAGCAGTCAGTTGCCTGCACGCGTGTGTGTGTTTCATGCCCTGCAAGTGCACAGTGTCACCAGCGCAGCTCATATCTGGTGTCACAGTAGATTACATTTAAAAAAAATAAAAAATTTTGACTGTGAAATAATAGCAGTCAGTTGCCTGCACGCATGTGTGTGTTTCAGGCCCTGCAAGTGCATAGTGTCACCAGCGCAACTCATATCTGGTGTCACAGTAGATTACATATAAAAAATAAATAAATTTTGACTGTGAAATAATAGCAGTCAGTTGCCTGCACGCGTGTGTGTGTTTCAGGCCCTGCAAGTGCATAGTGTCACCAGTACAACTCATATCTGGTGTCAAAGTAGATTACATTTAAAAAAAATAAAAAAATTTCACTGTGAAATAATAGCAGTCAGTTGCCTGCATGCGTGTGCGTGTTTCAGGCCCTGCAAGTGCATAGTGTCACCAGCGCAACTCATATCTGGTGTCACAGTAGATTACATTTAAAAAATAACAACAATTTTGACTGTAATAGATTGAATAGCAGTTAGTTGTCTGCAAGCGTGTGTGTCAGGCCTACAGCGTCTACTCTGCCAACTTCTGCTAGTGCACAGTGCCACTCATATCTGGTGTCACAGTAGCTTGCACGTATAGTACAACTAAACTAATCTAAAAAAAATGACAGGCAGAGGGAGGCCACCCCGCAGGGGCCGTCGTGGTCGTGGTGCTGTGATTCCCTTTGGCCCTAGAATAATGCCCAGTGTTCAGAGGCCACGTACCCTGAACTCGAAAAGTTCTGAGGACATAGTTGACTGGCTAACACAGGACACCCAATCTTCTACAGCTTCCGATCGGAACCTTGATGCACCATCCTCCTCCAGCTCAGCTTCGGGCACCTCTCAAGTTACCACTCGCCCGCCTGCCTCCACCACCAACACTAGCACCACAGCTGTTTCACTTTATCTGTCAGAGGAGTTATTTATACATCAGTTGGAAGAAATGAGTGATGCACAACCATTATTGCCAGAGGATGTAGATAACAGGGATATGTCTCAGTCAGGCAGCATTACACACATGGACGTACGGTGTGATGATGATGATGTTGTACCCGCTGCTGCTTCCTTTGCTGAGTTTTGTCAGATACAAGTGAAGCGGTTGAAGATGACGATGTGTCCGTGGATGTCACGTGGGTGCCCGCTCGAAGAGAAGAAGAACAAGGGGAAAGTTCAAATGGGGAGACGAAGAGGAGGAGACGAGTTGGAAGCAGGGGGAGGTCGTCGCAAGGAGCTAGTGGCACAGTCAGACAGCATCCATCGGCACCCGGGGTCAGCCAGACAGCACGCCAATCAACGCATGCTGTTGCCACCACCAGAATGCCGTCATTGCAGAGATCATCAGTGTGGCATTTTTTTTGTGTGTCTGCCTCTGACAACAGCGATGCAATTTGCAACCTGTGCCAAAAGAAACTGAGTCGTGGGAAGTCCAACACCCACCTAGGTACAACTGCTTTGCGAAGGCACATGATTTCGAATCACAAACGCCTATGGGATTAACACATGAGTACAAGCAGCACACAAACTCAAAGCCGCCATCCTCCTCCTGGTCCAGCATCTTCAGCCACGTCAACCACTGCTGTCCTCCTTGCCCCCTCTCAACCATCTGCCACTCCGTCTCTCGCCTTGAGCAGTTCCTGCTCATCTGCCCACAGTCAGGTGTCTGTCAAGGACATGTTTGCAGAAGTGGTAGCTGCAAATACAGTGAAGGGGTTTAAGCATGCATGGGATAGGCACAAGGCCATCCTTCATATAAGATAGGGCCGGGGGCTATCCATAGTATTCAGTATATTGGGCAGACTAGATGGGCCAAATGGTTCTTATCTGCCGACACATTCTATGTTTCTATGTTTCTATGTTTGAGCGTAAGAAGCCAATGTCACAAAGTCACCCCCTTGCCCGGGGTCTGACAGCTGGCTTGTCGGAACTCTTAGCCCGCCAGCTTTTACCATACAAGATGGTGGAGTCTGAGGCCTTCCAAAAATTTGTAGCTATTTGGACACCGCAGTGGAAGGTACCCGGACGAAATTTCTTTGCACAAAAGGCAATCCCCAACCTGTACTCGATTGTGCAAAAGGAAGTGATGGCATGTCTGGCACACAGTGTTGGGGCAAGGGTCCATCTGACCACTGATACCTGGTCTGCAAAGCACGGTCAGGGCAGGTATATCACCTACACTGCGCATTGGGTAAACCTGCTGACGGCTGCCAAGCATGTAATGCGTGGCTCTGCAGAGGAGTTGGTGACACCGCCACGACTTGCAAGCATGCCTGCTGCCACCTCCTCTACTCCTCCTACTCCATCCTCTTCCATAACCTCCTCGGCTGAGTCCTCTTCTGCTGCTGCGTCTTTCTCCACATCAACTGCACCCCCCAGCTCCCCAGGGGCTATTCCACATCCCGGATACGACAGTGTCACGCCGTCTTGGGGTTGACTTGCCTGAAAGCAGAGAGTCACACCGGACCAGCACTCCTGTCCGCCCTGAACGCAAAGGTGGATCGGTGGCTGACTCCGCACCAACTGGAGATCGGCAAAGTGGTGTGTGACAACGGAAGCAATTTGTTGGCGGCATTGAATTTGGGCAAGTTGACACATGTGCCGTGCATGGCACATGTGTTGAATCTGATTGTACAACGCTTTGTGCATAAGTACCCAGGTTTACAGGATGTCCTCAAGCAGGCCAGGAAGGTGTGTGGCCATTTCAGGCGTTCCTACACGGCCATGGCGCACTTTTCAGATATCCAGCGGCGAAACAACATGCCAGTGAGGCGCTTGATTTGCGACACGCCGACATGTTGGAATTCAACACTCCTAATGTTTCACCGCCTGCTCCAACAAGAAAAAGCCGTCAACGAGTATTTGTATGACTGGGGTGTAGGACAGCCTCTGCGGAGCTGGGAATTTTTTTGCCACGTTACTGGACGCTCATGCGCAATGCCTATAGGCTCATGCGTCCTTTTGAGGAGGTGACAAACCTAGTCAGTTGCACTGAAGGCACCATCAGCGACATCATCCCATTTGTTTTCTTCCTGGAGCGTGCCTTGCAAAGAGTGCTGGATCAGGCCATAGATGAGCGTGAAGAGGAAGAGGAAGAGTTGTGGTCACCATCACCACCTGAAACAGCCTTATCAGCATCGCTTGCTGGACCTGCGGCAACACTGGAAGAGGAGTGTGAGGAAGAGGAGTCAGAGGAGGAATGTGGCTTTGAGGAGGAGGAGGAAGACCAACCACAGCAGGCATCCCAGGGTGCTTGTTGTCACCTATCTGGTACCCATGGTGTTGTACGTGGCTGGGGGGACGAACAGACTTTCAGTGAGATCACTGAGGACGAGGAACGGGACATGAGTAGCTCGGCATCCAACATTGTGCAAATGGGGTCTTTCATGCTGTCGTGCCTGTTGATGGACCCTCGTATAAAAAAGCTGAAGGAGAACGACCTGTGCTGGGTGGCCACGCTACTAGACCCCCGGTATAAGCAGAAAGTGCCTGAAATGTTATCGAATTACCGCAAGTCGGAAAGGATGCAGCAGTTCCAAAATAAATTAAAAAGTATGCTTTACACAGCGTATAAGGCTGATGTCACAGCACAACGGGAATCTAACAGGGGAAGAGGTGAAAGTAATCCTCCTACCACGACCACGCCAACAAGGACAGGACGCTTTACAGACGTGATGTTGAAGGAGGACATGCAGAGCTTTTTAAGTCCTACGCATCGCCACAGCCCTTCGGGGTCCACCCTCAGAGAACGACTCGACCGACAGGTAGCAGACTACCTCACCTTAACTGCAGATATCGACACTCTGAGGAGCGATGAACCCCTTGACTACTTCAAGTGTCCTGTTAGAAAGGACCTTCAGTGCAGCAGGAGGTATTGTCACTGAGAAGAGAAGTCGCCTAGGTCAAAAAAGTCTAGATTACCTCACCTTTATTAAGATGAATGAGGCATGGATCCCGAAGGGACTGACAGTGGGCGATACATTTGACTAATAAAGGCCTGGTGATGAGATGAGCTGCCTTGGGCTAAAAATGGTCCACACGCTGCTGTATTTTATCTCTGCATGCCGGATGACTTGCGTGACTTATCTGCCACCAACTAGGGTTCAAGCCAAAATGTTTTAGTGCACTTTCTGCCTGGAAAACATCAATTTTTCTGGCCGCTGCTACAGCAGCAGCTACAACAATACCTAATTTTTCAGGCATGTGTACATGCCTAATTTTTCTGGCCTCTGGTGCTGCACTGTGGCTGAAAAAACAAAACAAAAAAAAGGCACATACATGTGTCAATTCCCCTTTGTGATCGTTACCTTGTTGTGGTGAAGGGGCTTGCGTATCACAATGAAGCTACCACCTCTATGAGTATGTTGGCAATGGCAATGTTGGCACACCCCAGATGATAAGGTCGTTGCTTCATTGTGAACAGACCAAAACCGATCGGCTAGATAATTTCGCATAGAAAAAACATTAATTTTCTTTGTGATCATCTAAGGCCTCTTTCACACTTGCGTTGTTGGGATCCGGCATGCACTTCCGTTGCCGGAGGTGCCTGCCGGATCCGTAACAACGCAAGTGTACTGAAAGCATTTGAAGACGGAACCGTCTTCCAAATGCTTTCAGTGTTACTATGGCACCCAGGACGCTATTAAAGTCCTGGTTGCCATAGTAGGAGCGGGGAGCGGGGGAGCGGTATACTTACAGTCCGTGCGGCTCCCCGGGCGCTCCAGAATGACGTCAGAGCGCCCCATGCGCATGGATGACGTGATCCATGTGATCACGTGATCCATGCGCTTGGGGCGCCCTGACGTCACTCTGGAGCGCCCGGGGAGCCGCACGGACGGTAAGTATACTGCTCCCCCGCTCCCCGCTACACTTACCATGGCTGTCAGGACTTTAGCGTCCCGGCAGCCATGGTAACCACTCTGAAAAAGCTAAATGTCGGCTCCGGCAATGCGCCGAAACGACGTTTAGCTTAAGGCCGGATCCGGATCAATGCCTTTCAATGGGCATTGATCCCGGATCCGGCCTTGCGGCAAGTCTTCATGATTTTTGGCCGGAGCAAAAAGCGCAGCATGCTGCGGTATTTTCTCCGGCCAAAAAACGTTCCGTACCGGAACTGAAGACATCCTGATGCATCCTGAACGGATTTCTCTCCATTCAGAATGCATTAGGATAATCCTGATCAGTATTCTTCCGGCATAGAGTCCCGACGACGGAACTCTATGCCGGAAGACAATAACGCAGGTGTGAAAGAGCCCTAAGATGATCATTAAAGCCTACTAGGCCAACAATGGGCCCACACTGCAGAATCATTGTTTTCTGGGTCACTTAACTGTCACTGAACTACCTCAGCACGACCATAGACTTTGAAAAACCCCCATCGCCTGCAATCTCTTTGCGGTTGTCTAAAATCTATTCCATACACGTCCCCTGATAGGGGACGTAACAGGGATTAAACTGATAGGAATAGTACTACTTAACACACCACTCATATCTGGTGGCACAGTACAATGCATGGCGCACGCGCAGTGCCCCAAATTGGAAGTAGGAGGACCAAACAAGCATCTTTTTCCATCTCCTGGTTCTTAAAATCTATTTCATACACCGGCCCCTGATAGGGGACGTAACAGGGGTTAAACTGATAGGAATAGTACTACTTAAACACACCACTCATATCTGGTGGCACAGTACATTGCAAGGCGTATGCGCAGTGCCCCAAATTGGAAGTAAGGGGACCGACCAAGCATCTTTCTCCATCTCCCGGTTCCGAAAATCTATTTCATACACCGGCCCCTGATAGGGGACGTAACAGGGATTAAACTGATAGGAATAGTACTACTTAAACACACCACTCATATTGGGATTGCACAGTACATTACATGGCGCAGGCGCAGTGCCCCTAATTGGAAGTAATAGGACCGACCAAGCATCTTTTTCCATCTTCCGGTTCCTAAAATCTATTCCTTACACGTCCCCTGATAGGGGACGTAACAGGGATTAAACTGATAGGAATAAGACTACTTAAACACACCACTCATATTGGGATTCTACATTACATTACACGGCGCACGCGCAGTGCCCCAAATTGGAAGTAAGAGGACCGACCAAGCATCTTTTTCCATCTTCTGGTTCCTAAAATCTATTCCATACACGTCCCCTGATAGAGGAAAAAACAGAGATTAAACTGTTAAGAACAGATTTTTTTTATAAAAAAAAAAGAGGACAGCCTTTGCGAAGCTGGGTATTTTTTGGCCGCGTTACTGAACGCTCATGGACAATGGCTGTAGCCTCATGCGTCCTTTTACGGAGGTGACATACCTGGTCAGTCAAACCCAAGGCAACATCATCGACTTCATCCCATATGCGTTTTTTCTGGACCGTGCCTGCGAAGAGTGCTGGATCAGGCCGTAGATAAGCATGAAGAGGAAGAGTTGTGGTCACTATCACCACCAGAAGCAGCCTTGTCGTCGTCGATTGCTGGACCTGTGACAATGTAGAGAGAGGAGTCTGAAGAAGAGGAGTCAGGTGGCTTTGAGGAGGTGGAAGACCAACCACAGCAGGCGTCCCAGGGGGCTTATTGTCACCTTTCAGGAACCCTTGGTGTTGTACGTGGCTGGGTGGAGGAAGAGACCTTCAATGACGTCAGTGAGGACAAGGAACGGAACATGGCTAGCTTGGTATCCAACCTTGTGCAAATGGGGAGTTTGTTTTCTGGGTCACTTAACTGTCACTGAACTACCTCAGCACGACCATAGACTTTGAAGAACCCCCACCGCCTGCAATCTCTTTGCGGTTGTCTAAAATCTATTCCATACACGTCCCCTGATAGGGGACGTTACAGGGATTAAACTGATAGGAATAGTACTACTTAACACACCACTCATATCTGGTGGCACAGTACATTGCATGGCGCACGCGCAGTGCCCCATATTGGAAGTAGGAGGACCAAACAAGCATCTTTTTCCATCTCCCGGTTCTTAAAATCTATTTCATACACCGGCCCCTGATAGGGGACGTAACAGGGATTAAACTGATAGGAATAGTACTACTTAAACACACCACTCATATCTGGTGGCACAGTACATTGCAAGGCGTATGCGCAGTGCCCCAAATTGGAAGTAAGGGGACCGACCAAGCATCTTTTTCCATCTCCCGGTTCCGAAAATCTATTCCATACACCGGCCCCTGATAGGGGACGTAACAGGGATTAAACTGATAGGAATAGTACTATTTAAACACACCACTCATATTGGGATTGCACAGTACATTACACGGCGCACGCGCAGTGCCCCAAATTGGAAGTAAGAGGACCGACCAAGCATCTTTTTCCATCTTCTGGTTCCTAAAATCTATTCCATACACGTCCCCTAATAGAGAAAAAAACAGAGATTAAACTGGGTATTTTTTGGCCGCGTTACTGAACGCTCATGCACAATGGCTGTAGCCTCATGCGTCCTTTTGCGGAGGTGACAAACCTGGTCAGTCAAACCCAAGGCAACATCATCGACCTCATCCCATATGCGTTTTTTCTGGAGCGCGCCCTGCGAAGAGTGCTGGATCAGGCCGTAGATTAGCATGAAGAGGAAGAGTTGTGGTCACTATCACCACCAGAAGCAGCCTTGTCGTCGTCGATTGCTGGACCTGTGACAATGCAGAGAGAGGAGTCTGAAGAAGAGGAAGGTGGCTTTGAGGAGGTGGAAGACCAACCACAGCAGGCGTCCCAGGGGGCTTATTGTCACCTTTCAGGAACCCTTGGTGTTGTACGTGGCTGGGTGGAGGAAGAGACCTTCAATGACGTCAGTGAGGACAAGGAACGGAACATGGCTAGCTTGGTATCCAACCTTGTGCAAATGGGGAGTTTGCGGTTGTGCAAATGGACTGTTTGCGGTTGTTTGTGGTGCGTTAAACGGGGAGTTTGGTCTGTCACTGTGAAGCGTGCGTAACCCTTACACTACCTGATCGATACATCATACCTGATGTTTTAAAGCACATTATTCCAAACAATTTAGGAATGTTAGGTGATTTATGCCCTTTATGGATTAAAACCCGACTGCGTCAACTATGCAATTTTCCATGGGAGTTTTGCCATGGATCCCCCTCCGGCATGCCACAGTCCAGGTGTTAGTCCCCTTGAAACAACTTTTCCATCACTATTGTGGACAGAAAGAGTCCCTGTGGGTTTTAAAATTCGCCTGCCTATTGAAGTCTATGGCAGTTCGCCCGGTTCTCCCGTTCGCGAACATTTGCGAAAATTGGCGTTCGCCGTTCGCGAACGGAAAATTTTATGTTCGTGACATCTCTACTCAGCATTAATTAATGCTAGGAGCATCAGATACATATACACCTAACCATCAGTTGCAGGTGCCTTCCTGAATTCAACTGTGTCACCATTCTCAGAGTCTCCATGGTTGACATATCACTGCAGTGCAATTGCCTGGCCCACTTAAATGGGTACTATGGCTATATGAAGTTATCCCCTATCCATAGCTAGGATAGGGGATAACTTTTAGATCAGTGGGGGTCCTACGAGAATTGAACTGACCTAAAATGATCGGTAGTCAGAAATGCACATGGCCACTCCATTCATTTCTATATGCAGCGCTGTAATCTCTATTCCCATAATTCTCAGAGAAATTATTGGAGCGGCCGTGTGCATTTCTAACCACCCGTCTCCATTCATTTCAGGTTGACTCCAGTGAGTTTGGGGCCCCTGTTCTCGTGATCAGTGGGGGGCCCAGTAGTAGGACCCCCACAATCTAATTGTTTTCCCCTATCCTGTGGATAGGGGATAACTTTAGATAACCGGAATACCTATTTATCATGCAGGAATGACAGCTATGCATAACATGGCCTAGACTGCTCCCATCTTATATTATGCATAATTATAATGATAGACAATTACAATAAGCAGTCTGGACTTACAGGCTAGGTAGAAAGGTGCTATAGAATACCATATTTTATAGCATTGCAGTGCAGATATTGCTGTTTATAGCAATAACCAATCACCTTACCACATATTACATTGATTGCTTTTCCTTCTTTCAGAAATAAGTGAGTTTCTTCCAAATGATATATTTTTTCCATTGCCAATGTCACATTCTTGAATGATTTCAAAAACATATGCTGCTCCTTATGCTACATATCCTAAGACAGGTCAATTGTCAAACCTAATGAATTTTCATTCAATGATGGCCATACTATAAGGCCCCTTTCACACGGGCGAGTTTTCCGCGCGGGTGCATTGCGTGAGCTGAACGCATTGCACCGGTACTGAATCCGGACCCATTCATTTCTATGGGGCTGTGCACATGAGCGGTGATTTTCACACATCACTTGTGCGTTGCATGAAAATCGCAGCAAGCTCTATATTCTTCACGCAACGCAGGCCCCATAGAAGTGAATGTGGCTGCGTAAAAATCGCAAACATCCGCAAGCAAGTGCGGATGCGGTGCGATTTTCACGCACGGTTGCTTGGAGACGATCGGGATGGAGACCCGATCATTATTATTTTCCCTTATAACATGGTTATAAGGGAAAATAATAGCATTCTGAATACAGAATGCTTAGTAAAATAGGGCTGGAGGGGTTAAAAAAAAATATATATATAATTTAACTCACCTTAATCCACTTGTTCGCGCAGCCGGCATCTCTTCTGTCTTTATCTGTGAGGAAAAGGACCTTTGATGACGTCACTATGCTCATCACATGGTCCATCACATGATCCATTACCATGGTGATCGAATCCACTTCCTGGAGTTTGATTCGCTCAACACTACTATCTGCAAACATCAGCTGCATCAGAGTTGCTTTTTAAACCATATAAGTAAGATATGATTAACTGGCCAGTAGGCATCGTTGGATTTTGCAGGTTGGGCAGCCAACCATTGACATAGCAGTATGAATCACTCAGCAGCCTTATCATTAAGTCAAAGATTTCTGAATGTAGAATAACCATATAAAAGGTATCAGAGTGGTGACAATGCATCTCTGTATTGTGTGTTAGAAAACCCTAAGATAAGCAAGCATGACAGCAGGGATAGCAAATAGGATCAGTGCTGTGAGCTGGTAACTAATGGACCCTAAGACGTAGCCTGTTTTTGCATGAATTTGCCTGATAGATTTTAAAGATGTTTTATTTGTGAGCAGACTGCAGAATTTATAGCCCTTGGGATGTCCGCCTCAATAGGACAGCGTAACCTAATTGCCTTGTAGACGGGAATGTCAGGAGCCAGATGCTGAATTATGTCATTAATGAGAACTGTTCCTTCACTTTGCATAGTATGCATTTCACAGTGTCAGCATTTAGTGTTCAGGCCCCACCTCCTCTACAAACATTGAATCTCTTCCAATGAAGGCCACAAAGTGATGCTTCACTGCTATAGAATTCCCAGAATACAAGAATCTTCCCCAGGATATTTTGTACAGGACAGAACATCAAAGAAGAAGCATTAGTTAAATGACAAAGCCATTACTTGATATTCAACGGTGATTATTTGTGAAAGGAAGATACAGTGTAACAGACCTGAACTGTTACTGCTATGTTCTGCATCATTCTGAATACATATAATAGGCAGTAGAGAGCCAGACATTGAGATATGTGGCTAAATAACAATAAGGTCCATATACATGCGATGATTGTCAACTGGTCCTGCTTAGGTTCACAAGAACAGGTATTCATTGATAGATAGATAGATAGATAGATAGATAGATAGATAGATAGATAGAGGATCTATAGATAGACAGAAAGACAGGCAGACATATAGATCAGTAGATAGACAGACAGAGATACAGATAATAGATAGATAGACAGATAGATAGGAGATAGATAGATAGAAGAGATAGATAGAAGAGATAGATAGATAGATAGAAGAGATAGATAGATAGATAGATAGATAGATAGATCTACAGATAGGCATAAAGACAGGCAGACAGATAGATCAGTAGACAGACAGAGATACAGATAATAGATAGATATGGTACTGTACTTTTCCCTTTATAAGATGCAGTGCATCTTTTAAAGGGAATACTAGCGAGCACTTCCATAATGGAAGCGATCACTAGTCTGCAGGATGAGGGGGAGAGAAGCGCTGTTAGCGCTGTCCAGCACTTACCCCTCCTCCTGCTCGCTCTTCTCAGGGCCGGCGCTGCGGTGTCCTGGCTGCGTGCAGCGTTTTTTGCCGTTCAATTGGCTGGAAAATCCCTGTGGGGGTCCTAACTATACTCTATAAAACTATATACTTTATTTCTATCATTAAAACCACAAACCTATACTAATGCAAATTAAAACTATCAGGCTATGTTCGGGAATTATTTGCGGTACACCAGTGTGAGTTACGGAGCAGAGTATTTGCTGCAAGAGTGAGCGATTGTGTTATGAAATATCACACAATATTTGCGCTATGGATGTTTTTTTGTGCTGTGGCACTCAATGTCCCTGTATGTGTGCTATTTAATGGAGCTGCTGCTCCCTGCTGCTCCTACCACTCTCAATATTAGCACACTGGTGTGGAGTAGGGGAAGCCAGTGCTCACCTTACACATTCACAGGGAGACTATATCAAGAATACCACCTAATTGTCCACAATAACCTCATGCACACTGAATTATCAAGCTTTCATTCATGCTCACTCTACACAGCGGTCTAGCTCCTGCTCGGTAAAACGACACTTTATATATATATATATTGCGAACTTTGCCCTAAGCCTGCCTAAAAACACACACCTAAGTGCATCTTATAAAGGGAATACTAGCGAGCGCTTCCATAATGGAAGCACTCACTAGTCTGCAAGAGGAGGGGGAGAGAAGCGCTGTGATCGCTGTCCAGTACATTCCCCTCCTCCTGCTCGCTCTTCTCAGGGCCTGGGGGTCTGGAGGTCTAATGGGGGTCTGATTCAGGGTCTGGTGGTCTGATTGAGGGTCTGGAGGTCTGATGGGGGTCAGATATGGGGGCCTGGAGGTATAATGGGGGTCAGATATGGGGGTTTGGAGGTCTAGTGGGAGTCTGGAGGTCTAATAGGGGTCTAGAAGTCTGCTATGGGGGTCTGGAGGTCTGCTATGGGGGTCTGGAGGTCTAATGGGGGTCTTAAAGGGGGGTCTAGAGGTGTAATGGGGGTCTTATCTGAAGTCTGATATTGGGTCGGGGTCTTAAATGGAGGTCTAATGGGGGTCTGATCTGAGGTCTAAAACTGGGGTCTTATATGGGGTCTGACATAGGGGTCTAAAGGGGGTTTGGTCTGAGATGGGGGATCTCATTTAGGGTTTTATATGGGGGTCTGATCTGGAAGGAAGGGGGGATTTTTTTGTACTAGCGCACAAGGGGTGAAGGCCAGGGGTGATTTTGGACGGATAGTGATGAGCGGCAGGGGTCATATTCGAATTTGCAATATTTTGAGAATATTTTGTAGAATATTCGGCGAATATTCGCGAATTCGAATATTCGTTATATTTAACGATTTTTTTACTCGAAAATCGACAAGGTAATGATCACATAATATGCAAATTTTCGTAATGCTAATTTTTATCGCTACTATTAGACAAAGAAGATTAGAACACTATATTAGCTAAATTGCTCTATTATTGCTCTATCTATATTTGTTTTTTTTCGAATATTCGCTATATTGCTATATATTCTTGTTTTAGAATATTACGAATATTTGAAAAAACTAATATATTAGTTTTTTCGAAAATTCGTAATATTCTAAAACAAGAATATATAGCAATATAGCGAATATACGAAAAAAAACGAATAGCAATATAGCGAATATTCGAAAAAAATAAACGAATATAGAGCAATTTAGCTAATATAGTGCTATAATCTTTTTTGTCAATAGTTCAGATGAGAAAAAAATTACAACTATTAGACAAAGAAGATTATAGCACTATATTAGCCAAATTGCTCTAAATTCTTTTTTTCGAATATTCGTTATATTGCTATATATTCTTGTTTTAGAATATTACAAATATTCGAAAAAACAAATATATTCGATATAGTGCTATATATATATATATATTTTTAGAATATTCATCATTTTTCCCATTTAAAGTCATGATTCCTCCCTGCTTCTTGCTTGTGGGCTAATGAGTCATTGGCCCACAAGCAAAAAGAAGGGAGGAATCATGTTTTTACTCGGCATTTGAAAAATTTGCGATAAAAATTCGCAATTCGAAAATTCACAATCAAAAATCACTATATTCTAAGTATTCGCAAATTTTCGAAGTACCTATATTCACGATAAAAATTTACAATTCGAATATTCGTGATCAACACTACTGACGGACTATGATTGTGTGGTACCAGTAGTTTCAGGGGGACTGTTTCTGCAGGAAAGTATTGGGGAGCACAGTGGGCACAGTATTGGGGTGGCAGGATGGGGTGTGTGTTGAGAAGGTGAGGAGGAGGATGGAAAAGAAGGAAAGTAAGATGTCTGTTTGTTAAACTCTGCAGAGAGGCGTAGCTAAAAGAAGTCACCATGGCAGTCTGGTCTGACAGGAGAAGAAGAGGAAAGAGAATATCTACATCAGAGAAGAGAAGTCAATGGATGTAAGAGGTACATATGTGGCGCTGTATTACCCTGTATGTTCTGTAGCGCTGTATGTAATGTTTTCGAAGTATATCTTTAAAGGGGTTGTCAGTTTTTTGTTTTTTTTGTATGAGCGCTGCCTTCTCTGCTCTGTTTACCTGCTCATCACTGCAAATGCTACGTCGATGCGGCGAGCAGGTGAACAGAGCATAGAAAGCAGCTCTCATATGTGCGCTGCCCTCTCTTCAAATAGCTGATCGTCGGGGGCCACAGGACCCCGGCTGATCTGATATTGATGACCTATCCTGAGAATAGGTCATAATAATAATAATAAAATAATAATAAAATGTATTTATATAGCACCACCATATTCCGCAGCGCTTTACAAATTCATAGGGTTCATGTACGAAACAAAACTAACTGGCTAATATGCAACTGAAACACTAGGAGTCAGGGCCCTTACAATCTATGAGGAATTGGGGTGACATAAGGTAGTTGATTGTGATAAGTAGGACCTGACAGGAGTGGTGCCGGCCAATCTGCTTCGGGTTTGGGACTACTAGAGGATCGAGTTCAGGCCAGAGAAGTTGGTGGGGGAGAGGTTTAGTCGGGGAATAGTCAGTTTAGGTAGCTTGATAAGCCTGCCTGAAAATATGTGTTTAAGAGCGTAAAAAAGAAAAAAGAAAAGAGAAAACGAGGTTATCCCAACTCTATCTAGGGATCAACTGAATGCCCCTGAAGAGAAGGAAAGACGGGCGCCAACAGGACTGTGATAATTGTGAAGATAGGGTTAAAAAGTCACTAAAAAGAAGTAGGCAGCTCAAATCAGTGTAAACAGAGTTTAAACACTAAGTCAATAAACATAGAACAGAAAAAACTAAATCCGTAACCCGTGAGGTGATAGAAACGAAACCGGGGAGGAGAAAGATGAGCGCCAAACTTCCAATCTGTGATGTTATATGTAAATATATATATAGAGGTGATAAATACGTAAGTAATAAGAGCTTTAGAGCTTTTCCACTCACTTCACAAGGGGGGTCACCTCCAAGATAAACTCAAGACACCTGGGGTGATACCCCCCTGATCCGAGGTCGTTCGTAGAATGGTAGAGATCCAGGTAAGTGGACCAAATCTGCGGTGAAGATGGAAGCAGCAGGCGGATCCCTAACTTCATGAAATCTCTCTGAGAGGCGACAGCGGCGACTACGTCCTCCCAACCCAAAGTCTGCAATTCCCAGTTCTCAGGTCTCTCTTACCTTAAAGATGTGTTTTTAAGGCACGTTTGAAGGTGGAGAAGTTGTGGATTGACCTAGTATTCTGGGGAAGAGTATTCCAGAGAGTAGGTGCAACTCGAGAAAAGTCTTGAAGACGGGAGTGAGAGGTACGAATTATGGAGGTTATTAATCTTAGGTCGCTAACAGAACGGAGAGCACAAGTAGGGTTGTAGATGGAGATGAGGGAGGAGATGTATGGAGGTGCAGCACTGTGCAGCACTGTGGAGAGCTTTGTGGGTGAGGGTGAGAAGTTTGAACTGTATTCTGTGGTGGATGGGCAACCAGTGAAGTGACTGGCACAGACTAGTAGCATTAGTGTAGCGGTGTAGCGGTTGGATGGATAGATGAGTTTGGCTGCAGCATTTAGGACAGACTGAAGGGGGGAGAGTTTAGTGTAAGGGAGACCGATTAGTAATGCGTTGCAGTAGTCAAGACGAGAATGAATCAAGGCAACAACAAGAGGTTTTGCCGTTTCCACCATAAGAGAAGGGCAGATTCTGGCGATATTCTTGAGGTGCAGACAAGAAGAGCTTGAAAAGGGATAGAATATGGGAAACAAAGGAAAGATCAGAGTCAAATGTGGTCATCAGTAGTAAAAAGAGGACAACCCCTTTAACAGTAGGACTGGAGGGGGGGGGGACATTTCAATATTTGCATTGGGCAGCAGAAAAGCTAAGTGCACCACGAGTGAAGGGGGGGGGGGGCAAGCTGAACTCTTGCACCAGGGCCCATGAGCCTTTAGCTACGCCCCTAATTGATACCCTCAAATGAAGGCACCTCTGGTCAGCTGTGCAATCACCTTCTGGTTTATAGTGATCTAAGCATTAATGTTAATAGAAAAATCACATCATTGTTTCCCATATCTTCTAAAATAAACTGTTTTGTGCATACAGCTAAAATGCAGAGCTATGCATCTCCACAGTTAAATACTACTAAGACATCCTGTTGTCTGATCTGTCAGTTATACTCCTTTCCATATGTATCTGTAGCTTGTTTACCTTACTTCTTGTTACCTGAACATGTTTTGTTTGTAGTTTGTTATCATGGAGACATACTGTATGTATAGGAACTGTTTATGAAAAAGGTAAGAATAATGTGAATTAAATTTAAAGCTAACATCTCTTGAAATGATCTTATAAGACCATTTCAGCATTAGTAATAGGGACTGTGCTTTAGCGCTAAAACTCAGCAAAGTGGACTTTGATTCGAATTTCAGGGAAAATTTGATTTGCTGCAAAGCCAAATTTCCTCATGCTTCATGATAATTGATTCTCTCAGAATAAAAAAAATCACACTTACCTCATCCGCTTGAGCATAAAGAGCCAGCCGCTGCCATTTTGATTGAAGATCCTGCGTGAAATCCTGTGCGTGGTGACCTATGATGTCACCACGACAGCCAACGTGAATACGTCATCACGGGCTGTGCGAGATTTTGTGTTTGATCTTCAATCAAGATGGCACGATCAGTTGTAAACACAGCATCTGAGGTATACAATGTCGTTGCACCCACTACTTACAAAGAAATGCTCTTTGTGACAAAGTAATTAATCACAAATTTAATTTTTTTTGTAAAATGTGGCGAACCAGCCAAATTGAATTTTCCAGTACTTTGCACATCTCTAATTATCATCACTTGCTCTCCCCATTGGGGCTCATAATCTTTTGGAGTGTGAGAGGAAACCCAAACAAAAGAAGAAGATACAAACTCCATGCAGATTTTGTTCTTGGTTGGATTCAAACCTAGAACTCCAGGGCAGCAAGACACCACTGTGCTGTCCAAGTGTAACTTTTGTTTCGGTTTAAAGAGTCTTCTATTAAAGCTGTAGCTGAGCATAACTAAAGAGAGTATGTCTTCAGTCTTCAGCATTTTACTGAGCACTGAAGATGCCGTGTGTGACAAGTCAAATAGGCGGGGTGATGGACAGTGATAGTTAGGCCACATGTCCATAGTTAGGGACTAGGGTATTCACAAGAGGAGGCTGAAAGCCTCTGCATGTTGCACACATGCATCTTCTGTGGACTGAAGACTGAAGACAGATTTTCCTGTTCCGAGAAAACAATCTCAGAATGTCTTAGATAAGTAAAAGCATTCTGAAGTTATCAAATAAAGTGACACTTTTCAAGTTCCCAAAAAACGTCCTGGTCCTAAAGGTGAAAAATGGTTACGTCCTTAAAGTGTTAGACGGGAGATACACTGCTAATATTTGTCAACAAGGCATGTAATTACTTTGTAGCCCTAGAGATGGCCAAATTACAATATTCTAGCATTTTTTTCTTTCCTTCCATATATGAAAATAATACATGCAAATATAATCACTGTTTTATTGAAGACAAGTCAATAACTGGAGCTGCAGCTAAAGCACAGCTTTTATTATCCATTGTATGTGCTCTTGTGTGCTGTGACAAGAGGTCTAATGTGTAAATAGGTGTAATTCAGCATTTGCAGTCAGTCTTAGAAGGGAATGTTCCTGTGACTTATTTGAGCCCGGCTGCATGAATGATTAAGCTTGCGTATACTTTAGTAAGAAATTATCTGGAGTTCGCAATCTCTCCGAACGCAAGTGCATTTCTATGTTTTAATCAGGCTAATTTTATGCATCATTAATATCTGGCCTGATGGAGGAAAGCAGTATGCAGAAAGGCAAGAGAAGAGACACAGAGAAGAGAGAACGGGAGGAAATGACACAGAGGCACCAGAGAAAAGACAGATGAGTGGGACTGGTGAGAGATGGGAGATTGGATATATGCAGAACATTATGTTTGTACCATGCATTAAGTACCTAAATTTAAATGTAATGTAGACTGAAGTAATGCGAAAAACTCAGACACCATGCATTCAATGATTTAATTTCCAGTCAAACATCTATTATGGGAGTCAGAAAGGTTGAAAGCTCCAGTACTATATGTAATGTACTTTCAGTACTTCAGTATTTCATTGCTGTACTCTATATTTCCTACTGTCGTTTGGTAACAGCTTCATTGTCCATAAAAGAGAGGTTCCCAGAGGTGTGACTTATATTGTTAGGCTAGACTTACAAAGACCAGTAATAATGCTAGAGAAAACCTAGCCAGTAGAAAAACCAAGACAAAATTTGCACATAAATGTAGTGGGGTTTCATTAAGGTTTTGCTGTGGTCACAGTTCTAGAAAGAAAGCAGTTCTACAAAAATGTTCCATGAATTGTTTTTATGAATGTTGTCAATGGCACGGTTTTCCACATTGTAGTTAACAATGCCACACAAATGCCATATAAAACAATCGCTGATATTAGGGAGACCAGCTACAAAAATCACCGTGGAGCCAACACAGCAATCCAATGTGCAAAGCTCTCTGGGAAACACAAAACAACACAAATGCCATATAACCACCATTGTGTGATTTAAAAAGACAAACAAAAAAACTGCGGTACCTTCATGTACACATAGACGTGATGGAGAAGAAAGTTTTAAGGTTAGATATAAAGGGAATGGGCAAGAAACATATTGATAAAACATGAGCTTCAAAAACTGGAATTCAATAGTTATTGAAAGATATAGAGAAATGGGACTTCCATGACAGGCAGAAAAGGCATCCAACTTCTAAGACTAAGTTTTTGAACTTTTTTTTACGAGAATTATTGATGTTCATATTCTTATGCCTTTTGGGATTCCGTCTTTGAAGTTTATAGCTTTTTCTCCAAATGCTGTATCGATAGTGATCTTTAGATTGCCCTCCTTGTGTCTCTATCAGGCCCACTCTCAGCTATTAAGATAGGTCTTCTACGACACTCCCTTAGTGACATCAGGACATCAATACCTAGATGCTGGATGTGATCATCTTGGTGCCGATTGAAAATATATGATGTTGACTGAAAAATATTGCTTTATAAGGATCTGGTCTGGATGTCATACTTTCAACACTTTTGAGCTAGAAAAACCTTATCCATTTTGCCCCTCCCCCTCTTTCATCATTACATAGTTCCCCATTCCGGAGACTTTTTGGACTCCCCTTGCACTCCTCCTAGACCTCTGTTCCCACTGTGTCAATATTATAATTGGCTTAGAGGAAATAATATAAGTGACTTTTCCATGTCTTTCATTAAAATGTGACTCATGTGGGTATTGGCTTTATGCAGGTAATTCCTCGACCTTGTGCAGGCAGTGTTCCAAGAGTGAACTTTAACAGCAATGATAGTGGTGGGGAGACATTGAGAAGGACATCTGCCACACATTAGGGTTTATGATTTACTACATGTTCTTCTCAGGGATTAGTTTACTGTCAGATGTACTATGACTCTCCAGTACATAGATTTTTTTAATCATATTCTTTAATTTTGGATGATGTTTGTTCCATGCTTCTTTTTCTCTTATTTTGGAGTAATTAAGTTTCTCCTTATGGAGAGCGCGTAGTTGGCATAGGAAGTCTCATAGGCCAGGCAATGCCTGGAAAAACCTCTCATTTTGGCTTATATCACAAGTCATTGTTTCAAGTCTGCTTAAAGGGGCAGGCATTGAGATAAAAAGTGGCCATCCAATAGGTGGCACTAGAAAGACAGTTTTTTTCTCCTGGATAAAAGTGTTTTTACATTCCCTTTTATTCTCATGGCTTTTGGGAAGATCATTCTGAGTACAAAATGCATTGTGCATTTTTATATTATGGAAAAACTAAAAACTAATCTCCAAAAAAGAATGGAAGCTATAATAAATAAAAACTGTGGAAACATAACAAACTGGAAAGTGTGATACTTTATTTAGTTGCTATGGTTTGTGTGCAATTTACATTAAATAAATGTTTTCTATTTTTCCCAGAATTATTCATAACATAATAGAAGCTTAACGGTAAAGGAAATTATTAAAAGTGTAGTCTGCAGCATCTACATATGTATGATGTATATTTATAGTTATACAATTTTATTTATTAGATTGTCATTTTTTCTTATTTGAATTAGTGTTGAGCGCGAATATTCGAATATTGAATTTTTTTCGCAAATATCGGCACTTCGCTAATTCGCGAATAATCCGAATATTGTGATATAAATTCGATATTTCGAATATTCGTTTTTCTTTTTTTTTTTTTCTTTTTTTATTGTTATATTTTTTTCTTTCCCACTTCCCTAAAGTTGTTCTTACCTGTCCTTTGGATTCCTGGCTTCCTGGCTGCTCCAGTCAGTGCCCGTTGCCGCTTCTGCCGACTTCCGTGCTCATGGAGCGTCCCCATCACCATGGGAAGGTCTCCATATACTAGAATGTACTGTCGGATTTGAGAATTACGTGAAAAATCGCAATTCGATTATTTCAAGTTATAATAATCTAATTTCGATTTTAACTTAGCACTGCTATATTTAATTCTAGCCTAATATGGAATATAGCAGTGCTAAGTTAAAATCGAAATTAGATTATTATAACTTGAATTAATCGAATTGCGATTTTTCACGTAATTCTCAAAAAATATAACAATAAAAAAAATAATTCAAGTTATAATAATCGAATTTCGATTTTAACTTAGCACTGCTATATTCCATATTAAGCTAGAATTAACGAATATGGAATATAGCAGTGCTAAGTTAAAATCGAAATTCGATTATTATAACTTGAATTAATCGCATTGCTATTTCAATAGGAGAGTAGCCTTTAAGTTAAAATCGCAATACGCGATTATTTAAATCGCATATTAATCGCGATAACAAGAATAATGACGAATATTCGATTTTGACGAATATAAAACGAATATTCTATCGAATATTCGCGAATTTCGTCGAAATCGAATATGGCACCTGCCGCTCATCACTAATTTGAATATGTTGTTTGTAGATGACTAAGAGCATATATCAATACAACGCTGTAGAGCTTCTGTTGGATTTTTATCCATGTAACTTAAAGCGATATGGTCTTTTATCAGTGGGATCAGCAGACTTTGGGATAGCTCTATGGTTTATAGCTGTTACAATTGCTATAGGGTGTAGAATACTAGCGGCCACATAGGCAGACATTCCACAGAACCACCATAAAATGTTCTAAAGGCCAAAGTGAGCATGTATTTCAAAGACAACATGATACAAGATGAATTTGAAATCTAGGTATATCAAACTAGTAAACCATGATAGGATGCAGAAGGTATAACTCCATTGTATGATAAAGTACAGAACATTATTTCTGCTATGCTCTAAGTTACATTGATGATGTTTTTCTGTAGGTTCTGCCAAAATATATAAATC
This sequence comes from Bufo bufo, assembly GCF_905171765.1. Lineage (NCBI taxonomy): Eukaryota > Metazoa > Chordata > Amphibia > Anura > Bufonidae > Bufo > Bufo bufo. The sequence goes on along the minus strand of NC_053391.1, from coordinate 366,142,595 downwards.
TCCAGGTGCAAGAGAAAAGGACAGAACTCAAGGAGAATTCTTAAAAAGTAAAATATTCCAACTATAATTTAATGGATTATTTACAAGACCTGGTTATAAATATTGTGCTTCTGTAGCTACAGAAAGCACCCAAAAAAACAAATTAAATATGTATTTACCGATCATTGCCATCACTATTCATCTATTCCCATTGTAATTAATGGTGTAAGTAGAGTCCTACAAGCCTCAGAGCAAACTTTGGACCACCCCTTGCACTTTCCAAATCCCTTTTCAATATGGTTGTGTTACATGAACATTTTGCTGTGGAATCACTGAAGATTTCACACATTGAAAGGGCGAAATCAGTAGTGAAAAGCTGAATTCTATTCTGCAACATAACAAACATGTTCATAGAGTTGAATGGGGCATCAACATATATATGTGACCACATGGATGCCACTTCGATACTCACCGGGTTACCGCTGGAATCAGCTTCCTGGTCCTGGTTTAAGACAGGCAGGAGATATCCTCTCAGCCTATCACTGGGTGAGGCAGGCAATTTCTGTGGCCAGTGATTAGCTGAGATTGCATTTTCTATTATTTCCTAGGGGTCAAACCAGTACCAGAAAGCAGACATCAGCAGGCACCTGCTAAGTGGCGGGATAGCATCAGTGGAGATTTGGTGAGGGTGAATATAGTTTATTTTTATTTTTTATCAACCATTCTGTCTGTTTTCTAAAAAAAAAAGGATTTTACCTTATAAGATGCTGTTTGTGTTCTAACAGAGAAGCTTTGGTCAATTTTTAGTAGAAATTGGATATAGCCATCAAAAAGGTTTGCCACAGGAAAGACATTGGTGGTATATCTCCACCAAGGTATGCCAATGTCAATGTGAAGTGGGCTTCAGTAGCTGAAGAAAATTCATATCCGCTGTTAGGTGGACATCTTTAGGCGCAATCACGACTAAGACATGTGTAACTAGATAACTTTTTTGTTAAATAGCCCTATGACAACGCGTTTCAGAGAAATTGTACTCCTTTTTCAAGTCTGTTGATGCCAGCCAGCAGATGCGCATGGATGCTGAGAAGATCAACTTGTTCACTTTGCTTCTATCTTCCGAAGGTCGGCTTCCAATGTATTTAGAATCCAGATGACATTGACAGCGCCGGCCTTTAGAGACCACCTGATGTCTACAGTAGTGTTGTGCCTATTTTTGCACAACAAAAAAAGGTGAGCATTTCCATCTCGTCTTCAGACTAGTTCCAACGTTCCCACCCTATGAGTGCCTCCTTTTGTTTTCTCATGATTGCCACCTTGTGCAATATACCATCAATATCTAACTTGCGGTGGTCCTACTGCCATTACTAAAATAAATCGGCAGAGGTGTTAGGAAAGTTCCAAGCTGCTGCATGATGCATTGATGGATAATAGGTAGCACAGCAGTTTCTTAGCACCTCTACTTAGCTCTGGTGACCTGCTATGATTGCATTGGTTGGACCCCTTTTGATCGGACTTGTTTTCTGATTTTATACCAAAACACATTATTATATAGAATCAACATGTCCAAATGTTGAGGAAATAAACACTGATTTTGGAATGTCTGTTTTTAGTGAACCTGAGGACCTGCAAAGATTTTATGGTTACCAGCTAGTAGGAGGAACAAAACATATTTCATTATGTTCCAGGAAACATGAAAGACACGTCTTCTCCTCAGTACCAGGAACATTAAATTAAATTCAGGGAAAACAGTCCACCAACTGTGGAATAAAATAGCTTTACTGAGAAACAGGGGTGACATTGTAATTTATTCAGTATTTTCTACAGCACATGGAGCAAGATAACACATGATAAAGCTCTTCCTTCTTGTGTGAGCTGAAATAAGATAAACTCCATTCAACAGTTTTATGAGACTATATCTTCATTTCATTTTTAATTAGGTTCCTCTTTCATTGTATGCTACATGATTAGCTTGGTGCTGAAAAACATCCTGTATTGAAGTCTATGACAGATGCAATGAGAATTAGCAGACTTGCTATTATGACAGTTACTACTTCAATACCACTAATGCTTGCAAGGTTGAAATTCATTGACCTCAGCAAAAGCGCTTGGTAATGTTCTTGATGGCTTACTTTAGTAGTAATTTTAATCTGTATGTTATTTAATACCAATACTGAAAAAAAGCAAGATACAGTTCATGCAAGGATTGATTATGGTCTGACCAACCAATATATTAGTTAAAAATCAGAAAATACTTGAAACCTAATGTATTCATTGTTTTATTATGGGCATAGTATTTCTTTCACCTATACAGGTAAATGTGACTTTCAATGGGTATTCTGTGCTCCTGAAACTTTGTGTAATTATTTTCTAAGCACTCTCCCATAGCTTTGTACAGGTTCTCTCTAGGTATTCAATTTATGTAATAGTCCTAAATAACAAGCCTGAGTTCGTTAGTATCTGGTAGAGATGAGCAAATCCATTCTAAACGAATCGGATTAGATACAAATTTCACAATACTTCATCTTCCAAATGAATCTAAAGTTTTAGCAGTTAGGTAGATTCAACTACTAGGTAGAAAGTTATATTTTATCATTAGGGACAGTATTTGGGCAGTTGCACCTTTTTTTCTCCCAAAAACCTTTTGCAAAGCTTCTACAGTTTATACAGTATATCTTAGTTCAATGAAAATATTTTGATGTCTTAACTAGAGTTGAGCGAATCCGAACTGTAAAGTTCGGGTTTGTACCGAACTTTAGCTTTTTTTGGACCCGGACCCGAACATTTACGTAAAAGTTTGGGTTCGTGTTCGGTGTTCGGGGATTTTTATGGCGCTTTTTGAAAGGCTGCAAAGCAGCCAATCAACAAGCGTTTAACTGTGTGCCCTTAGAAGCCATCACAGCCATGCCTACTATTGGCATGGCTGTGATTGGCCAACTGCAGCATGTGACCCAGCCTCTATATAAGGCTGAGTCACGTAGCGCTGCACGTCACTCTGCTATTCTTAGTGTAGGGAGAGGATGGGATGCTGCTGCTGTCAGGGACAGATCAGGGATAAATACTAAGAAGAACTGCCTTATAACTCAGCAATCTCAATCCAATGTGTTTTGTGGGTGCAGTGCACAGTTTTTTTAAGCCTGCGCTGAACGAACTTCTGTTGAAAACACATTTTTTTTTACTTCAGTTTGTCACTATGAATACCTAATCGGCAGCCATTTTATGCAGACATGTTGGTGCAGCACTATCTATCTGCATGTCTGCTAGTCCAGAAAAACAGCTTTTTTGCTGACTGTGCTTACATTTTTTTATTTTCATATACTGGTCATCTTTGATTACACGTGCATAAGTGACTGTCACATTTAGGCCACAAATTTCGGCCATTAGGTTACTGCATTTAAAAAAAAATATTTTTTACATATACTGGTCATCTTTGATTACACGTGCATAGGTGACAGTCACATTTCGGCCACGAATACGGCCATTCGTTTACTGCGGTTGAAATAAACCGTGTGTTAATATACTGCTCATTTTGAATTTAACGTACATAGAATACAGTCACATTTAGGCCACAAATACTGCCATTCGTTTACTAAGGTTGAAATAAACCGTGTGTTCATATACTGCTCATATTAGATTTAACGTACATAGAATACAGTCACATTTTGGCCACAAGCACGGCCATTCGTTTACTGCAGTTGAAATAAACTGTGTGTTCATATACTGCTCATTTTGAATTTAAAGCACATAGAATACTGTCACATTTAGGCCACAAATACGGCCATTCATTTACTGCGGTTGAAATAAACCGTGTGTTCATATACTGCTCATTTTGAATTTAACGTACATAGAATACAGTCACATTTAGGCCACAAATACGGCCATTAGTTTACTGCGGTTGAAATAAACCGTGTGTTCATATACTGGTCATCTTTGATTACACGTGCATAGGTGACAGTCACATTTAGGCCACAAATATGGCCATTCGTTTACTGCGGTAGAAATAAACCGTCTGTTCATATACTTCTCATTTTGAATTTAACATACATAGAATACAGTCACATTTAGGCCACAAATACGGCCATTCGTTTACTGCGGTTTAAATAAACCGTGTGTTCATATACTGCTCATTTTGAATTTAACATACATAGAATACATTCACATTTAGGCCACAAATACGGCCATTCGTTTACTGCAAGTGAAAATAAACCGTGTGTACATATACTGCTCATTTTGAATTTAAAGTACATAGAATACAGTCACATTTAGGCCACAAATACGGCCATTCATTTACTGCGGTTGAAATAAACCGTGTGTTCATATACTGCTCATTTTGAATTTAACGTACATAGAATACAGTCACATTTAGGCCACAAATACGGCCATTCATTTACTGAGGTTGAAATAAACCGTGTGTACATATACTGCTCATTTTGAATTTAACGTACATAGAATACAGTCACATTTAGGCCACAAATACGGCCATTCGTTTACTACGGTTGAAATAAACAGTGTGTTCATATACTGCTCATTTTGAATTTAACATACATAGAATACATTCACATTTAGGCCACAAATACGGCCATTCGTTTACTGCGGTGGAAATAAACTGTGTGTTCATATACTGCTCATTTTGAATTTAACGTACATAGAATACAGTCACATTTAGGCCACAAATACGGCCATTCGTTTACTACGGTTGAAATAAACCGTGTGTTCACATACTGCTCATTTTGAATTTAACATACATAGAATACATTTACATTTAGGCCACAAATACGGCCATTCGTTTACTGCGGTGGAAATAAACCGTGTGTTCATATACTGCTCATTTTGAATTTAACGTACATAGAATACAGTCACATTTAGGCCACAAATACGGCCATTCGTTTACTGCGGTGGAAATAAACCGTGTGTTCATATACTGCTCATTTTGAATTTAACGTACATAGAATACAGTCACATTTTGGCCACAAATACGGCCATTCGTTTACTCCGGTTGAAATAAACTGTGTGTTCATATACTGCTCATCTTTGATTACACGTGCATAGGTGACAGTCACATTTAGGCCACAAATATGGCCATTGTCACGGCTGTATGTGAGCAACAATAGTATACACAGTAAAAGAGCTACTGACCGGACCCAAACTAGGGAGGATAAAGGGTGACCCCTGTCAGACCCTCAAAGCTCTCCCTATTCTGCTAAAGCACATGCCCGGATCCAAATGGCGGAACGAGGCATGCCCACGTGCCTAAGACTGATGACCACTGTAACCCCTACAATAGTAGAAGGGGCACGGCCACCGGTGCCCTACTCAGTATATGGAGGGAACCGTGGCCACCTCAGATCCAGTCAGAAAATAATCAGGTACACAACAATGTCTGTACACTTAGCTGAAGGTGTTGCAGCTGCAGAGAAGACGGATCCAAGGACAGCTGGCAATATCCGGAGTGCTTGCTGCAGCAGAACACAGGTCCAGTGAACTGATAGCTACAAGTGAAGATACTAAAGCAAGAGCTACAACTGAAATGAGAACTATAATCCACGCCCTACAATAGGAGGAGGGGTGATATAAAGAGAGGGAAATCAAACGCATGAGGAACAGCTGGGAGGAAGGAAACCAAAAGTAAACAGAGCAGTGAGAACTCCTCCCAGCTCTAGTAGTGACATCATCACAGGGGTGGAGAAACAGAGCTGTGAGAACGTCCCAAAGCTCTGGTAGTGACAGTACCCCCCCCTCTACGGGTGGACTCCGGACACCCAGGACCCACCTTCTCAGGATGAGCCCTATGAAATGCCCTGATGAGGCGAGTGGCTTTAATGTCCGACACCGGAACCCACATCCTCTCCTCAGGACTATAACCCTTCCAATGAACGAGGTACTGAAGAGAACCGCGGACAATGCCAGAGTCCACAATTCTGGAAACCTCAAACTCCAGATTGCCATCAACCAAAATCGGAGGAGGAGGCAAAGAGGAGGGTACCGTGGGCTGGACATATGGTTTTAAGAGAGATCTGTGAAATACATTATGTATCTTCCAAACCCGTGGAAGATCAAGACGAAGGCAACAGGATTGATGACTGACAAGATTTTATAAGGCCCAATTTCCAGGAGGGAACCTTCAGTTTAACCTCTTAAGGACATAGGGCGTACAGGTACGCCCTTGTGCCCTGGTACTTAAGGACACAGGGCGTACATGTACGCCCTGTGTATTTTCGATCACTGCCGTGCGGCTGGCAGTGATCGGAACCCGGTGCCTGCTCAAATCATTGAGCAGGCACCTAGGCTAAATGCGCGGGGGGGTCCCGTGACCCCCCCATGTCGGCGATCGCGGCAAACCGCAGGTCAATTCAGACCTGCGGTTTGCTGCGATTTCTGAAGTTTCTGGTCCCCGCAGTCCCTGACCGCAGGGATCAGAAACTTTATATGCCAAAAAAAAAGTTTTATTTACCCCCCCCTGCACCCCCGAATGATTTTTATGGTGGCGGGAGGTGCAGGGGGAGGGTTGCGGGCGGTGTGGGCGGTGCGGGAGGCGGGCGGTGCGGCAGGCGGGATCGCGATCCCCCGCCCGCCTCCCCTTGTATAATCGTTGGTGTCTAGTGGGGATACCAGGGTGCCAGCACATTGCTGGCACCCTGGTATAAACGGCTGACATCTGCGATGCGATGTCAGCCGTTTAACCCTTTCCATACAGCGGTCCGTACGGACCGCTGTATGGAAAAGGTTAACAGCGCAGGGAGCTCCCTCCCTCTCCCATCGGGGGGCTGCTGTGTCTTTGCAGCCCCCCGATGGGGAGGGAGAGAGCCCACAGAGAGCCCCCCGAGAGATCCCCTCCTTACCCTTCCCCGTCTGCGAAGTTCTGAGCAGACGGGGAAGGTTCCCATGGCAACAGGACGCCTCTCAGGCGTCCTGCTGTCCATGGTGCTGAACAGATCTGTGCTGAATGGCATAGATCTGTTCAGTGTAAGTAAAATACAGTACAGAACAATATATATTGTACTGTACTGTATTATTCAGACATCAGACCCACTGGATCTTCAAGAACCAAGTGGGTCTGGGTCAAAAAAAAGTGAATAAAAGTGAAAAAAAAGTAAAAATCAAAAAACACATTTATCACTGATAAAAAATGAAAAAAATAAAATTCCCTACACATGTTTGGTATCGCCGCGTCCGTAACGACCTGATCTATAAAACGGTCATGTTACTTTACCCGAACGGTGAACACCATAAAAATAAAAAATAAAAAACTATGATGAAATTGAAATTTTGCCCACCTTACTTCCCAAAAAAGGTAATAAAAGTGATCAAAAAAGTCGCATGTACGCCAAAATTGTAACAATCAAACCGTCATCTCATCCCGCAAAAATCATACCCTACCCAAGATAATCGCCCAAAAACTGAAAAAACTATGGCTCTTAGACTATGGAAACACTAAAACATGATTTTTTTTGTTTCAAAAATGAAATCATTGTGTAAAACTTACATAAATAAAAAAAAAGTATACATATTAGGTATCGCCGCGTCCGTATCGCCCGGCTCTATAAAAATATCACATGATCTAACCCCTCAGATGACCACCGTAAAAAAATAAAAATAAAAACGGTGTAAAAAAAGCCATTTTTTGTCATCTTACGTCACAAAAAGTGTAATAGCAAGCAATCAAAAAGTCATATGCACCCCAAAATAGATGCCAATCAAACCGTCATCTCATCCCGCAAAAAATGAGACCCTACTTAAGATAATCGCCCAAAAACTGAAAAAACTATGGCTCTTAGACTATGGAGACACTAAAACATTTTTTTGGTTTTAAAAATGAAATCATTGTGTAAAACTTACATAGATAAAAAAAATTGTATACATATTAGGTATCTCCGCGTCCGTGACAACCTGCTCTATAAAATTACCACATGATCTAACCTGTCAGATGAATGTTGTAAATAACAAAAAAAAAACGGTGCCAAAAAAGCTATTTCTTGTTACCTTGCCGCAAAAAAAGTGTAATATAGAGCAACCAAAAATCATATGTACCCTAAACTAGTACCAACAAAACTGCCACCCTATCCCGTAGTTTCTAAAATGGGGTCACTTTTTTGGAGTTTCTACTCTAGGGGTGCATCAGGGGGGCTTCAAATGGGACATGGTGTCAAAAAAACCAGTCCAGCAAAATATGCCTTCCAAAAACCATATGGTGTTCCTTTCCTTCTGCGCCCTGCCATGTGCCCGTACAGCTGTTTACGACCACATATGGGGTGTTTCTGTAAACTACAGAATTAGGGCCATAAATAATGAGTTTTGTTTGGCTGTTAACCCTTGCTTTGTAACTGGAAAAAAAATATTAAAATGGAAAATCTGCCAAAAAAGTGAAATTTTGAAATTGTATCTCTATTTTCCATTAAATCTTGTGCAACACCTAAAGGGTTAACAAAGTTTGTAAAATCAGTTTTGAATACCTTGAGGGGTGTAGTTTCTTAGATGGGGTCACTTTTATGGAGTTTATAATCTAGGGGTGCATCAGGGGGGCTTCAAATGGGACATGGTGCCAAAAAAACAGTCCAGCAAAATCAGCCCTCCAAAAACCAAACCACCTTTCACTCTACGCCCCGCTGTGTGCCCGTACAGTAGTTTACGGCCACATATGGGGTGTTTCTGTAAACAGCAGAGTCAGGGCAATAAAGATACAGTCTTGTTTGGCAGTTAACCCTTGCTTTGTTAGTGGAAAAAATGGGTTAAAATGGAAAATTAGGCAAAAAAATGAAATTCTCAAATTTCATCGCCATTTGCCAATAACTCTTGTGCAACACCTAAAGGGTTAACAACGTATGTAAAATCAGTTTTGAATACCTTGAGGGGTGTAGTTTCTTAGATGGGGTCACTTTTAGGGAGTTTCTCCTCTAGGGGTGCATCAGGGGGCTTCAAATGGGACATGGTGTAAATAAACCAGTCCATAAAAATCAGCCTTCCAAAAACCAAACGGCGCACCTTTCACTCTACGCCCCGCTGTGTGGCCGTACAGTAGTTTACGGCCACATATTGGGTGTTTCTGTAAATGGCAGAGTCAGGGCAATAAAGATACAGTCTTGTTTGGCTGTTAACCCTTGGTTTGTTAGTGGAAAAAATGGGTTAAAATGAAAAATTAGACAAAAAAATGAAATTCTCAAATTTCCTCCCTATTTGCCAATAACTCTTGTGCAACACCTAAAGGGTTAACAACGTATGCAAAATCAGTTTTGAATACCTTGAGGGGTGTAGTTTCTTAGATGGGGTCATTTTTGGGTGGTTTCTATAATGTAAGCCTCGCAAAGTGACTTGAGACCTGAACTGGTCCCTAGAAATTGAGTTTTTGTAAATTTCGGAAAAATTTCAAGATTTGCTTCTAAACTTCTAAGCCTTATAACATCCCCAAAAAATAAAATATCATTCCCAAAACAATTCAAACATGAAGTAGACATATGGGGAATGTAAAGTCATCACAATTTTTGGGGGTATTACTATGTATTACAGAAGTAGAGAAACTGAAACTTTGAAATTTGCTAATTTTTTTCAAATTTTTGTTAAATTAGGTATTTTTTGGTGCAAAAAAATTTTTTTTTTTTGACTCCATTTTACCAGTGTCATAAAGTACAATATGTGACGAAAAAACAATCTCAGAACGGCCTGGATAAGTCAAACCGTTTTAAAGTTATCAGCACTTAAAGGGACTCTGGTCAGATTTTCAAAAAATGGCCTGGTCCTAAGGTGTAAAAAGGCTGTGTCCTTAAGGGGTTAATATTTCTTGTAGACAACCACACCAGATCACCCACATTCAGGTCCGGACCAGGCACACGTCTCTTATCAGCCACACGCCTATACCTCTCACTCATCTTTTTAAGATTACTCTGAATCTTTTGCCAAATGGTAGACAAAGACGAGGAAAATCTCTCCTCCTCAGGTAAACCAGAAAGAGCCCCTCCCGAGAATGTCCCAAACTGCGGATGGAACCCATATGCACCAAAGAATGGTGACTTATCAGAAGATTCCTGACGACGGTTGTTCAGAGCAAACTCAGCAAGAGGGAGAAATGAACACCAATCCTCCTGGTTCTCTGCCACAAAACAGCGCAAATATGTCTCCAGATTCTGATTGAGGCGCTCAGTCTGACCATTCGACTGCGGGTGAAAAGCAGAAGAGAAGGACAGCCGAACCCCCAGGCGAGAACAGAAAGCCTTCCAGAACCTGGACACAAACTGCGTGCCTCTATCGGAAACAATATCAGAGGGAATGCCGTGCAATTTAACAATATGGTCGACAAAAGCTTGCGCCAACGTTTTAGCATTGGGTAAACCAGGGAAAGGTACGAAATGAGCCATCTTGCTAAAACGGTCCACCACCACCAGGATCACCGACTTCCCCGAGGAATGAGGAAGATCCGTGATAAAGTCCATGGACAGGTGTATCCAAGGACGGGAAGGTATGGGTAACGGGAGAAGGGAACCTGAAGGCCGTGAACGAGGGACCTTAGCGCGAGCGCACGTCTCACAAGCAGCCACAAAACCCTCCACCGACTTACGAAGAGCCGGCCACCAAAATCTCCGAGCAATGAGATCTACCGTGGCTCTACTCCCGGGGTGACCAGCAAGAACCGTATCATGATGCTCCTTAAAGAGTTTGTGACGTAGCTCAGGAGGCACGAACAACTTCCCAGAAGGACAACGGGCAGGTGCCTCAGTCTGGGCAGCCTGGACCTCGGCCTCCAAATCGGAATATAGAGCAGAAACAACTACCCCCTCCGCCAAAATGGGACCCGGGTCCTCGGAGTTTCTTCCTCCCGGAAAACAGCGAGAGAGAGCATCAGCCTTCACATTTTTTATCCCAGGTCGGAATGTAACAACAAAATTGAATCTGGAGAAGAACAGAGACCATCTGGCCTGTCTCGGATTCATACGCCTGGCCGACTCCAAGTATGCCAGATTCTTATGGTCGGTAAAAACGGTGATAGGGTGCCTGGCCCCCTACAACCAATGGCGCCATTCCTCGAAAGCCAACTTGATGGCCAACAACTCCCTATCTCCCACATCATAGTTTCTCTCTGCCGGGGAGAGTTTTTTAGAGAAAAAGGCACAGGGTCGCCATTTGGCAGGAGAAGGGCCCTGGGACAAAACCGCACCCACACCCACCTCAGAAGCATCCACCTCAACAATAAAAGGTAAGGAAACATCGGGATGCACCAAGACGGGAGCAGACGCAAAACTCTCTTTAATCTTAGAAAAGGCTGCAAGCGCCTCCTCCGACCAAGAGGAAAAATCCGCCCCTTTTTTTGTCATGTCAGTAAGGGGTTTGATAACAGAGGAATAATTCAAAATGAACTTTCTGTAATAGTTCGCAAAACCCAGAAAGCGCATCAATGCCTTCTGATTCTCAGGAAGCTCCCACTCAAGTACAGCACGGACCTTCTCCGGATCCATGCGAAAACCAGAAGCAGAGAGGAGAAAACCCAGAAATTGAATCTCCGATACCATAAAAAGACATTTCTCCAGCTTGGCGTACAATTTATTTTCCCGCAGAATCTGCAGAACCTGAAAAAGATGATCCTGATGGGTCTGAACATCAGGGGAAAAAATCAAAATATCATCAAGATACACCAATACAAATTTCCCCATTAAATGGTAGAAAATACTATTAACAAAATGCTGAAAGACGGCCGGAGCATTCATCAGGCCGAAAGGCATAACGAGATTCTCGAAATGCCCGTTAGGGGTATTAAAGGCCGTTTTCCATTCATCCCCCTCTCTGACCCTGACCAGGTTGTACGCGCCTCTCAAATCCAATTTGGAAAACACCTTGGCCCCAACAATTTGGTTGAAGAGGTCCGGGATCAGAGGAAGGGGATAGGGATCGCGAATCGTGATACGGTTCAGCTCCCTAAAATCTAGGCAAGGTCTCAGAGAGCCATCTTTTTTTTTAACAAAAAAAAAACCCGCGGCCACAGGTGACTTTGAGGGACGAATATGCCCCTTCTCGAGACTCTCGGAGATATAAGTTCGCATTGCGATTCTTTCCGGTTGTGAGAGATTGTAGAGGCGTGCTTTTGGCAGCTTGGCGCCGGGAATGAGGTTAATGGGACAGTCAAACTCCCGGTGAGGAGGTAGCTCCTGAACACCGCTCTCGGAAAACACGTCCGAGAAATCAGAGAGAAATGATGGCACAGTTTTAGTAGACACCTCTGCAAAAGTCGCTGTGAGACAATTCTCTCTACAAAAGTCACTCCACTCATTTATTTGCCTTCCTTGCCAATCAATAGTGGGGTTATGTCTAGTGAGCCAAGGTAACCCCAAAACTAGAGGAGAAGGCAATCCGTTAATGAAAAAACAAGAGCTACAACTGAAATGAGAACTATAATCCACGCCCTACAATAGGAGGAGGGGTGATATAAAGAGAGGGAAATCAAACGCATGAGGAACAGCTGGGAGGAAGGAAACCAAAAGTAAACAGAGCAGTGAGAACTCCTCCCAGCTCTAGTAGTGACATCATCACAGGGGTGGAGAAACAGAGCTGTGAGAACGTCCCAAAGCTCTAGTAGTGACAGCCATTCATTTACTGCAGTTGAAATAAACCGTGTGTTCATATACTGCTCATTTTGAATTTAACATACATAGAATACATTCACATTTAGGCCACAAATACGGCCATTCGTTTACTGCGGTGGAAATAAACCGTGTGTTCATATACTGATCATTTTGAATTTAACGTACATAGAATACAGTCACATTTAGGCCACAAATACGGCCATTCGTTTACTGCGGTTGAAATAAACCGTGTGTTCATATTCTGCTCATTTAGATTTTAACGTACATAGGATACAATCACATTTAGGCCACACAAATACGGCCATTCATTTACTGGGGTTGAAATAAACCGTGTGTTCATATACTGCTCATTTTGAATTTAACGTACATAGAATACAGTCACATTTAGGCCACAATTACGGCCATTCGTTTACTGCGGTTTACATAAACCGTGTGTTCATATACTGCTCATTTTGAATTTATCGTACATAGAATACTGTCACATTTAGGCCACAAATACGGCCATTCATTTACTTCGGTTGAAATGAACCGTGTGTTCATATACTGGTCATCTTTAATTACACGTGCATAGGTGACAGTCACATTTAGGCCACAAATACGGCCATTCGTTTACTGTGTTTTAAATAAACCGTGTGTTCATATACTGATCATTTTGGATTTAACGTACATCGAATACAGTCACATTTAGGCCACAAATACGGCCATTCGTTTACTATGGTTGAAATAAACTGTGTGTTCATATACTGCTCATTTTGAATTTAACATACATAGAATACATTCACATTTAGGCCACAAATACGGCCATTCGTTTACTGCGGTGGAAATAAACCGTGTGTTCATATACTGCTCATTTTGAATTTAACGTACATAGAATACAGTCACATTTAGGCCACAAATACGGCCATTCGTTTACTACGGTTGAAATAAACCGTGTGTTCACATACTGCTCATTTTGAATTTAACATACATAGAATACATTCACATTTAGGCCACAAATACGGCCATTCGTTTACTGCGGTGGAAACAAACCGTGTGTTCATATACTGCTCATTTTGAATTTAACGTACATAGAATACAGTCACATTTAGGCCACAAATACGGCCATTCGTTTACTACGGTTGAAATAAACCGTGTGTTCACATACTGCTCATTTTGAATTTAACATACATAGAATACATTTACATTTAGGCCACAAATACGGCCATTCGTTTACTGCGGTGGAAATAAACCGTGTGTTCATATACTGCTCATTTTGAATTTAACGTACATAGAATACAGTCACATTTAGGCCACAAATACGGCCATTCGTTTACTGCGGTGGAAATAAACCGTGTGTTCATATACTGCTCATTTTGAATTTAACGTACATAGAATACAGTCACATTTTGGCCACTAATACGGCCATTCGTTTACTGCGGTTGAAATAAACTGTGTTCATATACTGGTCATCTTTGATTACACGTGCATAGGTGACAGTCACATTTAGGCCACAAATATGGCCATTGTCACGGCTGTATGTGAGCAACAATAGTATACACAGTAAAAGAGCTACTGACCGGACCCAAACTAGGGAGGATAAAGGGTGACCCCTGTCAGACCCTCAAAGCTCTCCCTATTCTGCTAAAGCACATGCCCGGATCCAAATGGCGGAACGAGGCATGCCCACGTGCCTAAGACTGATGACCACTGTAACCCCTACAATAGTAGAAGGGGCACGGCCACCGGTGCCCTACTCAGTATATGGAGGGAACCGTGGCCACCTCAGATCCAGTCAGAAAATAATCAGGTACACAACAATGTCTGTACACTTAGCTGAAGGTGTTGCAGCCGCAGAGAAGACGGATCCAAGGACAGCTGGCAATATCCAGGGTGCTTGCTGCAGCAGAACACAGGTCCAGTGAACCGATAGCTACAAGTGAAGATACTAAAGCAAGAGCTACAACTGAAATGAGAACTATAATCCACGCCCTACAATAGGAGGAGGGGTGATATAAAGAGAGGGAAATCAAATGCATGAGGAACAGCTGGGAGGAAGGAAACCAAAAGTAAACAGAGCAGTGAGAACTCCTCCCAGCTCTAGTAGTGACATCATCACAGGGGTGGAGAAACAGAGCTGTGAGAACGTCCCAAAGTTCTGGTAGTGACAGTACCCCCCCCCTCTACCGGTGGACTCCGGACACCCAGGACCCACCTTCTCAGGATGAGCCCAATGAAATGCCCTGATGAGGCGAGTGGCTTTAATATCCGACACCGGAACCCACATCCTCTCCTCAGGACCATAACCCTTCCAATGAACGAGGTACTGAAGAGAACCGCGGACAATGCCAGAGTCCACAATTCTGGAAACCTCAAACTCCAGATTGCCATCAACCAAAATCGGAGGAGGAGGCAAAGAGGAGGGTACCGTACGCCTCCCACAGAGGACAGCTTGTTCTTACCTCTGGGCAGCCTGGCACACATGAGTGACTACATGCTGCAGGTTGACCACCCAGTAGTCAGCAACGACAGCAGAGTTGCCCACATTTTAACGTGTGCTGACTACTGGGTGGCCAACCTGCTGGATCCCTGTTACAAAGACAATGTGCCGTCCTTAATTCCCTCACTGGAGCGTGATCGGAAGATGCACGCTGGTAGACGCGCTCCTCAGAGCATTCCCGACTGACACCCGGGGACAAGTGGAAGCACAAGGTGAAGGCAGGGGAGGAGGAAGAGGTCGCCAACGCAGCTGTGTCAGCGCCAGCACCTCAGAAGGCAGGGATAGCATGGCCGACATGTGGAAAAGCTTTGTCACCTCACCGCAAAAACCGGCCCCAACTGCTGTTAGCAGGAGGCAGCATTTGAACAACATGGTGGAACAGTACCTGAGCCCCTGACGAAGCTGTTTCAGATGGTTTTATATGCTGATTTCTAGCGCTGCTTTTGTGAGTATAATAAAGCCTTTATTCTTTGACATATTCACGGGTACTGCACTATGTTGCTGATCTCTTAGAATGGTTACCGCTGTCTTGTGAAGTTTCGGTCGGCAGTGTGGCGTGTGCTTGTGGGGAAGTTTCAGCGTGGGACAAGATTTAACTGCGCTTTCCTTCAACAAGGCGTTTTCGAACTATATCTCCTTAGAAGCGCGGACCTGGACTTTGGTTTTATTGATTGCATGTGATAAGGAGGGAGGATCGACTCCTATTCTCAGGACTGCTGCTTAGTCTGCGACTTTGACACATAGAACATTTTATTTTTTGCTATTGAGTACCTGTGCACACGCCTACATGTACTGACTGATGGTTCTTCCCCATTCAACTTCTGGGTCTCCAAATTGTCCACATGGCCAGAGCTTGCCCTGTATGCCTTGGAGGTGCTGGCCTGCCCTGCAGCCAATGTACTCTCTGAACGTGTATTTAGCACGGCAGGAGGTGTCATTACAGACAGACGCCGCCGCCTGTCTACAGCCAACGTGGACAAGCTCACGTTCATTAAAATGAACCAGGCTTGTATCCCACAAGACTTGTCTGTACCTTTTGCAGAATAGACATTTATACCACCATCAAACATACATTCTTGTACTCAAGTCAAGTGCAATGATTCTTTCTTTTCTTTTTTTTTATTTGTCCCAATATTTTGGGGGCTACCTACCCCAATAAAAAAAAACAAAAAAACATTGTTGCTGCCTCCACCTACAACACCACATTCACCGCCTCCTCAACCTCCGACTCCATATCCACCTCCTTCTCTGAGTTGCAGGTTAATAATTTGTAATTTTTAGTTATTTTATTTTATTTTAAGTTATTTCCCTATCCACATTTGTTTGCAGAGCAGTTGCCATGCTCTTAAGCACATTTTACTGCCTTTTACATCCCTCTAGCCTTTTCAAGGACTATTTTAGAGCCATTTTAATGCAAAAATGTGCCAATTTTAGTGCCCTAAATTCAAAAAATTCTTATTTTAAATTGTCGGGTGACATTTTACCATTTTTGGCGTATACAAATGTCACCCAGCAATAGAACAGACGATTTTGAGAGATTTAGGCCCATGTCACCCAGGCACAGCAGGGGTTTATTCATGGCAAAAGGGGGATCTCAAAATCGTCTGTTCTATTGCTGGGTGACATGAACCCCCTTTTGCCGTGAATGAACCCCTGCTGTGCCTGGTTGACAGGGGCCTAAATCTCTCAAAATCGTCTTTTCTATTGCTGGGTGACATGAACCCCCTTTTGCCGTGAATGGTCCCCTGCTGTGCCTGGGTGACAGGGGCCTAAATCTCTCAAAATCCTCTGTTCTATTGCTGGGTGACATGAACCCCCTTTTGCCGTGAATGAACGCCTGCTCTGCATTGCTGACAAGGAACTAAATTTAGTGAAAACATCTGTTACTGATCAGAAGATGCGCGACTATAAGCGCACGCTGCTGATGGCATTCCCACCTGACAGCGGGGGCACAGTGGAAGCACAAGGCGAAGGCAGAGGAGGAGGAAGAGGTCCCCAACGCAGCTGGGGCACCGCCAGTACCTGAGAAGGCAGGGTTAGCATGGCCCAAATGTGGAAAAGCTTTGTCAGCCTTGGAGGTGCTGACCTGCCCTGCAGCCAGTGTATAGTGTGAACGTGTGTTTAGTACGGCAGAGAGCATTATCACAGGCCACAGCCAATGTGGAAAAGCTTACGTTTATTAAAATGAACCAGGCATGGATCCCACAGGACTTGGCCGTACCTTGTGCAGAATAGACATTTATACCAGCCTCAACCTTCCATTCTTGTACTCAAGTGCACTCATTCTTTGTTTTATTTTGTTATATGTCCCAATATTTTGGGGGATACCCCAATTTAATAATAAAAAACAACACAAATCAGTGTTGGCTACCTATTCCTCCTTCACCGCCGCTTCCACCTACACCGCCGCTTCCACCTACACCGCCACATCCACCGCCTCCTCAAACTCCTACTCATAGATCCAAATTTTTATTTTTTATTTTTCTGTATTTTATGTTATTTTAAGTCATTTCCCTATCCACATTTGTTTGCAGAACAATTGCCATGCTCTTAAGCACATGTTGATGCCTTTTGCAGCCCTCTAGCCCTTTTTGAAGGACTATTTTAGAGCCATTTTAGTGGCCAAAATTTCGGGTCCCCATTGACTTCAATGGGGTTCGGGCTCGGGGTCAAGTTCGGGTCCCGAACCCAAAAATTTTTTTCAAGTTCGGCCGAACCTGCTGAACCCGAACATCTAGGTGTGTGCTCAACTCTAGTCTTAACTCCTACGTGGCCAAGTTGCTGGTGGTGCAGTCACTGCCATACAACTTAATGTTTTCTGCTGCCCTTAGGTTACTTTTGTGCACTTACTTAAAGATACCTAGCTGTCATTATTTCTCTAAAACCTGCCTTGTACTGTCATGGAGAATGTGGGCTGCTCCATTTGTCACTGTCCAGCAAGATACATGCCCCAGAAGACACCTGGAGCAACTGTTAAGGGCAGGGCAATATGTGTCTTTCACGGCCCACAGAGTAAGGGTTTTTTGCAGCAGCACCGCAGCAAGGCCAGGTCCTATTGACACCTCCTTGTTTGTGTTGCTCTGGTTCCCACACAAGGTACTAATCCACTTCCTACACATCCTCTTCCACCATATGTGTAAAATGAAGTGTTGTCATGCTGTATTAGAACTGATGAACCTGGGTGAGAGTAGCCACACAGTCAGTTGATAATATGTATCAAGCAACAAACAACCCCTGGCTGTGTCCCTGCAAACTCCAAATGGCAATGACAATGGCTAGAACATGCATTTGGAAGAAATAAATCATGCTCCTTGTATGATGCATTTGATAAATTTAGTGGTGCAATGCTTTTTGTATTGATAGAACGGTCTGCCATTGCACTGCTTGATCAGCAACATTCCAACTTGATGGTATTCCACCTTGCATATGCTAGAGCTTCTGTATGAGCAGGGTAAAGTGGTGAACGATTTAGTCATACATCAGACCACCTCATCAGGAATCATGTGTTATTATGAGGTTAGGCAGTGGCAGCTCATCAGAGACAAGTGTTGCATACACAGGCCCTTTGAAAAGGCCACCAGATTTGTCAGTAGGGAAAACTGGGGCATCAAGGATGTCATCCCCCTGACATTTATCTTAGAACAGATGCTCGCAGTGATGCAACAAGGATGTCAGAAGAAGAACAGCTTCTGGCCACTGCTGCTGTCTGCCTGCCTACCATCATGTTCCGTACAGTATGGCCACCACAGCTGCTACTACCTGATGCTAATCCCCCTACTGCTACTTCCATTACTCCTACTGACACTACCATTACCACTTCACAGCTTCACTACTACTACTACTACCCCAACACAGCCACATACACATCTAGTGCTTTATCTGTTCCATGCTGTGCTGTTACTGCTGGCACTACTATTGCTGCCTGTTATTACTCCTACACAACTTACTCTTTCCACATGCATACTGTACTGCTGCTGCTTCCAAATAAAAGGGATAATTTTTTCCAGGCTTGTTCAACTTCAGAACAAGCTGCTGTTTCTTTTGACAATTAACACTTTGGGCCAGATTTATCATTAGCTCAAGTCAGAATAATGGAGTGAAAGAGTCAGAAATTTTGGCGCAATTGCTAAAACTGCGCACAAATTTGTGACTTTTTTCTGCTCTGCACTATGCTCGGCAATTTTCTAAAAGGGGGCGTGTTTTCTTATGTAAATGAATCTCTAGACAGATTTACTATTGGGCCATAAAGTCGCAAAAAAAAAAAGTGCAATTTCGCTCCAGTGAGGACCATGCTTATCTTATGAGACTTTTTAATAGAACATGCGACTTTTTCGTAAAGCCGTGCGACTTTTGTAAAGCTGCTTACTGATGGATAAACTGCTACCGTCAAACCACATTTATTACAGTCTTAAAGGGCCGATCATAAATCTGACTTGGCTAAAACTGACTTTAGCTATATGTGAAAGTGGAGTGAGCTGTCAGAGTAATATTAAATCTGGCCCTTTGTGTTTATGAATATGGGCAGGCATTCTGCCCCTGTTAACAAATAATTTTGGGATGCTTGTGCAAAACAAGAAAGTGTTTCTCATGACATTGAATTATGTGTGTAAAAATGGATATGCTTTGGATACTTGGTCACAACTAGAGATGGCCTTGCGGTTTGCCCGGTGGTCGTTTCGCAGCGAACTTTGCGCGTTCGAAGTTCGCCGAATGGGCGAACATATGGAGATGTCCGCAGCCAGTGCCATATTATTTAACATTGTGAAGAACTTTGACCCATGACACATCCATGATATCTGATTGAGACTATTTGTGACAACAATCCCATTGATATTTCAAGATTTCAAAGCTGTGAGTGGCCCACAATGAAAGAGTGTGGGGAAATATCCTTCTAAAATATAACCTTTATATGATATACATTAAAATATACACCTGAAGATGCATCACAATACAAAACATATAGTCAAGGGGTTCTGGGTGGATACCCCACTGCTGGTAGAGAAAAAAGACAAAACTTAGCACTGATACGCATAGGTGAATGCTAACAGTATAACCCAACCAACACAAGTATAACATGTATTGGGGTTCCAGGACGGATACCCCACTTCTGGTAGGACAAGAATATAAGATGTAACTGCTGCGCCGGTGTGGACACAGACAGTCTTACCTGACCGACCAGATGACTAGGATCAGCGTGGTAGGGGAGTCAGGCCTGACGGAAGGGAGTGTAGACAGGAAAAACAGTCATGAGAGTATGGATGCTGTGCCCTATATCACCCTATATACTTGGTAGGATTGGGGCCTGCTCCCATGCTGCCTGTCTACACAGAGCACTCGCCCTGAAAAGAGCGACCCCGTCCGGATACCTGTCCCTAGTTATGGACCTGAACCCTAGTCTAGTGAACAAACATAAAAAACACAAAGCGACTACAGGCCTCCCGACGTGGCACGTTTCTGTCGTGTCGACTCCTCAGGGGGATAAAATGCATGTAGAGACAAAACGAAAAATATACCGTCTATGACCGCAAGTAGCAGTCAAACATATGCTGCAGTAGGACGGTTACATGAAAGACTAGACCCAAGGTTCAGAGTCAAAGTCTAGGGGCAGGCATCCATGGTGCAGGATTGCCATGCTACAGAGGAATAAATGCTTCTCTGCTCCTTGGTGTGTAAGGATCTGGTGGTCCTCACTAAAGGTAGTATCCCTAATGTTAAGGGGGTTCATCAACCTATACCAGCCACACTGACACATACCTTCATGATGTTTAAATAGATCCCCAGCGCGCCTCTTCCAGGGAGACCGCCCTGTCAGCATCGGCGTCGGCGTGTGACGTCACGCGCATGCGCCGTGACGCACCAGACGCCGCCGCCGATACCACATGATTACGGCGACCAATCGGATCAGGAGGCGGAGGGAGAGAGCGGTTACCACGGAGAACATGTCAACACAAGGTAACCTCACAGTACGTCCCACAATGGAGGCGTCCGTGACAACGCTACAGAGCAAGATCGTAGCAAATTGAAACTGACATTTCTTGCAGGTTCGCAGCAACAAGAACTAGATAGAAAGAGCTGGACACAATACCAGGTTGTTTTGGAAAATTGTGAATTAGTAGTATGTCTCCTATATGTGCATCCCTTCCAGAGGAATAGGATGCCACCATAGGATTGAGCATTACTATTGTTGAGGAGTAAGCTTAACCAATATCTATATAAAGCACCCATAGTCCAGCCTTTCATTCAGGCCCAGGGGTGCAGATGTTTTAAGGTGGAATATCCATCGGGATTCTTGCTGAAGCAGACATTTGTCCCAGTTGCCCCCTCTCACAGGTGGTTTGACCACATCAAAACCGAGGAACTTCAGAGAGGCTCTACCATTGTGCACAGTATGGACGTGTTTAGAGATTGGGGTATCTCTTTTGTGTGAGATGTCCCCCAAGTGCTCCCCTATCCGCCTCCTGAATTCCCGTATCGTTTTACCTACATATTCAATCCCACATTCACACTGGATCCGATATATGACCCCTCTGGATTTACAGTTAATGAAATGCGGGATTGAATATGTCTTGCCTGTGACATTGCTCACAAATGACTTGCTAACCTGTATGCGTTTGCACGCTATACAATTTCCACATCTATAACAACCCACAGTTCTACATCGCAACCAGGTGGTCTTGGTGCGATCGGGTGCATAGTGACTATGCACTAGCTTATCACGTATGTTCGGCCCCCTACGATAGGTTATTTGTGGTTGGTCACCTAAAACGTCTTTTAAGTCAGGGTCCATTTTGAGGACTTGCCAATGGCGCCCCAAAATCTGCCTGACTTGTTTAGACCCCCTATCGAAATTGGTGATGATTCTCATGACCTTAGTGGGTGGAGTGGATAGTTGATTGGAAGTGAGCAGTGAGCATCTTGGTCGGGACAGGGCTTTCTGGAATGCCGATCTCAACACAAAGTCGGGGTATCCCCTGGACAAAAATCTCGTCCTCAGATCAGCTGCTTGGCGAATAAAATCATGCTTGTCTGAGCAGTTGCGTCTCAAACGCAAGTACTGACCTCTAGGAATTCCAATCCTGAGTGGGAGAGGATGGTTACTCTCCCACCTCAGGAGGGAATTCGTAGAGGTGGCCTTCCTATAGATCGACGTGTCCAGTTCACCCTTCGCGTTCCTGGAGATTTTAATATCCAGGAATGGCAAAGTCGTGGGGTGCGACTCACAGGTGAAGTGCATGCCAATATTGTTCTGATTGAGATGCTGGACGAAGGCTTCAAAGGTCCCCTGATCTCCATTCCAGAGTATGAAGATGTCATCGATGTATCGCGCCCACAAGCCAATTTCATAAGTGTCAAGAGCCTCGTCTTCCTTGAAAACGATGGTCTCCTCCCACCAGCCCAGGAATAGATTAGCATACGATGGGGCGCAGGGACTCCCCATCGCAGTACCCCTGAGCTGGTGGTAGGTGCTCCCATCAAAGGTGAAGAAATTACGTGTTAACGTAAACTCAAGAAGACGCAGGACAAATTGGCTGTGGGCGCGATACTGACATCCCCGTGACCGAAGGAAATGTTCTACTGCCCTGAGGCCCAAATTATGTGGTATCGAGGAATAAAGGGCCTCAACGTCAATACTGGAAAGGAGACAGGTCTCCTCCAATGTCAGACCCTCCAAACGCTTAAGGAGGTCGGTGGTATCTCTGACATGGGAGGGGAGAGCCGTGACAAACGGTGCCAATATCCGGTCGATGTAAATACCCAGATTCTGGTTAAGATTGTCCACCCCCGAAACAATGGGTCTCCCCTTCAGAGGACTAACCCCCTTATGCACTTTGGGGAGACTGTAAAATGTAGATTTACGGGGATGCAGGGGAAAGAGAAAAGCAAATTCCTCAGCATTAATGATATTGGTAGCTTTCGCTTCATCCAAAATAATTTTAAGTTCACGCCTATATCCCTCGGTGGGGTCATTATACAGAACTTCATACGTCCCTATGTCTGATAGTATATTCCTACACATATTCTCATATTGCGCCGCGTCCATGACCACGACATTCCCCCCCTTGTCAGCGGGTTTGATGACTATGTGGTGGTCATCAGCTAATGAAGAAATAGCAGTGGTCACGGACTCGGCGCAGTTGGAATGATGCGTGGACACTCTGAGGTCCTCTAGATCCCTGGTGACCATGTTTAGGAATACATCTATACATGACACTTCGTTCGCAGTGGGTGGCATCTTGGTACTTTTCACTTTTAGATTAGTAAATGGACCGTTACCCTTGGTAGTGTCCTCATTGGAGTTCAAGGACTGTAATAGTTGTACATCCTTAAGTAAGTCAGTAGGAATCCCCAATTCAAGACATTGGCGACGGTCCATTAATCTAAAGTGTTTATGCCACCTTAACTTGCGAATAAACAAATTAATATCTTTGACAGATGCAAATCTGTCAAATTTTGGGGTGGGTACAAACGTCAGGCCTAGTTCTAGGGCTTTAGTCTCATCGATACTGAGGACACGTGATGAAAGGTTTAAGACTTGTGGTCCCAAAACTAATTCGGAGGTTTCTGTGTGCGACTGCGTAGCGGATATTCCATAGTTTGATTGAACTGGCCTAAAAAACGGTTATCCTGGCCTCTGTATGAACCACGACCTTTACCCTTCCTGTACCTGCCCCTATTGGGGTGTTGACTCACTTTAGGGACAGTTTCTCTCTCCGAATCGGAGTGGTCAGTTTCAGTAGAAGATCTCTCAGAATTGCTTGGTACAGTATCTCTTCTTGTGTTACCAAGAGAGGAATATATACGGTTTTCTTTAAAATCTGAGAGATCTCTAATAAACTGCCGGTGTTTTCTTTCTTTTAGGTGATATTGATATTTTTCTAGGGTAAGTTGGAGCTGCTTTTCTTTGTGACACATCCATGACACATCCATCAGGTGTTACAGGACAGCCAATTGAGACGTTTCAGCACATGGACATACCCCCTACCTTATAAATAAACATGATCTGGCCGCCATTTTACATTCAGTCTTTTGCCCGTGTAGGGAGAGGTTGCTGTGTGGAGCAGGGACAGACTGTTAGGGACACCAAACGCTAGCTAATAGGGCCACAAAAGTTATTTTAAGGACTGGTATAGGCGTGCTATCGATAGGTGTGCAGTACAGAGGGGTGTAATACACTTATAATATACTTTCTAACATATAAAGTATATTATAGTGCATTTGTATTGTGCAGCAGTTGTGCGCGGTTCTGCTGCGATACTGCAGCTACACAGAGTGCCAAACGCTATTTTAACAAATAATTTCTACTGGTGTGATATACCAGTTGTCCCCCAAAAAAACTGATTGAAGCAGGGGTGTTAATATACCAATAATATACTTTCTATATAGTGCATTTAAGTAGTGCATCATTTGTTTGCGGTTTTGCTGCGTTACCGCAGCTACAGATAGTGACAAACGCCATTGGAACAAATAATTTCTACTGGTGTGATATACCAGTTGCCCCACAAAAAAAACTGATTAAGGCCTCATGCACACGACCGTATTTTTTTGCGGTCCGCAAAACGGGGTTCCGTTTTCCCGTGATCCGTGACCGTTTTTTCGTCCGTGGGTCTTCCTTGATTTTTGGAGGATCCACGGACATGAAAAAAAAAGTCGTTTTGGTGTCCGCCTGGCCGTGCGGAGCCAAACGGATCCGTCCTGAATAGGGATGAGCGAACCCGAACTGTATAGTTCGGGTTCGTACCGAATTTTGGGGTGTCTGTGACACGGACCCGAACCCGAACATTTTCGTAAAAGTCCGGGTTCGGGTTCGGTGTTCGGCGCTTTCTTGGCGCTTTTTGAAAGGCTGCAAAGCAGCCAATCAACAAGCGTCATACTACTTGCCCCAAGAGGCCATCACAGCCTTGCCTACTATTGCCATGGCTGTGATTGGCCAGTGCAGCATGTGACCCAGCCTCTATATAAGCTTGGGTCACGTAGCGCTGCACGTCACTCTGCTGATTCAAGCATAGGGAGAGGTTGCAGCTGCGACGTTAGGGCGAGATTAGGCAGATTAACTCCTCCAAAAGACTTCATTCTGTGATCGATCTGCAGCTGTGGATCATTGAAGTGCTATTATTGACTTGCTCAATTTTTTGAGGCTGCCCAGAGCGTTTTTAGATCACTTTTTTTCTGGGGTGATCGGCGGCCATTTTGTGACTTGTGGTGCGCCAGCACGAGCTATCAACAAGTGTATTTAACCATCGATAGTGTGGTTATTTTGTGCTATATCCTACATCAGCTGCAGGCTGAGCCTGTGTCACCGAAGTGCATTTAACCATCAACAGTCTGGTTATTTTTTGGCCATATACTACATCAGCTGCAGGCTGAGCCTGTTTCACCCAAGTGCATTTAACCATCAACAGTCTGATTATTTTTTGGCCATATACTACATCAGCTGCAGGCTGAGCCTGTGTCACCCAAGTGCATTTAACCATCAACAGTGTGGTTATTTTTTGGCCATATATTACATCAGGGGCAAGTTGAGCCTGTCACCCAGCGCCTAAAAAATAGACCTGACATTTCTATTCAACCAAATCTGCACAGTCTTAGCTGATCAAGTTATTTGTAGTGACCGTAAAAGCAGACTTTTTGTTCTGGGTTGAAAAAGCATTCCCAAATTTGCCATTCTGAAAATAACTAGTTTGTGGTATTTGAGGCCTACTTGAAATCTATCCCAAAAAGAAAATCTTACATTGAAGGTATTGATAGTGTCATTCAGAAAAACCTAAGACACACGCTAGCGTGCTGATAGAAGTGTCATTCTGTGATTAAACCTATAACTGTCACACAGCGCAAAAAAAAACAGGTCTCACATCTCTATTCAACCAAATCTGCACAGTTTTAGCTGGTCAAGTTATTTGTAGTGACCGTCAAAGCAGACTTTTTGTTCTGGGTTGAAAAAGCATTCCCAAATTTGCCATTCTGAAAATAACTAGTTTGTGGTATTTCAGGCCTACTTGAAATCTATCCCAAAAAGAAAATCTTACATTGAAGTTATTGATAGTGTCATTCAGAAAAACCTAAGACACACGCTAGCGTGCTGATAGAAGTGTCATTCTGTGATTAAACCTATAACTGTCACACAGCGCAAAAAAAAACAGGTCTCACATCTCTATTCAACCAAATCTGCACAGTTTTAGCTGGTCAAGTTATTTGTAGTGACCGTCAAAGCAGACTTTTTGTTCTGGGTTGAAAAAGCATTCCCAAATTTGCCATTCTGAAAATAACTAGTTTGTGGTATTTCAGGCCTACTTGAAATCTATCCCAAAAAGAAAATCTTACATTGAAGTTATTGATAGTGTCATTCAGAAAAACCTAAGACACACGCTAGCGTGCTGATAGAAGTGTCATTCTGTGATTAAACCTATAACTGTCACACAGCGCAAAAAAAAAACAGGTCTCACATCTCTATTCAACCAAATCTGCACAGTTTTAGCTGGTCAAGTTATTTGTAGTGACCGTCAAAGCAGACTTTTTGTTCTGGGTTGAAAAAGCATTCCCAAATTTGCCATTCTGAAAATAACTAGTTTGTGGTATTTCAGGCCTACTTGAAATCTATCCCAAAAAGAAAATCTTACATTGAAGTTATTGATAGTGTCATTCAGAAAAACCTAAGACACACGCTAGCGTGCTGATAGAAGTGTCATTCTGTGATTAAACCTATAACTGTCACACAGCGCAAAAAAAAACAGGTCTCACATCTCTATTCAACCAAATCTGCACAGTTTTAGCTGGTCAAGTTATTTGTAGTGACCGTCAAAGCAGACTTTTTGTTCTGGGTTGAAAAAGCATTCCCAAATTTGCCATTCTCAAAATTGTGGTGAACGGGAACAATGAGGAAAACATCTAATAAGGGACGCGGACGTGGACATGGTCGTGGTGGTGTTAGTGGACCCTCTGGTGCTGGGAGAGGACGTGGCCGTTCTGCCACAGCCACACGTCCTAGTGAACCAACTACCTCAGGTCCCAGTAGCCAGCAGAATTTACAGCGATATTTGGTGGGGCCTAATGCCGTTCTAAGGATGGTAAGGCCTGAGCAGGTACAGGCATTAGTCAATTGGGTGGCCGACAGTGGATCCAGCACGTTCACATTATCTCCCACCCAGTCTTCTGCAGAAAGCGCACAGATGGCGCATGAAAACCAAGCCCATCGGTCTGTCACATCACCCCCATGCATATCAGGGAAACTGTCTGAGCCTCAAGTTATGCAGCAGTCTCTTATGCTGTTTGAAGACTCTGCTGCCAGGGTTTCCCAAGGGCATCCACCTAGCCCTTCCCCAGGGGTGGAAGAGATAGAATGCACTAACGCACAACCACTTATTTTTCCTGATGATGAGGACATGGGAATACCACCTCAGCACGTCTCTGATGATGACGAAACACAGGTGCCAACTGCTGCGTCTTTCTGCAGTGTGCAGACTGAACAGGAGGTCAGGGATCAAGACTGGGTGGAAGACGATGCAGGGGACGATGAAGTCCTAGACCCCACATGGAATGAAGGTCGTGCCACTGACTTTCACAGTTCGGAGGAAGAGGCAGTGGTGAGACCGAGCCAACAGCGTAGCAAAAGAGGGAGCAGTGGGCAAAATCAGAACACCCGCCGCCAAGAGACTCCGCCCGCTACTGACCGCCGCCATCTGGGACCGAGCACCCCAAAGGCAGCTTCAAGGAGTTCCCTGGCATGGCACTTCTTCAAACAATGTGCTGACGACAAGACCCGAGTGGTTTGCACGCTGTGCCATCAGAGCCTGAAGCGAGGCATTAACGTTCTGAACCTTAGCACAACCTGCATGACCAGGCACCTGCATGTAAAGCATGAACTGCAGTGGAGTAAACACCTTAAAAACAAGGAAGTCACTCAGGCTCCCCCTGCTACCTCTTCTGCTGCTGCCGCCTCGGCCTCTTCTGCTGCTGCTGCCGCTGCCTCGGCCTCTTCCTCTGCCTCTGGAGGAACGTTGGCACCTGCCGCCCAGCAAACATGGGATGTACCACCAACACCACCACCTGCGTCACCAAGCATCTCAACCATGTCACACGGCAGCGCTCAGCTCTCCATCTCACAAACATTTGAGAGAAAGCGTAAATTCCCACCTAGCCACCCTCAATCCCTGGCCCTGAATGCCAGCATTTCTAAACTACTGGCCTATGAAATGCTGTCATTTAGGCTGGTGGACACACACAGCTTCAAACAGCTAATGTCACTTGCTGTCCCACAGTATGTTGTTCCCAGCCGCCACTACTTCTCCAAGAGAGCCGTGCCTTCCCTGCACAAACAAGTGTCCGATAAAATCAAGTGTGCACTGCGCAACGCCATCTGTGGCAAGGTCCACCTAACCACAGATATGTGGACCAGTAAGCATGGCCAGGGACGCTATATCTCCCTAACTGCACACTGGGTAAATGTAGTGGCGGCTGGGCCCCAGGCGGAGAGCTGTTTGGCGCACGTCCTTCCGCCGTCAAGGATCGCAGGGCAACATTCTTTGCCTCCTGTCTCCTCCTCCTCATACTCAGCTTCCTTCTCCTCTTCTTCCGCCTGCTCATCCAGTCAGCCACACACCTTCACCACCAACTTCAGCACAGCACGGGGTAAACGTCAGCAGGCCATTCTGAAACTCATATGTTTGGGGGACAGGCCCCACACCGCACAGGAGTTGTGGCGGGGTATAGAACAACAGACCGACGACTGGTTGCTGCCGGTGAGCCTCAAGCCCGGCCTGGTGGTGTGCGATAATGGGCGAAATCTTGTTGCAGCTCTGGGACTAGCCGGTTTGACGCACATCCCTTGCCTGGCGCATGTGCTGAATTTGGTGGTGCAGAAGTTCATTCGCAACTACCCCGACATGTCAGAGCTGCTGCATAAAGTGCGGGCCGTCTGTTCGCGCTTCCGGCGTTCACACCCTGCCGCTGCTCGCCTGTCTGCGCTACAGCGTAACTTCGGCCTTCCCGCTCACCGCCTCATATGCGACGTGCCCACCAGGTGGAACTCCACCTTGCATATGCTGGACAGACTGTGCGAGCAGCAGCAGGCCATAGTGGAGTTTCAGCTGCAGCACGCACGGGTCAGTCGCACTGCGGATCAGACCCACTTCACCACCAATGACTGGGCCTCCATGCGAGACCTGTGTGCCCTGTTGCACTGTTTCGAGTACTCCACCAACATGGCCAGTGGCGATGACGCCGTTATCAGCGTTACAATACCACTTCTATGTCTCCTTGAGAAAACACTTAGGGCGATGATGGGAGAGGAGGTGGCCCAGGAGGAAGAGGAGGAAGAGGGGTCATTTTTAGCACTTTCAGGCCAGTCTCTTCAAAGTGACTCAGAGGGAGGTTTTTTGCAACACCAGAGGCCAGGTACAAATGTGGCCAGACAGGGCCCACTACTGGAGGACGAGGAGGAGGAGGTGGAGGAGGATGAGGATGAAGCATGTTCACAGCGGGGTGGCACCCAAAGCAGCTCGGGCCCATCACTGGTGCGTGGCTGGGGGGAAACACAGGACGATGACGATACGCCTCCCACAGAGGACAGCTTGTCCTTTCATCTAGGCAGCCTGGCACACATGAGCGACTACATGCTGCAGTGCCTGCGCAACGACAGCAGAGTTGCCCACATTTTAACGTGTGCCGGAATACTGGGTTGCCACCCTGCTGGATCCCCGGTACAAAGACAATGTGCCCACCTTACTTCCTACACTGGAGCGTGATAGGAAGATGCGCGAGTACAAGCGCACGTTGGTAGACGCGCTACTGAGAGCATTCCCAAATGTCACAGGGGAACCAGTGGAAGCCCAAGGCGAAGGCAGAGGAGGAGCAAGAGGTCGCCAACGCAGCTGTGTCACGGCCAGCTCCTCTGAGGGCAGGGTTAGCATGGCAGAGATGTGGAAAAGTTTTGTCACCACGCCACAGCTAACTGCACCACCACCTGATACGGAACGTGTTAGCAGGAGGCAGCATTTCACTAACATGGTGGAACAGTACCTGTGCACACCCCTCCACGTACTGACTGATGGTTCGGCCCCATTCAACTTCTGGGTCTCCAAATTGTCCACGTGGCCAGAGCTAGCCTTTTATGCCTTGGAGGTGCTGGCCTGCCCGGCGGCCAGCGTTTTGTCTGAACGTATATTCAGCACGGCAGGGGGCGTCATTACAGACAAACGCAGCCGCCTGTCTACAGCCAATGTGGACAAGCTGACGTTCATAAAAATGAACCAGGCATGGATCCCACAGGACCTGTCCATCCCTTGTGCAGATTAGATATTAACTACCTCCCCTTAACAATATATTATTCTACTCCAGGGCACTTCCTCATTCAATACTATTTTTAATTTCATTTTACCATTATATTGCGGGGCAACCCAAAGTTGAATGAACCTCTCCTCTGTCTGGGTGCCGGGGCCTAAATGTGTGACAGTGGCCTGTTCCGGTGGTGGGTGACGTGAAGCCTGATTCTCTGCTATGACATGAAAACAGATTCTGCGCTGACATAAGGCCAGATTCTCTGTTACGGGACCTCTCTCCTCTGCCTGGGTGCCTGGGCCTAAATGTGTGACAGTGGCCTGTTCCAGTGGTGGGTGACGTGAAGCCTGATTCTCTGCTATGACATGAAAACAGATTCTACGCTGACATAAGGCCAGATTCTCTGTAACGGGACCGCTCTCCTCTGTCTGGGTGCCTGGGCCTAAATGTGTGACAGTGGCCTGTGCCAGTGGTGGGTGACGTGAAGCCTGATTCTCTGCTATGACATGAAGACAGATTCTGCCCTGACATAAGGCCAGATTCTCTGTTACGGGACCGCTCTCCTCTGTCTGGGTGCCGGGGCCTAAATGTGTGACAGTGGCTTGTTCCAGTGGTGGGTGACGTGAAGCCTGATTCTCTGCTATGACATGAAGACAGATTCTGTGCTGACATCAGGCCAGATTCTCTGTTACGGGACCTCTCTCTCCTCTGCCTGGGTGCCGGGGCCTAAATGTGTGACAGTGGCCTGTTCCAGTGGTGGGTGACGTGAAGCCTGATTCTCTGCTATGACATGAAGACTGATTCTGCGCTGACATGAAGCCAGATTCTCTGCTATGGCATGAAGAGACTGATTCTCTGCTGACATGAAGCCAGATTCTTTGCTATGGCATGAAGAGACTGATTCTCTGCTGACGTGAAACCAGATTCTCTGCTATGGGACCTCTGTCCAATTGATATTGGTTCATTTTTATTTTTTTAATTTTTATTTTAATTCATTTCCCTATCCACATTTGTTTGCAGGGGATTTACCTACATGTTGCTGCCTTTTGCAGCCCTCTAGCTCTTTCCTGGGCTGTTTTACAGCCTTTTTAGTGCCCAAAAGTTCGGGTCCCCATTGACTTCAATGGGGTTCGGGTTCGGGACGAAGTTCGGATCGGGTTCGGATCCCGAACCCGAACATTTCCGGGAAGTTCGGCCGAACTTCTCGAACCCGAACATCCAGGTGTTCGCTCAACTCTAGTCCTGAATTACAATGCAAGTCAATGGGGACGGATCCGTTTGACGTTGACACAATATGGTGCCATTTCAAACGGATCCGTCCCCATTGACTTTCAATGTAAAGTCTGGAGTCCCTTTTATACCATCGGATCGGAGTTTTCTCCAATCCGATTGTATATTTTAACTTGAAGCGTCCCCATCACCATGGGAACGCCTCTATGTTAGAATATACTGTCGGATATGAGTTAGATCGTGAAACCTCATTTCCGACAGTATATTCTAACACAGAGGCGTTCCCATGGTGATGGGGACGCTTCAGGTTAGAATATACTACAAACTGTGTACATGACTGCCCCCTGCTGCCTAGCAGCATCCGATCTTTTACAGGGGGCCGTGATCAGCACAATTAACCCCTCAGGTGCCGCACCTGAAGGGGTTAATTGTACTATCATATCCCCCTGTAAGAGATCAGACTGCCAGGCAGCAGGGGGCATACCCCCCCCCCCCCTCCCCAGTTTGAATATCATTGGTGGCCAGTGCGGCCCCCCCCCCTTCCATTGTAATAATTCGTTGGTGGCACAGTGTGCCCCCCCGCCCCCCCTTCCTCCCTCTATTGTAATAATTCGTTGGTGGCACAGTGTGCGCCCCCCCCTTCCTCCCTCTATTGTAATAATTCGTTGGTGGCACAGTGTGCGCCCCCCATTGGCCCCCCCTCCCTCTATAGCATTAACAACATTGGTGGCCAGTGTGCGGCCTCCCATCTCCCCCCCCCCCCCCGATCATTGGTGGCAGCGGGTTACTAGCAATAGTACAATAGTAAAAGATTCATACTTACCTGCGAGCTGCGATGTTCGTGTCCGGCCGGGAGCTCCTCCTACTGGTAAGTGACGGTTCATTTAGCAATGCGCCGCACAGACCTGTCACTTACCAGTAGGTGGAGCTCCCGGCCGGACACGAACATCGCAGCAGCAGGTAAGTATGAATCTTCTACTATTGTACTATTGCTAAGTAACCATGGCAACCAGGACTGTAGTAGCGTCCTGGTTGCCATGGTTACCGATCGGAACCCCAGCGATTAAACTGGGACTCCGATCGGAACTCCGCTGCCACCAATGATTGGGAGGGGGGGGGGGAGATGGGAGGCCGCACACTGGCCACCAATGTTGTTACTGCTATAGAGGGAGGGGGGCCGATGGGGGGTGCACACTGTGCCACCAACGAATTATTACAATAGAGGGAGGGAGGGGGGGGGGGCGCACACTGTGCCACCAACGAATTATTACAATAGAGGGAGGGGGGGGCCGCACTGGCCACCAACCTATTATTACAATAGAGGGGGGGGGCCGCACTGGCCACCAATGATATTCAAACTGGGGAGGGGGGGGGAGGGTCTGCCCCCTGCTTCCTGGCAGCCCTGATCTCTTACAGGGGGCCGTGATCAGCACAATTAACCCCTTCAGGTGCCGCACCTGAAGGGGTTAATTGTGCTGATCACGGCCCCCTGTAAGAGATCGGGTGCTGCCAGGCAGCAGGGGGCAGTCTTGTACACAGTTTGTAGTGTATTCTAACTAGAAGCGTCCCCATCACCATGGGAACGCTTCTGTGTTAGAATATACTGTCGGTTCGGAGTATGTATAAAAACTAACCTACGGCCACGGATCACGGACACGGATGCCAATCTTGTGTGCATCCGTGTTCTTTCACGGACCCATTGACTTGAATGGGTCCGTGAACCGTTGGCCGTGAAAAAAATAGGACAGGTCCTATTTTTTTCGCGGCCAGGAAACACGGATCACGGATGCGGCTGCAAAACGGTGCATTTTCCGATTTTTCCACGGACCCATTGAAAGTCAATGGGTCCGCGAAAAAAAACGGAAAACGGCACAACGGCCACGGGTGCACACAACGGTCGTGTGCATGAGGCCTAAAGCTGGGGTGTTATATACCAATTATATACTTTCGATATAGTGCATTTGGGTAGTGCAGGATTGGTTTGTGGTTTTGCTGCATTACCTCAGCTGCAGATAGTGTAAGAAGGCGCAAGGGGCAGTCATTGATGGAAGGTATGTGTCACCGAGATTCCTGGCCTTGGTGAGGTAGTTTTAATTGTCAGCAGCAGCTAGTGTTGACTGACACAGTTTTTTGTTAGTATGGCTGTAAAGCCGATCCGGGCTGGCTCTTACTGGGAGCAGGCCAAAGTGCTGGGTGGGTGGCTTCTTCCCACACTCCAGGCCGGGTCTTTTTGGCCTATATAAAACCCAGCCAGCAGTCTCAGCCGGGTGTGGTTTATCCTCCATCTGACAGAGAAGCTGGGGAGTCTCTGTGTTTTGGGACCTGTGAATTTGTGCTGTGCTAAAGGGCTGAGAGCTGCATGCCGGGAAACCGGCCCCTAAAGCCTGCTGTGGACTGCGGGTGGAAAACTGCTAACCAGGTGACGATTTTGTTCTATGGACATTGCATGGTGTGAACAAACACCAAGACTGAATGGTCATTTTGTTTTTCCTTATGTGTGAATAAACACCGAACTGTTTAAGTTAAAGACTTTGTGATTGCTTCTATATTGCGTCCGCTAGCCTGTCTACCAGAGCAAAACCCCACAATAGTGACAAACTACATTGGAGCAAATCATTTCTACTGGTGTGATATACCAGCTGCCCCCCCAAAAAAGTGATTGAAGCAGGGGTGTTATATACTTTCTATATAGTGCATTTGGGTAGTGCAGCATTGGTTTGCGATTTTTCTGTGTTAAAGGGTTTCTATCACTTTGTATGACATAATTAGCTGTCAGACACTAGCGATCTGCTAGTATCTGCTCTGGCCAACCATCCTACTATAATCACTTGTGGGGCAGCGGTTTTGCTAAAAAACTAACTTTTATAAATATGCTAATGAGCCTCTAGGTGCTATGTGGGCGTCATTAGCACCTAGAGGCTCCGTCTACCTTCATACACAGCCGCCGCCCAGCGCGTCCCTCCAGCCCGCCCATGTCCTCCTCCGTGTGACGCAGCGGCCGAATTCTCGCGCATGCGCCGTGCGCGGCTGTATTCGGCGCATTTGAGATGTGAGCTCGGAGCGGTCAGACATTCAATGCGCATGCGCCGAATACAGCCGCGCATGCGCATTGAATGTCTGACCGCTCCGAGCTCAGACATCTCAAATGCGCCGAATACAGCTGCGCACGGCGCATGCGCGAGAATTCGTCTGCTGCGTCACACGGAGGAGGACATGGGCGGGCTGGAGGGACGCGCTGGGCGGCGGCTGTGTATGAAGGTAGACGGAGCCTCTAGGTGCTAATGACGCCCACATAGCACCTAGAGGCTCATTAGCATATTTATAAAAGTTAGTTTTTTAGCAAAACCGCTGCCCCACAAGTGATTATAGTAGGATGGTTGGCCAGAGCAGACACTAGCGGATCGCTAGTGTCTGACAGCTAATTATGTCATACGAAGTGATAGAAACCCTTTAACTCAACTACAGATAGTGACAAACGACATTGGAACTAATAATTTCTATTGGTGTGATATACCAGTTTCCCCCCAAAAAACTTATTGAAGCAGGGGTGTTATATACCAATAATATACTTTGTATGTAGTGCATTTGGGTAGTGAAGCATTTGTTTGCAGTTTTGCTGCGTTATCGCAGCTACACAGAGTGACAAACGAGATTGGCACAAATAATTTCTACTGGTGTGATATACCAGTTGCCCCCCCAAAAAAGTGGGAAACAAAAGTTGGCTACAGTAAAATTATTATTCAGTGACCGCATAATGTACCTTGAGCCACATAATCACAATTTCTTTTAGGTCAGGTAAATGCCTAATTTTTAAGGCCCGTACTCCTGTGGCCTAAAATAATTGTTTTTTTAGGATCCAACAGGGCACATTTCAGAGAATTTCCCTTTAAGACGCATAAAAATGTCCCCTGATTAAGATACATAATTTTTGTTGGCATTTTTGTCATTGATCCCCCTCTAGTATGTCACTGTCCATGTTGTGGGACTATTTGTACATTTCTACAAAGTATTTGGTGGCTGCAAATATGAGCTGAAGGTTTTTCAGGTTCGCCTGCCATTAAAGTGAATGGGGCCCGCCGCGAACTTGCGGTTCGCAAACATTTGATCGTGTTCGCGAACCGTTCTGGCTGATGTTCGTCCATCACTAGTCCCAACAAGCCACTTTGTTTTCCTGATAACACCCTGTGGGTTTAAACACATCCTGTCCCCATTAAGTGACAATTTTTGGAAGGTTTCTACTATTCAAATGCATAAAAAATTCAAAGGCGCAGTGTGTTTATTAACACTGTCAACCAGATGTTTACCCATAGCTATACATGTCACTCTAACATTATTTTCTATTGCTGCCTCTGCTTTCAAGACCTTAAAGGGGAGTGGGAGAAGAAAGATAAAAAATGAAAACAACAAAAACAAAAAACTGAGAAGATCGATTCCCAGGAGTTTTCATGGTATCATATACTGTACAACCTTTCCGGTTCAATTAGAGCACTTTTGTAAAATCGATTTGGCCACAAATCAAATTTTTTAAAAATTTGAATAATTGGACATGTACTTCAAGAATTTGCTCATCCCTAAAGTAAAGGTAAGCGTGGGTTCACACTAGCGTTATGGAGTCCGTTATGGCTTTCCGTTATAACAGGGTTATAACGGAACATAACGGAATCCATAGGATGGAATGCAAAACGGAAGCCTTTAAGAGGCATTCCGTTTTGCTCCGTCCTAATAGAAGTCTATGGGAAAACATAACGGATCCGTCTGGTTCCCGTTATGCAAGACGGAAAACAAAGTCCTGTCGGGACTTTGTTTTCCGTCTTGCCTAATGGGAACTAGACGGATCCGTTTTGATTCCCATAGACTTCTATTAGGACGGAGAGTAAACTGAATGCCTTTTAAAGGCGTCCGTTTTGCATTCCGTCATAATGCAAGTCAATGGGCAGCAAACCATACCGTCTTATGGATTCCTTTATGTTCCGTTATAACCCTGTTATAACGGAAAGCCATAACGGACTCCATAACGCTAGCGTGAACCCACCCTAAGTAATACATCTTTTTTATGTGATTTCCCATCATTGACAAATTTTTCTTGATCCTGAACAACTCCTTTAACTTTATTTTGATAATGCTCATCTAGATATCCTTGATGCACTGCGAATCATCATGTTTGCCTTTGCAGCAGCTATCTGAAACTGGTGGCTGAATTTCATTTTGCACCCTCTAAGCTGAGTCCTTTTTCCATTTCTAGTGTTTCTCCATTTAATATGTAATAATGACATTTGTTCTCCTGTCCTAAGTGCATACTCTTACATTTATCCACATTAAACTTCATTTGCCACTTCTCTGCCCTAAACTACAACTTCTCTAAATTAATCTGGAATACATTACTTAGCACTCTTCTGTTTTAATTACATGTGCAGTTCCCCTTCATTGAAAATATAGGGAGTTAGAGAAACCTACAAGTCAGAGCTGTATAACTAGGCTGGAATACTAAGGAGACTGAGGGAACCTGCACATGGTACAGATTTGTATGCAGAAAACCTGCATGAAATTTGCACTAAAACTGCACAAAAAAGCACTTAAATGCACACTATTTATTGTGGGTTTTTTTAAGCTTTTTTGTGTGTTTTTATGGGGGGTTTTTTGCGGCAGATTTTCTGTTTATGTAAACAACCCCATTAAAATCTGTTGGGAAAACCCCTACACACAATTGTCATACTGCGGATTTTAAAATCTGCACACAAGGTCAATTTCCTCATAGCAGAGAAAAGCTAAGTGTACGGGATATTTGTCAATTCTCATTTACTTGGCTGGTACTGTATTCTGCTGTGGTTTTTATGCATCAAAATCAGTGAAGAAAAACCATACATAATATGCATCGTGTGCAGTTACCTTAAGAAACCTGAGGGACATATCATGCAGCTTTCCCAGGAACAGGAAAAACTCAGAAACTGACAAATAATACATTTTTGGAGCATATTGTTTTAGAATTTTATTTTTAATAAATTGACTACTGGATAATGCCAGTTGGGGTCTCTGCCCTACACAGTCTGGTGCTGCCCAGTGAGTTCTAACAGTATCAAACTGTGCAGGGACACACCACTTTGACAAGGGAAATGATAACAGACAGTTGTCAATTTATAATTTTTAGAAGGATCAGTACAATGCAGAGTTAGAAGAAAAGATATTCCAGAGTTGTTAAATTCTTGGGAATATGGGAGTATTGGGAGTATTTATAAAAACTGGAGACAACACAGGAGAGCTGGAGGTTTGCTTTAGGGCTTGTTCACACGACCGTGGTTTCAGTCCGCATCCGAGCCGCATTTTTTGCGGCTCGGGTGCGGACCCATTTACTTCTATGGGGCCGCAAAAGATGCGGACAGCACTCCGTTTGCTGTCCGCATCCATTGCTCCATTCCGTGGCCCCGCAAAAGATTTGAGTCATGTCCTATTCTTGTCCATTTTGCGGACAAGAATTGGCAATTCTATAAAGGGCCCTCCGTTCCGTTCCGCAAATTGCGGAAGGCACACGGGCGGCATCCGGACCGCAAAACACGGCGTCTTCGTGTGCACAAGCCCTTTGGGTAAGCCCTTTGGGTAATAACTTTAAAAATTAATTTCTACTGTTAAAAACCTTTTCCCGAACTCGGGTTCGGTTTCAAGTGGCATGCAAGTTTCATCCGAAGTCGATTCACTCATCCCTAGTTATGTTTATCTCACATCTTTATGGCATTTATACATTTTCTAACTTACAAACTGCCATAAGCAAGTTGCTCTCAACTATAACCATGAAGACATCAGATGTTACAGCTTCTTTTGTAATCGCTGCTACACACATACATTTATGTTTTTATCTTATCACAAACCTTTCTTTATGGGACTTTTCTGTGGAATTTTATATCTTTTTATTTATACAAGGGGGTTTGGAAAAATGTAAAAAAAAAAACACCATAGCTAGAATATGTATCCTGAATTCAAACAAGCACATTGCAATTGAAAAAAGTGCCCTGATCAAAAATGCATATGTGTATTTTGTTTCACAATTCACATATACCAGGGTGGGCCATTTATATGAAAAAAACAGAAGTTACTCCGTGTGCATTCCATTTCTGTATGTCTGTATTTCCTTTCCGCAAAAAATAGAATAGAATATGTCCTATTATTATCCGCATTACGGACAAGGATAGTACTGTTCTATTAGGGGCCAGCTGTTCCGTTCCGCAAAATAAGGAATGCACACGGATGTCATCCATATTTTTTGCGGATCCGTTTTTTTGTGGACTGCAAAATACATACGGTCGTGTGCATGAGCCCTAAGTGGTTGAATGCTTTGCAAGTCAGTATTTTGTCACTACTGGATCAGAATATCACATAATTGTCCTACATCAATTCCTGGGGCCAATTTTCTTACAAGGTTCTTCATACTGTTCATTTACTAACTTATATTTAGGTTAGGCTATCACATCCCTAATCCATCTCTCACCCATTCACGGCCTTCCCACTTCAGAAACATTCTCCTGAACCTGATCCATGGTCAGATATCCACCACACCCCATGCACTCAGAAGCACTACAGATATCGTCTGATGCTCATGCAGCTTTATATCTACAGCCGGACCATTGTATTAATCAAGAAACTTGTTACCTTTTGCGTCACCCCACCTCCTCATAGATTGAAAGTAGAGATGAGTGAATCGAAGTTGACAAAGTGGAATTCGATCCGAATTTCAGGAAAAAATAATTTCCACTGAATTCGAACTTCCTCACGCTTCGTGGTAAAATGGCTGCTGCACTTGTTAGGACATGAGGGATCACACACAATGCCATGCATGCAGCCAATCAGTAGCCAGCCCCTGTAATGTCACAGCCCTATAAATAGCCTCAGACATTTTGGACTCTGCCATTTTCCAGTGTACTTAGCGCAGGGAGAATGTCAGCAGGCGCTTGGGACAGTGCTAGGAAAGATTTCATTGTGCTGAAAAAACGATTTACAAGTTCAGGGAAAGATTATTCAAGGTATAGGGAAAGCAAAGGGAGTAGTGTTGATCGAGCATCAAAGTGTTCGGGAGCTCTGGTGCCAGAGTAGAACACTTTGGGATGTCCGAGTGCTCTACAGAGCACCAGAGCACAATGAGAGTCAATGGGAGAACCAGAGCATTAAACTAGACAACCCCTGCTCTGAAGAGGGGAGGTTGTCTGGTTCACAGGAAAAGGTCATAAATTGATGGAAACACCACTGAAATGGTTCTGGAACAGCATAGGGAGGATGTCTGGATCAGGGCCGATCCTACACGGGGTGCAGTGGGTGCCCCGCACCCCAGCGCTGTCACCCGAAAGGCGCCGAGCGAGCCGCCGGGACTTTTTTTTTTTTGACTTTTTTTTTTTTTTTAAGCCGAGCAGCCGAGCCGCCGATTCGCCGAGGAATCTGCGAGCCGAGCGGGATGTCAGTGACGACCAGTGTTCCCTCTAAGCTGCGCGGGTGGGCGGCCGCGCAGCAATTATTGTGGCCCCGCCCCGCTCACAATTTTATAATGCCCGCTCACTCAGCTGTGCCGGCCCCCAGCTGATTCCCCCGCTGTTTTGCTGGCTGATGCCGCCCGCCGCACGGTCAGTTCATTTACAATACCTGGCTGTGGGCTGCCGGTGGGCGGTGGCTAGTATTCAAATAGGGGGGTGGAGTTTTGGACCCGCCGGAGGCAGAGAGGGAGTGCGTGCTGTGCGGCGCAGGCTGAGGTCACGTCACGTCACGTTACGCTACATCTGAGTACCCTGCGCGCCTGGCCGCCTGCTAGCTGGTGAGGTGAGGGCATATAAAAAAAGAAGTATGTACCCCCCCCTGTCCCACAGTGCTACGAATCCTCTGTTGTCCCCTGTATTACCCTGATACCCATCAGTTATATAATATATCTGAGGGGTATCAGGGTAAATTATACAGGGGGTAATATAACTAGGGGTATCAGGGTACATGAGGGGTAATATAACTGAGGAGGAGGGCTAGGCTACTATCAGACATTATACAGGGGTAATATAACTTATCTTACCCCTCACCCCTGTATTATGTCCCTGATAGCCCTCCTCACTTATATTACCCCTGTATAATGTACCCTGATAGATACCCCTTAGTTATATTACCCCTGTATAATGTACCCTGATACCCCTCAGTTATATAATATAACTGAGGGGTATCAGGTTAAAATATACAGGGCGGGGTAATATAACTAAGGGGTATCAGTGTACATTATTATACAGGGGTAATATAACTAAGGGGTATCAGGGGACATTATTATACAGGGGTAATATAACTTATATTACCCCTGTATAGTGTACCCTGATACCCCTTAGTTATATTACCCCCTGTATAATTTACCTGATACCCCTCAGTTATATTACCCCTGTATAATGTCCCCCATAACAGTGTGTGTTATCCACAGGTCCCCCATAACAATGTGTCATCCACAGATCTCCCATAACAATGTGTCATCCACAGATCCCCCAAATTATTTTAAAAACCTGCTGTTTCTCTAGATGACCTTATGTTTATGGTAGTGGTAATAGAGTCTCAATGGTCTATAAAAGCAGCTACACTATTTTTACAGACCTTTGAGACTCTATTAACACTACTATTAACTATTAACATAAGGTCATCTAGACTAGAAAAAGCAGGTTTTTAAAATTCTTATTTTTCCCATTTAGGTGTTAGAGCAATCTAATTAAAGTTATGTTTTAACACCTAAAGAGAAAGAAAAAATAAATAAAAACCTACGGTTTCTCTAGATGACCTTATGTTGATAGTAGTGTTAATAGAGTTTCAATGCTTTGTAAAAATAGTGTAGCTGCTTTTATAGACCCTTGAGACTCTATTACCACTACTATCAACATAAGGTCATCTAGAGAAACAGCAGCTTTTTTTAATTATTTTTTCCTTTAGGTATTAAAGCAATCAAATGAAAGTTATGTTTTAACATAAGGGTCAGAAACT
Organism: Bufo bufo; assembly: GCF_905171765.1. Classification (NCBI taxonomy): domain Eukaryota; kingdom Metazoa; phylum Chordata; class Amphibia; order Anura; family Bufonidae; genus Bufo; species Bufo bufo. Next base: position 366,101,108 of record NC_053391.1, on the reverse strand, counting down.
GGGTTTCGACTAAGTTATTGTCAAAGCAAATTGGTGGGGCTGAAGTTGGGGGCTGAAGTTGTTGCCATAGAAACATTGTAAAGGGGAGGAGTTAGTAAGATAACCACGCCCATGTGGGGGCGCCAGAAATATTTCTGCACCCAGGCGCCTGTGACCCTAGGATCGGCCCTGGTCTGGATGCATCTTGGACTCCCAGGTCGCTGCTGGGAACGATGTTGTCCGAGTAGTACGCCACTTTTACAGACTGACAATAATACGCACAAAACCAAAGATAAAATCGATTCTAGAGGAACAATTGTTAGAAAACATTCTTTCCTGTATATTTACTTGTATATAAAGTGCAAGTGCTGCCAAAAATTACAAGGAAGAGGCACTCCGATACAACCTGTATATCACATAAAGGAGGGCCTCATTCACATTGTGGTACAATTGTTCAGGTAGTGGGACTCCTACACCTATAGAGCCTATGCACTAAGTGAAAGGGCTGCCAAAAATTACAAGGAACCGGCAGTCCAATACACCCTTTATTACACATAAAGGAGGGCATCATACACACCCTTAAAAAATTATGATTGATGGCCTGCTGGTAACCCTCAAAAACATTAGGAGCAAGGGCTGGATGGTGGCCCTCTAAAACATTAGGGGGGAGGGCCTGATGGTGACCCTCTAAAACATTAAGGGTGAGGGTCTACTGTTGAGCTGACCCGCTAAAACATTAGGGGCGAGTGCCTGCCGCTGATCCGACCATCTAAGGCTACTTTCACACTGCCGTTTCTGGGTTCGCCTGTGAGATCCGTTTCAAGGCTCTCACAAGTGGCCCAAAACGGATCAGTTCACCCCCAATGCATTCTGAATGGATAAGGATTTGTTAACAATGCATCAGTTTGCCTCCGTTCAGCCTCCATTCCGCTCTGGAGGCGGACACCAAAACGCTGCGTTTTGATGTCCGTCTGACAAAACTGAGCCAAACGGATCTGTCCTGACTTACAATGTAAGTCAATGGGGACGGATCCGTTTTTACTGACACAATATGGTGCAATTGAAAACGGATCCGCCTCCTATTGACTTTCAATGTAAGTCAAAACGGATCCGTTTGCATTATCATGAACAAACATGGTTCATGGTAATGCAAACGGATCCGTTCTGAACGGATACAAGCGTTTGCATTATAGGTGCGGATCCATCTGTGCAGATACCAGACGGATCCGCACCTAAACGCAGGTGTGAAAGTAGCCTAAAACATTAGGGGTGAGGGTCTGCTGCTGATCTGACCATCTAAAACATGGGTGAGGGCCTGCTGGTGACCCTCTAAAACATTAGGAGCGAGGGCAGCCTAATAAGCATGTTGATATGATGGAGGAGGAGGAAGAGAAAAGGAAGATTGAACCATATACCCTTTTTTGTGGTGGAAGGGGTGCATGGGAATACAGTGTATTCAATACACCATAAAAGCCACATTTAAAGTGCCTTTATGTTCAGCCGCTTTCCTCTGGTGGAGTAGATAAGTCAGGGGGAATCCAGGCCTTGTTCATTTTGATAAGAGTCAACCGGTCAGCATTTTCAGTTGACAGGCGAATGCGCTTATCAGTTATTATTCCCCCAGCAGCACTAAATACCCGCTCTGACAAAACACTGGTGGCAGGTCAGCACCTCCAAGGCGTAGAGCGCCATTTCGTGCCACGTGTCCAACTTGGACACCCAATAGTTGTAAGGCACAGAGGGATCACTGAGGAAACTGACACGGCCTGTTATGTATTCCTTCACCCTCTTGCAAAACCTTTCCCTCCTTGTGACACTAGGCCGTGTATCAGGGTGAGGGTGCTGTTGGGGTGTCATGAAACTGTGCCTGGCCTTGGAGAGTGTTGCCCTGCCTCTGTTGGAACTACTGTGTGTTTCCCTCGTCTCCCCTCCTTTGTTGGCCAAGGAACTACGTACTCTGTTGCCAGCGTTGTCAGCTGGAAATTTTTGGAGCAATTTTTCCCCAAGGACATTCTGGTATTGCATCATTTTGCTAATCCTCTCCACCACAGGAATGAGAGATCAGAAGTTCTCTTTGTAGCGGGGGTCGAGAAGGGTGAACAACCAGTAATCGTATAACGCAAGGGTCACGGGAAAGGTGCAACCAGCCAGTCACAGGGGGAACACGTGAAGTTCACAGTGGACCGGTGAGGGGCCAAATAATATAACACACAGTTCATCAGTTTACTCACGGTTAGCAGATAGCCTCCCTGGGCTGGCAGCACAGTGTTGAGGTGGACAGCACGAAATCCTCCGGGGCACACTCTGTGGTAGGAAACATCAGTCAAGATGGTGGTTGAGGTGCCCTTGATGTTAAGGGTGCTTAGGGTGCTTGTTGCGGCTGAGTCCTTTGATGATTTTTGTCGTGACGCCAGTACCGTTAATGGTGGTACAACCATGGGTAGTAATAATGAGGTAGACAGTGGTAAGATGCAACTCACAACTTTTACTTTGGATGTCTTTCAGTTGCAGTACTACAATTATGCAGTCTTTAGATGATACAGAGGTAATTCTGCAAATCCACTGTTTAAAGCTTGTCAGGTTTTTGTGGTTTTGGAGCAGTGGGTTAGGTGTACCTGGTTCCTTTAGATGCTTTGGATCCTATTCCTTGTCTTTCCCTACAAGCTAAATATTTTTAGACAGGAAAACTCAACTGTCCCTTAGAAGGTTGGTGTGGCTGCCTGAAGCTATAAAACCTCCACCATGCAAAGGTGTCTGTGGCCCTTAATAATGGCTCTTATCACTGATTAATTCCTAGGATTGCTTGTTTCTTTTCCAGGGAGGCAAACTCTTCTCCTACTGGTCAGGGATGCAAGTCTATAGTCCAGCTACAGAAAGAAAACGCTCTTCTGCGCCTAACATCTGAGTAAACACCTCCTAGCGAAGTTGGCTCCACTAACTAATCTGTGTTGCGAAGTCTTCACTCTATCTTTCCTCCCACTAAGTTGATCTGACTACCTCAGATCTGCTCACTTCTGAACTACATCCTGGTTTCAACTCCTTTCATCTTCCTCCTGGTCTCAACCACTCTCAACTGACTAACTAGGCCTGACCTGAATATATATATAAGACCTAAGCTCTATCCCCATCTAGTGGTGGGATGTATAAATTACACCTAATAGGCCTGTTAACAGGGATTTTGCAGTTACACAAATGCAAAATTATAGATAACAACCTAGTGCTTGTAATAATATAAAAAGTGCTTTGAAGCAGTGCCTACACACACGTAGTGGGACGCTGCAAAGGCAGCATAACATAAAGTCAGCCATGTGTGCCAGAGTCCCAACAGACAAGACTTCGCTGTCCTCATCAGGAGGATGACTCTCAATCTCCTCATCCTCTTCCTCCTCTTCGGCATATCCACGCTGACAAGATGGAATAAACCTGCTATGGGTACTACCCTCTGTAGCGGAGGCAACCTTCTCCTGCTCCACCTCCTCATCCAATTTGTGCTGAGAAGACGAACTGAGGGTGGTCTGGCTATCACCCTGTGTAATGTCTTTCCCCATTTCCACCTCTTCTACATGCAAAGTATCAGCCTTCATTGTGAGCAGCGAGCGTTTCAGTAGACACAGAAGTGGGATGGTTACGCTGATAATAGTGGCATCGCCGCTCACCATCTGTGTTCATTCCTCAAAGTTGCGTAAATCCTCACAGAGGACAGACATCCATGCCCACTAGTCGCTTGTGAAAAGCGGAAGCTGACTGGAAAGGTGACGACCATGTTGCAGCTGGTATTCCACTACTGCCCTCTGCTGCTCACAAAGCTTGGCCAACATGTGGAACGTGGAGGTCCAGCGCGTGCTCACGTCACACAACAGTCAGTGAGCTGGCAATTGCAAGCGCTGCTGCAGTGTTGCCAGACAGGCGGCAGTTATAGATGACTTTCGGAAATGGGCACACACGCGGCACACATTCACCAGTAGCTCAGGCAAATTGGGGTAGGTTTTGAGAAGCCGCTGAACCACTAATTTTAACACGTGGGCTAGGTATGGTATGTGTGTGAGCTTGCCGAGCTCCAAAGCCACCATCAAGTTACGGCCATTATCAGACACAACCATGTGTGGTTGTAGGTTGAGTGGCGGGAGCCACAGCTCAGTCAGGTCCCTTATACCCTGCCACAGCTCTGCGGTGGTGTGCTGTTTGTCACCTAAGCAAATTAGTTTCAGCACGGCCTGTTGCCGCTTCCCCACTGCAGTGCTACACTGCTTCCAGCTACTGACTGATGGCTGACTGGTGCTGCAAGATGAGAATTCAGAGGTGGAAGTGGAGGAGGAGAAGGGGCGGTTGCAGCCACTAATGTAGGTGGTGGCAGAAATCCTGATGGAAGTAGGGCCCACAATCTTTTCTTGTCGGTAACACTTGTGCCATCCCAGGGTACAACTTGCTCCTGGCCTCCACGTTCACCCAGTGTGCCATCAGGGAAGTGTAGCATCCCTTGCCAAAAGCACTTATCCATGTGTCAGTCTTTAAGTGGACCTTCTCAATAACTGCGTTGGTCAGGGCAAGGGTGATGTTACGGGACACATGCCTGTTTAAGGCTACTTTCACACTGGCATTTTGGATTCCGTTTGTGAGATCCGTTTCAGGGCTCTCACAAGTGGACCAAAATGGATCAGTTTACATAGAAACATAGAAACATAGAATGTGTCGGCAGATAAGAACCATTTGGCCCATCTAGTCTGCCCAATATACTAAATACTATGGATAGCCCCTGGCCCTATCTTATATGAAGGATAGCCTTATGCCTATCCCATGCATGCTTAAACTCCTCCACTGTATTTGCAGCTGCCACTTCTGCAGGAAGGCTATTCCATGCATCCACTACTCTCTCAGTAAAGTAATATTTACTGATATTACTTTTAAACCTTTGCCCCTCTAATTTAAAACTATGTCCTCTTGTAGCAGTTTTTCTTCTTTTAAATATTCTTTCCTCTTTTACCTTGTTGATTCCCTTTTATGTATTTAAAAGTTTCTATCATATCCCCTCTGTCTCGTCTTTCTTCCAAGCTATACATGTTAAGGTCCTTTAATCTTTCCTGGTAAGTTTTATCCTGCAATCCATGTACCAGTTTAGTAGCTCTTCTCTGAACTCTCTCCAAAGTATCAATATCCTTCTGGAGATATGGTCTCCAGTACTGAGCACAATACTCCAAATGAGGTCTCACTAGTGCTCTGTAGAGTGGCATGAGCACCTCCCTCTTTCTACTGGTAATTCCTCTTGCTATACACCCAAGCATTCTGCTAGCATTTCCTGCTGCTCTGTGACATTGTCTGCCTACCTTTAAGTCTTCTGAAATAATGATCCCTAAATCCCTTTCCTCAGATACTGAGGTTAGGACTGTATCACTGATTTTATATTCTGCTCTTGGGTTTTTACGTCCCAGGTGGATTATCTTGCACTTATCAACATTAAATCTTAGTTGCCAGATTTTTGACCATTCCTCTAGTTTTCCTAAGTCCTTTTCCATTTGGTGTATTCCTCCAGGAACATCAACCCTGTTACAAATCTTTGTGTCATCAGCAAAAAGACACACCTTACCATTGAGGCCTTCTTCAATTTCGCTGATAAAGATATTAAACAATATGGGTCCCAGAACAGATCCCTGAGGTACCCCACTGGTAACAAGACCTTGGTCTGAATATACTCCATTGACTACAACCCTCTGTTGCCTGTCCCTCAGCCACTGCCTAATCCATTCAACAATATGGGAGTCCAAGCCCAATGACTGCACTTTATTGATAAGCCTTCTATGTGGGACAGTATCAAAAGCCTTACTAAAGTCTAGATAAGCGATGTCTACTGCACCTCCTCCATCTATTATTTTAGTCACCCAATCAAAAAAATCAATAAGATTAGTTTGAAATGATCTCCCTGAAGTAAACCCATGCTGTTTTTCATCTTTCAATCCATGGGATTTTAGATGGTCCACAATCCTCTCCTTAAGTATGGTTTCCATTAATTTCCCCACTATTCATGTCAGGCTTACTGGCCTATAGTTGCCCGATTCCTCCCTACTACCTTTCTTGTGAATGGGCAGAACATTTGCCAATTTCCAATCTTCTGTGACGACTCCTGTTGCCAGTGATTGGTTAAATAAGTCTGTTAATGGTTTTGCTAGTTCACCGCTGAGCTCTTTAATAGCTTTGGGTGTATCCCATCAGGCCCCTGTGACTTATTTGTATTAATTTTAGACAGTTGACTTAGAACCTCTTCCTCTGTAAAGACACATGCGTCAAAAGATTCATTAGTCTTCTTTCCCAACTGAGGTCCTTCTCCTTCATTTTCCTTTGTAAATACTGAACAGAAGTATTCATTGAGGCAGTCAGCTAGTTCTTTATCATCTTCCATATACCTTCCTTCTTTAGTTTTTAATTTGGTAATTCCTTGTTTTAGTTTCCTTTTTTCATTTATGTATCTGAAGAATGCCTTATCGCCTTTTTTCCCTGACTGAGCTAATTTCTCTTCTGCCTGTGCTTTAGAAGCTCTTATAACTTGTTTGGCCTCTCTCTGCCTAATCTTATAAATTTGTCTGTCATCCTCGTTTTTTTTTTTTTTTATAATTCCTAAATGCTATCTTTTTGTTTTTAATGATTTTGGCCACTTCTGCTGAGTACCACAGTGGTCTCCTCCTTTTTTTGCTTTTACTGACAAGCCTAATGCAATCTTCTGTTGCCTTCAATAGTGACACTTTTAAGTAGTCCCATTTCTCCTGGACTCCAATTAAACTGTTCCAGTCTGATAGGGACTCGTATACCACGAATCTAATTTTAGAAAAGTCAGTTTTTCTAAAATCTAAAACTTTTGTTTTTGTGTGGTGTGACTCAGTCACTGTACTTATAGTAAACCACGCTGACTGGTGATCACTAGATCCCAAGCTTTCCCCTACAGTAATATCAGATACCAAATTCCCATTTGTGAATACAAAATCTAAAATGGCCTCCTTCCGGGTTGGCTCCTCCACTAGTTGCTGTAGAGATAATCCCAGTAGGGAATTTAGAATATCTGTACTCTTGGCAGAACTAGCTATTTTGGTTTTCCAGTTTACATCTGGAAGATTGAAGTCTCCCATAATGATAACTTCCCCCTTCAATGTCATTTTAGCTATTTCCTCAACTAGTAGATCATCTAATTCTTTGACTTGGGTAGGTGGTCTATATATAACACCTACACGAGTTACCTTATGATTACCAAGCTGCAAGGTAACCCAAACTGACTCTAAATTGTTCTCGCTAACTTGTATCAAATTAGATTTTATGCTATCTTTCACATACAGGGCCACGCCTCCCCCTTCTTGCCTTCTCTGTCTTTCCTGTATAGAGAGAACCCTGGTATTGATATATCCCAGTCATTACTCCCCTTGAACCACGTCTCAGTAACAGCCACTACATCTATATTCTCAGATGCCATTATAGCCTCAAGCTCATTGATCTTATTCCCTAGACTGCGAGCATTTGTAGACAAGACTCTGAGCTTGTCATTTCTTAACCTTTGTGCTACTGGCCTCTTCTGGCATTGTTCCGGGGGGCAGTCGGACTGCTGGATTATCACTCTTTCGCCCCCCTTTCCTAGTTTAAATGCTTCTTAGCAAATACTTGGAACTGTTCACCGAGGACATTCGTTCCCTTGAGAGAAAGATGCAAACCATCTTTCTTGTACAGTTCTTTTCCATTCCAACAAGAGCTATCATGAGACACAAAGCCAAACCCTTGGTTCAGACACCATTCACCAAGCCATACATTGAATTCCTTAATGCGCATCTTCCTGTCATGCTGAAGGTTATGCACAGGCAAAACTGCAGAGAATGAAACAGTTGATGCAACCTCCCGTATATCCTTTCCAAGTGTATGAAAAGCTTCTTTCACCTTTGAAACCTCATTGCAAGCCAGATCGTTTGTCCCAAGATGGAGAATAACATCCACTTCCCTTTCCTGCTTTGCTTGCCTAACAATATTTAGGATCCGTCTATCCCTGCTAGCGGTAGCACACACCTCTTATGATGGAATCGCCCACCAACAACTGCTTACTATCAATCCTCACCTTCTCCTTTTTGTCTTTGGCTGCAGTCTTACATACTTTAGGCATGGGGGATGATTGTTTCTCACCCACTGTGCTTGAGCCATCCTCCATGTTGCTCTTGCACTCTGAAAGTGCTGCAAATGAATTATGGAGAGCCACAGACTGTGGGACATGCCTTCTATCCACAACTCTCAGTCTACCTGAACCTACAGTAACCCATCTTCCATTTCTAGGGGGCCTCTGTGGCAGTGGCATTGCAATGTTCTCAGCCTGAGTTTGTTTAGTGGTTAATTTAAAAATCTCATATTTCAAAAAGGTAATTTCCTGCTGCATTATGGAGAGCTGTCTACAGATCAAACCTTTGAAGAGTGGAACCTGAAATAAAAGCACAACAATTCCTGCACAGAACCAGATCTGCCATTGTATAGAGGGGAAAGATTTTAAACAAACAAATCTTACTTGTTTAGATTGTATCCACCTCCAGATTACCTCCCGAGTATCTCCTGAATATCTCCAATGCACTTCTAACAGCAGCACTTGAAATAGCAGCCTCTTTTGAAACAGTGTCTGTGTATTCACCAGAAACACCACTGAAGATCTGCTACAGTGGAAAAACTCTGAGTTAGACTGTTAGTCTCCTGAATATCTCCAATGCACTTCTAACAGCAGCACTTGAAATAGCAGCCTTGTAAAAGCAGCAAGTTTAGCCCTAATGCATTCTGAATGGATAAGGAGCCACTCAAAATGCATCAGTTTGCCGCTGTTACGCCTCCATTCCGCTCTGTAGGCGGACACCAAAACGCTGCTTGCACCATTGAAGTCAATGGGGACGGATCGGTTTGTAATGGCTCCGCTTGACATTTCAAAACGTTCTGTTTACTGCTCATGCCCAGGACAGGCCACATCCCCTCCAGCAGCGGCGGACATCTTGGAAGATTGCATAGGCGAACAAACTAGTAAGTATCTGTTATCTATCTATCTAGATATTTGTCTAGCAATGGGCGAAGCTGCTGGCACTTATGGGGGCTCTGGTCATTGATTGGGGGGCTGATGGCACTGAGGGGGGGCTGTTGGCAATGAGGGGGGCCGCTGGCAATGAGGGTGGGATGCTGGCAAGGAGGGGGGCTACTGGCAATGAAGGGGGGCTGCTGGCATGGAGGGTGGGCTTCAGGCACGGAGAAGGGCTGCTGGCAATGAGGGGGGCTGCTGGCAATTAGGGGGGCTGCTGGCAATGAGCATGATGCCGACACGGAGGGGGGGGGGGGACTGCTGGCACGAAGGGTGGACTGCTTGCATGGAGGGGGGCTGCTGGTAATAAAGGGCTTCTAGCAATGAGGGGGGCTGCTGGCATGAAGGTGGGGGTCTGCTGGCATGGAGGGTGGTCTGCTGGCATGGAGGGTGGGCTTCTGGCATGGAGGGGGGCTTCTGGCAATGAGGGGGCTGCTATCATGGAGGCGGGAGCTGCTGGCATGGAGGGGGGCTACTGGCATGGAGGGGGTCTGCAGGCATGGAGGATGGCTGCTGGCACAGAGGGTGAGATGCTGGCATGGATGGGGGGCTACGGGCAATGAGGGAGGCTTCTGGCAATGAGGGGGGCTCCTGGCACGGAGGGTGGGCTGCTGGCACGGAGGGTGGGCTGCTGGCAATCAGGGGGGCTGATGTCATGGAGGCAGGGGGCTGCTGTCACGGAGGGGGGCTTCTGGCATGGAGGGAGAGCTGCTGGCAATGAGGGGGTGCTGCTGGCAATGAGGGGGTGCTGCTGGCAATGAGGGTGGGCTGCTGGCATGGAGGGTGGGCTGCTGGCACGGAGGGGTCTGCTGGCAATGAGGGGGGCTGCTGGCACTGAGGAGCGGCTTATGGCACTGAGTGGGGGGAGGCTGCTGGCACTGATGGGGGAAGCTGGCACTGAGGGAGGGGGGCTGATTTCAGTTTGTCCGCTGTACCTCTACTGTGCCACATCTGCATGTCTGATAACATCCATACTTTTTTTTTTTTTGTTCTGATGATGGTTATTTTTTTATTTACTAGCTTCTTCTCAAACTTCCAAAAAAAAAAAAAAGAATCCTGCAATTTCTCAAGTGGTCACAAACAAGTATCTAAATTAAAGTAAGTTTTTAAAATTAATATATTGTAAATGTGATTTTAATGTGAATGGTGCTCTAAACATGTTCATATAAAGTTTTAAATATGCTATTGGTTTTGTATTATGTCTCGTACAGATGTCTTCACCATCTGAACAACATCGAAGGCCACCCAGAAGGCGCTGATGCATCCAGCCACAATGATTGGAGTTTTGAATACTGTTTGATTTTAATAGCATTAATAAGTAATTGTTTTTATTCTAGTCTTCTTCAACTTCGGGGGCCGGCTCACCAGCTAGAGCCTGCTCACCTGCTGAGGCCGGCTCACCTACCGGGGGAAGGCTCACCAGCTGGGGCCTTTTCACCTGCTCTTTTGTCACCAAGGGGAGGTGGAACGAGCCAGGTCCAGGTCTCGCAAGAAGTGTCCTCCAGAGCTCGTGGGAGAGCCCGTGGCGGTCACGGACGTGTTAGTATTGAATAAGTAGTTCTAATTTGTATTTGTTTTTTGCAATTTTTCTAAATGTAGATTTTCTTTTTCTTTCAGGGTTCCAGAGGCTCCACCAGGGAAGATGAGGAGTTTGTTGTCCCTCACATCGACAATGAACTCCTCATCCAACTAGTGGAGGCACGTCCCACTTTATGGGACCACTCCGACCGCCAACACGCTGACCATCACCGCACCCAGCGGCTCTGGAGGGACATATGTTCGGAAGTGTTTGACAACTGGGGGGATCTCAACGCGGCGGCTCAGAAGCAATATGGTAAGTACAGCAATCCATATATTTCCCACATTTATTTTGTTGTTAACCTAACATCTTGCTAATTTTTATTGTATTATTTTTTAACGGCTGACAAGGTTACAACTCGGTGGAGATAAATCCTGGACCGCTTCAGGAGGGACTATAACCAGGAGGTTCAGTCCCCAAGTGGATCAGGAGCCTTGGGGTTCCTAAGACGTACAATGGCACCAAGAAGGTAAATATTTTTTGTTTTTGGTAATGGAAAAGGCATTTAATTTCATCTCCCTCAGATTGCAAGGGGCTGTCTGAGACAGGGGAGCATTTTGCCCCTCTGTTTCTGGCAGCCACCTGTGGTTGCAGGGACAAGTGTTCTCTCCCTCAGATTGCAAAGGGCAGTCTGATACAGAGGATCGTTTTGCCCCTCTGTTTCTGGCTTCCACCTACAGTAATAGGTAGGAATACCCTAGAACGTTGATGCAATAATTTAAGGCCTTTTTTTTTTCTCAACAGAACTGCCACCAGCACTCGGGAGCCTGAACCTTCTCGTGAAGCGGTCCCAGAACTGGCCAACAACCCCAGCCCTCCTGCATATCATGCACCTGTTCAGGACAATCCTGGTCCCCTACCGGGTCCCTGCTTTCAACAAACGATCTCAATTTGGAGACAAAGTTTTAGAGCAATATTGACTAGCAGGAGATCCGGTAGGAGCCGTCAGGAGGAATATGGGAACGTTGTAGAGATCGTTTCCGATGCTTTAGAAGGTTTTGCAGATGAAATGCGGCGAAGGTTAGATGACTTGTCACGTCGCCTGGAGGGGGTGGAGGTGACGTGTCAACTCACCTATAACCAGCAGTACCTGCTAACCTTATCCCCCCGGATGGACCAAATGACGCCCAAGCAGGTGCATGATTAAAAAAATTTGTTGGAGAACGGGTCATGGGACATTTTGCACCGCCCCCCATCCCACATCTACCCCCTATCCCACACCTACCCCCCATCCCACTCCTGCCCCCCCATCCCACTCTTTCTACCATCCCCTTTCCGGCAACCATCCTTATACTGCCATCCGTCCCTTTCACACACACTCGAGCATGTGTCAAATCTACCATCTTTTTCTTCTACTCCTTCTCCTCCTCCTTACTATGTCGCTCCTACTTCTTTCCAAACTACCTCTTCGACACCTGCTCAGGCACATTCCAGTTCCCACCCGTCCTCTATCCACACCCTGCATCTTTACCTGCGGATCGTCATGTTTATCCCTCCACTGAAGACAGGGGGGCTAGCGTTGCCTGCCAACGACATTCCACCAGGCAAAGGTCTACCTCCCCTCCCCATTTTTTAAGTTTATAATTTTTTAGTAAATAAAAATTGTTAATATACTACCTTGTATGTGTGTGTTTTTTAATTTCGGGTACAGGATATTCTCAACTTTGGCCACTACAAATGTTGGGAACTCCCAATGACACATAATGTGTGTTTATGTTTCCAGGAGTTTTATTTTCTTAACGGTTGTAGTGCCAACGTTGATTAACCATTGATCATGCAGGATTAATAACGGGCTTTCTAGCTGCTTATTGATCTATTCCTGTTGATTGCCACATGAACAAGCAAATGATTGTTCATCTGTCAATCTTGTGCAAATTCCCATGAGCCCTTGTGGGAGTCACGGTAAATATCAGCCTCATCAATAATTAATTTGCTTGAGAGCGAAAATGTTACTAAAAATGTTAATTTTACTAAATTAAAGATGAAGCTGATACATAAACTAGCGTAATTACCACAAGGGACAGGAAAGAAACATTATTGCACGTGTGCACCCCGTGCTGCGCACTGTAAATTTCGGGCCGCAATGTACGTGCAACGACCTTTGGGCTGCGGTTCGCGCTTACATTCAGCACCATTCCGCATCTCCGGATTTGTGGACCCATTGAAGTTTATGGGTTTGTATCCATGATGCTGAATGACAGCGAAATGGTTCCCGTGTATTGCGGATCCATAAATGCATTCCACAATTTGTGAACGGGGCACACACGTTTGTGTGCAATAAGGTGTTTTGAGGGTTCAGAGCCGAAGACGGTCCTGCACCAAACAAAACACAATGATGTTCAACAGTGCTCAGATGATCTCCCTTGCCCTGCTAAAGAACTGGCAGAACAAGGGCTCATAATAACACACTGCTAAGCAGAGGATTGCGCTAAACAGTTTGTTTGGTGACATCACCGTCTCTAATGGGCATGCTTTTGTCCTAGCCATTTGTGTGGTGCCACTGGACTCACTGATGGGTGCAATTCTCCGCCTGGCAGTGCTATGGAGACCCCATAAAATGCCTATGCCATGCAAGATTTAATGGGGTAGTTGGTTACAAAATATGGCTATGAACGGGTTCAGCTCTGAACCCGGACAAGGCATATTGTGTGATATAAAAAAAAAAAAGACAACAAAAGGGGTATTTTTTTTTTATTACTTTACAAAACGGATCTGCTAAACTGAAGCAAAAACTGAGAAAAAACGTGACAAACGGATCTGTATTACAGACGGATCTTTTTGAACAGATCCTTCTTAAAAGGTTCCGTTCCTCTCCGTTTTGTAATTTTTTAGACGGATGCGTTTCAAATGTGTTTCAAACAGATCCATAAAACGCCAGTGAGAAAGTAGCCTAAGGCGGGGACGGCACACCGGGAAAAATAGTGGTGGCTGGGGACTGAGTAACGAGGAATGGCCAACCGCCATCAGGTTGCGGAAAGCCTCAGTGTCCACAAGCCTAAATGGCAACATTTCCAGGGCCAACAATTTCGAAAGGTGCACAATTAGTGCTATGGCCTGTGGGTGGGTGGCTGGGTATTTACACTTTCGTTCAAAGGCCTGGAGTATGGACATCTGTATGCTGCACTGGGATGCAGAAGTGGATGTGCTAGCTGATGGTGCTTGCGAAGGTCCAGGTGCAGGGTGGGAGGCATCCGGTCGTGCGTCTTGGACAGGTGATTGGCCAGCACGTAACACCAGGGAAGAGGAGGCAGTGGTGTGACCCGCAGACACAGATTGTGACCCAGGCGTTCGGCCCACCTATTAGGGTGCTTTGATGCCATGTGGTGGATCATGCTGGTGGTGGTGAGGTTGCTAGTGTTCAAGCCCCTGCTCATTTTCGTATAGCACAGGTTGCAAATGACAATTCTTTTATCGTCTGCCCTTTCCTCAAAAAAGCGCCAGACTGCGGAACACCTACCCCTTGGCTCCGGGGAACAGTTGCGGGCCTGTTTGGTGTGGCCCACCTTCTCCCTTTTGCCACCCCACTGCCTCGTCCAGCCTGTTGCAGTGCTGCGGATCCCTCCCCCTCTGTACTGCTGTCCTCGCTCACCTTTCTATCTTCCCAGGTTGGGTCAGTGATTTTATCATCCACCTCCTCCTCTTCCACTTCCTCACTCTGGTCATCCTCCTGACTTGTGGACCTAACAAGAACCTCAGTTATTGACAACTGTGTCTCATCCTCATCATCAACCTCTTGAGACAATAATTGCCGTTGACTTATTGGCAACTGTGTCTCATTATCATCATCCACCTTGTGAAACACTAATTGCCTTTCCCTATCATCATCTGCTCAAGAGTTTGGGAATCAGCGCACAAGTTCTCCTCATGTCCCTCTTCAAGCGGGCTTGGTGAGAGGCCCAAATCAAGGAATGGCGCTGAAAAGAGCTCCTCGGAATATCCGAGTGTGGGATCACTTGTTTGCAAAGACTCTCCATGGTGGGAGGAAGAAGGATCAGGATGAGGATTCTGTTAACCAGACTCTTTGCTACAGAGACTGGACTTTGTGGAAGACAATGTGGTGCTTAACCGACTGGAAGCATTATCTGCTGCAATCCAACTGACCACCTGGTCGCACTGGTGTGACTTCGAAAGTGGTTTCCTGCACCGCCCTGCAAAATGGGACATGAAGCTAGGTATCGTGGATAAGTGTGTTTCTTGTGCTCTGGCAGCAGGCAGGGCCGGTACAAGGCAGGGGCCGAAGGAGCGGGTGCCCTGGGCGCTACCATTTGCGGACAGGAGGGGGGCGCAGGTGAAGTGCCAGCAGTGTACAGCTTCACTGTACCACATTAGCCAAGCGCCACTTGCTGTGCTTGCTGTGCTGAGTGCGCTCCTGCACCCGCCTACACCGTCCACACCAGCCATGTCAGCGCTGCTCCTTCTCTCCCCCTATGAATTTTGTGCCGACTGCGCTCCTGGCTCGGGCTCTCTTTCCTCCTCTGCGTTTCCTCGCCCCCCCCCCCCCCCATGGAGGATTCATTTGGTTGATACCACCGGCGTGCGCCGTGTGACGTCACGCGGCTCACGCCGGAGGCGAGGTGTGAGGTGAGAGAGGGAGGACTCGCGCAGCCTACAGGGAGCTGTGTCGGCGCGTGAAGAACAAGCCACGAGGAGCCTGCCTTCACTAGCTGCTACTCACACACAGACTGTAAAAAGTAAGAAAATAATGTAATACAAATAACAAACTAATTTTTTTCTTAAAAACGGGGGGGGGAGGGGGGGCGCAGTTTGCCATCTTCGCCCTGGGCACCAAATGGCCTTGTCCCAGCCCTGGCAGCAGGCACAGTTTTACCGCACCCAGGGCCACGGCCTTTGCGTGCACCATCAGCAGCACGGCCATTTCCCCATCCCTTACTGCTCGCCTTGAGCATTTTAAATAGTATATATGCTTGCAAGTATGTCACACGTACAGTAGCGCAGGTTTTGTAAGTGTATGCGCAAATAAATTTGACTGAATGTCACAGATATTTAGGATGTGCAAACATTATACAGGAGATGTAGTGCAGGTAATGTCGCTGTCACCAGCGGTTAAGAAAAAATTACACTGAATGTCACAGATATTTAGGATGTGCAAATGTTATACAGGAGATGTAGCGCAGGTAATTTCGCTGTCACCAGTGGCGAAAAAATTACACTGAATGTCAAAGATATTTAGGATGCGCAAACATTATACTGGAGATGTAGCACATGTAATGTCGCTGTCACCAGCAGCTAAGAAATTACACTAAATGTCACAGGTATTTAGGATGCGCAAATGTTATACAGGAGATGTAGTGCAGGTAATGTCGCTGTCACCAGCGGTTAAGAAAAAATTACACTGAATGTCACAGATATTTAGGATGTGCAAACGTTATACAGGAGATGTAGTGCAGGTAATGTCGCTGTCAGCAGCGGCCAAACAATTGCGCTAAATGTCACAGATATTTAGGATGCGCAAATGTAACACAACAGATGTAGCAGAGGCTGTGTCACTGTCAGCAGCGGCCAAACAATTGCACGCAATTTAGCGCAGGTTGCGCTAATAATATTTATTGCAGCCAGATAAAACTATAGTCCTTAACAATAGTCCCTTCTGCTGCAGCTCGCCCTGACTAAGAGTGAGCCAAACCACGTGTCATATATATATATATATATATATATATATATATATATAGAACACAAAAAAGGGAGATCCAGCAGCACAAGACAAAAAAGCAAGGGTGCAAAAAATCCTCAAAGCCGCAGGCTCAAACGGCTATCCGTAGATATAAATAACAAAAAAATGACGCAGCACTCCAGACATCAGGTGAAAAAGATAGTGGATCCTTTATTCCCCTCTGCAACGTTTCAACCGCTCAATGCGGTCTTTATCAAGCATAGTTACAAGTGTCATACAGGGGTATATATACCCAGAATGCATAGTGGTAATACAAGTGAAAATTACATAAAACACATAAAAACAACTTAGAAATATCAACAAATGTCACAATAATAAAAGCGACATAACAGTGATACCATATCAGGTCAGAGGCATACAACAGTTGTCACCAGATGTCACACTGAATAAAGTGGAGAGGATTCCATTCATCTCCACTTATTCAGAACAAAGTGGGCTAATTGCTAAAATTGTCCGCAAACATTGGCCCATACTTAAGAGCAATCTTCCAAACATTACAGCTTTCACTGTGCCTCCCCTTCTTTCATACAAGCGCTCCACCAGTTTTCGCGATAAACTGGTCCGGGCTGATACTCCTACTAAAGCCTTGACACAAACTTACATTGGACCACGTAGAAAGGGATCCTATCCCTGCCTTGGTTGTGTAAATTGTTCTTACATGATCAAGGGTGAAAGATTCATTCATCCCCAAACAGGAGTCCAATTTGCAATTGGTCATTACCTAACATGTGACAGTTCATATGTTGTATATGTGCTTTCCTGTCCATGTGGTCTCCTCTATGTTGGGGAGACCACATGTGACATGAAGACACGTCTCAACAATCATCGGTTTTCGATTAGGCGTAAGAGAAAGGACTTGCCAGTTCCTAAACATTTTGTTAAAGCAAATCATAAGGAGAAGGATCTTAAATTTATGATTTTGGATCAGATCAATCAGTCCAGGAGGGGAGGGGATAGGACACTGGCTCTCAAGCAGAGAGAGCTAAGGTGGATCCATCGCCTTAATACCCTGAGACCCACCGGTCTTAATGTTGATTTTAAGTGGAGTGTGTTATAAGGTGGGGCTTATTCTTTGCCTCTGTTTCTTTTCTTTCTCTTGTTGTACGTGTGTATGTGTGAGACTAATAGGTGTCATCTTTCTCACTATTTACTACAATAATTGGTTTTACAGTATTGTTTAACCTTTATTTGTTCTCCTTTCTTTAGACTATCTCTATCAATGCTTCTTCAGCGGTTTTGACCTCCTGCGGTTCCGGAATCTTGTGGCTCACCCTTTATATCATCTTGTGAATGTGGGGAACCATGGGGCACAATTATCATATTCATCATATATATTATATAACATATCAATGTCTATTATGCTGGTCGTCTGTTGATGGCTTTCGATAATGAGTGGTGGTATTTATAGATTCATTTCATTTATTTAATTTAGAGAACTTTGGGTGATATTGGGTGTTGTGGTTCAGGGCATAGACATGTCCTTGACCTCTGACCTGGTGTGTGCCTATGGTTGTTGTCATGGAAATGGAATAACCAGTGGCTCCTCCCTATTCTTTCTTGTTTTTTCTTATTCAGTTGTATGGCACTGATCTTAATTAGATCACTATGGTGCTGATATACAGTGTACCACGTTCACTCTGATTTTTAGCCAGAATCACAGCGATCTTATATGTCTATTCTATTTACCTCTGTAGTAGACATTTATTGCTTTAAGTTTCTCTATTACTAAATTGTGCCCATTGTCTCTCCTATTCCTGATTTTTTGTTCCGGCAGTGTCTGTCCTCCCTTGACTGGGACATGTCTTGCGTGCGGGGGTGTGCGGATGGTTACTGGGGCAACGACGCCAGTTAGGTGACGTTGTTGGCCCTCTGACGTCTGTTGCTCCCCCGCCGTAATGACGTTGTCCAGCGCCGCCCTCTGACGAGTTCTGGGCGAGTTGCGTTGGTCACATGGTTGATCAGGTGATCCATCCCGTGACCGGCGTGATGTCTCCTTGCTTGTTTTGGGTGGCGTTGCTAGGTTTCAGGACATGCGCCGTTGGTTCTGGAGGACGCGGATTTTGGTGCCGCGAGTCGTCTACCGCTGTGTGAGTTTTCTTTGTTTTTTTTATCATGATTATGATTAAACACGTTTGCACATGTGGTGCATCACTGGCACAATGAGCCCTATTTATAATATTTAGGCTACAGCACTGATATGATCATGTACAAGATTGATTCACAGCACATGCACATGTTGCATGGTATCACTGTTATGTCGCTTTTATTATTGTGACATTTGTTGATATTTCTAAGTTGTTTTTATGTATTTTATTGATGTAATTGAATAATTTTCACTTGTATTACCACTATGCATTCTGGGTATATATACCCCTGTATGACACTTGTAAACTATGCTTGATAAAGACCGCATTGAGCGGTTGAAACGTTGCAGAGGGGAATAAAGGATCCACTATCTTTTTCACCTGATGTCTGGAGTGCTGCCTCATTTTTTTGTTATTTATATATATATATATATATATATATATATAAGTATAAAAAAGTTGAAGAGCAGCACACAAATCAAAACTGGTGCAATTCCTTGAAACAGACCACGGACCCGGTCCTATTAGATATGTGTAAAAAAGGCCAAGGCAGCACTCAAATATCCGTGAAAAAAAGGGTATTTTAATCACCCATGTGGTAACAGCAACGTTTCAACTCACTCCATGGAGCCTTTGTCAAGCCATAATACATAGTGCAAAGTCAAGTGCTTATATAGCATACATGATTAACAAAGTGATTACATGATTATACATCAATCTTTACAAAAACAATGTTAAAAACAATATATATCAAATGTGCATGATTATATCTCACTAAAAACAGACAATACGTCATAAAGTGCTATGTGCCAAAAATGTGTCCATAAATTCATATGATTACAGTGCATGACATCATTACTCAATATCACAAATCAGGTGTACATGATCATGTTGATTAAAAACGAATAATTCATCCAATCGAAAGTTCTCACATGTAGCTTGAGACGGGAGGACCTGGTCGGCTTCCGGAATTGAGTAGTGCGCAGGCGTGAAGAGCTCCTCATCCCGCGAGACTATCTCTCACATAGAAGACATAGGCGCCCACATTCAAGATGTCAACCTCGCACTGAACATCGACTGAGCATGCTCCTTCCCAAAATAGGGTGGAAAAAGTCTGTCACACACATCTCACATGACGAAGTCACATGACCCCTATTCATACCAGCGGACCGATCATACTACACCATTAATAATTACTCAAAAGGTGGAAAACAAACAAACAAAACAGGAAAAACAGAAAAAGAACAATGATAGATATTCATATAACCCTGAAATCCACATTGAGGCCTCTAGGATTAAGAGTTTGTAACTCAAAGATCCAGTAGAGCTCTCTTCTTTTTAAACGTATCGTCCTATCTCCACCCCTTCTGGACAAAGGCACTTGCTCAAGTACTCTAATAATCACGCTCACAATGTCCTGCATCCTTAAAATGTTTGGGCACAGGTAAATCCAGCCTCTGTTTTCTGATAGTGTACCTATGTTGGTTTAGGCGTGTTTTAACATCCCAAGTTGTTTCACCAACATACCACAGGTTGCACGGACATGATAATAAGTAGATCTCATATGTAGAATCACACGTGAGATATTGTTGAATTCTGATTATTTTACCAGAGGCTGGATTTACAAAAGAATCACGCGTTTCGGGGACCTCTTACCCCTTCTTTAGTGGCAGCTGATCTCTCCCCTAAGATTGGGAGATCAGCTGCCACTGAAGAAGGGGTAAGAGGTCCCCGAAACGCGTTTGGCGTAACCAGCTGATAGCTCCCATTTCGTCTAAAGGCCTTTCTACAGATGACACAAAGTCTGTGAATATTTCTTCAAAAATTGGAGCGCTCCAGCAAAAAATCTTTCTACATAGAAACCGCCGAGCACAGCTCTCGCGATACCTTGACATGGTCACGGACTAGAGGTACGTCACAGATCACGTGAGACGCGGGCATCCTGGGATACGAACAGTCCGGTCATCAGCCTTCACGATATCTTGCTGCGGACCAAGCCAGGAGTACGCCATAGACCACGCTACCTCGGCGTCCATCCACATAACACGAAATCGTGCATAATCAGGTATGCGGTATCTATATCTACTTTGAATATCATCTGGGCCAAGGTAAGATCTATTGTTACCTCAGAGCACACAGCACTTTATCCACTTATCAAATTGGATCATAACTAAAAAGCCATTTTGGGAACCTGTTTCTTTCAAAGTCCTCTTCAAATCACGGACAAAACTTATAACCGCACATTCAAGCGGCATTTCTCTCTATACAGCATTTGAGAGGAAGGACATTTAACCTGCTTTTTTTGTTCTATCAAAAGACCCATATATGTAGGAACATTATTGAACACCATTTATTCCAAGGACATATTAGGATCATATTTTTATGAACAATCTATCATTGTTATTGCAGTGTCTTATTTTATATAATATTGCCGTGCAGTGTCTATTTTTTAGTGATTATTTTTAGCCATGTATTTTGGTGATTTTATTGTTATTTGAATTAAATTGCGTGATCACTTCATATTGTATTTTACATTTATTTATATTTTATTGTATTTTATCCGTATCACGCCACACATACACAGTGCCAGTCCAGTTTATTTATCTATTTCCAATATTTTCTCCTGTACGGGTGATACCGTTTTCTGGCCTAGAGCACCTGGTCCTAACCGCATAGGAGTGAGCTATTCCTGTTACTTATTTTAAACAAAGGGAGAGACCAAACTGTAAAGCATGTACTATTGGTTGTCTCTTGTCTCCCCCTTGCAAGGGGTACAGTATAAATACAAGTTCTGTTCAATAAAAGAGAGTCTTTTTTTACAACCTTCATCATGTTTCGGCTGATGTTTGGGTACCTGTGATGTGTGTGGGAGTGATACCGCTGAGATTGCTGGATGTTATACCTTGGGAATCTACCGAACAAGCAACCGAGCGGAGGGCTATACTCACTGCGGGCTTTTCCGTTCGGGTAAACCAGACGAACCAGACGCTACTACTAAGGGGTTCTTTACAATACTCATCTTGGAATAAAAAATAATCCCTAGATAAAATGAATCTCAGCAATGTAAGTAGAAATTCCTTGCATTCCTCTGTGTAATCAGTATGCTGTAGGCATTGTTGAACCGCCAGGAGGCCCAACTCATGTTCAATTGACATAAACTACACACATCAAAAGAAGCCAGAATGGCGCCCCCAGGTACCCTCAAATTCTTGATTTTAAGCAAAAAATCACTAGTGTCCCTTATATAGGACCTGGCGGACATGGCAAATGGCCGCAAGATACTATCTAGGAAGACAGCTAAATTGCAAAATAAAGAACACAATGGGCCTGCCAGGGGGAGCAAACAGATTTTAATGTATTTTAAGGAGGGTATATAGTATAGGCGTTGTCGGTTTTTCACAAAATAAATAGGTAAACAGTTTCTCATCTATGATGCCGCCAAATTTGGCTTCCATCAACACATCTCTAAGTTCTTTCAACAATCCAAACTTAGGGTCATTCTGGACCTGCTGATACACATTCACATCTGCCAGCTGTGACTTAATTTCATGCACGTAGCGATCTGTGTCCATGACAACAACCCCACCAGCCTTGTCAGCAGACTTGATGGTGAGGCTGTGGTCCGAAGCCAGATCACTAACGGCACTCATATCTTCAGTAGTCATATTAGCATATTCCATAGGTCTCAGTGTCACATACTGTCTCAATTTATCTATGTCTCTCCCCACCGCTAGAGTGAAAGCTTCACAATAAAATAATCCAGTGCCATGCAAGCTTAATTCACTTAATCTCCCTGTCTCAGCCAAGGGTCTGTCCTGTTGCCCGGCAGCCCACACTTTCAACTTAATCATACGAAAAAACCTTTGGAGGTCCAATTCAACGTTGAACCAATTTGTTTTAGTGACAGGGCAAAAGGACAAACCCTTATTCAACACATCAATCTGGGTATCAGTGAGTCTAACCGAAGAGATGTTTACCACTGTGTTTTCTTTTTCACAGTCCTTGTCCTCTGTGACCTGGATTGCTTTTCTTTTCCTCCATTTGCACTGGCGTCGCCCGCCCCGCCGGGTTCTCTTGTCCATGGACTCCGATCTAAAAAAAGAAGAACAAGGAGCTCCACCGGCAAATGATTAAATCTCAATTTTATCTCAGGGCCCACGATTGGTCGCTTTCCTGTTATCACCCATCATGTTCAAGCCCCCTTTCTCCCCCACGAGCCTCCGATTTTTCCTCAAATCTTGTTGCCAATTATAGATGTAACCCATGGAGTAGTCATCCATGTCCCTGGACCATTTATTTGTTTTCTTTGCCTGCAGATAACTCCTGAACTTATCAAAGACCAGCCGACTGGTCTTGACTTTGCACTATGATTTATGGCTTGACAAAGGCTCCATGGATTGAGCTGAAATGTTGCTGTTACCACATGGGTGATTAAAATACCCTTTTTTTCACTGATATTTGAGTGCTGCCTTGGCCTTTTTTACACATATCTAATA
The DNA here is from genome assembly GCF_905171765.1 of Bufo bufo. Classification (NCBI taxonomy): domain Eukaryota; kingdom Metazoa; phylum Chordata; class Amphibia; order Anura; family Bufonidae; genus Bufo; species Bufo bufo. Next base: position 366,078,211 of record NC_053391.1, on the reverse strand, counting down.
GGACCGGGTCCGTGGTCTGCTTCAAGGAATTGCACCAGTTTGTATTTCTGTGCTGCTCTTCAACTTTTTTATACATATTGTCTGGACCTGAGGAGCTCTGTACCACCATCATGGATACAATATTAGATGTTGCTAACCCTGATGTTTTTTCCTATACGAGAGAGGATGAGGAGAGAATTTTTCAGAACACGGTGACAGATGTTTCTTTTTTATCCACCCCCTCTATTGTGGACACTAAAAAAAAGTTTGAAAATGAATCAAAATGCTCCATAAATCTGGAAGTACATCTGCAAACATTGAGTGAATATCACCATCTCCACAGGATACCGAGAGGTATGTGCTCGCACCTTAAACCGGATTTATTTTTACATAGTCCAGAGTTTTGTGCAAGATTCACGCAGATTTCTAACAAATATGCTTTTGATTTTATTTAGTTAAATGTGTAATTTTTGCAAAAAGACATAATAACATTGGAGGCCTGTATTCAGACCCTGGTTGAGCAATTGCAGCAAATGTTAACCACAGAGGACTTTGATACCTATATGTCTACCAGTCAGCTGGTCTTTGATAAGTTCAGGAGTGATCTGCAGGCAAAGAAAAGAAATAAATGGTCCAGGGACATGGATGACTACTCCACAGGTTACATCTATAATTGACAAGGAGATTTGAGGAAAAATCGGAGGCTCGTGGGGGAGAAAAGGGGCTTGAACATGATGGGTGATAAAAAGAAACCGACCAATCGTGGGCCCAGAGATAAAATTGAGATTCAATCATTTGCCGGTGGAGCTCCTTGTTCTTCATTTTTTAGATCAGAGTCCAGGGACAAGAGAACCCGGTGGGGCGGGCGACGCCAGCGCAAATGGAGGAAAAGAAAAGCAATCCAGGTCACAGAGGACAAGGACTGTGAAAAAGAAAACACAGTGGTAAACATCTCTTCGGTTAGACTCACTGATACCCAGATTGATGTGTTGAATAAGGGTTTGTCCTTTTGCCCTGTTGCTAAAACAAATTGGTTCAACGTTGAATTGGACCTCCAAAGGTTTTTTCGCATGATTAAGTTGAAAGTGTGGGCTGCCGGGTAACAGGACAGACCCTTGGCTGAGACTAGGGGGGTTGAGTGAATTAAGCTTGCATGGCACTGGATTATTTCTTATGAGTGATTTTAACCCTGTGTTGCATCATTCTGTTATTGAAGCTTTCACTCTAGCGGTGGGGAGAGACATAGATAAATTGAGACAGGATGTGACACTGAGACCTATGGAATATGCTAATATGACTACTGAAGATATGAGTGCCGTTAGTGATCTGGCTTCGGCACCATTCTGGCTTCTTTTGACATGTGTAGTTTATACACATCAATTGAACATGAGTTGGGCCTCCTGGCGGTTCAACAATGCCTACGGCATACTGATTACACAGAGGAATGCAGGGAATTTCTACTTACATTGCTGAGATTCATTTTATCTAGGAATTATTTTTTATTCCAAGATGAGTATTATGTCCAGCTGAGGGGGACTGCGATGGGGTCCAATGTGGCGCCCACCTATGCAAACATATATATGACTCATCTTGAGGAGTCTTATATCTATGGGTGCCACCACTTCAGCCAAGTGCTGGGGTGGTGGCGCTATATAGATGACATTTTTTTGGTATGGGTGGGCGCCACAGAGGACCTCATGGCTTTCCACTCCTTTTTGAATGACATTGCCCCAAGTGTCAAATTTACTTTGGTACACTCCCAAGACAAGCTACAGTTTCTTGACAACGAGGTTTTTCGATTAGGGGACACGAGTTGGCCACTGATCTATATGTGAAGCCCACTGACAAAAATACCCTTGTAAGGTTCGAAAGTCATCACCCACGACCGATGATCAAGTCTCTTCCTCTTAGTCAAATGCTACGGGTAGCTAGGATAGTCAATGAGGGCCCTGTTAGGGACCTTAGATTAACAGAGATGGCTACTAAGTTTCAGACTAGAGGCTACCCCAAGAGTCTCATCTCTGACAGTATCTGTAAAACTAAAACTAGAATGAAGAATGGAGATCCAAGGAGGTCTAAGACTGTGATGTCCAGGATTCCATTTGTCACTGATTATAGCATCAATAGTTCTCAGGTTTCATCTATTGTCAGGAAACACTGGTCGGTTTTGGCCATTGGTTTTGACAATATAGAGGAGTTCAGGGTCCCCCCATTGTGCTCCTTTCATAGGAGTCGTAACCTAGGTAATAAATTAGTCAGGGCTGATGTTGGGTCCTCTAGAATTGATTGCAGCACGTATTTTGGCTCTACACGCAAGGGCTGCTCTCCGTGCTGCAATTGTGTTAACTGCCCCTATATGATTTAGGGTGATTCTTTGTAAATCCAGCCTCTGGTAAAATAATCAGAATTCAACAATATCTCACGTGTGATTTTACATATGCGATCTACTTATTATCATGTCCGTGCAACCTGTGGTATGTAGGTGAAACAATTTGGGATGTTAAAACACGCCTAAACCAACATAGGTACACTATAAGAAAACAGAGGCTGGATTTACCTGTGCCCAAACATTTTAAGGATGCAGGACATTGTGAGCGTGATTTGAAATTTAGAGTACTTGAGCAAGTGCCTTTGTCCAGAAGGGGTGGAGATAGGATTATACGTTTAAAAAGAAGAGAGCTCTACTGGAGTTACAAACTCTTAAGCCCAGAGGCCTCAATGTGGATTTCAGGGTTATATGAATATCTCTCATTGTTCTTTTTCTGTTTTTCCTGTTTTGCTTTTCTTTCTCCCTTGCTTTTTTTCTTTTTCTTTTTCTTTTTCTTCTATGGTTCTGATGAACTCTGCTTTTCTCTCTCATATAGTTTTTTTACATGTGCAACCATTGGATGTATTCCAATAATTGATTCTTGTTTTATTTATTATTTTTTATATAGATGGATATACAAATTTGTTCAACAATGAATTACCTCCTTGGAAGCTACAAGACAGCAGGACCATACTGGTGGTTATGGATATGTGAAAAAAAAATAAAAATTGTGTACACTGATGCATGCATGTAATCACATTGGGACATATGACGACACAGACAACATCCAACCTTGTAACATTTTTCCTAATATTACGGGACCTTTGGCACAGTCCAGATGGCCACCGGTTTTAGGCCATGTATCTGTGTATATTGGATCCCTAGGGCATTATACAGTCTGCGTGTGATTGGATGGTTTTTCAGGATGGGGACCGGGATGCAGAGTCGCTTCATGGTGATGTCTGCGTCTGTGGGTCCCATTTGGGCGTGCTGCCTCCGAACTGGTGACTCCCGGTGGAGACGCCACGCTCCCTGAGATAAAGTGTGACTGCCTACGACAGGTGGACCATTAGATATATAACCATTGATATATGATGGTATGGGAGTATATTTATAAGGGTGACATTGGCGGGATGCCATTAGCCCAGTTTGCATTGTTTGACTCCCACCTTTTGAGTAATTATTAAAGAAATGGTGTAGTATGATCGGTCCGCTGGTATGAATGGCAGTCATGTGACTTCGTGATGTGAGATGTGTGTGACAGACAGTTTCCACCCTATTTTGGGAAGGAGCATGCTCAGTCGATGTTCAGTGCGAGGTTGCCATCTTGAATGTGGGCGCCTATGTCTTCTATGTGAGAGATAGTCTCGCGGGATGAGGAGCTCTTCACGCTTGCGCACTACTCAATTCCGGACGCCGACCAGGTCCTACCGTCTCAAGCTACATGTGAGAACTTTCTATTGGATGAATTATTCGTTTTTAATCAACACGATCATGTACACCTGATTTGTGATATTGAGTAATGATGTAATGCACTGTAATCATATGAATTTATGGACACATTTTTGGCACATAGCACTTTATGACTTATTGTCTGTTTTTAGTGAGATACAATCATGCACATTTGATATATATTGTTTTTAACATTGTTTTTGTAAAGATAGATGTATAATTATGTAATCACTTTGTTAATCATGTATGCTATATAAGCACTTGACTTTGCACTATGTATTATGGCTTGACAAAGGCTCCATGGAGTGAGCTGAAACGTTGCTGTTACCACATGGGTGATTAAAATACCCTTTTTTTCACGGATATTTGAGTGCTGCCTTGGCCTTTTCTACACACACACACACACACACATATATATATATATATATATATATATATATATATCACCTAATGACACGTTATGGTCAGCCAATCACTGTAATGCCAGTAACCAACATGGCTATGGCATTACAGTGAGTGCCAGTACTTTCCCGCATGTTTATTGGTTGCGAAGCAGCCAGCAAACGTGCGGGGAGGAGACTCGAGCATCGCGCTCGAGCACACGCGGTGTTCGGCCGAACACCGCGATGTGCAGAGCATCGCAATGCTCGAGTCAAAATGCATGCTCGCCCAACACTAATAGGGAGGCATCATCTACACTATAAAAGGAGAACAGGGTGCAATAGGAGAGTGTACAGCCTGGATAATAGGAGCGATTCTATTACACCTTGCTGCACTAATTGGGGATCCAAATTGCAGTTATAGTGATGCTTTTAGGTTGTTTGCACTATATGATACATCACTAATTCCAGCAAACCTTGTGAATGGGGTGAAAGTTCTGTGTGATACAGGCATTTACGGGGTGTATTAATAGGAAAGATACGTAAGTCCTATTAGCCATTCTGCATTAATTTTACATTGTTAAACTTTTTTTTTGTGGGGTGTATTAATAGGAAATAAAGAAGGAAAAAAATATGTCATAATTGCTGTTAAGCGGTGAAGTTTCATTGTACTACTTCCATTTGTCGGGTGTCTTAATAGGTTAGATACAAACGTCCTATTAGCCATCCTGTATTGATTTTACATTGTTTTCCTCTTTTTGTGGAGGTGTATTAATGGGGGTGTATTAATAGGAAAATATATGTCATAATTGCCGTTCAGCGGTGAAGTTACATTGTACTACAGTCATTTACGAGGAGTATCAATAGGATAGGTACGTACTTCCTAATAGCCGTTCTGCGTTGATTTTACATTGTTTTATTTTTTTTGTTTTACGCTCCTCCAGCATACCACATGAGCAGAGCACGGCTCTGCCTGGGCAAACTGAGTCACACAGGGGAGGAACTGCTCTGCGTCCTTCATCAAGAAATCAAATCCTGGCTTTCTCCTAGACAACTCAAAATCGGAACCATGGTGATCGACAACGGGAAGAACATGGTATTGGCGCTGCGTCGTTTTTTTTTTTGCCTTTAGCAATACTGATGGATTACTGACTGTTTATCACATCCACACAATTGCTATCCTGTGTAGGATGTTCATTGTGGTACTTGTGGTCCGCTGCAGGCATCCTCCATTGTATGCATTTTTGCTGGGGTTTGCCATTAGCAACGGGCCACAAGTGCAGGATCTGCCCCCCCGGTATAGATGCACCACTGCATATGGGGTTGAGCACTTCCTGCTTTTTAATACCATGCCAATTTGCAGTTTGTATTTTGAATTTTTGGAGGTGTAGAAACTCCTAGTCTGAATGTGCCTTCATTTCCATCCACAGGCAGCATTCTGGTGCATATGTGAGGCCCGGGCTATATCAGCCAGTCTTGGGTGGGGCTCAGAGCTCTCTGCCTCCTCCCATTTTATGCATGGTCACATGCTGGAGGTTACTGGGAGATTGCTTTGAGTCGGACCTTGCGCACCTGTAATTCGCCCACTGGCTCCTGGTATTGCCCATACGGCCCAGGTAGGTTTAGCGTTAGGTTCCCGAGCTACTTGAGAAACCTTGGCGCGGTGCTCAGGCTCAGACATGTCCTCCAAGCAGGATATGTTGGCTAATTCTCAATTTTACACCAGTACGAGGGTTAGTAAGACCGCAGAGTGCACCTGTATTTATTTCTGTTATGTTTTTTTGACTGTTTATCACATCCACACAATTACTATCCTGTGTAGGATGTTCATTGTGGTACTTGTGGTCCGCTGCAGGCATCCTCCATTGTATGCATTTTTGCTGGGGATTGCCATTAGCAGCGGACCACAAGTGCAGGATCTGCCCCCCGGTATAGATGCACCACTGCATATGGGGTTGAGCACTTCCTGCTTTTTAATACTACGCCAATTTGCAGTTTGTATTACTGACCAAATGCTGACCGAGTGAAGGCGGATGCTCAACAGACAGGATCCGTTTTTTGGGGGTTATTGTTCTAACAGATGGGGCAAAATAATCAGTTAATGTCACCACAAACGTACTGCTGGCACCCTCTCCACTCAGTCAGGGGGGCTCTACTTATATAAGCGTTTAATATAACAGGTTCCGTAGACATCTATATGGAATCAGCTGACGCCTGTGTAAAAGGAATGCGCTCTTTCACGCTATAGTAGGAACTTGGGACTCTGCATAGTTCTTTATACCTGGCACTAACATTGACCTGTAAGGTTGAGTTCACACTTATTTGGTCAGTTTTGGCCCCGTAATTGACCAATTGAGTGGTGTGAAGTGATTCTAAGAGCGACGTTTGTCATCTGCGTGCCATACAGTATTGAAGCAAATAAAAGGCAGCTCTCACCTGTATATCCTTGTCTTGAGCCAGGACATAGTGTCTGGATGCGCTATAAGTGAGACTTGAGAAAAAACATTGTGGTCCAGCTCCAAATGATCAATGTATAAATCTTTATTCAAGCGGTTAAAAAATATTCCATACAGGTACACTTATGTTACGCGTTTCAGACCGTATTCAATGAAGGTCCTTCCTTATGACACAACCACACTCAAAGAAAATGCACTTTATATACCGCACCCACACCTGTCCCTGGAATCAGGAAATAGCGTGGCCCCGGCATAATCGGTGCAAGTGAATGCACATGTATTAATTTGCTAAAAAACACATATTAAAACATATACTGTATAATAAAAACAAGCTATATACAGCTTCCTTACTATTGATAAAAGATTTTACACATTGATAGCTGGATAATGAGGATTTTTTCAACAAAGAAGCATAGTTCTAATACTGCAGTATAAGGTCATGTCTTTTATTTAACCCTTGCGGGTGACGTGTAGCCAATTGAAACATCCAGTATGTGTCACGGCCTATGGTGTGTTTGGTGACACTTTCCTTCACTTGGTTGCCCATGGCAACGTGTGGTGTTGTGTGCATGTGGTGGCAGTGTCTCAGCCCTATGGCTGATCCCCAGAATATGGTTGTCACGCATGCCCTTGCCCGCGGCAACAGGTGAAGTGTGTTTGTTTATGTGTGTATTCCCCTTTAAGAGTCCGTCTTCCCTTGCCTGGTGTTGGAAGGGTTAAATCCCTTCTGTGTGTGAACACGGGGTGTGTCTATGTGGGTGTGGCTACTTGGGCCTATAAAGCCTCAGTGAATATCACTTGTCTGAGGGGTACTTCAGCCATGGTTAGATGGAGCAGCCTCCTGTGTATTCCATCTGCCAGTGTGGGCCACCCTTGTGGTCATAGGTTTATGTATGGTGTTTAGAAGATGTTTGTTTGGGCTTTATTTATTGCAGAATATGGTTTCCTGGGTTCCCGTGTGATGTCTGTGTGTGCGGTGTCCTTTGTGTTGTTTGTGGACAGCAGCACTTGCACGTGGGTTCCAGGTTGTGTGTCTGGCATGTAAGTGTGGTTCTAGTTGCACTTACCTGCCACTGCCATATGTCTGTTTATGTTCCCCTTTCTTTATAGCTTGGCCATTTTAGACTCCTGTTACTTCGTGTTCAGGAGGAAAGGGCTGTCTACCCAGCTCCTAGTACAGGGATCGTCGGAGGGTCAGAAGGGATCCAAGGTTCCGGAGCATGAGCCCTCCCACCTTCAAGGGCGGCTCATGCAGCTAGGAGTCAGGGTCAGTTTAGGGATGCCTTAGGAGGTGACCTGCTCCCTAATTCTGTGTTACTGGCCAAGTAGCGACCTTACATCTCCTGATACCGCACGGCTGAGGGTTTTCCCCATCCTCAGCCGTGACAGTATGCTTCTCTAATGCCCCCCTCCACTATACCTGACCATTGATTTTATCATATCTCAGGAGGGGTAGATGTCTTTTTATTATTTTACATATTGCATCATATTGTTCGCTATATTGAGTGACAAAGTTTATGGCATTCTTCCTAAGAGGACTCTGTCCATTTCTGTTATTAGTGATTTTTTGCTCAGGAAAAATCTGTGTCTTTCTCTTCATTTTAGAGACCATTTCATAGTTGTTAGATGTCATGTGTTTGGGGTATGACCTACAAGCATCCTCCCCATTATGTTTTTAGCCTCAACGTTAAAGGACATTTCATCCCCACAATTCCTCTTAGCCCTAATTAGTTCACCTTTCGGGATATTCTGGATTACATGCGGTGGATGACTTGAGGATGCGTGAAGAATGGTATTGCCCGCCGTGTCTTTTCTATGGGTACTAGTATACACAGTTGACGTTTTTTTATCCCCCCTCAGGCACAAATCCAAAAAATTGATAGTATTTGGATCATGGTGGACATCCAATGTGATAGAGTCCACACATGAATTTAGGTAGGCCATGAACAGCGGTATGGCCGCCACAACCCCAGACCACACTATCAGCAGGTCATCGATGTAGCGGCCATACCATTGCACACAGCCACCAAAAGAAGGAGTGTCGATGAGGAGAAAGCTCCTCTCCCACCATGCCATAAAAATATTGGCTATGGAGGGAGAGAACCTGGCCCCCATCGACACTCCTGAAATCTGTAAATAAAAATCTTTATTAAACATAAAAAAGTTGTGCCTGAGGAGGAAGTCAACAGCTGTACCCATAAATTCCTGCAGTACTCCAGTATAATTACTGTATACATCAAGGAACCAAGCCAATGCTCATAAGGCCAAATCATGAGGGATATTTGTGTACAGTGACACCACATCCACGGTAATCCATCTGTACCCTTTACACCATTTGATATCAGAAAAGGCCTGCAATACTGACCTGGTATCCTTCAAAAACCCAGGAATTAGGGGAACCAATGGTTGTAGTAGGGAGTCTACCCACTCAGAGAGCTTCTCTGAGAAGGATCCAATACCCGCCACTATGGGTCTCAATGGAGGAGGAAAGACACCCTTATGAATTTTGGGCATAGCGTGGAAAATAGAGATGATCGGGCTGGGTACATATAAGTAATCATATTCTTTTTTGCTAAAAATGCCTAATTTCATACCCAATGTCAGAATGTTTATCAATTCATTTTGATATGAGAGGAGAGGGCTACCTTTGAGTGCGGTATAGACAGCAGTGTCATTTAGTAGTTTCTGTACCTGTGATTGGTACACCGCACTATCAAGTATAACCACTGCTCCTCCCTTATCAGC